>NW_028075471.1:3110185-4512685 GCF_014824575.4 Sturnira hondurensis | reverse complement strand
TATGATTATTTTTATAATGTTAATATATACTTGACTGTAATGTTAGTGGTGACATGTACCAAAACTTAAATGCACATATCCACTTCTAGAACTTTTTCAAAGGAGATAATAGTCTACATATAGTACCTCTATAAACATGTTCATAGAAGCATTACTCATGATGAAATGGAAAATATTCAAAATATACTGAGTACAGAAATAAACCCAAGTCTTTATGGTCAATTAATATTTGACAAAGGGGGCAGAAGCATAAAATGGAGTAAAAATAGCCTCTTCAAAAAATGGTATTAGGAGATCTGGACAGCTACATGCAAAAAATGAAACTTGATCATCAACTTATGCCATACACTACAATAAACTCAAGATGGATAAAAGTCATGATACCATAAAAGTCCTAGAGGAGAACATAGGCAGGAAAATCTCAAATATTCCACGCAGCAATACTTTCACTGATATGTCCCCTAGAGCAAGGGACATAAAGGAAAGAATAAAGAAACAGGACTTCATCAAAACAAAAAGCTTCTGCACAGGTAAAGAAAACATCAGCAAAATGAAAAGGGAACCAACTGTACGTGGAAATATATTTGCCAATGATATCTCAGACAAGGGTTTGATCTCCAAAATATATAAAGAACTCATTTGGCTCCACACCAGGAAGACAGACAACCCAATTAAAAAATGGACAAAGTACCTGAACAGACACTTCTCCAAGGAGGACATAGAGAGGGCCTAGAGACATATGAAAGAATGCTCAGTATCACTAGCCATCAGAGAGATGCAAATTAAAACCACAATGAGATACCACTTCACACTGGTCAGAATGGTCATTATTAATAAATCAATAAACAAGTGCTGGTGAGGTTATGGAGAAAAGGGAATCCTAGTACACTGTTGGTGGGAATGCAGATCGGTGCAGCCACTGTGGAAAACAGTATGGAATTTCCTCAGAAAACTAAAATGGAACTGCCTTTTGACAAAGCAATTCCACTGCTGGGATTATACCCTAAGAATCCTGAAACACCAATTCAACAGAACTTATGCACCCCAATGTTCATAGCAGCACAATTTATAATAGCCAAGTGCTGAAAGCAACTTAAGTGTCCATCAGTAAACAAGTGGATCAAAAAACTATCATACATTTACACAATGGAATTCTACACAGCATAGAGAAAGAAGGAGCTTATACCCTTCATGACAGCATGGATGGAACTGGAGAACATTATGCTAAGTGAAGTAAGACAGGTGGTGAAAGACAAGTACCATATGATCTCACCTTTCAGTGGCCCTAATCAACAAAACAAAAAAGCAAGCAAAATGTAACCAGAGACACTGAAATAAAGAACAAACTGACAGTGACCAGAGGGGAGGAGTGGGGGAGATAACGGGGAAAGAATGGAAAGGGTCATCAAAGAACATGTATAATAATGGACAAAGCCAAACTGAGGAAGGATGGAGAGTGGGGCGGGGGAACGTGGTGGTGGGAAAATGAAGACAACTGTATTTGAACAACTATTTAAAAATAATTAAAATATATTGAGTATTATTAAGTAAAAATAAAGTTTGTTAAACAACAGTATGTATAAAATGACCTGCTTAGACTGAAAATAGCGATATATTTAGCTATGAAGTTTTGTTATATATATTTATGCAAGGGTAGAAGTATCTAAAACAGAGAAAACAATGGTTACTTCCAGAAATGGGGACACAGTGGACATTTACTTTCTAACTTTACATAGCATAAATTGTTTAAAAAATTATACTAAATACTGTTTTATAAACAACTAAATCAAGATGTATTTTCCATTTTGAAAGCAATCAGAAACCTATTTAAAGTCATTACCGTCAAAATATCCATACAGTATTAAAATATAACTTGTTATGGCTATTACATATAAGAACACCCCTAGAATTTCTGGCTTAACTTGTGAAATGCATGATGGATTACAAAAAACCTTTGCTACTTTTCTCACTGCCATTTCTTGTCAAAGGTCAAATGCTAAGAGACAAGGAACTTAGATTAGAAGTAAAGTCACTGACCATGGAAGCCCAAGAGCACCCCATCTGTTCTGTGCATTCACAGAGTGCTATAATCAGACATTTCTGAATGCCTTAGTTTTGAACACAAAATTATAATCTCCAATAAGACTAATACATCTAATCTATATATATAGATAGAAAAGGAATCACTCTGGGAGAATAGAAAGGAAAAGAGAAAAATGACTTTCTTCTGATTTTTATATTTTTGGCAATTTTTTGATCAAGATAATTAGGTAAAACCAAGGGGGATATATTTTCAAAAGTATTTCTCTGGATTAGAAGGAACTTTTATTTTATATGCAGAGTGTTACCCAGGAAGGTAAAATTGCCTTAAAAGTTGGACTAGAATCTAAGCTCCACAAAGGCAGGGATCTTTGTCTGTTTTGTTAACTGCTACATAACCACAACACCCTACCCCCTCCATTGCATAGAACAGTGAACAGTCTACAGTAGGTGCTTCAAAACAAGAAAAAGGATGATCGAAGGTACAAATCTGCTGTAAGTAAAAAAGCAAGGTTTTGGCTAGTGAACTCATGGTCCATCATGTTTATGTCCTGATACTACTGTTACTATATGGAGGCAAACCAGATCTATTTAAGAACGAAGCACAGGACACAACAAATGACTGATAAAATACATACTTCTTTTCAAAACCTCTATTCTTCAGCTATGAAGCAGCACCCAGTTTTCTGGTATAAAAAGAATTTCTCATTCATTTTCTCTGCAATATTTACATATTAAGGTACATACCAATAATACACAGAAGGAAATGGGAGAATAGCTACCAATATCAATACCAAAACTATTCCCAAACTGGGAGGTCTACAACAAGGTGACTATTTTCACTGTATCTTTGAGTAGACATAATGATGGATGGGCAAAACAAACATATGGGACCATACACTACTTCGTATACCACTAGAACCAGTACTTGGAAAGAGAGCAAGGTTAAAGGTCAAGAAGGGAAAGGAGAATGAACACTTATGTGGACACCAAAATGATGTTTCCTGCTTTATAAGCACTATTTCATTGAATTCCCACAAAACCCTACAAGTTACCTACTGTTACTCTCATTTTACAAATAATGAAATTGAAGTTTAAAGAGCTAAAGTAAGTTGCCTGATAGCATATAGCTAGTGGTAGAACTTGAAGTTGAATCCAGCTGTCTTACCTATTCATATTCTTATTACTTGCACCCCTAAAGCAATTGTAAACATTCAATAATTGCAAGTTGAGTAAAGGCTTATATAGAAAGCATATGCAATCTATGATTACAGTGTAAGAAGAAAATACTAAGATTGTACAGCTGATAACTGGTAAT
Organism: Sturnira hondurensis; assembly: GCF_014824575.4. Classification (NCBI taxonomy): domain Eukaryota; kingdom Metazoa; phylum Chordata; class Mammalia; order Chiroptera; family Phyllostomidae; genus Sturnira; species Sturnira hondurensis. The sequence continues at coordinate 4,509,327 of NW_028075471.1, read as the reverse complement.
TTTTAGCAACTAATACTTTCAATGCAGAAAAGAAAATTCCCCCCCAACATCGCCAGTGAAATAAAAATAAGACAATTGAGCCAGATCCAAAAGAAAATATGCTATAGCCAGATATAAAATATTTAAAATGTAACATTTCAGCCATCTGGTTTGTTACAGGTATTACATCTGCATAACAACTGTGAGAAGTACTAGTAAAATGTTGGCTGCTGACAGAAAAATCTCTGGTATATAAAACTTGTATCTGGGTCTGGCCAGGTAGCTCAGGTGGTTAGAGGGGCATCCTGATAAGCCAGGTGACAGGTTCAGTTCCCAGTCAGGACACATACAAGAATCAACCAATGAATGAACAGGTAAGTGGAAGAACAAATCTATGTTTCTCTCCCTCTCTCTGTCTCTATCTCTTCCAAATCAATAAAAAAAAAACCCAACAACTTGTATCTATCTGTATTATTATTCTTAAAAAGTGTATTTTATTTTCTTGTATGGACTTGCTGTAACTTACTTAATAAACACCTTTATGTTTTTCTCTTTTTGCTTTTAAAACAACACTAAAACAAATAACCTTGATCATTTGTTCAATTTCTTCCTTAAAACCCAGAAGTGGAATTGCTGGCATGGTCTTTAAAACCTTCAATACATATTTTATAGCCCAGTTGCAAAAGGAAATCAGTAAGATTGCTCAAAACTTTAAAAAAATGACATCACATGATTTCAGGCAAATATGTCTAATTCAGAATGCATTAAAAAGAAGCATCAAGATACTTTAATAAAAGAGATGCTGATTTTTTTCCCTAAGGCTCTACTTACACTTCAAAGTGTTGGCTATTAAATCAGGTATTTAGGTGGTGAAGTAAAAGCTATTTTAAAGTTTGTTCTCATCTCACTCTAATACGATGAAATAAATTGCCTGTGTTCTAAAAATAGTTTGCTGTTCTGAAACCCAATGCCTGTTTGCCAGAACAATATTAGTGATGCATATTCTACGCATTCTTTCCCCAAATATGGCAGCTGCCATGTACAAAATTCAGAATGGAAGCTACCAGAAATGACACTATCCTTTTGAATATTTCAAAAAAGCCAAACAGATATAATTACTTTCATTAAAAAGAATATGCTGAAATTGAGTATTCCAAGCTTTTATCACTCATTGTTTTAATTAACCAAAATGACTGAGAATCTAGCTGTAGATTTTACACCGGCATGTTCTGACAAAAGCCCTAGAATAAGAAGAAGCAGGTCCTATCAAATTTGCCCAATTTTCCATGCACAAAAGTGACTTGACAGTAAGATGCTTTAAAACCCACTTTTCTTCTCTAAGTCTGACAATTGTAACAAAAGATAATTAACAAATAAACCACTTCAGGAAATTAATAGGACTGTTCATTTTAAAATATAAGAAGATTCTACATATTCACTTTTGTATAAATCAATCTGAGATGACAAAAGTGAAGAAAATATTATCAAAAGAAATGATAAAGTTACAATATCCCCCCAAATTGAACTGCAGACATTTTTGACCGGTTTTTTTTCAACAAGAGTTACACGCTGTTTGAATAAAAATTTGAGACAAAAGCTGAAAATAACGCTGGAAGTGAAAGAGATTGTAACAAATCTTTAATACCTAAAGAAACCTATTCTAAGCATTTAAACACACATATACACACACCCCTTTAAAAAGAAACTTTCCAATTAAGATAGCCTTCTTAAAACAGAACTTCAACTATTTTGTATTATTATATGCTACTATTACAGCACTGTCATTTTGTGAGCTGTAAGAAAGAAACTGATTGTTAGTTAAAACAGCACGACCTTGGAAATATACACTAACCTTCATTATCCAAGAGTTGTCAGACCCAGAGAAAAACCCCACAGAAAACAAACCTTTTGAGAGCTTTGTTTCTTCTACCACTTTGGTTAGATGCCCCTCGACGATCAGCTTCTCTGCCAAAGAAAATAAATGTTACTACGCAAGTCCAAACTGAGTAGCATTTCCCTGAGCAGGGCAGTGTGACACATTCCATGACCAAATTTAAAGATGATAAACCTACTCGCATGACTAGGCTTGAACAAACACTAGACCCTGAAGGGGAACTAAAAGAGCTCTAACTATAAGTGAGCGATCAGATTAAAGCAGAAATCTGGGGTAGGGAAACATCCACCTTTTATTTTTATTAGTTTTCACCTTATTTTACAGTCTAACACTTCACAAAAGCACTCAGAACAAAGCAACCTTTTCTAAATCAAGAATATTAAGTTCTAAGAAGATATTTTATTTAAATAAAGAATACAAATTACTGTGTATCAATAATTTACTTTTCTTTATCGATACAATTCAGCAGAAATACATATACAGGCATCCCTATACAAATGATTCAGCTATATGAATCATTTTAGAAGAGGTAATTATTTAAAGAAATATTTTTTTTGTTTTGCTTTATGGGGGATTCTCTGTAAATGTATAATGTAGCTTCTTTACCATTTATTTGTCATATTTTCTTTTTTAAAAAAGATTTCATTTATTTATTTTTAGAGAGAGGGCAAGGAAGGGGGAAAAAAGGGAAACAGTGATGTGCGAGGGAAACAGCAATCTGTCGTCTCTGGCATGCCCTGCCCTGAGGACGTGCCCCGAACCAGAATCGAACCACTTCAGTTTGCGGACACCCAACAGAGCCACACCAGTCAGCATATTTTCATATTCTTCTTTTCACTGAAGAGGATAATATACATGCTCTGCATATCCCCTTATTTAATCTTGTATGTCAGTTGATCTACTTCAATGTACACTTCTGCACTATGTGATATAATTTCTCTATCCTTTCACTCCTCAACCCACTGCAACTTGGTCTACACCTACCATTCAACAGTCAACACTGCTTCAAGATCACTATAATCTCCTATCTGACAAAACCCATGGCTTCTTTTCAAATTTTATTTTATATAGGCTCTTTGTAGTATGTGGCACTGTTTGCCTCAGATGCCTTAAAAAAAAAGTCAAAGTAATAGATTTAGATAATTTTAAAAGGCATTAGTCCTACAAGATGTATAATGTAAGCTGTCCTACTCCACTTCATTCCTAAAATTCATTTCCTAGAAGCAAAAACCTTTAAATTTTAGCCATTTGTTTTGGCATTTACATTTATATTTCCAAATAATTTATGAGGGGAGGCCCCCCAAAACTGGAATTATCTTCTAGGAAACCATCTATATCAGTATACCAGCTGGCATTGTTGTTGAGAGACTGTTTGACTTCAGTGAATTGTTTTCGAAGATTCTTTCAATGCGTTTGCCCATTTCATGATCGGTGATTTGTGAGCCCACCTGCCTACAGTGTGTTGAGTGTTCAGCAGTTTTGGCCTAAAATGGCAAGACCCCCATGCCTCACCCTCCCTATTCACCTGATGTTGCCCCGAGAGACATTTTTTCTTGTTCCCCTGGATGAAAAAAGTCCTTGAAGGGAAACATTTTGCCAACATGAAAAAGGTGAACCTGTTTTCAGCACTGGAAAAGGCCTCTTGATAGGTTTATTACATTAAATGAAGGGTACTTTGAAGGTGAGTGAAATTTAAACACGTGAGACTACACAATTTTTTAATAAATAAATTCTGTTTTTTGGGGGTCCTTGTACTGTGATCTATTTTTCCATTTTAGACATTATTTATAGACAATATCTTACAGATGATTAAGCTTTCCTACTATCATCCTCATAAGATTTGCACTTTGTTCATCTATAATCAGTATTTATATAGGGGGTACAAAAGTAGGTTTATATTTGTGAACACGCAAAACAGTTTATTTTTGTATTGTTATTAATTATTGTATTATTTTTTCACACAAACAACTGTAAACCTACCTTTGCACCACCTTGTATTATGACTATTATTTACATCTCAGTCATATAATATTCTATGATGATATTTCTCTTATACAACCATTTAGTATTTTTGGAGCTTGTAATTCCTTATTTTGTTTTGTTATTTTTTTATTTTAAAAAAGATTTTATTTACTTACTTTTAGAGGAGGGAGAAAGAGAGGGAGAGAAACATCAATGTGCAGTTACCTCTTGTGCACCCCCCACCAGGGACCCAGCCCGCAACCCAGGCATGTGCCCTGACTGGGAATTGAACCAGTGACCCTTTAGTTTGCAGGCCAGTGCTCAATCCATTGCCCACCAGCCAGGGCTGTTTTGCTAATTTTTTACATACTTACAAACACAGCCCATGTTCTTACAGAACCATAAAACTTTCAAATATTGTCAAACATATTGGGTCATCTATCACATTATATTTCTTTGTTCCTCCAGCCCTTTAATCTTCCTGCTCCAGTCTGGGTTGGATTCTATGCAAAATACACTGCTCCCAGATTACAAATCTTCCTCTTCTTGCTTTATTCCTGTTTTAGTTTAACATGTCCTTGGATAATTTCCTGAAATGGGTATGTAGAAAGTAAATGCTTTGTATTTTGTTCCTCTGAAAATGTTATTTTTTTATCCATACAATTGACTGATGGTTTGACCAGATACAAAATTTCTACAGGAGATAATTTTACTTGAGAATTTTGAAAGGTCCGTTCCACTGTCTTCTAGTTCCAAACTAGGTGAATCTAGTACTGGTGAGTTCCACCAGCATGCACAGTAGAGACTTCGTGTGCTCAGCAATGCCTGTTTTACCTGTTCTGGGCATCTGGGAGGACTGATGTTCTAAATCCCTAGCACTGAGGAAGTTCCACATGACTGGCTCTAGCCAAGGCCAAAGCATTTGACAGCAGAATTTTCTATACTTTTCTCTTTCCCCACTCTAGAAACTACATGTTGAAATGGCAACAGCATAAAATGATAAAGCGTGCATTAGCCTAGATCCCTGAGTAACAATTTAGAGAAGTGTTCTTCCTCACCATAGACACGTAACATGAGTGAAAAATAAATGTTTATTCAATGAAGCCATTACAATTTCAGGGTTTCTTTATCGCTATATTATAGCTGAGTTTATGTTGAGTAATAGGTATGAAATCCTTTGCTTCTCTTGGCTGTTTTCATAATCTTTTTATGCCTGGTGTTCTTAAATTTCATTAAGCTCAGCATATATATATTTTTAACTGAGATACAATTCACATAATGTATAATAATCTTTTAAAGTGAATAATCCAGTGGCATTTAGTACACTCACAATTTTACACAACTACCACCTCCATCCAGTTCCAAAACATTTTTATCACCCCAAAAGGAAAAAACACATACTCATTAGGAATTTACTTCCCATCTTCCCTCCAGAGCTCTAGGCATCATTCATCTGCTTTCTGTCTCTATGAATTTCTGTTCTCGATATTTCGTAAGTAGAATAAGGCCATATGTAAATTTTTTTCTCTGGGTTTGTGTGTGATCTTCTAAAATACATTGTGTTGAGTATTCACTGCATCCTTTCAGTTTAGAAGCTCATAGCTTCAATTCTGAGTTCTTCTTCATTAATAAATTCTTTTCTTTTCCTTCTCCTACTCTCTCTTTCACCACATTCTGGAAATATGACTCAGATGTTAGATCCCCAGGTTAATTCCCTAATTTTCTTAAAAGTTCCCTCATTTTTTCTTAAAACAAACAAAACAACCTTGTCCTTTTAAAATATTTTATGGATTATTTCTTCTACTTTCTTTTTTAACCTTTTTAGAGATTTTAATTTTAACATATATCTGGTATCATATTTTTAGTTTTTGAGAATTCTACTTGTACTCTGTTCCTTTTTAAAAATAGTATCTTTTTCTAGTTTCATCCATGAACTATTTTCTCTTTCTGAATTAATTAAACATATTTCAAGTTTTATTCTGCTTCCTGTATTTTTTGTGTTTCTTCCTTAGTCATAATTTGTTTGCTTTTATTTGTTTTCATCTCTGTCTTTCTCAGCAGAAAATTTCCTCACAGTCTAGTGATCTGGGCCACCTCATTTACGGTGAGGAAACAAAAAGCTGACAAAGTTCTCTGTGTATCAGCAGGGCTTGTTACCTGCTGGGCCGCACAGTAGCATTATGTTAAGGGGACTATCAACGGTCAGTATCAAGTGTTTTCTCTTGGTCTGATCATGTATATAGACTANTTCTGAATTAATTAAACATATTTCAAGTTTTATTCTGCTTCCTGTATTTTTTGTGTTTCTTCCTTAGTCATAATTTGTTTGCTTTTATTTGTTTTCATCTCTGTCTTTCTCAGCAGAAAATTTCCTCACAGTCTAGTGATCTGGGCCACCTCATTTACGGTGAGGAAACAAAAAGCTGACAAAGTTCTCTGTGTATGAGCAGGGCTTGTTACCTGCTGGGCCGCACAGTGGCATTATGTTAAGGGGACTATCAACGGTCAGTATCAAGTGTTTTCTCTTGGTCTCATCATGTATATAGACTAGACTCCCCCAACCGCCCATCTGGGAAGTGTAAACCTGATGACTAGCACTCTGATTCCATATACAAGCTTTCACTTAATTTTTTCACTTTTTTCTTTTCAGTAAGATGCTCACACACCACCCTCAGCCATGACTACAGACTCCATTTCAGCCTCCAGAAAGATAACCTTCAGTCTATAGGTGGAAGGAAAAAGACACTTGTCCGTCAGCATGGACTGAGGATGGAAATATGTATCACCTTGCAATCATGCCCTATAGAACAGGTACGAAGTGACTCTGATACCTGAGCCACAGTTTTAACTTTTTTGGGGGGGAGGGTTTATTAACCCCTCCCCACTTACAAGCCCTTAAAAAGAAAAAATAAAAACCCAAATCTCTTACCACTCAATTATCTGTTTTACATATTCCAAAACTTTGTTGACATTTTTTTATTACAGTCTCTAACTTTCCCTTTTTTCTTTGCAATGCATTTCTTAAAAAAATTTTATTTACATATTTTGAGATAGAGGGGAAGGGTGGGAGAAAGAGAGGGAGAGAAACATCAGTGAGTGGTTGCCTCTCACGCATCCACTACTGGGGACCTGGCTTGCGACCCAGGCATGTATCTTGACTGGGAATTGAACCAGCAACCCTTTGGTTCTCAGGCTGGTGCTCAATCCACTGAGCCACACCAGCCAGGGCCTGTTTGCAATATTTTTTGAAGTATATTTTATTGATTATGTTATTATGGTTGTCCCATTCATTTTTCTCCCCTTTATCCCTCTCTGCCTGGTATCCCTACTGTCTCCAGCATCCACTCTCCCTACTCCCCTACCCCAGTTCATGTCCATGGGTCATATGTATAAGTTCTTTGGCTTCTACATTTTTTTAAAAAAATATTTTTTATTGATTATGCCATTACAGCTGTCCTATTCCCCCCTTCATTCCCCTCCACCCTGCATACTTCTCCCCCATCATCCCCCCTTTCCTTTATGTCCATGTGTTACAAGTTCTTTAGATTCTATATTTTACATACTATTCTTGCCCTCCCCCTATTTTCTACCTACCATCTATGCTACTTATTCTTTGTACCTTCTCCCCATATCTCCTCCTCCCACTCCCCCGTTGCTAACCCTCCATGTGATCTCCATTGCTATGGTTCCGCTCCTGATCTAGCTATCCTTAGTTTGCTTTTGTTTTAGGTGTGGTTGTTAATAACTGTGAGTTTGCTGTCCTTTCACTGTTCCTATTATTCTTGTCTTCTTTTTCTTAGATAAGAACTTTCAATATTTCACATAATAATGGCTTGATGATGATGAACTCCTTCAACTTGACTTTATCTGAGAAGCACTTTATCTGCCCTTCCATTCTAAATGAAAGCTTTGCTGGATGAAGCAATCTTGGATGTAGGTCTTGGAATACTTCTTTCCAGCCCCTTCTTGCCTGTAAGGTCTCTTTTGAGAAATCCTCTGACAGTCTGATGGGAACTCCTTTGTAGGTTACTATCTCCTTATCTCTTGCTGCTTCTAGGATTCTCCCTTTCATTTTAATTTTGGCTAATGTAATTATGATGTGCCTTAGTGTGCTCCTTCTTGGGTCCAACTTCTTTGGGACTCTCTGAGCTTCCTGGGTTTCCTGGGAGTCTATTACCTTTGCCAGATCAGGGAAGTTCTGCTTTATTATTTATTCAAATAAGTTTTCTACTTGTTCTTCCTGTTCCCCTTCTGGTACCCCTATAATTCAGATGTTGGAATGTTTAAAGATGTCCTGAAGGTTCCTAAGCCTCTCCTCACTTTTTAAAATTCTTGTTTCTTCATTCTTTTCTATTTGGTCATTTTTTTCTTCCTTCTGGTCTACTCGATTGATTTGAGTCCCAGTTTCCTTTCCATCACTATTGGTTTTCTGTGCATTTTCCTTTATTTCAATTAGTTTAGCTTTCATTTGTTCCTCTAATTTGTGACCAAAATCAACCAGTTCTGTGAGCATCCAGATGACAAGTGTTTTGAACTGTGCATCTGATAGGTTGGCTATCTCTTGGTCGCTTGTAATTATTGGCTCTGGGGCTTTAAGGTGTTCTTGAGCCATAATGTTTTGGTCTGTTCATGCCTATTATGTATGAGAGGTGGAGCCTTGGTGTTCACCAGGGCGGGGCAACCCAGTGTCTGGGTTGTGATGTTATATGTGGGGGCGGGGTCATAGAGGGGCAATGGTGTTCTGCTCTCTCAGATTTCGGTCCCCTCTGCTGCTTCCTGCAAGCAAACCTGGCCCCCCTGGTCTCGCCTCCCGGGTGTGTGGGCCTATGCACCCTCCAGGATCCTGTGGGTATATCCAAAAAACTCTCTGTGAGCCTGGGAGCGTCTCCCGGTACCTTGACCCTGAAAGTCTTTCCAATTGGTGCTTTCAGGCTCTAATTCCCGTCACTGGGGCCCTAGCCTGAGTGGTCTGTCTCACTGCTTGTGCCTTTGCTTGGTTTAACTGTGCGTGCGAATGTGTGACCGTGGTGAGCCAGCTGCCTTGTGCCCTCACTGGGTCCGCCAGTTGCCACCCCACACCTGGGATCTGCCAACTGCCGCCTGTGCTCCTGGGTTGGTCTGGCCGCTTTTTCCTGCAGGACCCAGCTCCGCTGCTGACTCCACTCCTCTTACTGGTCTGGCTGAATGGTTCATTGTTGTCGGACTTCCATACAGTTCAATTTTCTGTGTTTTGGCTGTGTTTTTGTTACTAAAACTTTGTTGTCTTTAAACTTGGTTGTGTGGGGAGGCACAGTGTTTCCACCTATACCTCCATCTTGGCCGTAAGTCTTGGCTTCTACATTTCTTACACTATTCTTAACACCCCCCTATTTTGTACCTGCCAATTATGCTTCTTATTTCCTGTACCTTTTCCTTCCCTATTCCCTCTATCCTGCTGATAACCCTCCATGTGAACTCCATTTCTGTGACTGTTCCTGTTCTGGTTGTTTTTGTTTTTTTTTAGGTTAAGTTGTTGATAGTTGTAAGTCTGTTGTCATTTTACTGTTCACAGTTTTGATCTTCTATCTCTTAGATAAGTCCTTTTAACATTTCATATAAGAAGGGCTTGGTGATGATGAACTACTTGAACTTGACCTTATCTGAGAAGCACTTTATCTGCCCTTTCATTCTAAATGAAAGCTTTGCTGGGTAGAGTGATCTTGGATGCAGGTTCTTGCCTTTTGTGACTTTGAATATTTCTTTCCAGCCCTTTCTTGTCTGCAAGGTTTCTTTTAGGAAATCAGGTGATAGTTTTATGGGAATTCTTTTGTAGTAACTGTCTCCTTTTCTCTTGCTGCTTTTAAGACTCTCTCTTTATTGTTAATCATGGATAACGTAATTATGAGGTGCCTTGTGTGCTTCCTTATGTACAACTTCTTTGGGACTCTCTGAACTTCCTGGAAGTGTATTTCCTTTGCCAGTTTGGGGACGTTTTCCTTCATTATTTTTTCAGATAAGTTTTCAATGTGTTGCTATTGTTCTTCTCCTTCTGCCCCACCCTCCATGATTCGCATGTTGGGACATTTAAAGTTGTCCTGAAGATTCTTAAGCCTCTCCTCACTTTTTTGAATTCTTGTTTCTTCATTCTGTTCCAGTTGGATGTTTATTTCTTCCTTTTGTTCCAAATCATTGATTTGAGTCCTGGTTTCCTTCCCTTCACTGTTGGTTATCTGTACATTTCTCTTTATTTCAACTTTGCATAACCTTCATTTTTTCCTCCATTTTGCAACCATCCTGAACCATTTCTGTGAGCATCCTGATTATCAGTGTTTTGAACTCTGCATGTGATAAGTTGGCTATCTCCTCATTGCTTAGTTCTTTTTCTGGAATTTTGAACTGTTCTTTCATCTGGGCCATATTTCTTTGCTTTTGTGCACCTGTTACATTGTAAGGGGAGGAGCCTTAGGTACTTGCCATGGTGGGCAACTCACATTGCTGTGTTGTGGCAATGTATGTGGGGGGGATGGAACAATGCCAGTTGCTTGGCTCTCATCCTGCTTTCAAGAGACTGGCAGTTTCTTCCGCTGCCACAACCCCCAAAGGTTTTTACAGCCACAGGTTCTAAGGCCTTATCTTGCCCATATTTGAACCCTGGGTTGCATGGCTGGTCTCACTCCCCAGTTGTTCCTCCTGGTTTATCTGCATGCGAATGTGGGACTCCTTGGTCCACCAGCTGTCACCCCGCCACTCATCCTTTCTGTCCCAGCTGTCTGTCTCTGCTCCTCCTACCAGTCTGGATGTTTCTTCTTTAGCTTCTTGGTTGTTGGACTTCCACACAGTTCAATTTTCTGGCAGTTCTGGTTTTTATTGTTTTAAATTTGTTGTTTCCTTCTTTTGGTTGTGTGAGGAGGTGAAGCCTATTTACCTATGCCTCCATCTTGGCAGGAACTTGTCTTTGCAATCTTATGTCTTTTCTAATCTTTTACTACGAATGGGTCTATATTTAATAAAAAATGAACTGCCTCCCTTTTAAAACTCTCTTCCTTTGAATCCAAAACTCTTACCACTAAGTTATCTATTTTATGTATTCCAAAACTTTATCAACATCTATTATTTGTTGTAGTCTCTATTCCCATTTTCTTTGTCTTTGTGATCTTACGTCTTCTATAAATTTTTACCATGAATGGGTCCATATTTAATAAAAAATGTACTGCTTTCTTTTTAAAATTCTTTTCCTTTGACCTCTTGGATACCACTGTTGCTATTTCTTTTATGTGCTTTCTCATTCCTTCCATCTCAGCCTTTCATTGGTTTTCCTTTCTTCTGACTGTGATCTAAAAGTGTGTTAGTCTTCGTCTCTGTCAACAACAAAAATTATTTTAAAATGACATTAACTACCTGCTACTCTTATATTTTCTAAATGTTGATGACTAGTCTAACCCTCTCTCTTATGTCTCAGAACCCTATTGTCTAACTACTTCCCATTTTCACCAAGAAATCTCACAGGAACTTAATTTTACCATGTCTAAAATGGAATTTACCTTTCTTCCTTTCTCCTCTAGATGGATTTGATATCTCTCTCTCCTTCTCTTTCTATAACTGTCCATTCACATCTCCATTATGCTATTGCCAATTATTTATGTCTACCCTTTCCAACATACTCTGAATTTTTAAAACTTCTTCAAATATTTACTATGCTAGGTAGAGTACTAGGTATTCCTCATAGATGATAAGGAGCAATGTGATAAATCTAGAAATTTAGAATCTAGAGAAAGCAGGGAGGTATTAATAATTTAATTACTAATAAAATTCTAACACAAAATACAAGTTCTGCAAATGCTTTTTATGTGAAAATAGCAAGTAATGAAATAGTATAAACATGAACTTTGGAAGTCATTCTAAATTTTCTTCTAATGTGTTGAAGATCTAAGTACCATCTTGTTTGAAAAATTATAAACACATATCACATCTGGCGTAATTTATTGTTTTAAACCTTCTCACCTCTAGAATAAAGTCTGAAGTCCCTACCATGACCTACAAGGCCTATATAATTTAGCTCAGAGGTCAGTCAACTACAATCCCTTAGAGCTAAATCCAGCCTGTTTAGCACATAGTTTTATAGGAACACAGGCAGGTCCACTGATTTACAGATTGACCATGGTTGCCTTCCACGACAATGGCAGAGTTTAGCAGTCCCAACAGAGACTTTATAGCCTGCAAAGCCTAAAATATTTATTGTCTGGCCCTTTATTTCTTTTTAAAGCATTTTTATTGTTATAAAACTCAAATTTCAGATCCACCTTGGCTTTTCACATGGTTTCGATTCAGAAGAATCTAGCAAGACTGCTGTTGAGTAGGGAGGGACCCTGGAGACAGCCTATGAGAGCCTGTGCTCCCCAGAGGAGGCACATAATAGATTTCCATACCTGCCTGGATAAAGGGTAAACAGAACTAGCATGCCAGCATTGCATTGCCATGGTAACTGAGCTAGTGCCCAACATATGGCCTGTGCTGAGACACTGTGCAGGCTGATGAGTGTGATGAAAGAAACAGAAAGCACTCTTCAGAGGTTAGGCGGAGGTGCAGACCCACCAGCCTGGCCTGAATTGGATGGGAAGTTGGTTGCTTCTGCAGCTACATGGAACTTTAGTACCCAAATTTTTAATGAAGGGAGGGTAGAGACTGAGCCCCTTTAGCTTCCCCTTACTCACCCGGTTAAAGGGTTGGCTCATACCAAAGTTGAGTCCTGAACCCTAGGCCACGACCCAGGTACATGCGCCTTGGTGGCGGCCTGTGAAATGCTACGACTGTGCTGAACAGATAGTCCCAGACTATGCCCTTCTCTGACTCTGAAATCAGCACATGGATGCGCAGGCCAGAGTGCTTGCCAGCCTGAGGGGTGCAAGCAGCCTCAGGCTGGCCCCACAGACTAGACCCTGTACAACTGGCAGTGTGGTCTGCAGTGACCCCAGGGCCCAAAATGGGAAGCTGCGGCATGGCAATGATGACCCTGGCCCCACAAACATGTACTCCAGGAAGGGAATCTGAAGCCAGAGAGCCACCCGAGTAGCAGCCTTGGCCTCCAGAAGGACAGATAAAGATGGAGTGGGGTTTCTGGACACTGTCTTTGGTTCTGAGTTTTATGCTTTGTGCAAGAGATTAGCCTGGAGTCAGAGTGTCCTCTACTCTACCAACTTGGGCAACATTTCAATAAAGACCTTTTTCCTTAGGGGGGACTGGTGAGGGTTAAGTGCAGACAACTGTACTTGAACACAAAATAATAAAAATAAATAATAAAAAAAGAAGACCTTTTCCCTTCCCCATCAATCTTTGGTTTATGCCTGTGTTTGTTGGCAGGTGGCAGAGTCCCATTCTACTAGGTAACAGTTTCTATCTCACAGACTCTTTCCCCAGATACACGTACAACTCACTCAATTTTGTACTCTCGCTGTTCAAACCCCACATACTTTGTCATTCCCAACTGCATTACATTTTTATTTTTCTTCAGTGAACTCACCGTTACCTAACATATTTTATTAATTTTTGTCTCTTCAAGGAAGTGTAAACTCCATAGAAGGAAAGTTTTCTTTTTCTAGTTCATGTCTATACCTACATTTAAAATAATGCCTGGTATACACACAGTAGATACTTACTAAATATTTGGTGAATGAATGAATGAACTGAGTATCTATTTTTAAAGCAACCAAAGTTGGAAAAATTATTTGAATGTTTTCCTCATTCTAAAACTAAGGGTCAAATACATATAAAAAGTTTTGAATAGTACCAGCATATAGGTACTGAATAATAATTACCTGCTGCTTCTATCACTATTGAAATTATTATTTTCTAAATATTTTATTTACTTATGTTTAGAGAAGGGGATGGGAAGGAGAAAGAGAGGGAGAGAAACATTGATGTGAGATAGAAATATTGATCAGTTGTCTCTCATGCATGCCCCAACTAGGGACCAAACCCACAACTTAGGCACGTGCTCTGGACAGGAATTGAACCAGCAACACTTTGTTTTGTGGGATGATGCCCAATGTATTGAGCCACACTGGTAAGGACACTATTGAAATTATTTAAGATTATATTTATTATCATATCTGGTGAAATATTAGTGGCCCATGATTAAAGAAGAAAAAATACTGTTTTTAAAAAGTTTCTAATCACTAGTTCACAAGCTTGGGGTGGAAACCTTAATTCTTTAGGAGTAATAAAAGTCTGAGACCTAATCACTAGAGGCCCTGAAAGAGCTATTTACCTTGGCACAAGTGGAAGATAAAATACAAGATTTTTCTTTCTTTTTGAAAACTAATTTTGAGGGATACTCTAAAAGATAATTATTCATTTTCTCCTCTTTTAAAAATACACTGTAAACAACAACACACAAAAAGAGGTATAATATACAAAAGTACAGGTTAATAAACTCTTTTAAGCAAATGTCTGTATGATTATATCCCAAATCAAGAAACAGAACCTAACTACCCACCCCCTTGCTGCCAAAGCCTTCCACATCCCCCTTTCCAATCCTAAGTTTTACAGCATTTTACTTCTTACCTTTCTTTATGGTCACACTACCTAAATATGCATGACTAAATAATACAATTTTAGTGGTTTTAAACTTTATGTAAATGGAATACTACAGTATATATTCTGTTATATCAGGCTTCTTTCATCCAATATACCTCAACATATTTATCCATTTGACTACTGAAGGTGTTTTGGATTGTTGTGAATTACTGTGAAAAATGAGGCTGTGAAAATTCTTAAGTTTGTACCCAATACATATGTGTAGGCATTTCTATAGGGAACCTACAATATTTGAGAACTATCACCTAAGCACTTAGTTTAGTCAGAAAACATGACAGAATTGTAAAATCTATTAATTCTTATCAAAGTCTGAATAGAACAGAACCAAATTTATTTCCAGGTTGATAAAAATAAATTGTGCACTAACTATACTACTATGCACACAAAATAATAATTAGAAACAGTGTAAACAATGTATTTAAAAGCTCTAATGGAGCACTGGTGAGCCTAGATTGGATTAAGTTCTTAAAGTTAAAGACCCACGTGACAGCTACAACTAGAAAGAAAATAAATAAAACTGACTCTCAGATACTGATGTCAGTTGCCTAGGGGATTGTATACTGACAGAGCGCAGAATACATGAATGTAAAAGAAGTACATAATCTGCTATTACAACTGCCAACCTGGAAAATATTTCTAAATCTGAAAGTTAGGTTTTATCCAAAAAATAATGTCATGAGTAGAGCATCAAACTAATGTGCTTCAGATCAAACATTTAATAGCATGCATACTGGTTAAAAAGTTAAATAGATTGTCAGAAACATATCATTTAACAGGAAAATAAAGTTAGATTAATTAGCATTCACTATCATGTGACTGGGAATAAAAAGGAGGAAAACAAGTTACTTAAAGAAAGTTCCCACTAAAATACTTTTCACTGCTCCCAATCCCCACGAGTAACTTTTCTAACTACCAGTTAACATGTGTGCCAGGAATTAGAGTGTTTAGTAAATATTATCTCATTTAATTCTCATATTAATCTTATGAAGTAGGTACTCCCATGCTATTATATAAATGAGGAAATTGAGATTTAAAGAGGTCATATTGTCCAGAGTCATACTACCAGTGAGGGAGTAAATCAGAATTCCCACCAAAATCCCTATGATCCTATTCTAAACATCACAAATGAAAATGAGCTGAAGTCACCTAAAATGTTATCAAAGAGAAATACAACAAAGAAACTGACATTAGAACTAACATTAAGGTATAGTCAAAGTAAATATAAAAAAGTCAGCAGCAACATCAAACCAACAATTTACTTCCCTTTAGAGAGTGGCAGTCCACAAAGTAGAAACAGAGCTTTAGAACCTTGTAGGGGAGGTCCTGTGAGTTTGCTAATTTTAATAATAACGATTTTTACGAGGTTATTTATTTCTGCAGCAAAATAAAACTAAAGCAATTCTTGCTACAGAAGATAGCCTGCATTTTTAAAAAGTTATTTATTTACTTATATCTCAACCTGAGGATATTTTTTTCATTGCTTTTAGAGAGAGAAGAAGGGAGATAGAGAAACATATATGTAAGAGAGAAACATCAGTTGGTTGTCTCCTATATGTGCCCACACCAGGGATTGAACCTAGGTAAGTGCCCTGATCAGGAATTGAACTTGTAAACTTCCGGTTACAAGATGACACTCTAACCAAGCTATACTGGCCAGGGAGATACCCTCCATTTTTATAAAAATAATTCCAGAAGCTATTTGTCTTAAAACCTAAGAATAAAAAAGAATAAATGAGAAAAAAATGGAGTTCAAGGATTAATTGAAAACTAAATGAAATGGGCCAATTTTAAGAATACAGAAACAGACCTTTTTTTTACAGTCTATATACCAAAACACAATTATCATGAATTTTAAGACTATCTTCTGTGTAGTTATATTGGTAGAAAATCTGGTAGAAATGTTGGAAAGCTAGCTCATCAGGGAAATGATTGGTACAAATAAACAAAAAACAATGGCCTTCCAATATATACTAGATTGGACAACTACTCTAAGAACAAAGAAACCAAAAATTAGTAACATCTAGTTTAAACTTCGGAGTTTTCTTATAATGAGGATATAAACTACTCTGAGCAGGGAGGGTACCACACCAAGTAGTCTCTATTCTTTGTCATAAATAAACTATTTTGGCTTAGGAAAATAAACATTTAAAAATAAATTTAAAATCTGATTCAAGTAGAATATGTAATCAGAATAATCCAAAGACAGTTGAAAGAGTATCATCTCACAGAGTGATGAAAAGTAAACAATCACAAGAGCAAAACTGGTTCAATGCATTCATTACTCCAAATGAGGCAATTTCTATGTGAGAGCAAAGCCGTAACGGAAGGGAGGAGGGAATGAAAGAAGCATACACAGATAGTGGCTGTGATTTCAAAATGGGGTGGGAGGCACGAAGAGAATTTTTTTTAAATCAGGAAAAAACAATTAGAACATGAAATATTAAGAGAACTAGAAATGATAATAATAATTAAGAAAATGTTAAGTCTCCTAATAAGCACAGATTAAGAATTCAAAGACAACTTCTAGCTAAGATGGAGGCATAGATAGTTGTACTTTGCCTCCTTGCACAACCAAAAAAAGGACAACTTTAAAAACAAAAAATAACCAGAAATGCCAGAAAATCGAACTGTATGGAAGTCTGACAACCAAAGAATTAAAGAAGAAACATTCATCCAGACCGGTAGGAGGGGTGGAGATGAGCAGCCAGGGTGGACAGGACTCTCAGCAAGGCAATGGCTGGAGGACTGGGGTGGGTGAGGTGGTGGAAAGGGCAGTCCCACATTTGCATACACCTGATGGAACAACTGGGGAGTGAGACAGACCACACAACCCAGGGTTCTAGTGCAGGAAAATAAAGCCTCAAAACCTGACTTTTAAAAAATATATTTTATTGATTATACTATTATAGTTGTCCCATGTCCCTCCCTTTATTCCCCTCCACCATGCATACCCTCTTCCACCCATATTACCCCCCTTTAGTTCATGTCC
This sequence comes from Sturnira hondurensis, assembly GCF_014824575.4. Taxonomy (NCBI): domain Eukaryota; kingdom Metazoa; phylum Chordata; class Mammalia; order Chiroptera; family Phyllostomidae; genus Sturnira; species Sturnira hondurensis. Next base: position 4,491,931 of record NW_028075471.1, on the reverse strand, counting down.
ATGTGTCATACATATAAGTTCTTTGGCTTCTACACTTCCCATACTATTCTTGCCCTCCCCCTGCCTATTTTCTACCTACCGTCTATGCTACTTATTCCCTGTACCTTCTCCCTCCCCTTTCCTCCTCCCACTCCCCTGTTGCTAACCTTCCATGTGATCTCCATTGCTATGGTTCCGCTCCTGATCTAGCTATCCTTAGTTTGCTTTTGTTTTAGGTGTGGTTGTTAATAACTGTGAGTTTGCTGTCCTTTCACTGTTCCTATTATTTTTGTCTTCTTTTTCTTAGATAAGTCCCTTTAACATTTCATATAATAAGGGCTTGGTGATGATGAACTCCTTGAATTTGACCTTATCTGAGAAGCACTTTATCTGCCCTTCCATTCTAAATGAAAGCTTTGCTGAATAGAGCAATCTTGGATGTAGGTCCTTGCCTTTCATGACTTGGAATATTTCTTTCCAGCCCCTTCTTGCCCGTAAGGTCTCTTCTGAGAAATCAGCTGACAGTTTGATGGGAACTTCTTTATAGGTAACTGTCTCCTTATCTCCTGCTGCTTCTAGGATTTGCTGCTCCTTCATTTTTATCTTGGCTAATGTCATTATGATGTGCCTTGGTGTGTTCCTTCTTGGGTCCACCTTCTTTGGGACTCTCTGAGCTTCCTAGATTTCTTGGAAGTCTATTTCCTTTGCCAGATTGGGGAAGTTCTCCTTCATTATTTGTTCAAATAAGTTTTCCAGTTGTTGCTCTCCCTCTTCCCCTTCTGGTACCCCTATGATTTGGATGTTGGAATGTTTAAAGATGTTCTGGAGGTTCCTAAGCCTCTCCTCATTTTTTTTATTCTTGCCTTTTCACTCTTTTCTGTTTGGTTGTTTCTTTATTCCTTCTGTTCCACTCGATTGATTTGAGTCCCAGTTTCCTTCCCATCACTATTGGTTCCCTGTGCGTTTTCTTTCATTTCACTTAGCGTAGCCTTCATTTTTTCATCTAATTTGTGACCAAATTCAACGAATTCTGTGAGCATCCTGATCACCGGTGCTTTGAACTATGCATCTGATAGGTTAGCTATCTCTTGGTCGCCTAATTATATTATTTCTGTAGCTTTGATCTGTTCTTCCTTTCCAGCCATTTTTTTTTGGTCTTGTTGTGCCTGCTATATATATATGAGGTGTTTACCAGGGCAGGGCAACCCAGGTCACTGGGTTGTGACGCTGTAAGATCAGGATGCTCACAGAAATGGTTGAGTATGGTCACAAAACACAGGAAGAAGTAAAGGCTATGAAAAGTGAAATATAGGAAAATGTAAAGGGAACCAACAGTGAAGAGAAGAAAACCAGAACTCAAATAAATGATTTGCACAAAAAGGAAGAAATAAACATTCAACTAGAACAGAATGAAGAAACAAGAATTCAAAACAAATGAGGACAGGCTTAGGAACATTTACGACAACTTTAAACATTCCAACATTCAAATCACACTGGTGCCAGAAAGAGAAGAGGAAGCACAAGAAAACTTATTTGAAAACATAATGAAGGAGAACTTCCCTAATCTGGCAAAAAAAAAATAGACTTCCAGGAAGTCCAGGAAGCTGAGTCCCAAAGAAGTTGGACCCGACGAAGCACACACCAAGGCACATTATAATTACATTACTCAAAATGAAAGACAAGGAGAGAATCTGAAAAGCAGCAAGAGAAACGGTGACAGTTACCTACAAAGGAGTTCCCATAAGATTATCAGCTAATTTCCAAAGAAACCTTACAGGCAAGAAGGGGCTGGAATGATCCCAAGTTATGAAAGGCAAGGTCCCACATCCAAGATTAGTCTATCCAGCAAAGCTTTCATTTAGAATGAAAGGGCAGATAAAGTGCTTCACAGATAATGTCAAGTTAAAGGAGTTCATCATCACCAAGCCCTTATGATATAAAATGTTAAAGAGACTTATCTAAAAGAAAAAGAAGAAAATCAAAACTATGAACAGTAAAACAATGACAAACTCAGAACTATCAACAACTTAACCTAAAAACAAAAACAAAAAGAAACTAGGCAAACAACCAGAACAGGAACAGAATCACAGAAATGGACATCACATGGAGGGTTATTGGTGAGAAGGGGGGAGGGGAAAGAATGAGGGGAAAGGTGCAGGGAAAAAGAAGCATAAATGGTAGGTACAAAATAGACAGGGGGAGGTTAAGAATAGTATGGCAAATGGAGAAACCAAAGAACTTACATGTATGACCCATGGACATGAACTAAGGTTGGGGAAAACTGGTGTGTGTGAGTGCAGTGTGGCAAGGAATAAAGGAGAAAAAACTGGGACAACTGTAATAGCACAATCAATATAACATATTTTCAAGAAAAAGAACTAAAAGACACGATTATTTCAGGGTATTTTTAACTCCATGGTTAAGAGGGAGATGCCCTTGGGGGAGGGCATGATGTATCTCTACAAGGCAGATCTCATAAGAAAGTTTCTACAGTGTCTAGCATGACGCCTGTACCCTCTCCTACACAGACAGTAGAAGAGAAATCAAGGGGGCAGGCAACAGTCCATAAAAGGCTTCTTTCACTCTATGCCATGAATGATGGTAGGTCTTCAAGCCCTTAGATTCTTTTGCCCTTATCTTTTCTTTTCCTTTTAAAGATTTTATTTATTCACTTTTAGAAAGGGGGGAAGGGAGGGAAGAGAGAGGGAGAGAAATAGCAATATGAAAGAGATGCATCAATTGGTTGTCTCTTGCATGCCCCCAGCTGAGGACCTGGCCTGCTACACAGGTACATGCCCTGTCAGGGAATCAAACTGGCAATCTTTCGGTTTACAGGCCAGTGCTCAATCCACTGGATCGCACCAGTCAGAGCTACCCTTTATCTTTTCACTCAGCATACAAATTAATCAAACAATGGAGTTGAAGATGTATGTATGAAATTAGAGATTCACAATTTAACTGAGAAAGCATATCAACACATTAAGTTTCACAGTAAATCTTGAGTAATTAAAATTTGCAGGGAACATGGAATGTAGAGTTCTTCTTAAACTAATCTTCATGCCCTGGCTGGTGTGGCTTAGTGGATTAAGCACCGGACTTAGAACCAAAGGGTCGCCCGTTCAATTCCCAGTCAGGGCACATGCCTGGGTTGTAGGCCAGGTCCCAAGTGAGGCGCCTGCAAGAGGCAACCACACATTGATGTTTCTCTCCCTCTCTTTCTCTCTCCCTTCCCCTCTGTCTAAAAATAAATAAAATCTTTAAAAACGAACAAACAAACAAAAAACTAATCTTCATGCCTGAAACTCTTAAGAAGGAAATATTGCTAGGGCTGTTTAGCAAGTTTTACTAAGGTTACTGGTTAATTATAGATTTTTATATGGTATATTTTCATAGAAAAAATTTAAAGTTGTGGAATTATGCAAAGATTATATTTAAATCTGTTCAAATCCAATCTCTTTGATGGGATTAAAAGCTTTTCTCCTAAAAAAGAATAATAAGAAACACTGTTTTATCATAAAAAGCAAAATGAAATGTGTTCGAACTCATTTAATTTCCTCAAAATCACTAAATAACTGAGAGAACCAACAACCAAATAATCTCTTATGGATTCATACACATAAACTAAAATAAATTTAGTTAAAACTCTCAATAAATTAAAAACAGACATGCAGAATACTACAGAAGTTAACTATTCACTTTCTAATTTTTAAAACATAAGGTAAATATATACTATACAAGCACAGTAAATAATGAAACCTAGGTATTTAACACTTGCTTTATAAAAAACTGGAAATAAGAATATGAAGCATCACTGCTCACAGAATATATACTTCATGTTGAAGATTATAAATCAGTTTAAGATGTTTATCAAAAAAATAATAGTAAAAACGTTTGTATGCATTTGTCAAAAAATAATCCAAAATTGTTTCAGAAGGTCACTTGAGGAAGATTTTTGCTGAAATTGCCTTGCTTGACATTATACTTATTAAACACAATTTCTATAATGGTGGCTTGCCATAAAAAAATTACAATCTCCTTTGTGACAAAAAATCGAACTAGAGGTAACTGTTACAAACTTTAATGTAAATGGATATCATTGTTAACCAACCTCTTGCTACTGAAACTCAGGAACTAAACAGATTTCTACAATGGGCAATATCCCTAGCTACCTGAGCTTACAGTCCAACTTTCATTATTTGCAGTTAGGGATCAAATGGATTCAAATGTCTAAAAATACTTTCTCTTTTTCCTGTTCTTTGGTTTACACTTTGTCCACAAGTACAGGATTTTATAGTCTTACCCCCAACCCCACCTCCAATGATCTCATTTAGCATTTTCCCAGGCCATTACATAGTCCCTGAAAACATTTTATTGGCTATTATTTCAACTGAGGGGATTGCTCTAATTTACATGACTTCTGTTCTACCTCTGAATGTTTGGTCCATTTTCTACCTGAAATGATGATGCTGTAAAAGTCTCCAAACATCTTTTTCTTTAAAACAAACTTTGCTCTGCATTAACTACAGCTAAGTATTTTACAAATTTTATAATGTTTTAAATGATTTTTGCAAATTGTAACTTAGTAAAACATTCTTTTGATAGTTTTCTGCTCTCATTTTGTTGGGCTCAAAATATAAATCCCCAAAATTCAAAATAAAAATATTAAAAACTGTTTACATATAAGACTAAGTATAAAATTATTCTCCTAAAGATTTATATTTTATATTACATATACTACTTTTATAGTATATATATTGCTTTTAGTTGGTTTCAGTGGGTAACAAAATTATTTTGCCTCAAATTCCTGTGCCAATTTCCTGCGAAGTATTAGTAATAAAAAGATAAAAAGATGCACTTATTTTTGCTTTATGAGAAACACTTTTTCAAAATAAATTGAAAGGACAAAAAATAGGTCCTATTTATTAAATAATTTGCCTCAATCTTAATAGTTTTTAAAATGGACAAAAACAGAAGCTCTTCTAAAACTATTAAAGAAATCCCTTAAAGCATCTCTAAAGAGTATGACATTTGATCTGTTGAGTTTGTATCTGCTACAATTACCATGTAACTCTTATAACCTCCAAGTGCTCTGAGATGGGGGTGGGTGGGGAAACACATCACACATGTGAGCACATCCACAAAATGAATTCACGAGCATAAAAAGTTTGAAAACCACTCTTCTAAAAAAGAGAGTGAAGAAAAGAAAAATGCCTGACTGTGTGTCTGATAGGAAAAATCAGATATCACCAATGAAGTTTACTACAAGTAGTAACTTTTAATTGTCACTAACAAGATTAAGAGAATATCTCAACTGTGCGACTATGACAAATTTAAACAGCCACATACTTTTCAAGACAGAGGGAATTTACAATATTCTTTTCAGAATTCAGCAGAAGTCTAAATCACCTCAAAAGCCAACCTATCTATCTATAAAATACTATTATTTTTTTAAGTCCTTACCTGAGGATATATTCATTGATTTTAGACAGAGAAGGGAAAGAGAAGGGAGAGAGAAGGAGGAATAGAAGAGGGAAAGAGGGGAAGGAAGGAGAGACAGAGAGAAACATTCATCAGTTGCCTCCCATACGTGCCTCAACCAGGCACAAACAGGCACATACGGAAGAATTCGAAACCTAGGTATGTGCCCCGACCCGGGATCAACCCTGCAACCTTTTGGTGTACAGGACGACACTCCAACCAACTGAACCACCTGGCCAGGGAAGATACTATTTTAAAAAATATGTTACTAAAGATAACCTGTACAGCTTCCCAGGGGGAGGCAGTTGATGTCAGACTACAGGACAATCTGTTGCTACTCCTTCCCTAGAAAGGCCCTGCTACCCTAAGGGTCATCTTCACATCTGAGTGCCCAAACAAAATAATTATTTTGTGCTTCATTTAAGAACTTTATTTAAGAACCTCAAAATCCATATCTGTGACAGAACTAAAACTTAAGTAAAGCAGATTAAGGTTATTAATATCTCAAGTTTAGGTGCTTGACCTTCTATTCTATTCCCTGTTTGATAATGAATTTTTTAAATATTTATTTATTTATTTATTTTTAGAGAGCAAGGAAGAGAAGGAAACACCAATGTGTGGTTGCCTTTCGCGCACCCCCTAGTGGCACCTGGCCTACAACCCAGGCATGGGCCCTAACTGGGAATTGAACCAGTGATCCTTTGGTTCTCAGACCAGCACTCAATCCACTGAGCCACATCAGCTAGGGATCAATAATGATTTTTAACTAACAAGCTTGAAACTTTCTCTTTTTTTTTGTGGGCAATACAGAATGTTCATCTCCATCTGTGAAGGTGAATGCAACAGAAATATTTTTTCAAGAGACAGAAACATAAACAGTAAGAAATGTGCAGTGCTGTCTGAAGATGGTCCTTTGTGCACAACTACAATAACAAACACATTGAGATCTTCATTTTCCTCTTACTTGTCAATTACAGCCTCTGACCTCATTAAAATCGACGTGAAAAATACTCTGTACTCACTCTGGCATTCTATGAACTGATGAATAAAAGTGCAGTCCCCGCCACTCTTTGAAAGCAAGTGCTCTAATAAAGAAAGAAACACCTTTAAGGATATAGTCTGTTGCTGTTTTCGAAAATTGACAGCAAAGGTAGAAAAACTGAAATGTTTCAACATGGGTAACTCTGAATGAGATTAATAAAAGTTTAATATATTTTAATACTAAGAGTAGACATATTCTGAAGTTAAATGAAGTGAAATGACTGAAAATTGTACTTACGTAATCATTGATTTATACCCTGAATGGTTAGCTTTTAAAGGTGCAGTTTCTATCCAAAGTGCTCAAGAAAACCATAGAAGTATATTGCTTTAAAAAGTTTAACACTTTTAAAATACACCTTTCTCCATGACAGCTGAATAAAAAACTTTACATAATTTCAAAATTTTACATTTATTCTTACTGAATTTTCAAATGACTGTTCTCTAACAGTCCCTCTTCACAATTACTCATCTTAGTAAGAGGAAAAGGTATTTTAAGAATACCATAAAATAATGCCTTAAGATTTTAAACAAAATAATGCAGCTATTTTAATTTTTATACTTTCATTTCAGTCTCCCCTTTGAGTCACTTAATGTGTGTACTTCATATACAATCAAAACACTACATTGTTTATCTCTGTCCAAATGATTAAAATTAATGTCTGCACATTTTAAAGGAAGAGCTTGGTAAATAGTTTTCCTCAGGTCAAAGAGAGCTTTTCTATGGATGCAGAGAATTAAAATCTAACACCGTAGTTTAATAAAAAAAGTTTTAGCCCTTTATTACAATAGTCTTTACTTTGATTCAAAGAGTTAATTTCTACATGTGGATAACATCCTTCAATGACATATTTCTATCTTTCATAATTACCAAATACATTTATAAAGGTAACTGTTAAAAAACATATTCCAACATGATGACTATCTAGAGGGTATGAAAGCACCAAAACCTGTCAAAGAGGACAATGTGTTAATATCACTCTATAAAAGCCCTTTCCCTCTTCTCCTCCATCTCAACCCACCTCAACCCTCTTCATCTCAACTTTGCTTGAGAGGCAGGCATCTCCTGCTCTGATCACTTGTCAGCCTCTCTTGACGCCCTTACTGATACTGATAGCCTTCCTCACTTTCATACTCAAATGAATCACTGTTCTTTATCTCGATACATGTGTTCAGAGTCTCCATTCTACAGTCACAATGAAACAAGACAAAAACATGAGAAGAAAGGTTGATAAAACTCATGTTTTATAGACCAATGCATTACATACTTAGAGATACAATATAGCCCCCAAAAGAAAAAAACAGACTAACTGCCACAGAAATTTGAAGTTTAAAAAAAAAAGGCTAATAAATAGCATTTGCCAATTGGAGCCAAAAAAAATCCAAGACAGGACTCCTCACTTGAATAGTAAGTACTAAGACAGAAAAAGTTGTTTTACATAAATCCTACCTAAGCTATAACATTTTAGAACTCAAACTATATAAACATCACTGCTGAATATGAAAAGTCATTTGAAACCAAATTTTAACTCAACTAAAGGACTTTATAAAACTTACTTAAAATCAAATTTCAACGTCAAAGGACTTTACATGACATTTATTAGTGCAGGATCTCCCACCATGAGTCACCAAGCCAAAAATTACCCTTTCATTTAGTCTGATTTTAATAGCAGGATCCTACATTAAAATGTTTGCTACACCAGTTTAGATAAAATGCAAGACTATATGAAAAGATAATTACATACATGACTTGCACAAAGGCATATCCTAAGACATGTGAGAGAAATGTTTTTCAGATAATATATGTAAAAGATTTGGACCATGGCATTTTAATATGCCATTACTTGAACTCCGGCCCTTGGGAACTCACTTTGCCAAAACTATAAAAGATGTCACTGATAATCCAAAAGAAATGGGGGAGGGGAGTGTGTTTAAGATGCTAAATAGGGTTGAGGAATAAAGAAAAAGACAAATATGGAAACATAACAGAGAACCACAATATTAAAATGTGTTTCATTAGGTACATGTGACTACTGAGCCCTTAGAAAGTGAGATGTGTTGTAAGTGTGAAATAAATAGACTGATTTCAAAGACTTATTAAGAAAAAAAGAATGTGAAATACTTCCCTCATAATCTTTTAATATTAACTTGTGTTAAATAATATTTTGGACAGAGTAGGTTAAATTAACTATATTAAAATAAATTTAAAAAATTTACCTGTTTCTTCCTATATTTAAATGTAGTGACCAGGGAAAATGGGACAACTGTAATAGCATAATCAATAAAATACATTTTTAAAAAATGTTGTGACCACAAAAATTTAAATTATGTATGTGGCTGTCATATTTCTGCAGAAATTTAGACAAAGCTGGCAATAGTAAAGCCATGTTACAAACCTTAAAGACATAGAAGTCATTAAGGTGTCTGAAAATGGCCACAGGGGAAAAAAATTACGTATGTGGCTCTCACAATAACTGTATTAGGCAGTGCTTTTCTATATCCACTAAAATATGTTCAATTTATGCTTATTAGATATTTAAACATTTATAGTATAAACCTGTATTTATAGCAACTATGTTAGATTTAATTTTAAAAATGGGGTTTACTGAAGGAGTTTTAATCTTAACATCTCCAGCCATTTCTGAAATATTCTCTTACATCTCTACTTGGTTGTCTTACTACCATTTAAAGAGTAATTTTAGTTAAAATCATTATCAAATAGCCCATTATCTATGGATTTTGGTAAATCTGAGTACTAGATAACTGGTTTGTTATTTTATTACAAATGATTCAGAATAGATCCATCTTATTCCAGAATCTACTCTGTAACTAAATCTGGTGTAATGAAACTTTTGTGCATATCCAGATATTCACTATTAAGCTTCTTTTTAAAAAATTTTCAAAAATTTATTTGCTTATTACTTTTACAGAGAGAGGAAGGGAGGAAACATCTATTTATTGTTCCACCTACTGATGCATTTGTTGGTTGATTCTTGTATGTGCCCTGACTGGGGATCAAACCCACAGCCTTGGCATACTGGGACGATGCTCTAACCGACTGACCTATCCCACCAGGGCCTCAGTTTCTTTAAAGACATTCAATTAGTCACTCTCATACTGCCCAATTTATCAATAGTACAAAAACAAACACACCAGCAAGGGGAAAATAATTACAGCAAGGAATACTTTAAAGTATCCAAAATACCTTATTCAGTCTTAAATCAAGGAGTTGTCCTCAACTGTTCTCATCATATATATCTATTGGAACTGGCAAGAATATTTAAGCAGTAATGTGACAACTCTAAATAATATTAAGATGGTTCAGTATATACAAAAGGATTCTCTTAACTGAAGGACTAGAATGTTCTCAGCTTGAGTTAACACTAATATTAATAAATGCATGCTCAAATCAAAAAGATGATGGACTTGAATAAAAAGTGTACATGCCAGAAAGAGGCAAAATAGTAACAGAAAACAAATTCATTTAAGGATGACAAGCTTTTAGAAGATAAGAATTAAGTCATTTTACCTATGTTGCTAAATATATATAAAAACAGAAATTAGTAATATTGGTACAATGAATATAAACTACACCTTTAAAAATTCTTAAATTGAAACTCAATTAAACCAGAATTTTAAAATGTCAATGTATTTTGCAAAATATATAGAGTAGTCAAATAACAGATTATTAAAACTTTTTAAAATTTAGCATTTCAAAATTCATTATATATTCAATGTTTAGATCTTGACCTTGCAGTTTACATATACATAATTACCCGAACATACTTTGCCAGCAATTTATTAAAAACCAAACAACCAAACAAAAACAACCAAAAAAGTAGCTCCTAACTTTATCAGAGTTTGGCTGCTGCCCAAGTACTATAAAGATATCCCCTGATACATGGAAAAAAAACTATTTAATAAGAAATTCTGGGTATCAACCTTGCTATCTTCCACTAACTTCTTTCGGCATAAAAACTGAGCTGAGAAGCACACAGATTTGCAAATAGAGAAAACAATTTTACTCACTCTGTACTCCAAGCATCTAATGCAGAATCTGGCACATATCTGGTACTCAATTAATGTTGGATAGGTGGGGAAGGGAGGAGTGTGCATGACTGAAGGAATTTCGAAGCTATTGGGTAAAAGCACCTATTGTACTAGTAGTAGGGCAACCCAATAGTGGCTATAAATTTTTGGCAAGAGATAACCCAAACTATCCAGAAAGAAGGATTACAGTACCAAGAAATAATAAAGGATTTTTTTCAGATGGCAGAAATAAATGACCTTGTTTTCCTTGATCAATGAAACAAATGAATGAAAAAAGCATTTTCTATGATATGCCCAAGGGCTCAATGGGCTATTAAGTAAACTCTTGGCTGGGGCACAAATATTAAAAATGGGGGCCCAATTATCCCCAGGAGCAGTACTTGATGAAAGAAAATGATAGTTCTTTGAAAAATTTAATGGGGGGAAAAGCTATATTATTTTCTTACTATCTGAATAACTAAAATTTCCATATGACAAAGGATACCCAACTATAGATTGAAGCATTAAGAATTATAAAACAAAGGGATCCAATGGTCTCTGAAAAACATGCTTTTCATTCCAAACACTTAAAACCTTAAAGTCCTGACCTCTCTAACCTGCTTTAAATAGTAAAAGGATATCATGAAAAAAAATATTTAAGTTTTTTACACTACCTTTTTCTGTGCTCCCATTTATTTTAGGTAAGAAGTCATCAACTTGTATCCCTAGGATTAAGACAGTGTATCATTGCCTGATCAAAGAAAGCATTACTTAAAAACTGGTCTCAAGTGTAACCATGGCATTTCGTAATCCTACTTAAATTAAGACTGTATAGAACACTTTAAACTTATTTGTACAAGAAGTGTTCAACTTGCCATCTTCTACCAACTCCGAGGAAAGGCTACAACTGTTTAGTAGTTTTTCAAGGAACCTCAAAAAATTAAAAAGGGTCCTGCTGTTTATGTATTTTTCTCATTTAAATATCTCTAAGTGATGTGTCTCAGAGGGAGAAATTTCATTCATCTCAAAGAACTAAACAATGGTGCCCACTGGTGGCCATCAAGCATCTTTTTAAAGGAAATTTTCTGGAAGAGTGTAGATGCTCTATACATAATATGGAAAACATCACTCTAAAAGAAATTAAGTACCCAATGTGAGACAGCAAACATCAACAGTTTAATGATAAAATTCAGCTTTAATTAAGAAATTTGATGACACCTACCTAAGCTGCTGCATTCTTTAAGAGTTTTCTCCTGAAGATGTTCTAACCGTACTGTAAATAAAAGTCCAAGAAAAAGATATTTCACAGATAAAAAGAGAAAAAAATCAAATTAAGTCAATTTCTGGATTAGCTAAATTACCTTGTAAAGCTGTTAGCCTTTCATTGGTGAAGTCATTATCAGCTTGTAAAGCTTCTATTTTTGCTTGGAGTTCCTGTTCTTTTTCCTCCATTTCATCTATTTTATGTTGTAATTCTTTTTTCTCAGCTTGCCCTTTCTGTTGGATTTCCTCTTGTTTTCCCTCTGCTACCTGTTGAGAAAGAAAGAGAAAATTCAGTTATTTAATAAAATCTTAACTTCTTTTAAGAAACCTAAAGCAGAACTGTTTTCAGTCATGAAACTTCTAAGGAGAATATTCAATATCATAGAACATATTTGTAAATATCAAAATGCCACCAAAAGTGATCTGCAATGGGGTCATACCTCCACATCACCTAGGGAGAAAGACAACTTGTAGCAGGCATGCAGGCTCAACATACAGAGATAGAGCAGTCAAAATGAAAAACAGATGTTTAAAGAAGGTAATAAGGTTTTCCTATGAGATTACTATTGTTGCAATTAGTTTATAAGTTCTAAAATATAATTTGTTCTGGAATTTCAAACACAGTTACGTTTAGCTAAAGAAATGATGGTTACAAGCACTTTTCAAAATAACCTCTTTTAATATCCTTTAAAACCACTATAGGTTAACCAATCACATAAGAGGGGAGGTATGCTCTAACAAACGTCTCTTCTAGCCACTCAACCCATGGTTTGAATGATATAAAGATGGGTCTTCACAAACTCAATTATAACATTTTAAAGGACCAACTTGCTACTATGTATGGTTTGGTCTGATAAGGTATCCTTATCCTACATGTCTTATAGCTACAGAGAACTGAAGCTGAAGCAGAGTCATAAGCATCCCTAGGAAGCTACAGGCTTTATTTAGGCAGATCACTCCAAAGTTCTTTCTGGGCTTGGTCCAGCACTAACAGCTGGGTCCTACCTTGGGACTGCCTAAAGACAAGCAGGTTCAAGTTTAAAAAAAAGTTTGAGTATATTGTGTTTTGCTGCCTATTGTCAAGCACTATTGATTTCCATCCAAAGAACTATGCCAGCTTTTATAGACTTTCAACGATCTATGGCAATGGGGTTTGGGCTAAATAAAATATAAGCACCTTATTTTTACCATGAATTTCAACCAGCATCTATTCAGCAATACCTAAATTCTTAAACTATCCTGTATGCTGGAGTCAATTAACTTAATTACTTTCAGGTTGAGTTAATACATACCTTCAATTTATCAGATAAATCTTTAATCTCATTAACTGCTCCATTATATTTATTGGCTAATTCTCTCAATTCTTCCTGAGTCCGTTCATTCATTTCTTTCAGGTGGGTACATTCATCTTCGGTATTACTCAGACTTCGCTGCAATTCAAGTTTACGGGCAATTGATTTAAATAACGTTAAGGATTTCAATTTACTCAAGGTACATTCTAAAACAGAAAACATAACTAAGAATTTAAAACAAAAAACACAAACCAGAGACAAGGAGGAGAGAAGGCTAACTTTATATAATTATACCATTGAGTATGACTTTTATTTAGTCTTGAAAATATTTTAAGCCTACCAATTCCTGAAAGCAAGATTAATAACACACAGCGATCAATTTAATAAGAAAATTATAAAACAGGTGGCAACTTTCTTTCCTTGCATGTCAAGTTAATGACATGACAGTGGATCACTCACTATGGGATGGGGCTGTTATAGAAATTATCCCTATATGAAGGTGTGTTTCCTATTTAGTTTAAAACAGGCATTTTAACTAAGTCAATTAATCCATTAATCCATTCTGTGGCAATTTTACCTTGGTTCAAAGGAATGATCCCTGTTATCAGTAAGGTTGTTTTTAAAGCAAGAACCACATGTTGTTTGTAAAGGACTTAAAAAGGACCTTAGAGATAATTTTCCCTTTGAACCTTTAAGGTTAAGACACAGTTTTCCTCTCTGGAGGATGGGTAAAGTAAGAACAATTGGTATAAATTCTCTGGCTTATACTGACTATCCTCAACTGGAAGAAAAGCAAACTAAGGTGCCCGAGATCAATTCCCTGGCACATATCACAGTCCACTGTGTGGAGGATGAATCCTAAGCAGAAGGCAAATAACAAGATGGATTTTATTTCTTCAGTAACTAGAGACTAGAGACTAGAGACTAGAGACCATAACCACCAGAATTCACCTGGTTATGTTGGTTATGTTAAGAATTCCTGACAAAGAAAACAGCATACTGCTCCTCCTCACCTGACAAATAGGAAATATTTCCCAGCTATATAATAATACCCGTTTAAAATGTCCTGAAATATTGGCGATTTTATACTCAAATTTCAAAATAATACTACCATTTAATATTTGTTAAATTGAAATACCTCAACTTCTGAAAGTTTTCTAACCACTTCAATTTTCTCCTGAAGAACCCGCCTCAGAGACTCTTTGGCTGTCATCTCATAGTTGTGTTTATCCTCTTGTAATGCTATGAGTTCTTTCCGTAAACTATCTTCTGTTTGATTCTAGGGTTAAAAAGATATTTATAATTATAGACAAGTTATTTTTTTAAGTATTTACTACTTGAAAAAACAACACATTATGATGGTCTTTGAATTTTATGTTAAGATACCTCCAAACACAAATGATGTTGGACCTGTATTAATTGAAGCTGTATTTAAGTTATATTAGTAGCCCTGGCTGGCGTGGCTCAGTTGGTTGGGTGTTGTCCCACAGAGCGAAAGGTCGCCTGTTCCATACCTGGTTGGGGCACATGCCTGAGTTGCCAGTCAGGTCCTGGTTAGGGATTTGCAAGAGGCAGCCCACTGGTGTTTCTCTTGCACACCAATGTTTCTCTCCCTTTCTTTTTCCCCCCCTTCTCCTCTCTACAAAATTAAGTAAATAAAATCTTTTTTTAAAGGTACATTAGTAAATTATGCCTTTACTGATATATGATTAATAAATTCTTCCAAGAGAAAAAGAAAACTAAAAATTTCTCTCAAATATACAAAGTGAATTATCTCTTCTATTTCTCATATTCTCTGCAAGCCACAATATTTATAGTTGTGGACAAAAATAACCTATTACCTTCAAAGGGCCCAAGCATTTTAAAACAATGGTTAAACCAAAAAATAATAATAAAAACGAGAACACCACAGGGAAGAACTGATTCCAGGTCTGAGACAGGAAATGTGCCAGATAAGCCTGGAATGTTTTATCTGATATGATAGCAGGAAGCCATCAAGGTCTGCTGGGATTCTATCAAAAGGACTCACATGCCAACATGAAGTTCTCACAGATCAAATACTGGGGAACTTGGGTATCAATAAGACAAATCCAATAGGTTAAACATGCCAAATATATTTAAATCTAAGTTGGGGGAAAAATAGTTCATGGTTGTTCTGTGGTGGATGAAAAGGAGCCAATGCATTATTGTGAAATTTAGTAAATCAAGGGCAAAATAATTTATCCTGCTTTTTTCCTAAAGAAAATGTACCCCACGGTAACCAAATAGTTTATGAGAAGTTTCTCTTATAGAAGTAATATAGCTAATAAATGAAGGAATGACAAAATTACATCACCATTTTTGCAGTCCTTAATAAAATAATGAGTCTAGGCAAGGATCATTAGTGATTGCTAATATCTCAAAAAGAAAGACAACTACACATTATGGTATCTCCTGATGAAAGTACACAATACCACTCATCAGGAATGTTGGCAAAAGAAAATGAACCTAAGTCAGATCAAATCCCTGGATCAAACTACACATTTTATGGTGTGGGAGGAGGAGCTAGAAGAATGTTTAAATAATAATCCAGAATGAGAGAAATTATTCAGGATGAATGACCCAGATTCTCCAACAAATATCAACTGTGGTAGAAAAAAGACAAAGGGTTGTATACAGGTAGTCACTATACAATTCTTTCTGCATATATGCACGTATGTTTGAAATTTCCCATAATGAGAAAAGATCGAAAAGAATGATGAACATGTATAAATGTGTAAGCATGTTTTACAAACGACAGTCAAAGAAATGAAGCAACATTAAAAACTAGGCATTTTTCTTTATGTACTTGAGATTAATACCTACTTTGGAGCATGCCTGTAATTGGTTTCCCATAACTTCTAATCGTGATAAGAGTCTATCTTCATCTATTAAAGCCTGTTGAAGAAAAATCAAATATAAGTAAAATCCCAGAGTAACTGAAAAATAACACATCAAAAAGGCTGCTACTGTTAAACAAAAGAAAGAAAATCATAAAACTGTTCAATATCAGTATAAAATGCTAAATTTTCAGTATTTTTTCATTAGGAAAAAACTGTGCTTTTGCTTGCTACAAAATTTTAGTTTTAGTTTAATCAGCATCTCAGGGTAATATTAAACTATGCGTAGATGCTTCTTGGAAATAAAGGCAATTGGAATTACCTGCCAGCTGGTATCGGAAGCCTCTTGAGTGATGGCTAGTAGCCGCTGAAGTGTGGCTAACTTCTGTTCCAACATCTGTTCACGATGTAAGGCCTCCTAAATATTACAAATCACAAAAGAGATTCTAATAAACAGCACGATTCCTTTGAAGAGTAGGCAATTTTTAGCACCTTCTGAAAATATTATCATATTACACTGCACTCTGCATCTTACTTTTGAAGTTGATAAATTTACTTTGTAAAAAATATATAGGCCATATCATTTTAGTCTCATTTGTTGGGCTATAAAACTACCACCAGGGGTGCTCTAGCGGCAACTTCCCCTATAATAGGAAACAAGGTACCTTGACTTGTTTTCTTTTTACTCATACTTCATAAGAGTTAAAAAAAAAAGCACCAACAGTTGAAGCATCCATCAAATGTTTTAATCTTGAATTTTATAAAAATTAATCAATCCAATCAATCAACCAATCAATCTCAGAACAAACTAATGAGTCTTATTCCAAACTAAGATAAAGCAATCTGATCAGTAGCAAATACTTTAAAAAATATATGTTTATTGCCTTGACTGGTGTGGCTCAGTGTGTTAGGTGTCATCCTGCAAAGTGAAAAGGTCACCATTTTGATTCCTGGTCAGGGCACATCACTGGGTTGCTGGCCAGATCCCCAGTTTGGGGCATGCAAGAGGCAATCCATCCATGTTTCTCTCCCTCTTTTTCTCCCTCCCTTCCCCTCTTTCTAAAAATAAATAAACTAAATCTTCAAAAATATATGTTTATTGATTTTAGAGAGAGAGAGAAGCGGAGAAAGAGAAAAACATCGACATGAGAAACATCTATTGGTTACCCCTCAAACACCCCCTGTGGTGATGATCCAAACACCAAGGATCAGACTTCCACCAAGATGGAGGCATAGGTGGAAACACTGTGCCTTCTCCCACAACCAAGCTTGACTACAACAAAAGTTTTGGAGAACTAGAACACACCCAAAGACCAGAACACAGAATTATACAGAAGTCCGACAGCTACGAACCGTTCAACGGGGACGGTAAGAGAGGCGGAACCAGCAGTGGAGCTGGGTCGGGCAGGACAGATCCCCCGACCTAGGCGCTAGGCGCACGGGCAGCCCAAAGCCAGTCGGGGTGTGGGGCAGACTGACCAAGGTCGCACATTGGCGCACAGTGAGACGGACCACGCAGGCCCCAGGGGACAAACCCAGTGGTGGAGGGCCGACAGCGGTGGCACACTCAAGTGCAGTGGAACGAAACGCGTGGGCCTGGTGACAGTGGTGGCTGTGGTACCGGTGGGGTCGCAGCAGAGGGCGGCAGAGGGAAGCCATTATACCTCTTTGACCCCGCCCCCACATACAACGTCACAACCCAGCAACTGAGTTGCCCTGCTCTGGTGAACACCTAGGGCTCCAATCCTGCTACTTAACAGGCACGAACAGCCCAAAAGATGGCGCAAGGGAACTCAAAGTCCCAGAGCCAATAACTCTAAGCGACCAACAAATTGCCAGCCTCTCAGAAGCCCAATTTAAGACACTATTTACCAGGATGCTCACAGAATTGGTAGAGTACTGTCACAAATTAGAGGAACATATGAAGGCTAAACTAATTGAAATGAAGGGAGATGCACAGGAAACCAATAGTGATGGAAAGGAAACTGGGACTCAAATCAATGGAATGGACCAGAAGGAAGAACAAAACATCCCACCAGAAAGGAATGAAGAAATGAGAATTCAAAAAAATGAGGAGAGGCTTAGGAACCTCCAGGACATCTTTAAACGTTCCAACATCCGGATTATAGGGGTACCAGAAGGGGGAAAGAAACAGCCACGAGTGGAAAACGTATTTGAACAAATAATAAAGGAGAACTTCCCCAGTCTGGCAAAGGAAATAGACTTCCAGGAAATCCAGGAAGCTCAGAGAGTGCCAAAGAAGTTGGACCCAAGAAGGAACACACCAAGGCACATCATAATTACATTAGCCAAGACCAAAATGAAGGAGAGAATCCTAGAAGCAGCAAGGGATAAGGGGACAGTCACCTACAAAGGAGTACCCATCAGACTGTCAGCGGATTTCTCAAAAGAGACCTTACAGGCAAGAAGGGGCTGGAAAGAAGTATTCCAAGTCATGAAATCCAAAGACCTACAGCCAAGATTGCTTTATCCAGCAAAACTTTCATTTAGAATGGAAGGACAGATAAAGTGCTTCTCAGATAAGGTCAAGTTCAAGGAGTTCATCATCACCAAGCCCTTATTATATGAAATGCTAAAGGGACTTATATAAGGAAAAGATGATGAATAATATTAACAGTGAAAGGACAGCAAACTCACAGTTATTAACAACCACACCTAAAACAAAAGCAAACCAAGAGGACAGCTAGATCAGGAGTGGAACCATAGAAATGAAGAATACATGGAGGGTTAGAAACAGGGGGGTGGGAGGAGGAGAAGGGGGGAGAAGGCACAGAAAATAGCATAGAGGGTAGGTAGAAAATAGATAGGGGGGAGGGCAAGAATAGTGGGGGAAATACAGAATCCAAAGAACTTGAGACACGTGGTTATAAACTAAGGGGGGGAGAATGGTGGGGGAGGGAGTGTGTGGGTGGAGGGGAATGAAGGGGGGGAATAGAACAACTGTAATGGTATAATCAATAAAATATATTAGAAAAATAGTAAAAAAAAAACAAAAAACACCAAGGATCAAACTCACAACATAGGTATGTATGTGCCCTGACCTGGAATTGAACCCCCAACCCTGTGGTGTATGGAACGATGTTCTAAACAACTGAGCCACACCAGCCAGGGCAATAGCAAATACTTTTTAATGGCTTAGCTGCACAGATGACAGGTACAATAAAAACCTTTTTATTTTTTTTATTGAAAATGTCATACACACAATTAAAAAAAGAGGAACTGCTTCAATCTCAAAGCCTATTGCATTTTCAGATGTTCTGATTCTATGACTGTATACAACTTATTAGTAATTAAATATACCAAATATAAGTAAGAGTCCAAGAACTAGTTCAAAGTAATTAAGGGGGGGGGTGTCAAGGAGTTATATAACTACTTGGCAGCTGCAAAGAAATATTTTTACAGAAAGACATTGGTGAGTAAACCCTTATCTCTAGGTCACTTATTAACATTCGACAACTGTTAAGAGGGTCTCCTTCACTGGAAGTCAAGGTGAAAATGCTCACATAATTGTGGTTTCGGCACATCTGTAAATTTCCCTTCTTTTTCTATCATTACCTAAAGAACACTCACTACCCTAATACCTCTGAGCCACCTCAAAAGTATATAGTTCAAATATAGTAGTTGACCCTGGCTGGCGTAGCTCAGTGGATTGAGCACGGGCCTGCGAACCAGAGGATCGCGGTTCGATTCCCAGTCAGGGTACATGCCTGGGTTGCAGGCCAGTTCCCTGCAGGCCAACTCCCAGCAGGGGATGCACGAAAGGCAACTGTACATTGATGTTTCTCTCCCTCTCTCCTTCCCCTCTAAAGATAAATAAATAAATAAAATCTTAAAAATATATATAGTACTTGAGATTTAAAGCATGCGGTTATTGCTCTCCACATCCTAGATAAATAATGGTTAGGTAAAAGCCAGTGTAATTAGAGTTAGAGGTACTGTTTTTTAATGTAACTCTAAAAGAATAGATTAAGGAATCTAATAAAAGCTATCCTGCCCAGAACCCACGTTAAAACACAGCTTACACTTATAAGAGACTAGTTTCCAAGTTTATTCTAAACTTCTAAAACATTCCTAATATTCAGGAAATTCATTTATGCTGCAAAGTTTTCCTTAAAAACAAAACTACCAAACAACCACTACTTCCACTAGAGGATGGAATTTCACCTTTTAAAGAAAAAAAAATCCCCTCAACTCCACTTAGTAAAGTTTCATAACTCCACGAACCACATTCTAACAGAAATCTGTATTTCCAAGAATGGGCTTTTAGTTCTAAGGCATGAATTGTATCTATTCTAGTTTTTATTCAAAAGATTTACAATTTACATTAAAATTTTAGGAATTCAAAGAGATGTATATGGAAAAGACAGTGCAATATAATATTCTTTCAAAGAATTAGTAAAACAAAAACTGAAAGATTATGCCTGCTATGAATATTTTAAAAACTGATATGAAAGTTAGAAGAAGTACTGGAGTGAGTCAGGGTGTTAAGAGTCATTGTCCACGATGACTAATAACAATAGGTATGGCCTTGCGAAATCATTTTACCTATATGAGCCCAGATTACTCATATGAAAAATAAAGGTTAGACTAAATTAATCTCAAAGTTTACTTCCACTTCTCTATATGAGAGATCAATTAATGTGACTTTCTACTAAATGGTAAACAACTACTAACATTTATGGCATATATACCATGTGCTAGGCACTGTTTTAAGTATCTTACATATACCAATTCATTTATTCTTCACAGTCCTGTGAGTTGTTATTACTATACCCATATCACAGATGAGAAAAATGAGGCACAAAAGGGTTAAACAACTTTCTCAAAGGGTCAGAACTTAAAGCTACAGACCAAGTCCAAGGAATTCTGGCTGGACTCTATGCTCTGAAACCCTCTACTGGTAAACTCTAAGTTTGTAAAGCTGCTTTTCCTTGCACCATTACATCAGGCCCAGTGGAAGATAAGATCTGATTAACACAATGATAATTTTGTTCCTTTTCACAGATGTGTACGTTTTTAACTGAGGTAGAACAGTTCTTGCTGATTGATTCCTATAAAAGAATGTAGGGACCCAAGACTACTGGTTTAGTCCTATTGTTTTAAACTAAGGGCAACTTCATGTAGGCAACTGAAGACCTACATGTGCAAAATGGCTCACCCAGGACCACAGAACTCATTGAGTAGCCAAACCAAGATAAAAACTGCAATGCAATCTCTAAATTCCTGGTCCAGGGTTTTCCTTAACCACGCTTCCTCACCAGAATAAGAACCATAATCCAGCCCAAATCTCCCCAAAACTAGGGAAAAAATAGCATTTGTTTCCTTTTTAGAGATTTGCATTGCTCTTTAAGTATGGTATTAAATTCCATTCCAAGTAGCTGCCCTATCAAGAAATCTTTTTATAGATTCAGCAGAGCAGCCCAGTCAGTAAGACAGACTGTGAGGTCTGACTGCCTGGGTCCAAATTTCCACTGTAACACATATTAGGTATGTGATACTGTGTAAACTGGTTAACCTTCCTGTCCCTCAGTTATCCCATCTATAAAGATGGGAATAAAATACATACCTCATAAATTGTTATAAGGATTAAATGAATTAATTAGGTGAAGTGCTAGACTAGAGTCTGGCATATAGTAAGTGCTATATAATTATTTGCTATTATAAGCAACCAACATTCTTTCAGGTTTAATTTTATTTAAAAGTCATCCATAGATAAAGAACTTTTTTTGGAACTTTCTCATATTGGAAGAAAAAAACTTCTTATGTACAGAATCATATCTTCTCTAGACTTAACAATCCTAATTCTTTTTACCCTTTCTTCTTCATAAGACCTATTTTTAATTCTTTTTTTAACTTTGAAAAGATATTTATGACATGTTGATATTACTCAGCACAGTGGATGGGCAGAAAAAAAGAGAGACTTATTTTGTACTTGTATCCAACCAATATTTCTTTAGACTATATTTGTGAACAAAATCAAACCTAAGCTGTTTAATTTTGCTTTTAAATACTAATAAGGATTCTCAAGATTTACTTTTACCTGTAGATACTGAGAAAGCTGGAATAGTTCCTGAGAGTACATACTTGGAGTGTTAGCAGCAACCTAGAAACAAAATGACAGTGTCAACAGTCACACAAAATATTTATGAGACATTAAAGCCAAGTCCTTAAAATGCCTATTTACTGAAATATGCAAAATAAAAAATTATTTTTCAAGTTAACCATTTCCCTTAGTTTTCAAAATACTGCTGTCCTATATCTAAAATGTGTAAATGGTATGATCATGTAACCAGTTTGAGATTCATAAGCATGGTGACGGAACAAGTGCTACTCATGAACATGTTCCTTAATAAACCAAATCACAAATTTACAGCCTTTTCTTAATCCGGAATTAATACCTTCTGCATCAGCAGATCTACATTTTCCCCTTTCAAATTTATATTTAAATAGTTCTTTGATATGTCAGTAAGTCATAGTTCATTTAGAAGTAGCCATCTTGAAAATCGTATTTGTGTGTGGGAGTGTGGGGAGAGGCAGAACATGAACTACAACACTGTGTCCAACGACCAGAGGCAATAAAAATAGTTTTGTCCTTTTTCCCCCTTTAGACTACAGGTAGGTTTTAAGAAGAAAAAGATGGGAAAAAATGGCGTTTAAACATTACAAATCATAGTCAAATGCTTAGAACTCAAGAGTACAAGAACAAATAACCTTCTGTAGAGGGTTTCTCCCAAGTATGGAATATAAAACCATGACAGTATTGCAAACAACAACAAACAAAATAAGGTAGGGGACTAATAGGTTGCTGTAACATTTACCCACACCCTCAATACCACCAAGCCTTATATCTTAACTTATTCATGATCACATCATTACTAAGTTACTAATGATCTCATTAATAAAATCATTCTTGATTAGGCTCAGCAAGTATATTTTCATTAATATGCTAACTAGAAGACAGAGAGGTAGCATTATTTTTTTAAAGTTAGTCCTAAATCAGTGAGGCCATCATTTACTTCTGAAATAATTCTTGGTATTAGTGAAGTTGATGATTAACCACTTTTACTTCCAAAAAAGGGATCTCACAGAGAGCTTCAGTTTCAATTAGGCTTTCATTCTTTATCCAAATGGAAGAAAAAAATGTAAAATATTTCCCCCAACAGTTTAGTTACTGCACTAAGAAAACTTATATCCACATTAATGTCAAAAGGTACAAAAAATGTCGGTACAAAAAATGGTTTCTCACCATTTAGCAATGATATCTACAGTTTAATATACCATTCCTTCTACACAAAAGAAAAAATATTTTCTAACAAGTAATTATTGCAAAGTTTCTGACCAAGTCAGGCTAAAACTAATCTTCAAGGACAATAAAAGAGGAATTTCTATAACCGTATTTCTGTGTTATTTCTATATGTTGAGTGAGCTCTCTGGGAAGAAAGCTTTAATAAATATTTCTAGACAGAACTGTATTCCAACATAAGGAGTAGTAACTAACACTTCTTACCTCTGGCTAGGCACAAAACAAGTACTCCCAGTCTACATAACCATTTATTCAAGGTAACAAAGGCTTTTCCCTAAGAAGCACCCATCCTAAATTCTCCAGATATTGAATGTCAGAAGACTACAGTAACTATATAGCTATATATACTCTACAGATTTTGTTACAAAAGAGAAATAATTTTCTAGGTGAAGCATATTATAAACAAAGCAATATAGCTCAGTTAGTTTGGAAAAAATATTCATTAGCAACTTACTTTGTCAACAGGACTTGGTAATGGAGCATGGATGACACTGAAAAGTAAAATTTAGAACTTTTATCTAATTTCCGGCCAACAGAGGAAACAGTATGATGGTACCAGAATATCTTAAAGCCCAAAGTTGACATATAATTGTCTTCATATAATTAAAAGGATGTGAATTATTTTTTAATCCTTCATAAATGTGTAGAATTCTTAGAAAACAAGATAATAAATACACTAACCCACCTTTCACACAAAATACATTTCTAAATACAAATTCAAAATCCAAAAGGTATTAAATGCCCTTCAAGGATCCTCTACTTAGTAAGGGCTATGGTGAATTCTTTGGTCATATGGAAATATGGAAAAGAAGCACTCCTTAAAATTATCTACTTTCAATTTTGAAATAAATAAATTTTAAAAAAATTAAATATTCCTACACAGAAAGTCTTAAAAAAGGAAAGTTCTATTGAAAAGAAAGCTACAATCTGGAAGTTTAGTCTCATGGAGGATAACTTTAGCTAATCAAAACACTAATACTACTCCTCTCCACCCAACCACCTCACACAGCTAACAACTGAAAGCTTAGATGTGGGTATAAAACTAAACTCGGTATACCCCTTTAAAACTAAACAGTAAATAGTATTAATTGGTACTAATTGTCTTTTGGCCTTATAAAGTACTACTGACAGAGAGGCAGTATTGTGTAACAGTTAAGCATGCAGGCTCAGAAATTATACTGACTGGGTCCAAATTCTGGTTCTACTTACCAACTGCCTAATCTTGGGCAAATATATAGGCCTCAGCTTCCCCATCCATACAATGGGAATAACCATAAAACAACCCTATGGGGTTATTGTGAGTATTAAATGTGCTAATACTGTATAAACAAAGAGCTTAAAACAGTACCTAGGATATAGTAGCACTTGATCACTACTACCACTTCCATGAGGACGCAGCAGCTAAGGTAGACACAGTTCCTACCTTACAATGTCCTGTAAGATGCTGTACGTGGGTTGGGGGTGAGTAGAAGGAGCAAAACCAAGAATGCCACCCATGTTCCCTACCAGTTGCTAATCACTTCATATCCTAGAGGTCATTTAACTTGAAGGTCTACTGGGTAAAATTCCTAGATTCAATTGCTTAATCATGTGTCAGCTCCTGAGAAACTGATCTTTCAGGACTTAAAAGTAGGAATGACAATTCTAATCCCATTGTAGTAAGTACAAACACCCTAAGAACTGTTTCAATTCATACACTAAAATGCTGATCAAAAGGAGTATTAAGTACTAATATCTACCTCCCTTGTGAACAACTATGATGATATACTGTACAGACTCTCACTGAGACCTTAAAACCCTTTACTCTGCTTCTTTGATTTCACACCTGTATTCCCCAGCACTGTGACTAACTCACTCCTATATCCCCTAGCAAAGGCCCCTATCATAAGGCCCTAGCAAAGCTAGTACCTAATGAAGGTTTAAAAAAGTATGTACAGGGCCTGGCTGGTGTAGCTCAGTGGCCTGAGTGCAGGCCTGTGAACCAAAGCATTGCTGGTTTGATTCCCAGTCAGGGCACATGCCTGGGTTGCAGGCCATATCCCCAGTATGGGGTGTGCTAGAGGCAATCACACATTGATGTTCCACTCCCTCTCTTTCTCCCTCCCTTCCCCAAGTCTCTAAAATAAATAAATCAAATCTTTTAAAAAGTATGTACAACTTTAGTTTTTCTTTACCTCATAAAACTGGAGCAGACATTTTAAACATAAGTTTCTTCTTCTTGACTATACAAGTAATACAAACTGATTATGTAAAATGTGTAAAGCATGAGGAAATAAATAAAAAGTACTCAATGCTGGCACCCAGAGAAGACCATTTTGGGTATACATCCTTTTATGTGGAAGTATGCACATATTGGGAAATGAATTTTAAAAAGTATAAATAGAAGCAAATGGTGTTAATAATTTTTTAAAAAATCTAGTTTTCTTAGTGACCCAGGTACAACTTTTTTCTGTTCTCATGAAAATCATAACAAAGGGCAAAAAAAAACAAGCAAAACATTTTATAAGTGATATATTTGTATTTTATAAAAACTCTCTTACATATGAGTGTATTCTATTTGAATTATGGAAAAAACTCATATGCAACAGGAAAGACAGAAAAGAAAAATTGTTATTTAGTATTAGGGTGGTTAAGATCTGCTTTTTATCAATTAAAAATTATTTGTGCAATATAATAAAAATCACAGAAGAAAAAGAATCAACTTTTTGAGAACCACTGAAGACCTTTAAAGCATTAAATGTTATGTGTACAATGTACCTTAAACTCTTAAGTATTCTGGTATATCTAAAATCATCTTGATTGCTAAAAAACATTAGATTACAATAACAGAAACACCATGTGTTTATTATGTGGCAGGCATTATGTGAGAAGCTCTTTATGTACACAATCTTGCTTAACTCTCCCCATAAAATACCTGCTAAATAGGTACTATTATTATCTTCATTTTCAAATGAGAAAATGAAGGCCTGATCAAGTCCCAGAACAGGTAGGATTAGGCCTTGAACTGGACTATCCTCCTCATCTTCCTCTAGCTCTAGAGACTTGCTTGTTCAAAATTCATCTTGTCGAGAAAATTAAGAGAAAATCAACCACATTATGTACAATGAAATTAGCAGTAAATTTTAAATGATGCTAACATTTAACCACATTAAAAAAAACAAACAACAAGAAGGAAATGGGGCAAAGATAGAAAGCATTGGGGAAACGAGAGATAGGGACACAATTCTCTGAAATATACTGAAAAAACTCACGTGCCCTACTAGGTGAAACCTGAGAACACAGATGACCCTTTATGTAATTGCCCAAAGCTTTTGACTAAATGAAAGAAAAATCTCATTATCAGATACAAATATCAATATCTTTGTTGTACAAGCCAGTGCTCAATCCACTGAGCCATACCGGCCAGGGCTGCAAACCACACTGTTCAAATATCAGTATCTTTAAGAAGCCATTATTTCATTAGTTGATTAATAGTTACTCTTATTTTTTAAATCTCAACTCTTGACTTATAAAAACGGAGTCACATTGAAGTTCCCAAAGTTAATTTTATTTTTAATAAACTATAACTTAGAAAACATTAATGGTTTAAATTTATAATGTTTTAAAATTTCTGCTTTGCTTCAGATATCATTGAAGCTAAAAAAATAATTGGTAGCTTTGAACTAACGTATAATATATAATCCTAACAAACACACAGACTATAGTAATAGGAGGGCCTCTCTCTGCTTTCTTTTTCCTTCTCTTTCCTGACTACTCTATCTACTTTGCCTTCAACTTTGCTTCTCTCAACCTCCCATCCTCAGATCTTTCTCTCTGTTTTTGAAAAACAGAAAATATTATATTAGGTAAAGAAACAAACTTCTAGCATATTGGTATCCCCTGTATTAAAAAATGCTTAAGTTTAAAGACTTTTTAGCTTCCTCCAACACTTCATAATGATAATCTGTGAAAAGTACAAATTAGAATGTACTTGTTTATATATTAATATTTAGACTTTGACTAATTTTTCCCCTTTAAGTTTGTCCTTCTCTAAGTAATCTTTTAAAAAAATAACAGCATTGAAAAATTCCTCCAAAAACTCCCACCAAAATAGGCTACTAACTATATCAACATTCTTAAGATACTATAAGATTTTAACACTGTTATTAATCCCAAAGGCAATCAGAATCTAAGAAGTCCCATATTAAATGCAGGTCAAAATCAATACAGTTATCACACACCAATAATTTATATGTTGTAAATATTTTGGGAAACAATGAACGACCTATCAAAATATAAACTGTAAAGGTAAATTAGAAGACAAAATGACCTGTGCCTCCATTACTACTTACTAGAATTACAACCAATATGAAAAACAATTAAACTGAAGTGCATTATTCCAAAAGTACTACACAAATTTTCTAACATTGTTAGAGTAATCCTAAAGTATTAACAGTGCACCATCATCTAGTCTAGAATATTATTAACCAAGGTAAATAATGCAAAAACTTTATCACACTGAATTATACTCACTCTGAGCGGAGTCGGGCTTCCATACCATCTGGTAGAAAAAGTTTTATTGTGGAAACAATACACCCATGGGTAACTGGTTAAAACAAACAGATAAGATGAATAAAATAATTGTTTAAAATATAAATCTTCATGCCTCACATCTGCAGACATATGTTTTATTATCATATGTAATAACTTCTGGGGGGAAAGTAAATAAGGTGGTTTAGTGACAATATTCATTCCCCTGGAAAAACTTATCCCTACCCATAATGAATCACAATTACAGGTAGAATTTCATTTTGAAAAGTGTCCTAACCTCCAATGTTCTAACAAATCAATAAAAGGTCAACTGAATAGACAGAAATACAACTGAGGGGGAAAATGCACTTAATCCTTTATTTGCCAGCAGTAAACCTAAGTCCAACTATTCCCCAGGTTAAAATTTGACCCTTATTCCTAATTTTCCTGTCAACAATCTATAACTCCTATCTATATCTCACAAAACTCTAATACTTCGCATAAGACAGCTTAGAATACGCTATTCAATTCCTCTTTTCACGAATGAGAAAACCAAGTCCTCAGACAGGTGGAACTGTTTCTACAACTCTCTGCTATTAAGTATCAGAACTGTTTGTCAGACTTCAACACTGAAGTTTCCAGTTTAGTATTTAACATTCTGATTTTGTTTTCCTGGTGGTTATTTCTTCCCCAAAACATATTCATGTAACATTACACCAGTCATGTAGACAACTTCCTACTATTGCTTCTTACTTGCTTCTTTTCTTTCTGAAGATTTCAAAAGGCAATAGGCCCCCAAAGTAGCACTTATACAGAGAGCTTCTCTTTGTGTGTGGGTTTGATAGGAAAAAGAAGTTTTTTTGGATGGTTTAAAGGTAGAGTTTTTTATTTTTCATTCTTCAGATATTATATCTTCCAGGGCTCAAAGAGTTAATTTATTTAGTTTACGAAACTCTAATTAAAAGTGAAATATACTATATTATGACTAGAGGACTAGTGGTTATATAACTGCACACGTTTGCAAAAACTCATTGAATTGTACATGTAAAATTGATGTTGTTGGAAAACTGTATCTCAGTAAAACTGACTTAAAAGAATAGAGCAAATATACAAAGAATAGAGCAAATATGCTTATAGGAGAGTAACTTTTAGGTAATCAGGCCCATGAATCATCAAGATGGTATTATAAGCATGAAGTAATATTACTCTGTCATTTGAAAATGCACATTAAATTTAATTAATTCAGCACACTTTACTCAATACCGATTTTCATTAATTTATTATATGAAAAGTTCTAACACATTATCAAGAACCATGTATGGGACCATCTTCTAAACTCTAACATAACAGTTATGACCATGACCACTGAGCTCCTTCCTTTCTTTCAGGCCTCATCCCCCACCCCCTACCAAAAATATCCTATACAAGAACAAAGCTACCTGCATCTCCAAATACCTTGCTTTTCGCAACCCCATGCCATTTACACAAGCTGTCCTCTTTATCAGTGAATATCCTTTATCCTCTGGCCTGCATGACCAAACGCTACTTATCCTCTAGGCTCAGACTTTCTAGTTCCTTCACCAAAGCTCAATGTCTGAGTTAGGTATCCCCAGAACCTCCTATATGTACTCATTATAACACTAAAGACTCTGCATTTTGAATATTTATCATTCACACAATACCTGTCTCACCAGTTAGATTCAACTCTTTGAGGGCAACAAGGATTGTCTGCTTCTGGCACAAAGCAGGCATTTATTTAATAAAGGCTTACTGAATATGTCAAAGAACATGTCTGGTTAATATTTCACAGCTTCCATTACTCAGGGGTGAAACTGCCTGCCTCTCACATTGAGAACGGCAAGGTTCATCTCCAATGGCAAGAAACACCTAACTCCCTCCTTTTGGTGGCAGAAGACAGGAAAGGGATGGACATTTTATTCCAATTCTATGGCTCACCTAAACAGGCTACAATAAATACAGAAGCACAATACAAAAAGATCCAGTAAAACTGACACTTTAACAAAATATTTCATAATAGTTTTTTGTTTTCTTTTTTCTAGATAGGTAAAGCAGGTTACATTGCTAAGATGGCAAACGAATATGTTACATCGTGATTTCTGTCACTCAGATTATAGCATCTGAAAGGCCAGCAATTGGACTGATGTAAAAACTGTGAGATAAACCAAGGGCTAACACTGACTGGGCAATTCAGGATTGCTATACTACTGAAGGCAACCTATACTAGAGTAGTTTGAAGGATCTCTTGAAATAACAGGCAACAACAGGAAGTTTAATGATGAAGACCATAAAAGCCCAAGAAACATTAAAAAAATAAGACCTAGGCCTTGGCTGGGTGGCTCATCGGGAGCATCATTCCCATAGACCAAGGTTGCAGGTTCCATGTCGGGTCAAGGCAAATACAAGAATCAACCAATGAATGCATAAATATTGTTTATCAATATTTATCAATATTGTTACCAATCAATGTTTCTGTTTTTCTCTCTCTAAACTCAGTAAAAAAATAAAACAAACAAATAAATAAACAAGACCTAAATGAAAGGTGTTAACATTTCCCGTAGAGGTGTTAATAATTCCCCAAACTGGGGAATTCTTTGCTTAATTCTGTTTTTTCTTTTCTAATCCTCACACAAGGACATTTTTTCATTGCTTTTAGAGACAGAGGAAGGGAGAGAGAGAAACAATGATGTGAGAAAGAAACATTGACCGGCTACCTCCCGTATACACCCAGCCTAAGGATCGTATGTGCCTGGACTGCAACCTTCAGGTTATGGGATGACACTCCAACCAGCTGACCGAGCCACACTGGCCAGGGCTGCTCAGTTTCCTTTTGACTGCAATATAAGATACAAGAATCACCGAACTTTTACTCCTAAATTTTTGCTTCATACAGTTTCTAATTCAAAGACCTTTTTCTTCAAGTTAGAAGAGAGGCAGGAAAAGTTGGCTGAATAGACAAATACGCTTTTGATTCTAAAAAAATATTTTTGAGTTGATACTGTATTAGTCTGTCTTCATTTGTGAGTTGAGTTATTACAAAAAGTTTATCTCAGGTGTAATTCCTATAAGAAAGGTCACATAAATGCTTTAGCCTTTCTCTTTACTCACTTATTTTCAGAAAGATAAATGGGTTTCCTAAGTTCTTCCAAATGTGCTCAAATATTTTTCTTTTCTTTTTTAGAATCATTGTGTATTCATGGATTTAAACAAATTTGACACATTCCAATCCACTGCTACTGTTATTTGATGCTCAAACTGGCCCACCTTTGATCAGTGAGAAATCCACATTAATTACAGAGTCCTTCTGATGAAAACACAGCAGTCTTGGGCAACTTCAGTGCTTTTTGGTATCACAAATCTTCTAGGCTCAATCTGTGTACTTCCTGCCCTAGCCTCAGAATCAGCTACTATCTCTTCCAGATATCCTGTTTCTACCTTTTTATTTGGTGGGAGAATTCCTTCCTCTAGATGTGTAGATTCATTTACCACTTTCTCTAGCATATCGTGGAATACTGCTCGTATCTGTCAGTTCACCCAGGAGGCGTGGTAGTTCTTTGGCTTTACCTGTTTGGTTCAATATTCACTGAGAACCTACAGGCTACAAAGCAGTATGATGAGACTAACGGAAGAAAAACAAGATGATTACAACTATGTCCTTGTCCTTGAGATTTTGATTTAGAGAAAACTGAAATACTTAATATAACAAAAGGGGAAACTTTCACAAATGCTACAAAAAGAACAAAACACTATGGGAACTGGGAAAGGACAAGGGCAGGGGAAGGATTTATGAAAAGGGTTAAAAAAAAGACTATGGTTTTCTCTTTTTTGGAAGGAAAATGGAAGGAAAGGCAGAGACAATGGCATGAGCAAAGAAACAAAAAGAGAAAGATATGAGAAAGCACAAATCTAAGGAGAGCAGCTGGAGAAGACTGAAGAGGTTAAGTGAAGAATGTATTTCAAGGCCCTCCAGGTGGCAGGCCTCATGCTAAACACACTATACATGTTAACTACTACTGACAAAATATGCAAATAGTTATTTTATGTCCTATTTTATGAATGAGAAAACTAAGGTCAAAGAGGCTAAAGCAACTTGCTGCATATCATACCTTCGACAAGTGACAGTGCTAAGATTCAAAAGAACTTTTCCATATATCATCTTACCTCTAAATAGTCTAGTCTAATAGTTTAACATATATAAGGGAAGTAATGGGAAATAAAATAAAGAGGTTGAATTGAGTCCACCTTTTTTAGGGCCTGAAGTGCACAGTGAATGATTCCAGACTTTATTCCACAATATGGCACAGTCACTAGGGCTTTTAAAAGCAGGGGAATGACATAAATGAATCTGTAACAGAAGAATGGCCAGAAGTACACAACTGCTGTAATATCCTAGGTTGGCACAGGATAAACAAGCAGCAGCAGGTAAAGAGGGCAAATGGTACAGACGACACAATTACTGGGGGCAAGAAAGAGAAAGGACTCAGACAAGATACCAAGAAGCTGAGCTACAGTGCCTGGGAGAGTGATGGAGCAACAGGAGAAGTTGGAAAGTCAGTAGAACGCTCCAGTCTGAAGAGGAAATTAAACTTCGTACAGAGGGGTTATAAGGTGATAGCAGGACATTCACGAGGAAACAACAAGCAAGAAGCTGGAAAAACAGGTGTTCAGCTAGTACGCACAGATTCACCAGAGAAAGCAAGAAGTGAAACTTGGGACTTGAGGATAAAGGAAAGCATACAAAACAGTTATCATGAATCTATAATTGAGCAGGGTTCTTAAACCCAGTTGTCTGAAAGAATAATTTGAGGCTCTTTAATCTATGTATGTCCAGACCCCATGTATAGCAATTCTCCTTCTTAGGGCTGATGGAGTAAGCTCCAGGCATCCATAGTTTTACAAACCTCTGCAGGTAACTGTAGTGAATATCCTGGGTAGATTATTTTAAATAAAAGGGGGTGTAGGGGTAGGCGGGGACTCCAAGATGGCTGCACAGTAGGTAGAAATTATACTCATTTGTTCCCAGCCCTAAACTGATTTACAGCTACATGAGAGCAAATCAACCTGAATAATCCACTGAAGGACAGCTGACTGAAATATTATAACCAAGGATTTACAGGAGAAGCCACAGAGACTGGTAAGATGCACAGAAATGTGAAAAGAGCTAGCCCCTGCACCCACAAGTGGTGGCTGAGAAGCTGGAGGGTTATATTGGCTGCAAAACTCCCCCCCACCCTCGCACAGGAATGTGGGGTCTTAACCCTATGCAGGAATCTCCAATCCAGAATAACAGAGATAGGAAAAGAAGCCCTAGCATCTGGTAGTGAAAATCATGGGGGATTCAGTCGCCTAGGAGAGAGGAGAGAAGAGAGAAGAGAGTCTGATGGAAATACAGATACCACCTTCACAGTCACAAGCACTTCTACTGTTACAGCACAAGCCTGGGGAGTGCACTGCCCAGTCCCCAGATTGCTGGCAAGGCCACTCTGCTACATGCAGATCCTGCTGAGGGGTCTGCTGGCTACACCCAG
The DNA here is from genome assembly GCF_014824575.4 of Sturnira hondurensis. Classification (NCBI taxonomy): domain Eukaryota; kingdom Metazoa; phylum Chordata; class Mammalia; order Chiroptera; family Phyllostomidae; genus Sturnira; species Sturnira hondurensis. The sequence goes on along the minus strand of NW_028075471.1, from coordinate 4,458,615 downwards.
CAATGAGCTTTGGGGTGCTCTTTTTCTGCAGAGGCTCTTGGCAGAGACTCAGAGAGTGACTGAACTGTGTGGCTTTGGAGCAGAGTCCCCTCCCCACCTGTTAAATCAGTTGGCCAGCCCAGTCCTGCTGAGTTCAGTCATGCAGCAGATGAGAGGTGCTGCAGAGCTGGGCCTTTTGAAATGTATCCCCTGGGGAGGCCTTGTCCAGGAACCAGATATGTGGGTGCTGGGTTGTATGGCTAAATTGTGGGAAGGGGACTCAAGGGAGGAAGAGGGGACGCTCATACTTCTGTGAGCTCAGCCCATACTCCACACTATTTCAGGAATGGAAAGAAGTGCTTGCCCTGCTCCTACAGGATTGCAGGAACCACCCCCAACAGGAGACTTCCAAGTCCTGGATACCCTGCCCTGCTGAGCTCAGTTCCATTCGGGGAGGGAAGAGCTGCTCAGAGTTAGGACATTCAGAGTGTGAGTCCCTCAAAGTCTGTTGTTGGGGACCAGGATGAAGTGCTTGGCCCCCTCATGGGGGCTAGGTCAACATCACCCCAAATGGGAGACTTTTATAAAAAAGATTTCACCCTGGCTGGTGTAGCTCAGTGGATTGAGCATGAGCCTGCGAATCACACGATAGCGGTTCGATTCCCAGTCAGGGCACACGCCAGGGTTGTATGCCAGTTCCCAGCAGGGGACTCATGAGAGGCAACCATACAATGATATTTCTCTCCTTCCCTTCCCCCCTAAAGGTAAATAAATGAAATTTTAAAAAAAGATTTCATGTATTTATTCTTAGAGAAGGGGGAAGTGAGGGAGAGAAACATCAATGTGTGAGAGAAACATCAACTGGTTGCCTCTCGCGCATGTCCTGACCAGGGACTGGGCCCATAACCTAGGCATTCTGGCAGGAATCGGACCCTGTTGGGAGCAAATCTACCTCAGAGGGCAGCCCCAGCACAGCAACACACATATGGTGCTCCAAACTGGAGGAAGCCAACCCTTGTACACAGATTAGCCCATTCCACACATACCCAGGCCCAACAGACATAGTCATAAACAGTGAATAGTGTGGTAGCTCCAGACAGGTAGCCCAAGATCAATTACACACAACATCTGACATCAACCTGTTTCTGAACCTTACCCAAGTGGATGGGGTGGTGGGCTTCATTTCACACCAGAGACTGACCCTTTTGCCACACCCAAAGGAGGATTCTAGCAAAAACTAGACTCTGTTGGGAACCAATCTACCTCAGGGGGCAGCTCCTGCACAGCAACACCCATATGGTGATCAAGGTTTATCCTTCCACTCAGCCAGCCTGAAGGATAAACTCCACCCATGAAAGGACCAAGAGCATCCAAGACTTAACTACAACCAGAGGATGCACATAATCCACAAGAAACATTCCTGGAGCACAAAACTCAGATGATCTATAAGATTGGGCCACTGAGCCCAACAAGACACTTTCATCTTAAAGCCATCACAACAAGTTTGGGAGTCACAGCAGATCTACCTAATACACACTGACAAAATGGGGAGACAAAGAAATATGCCACAAATAAACAAGAGAAATCCTCCCCGAAAGAATTAAATGAAATGGAAACAACCAAAATACCAGATGCAGAGTTTAAAATAATGGTTATGAGGATCCTCAAAGACCTTAGGGAAAGAATGGATGATCTCAATGAGAACTTAAACAAAGAGATAGTAAACATTACAAAGTACACAGAAACCACAAAAAGTGGTCAGAAGCAAAGAATACAATACCTGAAATAAAGAATACACTGGAAGGAATCAATAGCAGGTTAGATGAAGCAGAGGATTAGAACGGTGATTCCCATGCTTAGAGGACAAGATAAAATAAGCACCCAAGCAGAGCATCAGAGAGAGAGAGGGAGAGGGAGAGACAGAGAGAGACAGAGAGAAAGAGAGAGAGAATTTTAAAAAGTGAGGAAAGTCTAGAGGACCTCTGGGGCAACATCAAGTGTAACAACATCTGCCTCATAGGGTATCAAAACAAGAAGAGAATGAGGAAGGAACAGAGAACCCATTTGAAGAAATAATAGCTAAAAACTTCCTTAACCTGGTGAAGGAAAATGCCACAGAAGTTCAGGAAACACAGAGAGTCCCAATCAAGGTGAACCCAGAGGCCCACACCAAGACACATCATAATTAAAATGACAAAGGTTAAAGACAAATAATATTAAAAACAGCAAGAGAAGAGCAATTAGTTACCCACAAAGGAGGTCCCATAAGGCTGTCAGCTGATTTCTCAAGAGAAACACTTCAGGCCAAAAGGTATTGGCATGAAATATTCAAAGTGATGAAAAGCAAGTACCTACAACCAAGACTAATCAATCCAGCAAGGCTACTATTTAAAATTGAAGGCAAATAAAGAGCTTCCCAGACAAGAAATTCATTACCACCACATCAGTATAACAAGAAATGTTAAAGGGCCTGCTTTAAGAAGAAGAAAAAAAATTGAGAGAGAGAAACATAGGTATAAAGAATAAAGTAACAATAAATATATTTATAAATACAGAAACGCTCCAATCTAAAGATATAGGGTAGCCAAATGGATAAAAAAGAACATGACCCATATGCCATCTATAATAGACCCACCTCAGAACAAAAGATACACACAGACTGAAAGTGAAGGGATGATAAAAAATATTCCACGTAGCCCTGACTGGTTTGGCTCAGTGGGTTGAGCAACAGTCTGCAAACCGAAAAGAAATCAGTTCAATTCCTATTCAGGGCACATGGCTGGGATGTGGGTAAGGTCCCCAGTTGGGGGCATGCAAGAGGCAATCAATCAAAGTTTCTCTCAAACATCGATGTTCCTCTTCCTCTCTTTCTCCCTTGTTTCCCCTCTCTCTATAAGTGAATAAATAAAATGTTTAAAAAATATTCCAAATGGAAACAAAAACAAAGCTGGGGTAGCAACACTTAAGACAAAATAGACTTCTAAACAAAAGCCATAAGAAGAGACAAAGAGAGTCACTACACAACACTAAAGGGATCAATCCAATAAGAGGATATAACCCTTGTAAACATATATGCATCCAACATAGGAGCAACTAAATATTTAAAAAAAAATCCTGGTGGACATTAAGCAATCAACAGCAATAGAGTCATAGTAGGAGAATATAACACCCAACTGATATCAATGGACTAATCATCAGAAAACAAATCAATAAGCCATCTACATCAATAAGCCATCTGTGGCCAGGTGGGTCAGTTGGTTAGGGTATCATCTCATACACCAGGAAGTTGTAGGTTCATCCCCAGTCAGGGCATGTGAAGGAGGCAACTTATCAATGTTTCTCTTTCACGTCCATGTTTTTTCTCTCTCCCTGACCCCATCTAAAATCAGTAAATGTATCCTTGGGTGAGGATTAAAAAATAATAATAATACTTGTTTAAAAAATCAAAAAGGCAACAGCAACCTTAAAGAGCACAATGGATCTGATGGATTTAATTGATGCTTACAGAACATTTCATCCCAAAGCAGCAGAATATACATTTTTCTCAAGTGCACTTGGAATATTCTCAAAGACAGTCTACATGTTAGGACACAAAATAAGCCTTAATAAATTCAAGAAGATTGAAATCATATCGAGCATCCTTTCTGACCACAATGAGATGAAACTAAAAATCAACTACCATAAAAAAATCAAAAAACATTCAAACACATGGAGGCTAAATCACATGTCAGTAAACAATGAATAGGTTAACAATGAGATCAAGGAAGAAATCAAGTTACCTGGATACAAATGAAAATAAACACACAACAACCCAAAATCTACGGGACACAGAGAAAGCAGTCCTAAAATGGAAGTCCACAGCTTTACTGAACTACCTCAAGAAGCAAGAAAAATCTCATTCAAAATCCAACACTACACCTAAAAAACCTAGAAAAAGAAAAATAAACAAAGCCATAAAGTAGAAGGAAGGAAATAATAAAGATTGGAGTAGACATAAATGAAATAAAAACTAAAAATACATATGAAAGATCAATGAAACCAAGAGCTTGTTCTTTGAAAAAATGAACAAAACTGATATATCATTAACCAGACTCATAAAAAGGGAGAGAGGACCCAAATAAACAAAATCAGAGATGAAAGAGGAGAACAACTGACATTACAGAAATACAAAGGATTATAAAAAATACTATGAACAAATCTATGCCAACAAATTGGGCAACTTGAGTGAAATAAAGTCCTAGAAACATATAATCCTCCAAAACTGAATCAAGGAAAATCAGAAAACCTCAATAGACCACTTACAACTAATGAAATTGAAACAGTAACCAAAACCAAATTCTGGGCCTGATGACTTCACGGGCTAATTTTAGCAATCCTTCAAAGAAGAACTAAACCTATCCTTCCTCAAACTACTGCAAAAAATTCAAGAGGAGGGAAGGCTTTTTATGAGGCCAGTATTATTCTATTACAAAACCAGATAAAAACACTACAAAGAAAGAAAATTATAGGCCAATATCTCTTATGAAATAGATGTTAAAATCCTCAACAAAATATTACCAAAGCAGACCCAGCAATATATTAAAAAGATCATACACCACAAGCAAGTGGGATTTATTCCATAGATGCCAGGTATAATATTCACAAATCAGTAAACATGATACATCACATAAACAAACTGAAGGATAAAAATCACATAGTAATATTGATAGGTGCTTGCCATCAGAAAGATAACCCAGCAAATTTAACCCAGCAAATTTGGTTGCAGTCTGTGCTGAATCAGCTTTGTGATTTTCCCTAGCAGCTAGAAAGTGCTAGTATGTAAAGCTTGTGGTGAAAGCTACCAAGAGCTAGGAATAAGCAAAAGTCAAAAGTCAAGGAGTAGTCTATTTGATGAGAGTATCTTTGAAATGGCCAATGATGGACTCCAAAGGACAGACAAGAAAAGGAGCCCAGGTCTGAAGGCTACTGAGAATGAAGGGTAAACTTAATGGTAAAAAAAGAAAGAAATGATACAAATTATTAACAAGGGTTTTAGTGGTAATAAAAATGTTGCCCTGGCTGGTATAGCTCAGTGGATTGAGCACAGGCCTGTGAAGCAAAGGGTCGCCAGTTAGATTCCCAGTCGGGGCACATGCCTGGGTTGCAGGCCAGGTCCCCATTAGGGGACACATGACAGGCAACCACACATTGGTGTTTCTCTCCCACTCTTTCTCCTTCCCTTCCCCTCTCCCTAAAAATAAATTTAAAAAATGTTGATGCCTGGCCATATGCTGAGCACTTTATGAACACCCTTTCAGTGTTCACATTGAACACTGGGCCACATTGTGGATACTGAACACTACAATGAACCTTGAGGTAGTTAGTAGCAGTATGAATCCCATTTCATAAAATGAGGAAATTAAAGATCAGGCAGGGTAAGGAGAGGTAACTCACAGCAGAATAAAAAGGACAGGGATAACAAGAAGGTTGCCAATTCCCAATCCTTATATTAGGAGGGTCATAAAAATCTTAGTTAAGATGGCAGAAAGAACTTTTGTAAAATGACAGATGAAGATTCATGGGACATTTTAAAATTTACTCAACTAATATTGGTGCCAGGTTGAGTATGGAGTTTCCAATGAAGACAGATACATTGTCTGCTCTTGCATAGCTTACAGTTTAGTGAGGAAGGCAAACACATAACGGGAAGGAGTGCAGTGCGTAATAGGGACAGGGGGCACCTTGCCCATCCTAGAAATATTTTTAGGGGAAGGAAAAAGCATGTGTGTGCAATAGCTTGAAGGCCAGAAAAGGCAAGGTCTCCTGTGAGGAATAAAAGTAATTCAGTGAAGTTGGATCATAAAGCAAAAGGAAGATACCATTGATCTTCTTAATAGGCTTTTTTTTTTTTCCATAGAGGCTTAACCCAGGAACAGATATAGATGAAGCAGACCTAAGTTGATAAGCTGATTGGAATTATATGTGAAATTTATAGAACTAACTGGTCCCAAACCTTGCACCAGAGGATTAATGAAATGTTGTGTGACCCAGAAAACTCATGTCCTGTCTGAGCAGTTTGTGGGTTTGAAAACAAAGTGGTGGCCAACAATTGATTTGCTCAGGCTCCCTTTCCAGGAGAATCTGATAGGTTGGCTTTCTCTCTTCTGACCTTCCTTAGGAAAAAAAACACATTAGAATGTCATCCTATTTGTTTACAATGACTGTTTTTTACCTATAAGACAGATTATTATACAGTACTAATCAATGAGTTTTCTCCCTGGAGCCAAACTATATGGAAAGCCAACCATCAAAATTAGCTTGTTTTAAAAAGCTTGGAATAAAAGAGACACTAGTATGAACTGGCATGTTCAATGGCAATAGGCTTATATAACCTTTTAACAAAATCCAGACTTCACACACACACATTTTCATACTTTATTCTTCTTAAAGTTTCCATTTACACATTGTATGATATAAACTTCATATATACTAGAGGGTTGCACTGCAGTTTTATTAGCCCTGTCCTTTTTAATTCGACTCCCTCTTCTCCTTTTTACTCCGCCACCCCCAACCATAAACACTCTAGGATGACTCAGCATTAATGACCTGGTATGCATTCTTCCATGTTTTCCACCATATTCACACAATCATATATAAACATATACACATACATGTACATATGTAAAGATGGGTGAGACTTTTTAAAAAATAATAAAATTATTAAAAGTAATTTTCCCATACTCAATAATATATCTTATTGAAATCCCTGAAATTCACATAATTCCAACTTATTCTTCTTAAAGCTGCTTAATGATCAATTAAAAATTATGCTTCTATTGCTTTTTATACTATGGACACTGGTACCAAAATAAAACCTTCCATCAATCCTCATAAATGATTTTTTTATCATTTCAAGTGTCTAATTTTATATCCTTATTATAAAAACAGTCAAAAGCACTATACTGTATTGTTTTACATGAATTCATGTTTTAGATTAATGGTATAATGCCACACACATCTTTCAGCAATCTTAAGATGTTTGAAATTTATCCTTATTGATATATGGGAATTTAGTTTATACATTTTAATAGTTGTATAGTATTTTTGCTACATTTATTCTATTTAAATCATATATTTCATTTTAGTTTTTCTTTTCATCCTATTTATTTAGAACTTTTATAATGAATAACTACTGAACTTGATCAAATGCCTTTTCAGCATCTACTGGTTATAGAGCTACATGTTTTTCAGCTTTAGTTGGTAGAGTAAATTGACAGATTCCCCCTAAACTGAATCACCTTTGCATTTCTAGAATAAATCCTTTGTTGTTTATTCTAGCTTCATTTCTAAATTTAACTTACTAATATGTTAATCAGAACTTTTTATCTATTATCACAAGTGAAATTATGGGTCTTTGGGTACTATATCTTTATCAGAATTTGGCAATAATAATAGGCTGCTGGCTTCTTTTTTATTTTTCAAGATTTTATTTATTTATTTTTAGAGAGAAGGGAAGAGAGGGAAAGAAATATTGATGTGTGAGAGAAACATCAACTGGCTACCTCTTGCTCACTCCCAACCAGGGACCTGGCTGGTAACCCAGGCATGTGCCCCAACTAGAAATTGATCAGGTGATCATTCACCCTGTGGAACAGTGCCCAAGCAACTGGGATGAACTGGTTAGGACTGCTGGCATCTTTAAAGTATTCTGAGAGCTTTCTATTTTAACTATGTTTCAATTATTTAAATTATATTAGATTTACCCATTTTTTAAAGAATAAGATCAAATTGAGCCATAAAACCCTCGGTCTCTGGTGATTCTTTAGTAACTTATTAGTCTCTTTTAAGGAAACGGACTTTTTCAAGTTTACCACATTTTGGGATAATTTTGCTAGGAAGCTGTTAATTTACTCTAGCTCATTTGCCATAAGTTGCCATGTAATAGGCTCTTAGAATTCCCTTAGTATATCCTGTTTGTCTCCTTTTTCATTTCTTCTATATTTTTTGCTAGTATTTTTTAACCTAATAAAAGAATCAAGGCTTGTGAATTATATATTTTATTGTGTGGGTTTTTTTTTTTTAAGAACCAGCATTTGGGTTTATCCCTTCAGTTTTTTATTTCATTAATTTCTGCTTTTTAGTTCTTCTTCCTAGCTTCCTTTTTTTGTTGTTCTTTTTTTTTTTTTTTTAAATTTCTAAGTGCCAAGCTCCTTCATTGTTTGCCTTTCTCCTTTACTACTCAAGGGATTTAAGATTACAAATTTTTATCTGAGTTAAGGATTTACTACATTTCAGTATAAAAGGCTTCTTTCTTTTCTACATAGTTTGAAATTCTCCTTTTAGTTTTTTCTTTGATTTAGGGGTCATTCAGTAGTGTTGTATAATTTCAGGACAATTTTCCAAGTGATATAAAGCTTACCTTAGTACTTTTTAACATAGGGTAACACCTACATTCCTTCGTTTTGTCTGGCATATGCTTAAACCAGTAGTACTCACCTTGTGACACAGCTGTATCCCAAGAGCCCATGCATAACATCAGTCAACTTTTTGAAGCCAACAAATACCAAAAGAAACAACACTTTAAATGATGAAGAAATTTTTCTTAATTTCTTTAAAGTTGGTATAAAAGTTAAATTTGCAAAGAAGCTTGTAAGAGTTTATGTTTAAGAAATAATATTGTACAAACATGTAGATATCCTGTCTCAGGATTGTTCTCTTATCTTTCCACAGCATTTTTTTAATGAGTGTCACTTACAGCTAGATAGGGAAGAAGAGTGGGAAGGAGCCTGAAAAGGGCTACATTCTGTCACAGTCACCCCCCTGGAAACCTGCATACATATTAGCATATTAAAAGCTCTAGGAAGTTCACCTTATCTTGAAATAACTAACATGTCCTAAATGTATTTGATTACCTTATTCTGCAAAATCAATGAACATCTATTAATTCTCTTTGGGAACTGCAAGCCAAGGAGATAGACATTCCTTGTAGAGCAAGGCAGTGTAATAAATTCTCTGCCTTCTGCAGGCTATTCACCCAGGGCCCAGTTAAACGTTTGCTAAATGGCTTGGTAGCAGAGGTATGATGTGGCAACAATAGATGTCATGTCCACTTCAGTTGTTCTCAGTATGGCCACATATAAGTTGAGTTCTTTTATTAAAAAGTACTAAATATTTTGCATCAAAATACAAACTTTTTTTTTTCAATTTTACAATTGTAAATGGAAGTTCCTAAAACTCTGGCCCTACACAAATTCAAACATTAAAAGCCAACATCTCAGGAAGGCCAACAAAACCCAGTAAAAATAATACTGCAGTTGCAACACCAATGGAAGTATGAGACAGAGGTACACACACACCAGCATCCACATGTACACTGTGTAATGTCAGAGAATGACAAATTAGGGTATCACCACATTTCCAAGGGGGTGACTGTTATAGAATGTGGCTCCTTCCCAACTCCCTCCCACTGTCCATTTTAAACTAAAGCAGTGGAACTGCGTTCTACTGTTTCCTATTCATTTAGTTTTATGATCCGGCCATATAACTTTATGGTCATAAGGAGAGAGTTACTAACTATAGCCAGAAAGCTTCAGAATTCTAAAAATACAGACATTTATTCAGCTAAAGAACTTCTAGTTTCAAACACTGAGACGAAATTTTATATCTGTGATCATTACTGTTAGCTGCTTTCATAACTCTGATTTTGTTTGGGGCAACAATGCATGCACAACTGACAAAGGTAAGTAACTTCCCAGGCTCCTTTGTAGCTACAGGTAGCTAAATATATGACGTATCCATGTGGCCAGTGAAACAAAAGGAGAAATCTGCTGGGAAGATTCTATGAAAGACTGTTCTTTCAACATAAAAAGAAAGCCACACAAGAAGGCATTTTGTCCCGACCTCATCCTTTTTGCCTAGAACTCTGGTGTGAGGAAAATAATGCCTGGGGCTGTTGCCATCACCCTTTAACCATGAGGCAAAAAGCAAAAGGTAGGAAACCTACATGTTAAAGATAACGGCATGGAGGATAGTAAGACCCTAGACTCCTGATAAAAGCAATGAGTCAACCAAACAAAGTCTGGACCTACCTGTCTCCAGACTTTTTATTAACAATAAATATTATTACAAAAAATCCTTATGGTTTAAGCTCTTATTGGTTGGGTATGGAGTCACTGAAGCCAACTGTTTCCCACCCGACACAGTGTGCCCTATGTTTTCATACTATGATGAAGAATATAAATTACTTATTAACATTTCAGATTTTAGAATTTTATAAAAAAGAATAAGGAATATGAGAAATTTTTAACTTTCACTGCATACAATGCTGTATCTAAATTTCTTCCACAAGCACAAAATATTTTAACATTTAATGACAGAATAAAAAATAAACAAACTTAAAAAGACAAAAAAATAGGAAAAATTGATCCATACCCGTACCTTTCCGTGTATTCTCCGTCACATCAACCCCAAACTGGATAATGTCACCAGAAAGAATTTCACATGGTGGACTTTCTTCAGAGCCTCGACTCAATCTCTGGCTATTTATAAAAGTACCATTACTACTTTTAGTGTCTTGGAGATAAAACTGCAAAAATAAAATAGAAAAGAAAGAGTCAAAGATTAATAGCAATAATCACAAACCTACATTAAAAAGAAGTACTTCCAACTTTGCAAGCGGCTGCAGGTGGATTTTTTCCCCCACTATCAATTCAAACCACTTGTTTTGCTAAGGTTCTTCTTCAAAGTACATAAAATCAGAATACTAAAATTGGTGATTTAAAGTTTAGCTAGACAAAACAGTACAATCATTTCGGAAAACAGCACAGAAGTTCCTCAAATGTAAACATAAAGTTAACATATGACCCAAGAATTCCACTCTGAGGTATCAATATAGACTCAGGAGAACTGAAAACATTATGTTGTCACAAAAACCCCTACCCAATGTTCATAACAGCATTATCCATAATAGCCAAAAAGTAGAAACAACCCAAACGCCCATCAACTGATTTAATGGATAAACAAAACTGTACATCCACATGATGTTATACTATTTGGCAATAAAAAAGAAAGAAGTATTGATTCACTCTACAACATGGACGAACTTTTAAAACATATTAAGTGAAAGAAGTCAGCCACAAAAGACCATATATATGTAATTCCATTTACATGAACTATCCAGAATAAGCAAATCCATAGACAGAAAATGTACATTAGTAATCACATGGGGCTGAGGTGCCAGGGTGTGGTGGTGGTGGTGTGGTGAGAATGACTGCTAATGGGTATAAGGTTTCTTTTTGGAATGATTAAAATATTCTAAAATTAGATAGTGGAGCCTAACCTATGTTGCTCAGTTGGTTGGGCATCATCCTGCAAAGCAAAGGGTCACTAGTTTGATTCCAGGTCAGGGCACATGCCCGGGTGGTGGGTTCAGTCCCTAGTTGGAGAGTGAATGAGAAGCAGCCAATTGATGTTTTTCTCTCGCTTTTTTTCCCTCCTTTCTCTCCTCTCTCAATAAATAAGTAAATCCTTTTTAAAAATTGGAAAAATTAAATAGTGGTGATGGTTGCATAATTATTAATATATTTAAAAACTCTAAATTGTATGCTTTTATGGCATATAAATTATATCTTAACAAAACTGTTACTTTTTTTTAAGCCATCTAGACAAAATTCTCTTTCCATCTCACTCTGACTTTCCAATTTTCCTAGGATGTCTGAGTTAAATCAAAGAAAGTGTTGTTTACTTCACAGGCAGCACAGAAGGTTTTAGCTGACAGAATTAGTAACTATCAATTAGCTAATTTATTTGATATCAGGCCCAATACAACTTCAGTAAATTCTTTGTGATAAAGCAGACTGAAAACACGATGGTAAAATACTGAACCCAACTATGAAGGTACTACATACACTTCCTGGCCTCCTATCACGTAGGTAATCTTTCCTCTTTCAAAAGGGAAGGGATAGGATGAGCACAGGAGGCCCACCTGTTTATCACCCACCTAGCCTAAAAGAAATTAGGAACATCTGGGATCACACACAATAGATTTACTAGAAAAAGAACAACCAATAAAAAAAATGTAGCTCTCTTTTTGAATGTTTCTACACTCTTCAGCCCTGCTTATTCTAGCAACATATTTTTACTGAATTCCTTCCTAAGGAAGGAAGGGAAGAAAAAATCATATATCTATATCTATACCAGAAAATAAAGTTTTTATTCACTCTCCAAGAAAGGAGAGGGGCATGGTGTAGAGAGGTACACTAGCCAAAACCCTAATATTTATTAAAATACATGTTATACCACCAGGACCTCATTTAACCTTAACATTAAAGCTGTAACATAGGTATTACTACTACCTTTTGTAGATGAGAAAAATGCTGCACAGGCAAGTGTTTTTGCAAAGGTCACAGAGCTATGGAACACAGGAACAAGGATTCAAACAGAATGAAAAGGACCATCTTTTATTACTTAACATTGACCTTTATGTTTCATTTATCCTTCAGTCCTCCCATAAGCTCTCTTCCAAAATGAAACACAATAAAAGAATAAGCAATTTGCAGAAAAAAATGAAAATGACATTTCTCTTCATTATTTCTTAGGTGACAATATAAAGGTCATCAGGCTGTCTGTATGCCTATACATGACTTATTCTCTGTTTATAATTGAAAAGAGGACATTACTTTGGCTAGCAGTTTGTATATTTAATTATAGACCATAATAAAGAAAATTGTGTTAATATTTTACAAGTCCATTTAATATTTACAGGCCTTAACATTTCATACCAAGGAGAACAGTGCAGACAGTACACTCAAATAATAACATTTATCCTCAAATTTTTTCTACATTGGAATCTACTGTATAAGGAACTTTGTTTTCTGTTTCTTAATAAATATATTCTTGGGAAATGTGGTGATATCTGGATTCTGTTTTGGTCATTTTTAGTAATGTGTGCATTGGCAAACCAAATAAAGGGACTATATTAAATTTATGGTGGTTTTCAAAGTTCAGGTTTTGATCCATTAGTATTACTAAATTAACTTAGTGGACTGCAACTAGCACTTCATTTTAAACATTAAACAGAATAGAACAGAAACAAGAATATATGAAATGAGGTTCAGTACTATTTAGCAAACTTTGGAAAACAAAAAGGTGTGCATGTGCCTCAACATCTTATGATCGAAACTCTTATACAACTCTAAAACCACAAAATTTCAAATAAAAAAAATTGAAGCAATATTAACCTATGTTCTTTTATTCTGACACGTCTATATTACTGCCCAAAGCACTCCATGGTACCTCTGGCATCCATTTAGCTTGAATGTATCATTTACATTAGTTGTTCATTCTTCCTCTCCACACACTTTAGAATAAAGTCCAAAATTCTTACCATTACAGCCTATAAAGCCCTAATTGGGCTTCTGGTTCCTTCTCAAAACTGACTCACTTGCAACAATCTCTTTTCTCACCCTCTCAGTCACACTAATCTCCACTCATGCACCTGAGTCTCTGCACTTGTGTGGAGCGAGACATCATTTGTTTACTTACCCGAGGAAACATTTTTGTTGATACGATTTAACCTTCTGCCTTTGGCTGCTTTGAAAGATTGATATAAAAATGTTTCTGCACCATCTATGGAACAATCTGCCATTATTCAGTGTACACTGAATAGAAGCTATTCTATTTAAAATCAGGTGAGGTTCCTTAAGGCATGGATAAAGAAGTCAACTTGTTTGCGAAGGACTGAGAAAGGACTGCTTACAGTAACTGGATACATTTTCTCTAAGTAGGTAAGTTAGTCGGTTTGTTGTCACTTTCAAATCAGAAATACCTTTCTTTTTTATGCTGATAAAACTTTTTCCATCAGGCTCCCCCTCATCCCATGAAAATCACTTTTGGCTACTCTAAAATATCCCATTGAAGCTATAGCTATGTTTCCTAACAGCCCAAGGAATGCCCAAAAGCAGCCCTAGTACTTGCCTTAGCCACGGGCCATTTACTTTGACACTGAAGTGTGTAAGTAGCTCAGAATTTATAAAATCATCTGTAGCTTGTGGCCAAAGTTCAACTTCCACTGTGTTTAGGCTTTATCTTGAATTAATCCTTCGCTTTCCCCTAAATGAATGTTAAGCTCCCACATATCAGGCATTGACAGTGATTCCTGAGCTGAAAGGTTGTCCTTGCCCCATGTCCTTTTCCTGGTCTTCGGCGGATCCCAATCACCTTCAATGACATAGGCACGGCATTTCACAGATTGCATAATTTGTTCTTTGGCCTTCTGAACAGAAGGCCAAATATTCTGAACAGTTAAGAATAAAGAAAAAGTTTCTGCTGTTTATTCCATAAACAAATACATGTGAATCACTTTCAATTTTGTTACAAACAATGCTTTCATTTCTACTATAATGATAAACTGCTTTTTACTAGCCTTTTCTGGTTACAATACCCAAGCACCAATAAATTAATAACATCTAAACAAAGCACAGACACAGCAGACATGACATAAGCTAAAGGTCAGAAATGCTTAATCTATAAAGAAGAATTTTGAAAATGTGAGTGCAGAATGGATGAGGATTCTAGATGGTAGATGCTGTACCACATATTTTTAATAATCACCTAAAATAAAATTAAAGAGTGACTAAGATAGCAAAACCAAAATCCTATAGACAACATTTACAACAAAAGTAGGTGACAAGGTGTCCACATGACCCTCAAAATATGAGCCTGGAAAACCATCAGCAGCCACAGAACCTGCATGAAATCAGCATCTGTGCAGGAGGATAAATATGGAGGTAACAGGGCATTTGAGGGACTTGAGGAGAACATCAAAACAGTCACTAGGTATTTACAGGCAGTATGATAGCCAATTTGAGAACAGAAGCTGAAAATGGAAAGGTTATACCCAATCCAATAACAAGTGAATGCCAGGTAAGTTCTGGAAGTTCTTAGAAAGGCACTGTGAGTCAGATAAATTCTTAAAATCAATCCCCACCCCCACCCCCAACAAAGCTGCCTTCCAGAACAGGGCTCCACACTGAGGGAAAGCTGCTCGGTGTGGAACAAAAATTGGGCAAAATTGGGACTATAGAGACAAGGAAAGAAAAGGCCCAGATAAAAGTAGAAAAGGAAAGGAAGTCACCATATGTTTTTAACATTTTACAAAAAAGCAAAAAACCAGAAGAGGGAGCTCTGTGACATTAGAAAAGTGATCCTGAATCATGACCCCTTCTAAAAGTTCAGAAAAACAAATTTCAGAATTTGTTTTGAAAATAAGCAACAGAAAAATGTCAAGGTCTCATCCCATACAGTTATTTTAAGAAAAAAGAGACTGAAGAACAGAATAACATCCCTACAAATAAAGACAGGCATACACTGGACACACATCAAAATTACAACATACTATTTTAAAACAAACTAAAGGCATTAAGAAAATAATTCAAGAAATAAAAAATATAAATCACAATTATAAAACTCTAGAAAAGATGAAAGAACTCCAGAAAGAAATAGAAACAAAAGGAAAATTCATTTCAGAAATAAGTACAAAATGAAGGACATGAGTGCCTAAATATAACAAATAATGCATTAAAAGAAATAAAGGGTAAAAAGGAGAAAATTTTTAGAAATCAAAACAAATTAATAAAAGTGACATCAGCAAAATGGTGGAGAAGGCAGCCCTAAGCTCCCAGACCCCCTCAGAAACTGAAAAACAAGCAAACTGTGGGAACCAATTGTGTTGGAACTCTGGAAAACAAAGTTTCACAGAAACCAGTGAATATGGAATCAAGAAAAATGCAACTTAAAAATGGTAAGAAATCTTTGTGGCACTGATTAATTACCCTAGCCATCCATCCCCTTTCCCAGTACAGGAGAAGCTTTGATATATGAGCCTGCATTCCTAGTACGTGATCCTGGCACTGGGTTCTAGAGGTAGCAAAGCAGACCTAAATCTCAAATTATTGTGTCTATCTCACCTACCCTGCCTAGGATCTCACCTGATGAACTGATACAAGGTTCTTATCTCTGTTTAGCTTAACTTGGAACTCACTCAAGCTAAATAATAAGCAACTGTCCAAAAAAGTAGGATTTATCCCACATGAATCAAAATAATAAAGTCAATCAATGTACCACATCAATAGAAAAAAGGAAAAAAACCACAATCATAAACCATCTCAGTTGCTGCAAAAAAGGCCTGACAAAGTCCAATACCCTTTCATGATTAAAAAGCAAAAACAAAAAACTCAGGAAGCCAGGATTAGAAGGAAATGTCCTCTACTGATAAAGAACATTTATGAAAAGCCCACAGGCAATGTAACAACGGTGAAAGACTAAAAGCTTCCTAAGATCAGGAACATGACAAGGAAGCCTGTATTCACCACTGCTGTGAATGCTGTACTGGAAGTTCTAGCCAGTACAAGAAAAAGAAATAAAAGGCACCCAAATTGGGGAAGAATTAAGAAATCCAAAACACTAAGTCGACAAGATATATACAACCCAGTGTTCACTGCATGATTACTTACAATAGCCAAGATATGGAAGCAGCCTAAGTGTCCATCAATAGAAGATACAATAAAGAAAGATGTGGTACATATATACAATGGAATATTACTTGGCCATGAAAAGAATGAGAGCTCACCATTTGTGAAAACATGGATGGACCTAAAAGGTATTATGGTAGGTTAAATAAGTCAGGCAAAGACAAATATCACATGATTTCATTTATATGTGGAATCTAAAAAACAATAAAAATAACCCAAATGGAAACAAACTCATAGATACAGAGAACAAACTGATGGTCGCAAGATGGGAGGGGAGTTGGGGAGCTGCATGAAAAAGGTGAAGGGATTAAGAAGCACAAATTAGCAGTTACAAAACAGTTACGAGGATGTAAAGTCCATCATAGGAAATATAATCAATAATACTGTTAATAACTATGTATTGTGCCAGGTGGTTATCAGACTTATGGGGGATCGCTTTGTAAGTTATATAAATATTTAACCACTACGTGTATACTTGAAACTAATATACTAAATATCGATTGTAATTTAAAAATTTAAAGATTCTGTGTAATACACCACTAGAAATAAAAGCTCAAAAGGGAAAAAAATGGAGAGTAGTGGATAAACTATGTCAACTCACAGACGACTGACTCTATATAATATCACAGAAAGTGATATTATACTTTAAACTATGTCAACATATTAAACTATGTCAACTCACAGACGACTGACTCAAAAATATCACAGAAAGTGAATGGAGCTAATAAATAAATTCAGCAATGTTGCAGCTTAGGAGATAAACACAAACATTAATCATGTTTTATACATCAGCAATGAAAAATCCAAAAAGGAAATTAAGAAACCAATTCCACTTACAATGGCAACTAACCAAATACCTAGGAATAAATTTAACCAGAGGTAAAAGACTTGTATACTGAAAACTACAAAATACTGTTGAAAGAAATTAGACTTAAACAGAAAGACATCCCATGTTCAAGGACCGAAAGACAGTATTGTTAACATGTCATTTTTTAACCAAAGTGATCTACGCAATCAATGCAATCCATATCAAAATTCCAACAAACTTCTTTTTTTTTTCAGAAATGGAAAAGTTGATCCTCAAATTCATATGAAATTACAATGGATCCTAAATAGGCAAAACTATCTTTAAAAAGAAGAACAAGATTGGAGGATGCACACTTTCTAAATACAAAATTTACTACAAAACTAAAGTAATCAAGACAGTGTAATACTATTATAAAGACAGATATAAATAGAACAACAGTCCAGAAATAAATCTGTACATCTATAGCTAATGAGTTTCAACAAAGGTGCCAAGTCCAGCCAATGGAAAAAAAATAGTCTCTTCAACAAATGTGCTAGGACAACTGGATAACACATACGAAAGAATGAATTTAGACCTCACCTTATTACAAATACAAAAATTAACTAAAAATGGAACAAAGACCTAAATATAAGATCTAAAACTATAAAATATTTTTCATTCAATATTTCTTCAAATATTTTTTTCTCCCTCTTTCTCTCACTCTTCTCCTCTCTCTCACTCAACTCCTTCTGGGATTTCAATAGTATGTGCACTGGTACACTCAATGGTCCCTTAGATACTATTCTTTTTTTTTTTTTTCATCTTTTTTGTCTGGTCCTCAGACAGGGTAATTTCACTTCTTCAGGTTTTTTGACTCCCCTGCTTGCCTCAAACCTGCTACTGAATCCTCAGCATATTTAAAATAATTAAAGTCACTCTGGCTGGTTTAGCTCAGTGGATTGAGTGCAGGCCTATGAATCAAAGCATCGCAGTTCAATTCCCAGTCAGGGCACATGCCTGGGTTGCAGGCCAGTTTCCAGCAGCGGATGCATGAGAGGCAACCATACATTGATATTTCTCTCCCTCTCTCCTTCCCTTCCCCTCTAAAGATAAATAAATAATAAAATAAATAAATAAATGGTCCACTTTAAAATAAAATAAAATAATTAAAGTCTATGTCTAATAAGTCCAGTCTCTGAACTTCCTCAGGAATAATTTCTAACAATTTCCTTTTTTATTCTCTCTGTGAATGGGCCATAATTCCCTGACTCCTTGAATGTTTTGTAATTTTTTTGTTGAGAACTAAAAATTTTGAATATTCTAAATGTGGTAACTCTAGAAATTAGGCTCTCTCATCTCCACAGGGACTGCTTTTATTTCTTGAAGACTGCAGTCATCTGTTTAGTGACTTTATATTCCTTGTTATGTGTTGTTACTGAAGTCTCTGTTCTGTTATCTCTGTGGTGAGCCAGTATCCGACAAGAGATTTCCTTAAATGGAGGAATCTAATTTTAAAAAAAGCGCAGAGGGGGGAGAATTCTGTCTCTTTAAATCCCAATTTCTAAAGGACAAGCAAGTCATACCAAGAACCATGGACTACCACACTGACAGTTGCCTGCCACAGGGCTGGAGAATGAAATATGGCAGCCACGATGCAAAACACCAAAATTCTCAAAAATTTACCATCATTTATCTTCTTTAAGCATTCCACTGGATGCTGCAAGTGTTTGACTACACTCCAGAATTTCAAATTAATCACTTTAGATAATTCATGCTAGTTTAATAGCAATGATGAAAAGAAAAGCACTTCTTAAAGCTCGCTCTCTGCCATTTTCCATGATATCACTCCCATTCACCACATTTCAGCCTACGTTTTTTTTCCCCTTGGGCCAAACCAGTACCTAATCTGTAATAATAGTTACCATTTATTATCTGCCTGCTATGTACAGATACTTCTGATCCTTATGACAGAAGTAGATATTACCATCTTCATTTAATAGATTAAGAAACTGAGGCCCACGTGTATTAAGTAGATTATCCTGGTCTCACAGCCACTGCTAATTGGGCAGTTATCCCTTCAAAAACTCCACACTGCCTTCCTCCTCTCCTACTTAGACTAAACATTCCCTGGTCTTTGAGTCCAAACTTATGAAATCCCACTTTGTTTATGAAGCTTTTCAGATGCAGTCAGAAGAGAAACAGCCAATTTCAACTTTAACTCCACCTTTAAGGCAAATTATTCAGTCTATAAAATTTACTTGGTATCTGTCTTAGAAAGACTACATATTTATAAAAACCGAATGCAGAGGAACTCTACCTGACAATAAACTAAGAATATGAATTAAGCACCAAAATTCTGAGAGGCTGGTAAGAAATATAGTTAGGCACAATTAGTAAGGATGCAGCATGTGTAAGGGTGCTGACCCAAATGAAAGGCACAGAGAAGGAGGTGGTGGAGGAGGAACAGATTACTGCCATACACTTACATATAGTTAAGGCCCAGTCCCAGAGGATAAAAAAACACAAACAAAAGAAGTGATAGAGTGAAGATGTAAGTGAGGGCTTTGTATATTACACTAAGGAGATCATGGAGTTTCTTAAGACAGAAGCCACTACTAAAGGATTTGATAAGCATACTGCTTTAGCGAAGATTATTCTAAAAGCTCTGACAATTGAGTAACTGTGTGTAGGATGAAGTGCAGTGGGAGTCATTAGAAGTAGGGAGATCCATGATTTGCATATTTTTGCCACTAACAATTTAATTGTCTTAAGAGTACACAAATCTGACTTCCAGCCAAGATGGAGGCATAAGTGGACACACTGTGCCTCCCCACACAACCAAAATAGAGACAACAAAAATTTAGAAACAAAAAACAACCAACAGACAGAAAATTGAACTGTACAGAAGTCCGACAACCATTCCTCTAGACCCGTAGGAGGGGCAGAGTCAGCAGTCTGCAGAGAGGGGTTGCAGCAGGAAAAAGCGGTGGTTGGCAGACCGGGAGCGCACAGGCAGCAGCTAGCAGACCCCAGACCCAGGGAGGCAATGAGCAGACCCAGTGAGATGCACAAGGAGGCTGGCAGATTGTGGTCACACATTTGCATGCAGATAAATGAGGCGAAAACAGGCATAACAGGCAGCAAGACAGACTGTGTAACCCAGGACCCCAGCACTGGGAAATAAAGCCTAAAAGCACTGATTAAAAACACTTGTGGGGGTTGAAGTGCGGGGAGAGACTCCCAGCCTCACAGGAGAGTTCATTGGAGAGACCCACAGGATCCTAGAATGTACACAAACCACCCAGGTGAGGTCCCACCACCCAGGTGAGGTCCACCCACCCAGGAACCAGCACCAGAAGGGCCCAGTTTGCTTATGGGAAGCGGCAGAAGGGACTGAAATCCGAGAGAGCGCGGAGCAATCGCCATTGTTCCCTCTCTGACCCTGCCCCCACATACAGCGTCACAACCCAGCAACTGGGTTGCACCACCTTGGTGAATACCTAAAGCTCCGCCCCTCACTACATAACAGGCAAGACCAGACCCAAATGGCTCAAAAACAAGAACAAATCAAAACCCCGGAGCCAATAATTTTAGGCGACCAAGAAATAACCAACCTATCAGATGCACAGGTCAAAATACTGGTGACCAGATGCTCATAGAATTGGTGGATTTTGGTCACAAATTAGATGAAAAAAATGAAGGCTACTCTAAGTGAAATGAAGAAAAATGCACAGGGAACCAATAGTGATGGGAAGGAAACTGGGACTCAAATCAAGGAAGTGGACCAGAAGGAAGAAAGAAACAACTAAACAGAAAAGAAGGAAGAAACAAGAATTCAAAAAAATGAGGAGAGGCTTAGGAACCTCCAGGACATCTCTGAATGTTCCAACACCCTAATTATAGGGGCACCAGAATGAGAAGAGGAAGAGCAACAAGTGGAAAACTTATCTGAACAAATAACAAAGGAGAACTTCCCCAATCTGGCAAACAAAATGGACTTCCAGGAAGTCCAGGAAGCTCAGAGAGTCCCAAAGAAGTTGGACCAAAGGAGAAACACACCAAGGCACATCATAATTACATTAGCCAAGATGAAAATGAAGGACAGAATCCTAGAAGCAGCAAGAGATAAGGGGACAGTTACCTACAAAGGCGTTCCCATCAGACTGTCAGCGGATTTCTCAAAAGAGACCTTTCAAGCAAGAAGGGGCTGGAAAGAAGTATTCCAAGTCATGAAAGTCAAGGACCTACATCCAGGATTGCTCTATCCAGCTAAGCTTTCATTTAGAATGGAAGGACAGATAAAGTGCTTCTCAGATAAGATTAAATTCAAGAAGTTCATCATCACCAAGCCCTTATTATATGAAATGTTAAAGAGACTTATCTAAGAAAAAGAAGAAAAAATATGAACAATACGAACAGTAAAAAGACAGCAAACTCACAGGTATTAGCAACCACACCTAAAACAAAGCAAACCAAGCAAACAACTAGAACAGGAACAGAACCACAGAAATGGAGATCAAATGGAGGGTTAGCAACAGGGGCGTGAGGGGAGGAGAAAGTGGGAAAAGGTACAGAAAATAAGTAGTATAGATGGTCAATAGAAAATAAACAGGGGGAGGGTAAGAATAGTATGGGAAATGTAGAAGCTAAATAACTTATAAGTATGACACATGGACATGAACTAAAGGGGGAGAATGTGGGTGCGAGGGGATGTGCAGGGTGGAGGGGAATGAAGGGGAGAAATAGGACAACTGTAATAATAGCATAATTAATAAAATATATTTAAAAAAGAGTACACACATTTTATATGCATGTTATATGCAAATTTATTTGTTTATATAACCTTCCTAGCTTCCTGACTGGCCAAGTACCACATGTTTCAGAGGCTGGAAATTTTAAGTTGTGCCAGTGAAGGGGAAAATATAAAGTTTTACTTATATGCTATAGGAAAACACATAGGAAAGTGATAAAATGTTCTTGCCAAGCTAAAATTTCACATGTAAACCAGAAAGATCTTGACAACATATACCCAGAGGTCTTGCAAATGTTATAAATTTACCAGGATTTTTTCCATCTCCACATGACATTCCAGACACATTCACTGTACCATAACTTTTTCCTGTGGTGATAGATAACAAAAGAGAAAAAGGATTTCTATCTGTCTACATAAGAACAGAGATAAAACCATGAAGGACAGAGTAGAGAAGGTAGAAAGGTGAAATTTAAAAAAATTTTTAAAGATTTTATTTATTTGTATTTATAGAGAGATAGGAGAGAGAAAGAGAGGGAGAGAAATATCAGTGTGTGGTTGCCTCTCACGTGGCCCCCCACTGGGGACCTGGCCCACAACCCAGGCATGTGCCTGGACTAGGAATCGAACCAGCGACCCTTTGGCTCACAGCCCATGCTTTATCCACTAAATTATACCAGCCAGGGTGAAATTTTTAAATATTTAACGAGAACATTAAAAAACATACAAACCATAGCCAGAGTGATTACATCCTTTCAAAATATGCAATCAAACTGTGACATTCCTTCACTAGGATTTAGGACAAAGTAGATTAGATTTCTGAAGCTCGGGAAGATACAAAATAAACATAGCATCAGAGCATTACAGCTCTGAGAGGTGAGACTGTTGAAAGTCTACAGTAAATTTTAATTTGGAGGAGATTAACATATTTCCCTCATTCCAAAACTGATAGGTTGACAAGCAAATGCTAATCATGTTCCCCTCTAGTGGTGTGTTAATCCTAGCAAGATGCATCCACCTTTGTCTTTGAGCTTCCTACTTAGGTAACTGGTATTAAAGAACAAATATTGATTCCAAACTCAATCTTTTTAACCCCAAGAGGTCTCTAATTACCTGAAAGAATGTAAGAAATTTAATTCTAATATATTAAAATGCTATGCATTTTAGCATGTTAGAAATATAATGAGGGGGCACTGTGGTATTTTAAATACACAATACTAACTATATTTTACAGGTCACTATTTTCCTCACAAAATGGTAGCTTAAACCATCCTGAGATGAACCTAAATAACGAAATAATTGCACCACTACTCTTTATCTCTGATGCTAAAAAAAAAAGAAACAACACAAAACCTGACCCATAGAATAAAAGCTGTGTTTGCCACAAAAGGAAGTCATTGTGATCACATTTGTGGGAAATACAGAACAAGGTTACAATGTTTGAAAGATGTAAGCTTATATATTGTTTAATAATGTACACCATAAGCTTGATCTAAGGACAAGTTGGTATTGATTTGTACAGTCACTAAGAGGTAGAGGAGAAGAAACTTTTAAAAGCATTTTCCATTAAATATTGGCAAAATTGGCAAAACACAGGAATCTAGATCTTATTTAGGGAAAAAAATTGCCCACACATAAAACAATTTATTTGGCAAACAAATTCAATGGAAATGTTTAAAGATGCAAACAGTACATCTGCCCCACAACATGAACATTCAGTTTGTTTAAATGCTTGCTTAATAAGGTAATGAAAATAATTATGGTGCCCTTTCCCATTCTTTGGGCACAACCACTCAGGTTGGCATATAATTTTAATGTTTAAAATACCTTGGTCTTTACTCATGACTCTCCATTGTTAGTGATAATTAAGTCTTCAAGAGAGCTATCTCCTCAAGGCTTTGACAATTCACACATCCATAGGTGAGTTCTTTAGATATCATAATTTTACTTTGAAAAAGAAAAGGAAATAAAGTCACTAACTCAGGACTACAAGTGAGTAAACAGAAGTAATAACAATGCAATTTATGAAACAATAATTTTGACTGAGATGGGAAATAACTATTGGGACCAAAGAAAATAAACCCCCTACACTGCTGAGCATAGTGCAGAGACTCCCATTTTTCTGCCACCACAATTCAGATGTGCAAATACTGCCCACTCCCAACTATCTCTCATGACATCCACTGCTTCTCGGGATGGGCAGATAATGCCCCTAGTTCAGAGTCACTAATTCTTTTTTTTTTATTTTGAACTAAAATTTAATTCTTCTTGTCCAATGCTATTCAAACGATTCTATAGAGTCAGACAATGTTTTGAAACTACAAAGCCATTTTCATATATTTGCAATCTTATTTAAGTATTATAAAGATCCTATCTGCTTGACTAAATAGGATATTTCCATTCTTATTTATAGGCATGGAAACTGGCTCAGATAGATGAGGAAAAAATGTATCACATTTCAAATTCTACCCCCATTTATGGCTTAAACACAAGGCTTTAAGCATTTTTCCCAAGAAAACTTTTAGGGCTAAAGTGAAGTTTTCTTTTAAAAAGATCATTAATTTCTTTCACTACCATGAAAAGAAACATCATTTGTATTCAGAATCCAGCTATATAGAAATTTTAATGACAGAGCAAAGCCAAATAAAAACAAGTTAATTTTTTAATTCTGTCAAAGAGATACCATATAATTTACAATAATCACCAGTTTTGTGAGTGCTTACTATATTCTTGGATAAGCTACTTTCCATGCACTCTTTCAATTAATCTTTACAGCACTCCTATGAGATATTATCTCTTATGCTTTATTATCCCTACACTACAGATAAAGAAATTAGGACTAAAAGAGGTTAAGTTGGGCCTCCCAAAGCTAGTACTGGAGAGAAACGTACATTATAATCTTTTTGATTCCAACCATACTGCTTTGTTACTTATGTTTGTCTGGGCAATTTCTTTTCCACTACCTCTAATGTATTTCCCAATCACCATGTGAAACTGGGATGATTTTGTTCATTTAATAAATCAGTAAATCAAGGCTGACACACAAGCCAAGTAGCCTATCTATAGCAACAATGGAGAAAATAATAAAAACAGTCATCAGGTCTTAGGATACCAAATCACCAGAAAAGGTAACCTTTTAAAATTTCTTTTAAAAATGCATTCACTGTCTCCTTCTACCTATTTGACCCACAATTTTAATAAACTTGGGTTTCCTAATTTTTGTGTCCATAACAGATGAAAGGGAATAAGCATTTGCTTATACCAGGCACTTTATATACATTACCTAGCCTAAACTTCAGAATACTATGATATAAGCAGTATCCCATATGAACAGACAGGGCTAGGAGTTAAATCATAAGCCCAAAGTTTACACAGAAAGTAAGAACAGCAAACAAGCTCTTCTGAAGTCCTCATGACTGGCAAATTCCTTGAAGATCAGGATCAACAATATCCCTAGACCTTAACAAAATGCCTGCTTCATAGGCACCAAGTAAGTGTTTTAAATGAGTATTTCATTAATGTAACATTTACAACCCAGACCCATTACTTCCTTTACCCACCATTTCCTGAGTACCTCAGGTCAGGAATTCAGCCATCGGCCACAATCTAATAATAGAATGAATATGTGACTATCAGAAGTCACTTAGAGCAAATGTGAAACAGTAGTAATAACAAACACTAT
Organism: Sturnira hondurensis; assembly: GCF_014824575.4. Lineage (NCBI taxonomy): Eukaryota > Metazoa > Chordata > Mammalia > Chiroptera > Phyllostomidae > Sturnira > Sturnira hondurensis. The sequence continues at coordinate 4,432,909 of NW_028075471.1, read as the reverse complement.
CAGTAATAACAAGTAATACCTATAACCTTCTAAGGCAGGAGTGTCAAACTCACCTTCACCGGGAGCCACATCAGACTTGCGGTTGCCTTCACAGGGCCAAAATAATTTTAGGAGTGTATAACTGAACTACTCCTTAACTGTTAAGGAGTTGAAATTACATTCGGCCCTTTGAAGGCAACCTCAAGGCTGATGTGGCCCCTGATGAAAGTGAGTCTGACACCCATGCTCTAAGGCATCTAATTTATCACCAACTCCTATGAATTCCAACTCAAAACAATCTCTTAATTCCCCACTGCCTTTCCCTTTCCATGTTGTTCCTCCAACCCAGGCCCATAACCATTGCCAAGATGATGGCTATGGTACCACACTTTCCACCCTCCACACTGATGCCAGAGTTATTTTCTAAAATACAAACTTGATCGCTTTATTTCCCTTTATAAAAGGGCCGTTAACAACTGCCTTCAAAATTCTCAAATTTGAGATCTGTGCTAACTTTCAAAATCTTGCAAAATGACCTCAATCATCCTATCTAACCCGATCTTCTATTCTTCCTAAAAGTACTATGCATTCCACCCTTGCTTGACTACTAGCAATTCCCTACACAAGCTCCAAGTCTCTGTACGTCTGCTTATGCTGTTCTTGGACCCGAAAAGCTGTTGCACCCACCCACACTCTTTACTCGTTCAAAGCCTTCTTTTCTTTCTGAAGCCCAGTTTAAACATCTTAGTTAGTAAGATTTCCATCTCAGATAACATTTCTCAGTAAATAAACACCTAAAACAGAGATTCAAGGCTTTATTCCAATTTAGGCAGCTAACTCCCAAAACTCTACGTCCAAACCACACTTTGAACAGCAGCATAATTCCATCTTTTCTACTCTATAACATTAATTCCCTGTCAAAAATTTCAAATGCACCGGTCACAAATGATTTTTTAACAAATAAATTAAATAATTAGTACTCTAGAATAGAATCTGTAATGTTTTGCTTTACTATAACACAGACCAAACTATATTACATCCAAATAACAATATGCTATGTGGTTTAAATTCCAGCTATATCATATTCTAATTTACTGTGGGACCTTGAGCATATTTCTTAACCTATCTGAGCATCCTATTTTATAAATACTTATAAAAAGGTATTTATAAATCCCTATGTATAAATTGAGGATAAGATCAGTACTTACCTCAAGTGTGATAAAGGTTAGATTATGTTAAGCATGTTAAGTAACACAGTATATGTACATAGTAACTGCTAAACAAATGGCAGCTATCATTATTAAATTCAAAGAATATACATAAACATATAGTCATTGACTTTCTTCAGTCAGAAAATTGAGGTAAGACTTTTCCTTTACTGATTAAAGTTCTTCAAAATTAAGTTCTTTGACAATTAAGCCCTGGCTGGTGTAGCTCAGTGGATTGAGCACAGGCCTGTGAACCAGAAGATCGCGGTTCGATTCCCAGTCAGGGTACATGCCTGGGTTGCAGGCCAGTTCCCAGCAGGGGCCAGTTCCCAGCAGGGGATGCACCAAAAGCAACCATACATTGATATTTCTCTCCTTCCCTTCCCTTCTAAAGATAAATAAATAAATAAATAAATAAATTTTAAAAAAGTTCTTGGACAATTAATTACTTAAAGAGTAAACAGCTAATACAGATGTAAACAGATCAATAACAGCTGAACTCTAACATATACAGGTATTAAAAATAGTATGCCATTGCCCCATTATACATGAATATTACCATAAGTAACCATAACCTGTACATAGCAGGTGATCAGCTAAGCCTCTGTCTCACACTACAGACTGAAAACCTTTCATGAAAAATATGAAACACATAGCACAATATGATTAGTGAGTTCCCTACTAAAATTTAAATCAAAAGGAAATTACTATTTTCAAGTACTATATGTAAATACACTTAGAATATATTACACAGATGAGCAGTCTATAGCACAATGAACAATGTGAACCAATTTATGAATAAATTAAGCCAAGTGATATTTAGCAGATCTCATGATTCCATTTCTAACTCAGAATGCTAAGGTACTCCTCTCCCTGAGTGACAGGGCTATATACCCAGTCAATTCATGGAATAATGCAATCAGAAGGCCATGATTCACTCAGTTCAAAACTTAAAATGCTTACTTTGGATACCCTATAGACTATTAGGGTGGGGGCAGAAATATTCCCACTACACACTATTTGAACTTTAGTTTCAAAAAAAGAGAGAAACAAAGACACACGGGATGGGGCAAATAAGCATCCACCTGCAGAACTCTCAAGAAGCCTAAAAGCTCAGGGAAGATGGGCAACTAACAAAGTGATTATTATCAGTTTTGATTAAGACTAGTCTGGCTGTGGCAAGAATACAGAGAAACAGCACATACTCTAGGCGTGAGAGTGTAAACTACTACAGTCTTTTTTGGAAAGTGACTCAGCAATACCTATGAAAATTTTAAATGCTTATGTTCTTGAATGAGTAATTTCACATCAAGAATCTAACCCACACAAATACTGAAATATTCACACACATGTACAATGGCAAATGCATAAGCATGTTCACAGAAGCAAAGTTAATAGAAGTTAAAAACTGGAAATAATTAATGCCCACACAAACTGAATTATGTTCATCTAATGAATGCATTACACATAATAATCACAATATCACAATCATCAAAAATAATGAGGCAGAGTTATCAGCACTGAAATCAAACTATATCAAAATATACAGCAATCCCCTTTTTATTTTTTAGGTATATTTTATTGATTATGCTATTATGGTTGTCCCATTTATTTTTTCTCCCTTTTATATCCCTCTTCCCTGCATCTTCCAGCCTCCAGCAACCCCCACCCACTTAGATCATATCCAGGGATCATACATTTAAGTTCTTTGGCCTCTCTATTTCCTATACTATTCTTAACCTCCCCCTGACTATTTTGTACCTACCATTTATGCTTCTTACTTCCTGTACCTTTCCCTCCATTCTCCGCCTGCTCCCTCCTTCCATGTAACCTCCATTTCTGTGATTCTGTTACTGTTCTAGATGTTTGCTTAGTTTCTTTTTGTTTTTGTTTTTTTTAGGTTCAATTGTTGATAGTTGTGAGTTTGTCATCACTTTACTATTTGTATTTTTGACCACCTTTTTTTCCTTAGATAAGTCCGTTTAACATTTCATATAATAAGGGCTTGGTGGTGATGAACTCCTTGAACTTTACCTTATCTAAGAAGCACTTTATCTGTCCTTCCATTCTAAATGATAGCTTTACTGGATAGAGTACTCTTGGATGTAGGGCTTTGCATTTCATGATGTGGAATACTTCTTTCCAGCCCCTTTTTGCCTGTGAGGTCTCTTTTGAGAAATCAGCTGAGACTCTGATGAGCACTCCTTTGTGGGTAAGTGTCTCCATTTCTCTTGTGGCTTTTAAGGTCCTCTCTTTCCCTTTAATCTTGGGTAATGCAGTTATGATGTGCCTTGGTGTGTACTTCCTTGGGTCCAACTTCTTTGGGACTCTCTGAGCTTCCTGGACTCCCTAGAAGTCTATTTCCTTAATTGCATCGGGGAAGTTCTCCTCCATTTTTTCCTTCATTATTTTTTCGAGTAAGTTTTCAATTTCTTGCTCTTCCTCTTCTCCTTCTTGAACCCCTAAGGTTCAAATGTTGGATGTTGAAAGTTGTCCCAGAGGTTCCTAAGCCTCTCCTCATTTTTTAAAAGTCTTGTTTCTTCATCCTGTTCTGGTTGAATATTTATTTCTTCCTTCTGTTCCAAATTGTTTATTTGAGTCTCAGTTTCCTTCCCTTCAGTCTTGGTTCCCTATATATTTTTCTTTATATCACTTTTCCTAGTCTTTACTTTTTCCTCTACTTTGCAACCACACTCAACCACTTCTGTGAGCATCCTGATTACCAGTGTTTTGAACTCTGCATCTGATAGGTCGGTTATCTCTTCACTGCTTAGATTTTTCTGGCAGTTCTGGTTGTTGTTGTTGTTTTCTTTAATTTGTTGTCCTTCTTTTCTTTGTATAGGAGGCAAAGTGTGTCTACCTATGCCTCCATCTTGGCCAAAAGTTGCAATCCCCTCTTTAAAAAAGGATGATATATTCTAATACACCATCATAAAATGATAATATGAAAGAATGTATACAAGTTACTCACAGTACTTATCTACAACAAAAATCTTAAAAAGTTAAAGTTTAAAACGGAAAAAGCTATAAAACTTTATCCAATAAGTTGACCAAAATTTCTATTCCATATTATGGTCATTTAGTAGACGAGAGTGGAAGGAAGATGAAAAGAAAAAAGAAGACAAACAACAACATCAGTAGGAAAAACAGCTAAAGGGAAGCTAAGAAATCAGCATGCACAGCCAAGACAAGAAAATATGTTCCAAATGAAAGAACAGAAAAAAGCTCCAAAACCAAATTATGAAGAGACAGCCAACCTATGAGATGCACAGTCCAAAACACTGGTGATTAGGATGCTCACAGAAATGACTGAGTATGGTTGCAAAACAGAGGAAGAAGTGAAGGCTATGCAAAGTGAAATGAAGAGAAATGTACAGGGAACCAAAAGTGAAGGGAAGGAAACTGGGACTCAAATAAACAATTTGGAACAGAAGGAAGAAATAAATATTCAACCAGAACAGAATGAAGAAACAAGACTTTTAAAAAATGAGGAGAGGCTTAGGAACCTCTGGGACAACTTTAAACATCCAACATTTGAACCTTAGGGGTTCCAGAAGGAGAAGAAGAAGAGCAAGAAATTGAAAACTTACTCGAAAAAATAATGAAGGAGAACTTCCCCAGTCTGACGAAGGAAATAGAATTCCAGGAAGTCTAGGAAGCTCAGAAAGTCCCAAAGAAGGTGGACCCAAGGAGGAACACACCAAGGCACATCATAATGACATTACCCAAGATAAAAATGAAGTAGAGAATCCTAGAAGCAGCAAGAGAAAAGTAGACAGTTGCCTACAAAGGAGTGCTCATCAGAGTCTCAGCTGATTTCTCAAAAGAGACCTTACAGGCAAGAAGGGGCTGGAAAGAAATATTCCAAGTCATGAAAGACAAGGACCTACATCCAAGATTGCTCTATCCAGCAAAGCTTTCATTTAGAATGGAAAGTCAGATAAAAAGCTTCTCAGATAAGGTCAAGTTAAAGGAGTTCATCATCACCAAGCCCTTATTATATGAAATGTTAAAGAAACTTATCTAAGAGAAAGAAGATCAAAAACATGTACAGTAAAATGACAGCAAACTCACAATTATTAACAATCACACCTAAAACAAAAACAAAAAGAAACTAAGCAAACAAGTAGAACAGGAACAGACCCACAGAAATGGAGATCACATGGAGGGTTATCAACAGGGGAGTGGGAGGAGGACAGAGGAGGAAAGGTACAGAGAATAAATAGCATAGATGGTAGGTAGAAAACAGATAGGGGGAGGATAAGAATAGTATGAAAAATGTAGAAGCTAAAGAACTATGGGGGGAATGTGGGTGGGAGAGGATGTGCAGGGTGGAGGGGCGTGAAGGGGGAAAACAGGACAACTTTAATAGCATAATCAATAAAATATATTTAAAACACACACACACAAATACTCATGGACAGGTAAATAGATAAACTAATTGTGATAAAATGGACTTCTACTCAGTAATAAAATGGAATGTAATAACATGAATGAATCTAAAAATAATTATCCAGAACAAAAGAAGCCAGGTAAAAAAAGAGTACATATTGTATGATTCCACCTATACAAAACTCTAGAGAATGCAAACTAATGAAATGTGACAAAAAGCAGATCAGTAATTGCCTGGGATGGAGATGTACAGGAGAGATCATAAAATGGATAGGACAAAACTTTCTGGGATAATTGATATGTTCATTATTTTGATTACAGTGATGATTTCACAGATGTATACCTACTTAAAACTTATCAAAATGTACACTTTATTTTTTAAATTGATTTGAGAGAGAGGGAAAAAAGAGAGAGAAAAATCACACTGCTTCATACTCTAACAAGAATGATCCAGTAATGAGGAGGGGCACTTGGCCCAGCCCTGTGGAATTAGAAAAGGCTTCCTGAAAGGAGTTGTCCCATGCTGAGTCATGAAGGGTAAGAGTGAGTAAGGCTGAGTGGGGAGGAGATTGAGACAGCATGAACAAACAGAGGTAAGAAGGGAGTGGAGAATGTTAAGTATGAAACTAAGAATTACAGGAGGGAAAGGTGAAGCTGTAGAGGTAAACAGTAGCTAAGCCTTTTAAGATAAATCAAGCAGTACAACTATTATCATATAGATAAAAGGGGACTTGTCACTACAGGGTTTTTAGGAAGGGAAGGACTAATATTAAAATGACATTTCACTGAGGGAGGGAATGGCTTGAGGAGTACTAGAAGGAAGGGAGACCAGTTGTGAGGCTACTGAAAGAAATAATAGTTCTAAATTAGGACATCATTAAAAGTAGTGAAAAGGGTTTAGTGACAGATATGCATAAGGGATAGTGAATGATTCATTTCAGTTTGGGGTATATTGCTTTTAGAGTCTCTATAGAACTTCCAAGTGAGTAAATATAAGCAGGCAGTTAGGTAGAAAACTCAGACATTAGGTCTTGAGACATCCGAAAGGCATTAGCATTTGTGTGGTTATTAAAATTATTGGAATATATGAGATGATTCAAAAATAACATTCACAGGAAAAACAATGACTGAAATTTAGGAACACTAACGTTTAAGGAGAAATTACTGGAGAAAATGCTTGAAGGAATTTCAGCTAGAACAGTCAGAAAGGTCTAAAAAATAAACAAGAAAAGAAATATTGAAAAGGCAAAGAGACAGCCAAATGTTAATTCCTCTAAAATCAGTGTAAAAAAAAAAATCTGTAGTCACCTGAATAAGATAGCAGAGATCTGAGGAGATCAAGAAGAGTCAAATTATATAACAATCTGGATTTTCCCATTCTGTTGTATTAACTTTTTAAACATCAGGACCATTTCTTCCTGAAGTTATATAGTGAAGCCAATCTGAATGGAAAAGACTAAAAAGATTAAACAAAATTGTACTCTATCTATTTAATGGGAGATTCCCCCCAGAAATAGGGGAGGGGTTGAGCTGCCTATACATCTGTCGCCCTGCCCACACAAGGAATCCTGGGGGAAGAATTAAATAGGAACATGTGGAAATATACCACCTTCCTTTTAATCTTCCCTACTCCCCAGCCACTGGGGACTGGAGGTCCTGGGCCCTGGGCATTGGGGACTGGAAGAAAGGTGTGGAATCTCTAGTCTGTCAGTGTGTCAGTGGCGGGCCCCGTGCCCCTTCCCTGCATGGGCTTGTCAGCAGAGCTCAGGCCTGTCAGACTAAAATATTAGTTTTGGGGGTTTAATAGAGGGAGAAAAACTAAATGGGACCAAAGCTTATATATAGCCTTCTTTTCTTATGGTAAGCTTCATTCAACAACCTCAGGCATATGTTTTAGAGAACAGGGATATTTGGTCCAATGACCTTGGTGATAATAGATTGTAAATAGATTTTTGTTACAGATTTTCATTCTTGTGTTATTCTCAGCTCTTGAATCTATGTAGTAGTTGTAATACAAATATTTAAATAGCTATTTTTTATGTCACACTCTGACCTTTCCCCCCTCTACCACTGTTACCCAGATATTTAAAAAATTAAATAAAAGACTCCTTTCCTTTCCACTGAACTCTGCCTCCAGAGTGTTTGCCTGTCAGTGGTGAGTGGTCAGACTCCTACTGGTTGGGTTGGGTAACACTTATAGAATATTATCCATAGTTTCAGTAAAGGAATACTTATGGTTGCTCTTTACAAAGAAAATTATTAGCAATATATTTCTTAATAAGCCAAACATTATTGTCAAGCATAATAAAATAAATAGAAAAATGTTTACTTTTTATCTTTCCTGACTTCTTGACTGTTACACATTACCACACCTATGACTTCACAAAAACTAATAATATAAAATCTTACGGCTATATATAACAAGGAAAAGTATTTAAGCATGGATGATGTAGATGCCTCTAATGCTAGTAATTAGGGGAAAGTATTAAACATACAATAAAAATTTATCAGCAATTGAAAGAAATTTTTGACGTTAGAAGAAAAAAGGTCACTTGAAAGGAAAAAGGAAAAAGAAACAGAGCAAGGATCAATTTCCATTTCTTGATTTTAGCGATACTTTATCTACTTTACACTTTTTGGCAGACCATCTAAAAAAAATCACTCAGTTTTGGATGGCTGTAGTGTACTGTACTAACTGGGAGTGATTCCTAAGTATTCGGTCCCACCCATATAGAACTCTACCAAGAACTTTAAAAATGATCAACAGGAAGCATATTTTCAGATGAGTTCCTAAACCAAAATCAGAGAAACACAGAAAAGAAATGACAGAATTATTTACTTGAAATGGGAAAGGTAAGAGCATTTTCATGGAGTGGGGTGGGGGGACCTCCCAAGGTGTGTGTCACTAGCCTAAACTGGAAAAGCAGGATTAATAGCAGAGCAAAGAAGTTCTCTAAGCCAAAAAGAAAAAAAACTTGTGTCGGGTTAGTGCCTCTAGTTCCGATGAGTCAGACAGAGCGGAGAAGAAAGCACTACCACACTCGACTTCAACACATGGGAAAACTGTGCAGCTATTTTCTTATCTTTTGGTGTATTCCCTCTCTATTAAAACATTTTAATTACATTCAAGGAAGCTAAAATGAAAGCTACCTCAGAATCTGACTTACTCCAAGGAGCCGGACAGGTTTGCCACATTGCACAAGGACTAGACTAGTCCATGTGCACATGGACTTTGCACATGGAATGTGCTCCATGTGCTCCCAGTTTGTGCACATAAACTAGACCAACATACAAAACTAACATCACTATCACAACCTTCTAGCATTAGTTTGATTTTGTTGATTTAATATAACAATTTGTAAAATATTTATTTCTATGGTTACTAGCAGGGATGAATGCTTATTTACTACATATAGTCATCTTGAACAAACTGATGTTTCTTTGGTTCTTTGTTTATCTATAATAATCTTGATGGCCTTTTACTTTGGAAAGGGCATTTTATGTGTTATATATATTCCTTTTTCTGTCATAATGAATGCAATTGATGCCCCATTTCCATTTTCCTAATTTTTCTTAGAATAAAAGTTTTCAATGTTTATTTACATGCTCGTTGATTTTATTTGCCTTCACTTAACTTTAGGCTGTAGTAATTACTCACCTACCAATAAATCCTGAAGTGGTTTCCATTATTACACAGTCATACTGCATGCCTGAGAACTTTTCACTCGACTGCTCTAATCATTCCTCTTTAAATCTTTTATAACATTTAATTGTGTTTCTTATCAAATATATGGCTGTTGTCCATTTTTTAAAAGAAATATTTTTTGTGGCTAAGTAGTAATATGACATTTAATGGGTTCCTAGCAATTCTACTCCTAGGTATCTACCCAAGAGATATGAAAGACACAAGAACTGCACATAAATGTTGCTACCAGTGTTGTTTATAATAACCAAAAGTTGGAAGCAATCTAAATGTCTATCAACCACTGAATAAAATATATTAGCAATAAAAATGATCGATATATACAACATAAACCTCAAAAACAAAATGCTATGTGAAAGAAACCAGTCACAAATGACTGTATATAGTATGATTTTGTTTGATATTTCTAGAATACGTAAATCTACAGTGGTTGCCTAAGGCTAGGCATGGGATCAAGGACTGAATGCAAATGATGCACGAGGGAGCTTTTTAGGTTGATGGGACTGTTTTTACAGCTGGATTGCAAAATCATAGACTTATTAAAAATCATTAACTTCAAGTAAACTCAACTTACATTTATAATAGAGGAATTTTATAGAATGTTAATTATATCCCAATAAAACTGTCTTTGAAAAGCCAATGAACAGAGGAAGGAGAAAAAGAATACATGAATATATATACACATATTAAGTAATCTTGAAATATAAAAATTTAAGGGATTCAATTTGTTAAGGGTAAAGGCGGCAGAAAGTATTTTAAATGGTAAATATTCAGTACTTCTAAGAGTGACATAAGAGAAACATATTCACAAGCTGGTCATGGAAGTATAAATTGGCACAACCTGTCTGGAAAGCAATTCGGCAAGGTTTACCAAGAGAGCTTTAAACACATGCCCTTTGACTCATTTCTGAGAATCCAGCTTAAAGAAGCAATAAAGAACATGAATAAAAATGTAGGTATAAAGACATTTAGCAAAGCAATACTTCTTACCTTTTCTAATAGTTGTTTTTTTTTTAATGGAAACTAGCCCTGGCTGGTGTAGCTCAGTGGATTGAGCATGGGCTGTGAACCAAAAGGTCACCAGTTTGATTCCCAATCGGGGCACAGGCCTTGGTTGCAGGCCAGGTCCACAGTGTGGGCCATGTGGGAGGCAGCCACACATTGATGTTTCTCTCCCTCTCTTTTCCCCTCCCTTCCCCTCTCTCTAAATAAATAAATTAAACCTTTAAAAAATGGAAACCATAGGAAGAATAGTTAAGAAAATCACAGCCCATCCATGAGTATTATAGAGCTTTAAAAAATGTTTGTGGACCTATAACCCAGATCAGAGCATTATGTCATAGCCACTGTCACCACAGCCTATACTCAGGAGGAAGATGCTCTAAGAGAAAGATTCCGTTTCCTGTATGTCATGACTAACAGAGTGCTGGTATTATATCCTGTAACTGGAAATGATGCTACATTTGAAATTAAGAAATATAACCTTAATGGGTTGGAAGACAGTCCTCCTATCACAACATTGCTGAAAAGGGAAGAGGGACTCAATACAGAATGATAGACTGTTTACCACTGGTGTTAAAAAGAAAACTATTCATGGTTTCTGCCACTGTGTAACGTCCAGAAGCTTGTGGAGAGCCTTGTGATTGGTATAAATATCATGGATCATCTCATCACGCCTGGTGGACTCATGGCTTTAGATTTACTTATAGACCTCTTCCAAAAATTTCCATATTTTACAGGAGAAAGAAAGGGTTGCACTGAAGGAAATCAGATCAATGCACATGTACATCTACAACTTCCAGTGAGGTAATGGTGTTGTCAGAGCCCAAGTCCTCCAGGGTGCTGGTACTAGGCTGGCTTGTAGGTATAATGAAAATGATGAGGTCTGCTTGACTTTATATTTTAAGCTTACGGTATGACAGCTTCGTGGAAATCACTGTTTATTTTCATCTGTGAAAATAACCACAGTGGAATGGGAGACTCTGTTGAGAGAGATCAGTAGTCAGCACTGATTACTACAGGAGAGGCCATTTTATTCCTGGGCCAAGGGCAGATAGAAGGGATGCTATGTGTTCAGGAGGCAACAAAGATTTTTTAGCTGCTATTATAGACCTGTAAGGAGACCATGCTGATGGAGGTACAGACTTATCATTACCAAGAACACAGCATGAGTGATCCCAGGAGTCAATTATCATTCACAAGAAGAAATTCAAGTAAGAAGAGTAACCTTATTATGTTTCTCATAGAATAGTACACAGCATTGTCAGTGTAGACAAATTAAAGGAAACTGATGTTGACACGTGAAAAGAAATTAAGAATAAGGTCCAGTTTGCTACACAGTTGATTCCAAACCATCTCTGAAAAAATTAAGCTATCTCATCTGTGGAAGCAATCCACCTTTTGAAGTTTATGGTACAAATCAGCGAATTAGGTTTAAGTAGATCACTTAATGGAAGACTGTAAATCTATTACTACGCCTTCAACAGGACTTCATGGTCACCTTTAAGAAACTTTGTGGTCTCAACTGTAAGTGGAATTTTTAAACTAAAACAAACCAAAAACACCAAAAAAGACTATTCAAAATGTTTAAATGGAAAAGCTCATAAATTCTTACATTCGGAAAGAAAAACACTATATAATTAACATGATCCAAGTAGCAGAAGACACAAAAAAACATACTTGGGGTATTGGAAGACACCAAGTTAAATCTCTGGGAAAATGGAATAAGTTATTTGACATATAGGACATGTAGGATAGGGACTCTCTCATATATATACTTACACAAACAACTCATCCTAAAATAAAATCTGATCTTTAAGGCAAGCAGAGCTCTACCCTCTTATCAAGAAGTCACAAAGCTTTCTCAGGGTGATTTTGCCCATCAAGCCAGAAGACATATCACCTTTCTCCTGTTATGAGAAAGGTGAGGGGTTAACTAGCAATGTTTTATAAACAAAAGTTATTATGATTATAGGAAAATATCCACTAATATCAGTTATAAGTAACAAATTATATCCCTCAACAGTGGCCATCAAACTCCTCCACTTTATTTCTTAACAATGTTACTCTATGAATTTACTCTCTAACACAGAAAGGATGACCCCTGTAGTGGGTGTCTACCAGCTACACTACACACACAAAAAGGAGAGCTTCTGAAAAATCTAAGAATAAATGTTTGAAAATACAACTTTCATTCTTACCCCTCAGAGGGAAAAAATATCATCATCTTCATTATGACTGCTATAATAAATTGAGATACCACGAAGTGACTTACTCACAAACAAAAATTTCCAAAACAATGGAATAGCTGAGTCTCTTATTCACTGAAGATATAATTACCTCATATAGTCAGTGAAGGAAAATGACATATTATGAAAGTCATCTATTTCTATAGTCTTTGCTCCTTGGGGTTCCCAAATGAATTTCAACATGGTTGCTGACTCTGAACGTGACTTTCACATGCTCAGATTTATCTCTTAAAGCATTTGATCTTACTCTACCAACTTCTACTTGAGTTCCCCTTCTAATGTTCACTTTTCCTACAATGGGCTAGTCAACTGACATACAACATTCCCTTGGGCTTTACGTCATTTCCTAAATTCAAAACTGAAACATCAGTTGAAGAAAAATAGGTATGGCCCAACAGACTATGCAATTTAATTACATACAGATAGATTAAGCTGCCCTTATTAGCTAGCTTCAGAACAAAAAGAATCAGGAAAATCAAGTATGAGATTTTCACTGCTGAAAAGGTCTACAAAATACCCTCATCAATGAGATAACTTAGGGCCCCAAAGAAACTGCTGGTATAAGAACACAAGAGAAATAAGAAAACCTCGGGGAAGGGGTTAGGGACTCCAAATGTTCTATTTCACAAATCAATGCCTCCATAATCTCAAAATATAAATAGAAAATTAGGTATTTCAAATGATAGACAAATTTAAGAATCACTCACTTGACTAAAAATATTACTGGCAATAAATGACTGCTTAAGTCCCTACTGTGTGCCATACTCTGTATTATTAAGTCTTTTACATATATGAACTTGTTTAATTCTCACAACTTCTCTGTGAGGTATTATTATTATTCCCACTTTATAAAAACAAGAAAACAAGAGACAAAGAGAAGTTAAATTATTTGTCAGAAGTCACTAAGCAAAGAACCAGGATATGAACCCATGTGGTGATCTCCTCAGCTGTAGTCCCTAACTCCCCACTTCTGACCTCCCAGCACTTAACCATGCAACTACACTGCTTTTTTAATTCTGGTCCAACTCTTCATTTTGCAGATGAGGAAAATGTGTCTCCTGAGGAAGAGATAGAATTCATTCAAGGTTCAAAACTATTCAATAGCACTGACAGTATTAGGACTCATGTTTCTTATTCACATTACACGTTCCTATTCCACATTAACCTTCACCTCCATTCCGCCCATTTAGTCTGTTTCAAAAATAACCAGTTCTTCCCTGGCCAGATAGCTCAGTTGGTTAGAGCATCATCCTGACATGTGGGGGTTGTGGGTTCAATGTCCAGTCAGGGCATATACAAGAATCAACCAATGACCCATAAAAGGGTGGAACAACAAACTGATGTTTTTCTCTATTTCTGAAATCAAGATATAAAATTTAAAAATAATTTGTTTTTCTGAGTATAAAATACTTATCATTGAAGTTAAAAGAGTACAATAAAGTACAGAAGAATTTAAAATCACTCCTCTCAGCTTCCAAGGTAACCACTCTGAACAGTTTAACATATTTCTTATACTCATTACAAGACTGGCAATCTACTGGTCCAGTAGTTTTTAAAAAGTTAAGAAACATACTTTATAGATAGTTGTATATTTATTTGATTTTTTCTTATGCTATTATGCTATTATTCTCCTACAGCATTAATTATTTTTTGAAAATGTGAGTAAAAAGCAAATGATATTTCATAAATTTCATTATTTAACAATAAGCCTTCTGATTATATTGTATATGGTAGATTTCTTGGAATTAATCTCTGTGATAAAATTGCTACACATATACCTTTAGGCAATATCTCTGATAATGTTTGTAGATTAAGTACCTAAAAACAGCATTATTGAGTTAAAGGGTGTAACAGTATCTAACACTTGTGTGGTGCTTACTATTGCCAAACTGTTCTGCTTCACAGATATTAGTTTGTTTAATCCTTGCATCAACCCTATGAGGGAGAAAATGAACGCCCAGAGAAAACAAGTGACTTGCCCAGGATTATACAACCAGAAAGTAACACAGCCAGGATTCACACCCAGGTAATCACCATGCTGGACTATTTTAACTCCACACTTTTCCAACCACATTATGCCCAGCCTACTAGAAGTTTACTACAAATACACAAAAATCATGTGAGGAACCTGCATTTTAGTAAGCATCCCGAGAGATTCTAAAGTTTGAAAACTACTACCCTGATCTAAAAATGTAAAAAGAGAACATTTAATAAATCCTTCCCGTGAACACCTTGATAATTATATTGATGCTTTAAATAAGGATGGGAAAACCAAGGAAGAGAGTATTCAAAATGGGTAAAGTGAATCTCCATGACCTTGGATTAGGCAACAGCTTTTCAGACATGACACCGAAAGCACAAGTGACAATATAAACTTAAAAATTTAAGATACTTAAAAATTATTTTAAAAAAACAAAAAAGATAAATTGAGCTTCATCAAAATTAAACTTTTGTGCTGGAGCTGGTGTGGCTCAGTGGATTAAGTGCCGGCCTGCGAACCAAAAAGTTGCCAACTCAATTCCTAGTCAGGGCACATGCCAGGGTTGCAGGCCAGGTCCCCAAAAGGGGGTGTGCAAGAAACAACCACACATTGATGTTTCTCTCCCTTTCTCCCTCTCCGCCCCCCTCTAAAAATAAATAAATAAATCTTTTTTAAAAACATTAAACTTTTGTGTTATTAAAGATACCATCAGGACATATTTTATTCCACTTACACTAGGCACCTAGAATAGGTAAACATAGAGCTAACAAGTAAAATTAGCAGTAATCAAGGGCTGGGAAAGGAGAAAAAAGGGAGTTTAATGGGCAAGAGTGTCTGTTTGGGACGATGGAAATAATGAATATGGATGAAAGTGATGGTTGGACAACATTGTGAACATATTTAAGTACATTAATGTCACTGAAACGTACACTTAAAATGGTCAAAAAGGTAAATTTTGTTATATATATTTTACCTTAATAATAATAATAATTATTATTATTTACCATCAAGACAATGTACAAAATGGAAAAAATGTGCAAATCATTCATCTGATAAGGGAATTGTACCCAGAATATACAACTCAAAGGTAAAAAAATAAATAACCTAAGTTTTAAATGGGGAAAAGATGTGAATAGACATTTTTCAAAAAATATATACAATAGTCAATAAGTACATTAAAAGATTCTCAACATTATTAGTTATTAGGAAAATACACATCAAAAACACAATGACATATCACTTTATACTCACTGGATGGCTACAATAAAAAAGACAGACAAAGGTACTTAGCAGGAAGTGGAGAAACTGAACCTTTATAAACCGCTGGTGGGCATATGAGGGGGGACTCAACACAAAACCAGAATTATCTTCTGGAGGGCAAAAGATAATCCCTTGAGATACAGGCTTCCCCCACTAGATGAATGTTCTACGAATCCACTGTATTGGTATATTAACAGTTAGTGTTGTTGTGAGAGGCTGTGTTTGGCTTCAGTGAATTTTTTGAAGACTCAATGCATTTGCTCATTTCATGATGGGTGATTTATGAGTGCACCTGCTCACACTGTGCTGTATTCAGCAGTTTTTGACCAAAAAATGGCATGACCCCTGTGCCCTGCCCTCCCTATTCTCCTGATCTTATCCCAAGTGACTTTTTTTGTTTCCCCCAATGAAAAAAGTCCTCAAAGGGAAACATTCTGCTAGGACTGAAGAGGTGAAACAAAAACAGCAAAAGCACTAAAAGTCATCAAAATAGATGAGTTCAAAAACTGTTTGTAGCAGTGGGAAAAAAAATGTCTCCATAGGTGTACTGCATCAAACAGAGAGTACTTTGAAGATGACCAAAATTTAAACATGTAAAAATAAATATACATTTTTTATAAATAAGTTCCTGGATTTTGGGGGTTACCCCTTGTATATAACCATTTAACCTCTTTGAAAAAGGATTTGGCAGTTCCTCAAAATGTTAATTTAAATATGGAGTTACGATACAACCCAGTGATTCTAGTCCTAGGTATGATACCAAGAGAACTGAACATATATGTCCACATAAAAATTTGTAAATGTGTGTTTTCAGCAACATTATTCATAATAGCCAAAGAGTAAAAAACCCAAATGTCTATTCACTGGTGAATGGATAAATGAAATGGGTTATATCCCTACCGTGGAATATGATTTGACAATAAAAGGTAGGAATAAATACTAAAACATATATAACCCTGAAAACACTATGCTAACTGAAAGAAGCTTGACACAAAAGGTATGATCCCATCTACCATATATGAAATATCCTGATAGACAAATTTATAGGGACAGAGGTGATTGATTAGAAGTTGCCAGGGGTTGGAAAGGAGGAAATGGGGAGTGATTGCTAATGACTACAGAGTTTCTTTCTGGGGCAATGAAAATGTTCTGAAATTGAATAGTTGTAATAGATTCACAATTCTGTGAATGTATTAAAAGCCTCTGAAGATTTCCAGCCAAGATGGAGGCATAGGTAGATACAATTTGCCACCTCACACAACCAAAAGAAGGACAAGAACAAATTTAAAAACAAAAACCAGAAATGCCAGAAAATCGAACTGTATAGAAGTCCAACAACCAAAGAGTTAAAAAAGAAACAGTCATTCAGACTGGTGTGCCAAGACAAAGAAATATGGCCCAAATAAAAGAACAGATCAAAGCTCCAAAAATAAAACAAAGTGATGAAGAGATAGCCAACCTATCAGATGCACAGTTCAAAACACTGATAATCAAAATGCTCACAGAAATGGCTGAGTGTGGCTGCAAAACACAGGAAGAAGTGAAGGCTATGCAAAGTGAAATGAAGAGAAATGTACAGGGAACCAAAAGTGAAGGGAAGGAAACTTGAAACTCAAATAAACAATTTGGAGCAGAAGGAAGAAATAAACATTCAACCAGAACAGAATGAAGAAAGAAGAATTCAAAAATATGAAGAGGCTTAGGAACCTCCAGGACAACTTTAAACATTTCCAACTTACAAATCACAGGGGTGCCAGAAGAAGAACAAGAAATTGAAAACTTATTTGAAAAAATAATGAAGGAAAAATTCCCCAATCCAGCAAAGGAAATAGATTTCCAGAAAGTCCAGGAAGCTCAGAGAGTCCCAAGGAAGTTGGATCCAAGGAAGCACACACCAGGCATGTCATAATTACATTACCCAAGATGAAAGATAAGGAGAGAATCTGAAAAGCAGCAAGAGAAAAGGAGACAGTTACCTACAAAGGAGTTCCCATATGACTATCAGCTGATTTCTCAATAGAGACCTTGCAGGCAAGAAAGGGCTGGAAAAAAGTATTCCATGCCATGAAACGCAAGGTCCTACAGCCAATATTACTCTATCCAGCAAAGCTATCATTTAGGATAGAAGAGCAGATAAAATGCTTCCCAGATAAGGTCAAGTTCAAGGAGTTCATCATCACCGAGCCCTTATATGAAATGTTAAACGGATTTATCTAAGAAAAAGAAGACCAAAACTATGAAGAGTATGCCATGGCTGGTGTGGCTCAGTGGACTGACTGTTGGCTTGCAAATCAAAGGGTCTCTGGTTCAAGTACTAGTCAGGGCACATGCCTGGGTTGCAGGCCTGGTCTCCAGATGGGGGTGTGTGCAAGAGGTAACTGCACACTGATGTTTCTCTCCCTCTCTTTCTCCCTCCTATGCCCTCTCTCTAAAAAATAAATAAGATATTTTTAAAAACTATAAACAGTTAAATGACAACAAGACTCACAACTATTAACAACTCAACCTAAAAAATAAAACAAAAATGAACTAAACACACAACTATATCAGGAGCAGAGTCACAGAAATGGAGCTCACAACTAGGGTTATCATGGAGAGGGGTGGCGGGAGAATGGGGGAAAAGGTACAGGAAATAAGAAGTGTAAATGGTAGGTACAACATAGACAGGAGGAGGCTAAGGATAGTATGGGAAATGGAGAAGGCAAAGAAACCTCATATGTATAACCCATGGACATGAACTAAGGTGAGAGAATGCTGGTGGGAGGGGGAGTACAGGAGAGAGGGGAATAAAGGGGAGAAAAAAAGGGACCACTGTAATAGCATAATCATAAAATATATTTTAAAAAAGAAAAAGAAAAAAGAAAAGCCTCTGAAGTATATACTTAAAAATAAACTAAAAATATGATTATAAGAAATTTATGATAAGGACATAAATTCTGATATAAAGGCTTAGAAATGTCTTTATGGAAACCAGACAATAGAAACAAAGATGGTAATATCAATACTGTCAAAAAAAATTACAAACTAGGAAAGTACAGTGTCATGCAAACAAAAGTTTAAAAAGTTCTACTAAAATTCATACTGAGGAAGATGGAAAAGTCAGCTTCCAAACTGGAAGAGAACAAAAAGAATAACTATTAAAACAAAAATCATTCAATGACTCATCTAAGAGGTTACTTATTGGCTTTGAAATTTAACCAGAATATGTTGGGGACATATGATAGTATTGCTTTTGCAGAACAAATTTGATAAACTGAACCATGTGAGTTCCCTGTCAATAAAGGAGAAGCACTGCCATTTGTCCTAAATATACTGAGGTGATGATAAAAGATGGTTGATGGCACACTGCAGGCTTGACTGTCAACTCCAGGGAGGAAGGGACTTTATTTTATTTAATTGGAACAGTAGGAAATGCTCAATAATGTACATAGGAAATGCTCAATAACAATGGCTAAATGAATCAACAGCACTTTGAAATCTATAGAATACTGTGCATATGTTTTAGGAATTTATATATAGATTAGGGAATTCTATACATCTAGAAATGGGATGTTAATGGGTGGAAAACCAGAGATATTGGAGATCTAAAACTAGAGTTTCAGGGAAGAAAAGAATTTCCCTCTCAAACTACACTGACTAGAGGCAGATAAGCCTACATAACTTGCTTGTATTCTAAAATGTTTAAATGTACTAATAAATTTCCTTCATTTTTACATTGTCAGTTTAAAAACGAGTCCATAAACCTCTAAAGACTTAAACATTTAAGTAGTAAAAATAACCATACACACTTAGAATTCTTTTTTTTTTAAATCAGTGTATGGTTGCTTCTCATGCGTCTCCTGCTGGGAATTGGCCTGCAACCCAGGCATGTGCCCTGACTGGGAATCGAACCTCGATCGTGTGGTTCGCAGTCCCGCGCTCAATCCACTGAGCTACACCAGTCAGGGCACACTTAGAAATCTTCATGGTCAAATTAGAGGGACACAAAGTATAAAAGATAAAAATCCAGCCCTGGCTGGTGTAGCTCAGTGGATTGAGCGCAGGCCTGCGAACCACATGATCGAGGCTCGATTCCCAGTCAGGGCACATTCCTGGGCTGCAGGCCAGTTCCCAGCAGGGGACTCAGGAGAGGCAACCATACATTGATATTTCTCTCCCTTTCTCCTTCTCTTCCCTTCTAAAGATAAATAAATAAAATCTTTTAAAAAATTAGTACACATACAAAAACTTTCTACAAGTTCAAGGAGTTCATCATCACCAAGCCCTTATTATATGAAATGCTAAAGAGACTTATATAAGAAAGAGATGATGAAAAATATTAACAATGAAAGGACAGCAAACACACAGTTATTAACAACCACACCTAAAACAAAAGCAAACCAAGAGGACAGCTAGATCAGGAGTGGAACCATAGAAATGAAGAACACATGGAGGGTTAGAAACAGGGGGGTGGGAGGAGGAGAAGGGGGGAGAAGGCACAGAAAATAGCATAGATGGTAGGTAGAAAATAGATAGGGGGGAGGGTGAGAATAGTGGGGGAAATATAGAACCTAAAGAAATTGAGACACGTGGTTATAAACTAAGGGGGGGAGAACAGTGGGGGAGGGAGTGTGCGGGTGGAGGGGAATGAAGGGGGGGAATAGAACAACTGTAATGGTATAATCAATAAAATATATTTAAAAAAAATAAGTAGTAAAATCAATACCAACCTATGGTATTTTATATTAAAATATCACTAACCAGGTTGCATTTAAAATGGGATGGTAGTAAAAGACAGAAAACTGTACTTGAACAATTAAATAAATACATTTAAAAAAATTTAACCAACAAAATTTTGTTCTTTAAAGCACAGTATTCTATTGTTAGAATAATGACAGATGACTAGTTAGTTCATTTTAACTCACTTTTCTTTTTAAATGAGAAGTCTGCAGATAATAGCCATACAATTAAAGCTATAGTTCAAGTTCAAATAATTCTTTGCACACACTAAAATGACAGCCCACTAAAATGTCCTGTTATACTTCTCACATTTGAAAACTCTTTTACATTCACCTCTTTTAAAGACTTTATTTCCATCTAAATATCAAGTAAAATTTGAGATGAAATTTTTTGCTTCCCATTAATAAACATGTCTTCATATAGATCAAAGTTCAGTAAAGGACATAAACTGTTTCAAGTAAAAGAGATCTGTATTACTCACTAAAATTACAATTTCTGGGTACTTAATCTGAGCAAATTTAGATGCTATGCCAAAAACAAGCAATTTTCAAAGTTTTCTCTTGATATAAGAGTTTTTGATAGTTTTTTGAAAACTGTACTGAAAGTATTGAAATAAACTTAGAAAATTAACCATACCTTAACTTTTCGTATGTTCTCAACCTGTTTTTCAAGACCCTGAGAAATTTACATTGTTTCAGGCATGTTATCTTAGCAGAGCCGGAATTACAACAAGGAAGTGACAGTGCAGATTCTCGGTTTTGACATACATGCTTTACAATAGAAAACATTGTGTAAGTAAAAGAATTCTAAGGTTCAGAACTGTAACACATGCTAAATAAAATAGTACTCTTTTAAAAGTAAGACTGCTGCTATATACTGGTGGGCCAAACTCATAAAAAGCTGTTCTTCCAAAATCTCCTTCTTCTCCAACACCCCCGCTCAAAAAAGATTTTCCATCCCAGAACTCATGAAATGTATTTAAAAAATAAATATCAGTAGATCTTTTTTATCTCCACATTTATGGATATAACTCTCTGAAACTGAAAATATTTCATTTGACCTCTTTGTTTCAAAATTATGTGTTTCTATTAAATTTATAGTAAATTTTAATTACTTCTCCAATATTTAAAATTAACTAATTTCTAATTACCTGCTACAAATTACCTTAATTTCTGTTTTTAATATAGTTTATTGATTATGCTATTACAGTTGTCCCATTTTCCCCCTTCACTCCCCTCCACCCTGAAGACCCCCTCCCACTCATATTCCCCTGGCTTTAGTTCATGTCCATGTGTCACACTTATAAGTTCTTTAGCTTCTACATTTCCCATACTATTCTTACCCTCCCCCTGTCTATTTTCTACCTGCCATCTATGTTACTCATTCTCTGTACCTTTTCTCCCTCTCTCCTCCTCCCACCACCCTGTTGATAACCCTCCATGTGATCTCCATTTCTGTGGGTCTGTTCCTGTTCTACTTGTTTGCTTAGTTTCTTTTTGTTTTGTTTTAGGTGTGGTTGTTAATAATTGTGAGTTTGCTGTTATTTTATTGTACATGTTTTTGATCTTCTTTCTCTTAGATAAGTTCCTTTAACATTTCACATAATAAGAGCTTGGTGATGATGAACTCCTTTCACTTGACCTTATCTGAGAAGCACTTTATCTGCCCTTCCAATCTAAATGAAAGCTTTGCTCCATAGAGTAGTCCTGGATGTAAATCCTTGCCTTTCATGACTTGGAATAGTTCTTTCCAGCTCCTTCTTGCCTGTAAGGTCTCTTTTGAGAAATCTGCTGACAGTCTGATGGGAACTTCTTTGTAGGTAACTGTCCCCTTATCTCTTGCTGCTTCTAGGATTCTCTCCTTCATTTTCATCTTGGGTAATGTAATTATGATGTGCCTTGGTGTGTTCCTCCTTGGCTCCACCTTCTTTGGGACTCTCTGAGATTCCTGGACTTCCTGGAAGTCTATTTCCTTCACCAGATTGGGGAAGTTCTCCTTTATTATTTGTTCAAATAAGTTTTCCACTTGTTGCTCTTCCTCTTCTCTTTCTGGTACCCCTATAATTAGGGTGTTGGAACATTTAGAGATGTCCTGGAGGTTCCTAAGCCTCTCCTCACTTTTTTGAATTCTTGTTTCTTCCTTCTTTTCTGTTTGGTTGTTTCTTTCTTCCTTCTGGTCCACCCCATTGATTTGAGTCCCAGTTTCCTTCCCATCGCTATTGGTTCCCTGTGCATTGCCTTTATTCCACTTAGCATAGCCTTCATTTTTTCATCTAATTTGTGACCAAATTCAACCAATTCTGTGAGCATCCTGATCACCAGTGCTTTGAACTGTGCCTCTGATAGGTTGGCTATCTCTTCCTCACTTAGTTCTATTATTTCTGGAGCTTTGATCTGTTCTGTTGTTTGGGCCATTTTTTTTTTGTCTTGATGCACCTGTTATGTAGTGAGGGGCAGAACCTTAGGTGTTCACCAGGGCAGGGCAACCCAAGTGACTGGGTTGTGACACAGTATGTGGGGGAGGGGTCCAAGAGGGAACAATGGCGCTTGCTCCGCTCTCTGCTGGATTTCAGTCACTTCCACCACTTCCCCCAAGCAAACTGGGCCCTTCTGGTACTGATTCCTGGGTGGGTGGGCTTGTGTATGTTCTAGGACCCTGCAGGATCCTAGAAGTCTCCTGTGAAACTGGGAGTTTCTCCTAGCACCTCAACCCCCACCAGGTGTTTTCAATCGGTATTTTGAGGCTTTATTTCCCCACACTGGGACCTTGGGTTGCACAGTCTGTCTCATTCCCCAGTTTCACCGGTTTTATCTGCACTCAAATGTGGAACCATCCAGACTGCCAGCCACCTTGTGCACCGTGCCCCTCCACAATCCAAGGCCTCACTGTGCCCACCCGCTGCTGCCTTGTGCTCCCAGGGTCCACCAGCCACCATTTTGCTGCGAGTCCTCTCTGCCCAGCATCCGACTCCACCCCTCCTACCAGTCTGGATGAATGTGTCTTCTTTAACTCATTGGTTGTCAGACTTCCATACAGTTCAATTTTCTGCCAAGTTCTGATTGTTATTGTTTCTAAATTGTTGTGGTCCTTATTTTGGTTGTGCAAGGAGGTACAGTGTGTCTACCTACACTTCCATCTTGGCCGGAAGTCCCTTAATTTCTAACTGTTTATAAAACAGTTCCATATACGTGACCTCATTTTCTATAGTATAAATTCAGAGGAATTATTAGTCTTACATATTTAAATGGAAATTGTTTGATATGCTCATTTTTAATGTTAAAAGTACAGTTTAGTAGTCACATATCCAGCACCTAGAAAAAAAAGAATGCAAAACTAAAAACTATTATAAAGTTATACATATAGAAAATAAATGACCAAAGTAACATACAATTAAGTAGGAGACTTTGATAATTCACAAACTGGATCTCCCACTGCAAAAATATTCAAATTTTACCATGGTGTTTAACTAAAAAAAAAAAACAAAAACAAAAACTTGGTTTATGAGTCCCCATAGCCATTTTTTAATAGTTAGGTATTTATCAGGATGGATACTAAAACATTAACCCTTTTTTAATATTAAAGAATTTATGCTAAAAATTTAATTTTGGCAAACGTAAAATAACTATGAGTAATCCCCACTAGCAGCTGTGAGAGAATCTCTCATTCATATTCTTTGGACAGATGTACAAACATATACACATACACTTGGCACAGAAGTACTTTATTTTTATTTTTTTACTTTCATTTTTCATTTTTCAATTTTAGTTGATATACAATATTATATTAGTTTTGAGGTATACAATAGTGATTAGACTTTATATAACTTACTAAGTGGTCACCCCAATAAATCTAGTACCCACCTGACACCATACATGGTTATTACAATATTATGCTATATTCCCTGTGCTACACTTTACAACAGGACTCGCTGTGCTTCCTGAGTTTGCATGTCTACTTCCTTCACCAAATTAGGGAAGTTTTCTTTCATTATTTTTTCAAATAGGTTTCCAATTTCTTGTTCTTTCTCTTCTCCTCTGGCACCACTATGATGGAATGGTGGTACACTTGAAGTTATCCCAAAGGCTCCTTACGCTATCCTCATGTTTTTGGATTATTTGTTCTTCTTGCTGTTCTGATTGGTTATTTTGCTTCCTTATATTACAAATCATTGATTTGATTCTCAACTTCATCCACTATGCTGTGGTTTCCCTCTAGACTGTTCTATATTGCAATAGTTGAATCTTTCATTTCTGACTGGATCTTTTTTATGCCACTGAGGTCCTCACTAAGTCCCTTGAACATCCTTATAATGAGTGTTTTGAACTCTGAATCTGATAGATTGCTTATCTCCATTGCATCAAATATCTTTTTCTGGAGTTTTGATCTGTTCTTTCATTTGGGCCATGTTTCCTTGTCTCCTCATTTTGACATCCTCCCTGTGTTTGTTTCTATGTATTAGGTAGAGCTGCTATCACTCCCTGTCTTGGTAGCATGGTCTAATGTAGTAGATGTCCTGTAAGGTCCAGGGGTAGAGCTTTCTCTACTACCCAAACTGGGTACTCAAGGTGTGCTCTCTGTGTGGGATAAATACACCCTCCTCTTGTAGTTGAGCCTTGACTGCTCTTGGCAGATCAATGAGAGGGTTTTACCCAGGCCAGTCTGCTCCAAGGACTGGCTGTGACCACTGATGACCAACCTCCTTCCTCTGTGGTGGATCCACTGTGCAGGGGCCCACTCCACAGAGAAGGACTTACTTCAGCAAAGCTCAGGAGCCTGCTGCATCAACCCCTTTGAGTATGTTGCTTGTGGAGGTGGTTGGGTGGTGGACCTCAGACATGGTTTGTAGCTGTCCATTGGGTGCATAGGCCAAGATCAGCCACCACCTGTGTTCTGTCTAGGGCCATGTGGCATAAACTATAAAGTGATCTACAGATGGCTGCTACTTGTGCTGGCTTGGAGGTATCCAAGCTAGGCCAGGCTACAAACCAAGGCCAGCTGCTGCTAGTGCCATGCCTGGGGCCATTTAGCAAGAGGTATGGGGGCTGGGGACTTGCTAAGGCCAGCTATTGCTTGTTTTAAAGGATTCAGGAAGATATGAAGCATAATCCGAGATAAGCCATTCATATGGAAAAGCCACTGTTAACAGCTCAAGTGGGCCAATAAGTTGGGTGGGGCAGAACCTAAGGGAATCACCAGGGTGAAGCAAACAGTGTGAGCCAGTTTGATGAAGTCTCAAACATGGCACCTACCTGCTAGCTCTATAGCTCTGTGACTTGTTGGGGGAGGACTCAGGAAAGGAAAAATGGCCTCTGACCACAGTTCTGTCTGGGAGAAAGCTATCCCCCAGCTCTTGCCCTGATGCCAGACACTTCAGTTCTTCCCCACGTGCCACGGGTGCCTTTCAGGCTGCTATCCCACACCTGGAGCTCAGAGGGCATGAGCCTGAGTAAGTCCATGTGTGAGCCTTTTAAGAGGAACAGCTTGGGGATCCTACAGTTTCTTCCACTAATTCAATCCCAGCTGGTTTTTATAGCCAGAATTAATAGGAACTTATTTCCTGGTACTGGAACCGTGGGCTGGGAGGCCTGCTGTGGAGCTGGGAACCCTCGCTCTTGAGATCTCCCTCCTAATGCTGCCCCTCCTACTACTCTGGATGGATGTGGTTTCTTCTTTAATTCTGTAGTTGTTCAACTTTCATTCAACTCAATTTTTGATGGTTCTGAGTGATGGTGGTTCTATAACTTAGTCATAATTTTCATGTGATTGTGTGAGGAGGCGAGCTGTGTTTACCTCCACGTCCATCTTCACTGTGCTCAATATTCAGTACTTTTTTTTAACCAAAAGAAATGCAAAGATACATTCCTAGCTTTAAAAATTCACAAATCAGACTTCCGCCAAGATGGAGGCATAGGTGGAAACACTGTGCCTTCTCCCACAACCAAGTTTGAATACAACAAAGGTTTGGAGAAACAAAGACACAACCAAAGGACAGAAAATTGAATTATACAGAAGTCCGACTACATCTAACCGTTCAACGGGACGGTAAGAGAGGCGGAGCCAGCAGCGAGCAGGGTCGGGCAGGACAGGGCCCCCGACCCAGGCACGCAGGCAGACAAGAACCAGTTGGGGTGCGGGGCAGACCGCGGGCGCATATTTGCGCACAGTGAGACAGACCACGCAGGCCCCAGGGGGCGAGGGCTGACGGCGGTGGCACACTCGCGTGCAGTGGGACGAAACGCGTGGGCCCGGTGACGGCAGCAACTGCGGCACCGGTGAGGGCCGGGGCGGCAGGCGGCAGACGGGACACCAGAGTCCCCCTTTGACCCCGCCCCCACATACAATGTCACAACCCAGCGACTTACTTGCCCTGTTCTAGTGAACACTTTAGGGCTCTGATCCTGCTATGGAACAGGCACGAACAACCCGAAAGATGGCGCAAGAAGAACTCAAAGTCCCAGAGCCAATAACTCTAAGCGACCGAGAAATTGCCAGCCTCTCAGAAGCACAATTCAGGACACTATTTATCAGGATGCTCACAAAACTGGTAGATTATAGTCACAAATTAGAGGAACAAAGTCACAAATTAGAGGAACATATGAAGGCTAAACTAATTGAAATGAAGGGAGATGCACAGGAAACCAATAGTGATGGAAAGGAAACGGGGACTCAAATCAATGGAATGGACCAGAAGGAAGAACAAAACATCCCACCAGAAAGGAATGAAGAAATGAGAATTCAAAAAAATGAGGAGAGGCTTAGGAACCTCCAGGACATCTTTAAACGTTCCAACATCCGAATTATAGGGGTACCAGAAGGGGGAAAGAAACAGCCACGAGTGGAAAACTTATTTGAACAAATAATAAAGGAGAACTTCCCCAGTCTGGCAAAGGAAATAGACTTCCAGGAAATCCAGGAAGCTCAGAGAGTCCCAAAGAAGTTGGACCCAAGAAGGAACACACCAAGGCACATCATAATTACATTAGCCAAGACTAAAATGAAGGAGAGAATCCTAGAAGCAGCAAGGGATAAGGGGACAGTCACCTACAAAGGAGTACCCATCAGACTGTCAGCGGATTTCTCAAAAGAGACCTTACAGGCAAGAAGGGGCTGGAAAGAAGTATTCCAAGTCATGAAATCCAAAGACCTACAGCCAAGATTGCTTTATCCAGCAAAACTTTCATTTAGAATGGAAGGACAGATAAAGTGCTTCTCAGATAAGGTCAAGTTCAAGGAGTTCATCATCACCAAGCCCTTATTATATGAAATGCTAAAGGGACTTATATAAGAAAAAGAAGATGAAAAATATGAACAGTGAAAGGACAGCAAACACAGAGTTATTAACAACCACACCTAAAACAAAAGCAAACCAAGAGGACAGCTAGATCAGGAGTGGAACCATAGAAATGAAGAACACATGGAGGGTTAGCAACAGGGGGGTGGGAGGGGGAGAAGGCACAGAAAATAGCATAGATGGTAGGTAGAAAATAGATAGGGGGGAGGGCGAATAGTGGGGGAAATATAGAATCCAAAGAACTTGAGACACGTGGTTATAAACTAAGGGGGAGAGATTGGTGGGGGAGGGAGTGTGCGGGTGGAGGGGATTGAAAGGGGGAATAGAACAACTGTAATGGTATAATCAATAAAATATATTAAAAATAATAATAAAAATAAAACTTGGAGAAAAAAATAAAAAATAAAAATTCACAAATCAAAAACTACTAGGGGATATCATCTACAGTTACTTTTTGACATCTGTGTCAAACTTTTGCTATGTAAAACTTTTGCAGAATTTTAAGTTCTAACATTCCTACATATTTTGACATCTGTGACTTACATTTCACTTGCACAAATTACATTTAACTCAATAAATTTCAACTTACATTTAAGTCTATTGAGAAATTAATCTGGATAAGGAGGACCTAACCTCATTCCACTTCTCATTCCACTTCTCTCCTACCACATCCCATGCATGTGGGGACCCACTAGTTTCCTTGAAAATAATGACAATTAAAACTGGAAAACAACATTATCATCACTGAAGTATACATATACCTATCTTTAATATGAAAAGAAATACCTTTAGTTATCCTCTGCACCCACTCACTCAAACACTTTCAGAACTGTCATACTCAGAGCCTTTTTAACCCACTGCCAGTTGAGCTTCCAAACCCAACACTCTACTGAACAGCCCTCAAGCCACTGATAAGACTCTTACCTGTCAAACCCAAGGACTACTTTCAGCCCTTATAAGGTGCTATTTGAGTACTACTAACAATTCTCTGCCTTGTACCTCACAAATCCAATCTTTCCTGGAAAGAAAAGATTCTTTCTGCTGAACTAAGTGGTATGCTCTTCTCTAGCTGTTTTTCCAACACTGTTTTCTTTTTCCCTGCCAGCTGTTCAAATGTTGATCTTTCCCAGGGTTTTTCCTTAGCCTCTACTGTTCTAGAGATGTATAAACTTCCCTGGGAGTGTACTTCCTACAGCCTTCACTACACTGATTGTTTGAAATCTGTCTCTCCCCATCCACATGATTTGGTTGGACTCCAGAAATGTATGTCTAACTGTCCTTTCTATTATATCACTCAACCAGGTCTCCTTGCCTCTAGGCACAATTGTCTTCCACATGACCACCAAGACTGCTGCTATAAAAAAAAAATCTAACCATATGATTCTATTACTTAAAATCTTTTGGAACGCCTCACCACCTGTTGTAAAGGAAAAAGCATGACATTAAAATCCTTCAGAACTTGATCTGAAATTACCTTTCTGCCTCACTTCTGTCCGTTCCCTCATGACATCACACAAAATCACTCACACTTCAAGTCACCAATTTTCACTCCTCCATTCTATTACTCATGCTATTTATTAGTGCTGCCTAAAATGTGCTTCCCTCTCACTCCCATGCTAAAATCCTGCTCTTATTTAAAAATTTGTTTCAGTTATTCAGAGAAGCCATTTTATTCCTTCCTTCACTGTCTTATTAATTCCATCCTCAACATTTCTACCATAGTCCATTTGAATACTACCTCTCCTAGCAATTATTTCACTGTATTGTAATGATCTATAAACATGTCCACTTAGGAAGAATCCCAAAAAGCAGCAGTCATATCTTTTCACTCTTACAACCCTCTCAGCTAGTGAATATGCTACATAGCAGATGTTTAATAAAGAGATGCTCAAAAGCAAATACTATGTAATTTATATCACTATTTTAAAAATCCAAATCTTTTACCCTGTGAACTAATATATCCCAGCGTTTTATTTGAAAATTTAATTGATGTTGATTTAGTCCATGACAAAGCAGATGACAGGCAAAATAGAGTCGATTAAAGAGATGTTTTAAAAAGCAACATTGCCCTGACCAGTGTGGCTCAGTTGGTTGGGTATTGTCCTGTGAAGTGAAAGGTTGCCTGGCCTGTGGGTTCAGTCCCCAGTCAGGGTACATACAAGAGGCAACTGATGGACATTTCTCTCACATCAATGTTTCTCTCCCTCACCTTCTCCCTCCCTTTTCCTCTCTCTAAATAAAAACACATGACTTAAACCTCATAACTCCATGTTAGAGTTATGTACAAAAGATATTAAGTAGTGTATCAATGACATACTAGTCTATCTCTCATAAGAAGAACACTACTTCAAATTCTAATTTCTCTGAAACAAAAACTATTTAACTTATGGATATTAGAATGCTCATAAGGGACTAAAAACAACTTTATTTTTCCTAAAATGCTTTCTTATTTGATAGTTACCAAAGCTGCATAATTTCACTTTGAGATTGAAAGAAGCCAAGTATAATAGAATATATGACTGTACTCAATTATTCCACTGCTTCTTTCTTTATGAGTATTAATTACACTTCCCTTCCCAATTGCAACATGCTTGGCCAAATAACTTGTTTTGGCCAATGAAATGTGGGTAGAAGTGACTTTTCTCACTTCTGAGCAGAAGCTTCAACTGTATTTCATTGGGTCTGCACAGCACTTTTTTATCTACCACCAGAACATGTGACAGAATAGGAACTGCTCCTTCAGGCTGAATTCCATGAAGGAGAATAACTGTGAATGGTGCTGCCATCTACCTAAGCACATAACTTGAGCATGGAATAAATCTTTGTTGTTACAAAACACTGAGGTCTTGGGGTTGTTTATTACGACCGTATAACTAGTATAAACTGATAGATTGAATTAGATGTTCCTCCTCTATAATATCATAACACCCAGGCATATGCCACTACAAAAATATTATACTATACAGACACTACTCGACTTACAACAGGGTTACATCACAATAAACCTATTATAAACTAAAAACAGTGTAAATCAAAATGCATTTAATACAATGGAGCTGGGCTTAGCCTACCTTAAATGTGCTCAGAACACTTACATTAGCCTACAATTGGGCAAAATCATTTAACACAATGAACACACTGTAGGTTATTGTTTGTTTACCCTTGTGATAACATGCCTAAATGGGCGCTACAGTTTGCTGCTGCTGCCCCTTGTCACATGACAGTATCATACTGTATTATTGCTAGGCCCGGAAAAGATCAAAATTCAAAATTTGAAGTACAAATTCTTTTGAATGCATATCACTTTTACACCATAATAAAGTTGAAAAATCCTAGTCAAACCATCGTAAGACACAGACCTTCTATACACCAAAAAGTGTTCCTGCCATCCATATCTCACATTAACCCAACCCCCACCTCATCTCACTACCAGGTAACCAGTTAATAATTCCTTATGTATCCTCCCATATTTTTTTATGTGTAAATAACAAATACATATTGTTATTTTTCCCCTTTGCACAAAAGGTAGATTGTTATATATACCGTGCTGTTCCCTGTTTGTTGTATTGTTTTGTTACCTCACAATATATTTCCTCATTCCTTTTATAGACTTTCCAAAGAAACAGAATCTTGAAGTTAGCCCCTGTACTCTATAACTCATCTTATAATCCCCTTACAATCATCCCAACAAACACATACATAATGCAGGCCCACTTTTACAAAATCTCTGGAATTTAAAACATTTTACCTGATATTTTATTATAAAGAATTTATTGAAGTGTGGAATACCTGCAAAGAAGTGAACAGATGAAAAGTGTACCAGATGATGAATCAACCTAAGTGAACGCACCGTTGTAATTACCATCCAGGTCAAGCTGTAAAATATTAATAACATCTCATCTATCTGATTTTTAAAATATTTCATTATCTACTAATATCTAGAAAATATGTTAGAGAAAATTAATGGTGTTGATTTCCTAAACTTCTATTTGAAATAAAGTTTAAGGAATTATTTCTTACTTTCCATTTCTGAGGGACTGACCATTTTATTTTCTTTTAAAATTCTAACTAAATAGTTCATACATAGAAAAAATATAAATATAATAAGAACTCAAGAATAATAAAACAAACACCCATGTGCCTAACTAACACTCAGTTTCAGAAGCCCCCCAACCTTCCTGCTCAGCGCAAGCAGTATGACTCAATGGTTCAGAGTGCAGACTCTGAAGCCAGACTGCCTGAGTTTGATTAGAAGGTTTACCACCTATTAGCTGTGTGATTTGGGAAAGTTAAGATTTTCTGAACCCTTACTTATAAGTTCCTTTATTTATAATGGAGAACAGTAGTAGCGCCTACTTCACAGCAAGTATTCATTTAATTATGAGAATTAAATAAGTATATATTTGTTAAGTATAACACTTTCCAGCATATATTATGTAAAATTTAGCTATTTTTGTATTCACTTTCTGCCTCTATCATAAGAAAATATGCTTACCATTTCATTACTATCTATGAAGTAAAACAGGTTTATGAATAAATTTGTAATTTTTAAACTTTATGTTAACTGGCATACTAGACTAAGTATTCCTTTACAACTTGCTTTTTTCATTCAACATTTAGCAATTCATCTAACTAATAAATACAGCTGTTATTAATTCATGTTCACTTCTGTACCATATTTCTGTACCATTTATGTAAATTAACAGAAGTGTTTACATATTTCTGTCAATGGACATCTATCTGGATTATTTCCATTTTTTGCAATCATGAAAAATGCTACTATAAACTGCTTGAACATGTCTCCTGATGCAGATATAAAAAAGTTTTTCTACAGTATATACCTAAGTGAAGAACTGCTGGATTGAGTATACACAGGCTTAGCATTATAACAATGTCAAACCATTTATCAAAATTTTTATATCATAGCATAACATACTTTTACTATAAAAGATGTCTTAAATCAATGATCTAAAGTTTTCAATTTAAGAAAAAAATAATAAACTAGAAAACAGAAAAAGAAATTAAACCTGAAGTAAGCAGAAAGAATATAATAAAGATAAGAACAGAAATCCATGAAAAAGAGAAAAAATAATACAGAAAAATATATTAAAAATAACAATTTTTTAAATGACTAACCAAAATGACAAAGAAAAAAGAGGATATACAGAACAGACTGACAGATGTCAGAGGTGAGGGTACCTGGGGGGCTGGATGAAAGAAGGTGAAGGGATTAAGCAAAAAACAAACAAATGTATATATAACACACAGGTACAGACAACAGTATGGTGACAGCCAGAGGGAAATGGGGATGAGGGGGTAGGTGGAGGTGGCCAAAGAGGGGGAAATGGAGATGGAAACAGACTTTCCTGGGAGTGATATGTGCATGATACAGTGTACAGATGTTTTGTTGAGTTGTAGGCTTAAAACCTGTATGGTTCTGTGAACCAATATCACCCCAATAAACTCAATTTAAAAAAATGATCACCTTTGTTGCATTTAAAGGCCCCAAAGCAAATGCTACTGGTCTTCTGCATCCTTATAATAAAGTGACAATCATTTAATCAAAGAGTGTTAAATAAACTTGTTACTAAAGTAAACAAAATCCAAAGAAAAAGAAAAAAAAGATGCACATTACCAATATCAGAAACAAAGAGGTGACATCATCTACAGATCCATTTACTATCTACAGATCCTATAGATAGTAACAGTATAATAAGGTAATGTTATGAATAATTTTATGCCATTAAATTCAATTTAAATGAAGTGGGCAAATTTCTTAAAAGATACAAACTACCTACATTAATTGAAAAGAACTAAGTGGCATGAAAAGCCCTGTATCTATCAAAGAAATTGAACTTAACATTTAAAACTCTCTACACATATACACACAAAACCCCCAAACAAAATAAAATACAAACATATCCAGATGGCTTCATGGTGAATTTTAAACAAGCATTTAAGACTAATCTTTCATGAAGAAAGAGGGAAAAATCTTTACCATGATGTAAGCAAATCAAAACTAGAAATTTAATATAAAAGAATACAGTACAATCAAGTAGAATTTTTCCCAGGAATGCAAAGTTAGTTTAACATTCCAAAATCAATCAATGTAACTCACCTTTATCAGCAACAGAACATAAGAGCTCCTATTGCTCTATAGTGTCACCTACACTTTGATATTATCCAACACTGTAAATGAGTATAAATGGTACCTCAAGGATTAAGTTGCAGTTCTCTAGTTAAACATATTTTTTTATTGGCCATTATTACTTCTGTTAAATTCTTATTTGTGTGTCTTTTTTTATTGATTGATCTTAGAGGGAGAGAGGGAGCATCAATTTGTTGTTCTACTTATTTATTCACTCATTGGTTGTTTCTTGTATGTGTCCTGACCAGGTTCAAACCCATAATCTTGGCATATCAGGACAATACTCTAACCGACCGAGCTGCCCAGCCAGGGTCTAATTTGTGTGTATTTCAACCTTTTCTTTTTTAGATTTTATTTATTTATTTTTAGAGGGGCAGGGAAGGAGAGAAGGAGAGAAATATCAATGTATGGTTGCTTCTCATGCATCCCCCGCTGGGAACTGGCCTACAACCCAGGCACATGCCTGACTGGGAATCGAACCACGATCCTCTGGTTCTCAGGCCCGAGCTCAATCCACTAAGCTACACCAGCCAGGGTATATTTCAACCATTTTTAAGTTCCAAATTTATCAATCTTTTACTTCAATTTATACTTTTTGTGAATTACTTACTATTCTTCCATATACCAAGGACATAAACATATTCTACATTCTTTTCTAAGAAGCTTTTTTAAAAAAGACAAATTTCTTAAATCAGTACTCCTATAATTTCTTTGGAAAATGTTATTATGGAAAATATATTTGCCAATGATACCTCAGACAAGGGTTTGATCTCCAAAATATATAAAGAACTCACACGATCCTACTTCAGGATGACAGACAACTCAATTAAAAAATGGGCAAGGACCTGAACAGACACTTCTCCAAGGAGGACATACAGAGAGCCAAGAGACATATGAAAGGATGCTCAGCATCACTAGCCATCAGAGAGACACAAATTAAAACCACAATGAGATACCACATCACACCTGTCAGAATGGCCATCATAAACAAAGCAACAAATAAGTGGTGGCAAGGTTGTGGAGAAAAGGGAACCCTAGCACATTATTGGTGAGAATGAAGACTGGTACAGCCACTGTGGAAAGCAGTATGAAATTCCCTCAAAAAACTAAAAATGGAACAACCTTTTATCCTGGCAATTCTACTGCTTATTCAGGATTTATATGGCAATTCAGGATTTATACCTTAAGAATCCTGAAACACCAATTCGAAAAAAAACTATGCACCCCAATATGCACGGCAGCACAATTTACAATAGCCAAGTGCTGTAAACAGCCTAAGTGCCCATCAGTAAATGAGTGGAACAAAAAATTGTGGTTCATTTACACAATGGAATACTATGCAGCAGGCAGAAAGAAGGAATTCTTACCCTTCATGACAGCATGGATGGAACTGGAGAGCATTATGCTCAGTGAAATAAGGCAGGTGGTGAAAGACAAATGCCATACAAGATCTCACCTATAAGTGCAACCTAATCAACAAAACAAACAAACAAGCAAGCAAAACTGGATCAGAGACCTGGAAATTAAGAACAAACTGACAATGACCAGAGAGGATAGGGGAGGAGGATAACGGGTAAAAGAAGGGGAAGGATCAACTCATGGAACTTGTATAAAGTACCCAATGACAAGGACAAGGACAAGGACAAGGACAAGGACAATGGTGAGAGAGAGGACTAACTGTGGAAGAGGTAGATAGGCAGGGCAGGGGAGAGTAATGGGGGGGGATGGGGACAACTGTAATTGAACAACCAAACAAAAAGAAAGTTACTGTGTTGACAATAAAGTTTTAACTACCTACTAAATACTGGCCACTGTAGTTTTATTGTAGGACTATAAGGCAGCATAAGCAATTACAGTGGCTTTAAGGAGATTATAAACTAATTAGGGCCATAATAATTAAAGAACCCAGAAAGTATATAATGAAGGGTTATGTTTTGTGATAAACATGATCAATATATTAAAAGAAGAGATAAATCAGTGAGAACTGTGGCAATCAATATCCATGAAGAAAATTTTAAACCTTCACTTAATTCTGATTTAGAAAAACAACAAAATCCAGTATTGACCCAAAATATACCCAAACTTAAAATAGCCAACAGATAAAAACTACAAAGTCTGAATTAATGCAAAACTTGCATGTGACAGCAAGAAAAAATGGAACATATAATAAAAGTAACAATGTAAAACATATGCAAACATCATATAAATTTTTATTTTATGTGTCTGCACTGCTTAGGGCATACATAACTAAGAGGTACCCAGGTAAACTCTGCAGACAACCAGAAAACTCAAAATTCAAAAGCAAAGGAAAGTTGACAGGTTAGGTGAGATGAATAATACTCTCAGAATATTACAAAAGTCATATGTACAGTGTCAGGTAGGTACTAGAAGTGTTGTGGGATCCCTTCAAAATTATATAATTGTGTGATCACTACACTGTTTACCTGAAACTAATATAAAATAATATTGAATATCAACTGTAATTGAAAAATTTATTTTTAAATAGTACATAGTCAAAAAACTGGAGCTATGGGCTGATTCTGGAAATGATAAGAGTACCGTCTTCTAGCAAGTCTTTTTTAAAAGTGACTCTACCCTAAAACTTTTAAGTTTTTTTTCTCCAATGTTCAGACACTGGCACTCCAAATATTTTGTTTTGGTGAATAATAGTTTGGTAGCAGGACTTAAATATCAGAATCAAATACTTTACATATGAAAAACAGAGGGTAATAGTTAATCAGCAGGACCACAACAAAGCAGTCACTTCAGGAAATAATTTTCTATTAAAGTCTGTAATTTACTAGCACACCGAAGCATCCATATTGCTATGATGACAAAACAGTAATAATAGTAAGAAACAATAACAACTAACTTTTAGAAAACAAATACCAAATATTTGAAAGTGCTTTTTAATCACTTTCCCACACATATGCAAATAGTTTACACCTGTTGTTACACAACCTTTCAAAATAGCTGCAGCTAAAACAAAAGTCAAAATTTGGATACAATCTCAAATCAGGTCACTGGCAAGGGGTAAGGGAAACCAATTAAATTCAAGTATAATGCCAATAAACTTTACTGATGCTTATCTACAATTCTGCCTCCACACAAATAGCAATTATGAACAAAAACCTCAGCTTAGAGTATCAATTTAAAAATGCAAGGCCAGTACAACCACATAAGTCTTATGTTTTAAAACATACTTCTACTGAAATTCTAATGTAGGGTCTATCACTTAACACCTGCCTCTTACTTGGACTTTCACATGCAATATTTTATTCATCACTGTCCTTGTAACTTTCATTTTTCATTGAAAAATTAAATCTATACTTCTAGCAACACCAGAAATATTATTTAAATGAGTTTATTCCAGAATTAAAACTGACAAAAAAAATACCTTAAAATGGTGTACACCAACACAACCTTTTAATATGCTGACAAAGAAACAATCTTGAAAATAAAAAATTATACTTTGAAACTCTCAAATCTTATCTACTCACTATACTATGAATCAAATATTCATCATTTTCCAATCACTCTATTATGAAATCAGCATATTAAAAGATGGGTATTTCATTATCTACTATAGAAATACCAGTTTAGTTATCAGGGTTATCTCAATGGATTAAGGGGAGGCACAGCTTTCCCCAAAGTTGCAAATCCAAGATTCTCACCCACAAGGTTTATGACATGGTTCCTTCAAGATGTATGGCCTACTGCCCCATCAATCCTCACACAGTCTTACTGAAATGAACCTTACTCCGGTTCACCTTTATCATTTAATCTAAACTATTTGACTAATCCAGTAGTGGGGCTGCTTAACATACAACTGCCTCCTGACTATCACTGTGGGCTTTCATGCCTTTTATGCAGACCTCCCTACACACTAAGGATACCTATTCCTTTCTACCTTAAATCTTCAAGGTCCAATTTAAGTACTCCTTCCCAGACAAACAAGCCTTCCCTATCTTAATCACGCAGAGCTCTTAATTCCAGTTAGAAACTTAATTCTTCCCTAATTGTTTATTGAGGTCAGCTTTTGCTCCCCAATTATACTACAAGCTCTTTATAAAGAATAAAGTAACATCTTAACACCTTCAGCATGCCCCCATGTTGCCTAATATAAATTCTTTGACATGCTTCCTGACTGACTGACTAAAGTCTCATCATAAAACTTATTCAACTCCTACAATTTCAAGTCTTCAAGTAAGGCAAGCCAAGTATGCTACTGGTTTTTATTGCTTTTAACAGGGAAACTATACAAACCTGTTAGTACTGGATAACGGATATTGATTATAAGACTATTTAAACTGCTTTTACTTACAGCACTCTGACACCATATGTGAGGTATCTTTTCCAACACCACATCAACTCTCTGGTACAAGCTGAGTGTGATCTGATTTGATATGATTCGATTCCATTCAACTCTGACATTACCTGGAGTTAATGTCAGATCCCACAAGTTAAGTGCTCAGTCCCATAAGATTTCCCCCACTGCAGATGCCAGTCCAAAAGTCCCAGGTTGTCGCTGATACTTCCAAAGAACCAGCTATAAACTCAGGTCTGATAATTCACTAAGATGACTCAGATCTCAGGAAAGTGCATTAGTTACTATTACTGGTTTGTTACAAAGAATACAATTTAGAACAGCCAAATGGAAGAAATAAATGCAAGTACAAAGTATGAGGGAAGGGGCTTGGAGTTTCCATACCCTCTCTGGGTGAGTCACCTTCCCAGCACCACAATGTGTTCACCAAACCCGAACTTCCTTGAGTCTCAATGTTCAACAGTTTTCACAGAGCTTAATTTTCAACCTGCCACCACCCCTCTCCCTGGAGTTTGGTAAAAGAGTGAAAGTTCCCTCCCTCCAATTACTAGGTCTTTCTGGTGATCAGCCCCATCCTGAAGCTATCTAGGGGTACCCAGCCACCAGTCATCTTATTAGCATACAAAAAAACATTCTTATCAGCAGTATGGGGAATAAAGGCAGAAAAAAAAAACATTCTTATCACTCCAGAGATTCCAAGAGTTTTAGGAGCTGTGTGCCAGGAACCTGGGACAAAGACCAAATATTTCTTTTTTATTATATCATGCTATTTCTTTAACACATTCATTCCAAAAAGTTTCAAGGTACTAAAGAATTAATTCCCTTTGTTTAGATAATCCCAAAGAGAGATATTGAAAGAAGAACATGTCTTTCTTCTGAGAAAGGAATATGTGGAAAATAAGTACACAGATTTTACTATGAAGGCACACCAAGTAAAAAATAAAGAAAAATTATAATATTCAAAAGTTATTGAGTACCTATTCTGTGCCAGGCATTCTAGTATTGCTATAAGTGAATTATCATTAAATCGCTACAATAATCCTATGAGTTTGAATCCCACTATTAGCCTCCTTTTACAGATGAGGAAAACTGAGGCACAGAGACTCCCCAAGGTCACACATCTGGCGAGAAGTGGAGCCAGGACTTCAACTCAGGTAGTCAAACTCCAGAGCCTTTAAGCTTTTAGCCACACTGTGTCCCCTAGGTCTCTATCAGCAGTGTTCAACTACCCCCAAAGTTTTGATAGCAGCTCTATTTTCCCCTCCCCAATTTTGTTTAGCTGGGTTTGCATTTCCCAGAATACACCATTCTCTTTCAGGCTTTTGTGCCTTAAGCACATACTGTTCCCTTGGGCTGAAAAGCTCTGCTCTTTCTTGAATGCAGTTAGCAAAGCCCTACTCACTCTTCAAACAGCTGCTTAAAAACAACTTTCTCTGTGAAGCCCTCTTCATTCCTTCCACATTTTCTGCCCCCAATCCTAGGGGAAGGAATACATCACTCCCTTAGTTCCTTGGAAACTATGATTCACAGATAGCTCTATTGTTGGACTTATTTGTATTATAATTTTATTTTTCAATACTACGTGCTTAATGGACACTATGCTGCACTTCAAGTATGACACCCAGACACTTGTTAAAGACTAGGAATGCATAATGGTGCCAGTTTAAGTTCAAGTATAATTTAAATGAACACTCTCTGCTGGTCAACACATCATCATTCATTCTAAAAATATTTTATCGCACTTTATGTGCCTACATACACAAAAGATTCACCAGTGAGTGAAATGAGTATCTTAAGCTTCCCAGGTTCAGACTGAGACTTTTAAACTGTTTATTTCCAACCATTTCTCAACTCCCACATTAAGACTCTGGCACTACAACTTCTCAATAATTCCCAAATTGTACCTATTAACAAATATTTCAAAATTGGAAACACAATCTTCATTTACTAAATTGGTTAAAACAAAAGCCTAGCCAAGGGTAAAACAATCCACAATAGGAAAATAGTGACAAAAATTAAGTTAAAGGTACTTCAAAAGCTGCTGTTAATCCTACTCACATTTGAATAGTCACTCTACACTCTTCCACCTCCTACACCCTAATCTGTTTTCACAAGCTATTACTCCATCTAACATTTTTTGTAAGAGCTTTTTTGAGATATAACTCACATACCATACAATTCGCCAATTTAAAATGTATAATTCAGAGCTGTGCAAATATCATCACAATTTTATAACTTTTTCATCATTCCCCAAAGAAACCCATACCCCACACCCATTTAGCAGTCATTCCTTGTATCAGTCAGGATTCTCCAAAGAAACAGAAGATCATAGATAGATAGATAGATAGATAGATAGATAGGAGGGAAGGAAGAAGGGAGGGAGGGAGAGGCTGATGTGGCTGTAGGGGCTACCATATCTGAAATCTGCAAGGCAGGTTAGCATGCTAGAGACAGAGAAGAGTCACTGTTGTAGGCTTGAGTTATGATAGCTCTCTGAAAGCAGAACTTCTTCATTACGGGAACTTTAGTCTTTTCTCTTAAGGCATTTAACTAATTGGATGAGGCCCACCACATCCTAGAGGGTAATTGCTTTAATCAAAGTCTACTGATTTAAATGTTAAATCACATTTTAAAAAATACTTTCACAGCAATATCTCCACTGGTGTTTGGACAAAAACTGAATACCATAGCCTAGCCAAGTTGACATAAAATTAACTATCATTCCCTGTTACTCCCAGTCCCTGGTAACCAGTAACCACCATCTACTTTCTGACTTTACTGATTTGCCTATCCCACACATTTTATATAAACAAAATTATAGCATATATGTCTTTTTATGTCTGGTTTCTTTAACTTAGCATAGTATTTTCAAAGTTCATCCATGTTGTAGCATGTATCAGTACTTCATTCCTTTTTACTGCCAAATAATATTTGGCAATATACTATACAATATTTTATTCACCCATTCATCAGCTGATGAACATTTGGGTCATACTTTTTTTTTCTTTTACTATTATGAATAAAGCTGCTATGAACACTTATACAAGTTTTTGTATGGACACTGTTTTAATTTATCCTGGGTTTATTATACCTAGGAGTAGAATCATTGGGTTACATGGTAACTCTGTAACATTCTTTTTTACTATGCAAACTTTTTGAAAAATTCAAAACTATAAAGCTTGTATATTCTAAAAAGCATAACTACCATACCTATACTTGTAACATACAATATGATCTAATTTCCTATCCTGAAGTTTTGAAATGGAAGGAATTTGTAGCTAGCATCTAATAATATAGTTATTATTTCCGTAGCTAAGTAGTTAAAAAAAACAAATACAGTCACTTCTTCTACATTAGATTTACTTATGGGGACATATATATTCCATTCAAAACACAAACTCCATACATACCAAACTTAAAAATTACCCATTGAAAGAAAAAAAGCATATTTTTCAGTATATTATAGTATCTGAACAGTGATACTCCAATGTACAGGGTGGGAGAGCACACAAAATAGTTTATTCTTATATTATTATTTATTAATTATTATACTATTTTTCCATACAAACAACTGTAAACCTACTTTTGCCCCACCCTGTATTACACATAAAAAGTTGTTTTTATTCAACTTGTAATATGTTTAAGTGATGAGTAAGTACTGTTTGAGGAACTAATATTCAACTAACACTCTCACCACTATCTATGTCATCTATAAACTGAAGATAGTAATACTAACCACTTTAAAAGTTTGCTGTGAAACTTAATTGAGATAAAGCACATAACTCTTAGCACAACACCCAGTGCTCATGAATGATAGCTATTAATGTCACAAGAGTCTGGATGCTGCTCAGAACTTACAGCATATTAACACATTTCAGAATAGCTTACTACAATTCACTTGATACTATACGCTAAAAAGCACATTTTTAAAAATATATATTTTATTGAATAAGCTATTACAGTTGTCCCATTCCCCTTTCATTCCCTTCCACCCTGCACACCCCCTCCAACCCACATTCCCCCCCTTTAGTTCATGTCCATGTGTCATTTAGCTTCTACATTTCCCACACTATTCTTGCCCTCCCCCTATTTTCTACCTACCATCTATGCTACTTATTCTCTGTAACTTTTCCCCCTCCCTCCTCCTCCCAATCCCCTGTTGCTAAAAGCACATTTTAAATTATGATCTGATTATTTACTTAAATGAAATAAGAACAAAAAACAATGTTTCTTTACCTCCATACCCAAGTAGGTAAATACACAGAAAAAGTTCTGAAAATCACATAAACTAGTAACAACTATTAATTCTGGAGGAGGAGAAGAGGATGGAAGGTACCTATGTGAAAGAAGACATATATACACTCATTGTACTTCCCTGTTGCTTGAATTTTTATGAGAATATATTCCAGTTATTTGTATAAGTAAAAAATAAGAAAAGAAATAACAGCTTAAAATTCCACATTGGAAATTCATTTCTGCTTGGCTCGACTGGAACAAGTCAGTAGTCATTAATGTAGACAAAACTACAAGTCTGAAATTGTTGATAAAATTTTAAAAAACAGCCCTGGCTGGTATAGCTCAGTGGATTGAGCGTGGGCCTGTGAACCAGAGAATCGCGGTTTGATTCCCAGTTAGGGCACATGCCTAGGTTCCAGGCCAGGTCCCAGCAGGGG
This sequence comes from Sturnira hondurensis, assembly GCF_014824575.4. Taxonomy (NCBI): domain Eukaryota; kingdom Metazoa; phylum Chordata; class Mammalia; order Chiroptera; family Phyllostomidae; genus Sturnira; species Sturnira hondurensis. The sequence continues at coordinate 4,389,980 of NW_028075471.1, read as the reverse complement.
ACCCACAAGACACAACCATACATTGATGTTTCCTACCCACTCTCCTTCCCTTCCCCTCTAAAGATAAATAAATAAATAAAATCTTAAAAAAAAAACCAAAGTTTCCACCCTGACTAGTGTGGCTCAGTGGGTTGGGTGTTGTCCCACAAACCCAGGGGTTGTCACTTGGGTCCTGGTTGGTGCACATCTGATTTGCTGGCCAGGTCCCTGGCTGGATTGGTGCAAAGGGCAACCAATCAATGTTTCTCTTGCCCACTGATTTTCCTCTCCCTCCCTTCTCATCTTAAAGGTGAATAGGTAAGGGGGGGAGTGGTGGAGGGAAAATGGAGACAACTATACTTTAACAACAATAAAAAATGTGAAAAAAATTTTATAAAAAAAGAAAAAAGTGAATAGGCAAAAATTTATATATGAAACAAAGTTTCTTATGTCTTTAAATTAAAATCTAACCAAAACTGTATATTTAACAAAGGATACAGTACTAATCACCAAAAGCTTCCATGGGTTCAAATACCTATAAACTTTACTTATTAATCTGTCAGCTATTCCCTTTAGAGGATAAAAAATTTCTCTGGCAAACAAATTTTCCCAAGGCTGTTTCATTCATTTGCATGAATACCCAAATCCAAATCAGTTGCCTGATGCAAGTCCAAGAAAAAATATATTTATTGCTAGGAGTAGTAGAGATATGTTTAGCTAACTAAATGCTAGTTAACTCAGAGAAATATTAACTCAGATTGGAAAGTCTCAGTATCTCAGTCTTGGAAAGTCTGTCATATGACAAGTATTTTAGTATGCATCCAAAAAATAATAGCTTAGATTATGTTTCAAGAGAGCAAAAGACATATACATATTTTTTAATCCTCACCCAAGGATATGTTTATTGATTTTAGAGAGAGAAGGGAGGGGGATAGAGAGAGGGAGGGGAGGAGACAGAGACAGAAATACATTGATCAGTTGCCTCCAACATGTGTCCTGAATCAAACCCACAACCTAGGTATGCGCCTGATCGAAAGTGGAACCCGCAACATTTTGGAGCATGGGATGACACTCCAAACAACTGCGCAATCTAACCAGGGCAAGACAGATTTTCATTACAGTGATTGTTCAATACATACTAAGATAGTTCAGAATAAATGTCTAGTAGCTGCCTTTTACTTTCAGAAAAATCTACACTCTGGTTCCAACTCCCACAGTTCCTAATAGGTATCCTCGTACAAATAACCTCTAAACATAACTCTGTTTGGATAAAAGGGAGCCATTCTGTAGCTGCTCTACCTACTTTAGAGTGTTATACAAACCAAGTGAAATAAGGAAGCATTCTATTATAGAATCCTAAAAATAAAAGTATTATTTTGCATGAAAACACAGATATATGTAATGGCTCAAAATTATTATCACCAACCATAGATTATCTGTCTGATCCTAAAACACTTAGCAAAGTGTCTTACACACTGCAAGTTCTCAATAAGTAATGATTTATACAAAAAAACTACTTATTGGTAATCGAGTCCATAATCACAAATTAAGAACTCAAATAACCTACTGCCCTTTCACCCTTATCAGGGTTCACAGAAATACAAATTGCTCCACTTTTCACATTTCACTCATTCAAACATTTATGTAGTGCCCATTCCCTTGTTCTCAAGAGCTCACATCTGGCAGGGCAACAGTACATATTTGCATCATAGTTATTTTGTTTCCTGTGTCTTATAATAAAATAATATACAAAGTTATGGTATACAGAGGAAAAAGCAACTAATTCTTCAGGCAGTAGGATTCAGGATCTCAAGGTATGAAGAGGAAAGGTCATTCTGGAAGTCAAGACAAAGCCGCAGAAAAGGCACTTGTTCCAGGAACTGTCAACGCTGTTATATAGCTACTGCACAGAGTTTGAGGCAAAAGAAAAAAAGAGTTAGAAGATGGAGCTGAAAAGGAGAAATGAAAGTCAGATTTTGATGGAGTTCATATTATTGTGCTAAAAATTAATGGGCAACAAGATTTTTAAAATCCTTTTTATTTTTCAATTAAAGTCGACATACAATATTATATTAGTTCCAGGGACACACTCCAGTGATTAGACATTACATAACTTTCTAAATGTACATCCTAATATTTCTTGTACCCATCTGATACCATACATACTTATTAGAATATCATCGACTATATTCCCTATACTGTACTTTATACTCCCATGACTATTCTGGAACTATTAACTTGTACTTCTTAATCCATTCACCTTGTTCACTCAGCCCCCCAACAAACCTCCCATCTGCAACCATCAAAATGTTCTATGTATCTATGAATCTGTTTCTGTTCTGCATCTTCATTTATTTTATTTTTTAGAATCAACTGTTGATAGGCATGTATTTATTGCCATTTTATTATTCATATTTTTTATTTTTTTTCCTTCTTCTTAAGGTGTCTCAAAGACAACCCAGAACATTTTAGGTAATCAAGTAATACTGGTTTGGTGGTAATAAACTCCTTTAGTTTTTCCTTGTCTGAGAAGCTCTTTCTATGTCCTTTGATTCTAAATGATAGCTTTGTTGTGTAATCATGGTTGTCAGTCCTTCCTTTTCATAACTTTGAATAATTCTTTGCCAATCCCTTTGGGCCTGCTAAGCTTCTGTTGAGAAATCAACTGGCAGTCTTATGGGAGCTGCCTTGTAGAAAACTGTTTTAACTAACTGCTTTTCTCTTGCTGCTTTTATAATTCTTTGTCTTTAATCTTTTGCATTATAATTATGATTTGGGTTCATCTTGCTTGGAACTCTGTGCTTCCTGGACTTGTATGTCTATTTCCTTTACCGAATTAGGAAAGTTCTCTCTCATTATTTTTTCAAATAAGTTTCGATTTCTTGCTCTTCTTCTTCTAACTTCTGGCACTCCTATCATTTGGATGTTGGTACATTTCGAGATGTCCCACAAGCTCCTTATTCTATTATAATTCTTTTGGATTATTTTTCTTTCTTGTTCTGATTGAATGCTTTTTTTTCTTCCTTATATTCCAAATCGTTGATCTGAATCTCAGCTTCATCCCCTCCACTGTTGGTTCCCTGTGGACTTTTCTTTATTTCACTCAATGCAGCTTTCATTTCTGCCTGGGTCTTTCTTATGCCATTGAAGTACCCAATGAGTTCCTGCACCATCCTGATAACCACTGTTTTGAAGCATGCATCTGATAGGTTGCTTATCTCCATTTCTTTTAGGATTTTCCTGGAGCTTTGATCTGCTCTTTCACCTGGGCCATATTTCTTTGTCTCCTTAATTTAGCAGCCTCCCTGTGTTTGTTTCTGTGTATTAAGTAGAGCTGCTTTGACTCCCTGTGTTAGTAGCATGGCCTATTCTTGGTGAATGTGGCTCCTTTTAATCCTTGGTTGTCGGACTTCCACACACCTCAATTTTCTGGTAAATTTGAGTGATTCTATTTTGTAGTTTAGTTGTAACTTTTGCTGTAGTTGTGCTCACAGGTGAAGCGTGTTTACCTGTGCCTCCATCTTGGCTGGAAGTCTCTTAATCTGGCATCAGTGGATTCAAGTAAACACAGATGGCTATCCCAAAAAGTAGAAAGAGCACAATAATGGACAATCCAAGCAGAAACCCAAAGGCTGCCTCTAAGAAACCTATATAGAGCCTAAGAGAGGTTTTCTTCACCCAAGGTCCATGGGCCCTCAAACTATCTTCCAACTGAACATTTTCAATAATCTGTAACTGAAATTTATCATTTTCCTCTATTTCCTTGTATCCAGAACTCATCCATGTGTGAAAATCCTAACCCAAGCACAGCCAATCTTTTAGGAAATGACATTAGCACTTGAGGAGGGGGTCCATCTCCATCTTTCCCAAAACCTGCCTGCAGCCAGCCAGGTGGTACAGGGGTCCCTTGCATGTGCCCCATTTAATTATTTTTCATTCCTATTATGAATCTGGTCTATATCCTTACAAAATGACACACCTAAAATGTTATACAGCCTCAGAATACCAGAGTGGTTAAGAGCTTGGGTTCTAGGCCCTAGAATCAAGAGTTGGAATACCTCAGTTCAAATCTCAGTTCTACCATTATTAGCTATGTGAACTTGGGCAAGTTAACCTAATCTAAATTTCCTGTGCCTTACTGTCCTCATAGATTAGTATGGGAAAAATAAACACCTACCTTTAACACCTATTTAAGGATTAAATTAATATGTAAAGCAGTCAGAACTGGGCATGGTATGTAGTACACTATAAGTGTTAGTTAAGCTGTTACTCATTTTTTCTTGTTCCAGGTCTCTACCTATTATTGTATCACTCTTACTTGGTTTTGGTATGTCAGTATTCTGCACAGAACTCTCCCTGGCTTTCCACAGCGTATGGGTCCATGTCCTTAGTTTGGTAACCAAGGTACTCCACAATTTGGCACCACACTATCTACTCAGCTTCAGTTACCCAACATCTGCTTTACACAAAATAAAAGGAAACAGATATATAAGACAGAGACCCTCTCCTGCAGGCTCTGACAACTAATTATAAAAATAAGGCACAAACATAAAACCATCTCACAGAATGGATGTTCATTATAGCTGCTTTCCAAAAGAACTCTACAATCCAAAAAAATTTGTTTCTACAGTGTTTGTTTGGAAGATGCCAAACTCATTAAAATTATCTGCTTTTGCCTATTTTATTCCACTCTCATCCCCTCGATTCACACAAAAAAACCCAGAAAGTGCTTTTTCTTTACGTGTATTTATCCACCCCTTATTTTAAAGTCCAATTCAAACAACCATCATTCTCTTGCCTTTTAAACCTATTTAATACTATCTTATTTCAATGAACTGTTCTCAAGGTGTACAGTCACCCTTTTTAAAATATAATCTCCTAAAAAGAAGAAATAACAATTTCTTACAAGTTCTTTCCATTTCCTTCCCCCTTACCATGCCCTCCACTAAAACAGATCATGCTGGAACAGGTGCTCAAAAGTATTTGTTGAATTTAAGTAAAAAAGTGAAACTGGAAGTAAACAACACCTACTACTACTACAATAAGACTGAAAATAGACTTCATACCATGTCAACCCCTAGACTACCACCTACTCAGAAAGCCTCAAATCAGGGGCAGTCATCCAAATCATAAAGAGGTTGCCCACTCACTATCCTTTCTTTGTAACCAGCACATGGATAGATTTGCTTTTCAGTGGTACATTAAGTCAATAGAAGGATTAATAACCATTCTATTATCTACTCTCTAACTTGAAAAGCTTGACCTCCACAAAGGATGATACACAGGGCCAGCATCCAAGCAGGGCATAACATCCTATATACCTAGTAGTTAGGGATCCAACTACTACATCCCTAAGTAGATAATTTAGGAAAGGTTACTAAAGTCCACTTCATGGCAAATCTGTCACCGTTGCTCTGGCTGGGTAGCTCAGTTGGCTGGAGCATCATCCCAATACGCCAAGGTTGCCAGTTCAATCCCTGGTCAGGGCATTTACAAAGGGAGATGCAAAAAATCCAGAATTATCTTCCAGAGGGCAGGCCTCTGGCAATACAGGCTTCCCCCTGCTAGGTGAGTGTTATAAGAACCTATCTGTTTCAGTGGACCAGCTGGCGTTGTTCTGAGAGGCTACATTTGTCTTCAGTGAATTTTTTTTGAAGACTCTTTCAGCATGTTCACCCATTTCATGAGGGGTGATTTATGAGCACACCAGTGCACACCTTGCTGAGTGTTCAGCAGTTTTTGACCAAAAATGGCATGACCCCTAAGCCCTGCCCTCCCTATTAAGTTGATCTTTCCCCAGCAACTTTTTTTTTTGTTTCCCAGACTGAAAAAAGTCTTCAAAGGGAAATGTTTTACAAATGTGGAAAAGGTGAACAAAAATGGCAGAAGCACTAAAAGGCATCAAAATCAATGAGTTCAAAAACTGTTTTGAGCAGTGGAAAAAACCCTCGATGGGCATACCGCATCAAATGGGAAGTACTTGGAAGGTGACTGAAGTTTTAACATGTAAGAATAAATGTACAAATTTTTTATAAATAAATTCCTGGGTTTTTGAGATCCCCCACCCTGCAAGAATCAACCAAGGAATGCATAAACAAGTGGAATAACAAATTGATGTTTCTCCCTCCATCCCCAACTCACTGACTCTTTCTCAAAAAAAAAAAGTCACCCTACAACATGCAGATTTTAAGTACCATAACACATTCCATGAACTGAGCATTAAAAAGTGTCACCTGGCCCTGATCAATGTGACTCAGTTGGTTGGGTGCTATTCCACCAGGTAAAAGGCTGCCAGTTCAATTCCTGGTCAGAGCACATGCCTGGGTTGCAGGTTCAGTACCCACTTGGGGCATGAGTGAGAGGCAACCAGTGTTTCTCTTACACATTGATGTTTCTCTCCCTTTCTCCCTCCCTTCCCCACCTCTCTAAAAAGAAATAAAATATTTTTTCAAAGTGTCACCTACATTTCCATGTGCCTACATGCGGAAAATTTTCTATAATGAACAATCCTTAAATAATCAGAAAGTTTAAAATGTTTATTATTTCTTCCACATTTTAATGGGCCTCCCATAATGGCCAATGCAGAACACACGATCACAAATGAAAATCAACCGAAGGGCATATTACTCCAACTTGCCACCTCACAGGTAAAGTGCAAAGCCTTCAACTTCGTATGTTCTAATTTAAAAAATTACTTCTATATATGCCATCATATGAAAAAATATTTCTCATACCTTCCTAAGACTCTATTGCACTACAACAAATTGCAAAAAGCTTCCTAGATGGTTCCTTTTCCCCTGACCTCAAATACCCTCCTCCCTAAGTGCTGAGCCCTTAATAAGGCCCAGGAAAGGGTACTAAGTGATTTACATGATTATCTCAATTCTCAAAACAAAAGTAAGTACCATTATTATCCCCAGAAGAGAAAAATTGAGGCTTACAGATGTTTGGGAAGAAAAAAAAACTTGACTGAGGAGATGCTTACAGAAAGAGGGGATTCTTGAGTTGTACAAAAGAATTTGCTGGGAATAGCCCAGGGACTTTTGCTGTGAAACAATTATAGCAGAAATCCTCAAACTGGTAATTTCACAGAGAAAACAATAAATAATATTTGGTCAAACTGTAAGTTTTCTTTGGAACTGTGTACCTCACAATATCTGGCACATAACAGATGCTCAATAAAAACCAATGTTTGATTTTAAATTTTAAATAGTTAATTCCTTAACTAATTTGATCACATGGCAAAACCAGGTTATTTGTTTTAACTAGATTAGGTGGTACAATAGGCAATAATTGTATCTACACCTAAAGTACTGAGTGTCCTCATATTCTGAGTATTTGACTAATAAAGCAGATATAAGAAGGAAAATGGCAGACATAAGTTGTGTACCTTATCAAGATGTTTTTCTAATAACAAATTCCACTTAAAATTTTAACATGCCATCAAAACTTATATAATAAACATTCACTATTGATCTGGTCTTGGTCATTTTAAAATAACTTATTGTGGAGGTTTTAGTATAACCATGAAAAGCAATGTACATGTAATCACTGGCAAATACGCAAAAGAAAAAATCTGCATCTCCTTTGAGTACTGAATCAAAGTAAAAAATGTGCATTTCCAGAGTATGTACTTTAAGCAAACCTGTAATCTGATTAAACTGGATTGTAACTGTTGCCCAGGGATATAAACAGACAAAAATGTAAAAATGGTTGAGTTAAGGCACTATAGCAGATAAATGATGTGTGAATCTGACTGATGAAAAGATGAGTTCTATGAATATTTACTTTAAATTATTATGGGTAATCTATGAAATCTTTCAGGCAACCAAACTTTAGTTTCCAGGGAGGGCAAAAAAGTGTTTGTTCACAGGTAAATGAGCATGTGGTGTTATATAGAAAAATATACTTTTCCTTTTTTCTGTAACACTTTTTTTAAAGACTCTATTTATTTATTTTTAGAGACAGGGGAAAGGAGGGAGAGAAACATCAATGTGTGGTTGCCTCTTGTGTGCCCCCCACTGGGGACCTGGCCTGCAACCCAGGCATGTGTTGTGCCTTAGACTGGGAATCAAACCAGAGACCCTTGGGTTCATAGGCCAGCACTCAATCCACTGAGTCACACCAGCCAGGGCAAAAAACATACTTTTCATTTCTCATCCTACACACAGAATAGGATAAAGGTATTATGCAAGCACACAGCACTCGGAAAATCTTTTCCTCCTTTCTTTGAAAAATTATTTATATAATAACTCTTTAATTCAGTAGCAACAGAGTATTACTTTCTTCCTTTTGAGGCTCAGGTTTCTTTCTTTTTTTTAAACACTACTCTTGAAAATTTAAATTCTTCTTTTAAAAAGACTTAATTATTTAACTCAAAAAGAGGGAGCAAAAGTCAGGAGGCGAAATCTGAGTTATTCTTATTAGTCTTACATAACTTGCTCTAAGTTGGAATTGATTCCATAGCTCAACTAATTTCCTAACACTGATTTTTAAATAGCACCTCTGTAAGTACGCATGAAGTATTTTTAATACGTGCTTCAGGCAACATCAGAAAGTGATTTCCAAAAGCAATAGGTATATGTTCACTCAATTCGCAAACAAAACTCTGAAAATGTAGTCAGTTATTCACGCCTAATTAAATTGGTAATTGTAAATCACTCCTTCATGGGTATATTATATATGTATCAAATCTTTCAACTTTACACAAATGATGGCCTTTACTAGACAGGCCCTGATTTGAACTCAACTAAAAGCTACGTTAACCACATATCACCAGACACTTGAGACCCAGTGTAATAATGACCACGGATTCCCCGCATTGCTTTGGGAACTGCTGCTTGCTTAATCAAACTCTGAACTGCAAATTCACTTTCTAAAAAGACTGAAAGCAAGAAGCTGAGCTTCACTAGTTTTCCTAAACGAATCACGGTTTGGGATTTCACTGGGAATGACCACATTATCAAGATGCCATCGCCCTTCCGAGACATTTAATTACAATACCTTCTCTGTTTTCCATTCAACCACCTCAATTAAATTTCCACTGGAACCAGACACACAAAAAGTTGATTCTGTGGCCTTGCTGGGAGTCTGCTCTAGGTGCAAACCCTGGGATCCTGCATACCTTATGCAAAAAGAGCAAAGGGAAACAAAAAGTAATTTTTAAACAATGTAGTCACTTTACCTTGCCCGTCTTGTGATCAAACCAGACGAGAGCATGGTTCCTTGACAGCACTTTGCAATCAAAGGTAGCATTATTCTGCGCAGGTCGACAGCGGGCCACGGAGCGGCCGATCTTAATGGGCTCGTCCAGGTAGACATGACGCTCCTGAAACGGGTGCGAGTTCGGGCGGCAAGTGAAGATGGCCAAGGCTGACGGCATCGAGGACAGACTGGGGGATGTCTCTCCTACCAAGGGACAAAGAGGAGTTCCACCGGATCCGGACTGCCCTTCACAAGCCTATACCCCTATCCCCCCCAAAATTTTATATTAAAACAAACTGCACATTGTCTAAGCATAACCAGTGAACATCAACAACTCTTCACTTGAGTGGGAAGACAAGCCAGTACAAGCCCCATCACCTTCTTTAAAACCCAGCAGCGCCCTGATCACAAAAAGTCTCCAACTGGCAGCTTTCAGTCCATCTTCTTCCCTGGGAAGAAAAGGCTCAAACATCGGACAGCTTCAGCCAAGAAAACTCCTGGAAGACAGTTTGGGAACTGGAGGTATCCAAGCAGATGAGTCACACACCAATTCTTGTGTTTTGTTTGGGATCGCGGCTGCTTTTCCCCTTCGGTGGCGGAAATGTTGCAGCACTGCAGCATGAAGGAAGGGTCGGTTCGATGCGGCCAGGAAGGTCCCTTCGGAGCCAAAAGAGGTGTAGCCGGCAGCCACCACCCGTCCTCTAGAGCCTCAGAGGCGGAAGGGTCGTAAGGGTCCGAGGGGGTCTAGACCGCCAGCGGGACAGTCTGCATTGCCCCAGAAGCGCGGAGGCCGCCGGGAGGTGGCACGGAATCTTCGGCTGGCACAAGCCGAGGCGGCGGTGGCTGGGGTCCTTGGCACGGGGCGCAGGGACCCGCAGGGGCGCGGGGACCAGCGGAGTAGGGATTCCCGGGCACCTGGCGGGCGTGCCCGCGACCAGGGCGGGGATCGGGCTCCGCAGGCCGGTGCTGAACGAGCTAGGCGCGACCCCGGCGAGACTCGGGGGGTCTTCGCCCGCAAGAAGTTGATCCCTGGACGCCTGGGCTCTTGGCTACTGGTCAGCACACCGGCCGCCTCTTCTCAGGGTCGCCCCAGCGAGGGTCGCATCTCAGGGACAGCAGCCCCAGCTCCAGGCGGACGGAGAGGTGGGGGAGGGAGGCTGGCCCGGAGGTTCGGGGAGAGGCCTGGAGGCCCCGGGCTGAGCCTGCCCCAGCCTCCACCACTCTCGGCGGGTGGGACACGTTCAAGCTGTGCCAGGCGAGGCAGGAAACTTTCCGACCTGGTAGAGAAACACCAAAACAAACGGCCGTCAAGCGCCGGTGCCCGCCTGCCTCAGCTCTCGACCCCCTCAACCCGCCCCCCTCCAGCTCTCTCTACTGGCCGCCAACTCGGCTGACCTCTCCACGGACCGGTTGCGGAGATTTGAAGTCCAGACGCCAGGACAGGTCCAGTTTCCCCTGCCGCCGCCTCAGCTTACCTTGCCAGCACCAGCCGCCATAGTGACTCTGACTGAAACCTACCGGGTGCACAGGCACGGGAACGCGCACCCTTCAAGGGTCCTCCTAACCCCTCTCCCGCACCGTAGTGCGGGGACGTCACGTGATCGACGCCATGGAAACCATGATGGTCAGGGGCAGAAAAGAGGGCAAGCTAATTTTTAACTCCGGACGCCATCTTAGTTAAGGGCCGGAAGCTTCAAACGACGGAGCGAAGTTCTATGACCATGTTAGTTAAGGGCAAGAGAGAATTTGACCCCTGGAAGGTTTATAAAACGCGTCAGCTTCCTACTTTACCGTGTTGGTAGGAAGGCACCAACTTGCACTCAATTTATTCACTATAACCCTCGCTGAAGAAACCAATGAGCAAAGAGAACACACCCGTCCAAACGAGATGTTATTAATTTTATCTGTGGGCGGTACAGTTTTCCCACAGCTGCCTTAGGATTAAGAAACCAATTTCCCACAAGTTCTAGAATCTGTGCATGAGAGAGTCCATTCTTCTGCTAAAGTCTTCCCATTGTGTATCATGTGCTGAGAAAAACTTTTCTTAGTCCCTGCATTTTGTTTTGTTGACCTGTCTTCTCTATAGACTTACCATTTTACCCCAGGGGTTCCAACGCAGATTTTACCCCAGGAAGAGTGTGACTTAAGCAAGTTTAAAATCATGTTCCTACCCTGGCTGGTGTGACTCAGTGGACTGGGTGCTGACCTGCAAACTGAGGGGTCACCAATTCTATCCCCAATCAGGGCACATGCCTGGGTTGCAGGCCAGGTCCCCAATTGGCAGTGTGTGAGAGTCAAACACACATGGATGTTTCTCTCCTTCTCTTTCTCTTTCCCTTCCCCTCTAAAAATAAATAAGTAAAACCTTTAAAAATTTAAATTTAAAATAAAATAAACTCATGTTCCTTCCAGAGAGAGGTCTGGAAAATTTCCAATATGAAAAAAAGAAGTATTTCCCCCACTCATTGTATTAAGATTGGTGAGATGTCATATGATCTCAAAAAGAAAAAACTGCAAAGTCTTGAAGAAAATTTCCAGAAAAGATGATGGAAAAAAGTCTCACTCATTTAGAATCAATGGTGGCATCATAAAATTCCTGCAACAACAGATTCCACCACAGTCACCTTGAGCAAGTTTCCAAACCTTTTCAAGCCTGGTTTTCTAATCTATAACACGAAGATAATGCATAACTCACCTGTTATTATGAGAATTCAAGGTAATTATCTACATTACTCAAGAAAGAGTAGCTAGTCTTCATTCCGTATTAATATATAGGGCTTTGGCCCTGTCCTAAATTTTGTTCTGGGCCCTGGGGACATACATGTGAACAAAACCTCAAATCCTCCCCTCTGAGAGCACACCTGGGTATAAGGATGAGGGTATGGGGGATGACAAACTCAAATTACTTTGATGTATTCAGGGCTAAAAGATAGAGGCAAGCATGTGATGCTGAAGAAATCAAGGAGCAGCCTTCTTGGGGGGTGGGTAACTAAACTGAAGGAAGGAAGGCAGGAAAACCCCAGTAAATATGATGTTTACTGAATTTTCATTCTTATGAACTTTCAGAAAGAAGAAGTAGCAAGAAAAAGAACAAAGCTATTTGAAAGAACAAACCAATGTGCCTGAAACCTACTAGTGACTCAATAAGTGGCATAAAGTAAGTCTGGAGAGAAGAGTACATGCTAGGTTATAAAGAACTTGCATACTTTCCCAAGACTTTTCACTAATTCAGCAAATATGTACTAAACTACTACTGTGTTCAACATACTTTACTCTAAAGAAAAATAAGGATATGTTGAAAAGTTTAAAATAAGAGGTTGAAAAGTTTTATTTCAAGTAACTTTTAGGCTTATGTGGAATAAAGTAATATAGATCTATCTACACATTTCTAATGAGTTCCATGCATTAATTTAAAAGCCATTTATGCATTCTTTCATGTATACATTCTATAAATATTTAATTGAATGCCTACTGTGCAACTGATACATTGAAAGGCACTGGAACTACAACAATGAAAAAAAAAGGACTCCTTTGAGTTGCTCACAATTTAGGTGATGACACAATACGATCCTTGCCATAATAAGTATATCAAGAGTAATGGAATTTATGGCCTAGATGGTAGCATAAGTAAATAGGGTTCTCGTATTATCCCACAACCATATCAAAACTACAGAACAACCGTCATTCAGAACTGCCTGAAATATAGCTGAATAGAAGTCCTACACCTAGGGATTTAAAGAAGCTTCATAGATACTGATAGGAGGGGCAGAGACAGAATGAGTTGGTACCACACCCATGTGTGGTGGATAAAAATCAAGAGGGACATCTCAGCTATGGAGGTCCCGCTGAAGAACAAGGGAGCCTCAGCCACACCAGGCTCCCAAGCACAGAGTTCCAGTGCCAGGAAGAGAAGTCTCCGTAACTTCTGGTTGTAAAAACCAGTGAGGATTGAGGTTGAGTGAGGCAGAAGGCTACTGGAGTTGCATACAATTTCCCTTGAAGGGCCTGCAAAGGGATTTACTCTGACTTGTTCCCTCTGAGCTCCAGCACTGGGGCAGCAGCTTGGAAGGCACCAGGGATATATTCCCTGACCAGTTCCTTCCTAGGAACTGAACTGTCTGGCATCAGGACAAGCGGTAGAAGGGCAGCTTTCTCCACCCAAACAAAAGTTCTGACAGGAGCCATTGATTTTTTTTTTGAGCCCTCCCTGCACAGAGGCTCTGTCAACCTGACTATCACTGTTTCCCCACTTTGGTGATTCCCTGAGACCCTGTTTCACCAAGCTTGCAGGGCCGTTCAAGCTGTACAAGTGACTTTTCATTACAAATGGCCTGTCTTCTTGTGTTTCAGAATTTCTTAAAATCTCTCAAACAAGCTGTATCCAGCCTCAGTGTGTCTGTACCTCTCTACTAAGTGGCCCTAGGCCTGGAACTAGCAGCAGCTGGCTCTGGTTCACAGCTTGGCCTCTGTTGGGCACCCCAAGCCCAACAAAGGTACAAGGTATCAGCAGATTGTTTTATAGCTCAAGCCGAGGGTTGGGGGTAGGGTGTCCCAAGTAGGGCTCAGGTGGCAACTGACCTTGGCCTGCACCAGAACCAGTGCACTCAGTGGACAGCTTCAGACCACATTGACACACTACCCACCTGCCTCCATAAGTGGCACACTCAAGGGGTGAATTCAGCAGGTATCAGAGCCCCACTGAAGTGAGGTGTGCTCTGTGTGGCTGGTGCCTCCAGAACTGACCCTCCACTGTGGTCATAGGAGGTTGCAGGCAATCGTTGTAGCCAATCAGCCTGGGAGTATATCCCTCCCACTGATGTGCCAACAGCAATTATGGCTCAACTACAACAGGAGGAAGTACACAACCCACATGAGGTAGACGGTGCACCTGGATTGCCCAGCTCAGGTGAACAGGGAAGCTGTGCCAATGGACCCTGCAGGATCCCTACTACATTAGGCCACACAACCAAGCTCTGGGGAAAAAGCAGTTCTACCTAATGCATAGAAACAAACACAGGGAGGCTGCCAAAATGAGGGGAGAAAGAAACATGTCCCAAAATAAAAAACAGAACTAAACTCTAGAAAAAGAACAAACTAGAGACAAACAATCTACTAGATGCAGATTTTAAAACACTGGTTATAAGGATGCACAATGAACTTAGAGAGAATTTTAATAGCATAAAAAAGGACATGGAAACCATAAAAAAGAACCACTCAGAAAGAATACATTAACTGAAATGAAGAATAATTTACAGGGAATCAACAGTAGAGTAGTTGAAGCCAAGAATCAAATCAGTGATTTGGAATGGAAAAATCAAAAAATACCCAATTAGAACAAAAAAATGAAGGTAGTGTAAGGAGCCTCTAGGACAACTTCAAGTATACCAGCATTTGCATCCTCAGGCTGCTGGAAGGAGAAGACGGAGCAAGAAACTGAATGCCTATTTGAAAAAAATAATGACAGAAAACTTCCCTGACCAGGTGAAAGAAATAGACATACAAGTCCAGGGAGCACATCACCAAACAAGACGAGCACAAAGAGGCCCATACAAAGACATGTTATAATTAAAATATAAAAGGTTAAAGACAAAGGGGAATTTTAATTTTTTTTAATTTTAGAAAAAGAGGATAGGAGAAGAGGGCAAGAAAGAGAAAAATTGATTTTTTTGTTCAACTTATTTATGCATTCATTATTGGTTGATTCTTGTATGTGCCCTGACTGAGGGTCAAAACCACAACCTTGATGTATAGGGAAAATACTCTAACATATTGAGCTACCTGACAAAGGCCCTAAAGAAAGAACCTTAAAAGCAGCAAGAGAAAAGCAGTTAGTTACTTACAAGGGAGCGCCTATAAGACTGTCAGCTGATTTTGCAACAGGAATTTTGCTAGCCAGAAGGAACTGGCAAGAAATATACAGTGATGAAAAGCAAGGATCTACAACCAAGATTACTCTACCCAGCAAAGCTATCATTTTTAATTAAAGGACAGAGAGAGAACTTCCCAGACAAGGAAAAGCAAAAGGAGTTCATTACAACCAAAGCAATATTACATAAAATGTTAAAGGGTCCTCTTGAAGAAGAAGGAGGAGAGGAAGAGGAAGAAGAAGAAGAAATAACAATGATAAAATGGCAATACATACATAACTATCAACAAATGAATCTAAAAACCAGAATAAAAAAAAGAAGCAGAAAAGAAAGATTCATGGATACAGAGAACATTCTGACAGTTGCCAAAGAAAGGGTTGTTGGGGGGATGGATATAAAAGGTGAAGGTATTAAGAAGAACAAATTGGTTGTTACAGAATAATCATGGGAACATAAAGTACAGTGTAGGGAATATAGTCAATAATATTCTAATAGCTATATATGGTGTCAAATGCATACTAGATTTATCAGGATAGTCACTTAGTAAATTATCTAATGTTTAATCACCTGGGTGTACACCTAAAATTAATATGATATTGTATGTCAACTGTGTTTGAAAAATAAAAAGATTATTTTAAAAAGTAATGGAAATATGGTAGAACAGCTTAAACTGAGATTTGCAAAGTGATAGAAGTAGGCCAGCTACTCTGGTAGCCGTGGGGTAACAAAATTTTAAGCCAAGAAACCCCAGAAACTTGAGACAATAGGACTTTAGGGGAATTACAAGTATTCTTTGTTACTGGAGCATGAGGTGTGGGGATCAAGTAGCGAGGCATAAAGGCATGGTTTTAATTGCTGAAGGACTTGGAGGCAACTGAATGGGTTTTAGAACATTCCCATCTTTTTCCTACAAGGTCAAAGTAGAGTAATAAAAATCAAGGTTTCAGAATCAAGTATTGCATCACCATCTACCAGCACTGTAATTGGTAAATTATTTAACTTTTCTGAGTTTTATATCCTCATTTGAAAAGAGTAGATAATCTCTCACAGTCTTATGACGGTAAGATAAAATAATGCAAGACAAAGTTATTACCATGATGCCTGGAAAATAGTAGTATTTTCCAGGATACTGGAAAATAATATTCAGAGAACATTAGTTTTTATTATTATTACTGAGAAGAAGAATTCTCCCAGCTTGTCACATATAGGAAGGAGCAAGTTGTATTATCCCTAATTTGTCTACAGAGAAACTTGTTTATGTATGTGGAAACAAAAGTGTCTCTATATGTTGAGTTCTACTACAATACCTCTTAAAACTAATGTTAAACAATCATAATAGGCTTTTTCTGCAAGAAAATCTTGGATTGCTATAACATGGCAGGGTAAGGGATCCTACTAAGCTATGCAGTGTGTTGAAAATGCCAAAATGACATTGAAGGCGTTCTTCACCCACTGGTATTTGGCAGGCACAGAAAAAACTTAAGAAATCTCATGTATGAGATATTTAGAATTCTAAGCCATGTGGGTGTTACTCCCTGTGATTCTATATCCATACAATGTGTTAATTAAATAAAAACATCATGTTTTAAGAAATTTGGAATGATGATATTTCCCAATGTTGTAGCTCCCTAGTATTTTTTTATTTTTACCTTTTTTCTCTCTTTTTTTTGTAAATCTTAAAGAGAACACTAGACAAATAACTATTAGTACTGCTATGAACAATGCTATTTTCAGTCTTAGAGGAACAGAGAATTGTACATTTATTACCCTGAAACAGTGAAAGACAGGCAATTATTAGCATTTCAGATGTGTAGGAGACAACTCTTTAAACTTACTTAAAATGCAACACTCCCTAAGTGATAATGATCTAATTGGACTTTAACCAATGACATTTGATATAATGAACTGTGGAACACTTGCATAACTGCTTAAGAGGAGTAGTTGGATTGGAAATGTAGGTAAGCAAACTAAAGATGAGGCCTAAATAGTCAAAGATTAAAATTCAGAGTATATATTTTTAATGACACACATTGGCTTATTAAAAAGAAGTTTGATTCTTTTCCCAAAGAGGAAGGCTCTCCTCATGAGGGAGATTCTAATGAGTGGAAATACCCTGTAATTTCCCAGGTGCCTGGGGTGGAGTGGCCCAAACATTCCAGAAGAACTGCTCATCTGTGTTTGGCTTCCTGGTTCAACAGGAAATAAAAGAATAAAAATTACCTAAAGATGAGTAAAGACTTTTATTTTTCAATCATCAGTCTTTTTATGTGAACACAAAGAGAGGGTATCAAAATATTAACTCTCAAAAGAATCCCTCATTTTGTAGGCAAAGAACCTGAGGCTCAGAGAAGGAACATTTATTGAATGTGTATTTGTCACATGATTAGTACCACACAGAGATGTCATGANCTGTAATTTCCCAGGTGCCTGGGGTGGAGTGGCCCAAACATTCCAGAAGAACTGCTCATCTGTGTTTGGCTTCCTGGTTCAACAGGAAATAAAAGAATAAAAATTACCTAAAGATGAGTAAAGACTTTTATCTTTCAATCATCAGTCTTTTTATGTGAACATAAAGAGAGGGTATCAAAATATTAACTCTCAAAAGAATCCCTCATTTTGTAGGCAAAGAACCTGAGGCTCAGAGAAGGAACATATATTGAATGTGTATTTGTCACATGATTAGTACCACACAGAGATGTCATGATGCCTCATGACATCTCTGTGTGGTATTAATCACATTTTATATGTAGGAAAACTGAGAACCAAAGAGGTTCAGCGATTGATTGTAAATTACCATGCTAAATCTAAAGTACATGCTGTTTTTTTAAAAAAATCTTTATTGAATTTGGAGGGGAAGGGGTTGGTGAAACTAGTACACGTTCGTTGCAAATATTCAAATAAGAATAGTAAGGAAAAGTAAGTCTTCTCTAGCCTCATCATAAATCCTCAGTCTAGAGCTAACCACTGTTAACAGTTTGTAAGCTATGTCCTTCCAGATGTTTTTCTAACCCACATGAGGCGCACCCTTTTAAAAACAATGCCACATTATTTATTAAAAATGAAAAAGTGATAAATACTTTATGTCAATATTTTTCCTAAAAGTGGTAAATACTTTATGTCAATAGCAAAAAGTCAGTATCGGAGGGAAAGGGAAGAAGGGAAGGAATTATATTTATTTTTATTATTTTTCATAAGATCCCTTTTGATTACTGAAAGTGGTTTCTTACTTTTAATAATCAATTTAAGAATGTTACTTGGAATGCAGTAAATGCTTAAGAAAAAAAGGGATGGGTCAGAAAGGCATTTTATATAAGGCATTTTCTTTCTTAATTTTCATTGGTATACCTAGATTTATTTTAAAATAATTTAATTAAATAACCAATTAAAATATCAGAGATAGTTCATATGTGGTGGTTTTGTTCATCTAGTGATTTTAAAAATATATTTTAAGGCCCTGGCCAGGTAGCTCAGCTGATTAGAATATTGTCCTGATATTCCAAGATTGTGGTTTCAAGACACATAGAAGAATCAAGCAATGAATGCGTAAGTGAGTGAGAAAAACAAATTGATTCTCTCTCTTTCTCTCTCTCTCTGTCTCTCCCTCATTCTAGATCTCCCTCACTCTCTCTTCCTTCCTGTTTCTATGAAAATATCAAGTAAAATAGATATTTTTAAAGTATATTCTTTGTTCTGGAAAAACCATGACATTTTTTAATCACTGTTTTTTAGTATAATTATTTGTTCCTTTTTTAATATGTATTTTATTGATTATGCATTACAGTTGTCCCATTCCCCCCTTCACTCCCCTCCACCCTGCACACCCTGCCTCCTCCATCCCCCCCTTTAGTTTATGTCCATGTGTCACAGTTCTTTAGATTCTGTATTTCCCATAGTATTCCTGCCCCCCCCCCGTCTATTTTCTACCTACCATCTGTGCTACTTATTCTCTGTATCTTCTCCCCCCGTCTCCTCCTCCCACTCCCCTGTTGCTAACCCTCCATGTAATCTCCATTTCTATGGTTCCACTCCTGATCTAGCTGTCCTCTTAGTTTGCTTTTGTTTTAGGTGTGATTGTTAATAACTGTGAGTTTGCTGTCCTTTCACTGTTCATATTTTTTGTCTTCTTTTTCTTAGGTAAGTCCCTTTAACATTTCATATAATAAGGGCTTGGTGATGATGAACTCCTTGAATTTGATCTTATCTGAGAAGCACTTTATCTCTCCTTCCATTCTAAATGAAAGCTTTGCTAGATAGAGCAGTCTTGGATGTGGGTCTTTGGATTTCATGACTTGGAATATCTCTTTATATAATATAAAGATTAAAATATAATATAATTATGATATATCTTGGTGTGTTCCTTCTTGGGTCCAACTTTTTTTGGGCTCTTTGAGCTTCCTGGGTTTCCTGGAAGTCTATTTCCTTTGCCAGATTGGGGAAGTTCTTCTTTATTATTTGTTCAAATAAGTTTTCCACTTGTGGCTGTTCCTCTTCCCCTTCTGGTACCCCTATAATTCGGATGTTGGAACATTCAGAGATGTCCTGGAGGTTCCTAAGCCTCTCCTCATTTTTTTGAATTCTTGTTTCTTCCTTCTTTTCTGTTTGGTTGTTTCTTTCTTCCTTCTGGTCCACTCCATTGATTTGAGTCCCAGTTTCCTTTCCCTCACTATTGGTTCCCTGTGCATTTTTCTTCATTTCACTTAGTGTAGCCTTCATTTTTTAAATCTATTTGTGACTAAAATCAACCAGTTTTGTGAGCATCCTGATCACCAGTATTTTGAACTGTGCATCTGATAGATTAGCTATATCTTAGTTGCTTAGAAATATTGGCTCTGGGGCTCTGAGTTGTTCTTTGCTTCGAGCGATAATGTTTTTGTCTGTTCGCACTTGTTATGGATGAGGGGCAGAGGCCTAGTTGTTCACCTGGGCGGGTCAACCCAGTTTCTGGTTTGTGACTAGGGGTGGGGTCAGAGAGGGAGCATTGGCATTTATTGGGCTCTCTCTCAGATTTTGGTCCCCTCTGCCACTTCCCACAAGCAAATTGGGCCTTTCTGGTATTGGTTCCCAGGTGGGTGAGCTTGTGTACATTCTAGGACCCTGAGGGTCTCTCCAGTGAACTCTCCTGTGATGCTGGGAGTCTCTCCCGGTGCCTCAACCCCTGAAAGTTTTTTTCAGTCAGTGCTTTTAGGCTTTATTTTCCAGCACTGGGGCCCTGGGTTGCACGGTCTGTCTCACTGTTCATTTTTTTCACCTGGTTTATCTGCACGTGAATGTGTGACTGCAGTCAGCCAGTTGCCTTGCGCCTTCACTGGGCCTGCCTGTTGCCACCCGCTCCCCCCATGCCTGGGATCTGCCAACTGCTGCCTGCACGCCTGGGTTAGACTGGCAGCCACTGCTTTTTCCTGCCGCGACCCCTCTCCACCTACCACCGACTCTGTCCCTCTTACTGGTCTGGATGAATGGTTCGTTGTTGTCAGACTTCAGTACAGTTCAATTTTCTGTCTCTTTTGGTTGTGTTTTTGTTTCTAAATCTTTGTTGTCCTTAATTTTGGTTGTGCAAGGAGGCACAGTATTTCCACCTATGCCTCCATCTTGGCTGGAAGTCCAAGTCTGTATAGTTTTATACCCCTAAATTTGTGGTAATTTATTACAGCAACAACAGAAAATGTGTACATCTCCATATTTACATTTGCCTTTTAAATGGTGGCCTTTTATGTGTTAGGACATTAAGTTTGAGTGATTTTCATCTTCTGCTTGGCTTTGAATACATCACATTTAATGCAATGAGAAAATAAATGCAGAATCCCTAGGTTTTGTTCTGAAAGGGGCACTAGCTCTTGTATAGTTTTTCACCAGGATTGTGTAGATATATTTACAGATCATTTATTTTTTAAATTATGTGTTATTAACTATGCTATTACAGTTGCCCCCATTTCCCCCCTTTGCTCCCTTCCACTTAGCACCCCCTACTCCCTCAGGCAATCCCCACACCATTGTTCATGTCCTTGGGTTATGCATTTAAGTTCTTTGGTTACTCCATTCCCTATACCATACTTTACATCCCCATGGCTATTTTGTATAACCGAAGAACTTGGAGTTATACAAAAGGCTATGTTGTAACTACCTATTTGCACTTCTTAATCCCCTTACCTCTTCACCCATTCCTCCACATGCCCCTCCCCTCTGGCAACTATCAAAGTGCTCGCCATATCCATGATTCTGTCTCCGTTGTTGTTTGCTTAGTTTGTTTTTTAGATTCATTGTTGGTAGATATGTATTTATTGCCATTTTATTTTTCATTGTTTTGATTTTCTTCTTTTTCTTAAATAAGTCCCTCTAACATTTCACATAATATTGTTTTG
This sequence comes from Sturnira hondurensis, assembly GCF_014824575.4. Classification (NCBI taxonomy): domain Eukaryota; kingdom Metazoa; phylum Chordata; class Mammalia; order Chiroptera; family Phyllostomidae; genus Sturnira; species Sturnira hondurensis. The sequence continues at coordinate 4,368,571 of NW_028075471.1, read as the reverse complement.
GTGATAAACTCCTTTAGTTTTTTTCTTGTCTGGGCAGCTCTTTATTTGCCTTTCGATTCTAAATGAAATCTTTGCTAGTCTTGGCTGTAGGTCCCTGCTTTTCATGACTTTGAATATATCTTGCAAATCCCTTCTAGCCTGCATAGTTTCTTTTGAGAAATCAGCTGACAGTTTCATGGAAACACCCTTGTAGGTAGCTAACTGTTTTTTTCTCACTGCTTTTGAGATTCTCTCTTTATCTTTAACCTTTGGCGTTTTAATTATGAAGTGTCTTGGAGTGAGCCTCTTTGCATTCATTATGCTTGTGACTCTCTGTGCTCCTCAGACTTGCATGTCTATTTCCTTAACCAAATTAGGGCGGTTTCTTTCATCATTGTTTCAAAGAGATTTCCAGTTTCTTGTTCTTTCTCTTCTTCTCCTGGCACCCCAATAATGCGAATGGTGGAACACTTGAAGCTGTCCTAGAGGATGCTTACACTATCCTTGTTTTTTTTTTAATTTTTATTCTCTCATTGTTGTGATTGGTTGTTTTTTGCTTTCTTATGTTCCAAATCATTGATTTGATTCTCAGCTTCATCCACTATACTGTGGATTCCCTATAAATTGTTCTTGATTTCAACTAGTGTACCCTTCATTTATGACTGGATCTTTTTTATTCTCTTGAGGTCCTTACTAAATTCTCTGAGCATCCTTATAACCAGTGTTTTGAACTCTGCATCTGATAGATTGTTTATCTCCATTTTATTTAGTTCATCTTCTGGAGTTTTGATTTGTTCTTTCATTTGGGCCATGCTTCCTTGTATCCTCATTTTGGCAGCCTCCCTGTGGTTGTTTCTATGTATTACATAGAGTTGCTATGACTCTGTGTGGCCTAATGTAGCGGGTGTCCTGTAGGTCCCAGTGGCATAGCCTGCATTCTTGGAGTTGCACCCTTCATGTGGGCTGAATACACCCTCCACTTGTACTTGAGCCTTAATTGTTGTTGGCAGGTCAATGGGAGGGATTTACCCAGGTCAGTCAGCTGCAAGGACCGGCTTTGACCACTAATCACCAATCTCTGCCCTCCATGGATGGTCAGCAGTATAGGGAAGGGTGGTGGTGCTCCAACATGCTCTATAGCTGTCTATTGGGTGTGTAGGCTCTGGGGCTTCCAGGGCTGTGCAGGCCAAGTCAGTCCCCACTTGTGTTCTATCTGGGGCCACCCTGCCTGAGCTACGAAGCAATCTGGGATGGCTGCCACTTGTACTGTGCCTGGAGATCCCCAGCAGAAGCCAGTCTGTGAATGTAAGCTGGCAGTTGCTAGTGCTGAGCCTGGGGCCATTTGGCAAAAGGCATGGGGGCTGGGAGCTCACTGGGGCCTGCTGTTGTTTGTTTGAGAGGAATCAGAAAGGTTTGAAGCATTAACCAAGACCGTTTATATGAAAAAATCACTGTTAACAGCTTGGGTAGGACCATAAGTTGGATGGGATGGAGTCTCAAGGGATCTCTAGGGCAGGGCAAAGAGTGCTAGTCAGGTTGATGGAGTCTCACCAATGACTGGCTTTATGAATCTGTGGGAGGAGGGCTCAGAAAGGGACAATCGCGTCTGCCTGCCTTTCTGTCTGGTAGAAAGCCGTCCCCCATTTCTGACTTTTATGCCAGACACTTCAGTTCCTCCCTGTATGCCATTCCATTTGCTGCTTTGGTGCTGGAGCTCAGAGAGAATGAGGCTGAGTAAGTCCATGTTTGAGTTTTTTAAGGGTTACTGCTTGGAACTCCAAAAGTATCTTCCACTGACTCAATCTCTGCTAATTTTTGCATCCATACACTATGAAGACTTATCTTCCTGATACTGGAAGCTTGGGCTGGGGGGCCTGATGTAGGGCTTGAATAAAGTAGTTTGTTTTGAATAAAGTAGTTTGTTTTGAATAAAGTAGTTTACTATTCTTATTCATAACACTAGTAACAATTTGTAATGGGGTATGAGGGTAACATCTTTAATGTTTGTTTCCCTCTGAACTGCAAGTATTGAAAGGTACAAATACTTGTTTGTATTAAACAAATACTTGTTTTTATTAAACAAATACTTGTTTGTATTAAACAAATACTTGTTAATACAAGTATTAAATAAATACTTGTTTCATGTTTGTTTCCCTCTGAACTGCAAGCATTGTAAGGTAAGGTAAGGTATGGTAAGGTAAGGTAAGGACCCTGTCTGTTTTTCCTTCCTACCTTTCTCCAGCAACTTGTACAGTTCCTGGCACATAGTAGGCACAAAAACAATTTGTTAATTGATTGGATCTTTGGGTATACAAATACTCATTCTTGAATAGCTAATGAGAAGCTAAATGCTATGTAACAATGTTTTTAAAATACTAAACTATAAATTATAATTATATAGATTATATCGTTACATGTATTATATAGTTAGATTATTTTAAATAATATTAAAGTAAAAATTTAAGAAAGAGAAAGCTATTTTCAGCATGAACCTGGAAACCTCTTTGCAGATGATTATGCTTCTATGATTTTTTCCTAGATGCAGATTCAGACTACAGTGTCTGAATGCCATTCTTGCATATGTGTGAGTTCCTTCCAAAAGGCTTCTTATGAGATCAGGAATAGATTGTCAGGGAAGACAATCTATAAGTGGTGTCTTCACTTCCTGCTGGCAGAAGGCCCTAGAATCAATCAGGCAGGGAGCCCACCCCAATCCTTTGTGCTCAAATCAGATTGTATTTCAACACTGTAACAGCCAAAATGGAGCAGTTTGGGGAAAATGGAGTTAAAATAACCACTAAGTGGTACTCCCATGCTGGAGATATTTCTAAAAGCTACAGCTAACAGAAAGATTGCCCTTCATTTCCAGGAAGAGTCACTTCTGGGAGTGTGAAAGTGGAATGTCATAAGTTAAACTGAATAGCAGAGTGATAAGCCTGAGAAGCACTTCCACATTTAGCTTTGTGGAAGGGTATACTGAGGCCCAACATTTTTCTATGCGACCTAAGTCACAGTTCTGCTTGGGCAAGTGTTTCTGAAAGCAAAATTTTTTTGAGTCTGCTATTATTGTTTAGGATCAAGGTTTGGCAAGCAACAGAATCTAACCCTGGCCAATTTAAGCCTACGAAAATTATTGGAAACACATGGGGGTACCTGGGAGAATGAAAATAAATGCTGAAGAAGGAAGTCTTAGGTAGGATGGGGAAGCAGAGCAGATAAGCAACCAAACCTAATAACCACCCTCTTCAGGGCATCACCTTTAGAGGGAATCAGATCACAATTTTTCAGTCCTTGAGACCCTGTACTCAAAATTCAAATACCTAAGAAACCATTGATCTAGGTTGGATTACATGCACATTTCATGGCCACAAGGATGAGGCACTTTGAAGGACAGTCCCATTAACTTTGTATCCAATGGAGGAGGGACGTTTTTCCAAAGCTCTTGCCAGAAGGAAGGGGAAGGATTGCTTGGCAGGCAAAAACACTAGCTACTCACTTAGCTTATTCACTGCATATGCATTCAAGAAAATTAGTCTTCTACTTGAGCCTCTTAGCAAAGACATATAGCTTCTTATGTCTTCTTATGTCTTCTTATGTCTTCTTATGTCTTCTTAAGCAGGTGACTTCCTATGTGGCCTTAGACAAATCATAAGCTTTCTCTGAGCCATAGGAGAGGCTCAGAGAAATTTGTTTGTAAAATTTGTTGAACAGTTTTGACCAGATGATCCCTAATACCTTGTGGAGTGCCAGAAGAGAAAATATTCTCCTGGATGCTGGCAATGTGACCTTGGATCACTCATTTACTAATTCTGGGTTTCCCTATGTGTAAAGAAAGAGGTTGAACTAGGTAGTTTCCAGTTCCTTCTACCTGTTAAAGTCCACAATTCTCTAAAAGGATAGTTGGAAGTAGCCAGGTCAGACTTTCCCTCCAAATCAATGGGATATCCTTATTTTTAGGAAATATATACTGAAGTACCAAGGGCTATAGGGACATTATATATGTAACTACCTTCAACTAATTCAGGAAAAATCTTATATATTATATTAGTTTGGCCAAAAAGTTCATTTGTTTTTTTCCTCAAGATGGCTCTAGTAGCCCTTAGTTGTCTTTAACTTCATTCAAAAATTTTTTGTTAGATTGTATTACAACAGCTGTCATTTTTTGTTAGATTGTATTACAACAAGTATCATATCAGCATACATTTTTTAAAAACTTATCAAAATTGGTGAGCTTTTCTGTAGCCATTTTAAGTCTTGAAGATAGAAGAAAATAAGCAACTTTTTGGCATATTATGCTTTATTATTTCAAGAAAGGTAAAAGCACAACTGAAACACAAAAAAAGATTTGTGCAGTGTATGGGGAAGGTGCTGTTACTAATCAAACATGTCAACAGTGGTTTGCAAAGTTTCGTGCTGGAAATTTCTCCCTGGATGATGCTCCACAGTCTGGTAGACCAGTTGAAGTTGATAGGGATCAACTAGAGCCATTAATTGAGAACAATCAACATTATACACACAGGAGACAGCCAACATACTCAAAATATCCAATAAATCAAGTTATTAGAAAAAATGAAAAACATGTCTTTTATTTTATAGAAAAAAATCATATGGACTATTTGGCCAACCCAATATATTAAATGTTAATATAAATATTTATTTAAAAATGTATATACACACACACACACACACAGACTTCCAGCCAAGATAGAGGTATAGGTAGATACATAGTGCCTCCTCACACAACCAAAAGAAGGACGACAACAACTTTAAAAACAAAAAAACAACCAGAACTGCCAGAAAACAGAACTGTATGCAAGTTTGACAACCAAGGAGTTAAAGAAGAAACATTCATCCAAATGGACAGGAAGGGCAGAGAAGGGCAGCTGGGGCAGAGAGGACTTGCAGCAGGGTGGCAGCTGGATGACCAAACCGGGCAAGTCAGTGGCTCTCAGACCAGGTGAGGTGACAGTGGATGGACTGGGAAGTCCCACAGTTGTGTGTGGATAAACAGGGAGGAACAAGTGGGGAGTGAGACAGACCATGCAAACCAGGATTTCAGCATGGGAAATAAAGCCTCAAAACCTCTGACTGAAAAATCCTGTTGGGGTTGCGGCAGTGGAAGAAACTCCCAGTCTCACAAGAGAGCTCTTTGGAGAGACTCACAGGGTACAAGAATGTACACAAACCCACCCACCCAGGAATCAAGACCAGAAGAGCCCAATTTGCTTGTGAGTAGTGGAGGAAGTGACTGAAAGCCTATCCAGAGCACAGCAAGTGGCGCTGTTCCCTCTCGGACCCCTCCCCCACATACAGAGCCACAATGCAACAACCTAAGCCTATACCTAAGGCTCCACCCCTTACTACATAACAGGTGAGCCATGACAAAAAAAATACGGTGCAAATGAAAGAACACATCAAAGCTCCAGAAAAAATACAACCAAGCAATGAAGAGATAGCCAACCTATCAGATGCACAGTTCAAAACACTGGTAATCAGGGTGCTCACAGAAATGCCTGAGTATGGTCACAAAGTAGAGGAAAAAGTGAAGGCTATGAAAAGTGAAATAAAGGAAAGTGCATGGGAAACCAACAGTGACAGGAAAAAACTATGACTCAAATTAAAGTTTTGGACAAGAAGGAAGAAATGAACATTCAACCAGAACAGAATGAAGAAATAAGAATTCAAAAATATGAGGAGAGGCTTAGGAATCTCCAGGACAACTTTAAATGTTCCAACATCCAAATCATAGGAGTGCCAGAAGAAGAGGAAGAGTAAGAAATTGAAAACTTATTTGAAAAAATAATGGAGAACTTTCCTAATCTGGCAAAGGAAAATAAACTTTCAGGAAGTCTAGGAAGCTCAGAGAGTCCCAAAGAAGTTGGACCCAAGGAAGCACCCACCAAGGCACATCAGAATTACACTGCCCAAGATTAAAGATAAGGGAAGAATCTTCAAAGCAGCAAGAGAAAAGGAAACAGTTACCTACAAAGGAGTTCCCATCAGCCTGTCAGTTGATTTCTCAAAAGAGACCTTACAGGCAAGAAGGGGCTGGAAGGAAGTGTTCCAAGTCATGAAATCCAAAGACCTACATACAGTCAAGATTGCTCTATCCAGCAAAGCTTTCATTTAGAATGAAAAGGCAGGTAAATTGTTTCCCAGATAAGGTCAAGTTAAAGGAGTCCATTGTCACTAAGCCCGTATTATATAAAATACTAAAGAGTCTTATCTAAGGAAGAGGAAAAGATTAAAAACCAAAAAACAGTAAAATGACAACAAAGTCACAACTACCAATCATGGAATCTAAAAATACAAAACAAACTAAGCAAACAACCAGAACAGGAACAGAATCACAGAAATGGAGATTTGCATGGAGGGCTATCAGTGGGGGGCAGGGTAGGGGGAGAAAGCGAGAAAAGGTAGAGGGAATAAGGAGCATAGGCAGTAGGTACAAAATAGACAGAAGTTAAGAATGAAGTTGTGAAGTTAAGAATAGTATAGAAAACGTAGAAGCCAAAGAACTTGTATGTACAACCCATGGACATGAACTAAGGGGATGGGGAATGTGAGTGGGTGATGGGGTGCAGGGTTGAGGGAAAAAAGAAGAGGGGAATGGAACAACTGTAATAGCATAATCAATAAAATGTGTTCTAAAAATAAAAAAGAATACACAATTTGTTAAAAATAAAATACATAGCCCTTTTGCAGCCATCGCTGAGGCGCCAGCGGTCAAAATGAAGTTCAATTCCTTTGTGACTTCTGACCAGAGCAAGAGCCATAAAAGGCATTCCAATGCACCTCCTCACATCTGCAGGAAGGTTATGTATTCTCCTTTTTCCAAAGAGCTAAGAATGAAGCACAGCATTCAATTCATGCCCATCTGAAAGGATGACGAAGTTCAGGTTGTGTGAGGACATTACAAAGGGCAGCAAATTGGCAAAGTAGTCCAGGTTTACGAGAAGAAATATGTCATCTACACTGAACAAGTGCAATGGGAGAAAGCTAATGGCACAACTGTTCATGTGGGCATTCACCCCAGCAAGGTGGTTATCACTAGACTAAAACTGGACAAAGACCGCAAAAAGATCCTTGAACGTAAAGCCAAATATCACCAAATAGGAAGGGAAAAGGGCAAATACAAGGAAGAAACAATTGAGAAGATGCAGGAATAATATAATCTTATACACAGCTTTAATTAAAAACTTGAAATGACAAAATATAGACACACGCATATAAAACAAGAGAGAGAGAGGAAGAAAGTGAGAAGAAATGTGGCTAGTGTTAAAAAACAGTAAATTTAAATAAAGAACATGTGGGAGTCTTCTGTACTATTCTTGAATTTTTTTTTCTAAGTGTAATTATTTCAAAATGAAGTTTAAAAAATTAATGGGAGGGGTAAAAGAAAAGCTGTTCCTCTGCGTGTGTGTCCAAAGGCCTTTTGATGAATTATTTGTGTGGCAGATGAATATTTGTATGTCTATATTGCTAGATCTGAACTTTCTAGGGGAAGTTCCTAGTGCCAAGGCATGGACTGTACAATAAGTTTTCGCTATTAATGTGACAAAGCTCCATTGTGGACCTAGAAAACACTGGATAAAGCCTATCTATTTATTCTTCCTAAGAAGTCTGACTAAGTGGGTGGAGATTTCCTGTTGGCTTTTATGGTTTTCTTTTGTTTGGAGGAATATAGCTCAGACACAGCATGTGAGGAGGGACGCAAAAAACCCTGGAATTTATTTATTAAGAAGCATTTATTTATTCTTTCATGTTCAAACTTCAGTCACCTTGAAAGTACTCTTCATTTGATGCAATATACTCATCAAGACTTTTTGACTTCTTTTTTCCATTTTTTAAAACAGTTTCTGAACTGGTCAATTTTGATATCTTTTAGTGCTTCTGCCTTTGTGTTGTTTTGTTTCATTTCATCCACATCAGCAAAACCTTTCTCTTTGGGTACTTTTTCTATCCCAGGAAACAAAAAAGTCACTCAGGGTAAGATCAGGTGAATGGAGGGGGGTGGGTCACAGGGGTCACACCATTTTTTTGGTCAAAACTGCTGAATACTCAGTGCTGTGTGGGCAGCTGCACTTCTAAATTACCCATCATGGAATGGACAAATGTGTTGAAGGAGTCTTCAAAAAAACTTGCTGAAGCCCAGTGCAGCTTCTCACAACAATGCCAGCTGGTACACTGATACAGATGAGTTCCTAAACACTAACCTACTCGAGGAAGCCTGTATTTCAAGGGACCTGCCCTCCAGAAGATAATTCATTTTGGAGGGATCCCCCTTGTATACTCTCATATATGCTTTATACTTTTTTAAAAGATTTTATTTATTTATTTAGCTTTAGAGGGGAAGGAGAGAGGGAGAGAAACATCAATGTATGGTTGCCTTTCGTGTGTCCCCTGCTGGGAGTTGGCCTGCAGGGAACCGGTCTGCAACCCAGGCATGTTCCCTGACTGGGAATTGAACTGCGATCCTCTGGTTCGCAGGCCCGCGCTCAATCCACTGAGCTACACCAGCCAGGGCTATGCTTTATACCTTTAATATTCATCTATTACCCAAGAAATGTCTTACCAAGTACTTACTAACTTGATTTGAAACCAACCATTACTACCTTCATACAGTCATTTCTTATTCCAAAATGATTTCACTATCCAGAAGGGTGTTTTTGCAGGATTGTATTAGCAAAATACTGGAACCAACTTAAGGGTCAATCAATAGAGTATTAATTAAATATATTCATGCAATGGAAAATTGTGTAGATGTTAAAAATAAAAGAATAAAGCAGCCCCCTAAGAGTGAACTAGGAAACGATCTCCAAGTTAAGAAATAAATGAAGCACCTCCATATGACTAGATAATGAAACAATTTCCAAGGTTTAATTTTAAGAGCAATTTGCAAAATCATGTGTAAATATAATACTATTGTATTTTAAAATCTGCTTGAATGAGTAAGCAATGCGTGGACAATTAATGTTTTTGCCTACTTAAGCACATGCCTGTATACCTATACGCAGAGCATTTTCTGGAAAGATATACAAGAAATCAGTAACAGTGATAACCTGTGGAGAGGGGAACAATATGTGGGGATACATCTGGGGAACAAGGGAGGGAGGAAGACTTTTCATTTATATCTTTCGAGTTTTACCAAATTTAACATAGTAATCAGTGCCCCTTTAGTAGTAAACACTTAGGGTCCTTTCTCATCATGAAGGCTTAAACAAAGATAAATTACTGTAGCCAAGGAAACTGTCCTATTACTGTATGAGTATTATGAATATTGAGCTCAAAACTTCTCATATTTTTGCTCAAGCAGCTAGCCTTATCTTTGAGCATGGTAGGTGCTTAATGATTGTTTATGAAATTGAGTTCAACTGAATTGATTTGCAGTGCTTTTAGGGGTATGTCTATATATATTCACATATTCTTGCTGGTTTAAATCTAGGCGTTAGCATTTCGTGTGTTTCTCCCTTTTCTATCTTAAGGGGAAAAAACGATCAAACTAACATTTATTTTCTATTCTTAAGAACTTAAAACTTAGCCAGCAAGTGGATATAAATTAGTGCCTCCTTTTTGGTGGGCATTTTGGTGTCATAAAGCAGCATGTAACATAAACTCAGGTTTTAACCCAGTCATCTCAACCCTAACAATTTATCCGAAGGAAGTAATTATACACTTCAGAGAAAGATGTATGTACAAGGAAGTTTACTGCAATATTTCAGTTAATATTGAAAATTTGGAAAGAATCGTAAATGTTCATGGGTAGGTAACTGGTTACTTAAAGAATGGTATGTCCATCTAGTGTGGCCATTAAAAATGATGATTCCAGATTCCGCGGCGGTCACCGAGCAGATCAGATTCTTCTCTCATTCTTGCGCCTCCCTCGGCTTCCTCAGCAGCCATGTCTGATAAACCCGATATGGCTGAGATTGAGAAATTCGATAAGTCGAAACCGAAGAAGACAGAAATGCGAGAGAAAAATCACTAACTTCCAAAGAAACGATTGAACAGAAGCAAGCAGGCGAATCGTAATGAAGCCTGCACTGCCAATATGCACTGTACATTCCACAAGTATTGCCTTCTTATCTTACTTCTTTTAGCTGTTTAACTTTGTAAGCTGCAAAGAGGTTGGATCAGTTTAAATGACTGTGCTGCCCCTTTTCACATCAGAAGTACTGACAATGAAGGCCGCACTTCCCTCTCCCATCTGCCTCTCTAGCTGGCAGGGAAGGACAAGAAGGTAAAGGAAGAAGCTGGGCAGGACCACAGTGAAATCTAGAGTAAAACCAAACTGGTCCAAGGTTTCCTGCAGGCTGTAAAATGCAGTTTAACAAGAGTGCCATTTTTTTGTTAAAATTATTTAAATTATCGAATGCACAACTTTTAAAATATGCAAATAAAAAGCTTTAAAACCTGAAAAAATGATGATCCCACCCTGTATTTATTGATGAGGGGAAAAAAGAAAATATCTATAGCATATAACCCTGGCTGGTGTAGCTCAGTGGATTGAGCGCGGGCCTGCGAACTAGAGGATCGTGGTTCGATTCCCAGTCAGGGCACATGCCTGGGTTGCAGGCCGGTTCCCTGCAGGCCAACTCCCCAGCAGGGGACGCACGAAAGGCAACCATACATTGATGTTTATCTCCCTCTCTCCTTCCCCTCTAAAGATAAATAAATAAATAAAATCTTAAAAAAAAAAAACCCCAAAACAACAACAACAACAAAAATATCTATAGCATATAGTTAAGTAATAGAAAGAGATTATACATGTGTTTGCCATTTTTACAAATTTTCTACATAGGCCACTATATGTATATAAATAGCTATCTGGGAGAAATTTCATCAAAGTATTCAAAATGTTTATTTCTCCATGATGGATGATTATTATTTCCTTTCTGTATTTTTCATATTATTTACATTTTTTTCCTGGAGTACACGTTGTATCACATTTACCAAAAAAATGAAACTATTAAAGAAAAACAATAAAGTGATATCCCTAGTTTCACTCTTTCACTCAACAAGTATTTGTTGACTGCACCGGAGTATCCTAGACTTATTTTTCTTAATTTACAGACTGCAGAATATTCTATGCATCCATGTAAGAAAACATTGAACTAAGCACTTATAAAGGCTCGTTTTGAAAATTTAGGCACACACACAAAAAGAAATCGGAACAGTAGTTGTCTTTGGGAGAGGTTGAGATGGGAATTGTTTGGGAAGAAGTATGAATAAACATTTTAGGGTGATGGTAATGTTATAGAGTTTGTGTTACAGAGATATATACATTTGTTGAAACTCAGTGAAGGTAGTTTTAAGATTCATATATTACTCCATATGTCAATTTTACATCAAAAGAAAAACAAACAAATTAGATCTTAGGTAGTGATATTGATGTCTAGAATTTACTCTGAAATGCCCCCAAACCAAGATAGATTAATGGATGGATTGAGGAATGAATATAGGCGAATAGATATATAGCAAAGCAAATATAATAAAATGTTAATTGTAAATCTAATTGGTACATATACTTGTATTCACTATAAAATTCTTTTAATATTGTTATTTAAAAATTTTCATATTAAAATGTTGAGAAAAATGTAAGCACCAATCAACCATTGGTATATTGAATATGTTTATATTTTATCCTTATAGACTAAACTCAACAGATGAGTTCTGGAATTTGCCCCCCAGAAAAGTTCAATCTTTTTGAATAGGTCAGTTATATAAATACATATATGTGACATAATTAGTTATAGGGCTGTCTTCATGAATGGTAACTGTGCAGTCACACAGAGCCCCACACTTGGCTTAATGTTCCACTGTTGCAGTATTGAAATTCTTAATAATTTTTAAACAAGGGGCCCTGCATTTTTACTTTGCATTGGGCTCTGTAATTTATATTTCTAGTCTAGGCTAATTACAATAACAATATTTTTAGCATACATTATCTTCTGCCTATGTAAAGCATTGTTAAACACATGACATACATCATTTTACTGAATCCTCAAAAACGTACTAAAGGAGCAGCTACTATTAACACACCTATTTTACAGATGAACCTTCTAAAGCTCAAAAAGCAAAGCTATTTGCTCAAGTGCATATATTTATTGTATCCTCAGTATGCCAAGTAACACATTACACATGGTAATAAATATTTGTTGAATGAATAAATAATAATAATAATAATAGCAGCTTCATTTATTGGGCACCTTCCAAGAGGCTAGAATGCTCCAACTGAAACCTGATATGTTCTCCCCTAAACCAGACTCCCCACCTTTGGTGTCACTACCTCAAGGCCACATTTCCTACCACCTTAAATTAGATCAGGTCTCCTTTTGTGATACCTTAGCCTTCTTCTTTATAGCATTCATTACCATTGTAATTAGGTAGTTCTTTGTTTAATGCCTGTCTTCCCTCTGGACTGAAATCTCAGTGAAAACAGTGACTCATTTTTATCTGTTCGGCATTCTTTTCCCAGTATCCAGTACTGTACCTAGAGCATAGCCTACCTACCTGCCTGTCGTAACTTGATAATAAATTTTCTCATTTAATCCTCAACCTGTTAGGTAGAGATTGTTATTATCATTTTACAGGTGAAGAAAGTAAGGCTCAGAGAAAGTCTGAGTTAAGTCTGAGTTACCTCAGCACAGGACAAGCACCTACAATATAGTGAACCTGCATTTGCCTGAGTCCAAAGATCTCTTGTCATTTAACTGCAGCCCACTCTTTCCACATGACAATCTGCTTGACATTATCTTCTATTTCTAGGAACCATTTACTCCTTTAATATCTTGTTCAGCTCCTATTTTTACTGATTGACCTCAGGACTCTCTAATGAAGAGGAGACGTGCTTTCCAAGAAATAATTACAGCAAGTGATGTAAACAGCCTGGCTGAAGCTGGGACTTTATTTCTTAGCCTTAAGTAAAGCAGCTGGAAACTCTACCATTAAAAAGCCATGGATCCAATTTCCCTTTGGTATTAACTCATCCTTAGCCCTGGGAAACACCTTGATGTGGTCTCTTGGGCTATGTAAGTATAAAATCACGTCTAGTTCTTGGGAAAGGCTTGAAATAATTGAGGTAAAGCAAATGTGGATTCTTCAAGCTGTTAATAAGACATCTTTTGGTAGTTTTCTTCCCCTAAATATTATGATTTCTGTATGAAGATGTTTTTCCCTAAATCTGGATTTAGACTGTCTTAAGCTTATGCATTACCGGATATCTTCGCAGAGTTGGGAGTACTATCCTTTCATCAGTTGTTTGTGAGGGTCATGGAACTGGATGGGAAGGGATGCTGGGAGAGTGCACAGGCTTATTTTCTTTAGCCAGTGGTGGAGGAGAGGCTGTGAACTAGAAAAGGAGAATGCTTGGTCCATCATTCCATGGTGTGCCTTATGGTGTTAAGACTGAAAATCCCAGACCTTATGAATTGCACTAATGACAGATGGTGTTGCACCTTGTCTTTTGTAGGATATAGGACAAGAGAACATCATTGGGTTGTCACAGAGTTTTTTTGTGCTATTCTAAGGGTAAGTCTACATTGCAGATCTCTCAGAGTAGGGCAACAGTATAAATTGCCCTATTATATTTCTTTTCTGATATTTCTCAGGCCTCATAAAAAGGCTATGATTGTTAACAATCATAGCCTGACCTCGGTTGTGCTCTTGAGCTTGTTCCACTTTCTTGGAGTAATATCAAGCACTTTCCAAAGTCAGTGGTAGAAACAATGGTGACAATCATTTGTGCAAGACAATGGTGCCCAATGGAACTACATCCAATAGGGTGAGAAAGAGCTAGGCTGAAGCAGAAGAACAGGAGAGACTGTTCCTGAGAGCACAAGAGCTACATCAGAACTACAGAAGAGAAAGAGGTTGTTTTTTCTAGGGAATGGGCTGTGAGGACTTAGGCCAACATTAAAAGTAAGCAAAAGAGATAAGATATGATTTTGCTACTCTGTATGCCATAGTTAGTCCCAAAGATGGCTCCCAATGATCCTTGCTTTTTTGTATTCATGTCCTTATGAAGTCTTCTGCCACAGTGAGTCATGGCTAGTCTATGTGAACAACAGAGTATGGTGGAGATTACAGTAAGTGACTTACCATAGTAGTTGTAAAAGATTTGTAACTTCTGCTTTGATCTCTTGGATTGCTTGCTTTGGGGGGGTCAGTCATCTCATGAAGACTCTATATATTTTGTGTATTTTATTGATTATGTTATTACAGTTGTTCCAAGTTTTCCCTCTTTAACCCCCCCACATAGTACCCCCCTTCCCTCCAGCAATCACCCCCTTAGTTCATGTACTTGGGTTGTGCATATAAGTTCTTTGGCTTCTTCATTTTCTATAGTATTCTTAACATCTCCCTGGGTATTTTGTAGCTACCAATTATACTTTTTAATCCCTGCACCTTTCCCCATTCTCCTCCTTCCCCCTCCTAGCTGATAACCTTCCTAATGATCTCCATACCTATGATTCTGTTGCTGTTCTAGTTGTTTGCTTAGGTTCTTTTTTTTTAAAGATTCAGTTGTTGATGGTTGTGAATTTGTTGCCTTTTTAATGTTCATAGTTTTGATCTGTTTTTTCCTTAAATAAGTCCTTTTAACATTTCATGTAATAATGGCTTGGTGATGGTGAACTCCTTTAGCTTTACCTTCTGTGGGAAGCACTTTATCTGTCCTTCAATTCTCAATGATAGCTTTGCTGGATAGAGTGCTCTAGGTTGTAGGTCCTTGCATTTCATCACTTTGAATACTTCTTGCCAGTTCCTTCTTGCCTGCAAAATTTCTTTTGGGAAATCAGCTGACAGTTTTATGGGATCTCCTTTGTAGGTAACGCTCTGCTTTTCTCTTGCTGCTTTTAAAGTTCTCTCTTTTATCTTTAATCTTTTGCATTTTAATTATGATGTGTCTTGATGTGGTACTCTTTGGGTCCAACTTGCTTAGAACTCTCTGTGCTTCCTGGACGTGTATGTCTATTTCCTTTGCCAAATTAGAGAAGTTTTCTTTCATTTCTTTTTCAAATAACTTTTCAATTTCTTGCTCTATCTCTTCTCCTTCTGACATTCCTATGACTTGGGTGTTGGCATGTTTGGAGATGTTCCAGGGTCTTCTTACACTGTCCTTTTTAAAAATTCTTGTTTCTTCTTTCTCTTCTGGTTGAATATTTGTTTCTCCCTTATGTTCCAAATAGTTGATCTGAATTCTGGATTCCTTCCCTTCACTTTGATTCCCTGTAGATTTTTCTTTATTTACCTTAGTGGGACCTTCATTTCTTCCTTTATGTTGTTGCTGTACTCAATGAGTTCTCTGAGCATCCTGTTCACCAGTGTTTTGAACTCTGCATCTCGTAGGTTGGCTATATCTGTTTCATTTAGTTCTTTTTCTGGGGTTTTGTTCTGTTCTTCCATTTGGGCCATATTTCTCTGTCTCCTCATTGGCAGCCTCCCTGCATTTGTTTCTGTGTAGAAACAAATTAGGTAAGGCTGCTTTGACTCCCTGTAGAGGCACCTATAAATTGTGTGGGGCAGAGGCTTAGGTAATCTTCAGGATCCAGCACATCACATCACTGCTTTGTGTCTCCATGTGGGGTGAGGGCTCAGAGAGGGGACTGAACCACTGCCTGGCTTCTGGGTGTTTGCTTGGCACTTGGTTCATTTCCAGCCATTTCACCTACTCCCTAAATGCAGCTGACACCCTTTCAACTGTTGCCATGGTGTTCAATACCAGAGTGGGTGGGTTTACATATATTTTAGAACCACGTGGGCCCTTTAAGTAAAGTTTCCTGAAAATCCTGCAGTTTCTTCTGCTGCCCTAACCCCCACTTGTTTTTACAGCCAGAAGTTATGGGGATTTATCTTACTAGTGCTGGAACCCTGGGCTATGTGGTCTGGCCTGAGGCTGGGATCACTGGCTGCCAAGATATCCTTCCTGATTTTTTCCCACCACATGTGAATGTGGAACCACCTGTGCCCATTCCACCATCACCGCTGCTTCTCTGCACCACACTGCATCTCCTTGCCTCTCCACCCCATCTCCCCATCTCTGCCCCTCCTACCCGTCTGGATGAATGTGGCTTCTTTAAATCCTTGGTTGTCAGACTTCCATACATTTTGATTTTTTGGTGGTTGTAGATTTAGTTTTAATTCTTTCAGTGGTTGTGCAAGGAGGTGAAGCATGTCCATGCATGTCAAGATAAAAGCTTTCATCTTGACCAGAAGTCCTGTCTTTTTTTTTTAAATCTCCACCTGAGGACTTCTTTTTTTCATTGCTTTTAAAGAGAGAGGAAGAGAGAGAGAAACTTCTAAGTAGTTCTGTTGCAAAGCTGACAGACGAGGAACTGAGGCCTCCAGCAACATCCAGCACCAACTTGCCAGCCTTGTGAGTGTGTCTTCCAGCCCTCCTCAAACCTTCAGATGACTGCAGCCCCAGCTTATTCAACTGTACCTCATGAGAAACTCCTAGCCAGAACTTCCCAGACAAATGGTTCTCACATTCCTGACCCATAAAAACTATGAGAGATAAGCATTTATTACTGTTGTAAGCCACTAAGTTTCAGGATAATTTATTATGTAACGCTAAGTATATAAAACACTATGCTCATATAGGATAAATGTCTATGTGAATCTATCACTTAAATTGGTCAGAAAAGTCTTCAGAAAAAAGGGGACATGAACTGAGTCTTCAAGGTGAGTAGAAGCATGCAGGTAGATGTAGACAAAGAAAGGGATGTCACTTCAGGCTGAAGGAACAGCTTGACCATGAAGCCAGAAGTAAGAGAGCATGATTTGTTTGAAAAACAGCAATTAGCTCAGCATGACTAGGTTCAGTATGTTTAAAGAATGAGGTAGAAAGAGATTAGAAGAGTAGACAGAAACCAGCACACAAAGTACCTTTTATGCCATGTGCACATATTTTTTTTTATTCTAAAGGTAGTGAGGAGCCACTGAAGAAATTTTAAACAGGAAACTGACATTATCAATTGTCCTCTATTTTAGAATGATGGCCAGTGGAAGATGGATTGGAGGCAGGAAGTCCAGTTTGAAACTACTGCAAGTCTAGATGAGAAATGATTAGTGACTGAACTAAGTTCTCAACAGAGTGAACAGAGAAGCGGGAAAGGTTTCAGAGCGCTTTTAGGAGGTATAATTTTTTAAAATTATTTTATTGTTGTTCAATTACAGTTGTCTGCATTTTCCTGCCACCACTCTTCCCCACCAGCCAAACCCACCTCCCTCCCTTGCTTCCACCCTCCCCCTTGGTTTTGTCCATGTGTCCTTTATAGTAGTTCTTGAAAACCCTTCCCCACATTGTCCCCTCCCCCTTCCCCTCTGGTTATTGTTAGATTGTTCTTAATTTCAATGTCTCTGGTTATATTTTGTTTGCTTTTTGTTGTTGTTGTTGCTTATGTTCCAGTTAAAGGTGAGATAATATGGTATTTGTCCCTCACCACCTGGCTTATTTCACTTAGCATAATGCTCTCCAGTTCCATCCATGCTGTTGCAAAGGGTAGAAGTTCCTTCTCTCTCTCTCTCTCTCTCTCCTCTCTCTCTCTCTCTCTCTCTCTGCTATGTAGAAGGAGGCATAATTTTTTTAAATGAGAGGGATGAGGGAAAGGAAAGATGTAGGATCCAGGAAGAGGAGAAAGTTTTGAGGGGGTGCATTTGAGTGGTCTATCGGACATTCAGGTAAACATTTACAGTGGGCAACTAGAAACACTGCTCTGGCACTGAACCCAAGAGGGAACAAGGTCAGGCTAAAGATGACAATTGAGTTTTGAAGGCTTTTTCAGGCTAGCATCCCTTACTAAAATGTAAACAATTCCATGAGATGGAATAAAATCTAAATAAAATGTAGAGTTTTAGATTTATCTTTCACTGATAACAAAACCATTTAGAAATAAAATCTATAGTAAGAACTTGGAACAGGATTGGAGGAATGAATTAGAACCAGGTACAGGTAGTGAAAGTAGCTTGAAGACCATTTTTTAGTATCTTCCAGTTTTGCTGAGGATTCTACCATCAGCAGAACCTGATGACTAAGTAGATTTAAGGTTGAGAGATAGGGCAAAGTGTAAAATTATTCACCCACCCCAAAATGTTTTCTTTTTAAATCAACTTGTTTTTATCACCTCTAATATCTCATGGCCCATGCTCTATTTCTTTATCATTGTTCTAATTTTTCTTTCCAGTTAAATTTTGCTTCTCTTTATTTCACCTATTTACAGTAAATTTGTATCAGTTTCATGATCTACTTCCTCCTCATCCCTCTTCTTCCTCTTCCTGCTTTTTGGGAACAAAAGAAAATAAAACCTCTTCTTTTATTGAACAGGTGTGGCAGAGTTCTTGATTTCCTCATTGAGTATTTTATAAGCATGGTGCACTTCTTGATTTCATTGTCAACAGTCATCTAATTCTTTGAAATTGCTTTTCAACTAATACAGTGATTTTTCATTTCTAACACCTAAGTATGGCCTAGAACCCAACAACACTTGAAACTCAACAAATTCACTTGATTTGCCTGATCTACTTACCTAGAACTATGCATTTAGAAATATTATTCCAAAGTGCAGTGTCCATGGCATTATATTTTAAGGATTAAAAAAGTAACTTGCAGGTCATACAGTTTTGTAATCAAGCTGAGAAGAAGAATCATTATGACAAATGTAACAAAATCCCAGATATTGAACAGTACCTTTTCCTTTGGTTGTTTCAAATTTGCCTCAGTAAAAATAATAATAATAATAATATCAGTAGAATTCATGTCATTTTATCTGTGGAAATGATTGTGGTTTTAATAAATGACCACTTAATTTTTGTTAGCAAGAAAATCCAATGAGTGTTAAAAATAAGTAAATGGAGCTGAGTGTTTTTACCAGAGTATTTAGTGGTCAGCATAGACACCACTTAATGTATTTAACTTTTTCAGCATTTAATTGATGAAAATGGAGACTTAATAAAAATTTTCTAAGGTAAAAAATGTCTAATAAATATTTTAAATTTAGCTTTAGATACACCAGTTTTATAAACCTGTAAGTAGTAGGGTTTTTCCCTAAGAAGAAAATATTTTTTCTGATTACATAATCGAGATATGATCATTTAAAAAATTTGGTTAATCCTGAAAAACAGAAAATACATTAAATTATATAAACCTCACTAGTCACAGATAAGCATTGTTCACATTGTTCACATTGTGTTCATTTGCTTCCAACCATCTCTTCGTACATATATTTGTGTATGTATTTCTATACATATGGTTTGACTTACACAGAATTCTACTCTACATCCTGTTCTTTAAACTGATCCTTTCATTGCACAACATGTGTGAACACCTTTCCACATCTATGTATACAGATCTATTCCAGCTTTCTAAACAGATGCATATAAATACCATAATTTAATCAACCATTCCCATGTTGTCAAACATTTAGGTCCCTCCAAGGTTTTCCTTTAATTACTAATGCCATGGCAAACAACCCTGTCCTATTTCATTCATTCATTCAAATAAAACATGGCTCACAGCCCGCCCCCCCCCCATCAAAGTGGGCAAAAGTTATTTCTGGTATTTTTTTCTTCGTTGCAGTGAACTATACAAACTCTCTAGATGACTGGTCCTGGGAAACTGAATTAGGGTTATGCTAAATTGGGGCTATCCTTTGTCGGGCCACATACAGCCTTCTCCATTCTCCAGAGAAAAGGAGCCCAAGACTCCTACACTGTTTCCAGGGTCTCAGTACTTACTTAGATCATCTCCCAGGCATCCTGTAGCCATCCCAATCTGAGTCTTGTCCTTTGCTAGATGCTCCAAGAAAGGAAGGCACATGAAAATCTTAAAATCTCACAATCCATTCCCAGCCTCAGTGCTGTCTTTACATTAGCAAAATCTATTTTTTGAGGCAATGAGAAAAAGGGGGAACTACCACTCAGTCTTTGCAGATAAACATGTAACAGGCAACTAGACAGTTGACTTTGGAGGAATTATTTAACCTCCTTAAACCTCAAAAAAAAATTTTTGTTTATAAGATAGCAGCAATTAGCAATTCCACCCTGGCAACCGTAGAGGCCAAAAAACTTAGTTGTCTTTAGTTCCTCTCACTCTCACTCATTTTCTACCTCCTGAACGTTCTAAATAGATCCAGAATCTGACAACTTCTGTCTACCTCCACTATTTCTACCTTGAGCCAAACCTCCATCATACCTCACCTGGATCTTTGCAGCAGCCTCCTACTAAGTATCCCTGATTCTGCCCTGTTCCCTTGTGATCAATTTTAAAGGCAATAGTCCATGAGTCTTTCAAAAAGTTTCATGACTTTATATTTAACCTAGAAGAAAAGGCAAAATTCTTAGACTGAATTATAAAAACCTCCTCTGTGATTTAGCACCACCTCCTTCTCTTCTATGGGCTTTTTCAGGTACAGGCTGATAGGACCTGGCTTGTGATCTTACCTATGACCCCCTCTCTTCATGCTGACATCAAACATACTCCATGTGAGGCAAAAATAAAAGTCTGAGAGCCAGAGCCTTGGGTATTCTCCCTAGAAAAGTCAGAGCTCCCAGCTACATTGCCTTTGATGATTCTAATTTGCTTAACCTTTGGATTAAATTTTCTTCAGACCTTGGCTATGTTTTATGTTTTGGTGTTTCACTTCACATGCAATTTCTGGCCACAGCTCATTCAATTACACAACTTCATTTTCAATTAAAATCTTGCTCTCAAAGTGCAGTCCGGGGACCAGCAACATTGGTATCACTTGAAAAAGCTTGTTAAAAATACAGAACTCTGAGTACCCACCCAGCCCTGCTGAATTAAAATCTGCATTTTAACAAGCTCTCTGGTGATTTGTGTGCTTCTTAAACATTATAGTTTAAGAAGCACTAGTCTTAAGCATCCCTTAACCAATGGCTGCACCAGCATTCCTCCAGGAGCCCCACATCCCTTCGCATAACACATAGAGAGTGTGCTTTCTAAACAAACTCTCAGGGCAAGTCCCCTTAGCAACACTCCCCAACTAAAGAGCTTTCCACATTCTACATTCTGTATAGAAAATATGAAGTAGCAAGTGCTCTGAATGTACAATGTTTCTCAAGACACGATCCTCAGATCACCTGCATCTGAATAACCTAGAGGATTTGTTAACAATGCAGATTCTTAGCCTTCACCTTACATCCACTGAATCTGACTATTTAAGGCAGGGGTGTCAAACTCATTTTCACCAGGGGCCACATCGGCCTCACGGCTGCCTTCAAAGGACCAAAATAATTTTAGGACTGTATAAATGTTAACTACTCCTTAACTGTTGAGGAGTTGAAATTACATTTGGCCCTTTGAAGGCAACCGTGAGGTTGCCTTTCACCCTCATTTTGATGTGGGTGAAAGAATGGCAGCAATAATTGAATGTACAACTATTGCAATATTAAATTTCACAGTTTAAATCTACATTGATAGATACAAATGTTTAATAAAAGTATAACTTGTAAATAAAATTTAAACAAAGTCTGAATCTGAATAAAAAGGGTATCGAGAGAGAATAAAATGTATTCTAGACTTCTGCATCTACTCCCAACAGTGTTGTTCTAGATTAAAAAATCCTAGTTTCAAAGAAATTAGAAAATCCAAAACAAAATTACCTTTCTCAAAGGGGTTTAAGACTCAAGGGTATTTTTTTTATGAGTCTACACTTATGTATCCTTTTCAGAACCTGTAGTAAGATCATATCATGTACTTTGAGAGCTTCTATAATGCTTCCTTTTCTCCTTTCCAGCTCTCTTTTCTTTGATTTGGGGTTGTATCTGGGCCTCTCCTTGGTTGTACCCTTGGCCAGCTGTAAATTCTCCTAGGTAGAAACTGTGTATTCTCCTTTTTGCACCTATCAAGTATTTGTTGTATTTTTGGTGCTCAGCCAAGTGAGGCATACAAAAGTATAAATTATGAAACAAGTAGTTTAACTTGGAAGAAAAATCTTACCCATGTAAAACTGCAGCAATTCTATAAAAGAGTATATAAATATATGACTAATAGAGACATGATCCCATGCATTCTGTCCTGGCAGATGCAAAACCACTGAAGAAGATGAATATGGATGCCTGGCCTCTCAACACTGAACCATTTAGCCTCATGATCTGCAGTAAAAATCCCAGTGGTATGAATATAGGTAGAGGCACTCAGTTGATCTGCTCCTGTTCAAATGGAAAAACAGGGCAGTGAACATCTCCAAGCTATCATGATGAACCAAGGCCAAAGCTCTTAGTTCAATTATCCTGGATTCCATAATTTATCTATGCTTCAAGGTGGGGAGGAACATTTGAAGGTTGGTCATTAACTTTAGCCCAGCAGTTGAAGCCAGTGCCAAATTTAATTTGATTGATTTGACTTTCTTTTTTTGTTGTTGTTGTTCCAGTACAGTTGTCTCCATTTCCCCCCACTACTTCCCTGCCTCACACATCCCCACCTTCCAACCTTGATCTTATCCCACTTTGGAACTCTCCATGTGTCCTTTATACGTGTTCCTTGATGACCCTTCCCATTTCCCCCCCATTGTGCCCTCCCCCATCCCCTCTGGTTATTGTCAGTTTGTTCTTTTTTTTTTTATTAGGAATTAACAGGAACTCTTTTTTTAAATTTTTTAAAAATATTTTATTTATTTATCTCAGAGGGAATGGGAAGGAGAGAGAGAGAAAGAAATATCAATGTATGGTTGCCTCTCGCGTGTCCCCTGCCAGGAACCAGGAACTGGCCTGCAACCCAGGCATGTGCCCTTACTGGGAATTGAACCGCGATCATGTGGTTTGAAGGCCTGTGCTCAATCTACTAAGTTACACCAGCCAGGGCAGTTTGTTCTTTATTTTGATGTCTAGTTATATTTTGCTTGCTTGTTTGTTTTGTTCATTAGGTTCCACTTATAGGTGAGATCAAATGGTGTTTGCCTTTCACTGTCTGGCTTATTTCACTTAGCATAATGCTCTCCAGATCCATCCATGTTGTCATGAAGGATAGGAGCTCCTTATTTCTTTCTGCTGTACAGTATTCCATTGTGTAAATGTACCACAGTTTTTTGATCCACTCATTTCTGATGGGCACTTAGGTTGCTTCCAGTACTTGGCTATTGTAAATTGTGCTGCTATGAATATTGGGGTGCATAGGTTCTTTTGAATTAGTGTTTCAGTATTCTTTGGGTATAATCCCAGCAATGAAATTGCCAGGTCAAAAGGCAGTTCCATTTTTAGTTTTCTTAGAAAATTCCATACTGCTTTCCACAGTGGTTGCACCAGCCTGCACTCCCACCAGTAGTGCACTAGGGTTCCCTTTTCTCCACAACATTGCCAATACTTGATGATTGTTGATTTGTTTATGATGACCATTGTGACTGGTGTGAAGCGGTATCTCATTGTGGTTTTGATTTGCATCTCTCTGATGGCTAGTGATGCTGAGCTTCCTTTCATATGTCTCTGGGCCCTCTGTATGTCCTCCTTGGAGAAGTGTCTGTTCAGGTCCTTTGCCCATTTTGGGGGGGGGTGTTTGTCTTCCTGGAGTGGAGTCATGTGAGTTCTTTATATATTTTGGAGATCAAACCCTTTTCTGAGGTATCATGGGCAAATATATTTTCCCATAAGGTTGGTTCCCTTTTCATTTTACTGATGTTTTCTTTAGCCATGCAGAAGCTTTTTATTTTGATGAAATCCCATTTATTTATTCTTTCCTTTATGTCCCGTGCTCTAGGGAACATATCAATGAAGATATTGCTGTGTGGAATATGATATTTTCCTGCCTATGTTCTCTTCTAGGAATTTTATGTTATAATCACTAGTATTTAAGTCTTTTATCCATCTTGAGTTTATTTTTGTATATGGTGTAAGTTGGTGGTCAAATTTTATATTTTTGCATGTAGATATCCAGATCTCCTAATACCATGAGTTGAAGAGGCTATTTTTACTCCATTTTATGCATCTGCCCCCTTTGTCCAATATTAATTGACCACAGAGACTTGGTTTAATTCTGGGTTGTCTATTCTGTTCCACTGATCTATGCGTCTGTTCTTATGCCAGTACCAAACTGTTTTGAATACTGTGACCTTGTAATACAGTTTGTTGTCAGGTATGGTGCTCCCTCCTACTTAGTTCTTCTTTCTCAAAATTGCTGCAGCTATTCAGGGTCATTTACAGTTCCAAATAAATTTTTGAAATGTTTGTTCTATATCTGTGAAATATGTCATTGGTATTTTAATAGAGATTGCATTGAATCTAAAAATTGCTTTGGGTAGTATGGTCATTTTGATGACATTAATTCTTCTAATCCATTAACACCATATAGTCTTCCATTTGTTTGTGTCTCCCTTAATTTCTTTCTTCAGTGTTGTGTAGTTTTCTGAGTACAGGTCTTTTACTTCCTTGGTTAGGTTTATTCCTAGGTATAAACCTTTATTCTTCTTGTTGCTATATCAAATGAGATTTTTTTGTCCTGATTTCTGTTTCTGATATTTTGTTGATGGTGTACCAAAATGCCTTCAATTTCTGAATATTGATGTTGTATCCCACTGTTTCGCCTAATTCACTTACTAGGTGAAGTAGTTTTTCAGTGGAATCTATAGGGTCTTCTATGTACACTATCACATTATCTGCAAACAATGACAGTTTTACTTCTTCCTTTCCAATTTGGATGTCTTCTATTTCTTTCTCTTGTGTAATCACTGTGGCTAGGACTTCCAATACTATGTTGAGGAGAAGTGGTGAAAGCAGACATCCTTATCTTGTTCCTGACCTTAGGGGAAAAGTTTTTAGTTTTTGCCCATTGAGTATGATGTTGGCTGTATGTTTTTGCCTATATGGCCTTTATTATGTTGAGGTATGCTTCCTTTACTTGCACTTTCCTGAGTGTTTTTTAATCATAAATGGGTGCTGTACCTTAGCAAATGCTTTTTCTGCATCTATTAATATGATGTAATTTTATTAATGTAATTTTGGTCTTTCCTTTTTTGTATGTGATGCATTATGTTTATTGATGTGTGAGTATTGTACCATCCTTGTATCCCTGGGACGAATCCCACTTGGTCATGGTGTATGATCTTTTTAATGTATTGCTGGATAGTGTTTGCCAATATTTTGCTGAGAATTTTAGCATCTATGTTCATTAGTGATATTGGCCTGTAGTTTTCTTTCTTTATTGTGTGTTTATCTGGTTTTGGGGTTAGGATATTGCTGGCTTTATAAAAAGAGTTTGGGAGTCTTCCTTCTTGGATTTCTTGGAATAGTCTGTGAAGGATGGGGGTTAGCTCTTCCTGAAATGTTTTTTAAAATTATTCTGTGAAACCATCTGGTGCAAGGCTTTTGTGTGCCAGAAGTTTTCTGATTCCTTATTTGACTTCACCAGTGTTATCGGTCTGTTCAGGCTTCCTGCTTCTTCTTCATTCAGTTTAGAATATTATATTTTCCTAGAAATTTTTCCATTTCACCAGGTTTTCAAATTTCTTGGCATATAGTTACTTGCTCATAGTAATTTCTTACAATCCTTTGTATTTCTGTGGTATCAGTTGTAATCTCTACTCTTTCATTTGTGATTTTGTTTGTTTGGTGTGCTCTCTAACTTGATTAATTTTAAAGATAGGTGAAATATCTGCAGGTTATGAAGCAGTTCATAAGGTTACATAAGTCATGATGGTCATAGATTGTTTTTGCCTTTCAGTGTCCCTCCTGCTGATAAATTATATCTCAATTTTCTATAAGGTCTCCTTCCTCTATTCTGAGTTCACTTGATTAAGACAGGGCTCTACTTCCAGTTTTGGGAATGGAGCATGTGACCAGATCTCACCAGCCAGCATCCAGAATGCTGCTTACCACAGTGTTGGTCCAAGAACGAGTATGGGCAATTCAACATCAAAAGGTAAATTCAAAGAACTGCTTGAAATTTTCCAGGAAGAAATTCTATTTTTCCATTGGCTTTGAATCTGAGATGATATGAAGTTGTAGCTTTTTGTGGGGTGGGGAGAAATCACATAGAAAGAGCTCAAGAATAAAGCCAATTCAGCGAAAGGTAGCACTCAGAAACGAAAAGCATCCAAATCCTGATGACATTATTGAAGCCTTTGGCTACGGCCCCCCAAAAGGAAGATATACCCTAAAATTTTAAGTTACACTAATCACTAAATTTCCTTTTTGTGTGTTTTCATTTTTTGTTTGTTTTTTTCATGCTCTAAAGAATACTTTTATTTGAACCTATTAATTTCTTTTTATTCATAATTACAAAGATAAAGCAACATAAAATATGAAGGAAAGGGAAGCTGGTCTTCATAATTTTGCACCTCCAAGTTTTTACTGATGTAACAATACTATCAAGCCTGAAGCTATGCAAAGATGAATTATGAAGACAAGAAGAAAAATTTTATCCCAAACAGGTTTGGTGGCACATGTGCTACAGCAAAAGCTGGTTGTAGCAAAGTTTCATTTCAAACCTGCACTGATATATAAATTAGACAGGATTTGGGCATGATCAATTTCTGGTAGACTCAATCCAACAACTTTTACATATATTGTAGACCCTAATACACTACTGGAGGTTATATTTTCATCACCAAACAGATGAGAGTAACAACTACTAAGGTGAAACTATCCCCAGGATTGCTTTGAAAATATATTCTCAAGTCATTAACAGAAAAATCTTACTTAATCCAAATTCTTCAGTCGTCATCTACTGTGGGCTTTATAGTCACTCCTGTCCTTATTTGACCTCAACCAATTAAATGCCAGTATTTCTCAACTTTTCAGCTCAGGGAATTTTTTTCTATTTCCATGCACACAGGATTAGTCAGAATGATTCTGCCCAAAGTGGTCTTGACTATACTGACTCTTCCTCCAGCCAACAGGGATCCTGTTCACCATGAGCACTTCATTCTTAGACAATTTTTGCACTTTTGCTGCCTTTTTGTCTCCTTTGGTGCATACACCTAAAAGTTGTTTAAGCAGAAAATAGATTTCCAATTCTGTGAAGATCTCAGGTAAAGCTCTAACTGCACCAAGTACCTGCCCCACCATTCTGTCAGCCTGGCACAAAGTGGGGTTGGTTTTGTTCCAACTCCGGTAAGAACTCCTGGAGCAGCATACTGAAGATCCTTATGTTCTGCAAACAGCGATACAGTTTTGGAAAAGATTGGTTTACACATGAGTTTTCCTTCACTATCTTTGGAAACAATACCAGGTCTCACTTCTATCTCCTGGCCCACCTTTAGCACTCCTTTTAGAATACTGCCACCAGCTATACTACCCTTAAGGTCGTCAACTTCACAGCCAAGTGTATTGACAGCAAAGGACCTAATAACAGTAAGTCGGGGTTCTGAAGTAAAATCTCTTAGGGGTACTGGAGTTTTCTTTGCTATGTATTAACAGACAACTTCAATATTGTATTTCAGCTGAGCAGAAATTGGAATAATAGGAGCACCTTCTGCCACTGTACCTTATACAAATGCATGAATCTGTTCATACTGTTCTTTAGCCTGGCTTTCTTTTACCAAATCAATTTTATTTAGTAGAATCAAAATATGCTTCAGCTTTATGATTTCTCTAGCAGCCAGGTGTTCAGAAGTCTGAGGCTGAGGACAAGACTCATTACCAAACTATCAGCAGAAGATCTGCATCCATCACTGCTGCTCCATTCAGCATAGTATCAGCCATCACAGCCAGGACAAGCAATAAAGGAAACATGTCTGACTAATTTGAAGTTCCCTTTGGTCCCTGGAATGTCTGTAGGAAGCTCATCAGGTATACTACTTCCACAGGATCTATAGCATTCTGGCTGAGGACAGCTTGGGTCATCAAGCTTATCTCAGCATTAGGCTTGATTGTAATATTTCTTTCTAGTTCATTTTTGAACCTGACAATGTGAACTCCAGAAATAGCTTTTATAACTACGGATTTCCCATGAGCTACATGACCAACTGTACCTATATTAATTGTGATTTGTCTGCTGATAACTTCGTGTGAAAGTGGTGTCAATTTGGTAACAGCCAAGGAAGTAAGATCTTGGCGAGAAAGATGCAGCTGGTCAAGAGTCACACCAGCTGCCATCTTGTCTGAAGAGGAAGGAAGTCCTTCCTTTTATTGTTTAATAAGTTCACTTGAGTTGGGTTTTCTGTCACTTGCAACCAAAAGAGTCATAACTGATACACACATAAATTCTAAATTATATGGTATCTACTCTAAATGTTTTTTCATCCCATTTGTTTTCTTTTTAAAAAAATTTTTATTCAATTTATTGGAGTGACATTAGCTAATTAAATTATACAGGTTTCAAGCGTACAATTCTATAATACATCATCCATATACTATATTGTGTGTTCACCACCCAAAGTCAAGTCTCCTTCCATCATCACTTATCCCCCCTTTACCCACTTCTTCCTCTCCCACCACCCTTTCCCTTGGTAATTACCACACTGCTGTCTGTCTATGAGGGTTTTTTTGGGGGGGCTTAATCCCTTCACCAATCCACCCCCCGAGTGCTCCTCACCTCCCTCCCATTTTCACCCCGAGTTGTTGTCCATGTGTCCTTTATACTAGTTCCTGTAAATCCTTCCCCTTTTCCCCTGAAATTCCCTCCCTTCTCCCCTCTGGTTATTGTCCACCTGTTCTCTATTTCAGTGTCTTTGGTTATATTTTGCTTGCTTGTTTGTTTTGTTGTTTAGCTTCCAGTTAAAGGTGAGATCATATGGTATTTGTCTTTCAATGTCTCACTTATTTCACTCAGCATAATGCTTTCCAGTTCCATCATGCTGTTGCAAAGGGTAGGAGCTCCTTCTTTCTTTCTGCTGCATAGAATTCCATTGTGTATATGTACCATAGTTCTTGGATCCATTCATTTACTGCTGGGCATCTAGGTTGCTTTCAACTCTTGAATAGCCATTTGTTAATGATAGCCATTTGGACAGGAATGAGGTGATATCTCATTGTGATTTTAATTCGCATCTCTCTGATGGCTAGTGATGTTGGGAATATTTTTATATGTTTATGGTCCATCTGAATGTCCTCCTTTGAGAAGTGTCTGTTCAGGTCCTTTGCCCATTTTTTAAATTGGGTTGTTTATCTTCCTGGTATGGAGTCAAGTGAGTTCTTTACATATTTTGGAGATGAAACCCTTGTTTGATATATCATTGGCAAATACCGGTATGTTGTCATGGCAATTATTTCTAATGACAATTATTCTCTGTAAATTCTTGACAAGAAGATGCCTAGAAACAGCAGTCCTAGTTTAGAATTATTATATTTCTCTTACTTTAGTTAGATGAAACTCTTACAGTAGAATTTGTAGT
Source organism: Sturnira hondurensis (assembly GCF_014824575.4). Lineage (NCBI taxonomy): Eukaryota > Metazoa > Chordata > Mammalia > Chiroptera > Phyllostomidae > Sturnira > Sturnira hondurensis. Next base: position 4,339,310 of record NW_028075471.1, on the reverse strand, counting down.
GGCTTAGTCTTTTGTGAGGGCAGGCACTGCCCAGACAGGAAATCAGCCAAGGAAGTCTTCCTGGATCAGGTTTAACTAAGGTAACTCCTTTAGTTTGGGTACCAGAGTCTATTAGTTTGCCCAGAATTCAGAAGAGAACAAATATGTTTAATATAGGACTCAGGCATGATTGCTGCACTTTCAAGGTTAGATCAATAAAAAACCAAAAGTCAATGAGAGAAAAACCATGATAAAAAGTTGAAAGCAAATTCTCAAACTGAGGCAGAGCCTTGTTGCTTTGCCTCTAAATGATAAGAAGAGAATTAGGCTTATTTTAGTGTCATCTCCAAGATTCTGCATTTTAGGTTGTATGAAAGAAAAATTATGTAGTTCAAGAAACTCCTTGGCGTTTTCCTCTTCTAACAGGGCTAGGGTGAGGTAACAGGGGTAGGGTGAGGTAACAGGGGTAGGGTGAGGTAGTGAGAAAGAATGTTGGACTGTTGGACTGTATCTAAGGACTTCTGGCTTCCAGCAGGATGTTGCCACTGACTTGCTATGGGAATGAAGTCACTGGCTGGCTGAGCTACAATTTCCTCAAACATTTGTCCAAAGAATTATTGGATCTCTAATAACTTTAACAGCTCTAATAATATTAAAGAATTTTTCTTACTTTCCCTAGATATGTTTATTATTCCCTTTCTTAGAAAATAGTGTATAACTGTTATTAATATTCATATTTTGTCTGCTGTGATAAATTGTAAGGTCCTAGAAAACATTTCATATTCAGTCTGCTATTCCTCACAATTTAACACTGTAACTTTCATAAGTTAAGTAAATATTTGAAGGAAGGAAGAGAAAATGAGTTAACTATATTTTTTGTTTTGTATTGAAGATTATTTTCCAAAGGTAATTGTTTCATTTTTTGTGAGATAAATATCCTTTAGCTAGCTGATAATGATTATATTACAGCAATGATACCCCCACAACTTCATATTATAAATTATTTCTGAATTATTTTATAATATAAAAACCCAGAAGCTTTATGTCAGTGTTCTATTACACTGTTTTTGGTAAATAAACTTCAGGGAAGATTTCCTATGAACACTTGGCAAGGTAAAAGGCTAATGTAATGAATCAGGATTATTTACCATCACTAGTTAGAACTCCTATAGTTGCAAATGTCAGAAGATCTAGTTCGAACTTGTTCAACCAAAAGGAAAATTTACCTGACTCATGTATCTCAAAAGTTCAGGCTTGGGTGAACCCAGAGCTGAATGATGTCATTAAAACTTAGTTTTACTCTTTCTTTTTTTTCTCTGTTGGCTCCAATCTAAGGCCAGCTCTTCATTCATAGTGATAAGCCTACTTACTAACAACTCCAGGCTTATATTCTATCCTGTCAGCAACCCTGGTGTTAGGACAGTGTCTCTCTCAGAACAGTTCTAATGACTTCCAGAGTTGAGTTGCATTGTTTGATTGGGTCATGCATGGGAATGTGCCTGCATTTATAGTTATTCTAGATATATGATATACACTGGTTCATTAGGATTGGGTTATGTGCCCACACTGAAGTCCACATGTAGCATTTACCTTCTTGTAAACCTCATGGACTTAGAAAAATGATAGAGTGGCTCCCTATTGGAAAGCTCAGGTTCCTTAATCAGAAAAAGGTACAGTGGATGATGGCAAGAAAGAACAGTGGAAATCTACAACAAAACCAACAAAAAAGAAGTCCTAGTTCTGCAAAACAAAACTCTTTTTAAGTCTGTATCAAAAAGATTAACTGAGAAATCAACTTTAAATGTAAATTGATTTCTAATGTCTACCTACCATTTGAGCTCTCTGATATAGCTTTGTGCATGATAAAGTGTTAATGTAAAAGCTAACTTATGTGAGCTATGATGTACATTTGGCTGCAAATAACAGATCTAACTATGGTGGCTTAAACAGATAAGGGTTAATTTTTAAGATGTCCAGAGGCAGACTGTTGCTAGCATTGGTTTAGTGCCTTATGAATGTTGAGTCGCTTGATATTTTCTTCCTGGTCTCATAATGTTTGTTTGATTTTTGGCCTTCATGTTCAGTTTGCACATGGAGGAAACAAAAGGAGAACTGCTTTCTGTATTTATTTTTTCTGCATGCTTTTGAAAGAGTATGACCAACTCTTCCAATCAACACTTTTGCATGCATCTTAGTCATCACATGGTTACATATATCTTCCATGGAGGCTGAGAAACACAGTTTTTCAGCTGGGCTCTGTGCCACACCAAATTAAACCCGCTGTGTTACTCAGAAAAGGGGGTTAAATGGATATTGGGTAGCTGGTTTGTTTGAGCTGATATAACAGAATACAATATCATTGGCTAGTGATTTATACAATAGATACTTACTTCTCATATTTCTGGATACTGGGAGGGTAAGATCAGAGTGCTGGCTGATTTGATTATCTGGTGAGTGCTCTCTTCCTGGCTGAAAAATGGCCCCCTTCTTCCTCAGTTCCCACATGGTGAGGTGGGGAGAGGAAGAGAGAGCTAGCTTGTGCTCTGGTCTTTTCTTAAAAGGAAACTAATCATATTATAGGCCCCACCCCCATGACCTCATTTTAACATAATCATATTACAGCTCCAAATACCATCACATGTGGTGTTAGAGCCTTAACATAGGAATTTTCAGGGGACACACAATCAGTCCACAATATTCTATCCCTGGCCCCCCAACTTCATGTCCTTCTTGCACACAATATATGTTTTTTCAGTCCTAATAGTTCTAAGAGTCTTAACTTCAACTCAAAGATCTAAAGTTCAAACTCATCTAAATATCTAAAACAGATATGGGTTGATACACAGAGGTATGATCCATCCTGAGGCAATATTCCTCTCCAGCTGTGAATCTATGAAACCAGATAAATTATATGTTTCCAAATATAATGGTGGGACATGCAAAGGATAGATATTTCCATTCCAAAAGGGAAAAACTGGAAGGAAAAAAAAAAGGCTATCAGGTGTCATGTAATTCCAAAACCTGGTAAGACAAATAGCATTAGGTCTTGAGGCTTGAGAAAAATCCTCTTTGGTCTGATGCCCTGTTTTCCAGACTCACTGGGGTGGTGGTCCTGCCTCTACAGCTCTGTCAGGTGGGGCTGCACTCCCAAAGCTCTGTTGCTCACCACCCCCACCACCCCACAACACTCCACAGCCATAACACTAACATACAGGCATCCATGTACTCTCCCTCTCCCTTCTCCCCTCTTTGAAACCGAGGAGGCAACCCCGATGATCTCTGAATGACCTTTGTGGTCATTCTTCATGAAGAACAGCACACATATGCAGCTGTATAGCTCTACAGTCCAGTCCTGTAAGACGTCTGAGAGCCTTCCTTCATTTTGTGTTGGAGTGGCTGATAAGGTATATGGTTCACACCTATGCAGCCTCCATATCAACCTATTGTTTGGCCACACCCTTAACATTCTCCTCAGAACAATCTTATTTTTTGTAGTATGAACAGAATGATAATATTACTAATCTTTAAATTCGGATTCACTTTTGCTTAACAATTCCTTCTTCGATTCATTTCTCTCTCCTTGCTTTTTACTGTAAGTGGTCAGGAGGAATCTACCTGTTCCTTCAACACTTTTCTTAGAAATCACCTTGCTAACTAACCAATTTCATACACTGCAAGTTCTACTTTCTGCAAAACAGTAGAATGTACTTCAGCCAAGTTCTCTGGCTACAAACTGATGTTTCTCTGTCTCTCTTTCTCTCCCTTCCTCTCTCCAAGATCAATAAAAGAAAGAAAGAAAGAAAAGAAAGAAAGAAAGAAAGAAAGAAAGAAAGAAAGAAAGAAAGAAAGGAAGGAAGGAAGGAAGGAAGGAAGGAAGGAAGGAAGGAAGAAAGAAAGGAAGGAAGGAAGGAAAAAAAAGATGTATAGGCTGAGAAGTCCCATGATGTGCGAACAGCAAGCTGGAGCCTCAGGAGAGCCAATGGTGTATTTCCTGTCCAAGTCCAAAGGCCTGAGAACCAGGAAACCTGAACATTTCAGTTTGAGTCTGAGTCCAAAGGTAGAAGACCAATGTCTCAAGTTCAACACAGACAGGCAGAGAGCTTATTTTCACTTATTCAGGTCTTTTTTTTTTTTGGTTTATCCAGCCTTCCATGGATTGTATTAGGCTCAAACATATTGGGGAGAGCAATCTGCTTTACTCAAATCTACCAATACAAACGTTAATCTCATCTAGAAATACCTTCATAGACACACCCAGAATAATAATTAACCAAATATCTGGGCACTTGATGGCCTAGTCAAAGTGACATATAGTATTAACCATCACAGTGACATTGTGGTTTCTGCCATAAAGATATTAGTGAAAAGTTTAATTTCTTTCTCTTCTGTTTCAGCTTTCTTATTTTTAATATATATATAAAGCTTTTAGTTACATAGATATACACATAAAATAAACATTTAATTTCAAACAAAAAATTTCTCCAATGTCAAGATATTTTTTATCAACTCTAGTGCCTTCTATATTCTAACTAATTTATAAAAATGGTTATTTACCCCTGGCTGGTGTAGCTCAGTGGATTGAGCACGGGCCTGTGAAGCAAAGGGTCACTGGTTCGGTTCCCAGTCAGGGCACATGCCTGGGTTGCAGGCCAGGTCCCTAGTAGGGGACACATGAGAGGCAACCACACACTGATGTTTCTCTCCCTCTCTCCTTCCCTTCCCCAATCTGTAAAAATAAATAAATAAAAATATTTAAAAATGGTTATTTATTATGTTTTGCTTTGTGACCTACATTTTTCTACTTGAACTATATGTTTGAATATTTTTTCTGTTACAAAATGGTCTTCTGGGACATTTTTAACGACTGCAGAAGAGTTTATTGAATGGATACGTGATATTCTTAGTTGGTCCTCTATTGTGGGACATTTAGGTGGTTTCCAGTTTTTCACATATGGAACTCTATTACACCCTTGTTATCTCTCAATATTTAGTTACAAAAGCCATATGTGCATACCCTTTCTAAATAGCTAAAACAATAAAAAACTGTGTAAAATAAAAAGCAAAGTTCCCTATTTCTATTTACCAGCACTTTTGTTTCTTATCTTTTGTATTTCCCATGGATAACCACTGTTAATAGTTTAATGTATATCCTTCTAAACATTTTTTTTCTGACTCCTTTTTTTCTTTCCTTCCATTCTATTAACCTAGTATAGCCTTTTCTTTTCTGCTCTTTTCATGCTTAACTTCAAGCAACCTCTTTTCTCCTCTTATTTTCTGGTTAGTCTGCTAGAATTATATATAAATTTAGATGAAATAATTTGTGAGTGAAGGCCTCACATCTCTCTGATTTAACTTACTGGATGAACTTAGAGCATGAACCTTACTGGTTACCCTTTCTGTTTTGCGTTTCAACTGCTGATAGGCCTATTAAAACTGTCCCCTGGCATTAACAGGGTCAGACAGTTGAAAAAGTAAGCTTAAAATAAGTGAAGCGTTACCATCTTTACTTTTTATAAGCTAAAAGTGAACTACATTTAAGAAGCACTTATGTTAACTTTTTGTGTGTTTATACAACTGACTACGAAAGAAAAATTCTATCAGACAAGAGAACAGCAATTAGAGATTTCTTTTTTTAGTGTATTGACTCATTCATTAACCATTTACTGAGTGTTTGCCATGTGCCAGGTACTGTATAGATATTAGGAATGTTAAAAAAACACCAAGCTCTTTAAAAAGAAGGGTTTTTTGTTTTGTTTTGTTTTGTTTTGTTTTAAGATTTCACAAGTACTATTTGGGAAGCATCAAAGTATTTTATTGTCTCCTTTGCCTGGATTGTCCCTTCAAAATCTGCTTTTGAGCATTTTATTTCTCAGAGGCACAAGGCAGGAATTTAGTTTTCTGTTGATAACACACTGGCACTTGAGCCTCTGTGTTATTCTCTATGTTTTCTTGCCACCACAAGTATAGTTATGGCTCAGCAGCTGGAGCAGCATTTAGCTTTAAAGCAAAAGTCCGGAAGTTCTCTGGCTGCCCAAGTAAATGGATATCTTGGGTATTTGGACTCCTTTCAGGTCGTTTTGGTAAAGCTAAATCCAGAGACTTGGCATTAGAACTCATTATCTAATGCACACACTTTCTTTCTTCTTTTTAAACTATGAAAATTTCTAAAATGCAGGAGTTTTGTGAGGAGTAAATAGGGAAGTTCAGAATGTTTTTAATCCTATGCTCAATGTTGTTCATAATATTAGAAGTGCATCAGAGCCATGAATTCACTCATGCTCTTGGCTGAAGCAGCCTACCCTGACTTAAACGCTCCTTAAGTGAAAAAAGACCCAGGGCTTTAGTTGACAGTAAATGCAACCTGAGCCAGTGATGTTTTGACCTGGCTGCCAAAACAAGCAAATGTGATCTGAACCAGCATTAATAGAAGGCTAGTAGCTGGGACAAGTAAGGTAATAGTCCCAGAGTACACTCTGCAGTGGTTAGGTCACACCTGGAGGATGATGTTTACTCCTGGGCACTGCATTAAGAGTGATGCGGACAAGTTGGAGTATGTCCAAGTTGGGCAACAGGATGATGAATGACCTAGAAACTACATTCCTTGAGGAAGAGTAGGAGGAACAGAAGTAGTTTACCCTGGCATGAGGATGTGGGATAACCATTTTAAAATATTTGCAGGGTTATCATATAGAAAAGTTTAACTCTGTGTAATCTCAGTAAGCACAACTTAGACCAATGGGTGTATATTATACAAAGTGACTGATCTTGTCTCCATAAAAGGAGGAATTTTCTAGCCCATTTTAATGTTCAGAAAATAGCAGCTCTGTAAGGTATTGACTTTACCTTAATAAGTGGTATGAGGACTATAGTTGGCTGACCAAACATCCAAAGATTCATGAATAGGATGGTAGCTTTGAAGAGATTACATGATCCAAACTCCTTTCAGATTCAAAGTTTCTAACTACAGAACCTTAAGAAAGGAAAAAATGCATTAGTGCTTTTCCCCTTAGATCTCATACAAGTATTAACAACAGAAATTATGTTAAAATTGACATTAAGGAAAAATATCAGTTATGAAGGTACAAGGCAAAAAAACTATAGGAACTTTTCTGTTTTCCCTGGTGGTTGTGAATTGTGCTTTAGAAGTGTTTGTTTTTCTCAAAGCAGACTGAATGACTTTTTTTCACTTTTAAAATCCTTTAGAGCCCCGTTATGCTTTCTTTCTTATCAAACTTATGTTTATCATAATATGTTGTTTGCAGAATACTATACTTTGATGAGATTACTCTTAATCCATAATTTTAAAGCAGCATTTTGGGGAACAGCAATCTGTGTCCACACATCAAATAACCAGCCCTGTGGAACAAGTGATGTTTAACATTCATTAATCGTTGATAATGAGGTAGCATCCAGTAAAACAAGTGCATTGGGATAGTTGGCCCCTCCCCACAATTGATGAAGTTGTGAGGCTGAGAATGATCATTTCTATTTTACCAAGGCACAAACTGAGTGTTGGGCTGAGTAGCTTGCCTACTATGATCAGGACTGGAGCTGGCTCTAGAATCCAAAACTTCTGACTTCTATCCCAGTGCTATTTCTAGTACTGTGTTTAACACTGAAAGCTACTGTTTTTTTCTAATAGTGGGCTTAGTGACTTAATTGCAGAATATAGTTTTTCTTTCTTAACTACAGTGGTTCTCTGGAGTAGGAGGGTAGATTGTTTTAGCCAAAGAGTTAGCCTTTAACTTTAATACTGTCCCTAGTTCATCTTATGTCCTAAAGTAAGTCTATAGCAAACAACACCACTGATGTCTGAGGATACTTGACCCTTTACTAGAAAATAGGATTGCTAAAAGTTACTCCCCACCAAAATAGTCTAAGGATGTGGATAAAAATGTTTGTCAAAAGGGGTAGATTTGAGTGGGCAGTGTAAAATGTTAGGAGCTCAGGCTGACAGAGAGATCTGGGTTTGAATCTCTGCTCTGCCACCTATTGGCTGTGACATCACTGTCATCTCATGAAGCCTCAGGCCTTATCTGTAAAATTGGAAGAACAGGATTTGCCTTTGGGGGCAGTTGGGAGGATTAGATAAGGTAATGTGTATAAAACATGAATATTGTGTTATTTTTTAGAAATACATTTATTGTACCCTAGCCGGTGTGGCTCAGTGGATTGAACACCAGCCCTGTGAACCAGTTTGATTCCCTGTCAGGATACATGCCTGGGTTGTTGGCTGAGTCCCCATTAGGGGAGTGTGAGAGGCAACTGTGTGATGTTTCTCTCGCACATTAGTGTTTCTCTCCCCCACTTTCTCCCCCTCTTCCCCTCTCTGAAAAATAAATAAAATTTCTTTAAAAATATACTTATCGTGGGTTAATATACGTTGTCTTTTATCCATTTTTCTATTGGGGTATTATTGTGTGTTTCTTATTTACTTTTACTGTGCAGTTTATACTCAGCATAGTAGGTACAAATAAATCTTATTCAGTAACATCAGTAATAATTCAACTGAGCAAGTGAAGTGACTTCTGGGTGTCCAACCCAGTACTAGTCTCTGAGAATACAAAGCTGCCTGAGTCTAGACCCGTGCTAAGAGAGAGTGATTCACAGGTTGCTGTGGAGGCCAACTTGCTGCTCCAAGAGGATCTGGAGATGTTGTGTGTTGAGTGACTCACAAGCAACCAAGCCAAGAAAGGTGAGAGGGTTCTTAGTGGAGAGGGAGAAGTTAAGTGAATGTCCAGAACTCTTAAAAAAATTTTTTTATTTCTTTTTAGAGAGCGGGGAAGGGAGAAAGAGAGGGATATATATAATACATCCATGTGAGAGAGAAAGGGTTGCCACTCCTGTGCTCCCCCTCCTCGAACTGAACCTACAACTCAAGTGTGTGCCCTTACCAAGAATCCAATCCACAACCTTTCGCTTTGAAGAATGACATCCAATCAACTGAGCCAGGGTGAAGGCACGGAACTGTTAAATGAACAGTGAGTGAACTGTAAGCTGGCCTGGTGGCTCAGTTAGTTGGAGTGTTGCCAGAGCACCAAGAAGTTGCACGTTCCATTCTGTGTCAGGTCACATACGTGGGTTTTGGGTTCCACCCTAGTCCAGGCATGAGTGGGAGGCAGCTGATAATGTTTCTTTTTCACATAGATGTTTCTCTATCTCTCTCAAATCAATAAACATATTAAACAAATTTGCTAAAATCAATACAAACATCCTCAGGTGATGATTAAAAAAATAATAATGAGGTCTATCTACTGGCCATGATGTCAAGATTCAGTGAGGTAATAGTTTTAAAGTACGTGCTTGGCACACCAACTGGCAGAGTAAGTGTTCAGTGTTTGTCATTATTACTATTATGTTTTAATTTAATATTACCTTATAATTATAAACCGCATCATCCCCCAAGATATTTCATCCCTTGATCGCTGGACTGCGAAGGAGGGTACCAGGATTCATTAACCACTGGTTCAGTCCATGAAGAGCTTTAAGATAAGGCGGCCGGCGTCGGACGCACAACCCAGTCAAACGCCAGCGTGACGTGCCCAGGGGAGGAACCATGCAGAGCTGGGCTCCTAGGGTCACATGGGCCTCAGCCCGGCGCCCGCCCCGCCCCGCCCCGCCCCGCCCCGCGGAGTCCGGCCTCCGCGGCTGCGGCTACACCGGCTGCGCCTGCGTAGAGCCGAGTGCTCTGAGGCCGCGTCCGTGGTTGAGGGGGCGCTAACAGCAAAGGGGAACAAACGGCGAGTGACCGGCGGATGGCTCTGCGGGACCTGGCAGGCTCGGGGCCCTGCACTCGCGGGCCGTTGGGGGAGGCGGAGGCGGCGGAGCCAGAGGCGCCGCCCTTGGAGGCGGCGGGAGCCTCGCCGGAGGAAGATGAAGAGGACGACGGCCGCGGCCGGGGCCTGTTGCGTTGGGATGGCTTCTCGGCCTGGCTGCACTGCGTGTGTGTAGTGGGCTTCGACTTGGAGCTGGGCCAAGCCGTGGAGGTGAGGCCCGGCCGCATCGTTGCCCCTCTGCCCTTTCCCGATTCCCCCCGCGCCGGCGCGGCCCCAGCAGAGGGGCGGGCCAAGCGGCCTAGACCCTGGCTGCTCCGCATCCGGGCGTGGCTGGCCGGCCCTCCGCCCATCGAGCCGGGCTGCAGTCCAGTGGCAGTTCCCGTGGGAGGATCCTGGGCTGCGGCGAGGGGTGAAAAGTTCTCTAAGGGCCCCTCCTAAATACTTGTTGATTTTTTTTTTTAAACCGGTGTTACAAGAATACATAAATGGTTAGCGGCACCCGGAGGAGGCTGCAGGCAGGATGTTTGGGACTTTTTCAGGAAGCAAACAATGCCCCCGACACTTGGTGAAATATAACAGCCCAACCTCTCAAAACAAACTTTTTTTAGACTCAGTTGTTTTGGTCATTCACACTAGTAACTTTTGAGTTAGAGCATTCCATAGAGCCGAAATGGAAATGCTCATCTAGCATGCCTTTTCTTCTTTTCCTTCTCTTCCTCATTTCTGTTACTGCTTGATGTTGCTTCTGAAACAATAGGCCCAAAACCTAATAACCAAGATGGACATAAGGTAGAGCCGTTTTCTTGTAAATCTCTCAAATTTTCCATTTTCATGGCATTTTATTGAAAGGCCTTTGAATCTCACTGGTTCTTAACATTGTGTAAGGTACTTTTTGTAGCGTAAGAGATTTCTTGTCTTTATATGTCCAAGAAAAATATTATCAGAAGAATGTGTATTTCAAAGATTTTGGGGGGGTAGTGATTATATTTTAATAAACCATCTCTTTCTGATTTCAGTGACATGAGTTGACTACCAAAATTGACCAGGAAGGTTTTCTTAATGGGAAGATACTGCTTTTATATTCAGCCTTCTCTGTTATATCATTATGAGGTTCCATATACTGTTTCCAAGAAGATCTAGGCATTATGTTGTTTGCTGGGCCTACAAATATGAATAGTATGCTCTAAACAATATTTGTAGATTGAGACTACAATTTAGGGAATAACTAAAAATTAGTCACAGTAGCACAGGGACAAAAGCAGTGTCTGACACATAGTGGTGTTTAATAAGTACTTGCTGATAGAATTAATGAATAGAAGAATAATTCTTTATCTTATAGAAATAATGACTCCCAAAGAATTTGAAGAAGAGATTTGTAAACCATCTATCGGTTACATGGACATGTTAACAGAAGTTTTATGTATTGCAAAATACAATTTAACCAAAAAGCAGTAGATTGGGTTATAGTTGATTACGTTTTTACATAGCCAAAGGAGATCTTCTTGGGCTCTCATTATTTGACACACTTTTTATAACATGATTATGTTTTTTTTCTGACCAAATAAACACTAATTCGCATAACTGAGGTGCTACAAAAATGAGGATCATTAAAGATCTTATTTTGAATTTTATTTTCCATGGCACAACCCAGTACAGTGTCCTAACTGTAAAGAGTTCATAATTTGGTCAGTAGTTCATAATTTGCTTACTGAAACTAAAAAATATCTGATAGATTTCATGAATTCTCTCCATTAGGAAAATGCTCACTAGTAAAAAATTATGCTTGCTTCCATGTACTATCTGGGGGGTTATATATGGACTTTATAGTATCTTGTCCCTAGATTAAGAATCACTGATTTTAGAAGGTGTAGGATGAGAGTGGGGAAGATTCCCTAATAAAGGATCCAGAGATAGATAAAACACATTAAGTGGGATACAACACTACTTAATTTTGTTATGTTTTCCTGAGAAACAGAATATTTTATTTTGTCACTTTTAAAATAGAGGAAAACTTGAAACCTATGCGATCCCATTAACTAGTGTCACTCCAATAAACAATTAAAAATGAAAAAACACAAATTAGAAAGTAATATAACACAATAGTTGAAAAATAGATCATATTTTAGCTTTGTATTATAGCCATATTTAGGCCAAAAATGGACAGTAGGGGTGTCTGTACTGGGACAAGAAGGCGTGTAGAATTGTGTTCGGAAAGTGACTTGCAGTAGCCCAGCAGTACTTCCTGTAAAGCACAACCATGGGGATTGAAAAGGGAACTTAATTAAATACTAGGTTAAAAACTAAGGTTGGACAATAATATCCTAGAATCCACCTGTGTTATCAAAAAGTCATTGAATCTTAGGCTTGAGAGAGACTTGAGAGTCTGCTGTACCATCATAGAAAAGACCATTTGCAGGTTTTAAACAAATGCATAAACAGTGCCACTTATTCAAGTTTAAATCCCTACTGAAGTGACAGTATAGAATATTGATCAGGAACTCAGACTCTGGAGCTGGACTGCCTAGGTTTGGATTTCTGTGACTTTGGATATATTACTTTGCTTGTCAGCCTCATGCTCCTCCTCTGTAACAGGATAACAGTACATATGTTTTGGTGTTGTGGGAGTTAGATTAAGTTAGTGTTTGTGAAGCATTTGGAATAGTGCCTGGGTCCCAGTAACACCTAAATGTAAATCTGTATTTGGAAAGCATTGAGTTTCCCTTTTTATTTTCTATTGAGAGAGCCCCTAACTTGCTTGGTTAAGATGAGGCCTTTGGAGTTTAGTTTTCTCACTTGTAAAATGAAATGAGTTACTGGGATCAGTATTTTAAGTAGGGGAACAATTTTTCCCTGTGTAAGTGAAAATCTAATGTAATATCTCAGTGGCTAATCTGATTGAAATGGAGCTTTTGTGTGTATATTTGGTTATAAATGATAGAGACTAAGCTACAGCCCACAAAGGTATTTTAAGATACCCAGGATACAAACCTAGTGTTCAGAAAATGGTTAGAAATCAGAATAGGAAAGTCCCTTGTTTCTGCTCTTGTTTTTATGGATTCTGTTCATGCTTCATGTACCCTGCAAACTGACTTCTCTGCTTCATGGTGGTGATCTTTTACCCTGGTGAAGTTGCCCCTTTCAGCCACTTAAGTGGAGTGTGAATGTCCCTCTCATTCCAAACACCAGAGGAAGGTACTCACTCAGGCCTGGTTTGGGGCAGATTTTCACTCTGATACAATCAGCTGAAGATCTGGGTGGTTGGGGCATTTGTCAGTGTTGCATAAAACATCTGCGGGGGGTGGGGGGTGGCTGTCCTGAGTAAAGGAGACAGTTGTGGGGAGGGCTTCTTTTGAGCTAGAAGAGCCTGGAAAAGGTATAGACTGCAGGAGGTGTGCTTAGCTTCCCCCCGCCCCCCCCTACCCTTGGTGGCCCTGAAGCATCAGAGAATCCAAATGTCCTCTGGAACAGGTTTGAAATTCTCTGGATTTTATATATTGTATGTTACTTCTGGATTCGAGATCACCTGATTATTCAGTAAAGCCTTAATTATCTAAATACATAATTGCCTAATTTATTCAAGTTTTTCCCCCATTTGACTAATAATATGCTCGTGGTTGAAAACTTGGTAGGAAAGAAAATTATAAACACTAGAAAACATCACTCATACTAAGAAACAGCTGCTGTTAATATTTGGCATTTTTGTTAATGCTTTTTTTTCTTTGTATAATTTTATATCTGTCAAGGATTAATTTGATTGTTAGGAACAGAAACTTTCAAATGTTATATTTCAATAAAAAATATTTACTCATTTTAAAAAGTGGAAAAAATGGCCCGACACCACAGTATTTGGATAGGCTGGGCCTCAGTCTAAGATTCCAGCTCAAAATCTGATCTAAACTAAATTATGCTACAGGAAAGCTTGATCAGTTTGAACATGGAATGGACACTGAAGCATTTCTCTCAAAAAAGAGCAAAGTTTAGATTTAATTGTCCATGTTTAGACATGGACAATTGTTTAGATATCTAAACAATTGGACAATTATATCTAGATATAATTGTCCATTAAGTAAAAAGAGATTGATTGTGAGGAGTCTTTTGGAACACAGATACAGGAAACAGAAGGAACCTCATGGAATTTGGAAAGCCCCAAAGGCTTTTGCCTTTGTCTCTGGAGCTGTGTGGTCTTTTGTCTCTGCTTCTCATTCCAACTCTGTTCCCTTCTCTCTGCTGAGGATGGTTTCCCCAGCAAGTGTTTCAGTTTCAGCTCCCCCATTTTACTTGACTTTGGGTTACCCTGTGGTACTGATTTTAGCTACTCTACCTTTGTATTCTGGAATCACACTGAAATGTAATTCAAATACTAGAGAATCTGATTGGTTGAGAGCCTTTCAATCACATGAACCCATAGAACGTCATAGGGGATTGACATTTCTACAATTTGTGGTTGCTTGCTGAACCTCTCTGGCCTCCTGATTTTGTAAGAATTGAGGGCGTTGATGGCTTTAGTTTTCTTGAAGGTTATGACCTATCAATTTTTTGGACAGAATTTCAGTCTACTGAAAAGTGCCCAAGTTTTGGGGTTTTGAACATTTGTTAGTTGTCTGAATTTTGGCCATTTTCTTCAATACTTTGAGTTATAGTTTCCTCAAATGTACAGTGGGAAAGTAATACACTGAGGATTTTGGAGGTACAAAATGAGGTAATGCATGTAAGAATTATTGCTCGTCATTTAATGCATGCCCAATATATCAGTTCCTTTTGTAGTTAGTGTCCTTGCACATTCAGTAATCAGGGTGTGACTGTTCTTGGCTATTACCTCAGCTTTTGTCTTGCTTTGAATTGTGGTTTTGTGGGGTTTTTTGTTTGTTTGTTTGTTTTAAATATACAGCTTTGGATGTGAAACACAGGTATTTAAAGCACTTCCTGGGAATCAAACATTAAGATTTCATTTTGCCAATGCTCTATGACGTAACCTGTTTGTATATATGTACAGTTTGTATTGCACCTCTTGCTGAATTTCAAGCCAGTTAAATTATCTGTAAAAAGCAGGGCAGTTTTATTAATATATTGTGTGAGTCAGATTTCTTACAGATTACTAATATCCTCCCCCCGCCCTGCCTTTTATAAACAAATTGAAGATAAAGCTCTGCTTTGGGGTGAAGATAAATTTTTATGTTCTTGTTAAACAGCAGTTGGCAGAATTGGCTCTCTTTTCTTTCCAACTTTTGCTTTTCTGAGGCACCGCCTATTCCCCCTTATCCTCTTCACAGGGTGGAGCCTGAAGTAGTCACCAATTTTCTCTACTTTAGCAGTTTCTATTTTTCTAAGAAGGATAAAGGTGGTTGTGTGAAGGGTTGTTTCTTTATTTCTTTCACTCTTAAACTGGGTGATCCATAGCTTCAGTACTTGATCATTAGCAAGTTTACTCTTTTAATTGAAATTTATATGTAATTGTATGTTGCTGTACTGTCTTTGAGCCATCTGCAGAGCAGATATTTATTGGGCACCTACCATATTCAGACTCAGATATATTCTGGAGTTAAAGCCTTGATCATTCCCCCTTTCATTGAGTTTACAATGTAGAGGGAAGGTAGGCTATTTAACAGCCAGTGTTTTGATAGGAGAATTTTCAGGATACTAATAGTGGCCTTTAAATTTCCTTGTGAACTAGTAGCACTTCATGTCGCTTGACATAGTTCTTTGTTTGATGAGTAACATGTTAGTGTCCCAAGCTTCTTAGGCTCCTTCATAGTTTTTACAAATTCTTCTTTGGTGAGACTAATCTCTTATTCTTTTATGAAATTGTATAATCCTAATCTGGACGTAATCTGGGACATTATCCTGTCCAGTTAGTCCTTTCACAAGTACTTTATTTATGTTTTTGTATTTATTATGATGTATGATGTAAAACATGGACAATTAAATCTAAACTTTGCTCTTTTTTGAGAGAGATGCTTCTTCAGTGTCCATTCCATGTTCAAACTGATCAAGCTTTCCTGTAGCATAATTTAATTTAGATCATATTTTGAGCTGGAATCTTAGACTGAGGCCCAGCCTGTCCAAATACTGTGGTGTCAGGCCATTTTTTCTACTTTTTAAAATGAGTAAATATTTTTATTGAAATATAACATAGAAAAGTACACAAATCCTAAGTCTATAATTTGAGTTTTTATAAAGTGAACATGCCATAACACTACCATAGGGATCCAAAAACTGACTATTACTACTGTGCCAGAAATTTCCCTTATCCTGTTTTGGTTATGACCCATTCTTCCACCTACAGCCCCCTGGCAGCTACTAAATTCACTTTCTGTCTCCATGGATTCTGTTATTCTGTACATTTCATGTGAAAGGAATCATATTATGTGTGGCCTTTTGTGCCTGGCTTCTTTCACTTCATATAATATTTTCAAGGTTCATTCATGTTGTATGTGTTAGTACTTCATTCATTTTTATGGTTGGATTTTATATCATGCGGGTGTACTATATCACATTTTGTTTATCTGTTCATCATTTGCTGGCAATAAGGATTGCTTCCACTTTTTGACTATTATGAATAATGCTGTTATGAACATTTGTTTATAAGTTTTTATATGAACATATTTTCACTTCTCTTGGATATATACCTAGGAGTGAAATTGCTGGGTCTATTTACTAAATTGTTTTCCAGTATGGGCACATTTTACATTTCCATTAACAATGTGTAAAGATTCTAATTGCTCCGTATCCTGCCAGCACTGGTTATTGTCTGTCCTTTCTTAAAAATTTTTCAAGAATCCTCATCTGAGGATGTGTTCATTGATTTTAGAGAGAGGGAGCAGGGAGGGGCAGAGAGAGAGAGAGGGAGGGAGAGAGGGAGAGAGAGAGAAACATTGATGTGAGAGAGAAACATCCATCGGTTGCCTCTAGTACACACCCTGACTAGAGAATGAAACCCACAACCTTTTTGTGTATAGGACGGTGCTCCAACCAACTGAGCCACCTGGCCAGGGTTGTCCTTTTGGTTACAGCCTTCTAGTGAATATGAAGTGGTATAGTTTTATTTACATTTCTCTAATGACTAATAATGTTGAATGTTTTTTCATGTGTTTACTGATAATTTATATATATATAAATAATTTTGAGATAATAATAATTTTGAGATTATTTAAATTTATATAGAGTTACTACAAAAGTAGTTCATCCAGCTTACTCTAAAATTAACATTTTACATAAATGTAGTACAGTAATCAAAACTAAGAATATAACAACTGAGTTTATTTGGATTTCACCAATTTTTCTAATGACCTTTTCCTGTTTTAGGATTTAGTCCAGGTTCCTATATTGCATATAGGTATCAAAATAAGGTTTAAAAAAAAGTAACACTCTACACATATCACATATAAAAAGTGACCCAAAGTGAATCAAAGACCAAAGTGTAAGAGCTAAAACTATAAAACTTATAGAAGAAAAAAGAGGAATAAATCTTTATGACTGTGAATTAGGCAATGGTTTCTTAGGTTTCTTTCTTTTCTTAGGTTTTCAAAAGCATGTCTCCATAGTTCTCTCTAGTCTGTGATAGTCCTTAATCTTTTCTTGTATTTCATAACCTTTATACTTTGGAATAGTACTAGTCAGGTGTTTTGTAGGATGTCTCTGACATTGAGTTTTTCTGGTATGTTCTCACGATTAGTCTGAGCTTAAACATTATTGGAAAGAATGCCACATGGGATAATTCATTCTCTCTTTAAGGATATGATGATGTTTGTGAATTAACGTTTATGAAGGAGATGAGGCAGGTGTTTCTAGGGAAATAATAATCTCTTCCAAGCCTGGGGTTCTAGGTGGGAAGTGTGATGGAAATGGATACTCAATCACACAGCAATAGTCAGGCACCACTTATACACAACTGGCGTGCGTGTAGGCATGAATTTTTCCGTGTCCAAGTGATACCAGCAGTAAGTTAACTGTTACTACTAATTTTCCTTTTCCTGGGACCATGATTATTCCCCCAGTATGGTGGGAATATTATACTGTGCAGGGGCAAGTGGTAGATAGGCATACTTTTAAAGAGCATAGCCCCATTTAAAACATATTAGCCCCATTTTCAGTATACATATTAATATCTTCCTGAGGCACCTTTTTTCCTATTCTATCGTAATGTGAAATATATATGCTATGTCATTTTTTAGACCTTAATAATTATATCAAATAAAACTTTTTTCTTTACTTGATACCTGGCCACCTCTACCTCATTTGTTATGACATAGGAGATCTTATTTTAGGTAACAAAGCCAGGGTGACATTAGCTGATGCTCTGTGTCCCCCCCCCCCTTTGATGCCTCCCAGGAATGCCAGTTGCCTGGGGGCAGAGATGCCTGGACTTGAGCTGTGGAGAGAGAAAACTTCAAGCAGAGAGGCATCTCCAGGTACTGGGGCCAATCCATAGTTGATTATTTCTGTATAGGTATCAGTAGCTAACTGACTAACAGCGATTGCCCAAACTTACATTTAAACTTTTTTTTTTCATGAAATAAAGTATGTACATAGAAAATAATTCTAGGAACTGTTAAAATTTGTGCAGGTGAAGATACTTGTTAGTGGTTACTTTTCTTTTGTTATTTTTAGATATGGGGTTTAATTGAGATTTTAAAATCAAGTTGGATTTTTCTGATCTTAAATATAGAGTGAACATTTGGATAGTTACTACAAATAATAATACATTGTTTTTAAAAATATATATCTATTCCAGAATAAAACGCTGGATAGTCTTAACAGAGTACATTAAAGTGAAATTTGAGAATTCTGTTTGGCAGTTTAGTACAAACAGTTTTTGAAAGGCAGACTTGATAGTTATGTAATTCTTATATCCTTTTAGCTTACTTAAATTTATATAGCATATATAAACTTATTAAATACATACACACACATATATGTTATTTATATTTAAGTTACTTTTACATAGGTAAAACATACCAATATTTTTTAAACCATATGAAACCAAAGTCCAAAGGAACCACTGTGATTATGTAAAAGAAAAAAAATGAAACTTTATGTATTTGCTTTTGAGTGGATATTTTAATCACAAGAAATAAAAGTCTGAGGGGCACTTACATAAAACTTATTTTAGAGCCTAAGATTAAGCCATCACAGGCCACTAAACTTACCAGTGTTTTAGACAGGCAAACTCCAGGGTAACTTAGGTATAATGAGATTTTTATAAAATACTTGTATAGCTAAATAGGTTATAAGCTTGCCATTTCTGCTTTGAAGGAACAAGGTAAAAAGGTCTCAAGGGAGATGTATCTACACATAAAGAAGAATTATATATTAAATACTGAGTTGTTGAATGGTCTTAATTGATTGAAGAAATATTTTTTTAGTGTCTGCTATGTACCAGAGACTGTTCTAGGTGTCAAGATAAGAGTGGTAACAAAAGAGAACAGGTTCTTGACTTCGTGAATTGTGGAGACAGAGGTTAAGTCAGGTTGGTCAGAACATGGGATACAAAGCAGGGTAAGTAGAGAGAATATGCTTTGGTGTCATTCTCTATTTCAAGAGTAGTGGGTGGTTTTCATATGACATACTAGTTCTGTGGACCCTTCCCGTAGATCTGGGTATAGGGCTGTGGATGCATGTTAGTGATCACTACTATAGGTGCAGTGAGGAATGGGGCTTGTATAGTTTGGAACCAGACCTAAATTCAAGTTCTAACTCTGGCACTTACTAGACAAGTTTCGGGAGAGTTATTTAACGACTGTGAACTCATTCCCTCTTTGGTAAATATGGGGAGAATTGACAGGGTTGTGAAAATTAAAAGCTCCAAAAGATGCTCGTTAAGTACGTATTCTCCCTATCTTTCTCTCATTTTAGTTTTCTTATACATAAAATGGGTATATGCTACTAGCCTTGTCTATTGTTGTGAGAACTAAATAAATGAAATAAATATGTGAGACTACTTTAATACAGTCTCTAATGTGATTTTACAATGTGTTATTTCTGGAAAGGGAAGATTTTCAGGCTCTCAGGCAGCTCTGGGGACTGGTAGAACTCATGGATTCTTCTAAAAATAGGAAGTCATGGACCCCCCCCCCCATTAGCAACCCAACATTCACATAATTTAGCTACTCTTTTGTGTTGTTTTCTCTCCTTTTTGTTGTCAGCCTCTAGCTAACCTACTGCTCCTAATCCCATCTCTTCTTCACATTCTCAAGAGAATCTACATGGGTCCACTTAGGCATTGATATTCTTTTGGGCAGTATTTTTCTACCCAACAACATCCAAACAGTTGATTGGCTTATGAAGTGGGTGCCCTTGCAACTGGTGTTTACTAGTGCTTCTTTTCATAGTAGCTGTTATGGCCTAGTCTGCCTTCCTTTAATGGGGGTATAGGGCAGGAGTTTCCTTCAAGGTGGCTGTGATTACTGCAGACACTAAAATGCAATGATTAAGGGAATTGGGATGTGTTTTAAGGTAGGAGACAGCCTTTGAAATTTCCTCAAGTGCAGATAATTATTTTTTCTTCATTTTTAAAATAAGATGTTAGTAAGTTATACTACTTCTTGAACTCAGTAAAATTATTATTGCTTGAAGAAAAGACTCAGTAAGCTTTCAGTTATTGGTAATTCAGTTGGTAAATTATTCTTGATAACTCAAAATTTCACCAATCTCTTAGAGACAACTTTGAATCAAAAAGATTTTCTTTTTGCCTAATATAAATCCTACTCAATTCTCTCAGCTTCTCATGTTTGATTGTTAAAATTTGTGAACTATTTCTTGAAACTATTTGACCATAGTCAACTAATATTTTAAAAGTACCTACTAATGTTTACAATATACACTCAGTATATTTGTCTAACAAAATTTTAACTCTTTCTCTTCTAGGTAATTTATCCTCAACATTCCAAACTCACTGATAGAGAAGTAAGTAAAACTATTGCTCTGTATAGTCTACAGTTTGTTAGTTTTTTTGGGGGGGTGTGTGTGTTTGTATTAATATATATATATATAGCTTTTGTTTTCTTTTTCAGAAAACCAATATTTGCTATTTGTCTTTTCCAGATTCAAATTCAGGTAACTATTTTTCATGTGGTGTTTCTGTTGAATTTTGTACTAAAAATACTGATTATACTGTTAATATATAGAAATCGACTGAAACAACATATTAGTATGCAAACTCAATTTCAGATCAACAAGTCAGTGATTTTGATTCCTAGTTATATAATGTCTAGTAATGTCTTGTTGATTGAAGTTGGTTCAGCTTTTAAAATAATTATTTTTTAATGTTGTAAAACACCAAGGAGCAGTAAACTGTTGAACTAGTGAAGAGATGGAAAATCAGTGACATTAGTATGTTTAGGTATTTGTAGTAAATAGTTTACTTTTAGTTTAGGATTTGAGTGAGAGCTTTCCAAGAACTCTGTAAAAGAAGTGAGTTTTAAAAAACAATGGGATGAATATGGTTCTAAAGCCATGACCACAAGTTATTTTCAGTAATATATTTGAGTTAATATATGTAAAGTACTTGAAATAGACATCTAGATAACACCATATAAGTGTTTGCTCTTATTTTAGACTTGGTTTTCCTGGTTGTTTTCAAACTTTCCCTTTGTGTGGTCTTAATTGTTGAAATCATTCAGGTTACCTCTTGTGTTTCATTTTTAAAAGAGCTTGACAGGCTTATGGTGATCAGAACATTCCAAAACAGCTTGTCAGACTTATGGTGATTAAAACATTCTGCTTCTATGATGACACACACAGGAGTTAGAAGCCTATGAAGCAAAGACTGTTCAGTTCCCTTTCCTTTTGAGGTTACTTCTAAAACATTTGGAGCTCATTTTAATGAAATATATTAAAAAATGTGCTACTATGGTAAAAAAAAATAAAGTAAAATAAAATAAAAAGTTGCCTTTGAGAAAGCCCAGTAGGGTGTTTATTCTGATGTGGAATTATTGGAATCCTTTAATATGTTTTGCCTACAAAGTCCACACATGCAGTTTTGTGTGGGGTGAGTGGTGGATTGGACTTCTAGGGCTCAGGGTAAGCTGAGCTGTGTGGATTGCAGGATAAGCTGATTATGTGATTGGAGTTCCAGTAGAATTTACTGTATACTCTTCTCTCTCAGACCATAGTTGGTTTTCATGGATTACTTGCATTTTCATATCTCTACATGAACATCAAGGCTCAGAAGTTAATTATATGGTATTCAGATAGCCTTTCCATTTCCAGTTTTGTCGTTAGTCTCTCCATGCATCATTTTCTTTCTTTCTTTCTTTTTTTGGGGGGGGGGTATAATTTTTATTTTTGCTTTTTCAAAATTTATTTTAATTGTTATTCAAGTACAGTTTTCTGTCTTTTACTCCGATCCCAGCCCACCCCATCCATGCATCATTTTCTTATTGAAAGTTAATCTCAAGTGTAAATCTATATAAATCAAAATTTGATCAGTATTTCAGAAATTTGAGTGACCTACAGATGTTTTTTAATGCTTTTTAAATAAGATCTGCATCGAATGAAGTGTGGTTCATTTTATTTGAAGAATGGTTAGAACTTAGAAATAAAATTGACAGAAGATTTTAAAAATAGGTACTTTGCCCTCTTAACAGATGAATGTTAATCTAGATAGCAAGAGACTATGAGATTTGTATGTATTTGAGATCACTATTCTTATTTGTGAATATTCAAAGAGTTTGTTTCACTTAAGTTGAATGGAAGTTGGGATTACTGTGCCAACTTTGAAATGGATTTAATTTTTTCCTGAAATAGCTTGTATTGTCATGGAAGGAAATGTAGGCACAGTAGAGTAGCTTTAGGAAAGTCTAGGTTTTGTTTTCATGGTGCATGCTTTTAAAAAGCCAAAGAACATTTAGACCCTGTTATGCTATACAGGTAAAGAGGAATACTTTTGGGATTCCCATTAGAATGATTCGCCAGTCCTGTACCTCCTCTACCCCCTACCATCACACATACACCCCCCACCCCAGATCTTATGACTTTAGAAATTGTTTGTTTTTAGGTTTCTATCTCTTATTTCATTTGAATGGCTTTTATCTTTAGGAGCCCAAGTTTAAAGTATGCCTACTCTTTGACAACTATTTGTCAGGATTTTTTTTTATCCTTATTGTTTATCATTGACATCATTTGGATACAGGCATTCCTGAGGCTTAAGCTGTGATGGGGACCCAAGGACTATAACCACTGTATTTTAAACATGTCCATAGAGAAAACTCAGCATTAGTAATGTTTTAGGTAATGATGAATTCAAGAGAAGGATTAATCCTTGCTCTGGTGGATGCAGACAATATTTGTCTCAACAGATTTCTTCTTTCTAATAGCAGGGACATCATCATGTGCTTTACACTTCCCAGTGCCAAAAGCAGTGCTTCTCACACCACCAGTTGAAAGGCCAGTTGGTTTTTTTTTTTAATTTCCCACATTGTAGGCCAATGCTTTTATAAAATACAGTTTAAAGGAATTACTAGAAAATGAGGGGAGAAGACAGAAAAATGCAAAGTAAAATTCCAGATTTGTCACGACATTATCAAATTGATGTAAGAGTTTCTAAATGCTTACTCTCAACTTGGATATTTAATTCATGATGGACCAGTTATAAGAATTTGTAGACTGGCATCAGTGTATGGATTACACCTGGAGAAGACTAGGTTAAAAGTCCTGTTTGTCATCAGTTCCAACTCGACCACTTTAATCACAGGGAGAGTGACTACAAAGAACTGGAGGCTAAGGAAGGGTAGGGCTAGTGCTTGAGGTGTCATGTTTTATCTCCATCTTATGCATTCTGATCTGCTCTATAGCTGTACTTGTACTAATATACAAATAATCTTTAAAACTGTCTGTTCCCTTTAGGAAAAACATGTAAGCTTTTTTCCTCAAATCTCTAAATGATATTTTAGTTACAGGAAGTATGTTTACCTTTAGCTTTGTAATCTCAGTGTAATTGGTAGATATAAAAGAAGCTTGCAAAATACTCTGTGCCCTTGATATTTTAAAATGAAATGAGACTTCTGGCATACCACACTGCATTCATATTGGAGGAGCTATGACTGAAAGGACTGGCTGCTTACTTGAATGAACTGTATTGCACAGAGTACAATGAGTTTAAGAATTCCATGATCTGAGAGGCATTTTTCAGAAGGGCTTGTTTTTTGACCTCCCCAATTGGCAGAGAAGTAACTTTTTTTTAAAGATTTTATTCATTTATCTTTAGAGGGGAAGGGAAGGAAAGAGGGAGAGAGAAATCAATGTATGGTTGCCTCTCATGTGTCCCCTGCTGGGAACTGGCCTGCAGCCCAGGCATGTTCCCTGACTGGGAATCAAACCGTAATCGTCTGGTTCACAGGCTCGCGCTCAATCCACTGAGCTATACCAGCCAGGGCAGAAGTAACATTTTTTAAAAAAGCCTTATTGAGCTACTGATCACCCATGTGAAATACATAATTCAGTGATTTTTAGTACAAAGTGATTACTACAGTGATTACTACTAATCACTTTAGTACAGTGATTTTTTTTATTCACAACATCATGCAACTATCACTACAGTCAAATTTAGAAAATATTCATCACCCAAAAAGAAACTCCATATTCTGCCTTGGCTGGTGTGGCTCAGTGGACTGAGTGGCAGCCTGCGAACTGGAAGATATCTGGTTCATTTCCCAGTCAGAGCAAATGCTTGGGTTGTGGGCCATGTCCCCAGTGGGGGGCATGTGAGAGGTAACCAATTGATGTGAATCTCGTATATCAATTTTTCTCTCTCTCTGTTTCTCCCTTTCTTCCCCTATCTCTAAAATAAATAAACAAAATCTTTTTTTAAAAAGGCTTATATTGTAAAACAAACAAACAAACTCTATACACTATTTTCCTCACCCAAGTCTCCCACGACAATCCTGGACAACCACTTACCTACTTTCTGTTTTTATGGATTTACCTGTTTTGGATATTTTATGTAAATGGAAGTAGTATTTTAAAGTCTGTTTTGACTTGAAAGAGCCAATATGATGTAGTAGTGGTCAAGAGGACCAGCTCCAGAGTTACACTTCTTGGGTTAAAATTATTGCTCTTCCATTTAGCAGATTTATTTCTTTGGATGGTTACATAACTTTTCTGTGCTTTGGTTTGCTCCTCATAAAAAGGAATAGTAATGGGAGTTACTGGAGAAGCATGATGACCAAAGTAGTTAATATGTCTAAAGCATTTAGAACAGTACCTGGAATAAAGTAAGCACTTAATGAGTATTAGTGATCAACTCATATATTGGAAGGGAAAAATAACTTATGCAATAGTGACAAAATAATGAAAATAATTTTGATCCAGGATTCTCTTTGATTTCTGTTTTAGAATTTAGTTATTTGGAAACAGATGGTGGGGGAAGATTATAGAAATTTCTTTGGTTTAAAGAGTATTGGATTAGACTGAACAAGATGGAGGCATAGATAAACATGGCTCGTCTCCTTTTACAGCAATAGCAAAAATTAAAACTAAAATACAAAACAACTAACACCCAGAATCATCAGAAAATTGAGCTATATGGAAGTCCTACAACAAAGGAATTTGGGAAGTCACCTTCAGATGCATATGAGGGGCAGAGACACGGAATAGGTGGTCCCACATCTATGTGTAGTGGATAAAAATCGTGAGGGATACCTCATTTGGGAGTGAGGGAACCCAGCCCCTCATCAGACCACCCAGCCTAGGGTTCTAGTGCCAGAAAGGAAAGTCTCCATAACTTCTGGTGGTAAAAACCAGTGTCGTTTGGGGTGGTGGGAGAAACCAAGGAATTCTTGGGTGTCTTCCTCTTAAAGAGCCTGAAACAGATTTAGGACTTATGCAGACTCACTCCCTTTGGGCTCCAGCACTGTGGCAGTAGCTAGAAGGGAACCCCTGAAGGCTGGTCACCATCCATTGTCCCTTTTCTGAGCAGACCCCACACAGGGAAACAGAGCAGAAACACCATATTTGAGACTTTATCAACCTGGTTCACACTGGTTGTCCCACCCTGGTGATTACCTAAGGCTCTCCCCCATCCAACTTATGGATGTGCTTTTCTACAATAGGCCATGCTACTAAGACAGAGTCAAAGCAGCTCTACCTAATATGTATAAGTAAATACAGAGAGGCTGCCAAACTGAGGAGATAAAGAAATATGGTCCAAATGAAAGAACAGAACAAAACTTCAGAAAAAGGACTAAACAAAATGGAGAAAAGCAATCTATCAAGATACAGACTACAAAACATTGGTTATTAGGATGCTCACAGAACTCAGTGGGTACTTCATGAAAAAGACCCAGGCAGAAATGAAGGTTGCATTGAGTGAAATAAAGAAAATCTACAGGGAATCAACAGTGGAGTGGATGAACCCGAGAATCAAGTAATTTGGAACATAAGGAAGAAATAAACAATAATCAGAACAGCAGGAAGAAAAAAGAATCAAAAAAAAAAAAAAACAAGGATAGGCTAAGGAACCTCTGGGACAACTTCAAATGTACCAACATTCGAATATTTCATAAGGGTGCTAGAAGGAGAAGAGGAAGGGCAAGAAATTGAAAACTTACTTGAAAAAATGAAAATTTTCCTAATTTGTGGAAGGAAATAGACATACAAGTCCAGCAAGCACAGAAACTCCCAAAAAAGATGGACCCAAAGAGGATCATACCAAAACACATCATAATTAAAATGCTAAGGGTTAAATATAAAGAGAGAATCTTAAAAGCAGCAAGACAAAAGCAGAGAGTTACCTCAAAAGGAGTTCCCATAAGACTGTCAGCTGATTTCTCAAAAGAAACTTTGCAGGCAAGAAAGGGCTGTGAAGAAGTATTCAAAGTGGTCTGAGGCAAGATGGTGGAAGAGAAAATGGAAGAAGCCACAATAACCTCCTCCCAGGACCAATCTGGAATTACAACTGAATTGTGGAGAAATCACCTGGAACAAACAACTGAAAAATAGTGAGAGAGAAGCCTTTTAATAATCTTGGATACAAAGAATCATATTCAGGACAAACTGACTGGTAAGGAATGCGGTGGAGACTTGAGAAGGCTGGCAGGGTGCCCAGAGGCGGCAGCAGCATCAGAGGAATAATTAAGCAACTGATTGGATCCCCCTGAGAAGTGTGGGGTCTAAACCCTAAACTGGGATCCCCAGCCTAGAGCACTGGAGCCCCAAAATCATACATATAACAACCAGCAGCGAAAAGTGGCAGGTTTACTCACTGCCAGAGACAGACAGCTGGAGACACAAAGAGTTGTTTAAAGTGCCAATGCACAAATTTTCATTTGCAGCCATTTACCCTGGGCTCCAGCAAAGGCAGGGGCTGAGTGGGCTAGAAACAACTGAGGAGAGACGTGAGACGGAAACCTTGGGGAGAGCTGAGAGAATAGACTCTGGGATCCCATTGCTGAGTCAGCCCCCATGCAGCAGCAGCCATTGTGCTCCCGCAACCACTCCCCTTAGAGCAGCAGCAGCAGGAGGAAAAACAATAGCTCCAACACCAGGAGGGATTCTGTCCAGCCCTATGGGGCTTAAGCCTGACTGCTGAATGCAGAGTGACTAGATTAACAACTGAAGGAGATAGCCACAGATAGTAGATTCCTGGCAGTCTCAGAGGAGGCTGCCTAAAGTCAGACAGGGTCAACATCTGAAATCACTGGAGATGGATCTGGAAAGAAAAAACAGTGGTAAATACTAGAGGCTACTGAGATGAAACCCACTATGGTTTTTCTTTCATGATTATTGATATTTTCTTTCCTGCACAGTTTTTTAACATTCATTTCTTGTTGAACAAGTTTGTGCCTATTAAGTAACTAGATTTTGTACAATAGTTTATTTCTCTCCCTTCTTATAATAGTCTTAACCTCTTTACTCCCTTATTAGTACCAGTTCCTTTACTGTTGATAGTGGGATTTCGGGGTGGGGGGAGTTATTTTTGTGATGTGGCTGTGTTCCTGGGGTTTTGTGGTTTTGTTCTGGCAGCACCTACACAACAGCATACCAGATGTGCTGAGCGGAGTGACCTTCAGTCAACCAGCTAGAGGGAAGGACCCACCAGAGAATGACCCAACAGCAATCAAAGCCCATTTACATTCAGAGAGCCAGCATAAAGGGCATCCCAGAGCATCAAGTTCAGCAGATCAACAAGACTGCCCCACTAGATCTCACAGGTCTCCTACTATAGGAGTTCACACCATAAACTCAGGGAGTCAAAACAGATCAATTTAAGAAGCAGAGGCAAACACGAACAGTCTCACAAATAATGGAAAGACAAAGAAACAACCCCAAACAAAAGGAAAGGAATCCTTAGAAAGTGCTAAATGAAATAGAGGCAAGTCAGCTATCAAATACTGAGTTCAAAACAATGGTTATCAGGAAGCTCAATGACCTCATTGAGAATTACCAACAACTACAGGGAAGCTGCAAGGAATTTACTGCTAATTACACCAGTGTTAAATAAGGCATAGACAATGTCAACAAGAGCCAAGAGGAAATGAAGAATACAATTTCTGAATTGAAGAACACAGCAAAAGGAATCAAAAGCAGGGTAGATAAAGCAGAGGATCAAATCAGTGAGCTGGAGGACAAGGTAGAAAAGCTCCCAGAAAGAGCAAGAAAAACAAAAAAGACTCAGAAAGAACGAAGAGGTGTTAAAGGAACTGTAGAACAACATAATACATAATAATAGCCATATAATAGGGATACCAGAAGGGGAAGAAGAGGAACAAAAGATAAAAAACTTGTTTGAAAAAGTAATGATGGAGAACTTTCTTAAATTTGATGAGAGAAAAAGTCACACAAATGCAGGAAGCACAGAGGATCCCAATTAAGATGAACACACAGATGCTCACTCCAGGACATATAATGAAAAAGGTAAAATTCAAAGACAAATAATCTTAAAGGTAGAAACCGGAAGTAACATACAGGGGAGCTCAGATAAGGCTAGCAGCTGAATTCTCAATGGAAACATTACAAGCCAGAAGGAACTGGAAAGGAATATTCTAAGTAATGAAAAACAAAGGCCTACAACCAAGATTACTCTACCCAGCAAGGCTCTCAATTAAAATGGAAAACCGAATAAGGAGTTTCCCAGACAAAAGAAGGCTGAAAGAATATACCTCCACCAAACCAGCACTGCAAGGTATGCTAAAGGGACTCCTTTAAGAAGAGAAGAAAAAGAGTGAGAGTGAGAAAGAGAAACACAGGTCCAAAGGGAGTAAAATAGCAATAAATAAGTACCTATCAATAATAACCTTCAATGTAAATGGATTAAATGCTCCAATCAAAAGACATATGGTAGCTGAAAGGATAAGAAAACATGACCCACACATATGCTGCCTACAAGAGACCTACCTGAGAACAAAAGACCTACAGAGACTGAAAGTGAAGGGTTGGAAAAAATACTCCAAGCAAATGGACAAGGAAAAAAGGCCAGGGTAGCAATACTTATATCAGATGAAACAGACTTCAAAAGAAAGTCCATAAAAAGAGACACAAGGACACTTTGTGGTACTCAAGGGAAGAATACACCAAGAAGACATAGACATTATAAACAGATACGCACCCAACATAGGAGCACCTACATATATGAGGAAAGTCTTGGGCATTGTCAAGAAAGATATAGATGACAACATAATTATACTAAAGGATTTTAACACCTCACTGTCAAAAATGAATAGATCTTGCAAACAAAATACAAACAAGAACATTGTAGCATTGAACAATACCCTAGATCAAATGGACTTAACTGAGACACATAGAAACTTTAATCCCAAAGAAACAAAATACACATTCTTATCAAATACACATGGAACATTTTCAAAGATAGACCACATGAGAGGACACAAAACCAATAACAAGTTCAAGACTGCTGAAATCATATCAAGCATATTCTCAGACCACAAGGGACTGAAACCAGAAATCTCAAGGGGAAAACTCAAAAGCACATTTATGGAGATTGAATGGCATGCTATTAAACAATGAATGAATTAAGAATGAGATCAAGGAAGAAATAAAAAAGTTTATGGAAACAAATAAAAAGGAACTCACAACAATACAAAACTTATGGGAAACAGTGGAGGCAGTCCTGAGAGAGAAGTTCATAGCGATACAGGCCTGCCTAGAAAAGATAGAAACATTTCAAATAAACACCCTAACCTTACCTCCACAAGAACTGGAGGAACAACAACAAAGAGAGCACAGAGCAAGTAGAAGGAAGGAAATAACTTAGATCAGAGCAGAATTAAATGACATACAGACTAAAAGCACAATTTTAAGGATCAATAAATCCAGGAGCTGGTTCTTTGAAAAGATAAACAAAATCAACAAGCCTTTAAGCAGATTCTTCAAGATAAAAAGAGTACTCAAATAAATAGAATCAGAAATGAAAGAGGAGCAATTACAACTGATACCGCAGAAATACAAAGGATTGTAGGAAATTGCTATGAACAACTGTATGCCAAGAAATTTGAAAACCTGGGTGAAATGGACAAATTTCTAGGAAAAATATAATTTTCTAAAACTGAATGAAGAAGCAGCAGAAAGCCTGAACATACCAATAACAGCTGATGAAATTGAAGCAGTAATGGAAAAAGTCCCAGCACACAAAAGCCCTGGATTGGATGGTTTCACAGAAGAATTTTACAAAGCATTTAAGGAAAAGCTAACCCCTGTTTTTCACAGACTATTCCAAAAAATCTAAGAAGATGAAAAACTCCCAGACTCTTTTTATAAAGCCAGCAACATCCTAATCCCAAAACCAGATAAAGACACAACAAAGAAGGAAAACTATAGGCCAATATCACTGATAAATAGACACTAAAATCCTCAACAAAATATTGGCAAACCACATCCAGCAATACATTAAAAAGATCATACACCATGACCAAGTCGGATTCATCCCAGGGATGCAAGGATGGTACAATATTTGCAAATCAATAAACAATTCATCACATAAACAAAAGGAAAGACAAAAATCACATGATTATATCAATAGATGTGGAAAAAACATTTGAGAAGGTACAGCACCCATTTATGATAAAAACACTCAGCAAAATGGGAATAGAGGGATCATTCATCCACTTAATAAAGACCATATAGGCAAAACCTACAGCCAACATCATACTCAATGGGCAAAAACTAAAAACTTTCCCACCAAGGTCAGGAACAAGACAAGGATATCCACTTTCACCTCTTCTATTCAACATAGTATTGGAAGTCCTAGCCACAGCAGACAAGAAAAAGATAAAAGGTATCCAAATTGGAAAGGATGAAGGAAAATGGTCATTGTTTGCAGATGACATGATAGTGTACATAGAAAATCCAGTAGACCCCACCAAAAAATACTTGAGCTAAGAAGTGAATTTGTCAAAACAGGATACAAAGTGAATAATTCGAAATTGAAGGCATTTTTGTATACCAACAGGAAAATATCGGAAACAAAAATCCCATTTGGTACAGCAACCAGAAAAATAAAGTACCTAGTAATAAACCTAACCAAGGAGGTAAAAGACCTGTACTCAGGAAACTACGTAACACTGAAGAAAGAAATTAAGGAAGACACAAATGAATGGAGGCAGGTACCATGTTCATGGATTAGATGAGTTAACATCATCAAAATGTTCATACTTCCCAAAGCAAGTTATGAATTCAACACAACCCCTATTAAAGTACCAATGACATAATTCTCAGATATAGAACAAACATTTAAAATTCATATGGAACTATATATGACCCTGAATAGCCACAGCAATTTTCAGAAAGAACTACGAAGTAGGAGGGATCACATTGCCTAACATCAAACTATATTACAAGGTCACTGTAATCAAAACAGCCTGGTACTGGCATAAGAACAAACATATAAATCAATGGAACAGAATAGAGAGGCCAGAACTGTACCCGAGTCTCTATGGTCAATTCATATTCAACAAAAGGGGCAGATGTATAAAGTGGAGTAAAAATAGCCGCTTCAACAAATGGTGTTAGGAGATCTGGACAGCCACATGCAAAGAAATGAACTTACCAATTTACACCATACACAAAAATAAACTCAAGATGGATAAAAGACTTAAATATAAGTCGCAAAACCAGAAAAGTCCTAGAGGAGAACATAGGCAGGAGAATCTCAGATATTTCATGCAGCAATATCTTCACGAGTATGTCCACTTGAGCAAGGGATATAAAGGAAAGAATAAATGGACTTCATCAAAATAAAAAGCTTCTGCATGGCTAATAAAAAACATCAGCAAAATGAAAAGGAGACCAACGTATACAGTAATGTATTTGCTAATGATACCTTGGACAAAGGTTTGATCTCCAAACTGTGAAGAATCCACACAACTCCATTTCGGGAAGACAGATAACACAATTAAAAAATGGGCAAAGGATCTGAACAGACAGTGCTTTAAGGAGGACATACAGAGGACCAGAGACATATGAAAGGGTGCTTAGCAACACTAGCCATCAGAGATACGCAAGTTAAAACCACAATGAGATACAACTTCACTCCAGTCAGAATGGTTGTCATAAGCAAATCAACAAAGAACAAGTGCTGGAGAGGTGGCGAACAGTGAACCCTAGTACACGGTTGGTGGAATGCAGAGTGGTGCAGCCTCTGTGGAAAACAGCATGGATTTTCCTGAGAAAACTAAAAATGGAACTGCCTTTTAACCTGGCAGTTCCACTGCTGGGATTATACTAGGAATCCTGAAACACCAATTCAAAAGAACCTATGCACCTCAGTGTTCATAGCAGCACAATTTACAATAGCCAAGTGTTGGAAGCAAGCTAAGTGCATGTCAGAAATGAGTGGGTAAAAAAACTGTGGTACATTTGCATGATGGAATACTATGCAACAGAAAGAAATAAGGAGCTCCTATCCTTCATGACAACATGGATGGATCTGGAGAGCATTATGCTAAGTGAAATAAGCCAAACAGTGAAAGGCAAACACCATATGATCTCACCTAAAAGTGGAAGCTAATGAACAAAACAAACAAGCAAGCAAAATATAACTAGAGGCATCAAAATAAAGAACAAACTGACAATAACCAGAGGGGATAGGGAAGGGCACAATGTGGGGGAAATGGGCAGGGTCATCAAGGAACATGTATAGTATAAAGAACACATGGAGAGTTCCAAAGTGGAGTAGGATCAAGGTTGGGAGGTGGGGAAGTGGTGGGGGGAAAATAGAGACAACTGTACTTGAACAACTTAAAAATAGAAAAAAATCAGTTTTCATGTTCATCACACATAATGTTTCATGACTAAAACCAAATTGCTAAGTTTGTAATTTTGTTTTATTCTTTAGTGTACATTTTTAAAAAATAATGTTTTAAAAATTACAATTGACATAGAATATTACCTTAGTTTCAGGAATACAACACAGTGATTAGACATTTATATAACTTACAAAATGACCACCCTAATAAATCTGTTACCCATCTGGCCCTACACATAGTTATTACAATATTGTTGACTCTATTTCCTATGCTGTAGGTAATTATTTTGTTTAAAAAAAAACAGACTTTTTACTGACATATAACCTGCACAAAAATGTGTGCATATCAAAAGGCTGTGCATGAAGCTTTTGTGAAATGAATGAACCCATGTAACCAACATGCAAATCAGGAAATGAAATGTTACCAAATCTCCCACTTTTGCTTCCTCCCAGTCACCACTTTTCTCATGGTAAATACCACCTTCATTTCTAACACTAATTAGTTCTGCTTTTTTTCTAACTTTATATAATTGCAACCATCTAAAATGTACTAGTTCATGTCTGCCTTTTTTTATTCAACATTATGTTTCAGAGCCTTAATCAATGTGCTGAGGATAGAAACAGTTTGTTTATTGTTGCTTTATGTTCCATTATATGAATATATGATGTATTATGTTATAATAGATATGTCTTGTTTTTCTATTTTATTGTTTTAAAATAAAACTATGAGAATTTTATTTAAAACATAAGATTTTAAAAAGTATTCAAGGTGATGAAAAGCAAGGACCTACAATCTAGATTACTCTAGAGCAAAGCTATCATTTAAAATTGAAGGGGAGATAAAGTGCTTCGTAAACAAGGTAAAGCTAAAGAAGTTCATCATCACCAAGCCATTATAATGTGAAACGTTAAATGGACTTATTTAAGAAAAATAAGATCAAAACTATACATTTTAAAATAGCAATAAATTCACAACTATCAGCAATTGAATCTAAAAAACAAACTAAGCAAACAAGCAAAATCAACAATCATAAATACGGAGATGATAAACCACATAGATATGATAACCCGCATTTGGAGGGTTATCAGTTGAGGGGGGGAAAGGGAAGAATGAAGGAAAAGATGCAGGAATTAAGAAACATAATTGGTAGGTACAGAATAGACAGGGGGATATTAAGAACAGTGTATGAAGTGGAGAAGCCAAAGAACTTACGTGCATGACCCATGGAAATGAACTAAGGCAGGATTGCCAGAGGGAATGGATGGTGCTGGGTGGGATAGGGCAAAGGGGAAAAATTGGGACAACTGTAATGGCATAATCAATGAAATTCAAAAAAAAAGAAGAAAAATGGAAACTACTTCTATACTAACCAAAGGGAAATGATTAAGAATAATTTGGCACATGTACTTAATGGAGTGTGTTTATGAATCTATGGTGAAGTGAACATGCTATTAATTAATTAATTAAAAAACCAGAGATACCCCCCAAATAAAATGTTGCGTTATTTGGTTTTCTAGGCTAGTAAAGATTGTGTTAGATTAATTTAAATAGAACTTTTTCTAAAGCTGTGGGGTCTTAATGAGCAGATTTTTTGTTTCCTTAACACTTGGTACTGTCATGAGAAAGGGTTTATGCTGCTCTTCATCAAGAACTAATGGTAAGGTGTATTTTCCTTAGATAACTGTCATTTAATCTTAAAATTTGTGCAAATTAATCTTCATACCTTGGTTAATATAAAGAAGAAATCATTTCCTTTAAAATGTCATTTCAATTTTATGCTAGTCAGAAAGCTGTGACACGCATAGCATAACTTGTAGGTATATTTCGAGCTTTGTAGATTTTTTGCTTTCTTAGTGCATATATTGGGTAAGATACTTGATTCTTGGTTAAGTAGAGTTGTAGGTCTCTTACAGGCTTTTATTTGAGAATCATTGAATATAACTGCTGGAAGTGACTTTAAGTGATGATCTCATGGTACCCCTTATTTTTTGTTAAGGAAATTGACAACCTTAGGTTAATTAGAAGGCTAATTATTGATGGTCCTGGGACTAGATCCCATTGCTTGTGGCTTCTTTTTCCTCAGATCATAACATTTTCCTGAAGAATACATTCATTTAACCATCTTTCACATGTAATCATTATGTTGTGTATGTAGAACTGCAGTCATTTGTTAGTAGATAAACTGACCATATATATTTGTTTATAATGAGCTTGTGGGGAATCAGGATTGCTCTTCCCCTAAAGTATCATTTTCTGCAAGGCAAATGTGAAAAGTCTGGTTGCCAATCTGTAATGCCTCCTTGCCTATGGATAATAATGGTGAGGTCAGGATGGAGAACAAAGGTTCTCGACAAGATCAGATTAGGAGTTGATCCTTTAATAATCTTTCATACGTGAATGGACAGATTATTAAGACATAAAATGGGAACCATTTACCTCAATTCACAAGGACTCTATTAAAGCCTTTTTGCCCTCCTCAAGTAGCTTCTTGACTAATTCTTTACAGCTTGTGGGTGCAGCTGGTCACTGGAAAGTTCTCACAGCATGCCCATGATTTGAGAATGGAGCCAGGTGGGTAGGGGTTTAAGGCTAAGGGAGCTTCATTATTTCCCTTCCACAAAGCTTAGCATTCCTTGCATTTTTCAGATGCTACAATATTTCTTTCTTAAAATCCATTGCATTTTCCTGTTCTATCTTAATGTCTCAGAGAAATTAGTTTGTACTTCTCAGTTGATTTTTAAAAAGACAGTGTTTCTAAAAAGAAAAAGTAAACCATCAGCATATACATCTGTTGAACTAAAACAGTGCTAGAAGTATTTTTTTTTCAGGTTTCAATTGTTTTCCTTGTATTTAAGCTATCTGCTTTAAAAAGTAAAGAAACTAGCCCTAGCTGTAGCTCAGCAGATTCAGCGTGGGCCTGTGAAGCAAAGGATCACCAGTTCGATTCCCAGTCAGGGCACATGCCTGGGTTGCAGGCCAGGTCCCCAGTAAGGGACACATGAGAGGCAACCACACATTAATGTTTCTCTTCCGCTCTTTCTCCTTCCCGTCCCCTCTCTCTAAAAATAAAAAAAAAAAAGTAAAGAAACTAAGATGAGCCACCTTGCAGTTTCCCTTGTTTCTTCCCTGCACCACCAAAGATATATTAATTTCTATAATTGAATTTAGGTATACATACTGGGTTGCTTTTTAAAGAACCCAAACATACTATCAAGTTTCTACTTCCTTTGTTGAGAACTTCATGTGCTAAAGTACTTCTGTGCATAATGATAAGTAATAATAAAGTCCTGAGTACATTTGATATTTAATAATATCTAATTAATTTTAAATATAGTAAGCAGGAAAAATTTGAGTGATAAGCTACTTCATGTGTCTTTTACTTTTTATAGTATTCACAGTTTTTTGTAATTACTGCCTGACAGTTTAGGTAAAGTTAACGTGTTTCAAGTGTTTTGCTAAAATGATTAAAGGTTAAAAGTTTATTTTTAATTAAAATGATTAAAGTAGTAAGTTTATCATTGGCCTCTTCCATTAGGATGTCTTGTTTTAAAAAGTCTCATTGTAACCCTCACTTGTGTGGCTCAGTGGGTTGGGTGTCATCCTGCAAACCATAAGGTTGCTGGTTCGATTCCTGGTCAGGATACATGCCTGTGTTGTGGGCTGAGTCCTTGGATGGGGCCATGTGAGAGGCAGCCAGTTGATTCTTTTCATGTACATTGATGTTTCTTTCCCTTTCTTTCTCCCTTCCTTCTTCTCTCTCTAAAAAAGAAATGAATAAAGTCATTTTTAAAAGTCTCATTGTGAAATACAAAACATATATAAGCTCCAAAAGACCCCCTCAGGTCCCCTCCCAAATGTAACCACCACTATCCTAGTTCTTATAGTAGTAAGTTTCCTGCTTTTTTATAGTTTTATTACCCAACCATGTACCCCTAAACACTATAGTTTTGCCTGTTTTTTTAATAAACAACTATATAAATGAATTTGAACAATATGTATAATTTTGTACTTGGCTTCTTTTGCTCATTATTGTATTGTGAGTGCATTACATACAAACAGTTTTTTAAAAATTTTAATTACATGGGGAAAATGGAATAGGAAAAATAATAGAGGGACTTAAGAGTTCAAATGCATGTTTTACTAATGGCTTTGCCTCTAACCAGTGAAGATGACTTTGAGCAAGTCACTTGGACTCTCATGATCTCCTCTTTTTCTTTTCTAAAACATGACAGAATGGTTGTAAATGGTTTCTAGGACCCCTGCCACTCTAACATTTGATGAAACTGGATAAATACGTGTTACACTGTGCTGTCCTTAATTTCATTTATTTTTGTTTTCATTAGGTTGTCTTGGAGATACCCAGTTTTGTTTTAGATTTCGACAGTCTTCTGGCAGAAGGGTGTCACTGCATTGTTTCCTGGATCAATTTGACAAAGATTTACCAGTTTACTTAAAGGTTGGAAAAATAGTAATAGAAGAATGTCCATGTGAGAGGAAACTTTAAAACTCAGTTACTTATTATAGCCTTCAGAAATATTTTGCCTTTGTTTTGTCAATATAGCACACTGATGGATTCCCTGAGTCTGATTCATAAAGATTCAGTGTGTGAATGAAAGAGACTTTATAAAGTTACTGTTCTTGAAACGTAATGCCCATTGTGAATTATAGAAATTTATTTCTTTCATTTGTGAATAATTCTGTTCAGATGTGGAGGTAGGGTGGTACTATACCAGTTAATATCATCCAGAGTCAAAAATTCCCCGTGGTAATCCCTACCTACTTTATGGTAGAATTATAGTTCTCTTTTTGATTTTTTAATAAGCCTTGTTTTATACTTAGTGTTTATTAAAAATACTTTTAATGATTCGGATGATTCCAGACTGTAGGTTTCTGTTTCTTCATGCACACATGTAGTGTGCATGAAGAATATTTTCATGTGAATGTCCTATCAGACATTCAATATGAACTTGACATAGTTTGCCTAAAATCAGCATTTACAGTTTACCTACTTGATTCCACTAATTACAGGAACCCACTTCTAGTTAGCAAAGGTATTACCTTTGAAATATCTGTTACAGCCATCTACTCCTTTCCATGACCTTTTACTATCACTATTAACATATTGTTTCAACTGATGATAATAGCTACATTTATTAGAACTTTTTATATTCTAGGCACTGTATTAATGAGCATATATTATTTCATTAGTCTTCCCTGTATTGCTCTGAGAGCATTCCTTTTACAATTGAGGGAATTAGGGCTGTCGAAGTTATGAAATTTGCCCAAAGACATTCCAAAGACATTCCAACATCTTACACAGTGTTGCCAGCCAAAATGTACATATATATTACCTAAAGGTAAATAAAATCTAAAATGACTACCTATTATTTAATGAATAAAAAGCTAATTATCATTGCTGTTTTCTTGTCCTCACTTTTTGGGCCTTCCAAAATAAGGCCTTTACCTTTCCAGTTTCCAACTTTATACCCTTTCTATACATGTGTCATATTTTAGCCAAAATGAACTACTTTTATCTTGCTTTTTCCTCGGGCTAGCTTGTGCTTTTTTTGTGTGTGTGTGTCTCTTTGTTTTTGCTGAAACTCCTATACCTCTAAACCTGGAATGTCTTTGTCTTTGTTTAAATCATATGCATCCTTCAATGCCCAATTTAAAATCAGCTATCTCCATGAAATCTTTACTGAGCCACATAGAGATAATCTCTTCCCCTTTGGCCTCTCTGTAACACTTTGTGTTTTTTTCATGGTACCTGAGCTCCTATTTCATAATGGTCATTTTTGTACTTTTCCCTCTTATATTGTGATCTTCTTAAGCAACTGTGTCTTATGCATCTTTCTGTCTTCTCTAACACAATGCCTTGTTCAAAGTAGGTGGACAATAAGTATATATTTAAAGAATAACAAAAAAGGAACTGAGCTATAATTTATTCTATTAGGATGTTAAAAGTTCTTAAGTTTTTTGGACTGTAAGCATCTTTCAAAGTACATGTTCATAAACATTCTAGTATTTCAGTATTATTGGGTAATAATAACTAGCTATGTAAGATTCAGATTGGAATGTAACTCCTTTTATTTTCTTTGAAATTTTATATTAGGATACCTCATTTTGTTAAGACTGACAAAATGTGGGCACGACTTTA
The DNA here is from genome assembly GCF_014824575.4 of Sturnira hondurensis. NCBI lineage: Eukaryota > Metazoa > Chordata > Mammalia > Chiroptera > Phyllostomidae > Sturnira > Sturnira hondurensis. Next base: position 4,300,203 of record NW_028075471.1, on the reverse strand, counting down.
AAAAAAACTTAATAAGACATTGTGGAAAAACAATTTGATTGTTTCCTAACTCCCTTTAACTAGTACAGATATGAATAAAGAACATAAGCAGAGTAAGTTATAGAGGGAAAACATGACTTTAGTATGATTATTTCATCTTAGTGCAAGTTAGCAGATTTTTATCTGGCCATTATTGCCATGGTTATTGTTTGTTTTGGTAGAAAAGCATAACTAGCTCTTTGTGTATACCTCATGACTCTGTTCAGGTTTATATGGGAACCTTATAATAAAGAATCGCTATGTATATGTAATTTTTTATTTGTCACTTTCTTATAGAAGGATCCTGCTTATTTTTATGGATATGTGTATTTCCGACAAGTTCGAGACAAAACTCTAAAAAGAGGCTACTTTCAGAAGGTAATTTTCATAGATAGTATAATAGAAAAAAAATTTTTATGCTGTGGTTAGAAAGATAGAAACAGAATGAATCGTCTTTGAAGCCTTTGATATTTTATTTTCAAATATACTAGAATTTATATTGTATTTTTATTTTTTTATAGAGACCTATTCCTAGGTTTTTACCTGCTATTGAATTTTACATTTCTGCTATATCTGTACTAGATTCCTGACAGTAAGTTACACTTTTTTATGAAACCATCAAAAGTCATAAGAATCTGCTTAATTTTAGAATAAGGGAAAGAATAAACAGTATAATATAGTTACAGCTAATAAAAACCTGCAGTATGGTTTTTGAGGAGTCAGTAAACATACCTCAGCAGTATCTTAGACATAGTTTTTACTCTAAACATACAATCTTTTACTTTCTTAAAAAAGGTTAGTTTATTTCAATTCATTCCCAGCTATTGGGACATACTTTTACCTTTTGTAACCAGAATATGCCCTGACCAGTAATTGGTACTGGATGGAAAGGTAAAAAATAGTTTTCAAGAAAATAGATTAAAAAAATAAGATTCGATTTTATATCTAAAATGATTAAACTGTAAAGTCACAATTTCTAAGTATGAGGCTATCACTTTTGAACTCTAAAATGCTGGGGGGAGGTAGGAGAGGGCAAAGTGGAGATAAATGGTGGTGGAAGGAAACTTGACTTGGGGTGGTAAATACACAATACCATATACAGATGCTGTATTTATAGAATTGTACCCTTGAAACCTATATAATTTAAAAAATTTTAAATCCTCACCCAAGGGTATGTTTATTGATGAGAGAGAGAGAAACATCATTGTGAGAGAGAAACATCCATTGGTTACCTCCTGTATGCACCCCAACTGGGTATTGAAACTACAACCTAGGTATGTGCCCTGACTGGGAATTGAACCCACAACTGTATTGTTGTATGTGATGATGCTCTAACCAACTGAGCCACCCAGCCAGGGTGAAACCTGTATAATTTTTTAAAATGTTCCGTAAGGGAGAAAGCTAAGATGGTGGCCTAGGTAAACAAGGCTCGCACCTTTGCACAACCACGTCAAAATTAACAACTAAACCAGGGGAAAACCATTATTCAGAAATGCCAGAAATCAAGCTGAGTGGGAGTATAATTCCTATAACTACAGAATTAAAGAAGAAATCACATTGAGACTGTGATTTCAATGTGGGAGGTGTAGACATAGTGGGACAGGTGGAGATAGAACAAGTGGTCTCATATCCACGTGTGGTGGATGGAAATTAGGAAGTATATCTTAGGAGCTAAGGGTTCCAGCCCTACAACAGGCCCCCCAGCTCAGCGTTCAAGTGCCAGAAAGGTAAGTCCCCATAACTTCCGACTGTAAAAACCAGTGGGGATTAAGGCTGTGGAAGACAAAAACTTGGATTCCTAGAGCTCCTCTTAAAGGGCCCATTCACAGAATTACTCAAGATTCATTCCCTCTGAGCTATAGCAACAGGGCAGCAGCTTTAAAGGCACTAGAGGCATATGGGGAGGAACTGAAGTGTCTGGGACCAGGGCAAGAGCGAGGGGGCAGCTTTCTCGCAGACAGAACTGCTGGCAGAGGCCATTTTTCTTTTCTGAGCCTTCCCCCCACAGAGCTGGCAGGTGGGCACCATCTCTGACTCCATCAACCTGTTTGCCCCACCCTGGTGATTCTCTGATACTCTGCCCCACCCAACTATGGGGCCCACCCAACTATGGGGCCCACCCAAGCTGTTTGCATTGGCTTCTCCTATGGATAGCTTTTTTTGGCTTTTGCTTCAGATTTTCCTAAATCTTCTCAAACAAGCAGCAGCTACCCTCAGTGAGCTTGGTACATTGTTATAAATAACCCCAGGCCTGGAACTAGCAGCAGCTGGCCTTGGGTCACAGCTTGGCCTACCTTGGGTATCTCCAAGCCCAGCACAAGTAGAAGCCATCTGCAGATAACTGTAGCTTATGCCAGGTGGCCTCAGATAAAAACACAGGTAATGGCTGACGTTGGCCTACATCTCCTGAGAAGCCCGAGAGCCTGCAACCCCAGTGGAAAGCTACAGACCATGACACAGTACCACCACTCAACCACCTCCACAAGTGACACATTCAAGGTGGAGACTCAGTAGGCACTAGAGCCCTGAAGAAGTAAGTTCTTCTCTGTGGAGCAGACCCCTGCACAGTTGATCCTTAACTGGTCAGTGGGTGGTCATGGTCACAGCCAGTACTTGTAGCTGATAGGCCTGAATAAATCTCTCCCATTGAACTGCCAATAGCAATCAAGGTTCAATTACAAGAGGAGGGTATACACAGCCCAAAAGCTGGGTGTACCTGGAGCTTGAGTGATATGGGAAGCTGTGCCACTGAACCGTACAGAGCACCTACTACATTAGGCCACTCTAACAAGACAGGGAGTCGTAGCCGCTCCATCTAATACATAGAAACAAATACAAGGAGGCTGCCGAAATGAGAAGACAAAAAAATATGGCCCAAATGAAAACAGAACAAAACTCCAGAAAAAGAACTAAACAAAATGGAGACAAACAATCTACTAGATACAGAGTTCAGATGCTGGTTATAAGGAGTCTCAATGAACTTGGGGGAAGAGCAGATGAATTCAGAGAACTTCAACAGCATAAAAGACATGGAAACCATAAAAAATAACCAGTCAGAAATGAAGGCTACCGTAACTGAAATGAAGAACAACTTACAGGGAATCAGCAGAGTGGATGACACTGAGATTCAAATCAGCGATTTAGAATGTAAGAAAGCAAAAAAAAAAAAAACAAAACACCCAATCAGAACAGTGAGAGACAAAAAAAGAAACACACAAAAATGAGGATATTGTAAGGAGCCTCTGGGACAACTTCAAATTCTCATCATGGGGGTACTGGGAAGAGAATAGAGCAAGAAATTGAAAACCTATTTGAAAAACTAAAGACAGAAAAACCTTCTTGATTTGGTAGGGGAAATAGACATGCAAGTCCAGGAAGCGCAGAGAGTCCCAAATAAGGTGAATTCAAAGAGGCCCACATCAACACTCACCATGATTAAACGCCAGAGGTTAAAGACAAACAACCTTAAAAGCATAAAGAGAAAAGGAGTTAGTTACCTACAAAGAGTTTCCATCAGACTGTCAGCTGAATTCTGGAAAGAAACTTTGCAGACTAGAAGGGGTTGGCAGAAAAATACAAAGTGATGAAATGCAGGGACCTACAACCAAGACTACCCAGTAAAGCTATCATTGAGATTCCAAGGGCAGATAAAGAACTTTCCAGACTAGGAAAAAACTGAAGGAGTTCAAAACCACCAAACTATTATTACATAAAATGTTAAAGGGACTTATTAAAGAAAATGAAGATCAAAAATATGTATAATAAAATGGCAGTAAATGTATATTTATCAATAATTGAATCATAAATAAATAGCAGATAAGCAGAAAAGATACAGAATCATAGATGCAAAGAATATTTTTAAGTATTTTTATTGATTATGCTATTACAGTTTTCCCTCTTTATCTCCCCTCCACCCTGCCCCCCAGTCTTCCAGCACCCCCTCTTTAGTTCACGTCCATAGGTTATACATGTAAATTCTTTGAGTCCTCTGTTCCCTGTATACCATTTTTTATTTCTCCCCATCTATTTTATGCCTGCTAAATATGTTTCTTGTTCCCTGTACCTTTCCCTCCCATTCCTCCCTTCCCCATTCCCATTGAACTCCCTCTGTATGATGTCCATTTCTATGATTCTGTTCCTGTTCTGGTTGCTGGTTTAGTTTTTGTTTTCATTGTTTTTCTTTAGGTTCATTTGTTGATAGTTGGGAGTTTGTTGTCATTTTATTCATATTTTTTATATTTTTCTTAGATTAGTTCTTTTAATGCTTCATGTAATAAGGGCTTAGTGATGATGAACTCCTTTAACTTGACCTTATCTGGGAAGCACTTTATCTGCCCTTCCATTCTAAATGAAAGCTTTGCTGGATAGAGCAATCTTGGATGTAGGTCCTTGCCATTCTTGACTTGGAATACTTCTTTCTAGCCCCTTCTTGTCTGTAAGGTCTCTTTTGAGAAATCAGCTGACAGTCTGATGGGAACTCCTTTGTAGGCAGCTCTCCTTATCTCTTGCTGCTTTTAGGATTGTCTCTTTGTCTTTAATCTTGGGTAACTTAATGATGTGCCTTGGTATGTTCCTCCTTGGGCCCAACTTCTCTGGGACTCTTTGAGCTTCCCGTACTTCCTGTAAGTCTGTTTCCTTTGCCAGATTGGGGAAGTTTTCCTTCATTGTTTTTTGAAATAAGTTTTCAACTTTTTGCTGCTGTTTTGCTCCTTCTGGCACCCCTATAATTCGGATATTGGAATGTTTCAGGTTGTCCCAGAGAATTCCCAGGCTCTTTTTGTTTTTTTTATTCTTGTTTCTTCGTTCTGATCCAGTTGGATGTTTATTTCTTCCTTATGTTCCAGATCGTTGCTTGGAATACTGGTTTCCTTCTTGTCACTGTTGGTTCTCCGAATATTTTGCTTTATTTCATTTGTTCTTTCATTTTTCGACGAAACTCAATCAGATCTGTCAGCATTTTAATTACCAGGGCTTTAAATTCTCCATCAGATAGGTTGGCAATCTCCTCATCACTTTGTTCTCTTTCTGAGGTTTTGCTGTGTTCTTTCATTTGGGTCATATTTCTTTGTCTTGGTGCAGCTGATAGGTTGTAAGGGGGCGGGGCCTTAGGTATTCACCCTGGCAAGGCAACCCTCTTTGCTGCATTGCCTGTCCGGGAGGTGCCATATAGGGAACAATGCAGCTTGCCTGCTTTCCTCTAGCACACTTTCCAACAGATTCTTCGTTGCACTGGAAGTGTCTCTCACCCAGGCAACCCTAGCCTTAGCCCATAGTCAGCTCTGAGTCTTGGCTTTCCCCTTAAGTCAGTCCCTTCCTTGCAGCTCTGCACAGCTGGCAGTTAACTGCCCCTTCCCCCCCACCAGCCACCTCACTGGGGCTTTTCTGAGTCGGGGGATCCATCTGCGTTGCCAGTCTGATTGTTCTGGTTGATTTTGTATTTAATTCCTTGGTTGTTGGAGTTCCATGCAGTGTGATTTTCTGGCAGTTTTGCTTATTTATTGATTTTTAGATTGGTGATTATGCTCCTTTTGGTTGTGCGAGAAAGTGAAGGGTCTCTGCCTATGCCTCCATCTTGGCCAGAACTCTGATGCAGAGAATATTTTGATGGTTGCCAAATGGGAGAGGGGCTGGGAAGATCAGGGCAAAAAAGGTGAAGAAATTAAGAAGTACAAATTGATAGTTACAGAATAGTCATGGGATGTAAAGTTCCAGACAACATAAAAGCATGACCCATGGACATGAACAGTGGTGTGGGGATTGCCTGAGGGAGTGGGGTGGGTGCTAAAGAGGGCAAAGATGGAATAGCTGTAATAGCATAGTCAATAAAATATACTTTAAATAAAAGCTTCCATAATTTTCCGAACCAAAGTCACTGCAATAAATTCAATAAAAAATAAAAAATAGTCATAAGTCTTAATTTGAAAAAGCATCACTTTTGACCTTTTCTGAAAACAACAATTTACCTAGCTAATTTCTCTTTTGCTAACAACAATAAGAGCTCGGCTTTGGAAATTTTCTGTAATAATATTCTGTTTATAGTAAATTCTTTTTTCTGAAAAATGTGTTTCTGGTGAATATGCTTTTATGTTCTTAAAGTATAGTAGTAAGTTAAAACTTTCTGCATTCTGCAACTGTAGTTTTATGTTTCCTTTAAACCATCCACTGGAAAAGCCTTTGTGTTTCAAAATCCATACTTTTTGCTGAGTTTAGCTTGTTAGTAATTGATTATGTAAGAAATGACAAACTTAAATTATAATTATTAGGAAATTAAAAAAAAACATTGTTTCTTTTTTTCCCTCCAGTCCTTGGTTTTGATCAGCAAACTACCTTATATTCATTTTTTTCACACTGTACTCAAACAGATTGCACCAGAGTATTTTGAAAAGAGCAAACCTTATTTGGAAGCAGGTAAGTTAAACATTGTGTGATTTAAGTGCCTTTATGAAGGAGTTTTAAATTTTTACTGTAAATGATCTGATAAAAATTGACCTAAAATTAGTTAAGAATTTTAGAGTGGGATAGAGATGTCTTTTCCTAGACATATCAAAGACTATCATTTATTAACTACTGAGTTGACTCACTAGTATTGAATAGGAATTCTTATGTTACTTGATAAAGAGAGGCCTCTGCTAGGTGGTGTGCTTTTGCAGCTAGTTTTAATCGTAATAAATGAACAGAAAAACTTTTTTTAAACTAATTATTTTGTTGCTTTAACAAATTTATAAACCAATTTACATCCTAAAATAGGTGTATTTCTGGTGAAGTGTAAGGTATTTGTACTATTTTTACTTTACTTTTTTACCTTTTATCTTCCATTCTTCCTGGTATGTTTTTCCTGCTCTATGGAAAGTAGAGTTTTAATTTCTAATATGCTATTTTTCATATATTTTTTAAAAAGATTTTATTTATTTATTTATTTATTTATCTTTAGAGGGGAAGGAGAGAGGGAGAGAAACATCAATGTATGGTTGCCTTTCATGCGTCCCCTGCTGGGAGTTGGCCTGCAGGGAACCGGCCTGCAACCCAGGCGTGTGCCCTGACTAGGAATCGAACTGCGATCTTCTGGTTCGCAGGCCCGTGCTCAATCCACTGAGCTACACCAGCCAGGGCTATTTTTCATATTTTAATATTTCTGTTTATACTAAGGAAGTATTTTATTATGGGTTTTTTTCAGCTTGTAATGATGTCGATCGATGGCCTGCCCCAGTGCCAGGGAAGACATTATACCTGCCTATTATGGGGGTGGTAATGAAGGTAGTATATATTTCATTTGTCTCCTTTTTAAAAGATCTCTAGGACATTCACACATGAGTTTTGCTTTTTAACTTCCTAATAACATTCAGTTTGGTATTGCTTTCACTAGGGTATGTTTTGTTTTTTTATAATGTGAAGAGTTACAAAGATACCACAATTCACCGTGCTGCACAGAACCATTAGTCAGACAACTCCAGGGGCCCCTAACCCCATCATTCTGTAGAATTTGCGTAAGGGGTTCATTCTTATATAATGCATGTGAATGTAAATGCCACCTAAAATTCTTCTATGCCATGGCCCACAGAGATGAATGGTATTGCAAAATATGTAGACTCGAGTATGAATTACTTAAAATTAAAAGAAATTAGGAAAGCCATTGGTTTTTAGTCTTAAATGGTCTTAACATGTAATATCAGACCAAACGTCCATCCTAGGGTATTGTTCTTTATTAAGTTTCTTTCTTTCATTTTTAAAAGTAAATTAGCATTTTGCTCTCGGGCTTTATATAAGTGTGATCTGAGTGCTTTTGCAATTCATTTTCATGTTGGACTTACTTTTGGCAGTGCTGTCTCTTTAGATGTGTTTATTTCTGTAGCAGGTGTGTGTTTTGTTTTTTTTTTCCCCTTAGAAATCATCAAAGCAGTACTTACAGTTCTGGGTTCAGAGTCCTCATGATTTTCTATGATATTTATCCCGTAGTTTGCAAAGCATGAGAGGGTGTGTTTGGCTGTGTATATTAATGAAGCACATATTGGAACAATAATCAAGAAGTGGTATGAAGTTGATGTCCTTTTTTATGTTTTTCAACACATTTGCTTCTCATGAATTAGTGATTTCTATGTGTATGGGAGTGTAGAGACCTTGGTTCACTTCTGCTGTGACTAAAAATAAGTATGACTTTATTTTTAAATCTGACATAAATACTTTGTTTTTATGGGCTTTTAGGCATTGCTGAGTATACCTTTTTAGCAGCAGGATAGAGCACTTCTGCTCTCTCATTGTGGCGGGACCGGCAAATTAGAGAAAGGACATTCATTCTTTTGTTGCCCAAGTTAACTTCTTTTTTCTCTTTAAGGTACGGATTCCCACATGTCATGACAAACCTGGGACAACTCAAATAGCGCAGTTGACTCAACAGGTAGTGTGGTACTGTGATAGAATAATTCAGCATGTAGAGTCTCTTTAACAGAAATTTTAAACTAGCAAATACAGTTTCTTGGGTTGGAGTATCATTGAAATATCCTAATAAAAGTTTTTAAATGAATTGATAATAAACTTCCTGATGTTTCTCAGATACTTTTCTTGTTCTTTCTCTAGTAGATACTGTCAAGAACTCAGAATTTATACTGTGATTGTGAGGACAAAGGGAAAGTAAATATTAATTTTCAACAAGATTTAATTCTAATGAAGCCTCTTAAAGAATGATCAGCAGTCTTCTGTTTTCAGGAAGCTTAGTCAAAAGGATTCTGTAGTTATGATTGCCTTTCATTTTTCCCCTAGCTACATCTGTTTATGGGTGGGGTTGAATTTTTCATTTGAAACAAGACTCCCATTGTTCTTTGAATTGAATAAAATGAAAAGCAGAAGGAAAGCTAATTTTGCCTGTTACATATATCAACTAGTATTATGTTACCATTTCATGCAGTTGTGAATTAATCCGACTATTGAGTTAATGCTTTATGGAATTTGTGTTTCCTTGACCTTCTGCTGTGTTGGGGGAGATTGGTTAAGACACACTCTTTCATGGCTTCTCTTCGAGGAAGAGAATCTTATAAGATAGAGCAATATGCTTATTGATCATGAGATAAATAGCCATATTTTAAAAATCAATTCCTGTAAATTTTAGTGACATCTCTATTTTTTCTTTTCTATACCTTAGGCAGACACACATATATCTGTTATTTTACCTACTGTTCATGAGGTAGATCTTTTCAGGTAAAGAGTAAAAAATTTTAATTGTCTTTTCTCATTTGCTTTGTGATGTTAATTTCTTTAGAAAATGAATGTTCTTATATGAAATCTGGAAAAAACTCAAAGAAAATAATCATTATGTTTCACATGTTATAAATCAGTGGTTTGTCCATGACTGCATGTTAGGAAAATTTGGATATGAATTGGGATATATTACATGTTAGAAACATTGTTTTGGGTTGATGTGAGACTGGTATTGTAATGATGTAAAAAAAGTGCACTTACTTTTTTTGGAGATGCATTTTAAAGTATTTTGAGGTGAAATATCATGAAGTTAGTGTTTTAAAGTACTTCAGTAAGAAAAAATAATTGAAGTAAAAATGGCAAAATATTGTCAACAGCAGATAATAGGCATAAAGGGGTTCTTACACTATTATCTTTATTTTTCTGTATGTTTGAAACTTCTCAAAATGCAAAATAAGAAAAAAAACAGAGATGATCTAGCAGTTAAAAAAGAAAGAAAGAAGGAAAAAGTACTGATGTTTATGCCTTACACAGAGCGGCTAAATAAAAATCTTTGGATTGGTGCCCAAGTTCTAGCTCCTGGGCAGTTCTCACATGTAGCCCAACTTGAGAAACCACTGTTATAAACGAGCAATTACTAAATACTAATATGTGTAATCAGGAATGATGTGAAATACTTTGAATAGGTTTTTTATTTTTAACTGATTTTAGAGAAAGAAGGGTGGGGGAGAAAAAAAGAGAGAGAGAAACTTAATTTGTTCCACTTATCTGTGCATTCATTGGTTGATTCTTGTATGTGCCCTAACTGGGGATCAAACCCACAACCTAGGTATATTGGGACAACACTCTAACCAGCTAAGCTACCTGGCCCGGGACAAATGGGTTTTGGTTAGATTTATTTTATATGGTTTTATGTGTGAGTAAGAGTGTGTGACCTTCAAACTGCATGAAATACTGCTTCAAAGATTGATTAATTTTATATGCCAGATTTGTTTTATATACTGACCCTAATACAGCCCAGTAATCCCACTTTTATGTATTTACCCAATAAAAATGAAAACATATTTACACAAAGACCCACGTGCAAATGTTTATAGTGGCTTTATATACCAGCCTAACACTGGTAAATGGGTAAACAAAATGAGATATGTGCATGTGCATGGACTACTACCCAGCAGTTAAAAAGAAATGAAGTATTGATGTAGTCAGCAATATGGATGATTCTCAGAAGCATTATGTTCAGTGAAAAAAGCTAGATTTTAGAGAGCTACTTACCGAATGCTTACATTTATGCAGTGTTCTAGAAAAGGCAAAACTGGTCATAAAATTTTATACAGGATTCGTGAAAAATTTTTTTTCTTGGGACAAAAATGGTTAAAACCTTGGGTTTTCTAAAGAGACATATATGACTATGACACTACAAAGACACACAAGGCTGGAGTATCTGGAGTCATTTCACTGCCTGTAGTCTTCAGCAAGATCACAAAGTACTCAAAAATTCTTTGACCTCTTCAACCAGACTGTCATGTTTGTCTTTAAAGTCTTCATTAACATTCAGTGTTAAGATAGGCACTTCTTGTAGATAATCAAAGTTGGTTTTTAGTGTCCTATGCAGGAGCCAGCTTTCATGCTTATAGTGAAACCCCCCTACAGTGTTCTAGAAAAGGCAAAACTATAGAGACAGAAATCAGGTAAATGGTTGCCTGGGAGTGGGAGAGGGAAATAGACTACAGAAGGGATGAGAAAATTTTGGGGGGTCATAGAACTTCTGTATCTTTGGTAAGGGCGAATTTTACTCTATATAAGCTATAAATCTTAAAAAAATAAGTGTAGCATTCTTATGATGAAAATGGAAAGTGTCTCCCAAGTAAATGAAAATAACAGGAAATATGTACTAAGAGGGATTCATACTATTCATAGTTTTGATGCTTAATTCATTAAGGAATAAACTGGATAACTGGCAAAGTCAATATAGAATTTAGTTACTAGACATATTTCTTTTGAACTACTAAGTATAAAAGTCTTACTGCTTTTTTTTTACCATCAATCATCTTTGCTTTTGTAGTAATTAATTCCACCACTAACACCTTTGAAGAGTATGTGTTTTTTCTGGTGAATATGAAGTACATGTTATTTTTTTTTAAAAAGACAAGTTAGTATGTTCTTAACAATTAAAAATTGTTTAATTTTTGTTATTCAAGAGGTGAGAAAACCAAACTTTGAAGAATCATAACCTTACACAGAGATAGTACCATGCCAAGCATTTATCATAATATCTGATGATGGATTAATGCTTTATCCAAGACAACATTATTTTGTGTAGGTAGAGCTTACATTTTACCTTTGTTAGTGTAAATGAGAGTTTAAATGGTTATCAGTTATATTGAAGGTAATATTTTTGTATCAAGACTGAGCTTGAGCAAAGGACAGGCCTGGAAAGATGTTTGAAGTTGAAAGACAGATGCAGTTGAATGTAGGGGCCAGTTTCCCTCCTTTCACCAGGTCAAGACTCATTAAACTACTACTGCTTCAGGGGCCATGCCTGTGGTTTTTATCTCTCTGTTGATCACAGAAATAGTCTTCTCATTTAGTTTTTAAGTTGAGCTTGGAATTCAGGGACAGTTTTCGTCAAAAGAGACTGATACTCTCTTGCCTAGAGTCCAGGACGTTTCACTTCATGATTATTCACTGACCTACTGTCAGTTCTTTGCACAGCAAGAAGCATGTAAGTTACGTGTCCCCTTTTCCCCTCCCCCTAACTGTGGATCAAAAATATTTTTTAAAAAAGTTATGTTGTAACACTCTGGTTTCTGTTCAAATCGCACAAATCTTTCGCCTTTTTAAAAAAGTTGTGTTGTTGCTGATTAGTACTATATAGTTAGGCCTATGATGATTGCATCTGTACTGAATATGTGTATACTTCCTGTCATTAAATCCTAAACAATATGCTATAACAACTATTTACATGGAATTTATATTATATTAGGTATTATAAGTAATCAGGAGATAATTTAAAGTAAGCGAGAGCATGTGCATAGGTGACATGCAAATATTATGCTATTTAATATAATGGACTTGATCATCTATGGACTTTGGTATCTGCAGGGGTTGTGGAATCAATCCCCTGTCAATACCGAGGGACAACTGTGTACATGTATTTAAAATAGAAAAAAATAATTTTGAAATAATCACAAATTTACAGAAAACTTGCAAGTGCAGTACAGAAGACTTTTTTGCCTGAACCGTTTGATTTTAAGTTGGAAATGTGATGCCTCATCACCCCTGAATACTTAAGTGTCTATCTCCTATAAATTAGGACACAATGCAACTATCAAAATTGGAAAATTAACATTGATAGATTAATATCATCTAATACTAAGACCATGTGCAAATATCAACAGTTGTCACAATAATACTTAGTTGAGAATCATCTGTAGTATTAGTTGTCATGTCTCTCTAATCCCTCCCTTTTAGTGTGGCATGGCTCTTCAGTCTTGCTTTCATGCTTGCAACCCTGACACTCTTGTGGATTATAGGAGTTATTTGATTCAGGCTCTGCATCTTTAGAAAGAAGTAGTGTACAAGTTTGGCTTCCTTGTTACTGATTATGTTTACTTTGATCACTTGATTTAAGTGGTGGTCTCTGCCTGGGCTAGTGTGGCTCAGTTGGTTGAAGCATTGTCCTGTAAATTGAAAGGTTGCTGGTTTGATCCCGTCAGGGCACATACCTATGTTGTGGCTTCCTCCTGTTTGTAAATCCACCAGTTGCCTCCCATCATATGGGAGGCAACTGATGGATATTTCTCTCTTGCACCAGTGTTTCTCTCTCTCCCCTCTCCCACCTCTGTAATAGCAGTGAAAGAAAGTGTCCTTGGGTGGAGATAAAAAAAATAAGATTAAAGTGGTGTTCTCTAAGCTTCTTCATTGATAAGTATTGTTTTTCCTTGTAATTAATACTTGTAATTAAGTATTTTGTGGGGAGATACTTTGAAAGTATGCATATTAGTTATTTATTGCTGTATAATAGAATATCCCAATACTTAGAATCTTGAATGAACAAACATTATCTCATACAGTTTCTGAGGGTCAGGAATCTGGGAAATGCTTAGCAGGATGGTTCTAGCTCTGGATCTGTTACGTGATTGCAGTCAAGATGTCAGCCAAGGTTTAGTCAACAGGACAACTGAGCCTGGAGATCTGCTTCCCTGGACAGCTTACTTACTTAGCTGTTGGTGAATGGAGGTCACAGTTCCTTGTTGCTCTTGGCAGGAGGCCTCATTCCTAGCCACGTGTGCCTCTGCATAGGGCTGCTTGAATGTTCTCACATCAGTAGGTGACCTGAAGGAAGGCTGAAGCCACAATGACTCTTAGAACCTAGCCTTCAAAGTTGTACATTGTCACTTTACCTTATTCTGTTCATTACCTGTGAGCCACTAATTCAGCCCATACCTAAGAAGGGGAGAATTAGGCTCTATGTTCTAAAAGGAGTGTCAGTAAATTAGGAGTGTCAGTAATTTAAACTCTCATTTACACTAACAAAGAAATATTTTAAAACATCACACTATTTATGTGTATCTGTATGGACTTTCTGTTTCCTGTTTTTATTCAACTGGTTATTAAAATCCATAATTGTCATCTATTTTGATCAGATTATCCCCACTTTGACCAGTGAGAACCATTTCAACCTGGCCTCTCTTTTTCTGACATATTCTTGTCATTTTTTAAACACTTTCTTGCTTTCTGGTGTAATATATTTCAGGCTTATTTTTTAATTAAAAATTGATATATAATTCACATACTTTAATATTTACTATTTTAAATTATTTAATTCAGTGGCTTTTAATTATCACAAAGTTGTGTGACTATCACTACTGTCTAGTTCCAGGACATTTTCGTCACTTTGAAAAGTAACCCTGTACACATATTAGCACTTACTCCCCATTCTCTGTTTCCCAGCCTCTGGTAGTCACTGATCTACTTCCTGTCTCTATGGATTTGCCTATTCTGGACAATTCTTATAAATACAAACATACAACATGTAGCTTTTGGTCTCTACCTTCTTTCACTTAGTGTATTGTTTTCATGGTTTATTCATACAGAACCATGAATTATTACTTCATTCTTTTTGTGGCTGAATAATTTTCCATTGTATGGATATATATCACATTTTTTTTATTCATGAATTCATCGAAGTACATTTGGATGGTTTCTTATATTTTGGCTATAATGTATAATGCTACTATGAACTTATGTCTTTGTGTGAACATTTATTTTAAGTTCTCTTGGGTTCCAAGATTGTCTTTTATTTTCTCTTGCCCATTGCCAGTATCAGCTGTTTCTCCAAAGAGCTTTTTTTTTCCCTGGTGGAGACTTAGAAGCCAAGAGCTGGTCACTAGTTGTGCTCATTGCTATTGGATATCACTGGTTTTAGGCCATCTTAGTGACCAGAGCCAAGGAATATTATGTATGTGTGTGTGTGTGTGTAAATGCATGCATACATGTGTATTCATATTTATGTGCATCTTTACACACATATTTACGTCTATTTCCATATATATTGAGAGCAATAAATCACACTAATATCCCCCATCCCAATCCAACATGACAGGGTTCACTCTAGTTTTCTTCCTTTCCATATGTGTATTTCTTTTCTCTGAGTAACTACTGCTTGTCTTTCTTAACTTAATTATTTTATCAGTCCCATTAGTAATTAATCTCCCTTTCTGCTGCAGCCCTCTTCTGTGAAAATGCCTTTCTTACCTCTCTTGGGCTTTGAGACTCTAGACCAGCTGCCCTTTTTCATGGACACCCTCCTTATCCTGCTCAGGCTCTGATTTGTGCCACGTTGACCTCCACGTGGTTACGCTCCTACCCCAGTCAGGGTTCCATATCCCACACTAGGCCACCTCTCCATCTGGAACCCATCCTCACCCTGCTTGTACTCTGACTTCCGATGCCAGGCCAATGCTCATATGGATGCCCTCCTTATCCTACTTACCATAGTATCCTCTATGCACCTCTCTCCAGGCCATCTCTCCATGTGGACACCCTCATTTCCCTGCCCTGACACCCCATATAAATAACCTCCTCAACCTCTGAGGGCTCTGCTTCCATATCACACTGCCCCTTCAAGTCCCTCACACTTCCTGGACTCTGTCACCCGAACCACATCACCTTCATATATTTATACCTCACCACGTTTGGATTCCAGCAGCCACCCCCTCCACCTAGATGTCTACCTTATCTGAGATAAGCCCTGACTCTCCCTCTCTGGGCCAACATGTCTCTCTTTCCCTCCTGGCAGAGATTCCTACCGTGAACTGTGCTGTGCTTTAGGATTGAATTGTTTAGGAAGGAAAGAGGAAAAAGAGCTCTTTTGCCTTATCCTTGAACTATTAACTCTTTTTTTTGCACTTCCTTCACATTTGTGTCCTTTTTTTTGAATAGTTAAAATTAACTTTTTCTCATTTCCATCTCATAGATTTGTTGCATATTTTTGCACTTAAATGTCATTCTTTTCCTTTTTTTTAAAAGATGTTTTCACCTAGGTTAACTGGTTATGGTTTTTATGAGTAGATAAGTATTTTCCCCCTAAGCTACTATGAAAAATTATTACTCTATCAGGAAGAAATTACTAAATAAGTAAAAGTTACCAAATGTCTGAGGCTAATTCATATACCAGAGTTTTATCCTGATAGGCGTCCGCCTAATTCCAGGGTTGCTACAAAAATATGCAGCATTTCTTTTTTTTTAAATATATATTTTATTGATTATACCATTACAGTTGTTCTATTCTCCCCCTTCATTCCCCTCCACCCGCACACACCCTCCCCCACCATTCTCCCCCCCTTAGTTTATAATGTGTCTCAAGTTCTTTGGATTCTATATTTCCCCTACTATTCTTGCCCTCCCCCCTATCTATTTTCTACCCACTGTCTATGCTATTTTCTGTACCTTCTCCCCCCTTCTCTTCCTCCCACTGCCTTGTTGCTAACCCTCCATGTGTTCTTCATTTCTATGGTTCCACTCCTGATCTAGCTGTCCTCTTGGTTTGCTTTTGTTTTAGGTGTGGTTGTTAATAACTGTGAGTTTGCTGTCCTTTCACTGTTCATATTTTTCATCTTCTTTTTCTTATATAAGTCCCTTTAGCATTTCATATAATAAGGGCTTGGTGATGATGAACTCCTTGAACTTGACCTTATCTGAGAAGCACTTTATCTGTCCTTCCATTCTAAATGAAAGTTTTGCTGGATAAAGCAATCTTGGCTGTAGGTCTTTGGATTTCATGACTTGGAATACTTCTTTCCAGCCCCTTCTTGCCTGTAAGGTCTCTTTTGAGAAATCTGCTGACAGTCTGATGGGCACTCCTTTGTAGGTGACTGTCCTCTTATCTCTTGCTGCTTCTAGGATTCTCTCCTTCATTTTAATCTTGGCTAATGTAATTATGATGTGCCTTGGTGTGTTCCTTCTTGGGTCCACCTTCTTTGGGACTCTCTGAGCTTCCTGGACTTCTGGAAGTCTATTTCCTTTGCCAGACTGGGGAAGTTCTCCTTTATTATTTGTTCAAATAAGTTTTCCACTCGTGGCTGTTTCTTTCCCCCTACTGGTACCCCTATAATCTGGATGTTGGAACGTTTAAAGATGTCCTGGAGGTTCCTAAGCCTCTCCTCATTTTTTTTGAATTCTCATTTCTTCATTCTTTTCTGGTTAGATGTTTCATTCTTCCTTCTGGTCCATTCCATTGATTTGAGTCCCAGTTTCCCTTCCATCACTATTGGTTTCCTGTGCATCTCCCTTCATTTCAATTAGTTTAGCCTTCATATGTTCCTCTAATTTGTGACTATAATCAACCAGTTCTGTGAGCATCCTGATGACCAGTGTTTTGAACTGTGCATCTGAGAGGCTGGCAATCTCTTGGTCGCTTAGAGTTATGGGATCTGGGGCTTTGAGTTCTTCTTGAGCCATCTTTTGAACTGTCCGTGCCTGTTACGTATCAGGATCGGAGCCCTAGGTGTTCACCAGAGCAGGGCAACTCAGTTGCTGGGTTGTGACGCTGTATGTGGGGGTGGGGCCAAAGAGGAGCAATGGCGGTCATGTCTGCCGCCACAGGTGCCGCAGCTGCCACCGTCATCCGGGCCCATGTGTTTCATCCCACTGCACGTGAATGTGCCACCGCCATCAGCCCTCCACCACTGGGTTCGCCACTGGGGCCTGCGTGGTCCGTCTCACTGTGCGCGAATGTGGGACTGCGGTCAGTCTGCCCCACACCCTGACTGGTTCTGGGCTGCCTGCGTGCCTAGGTCAGGGGATCTTTCCTGCCGGACCCTGCTCTGCTGCTGGCTCCGCCCCTCTTACCATCCCAGTTGAACGGTTCGTTGTTGTCGGACTCCCGTATAATTCAGTTTTCTGTTCTTTGGCTATGTCTTTGTTCTCCAAACCTTTGTTGTATTCAAACTAGGTTGTGGGAGAAGGCACAGTGTTTCCACCTATGCCTCCATCTTGGCGGAAGTCCGGGTCGCAGCATTTCTGTATGAGGAGGATATATCTAGGAAATCATTGTGTGTTGTACTAGAAATCCCACTTGTGATATGTTTTCATTATTTTTAATATGGAAAGCATTTGATTTTAAACTAAGCATCACCGTATTTCATAGAATTTGTATACCAGGTCAAGGTACAAATAGCTGGAAAATTTATATCAGTGTAAAGTTTTTAGGATGATTATGTAAGATCTTAACAAGTTGGTTAAATAACAGATTTTTACTGTGTAAACACCTTTCAGATGCTTCTGTCCAGTTTTCCTTCATAGTCAGATGCTTTGGGAGCTGGTGCTGTTGGGGGAGCCCCTTGTGGTCATGGCACCATCACCTTCAGAGTCTTCAGAGACTGTATTGGCACTTGTTAAGTGAGTATATATATATTTGGTTCATGATGGTGATACTCGCAGCACTTTCCCATCTGTTACATGTTTGTGCATTCATTGCATTTATCCACACAACAGCCTTGTAAGAAGGTAGTGTTCATTATAGTACAGATTTATGGATGAGAAAATTAATTCAGGCTTCATGAGGGCTGGAACCATGTTCTTGTTTTTCTGCACAACAAGCACATTCATTCACTTACACCTGTGATTTTTCAACGCGTATGCTGTAAGAATTTTAAAAACATACAATACCTGACCATTTAGTTGAGGACACTGACCTCTTTTCCCTTAGATGGTTGTAATTTTTAATTAAAAATTACAACAGCCAATACAACAGTAGTCATGAGGTGTGAACGAATCTAAATTATGCCAGCGCTCTCCTCAGGAACACACCAGCACCTTTCCTCTCTCCCTCTTCTTCCCCCAGGCACATGTTACTGTTGCCTTTCCCTCTCCTTAAACTCCGGGGGCTCTCTGCTTCTGTAACTTGTTTCCTGGGCCTCTGTGGCCCAGGGGGCTCACTTCTGTTACCTCTGTAACTTTCTAAATAAACTTTCTCTTACAATTTAAAAAAAATAATTCTTTTTTGTCAGATTGGTAAAAAATATTGAGTTGGCCAAAAAGTCTGTATGGTTTTTTTCTGTAAAATAAAAGACACATTTTTCATTTTCACAAATAACTTTAATGATTTGGATATTGAGTATGTTGGCTATCTCCCACATGGTATCACATTGATTGTTCTCAGTTAATGTGTCGATTTGATCGCTGTCAACTTCAACTGGTCTACCCAACTGTGGAGCATCATCCAGAGAGAAATCTCTAGCACGAAACTTCGAAACTTCGCAAAAACACTTGTAACAAATTTGAGCAGTCACAGCACCTTCTCCATACACTACACAAATCTTTTTATGCCTTTCAGTTGCATTTTACCTTTCTTGAAATAATAAAGCATAATATGCCAGAACCATTGTGTATTTTCTTCCATCTTCAGTATTAAAATGGCTACACAAAAATTCACCAGTTTTGATGTTTGTTTTTAAATGCATGCTAATATGACAGCTGTCATGATACAGTCTAACAAAATTGTTTTGAATGAGCTTAAAGACAACTAAATACTACTAGAGCCATCTTATGGAAAAAAACAAATGAACTTTTTGGCCAACCCAGTATAAATACATTTTTTAGTGTGCTGCTGGATTTTAATTAGTTTATGTGGGCCATGAGATGAAAATGGCTGAAAATTGCTAACTTAACATGAAGTTGGTACCTGAGAAATATTAGTTGCATGAATGGTCAGTGTCTAGTGAAAGGCATAAAACTAGTCAATGAACCAAAATTTCATCCCATCTTCTGCCCCAAGTCCAGTGTTCTTTTAGTATGCCATTTCACATTGTGTATTTCCATTTGCTTTCTAGTTTTCTGAAATGAGTTTACCATTTATTGAAACAGATAAGTTTTCCTATTGGGTATGCTGTGTATATGGATATTTTATAGTTATTGAGCATGGCCTTTAATTTTGTGTCCTTTGTTTTATATATTCTTCTTGCTCCACAGCTGTATTTCTCCATTGAAGTACTTCAGTGATTTCCGACCTTATTTCACTATTCATGATAGTGAATTCAAAGAATATACTACCCGTACTCAAGCCCCGTAAGTAAACAAAGTAGCTTTTATCAAGCAGTTATAACCTTTATAACCAAATTATGTAGAATCATTTTTGGTAATAATTTAAAAATTTAAATTTTGAGGGGAGAGAATTTCAGGGGAAAAGGGGAAGGATTCACAGAAACTAGTATAAAGGACATGTGGAGAACAACTAAGGGGGGTGGAAATGGGAGGGAGGTGGGGAGCACAAGGGGGTGGGCTGGGATGAGAGTGGAAGAGGGAAAACTGTACTTGAACAATAATTAAATTTTTTTAAAAATTTAAATCTTGAACTTTTTGGCAGATTGATTTTATAGAGGAAGGTTTAAGGAACTGCTGGCTCACATTTCAAGAGTCAGTATCTTATTTTCCTTGATTTATTAGTGGGAGCTGTATTATAATCAATAGCTATCCGACTGTACTTTTAGTTCTGTCTTCCTTTAGTACTTCAGGACATCTAGTGGCATCAGTTATCTCTTCTTGCTCTGTAACTTTTTTTCTATTCTCTTCATTGAATCTGCATGTAAACATGAAAATTCTTCCTGGTCTATAAATAGGGGGAGATTATCTTACCCTTTCCCTTTTAGCTCCTGCTATATTTCTCACCTTCTTTCATAGGTAAGTGTCTAGGGTAACAAAATTAGAATAACTATTTCTCCGTTTCCTGGTTGCTTCTCAGTCCATTGCAGGTTGATTTCTCCATCTCCACTGAAGCTGTTCTTGCTGAAGTCAGCAATTCCCATCTCCCAGTGGGTATATTAGTGCCCCAGTTTTTCTGCTTTCTCTTTCTTGTAACATTTAAGATGTTGACCTTGAAAATAGTTTAATCCCTACTCCCACTCTCACCTGGCTGTCCGGTGGCGCATCTCGTTCTCCTGTGCAGTCTTTTCTTTCTTTGATGCCCCTTAGGTGTTGGTGTTCTCCAGTGTTGTGTTCTGGGTTCTGAGTTCAGACTGATGATTTTTTCTGTGCAATCTTATCTGTACCCACAGCTTCTGTTAAAACCTGTATACTGATGGCTGAAGTTTATGTTCCTAGCCAAGATCTGTAAAAGGTCCAGGTCTGTACATCCAGGTTTAATTTATTTTTAACTACATTGCTACCTGGACATCTTAATGGCAACTAAAACAAAACACATTCAAACTGAATTCTGTTTCTCTTTTTCTTCAAAAATCCCAGGCCTCTTACCATTTTCATGAACAGTACTACTTTTTGTTTAGCTATCAAAACTTAAATTGCCCTATATTTCTCCTTGGTATGGTGTACATTGTTTTACCAAACTGTGTCAATTCAGTATCCTAAAATAGCTCTTATAGCATGTTACTTTCTTTCCAAAACTCTTTGCAGTCCTACTGTCTTTTTTTTTTAAATCATATTTGCTGTTGCTTTTTCTCAAACCTCTTCCCTCCTTGTGGGTATCTTCTGAATATTCCCCTGAGTAACCTTTCTAATAGGTATATTTTTACTCACATGGCATTCCTCTACTCACTTCTCTAGAAGCTTTCATTTGCCTGCCAGATAACATTTATACTTCTCAGCATATTAACTTGGGACTTAGTGATCTGGGCAGCGTCTGCCCAATTATTTTTATTTCTGACTATTCATCTTTCTTGCTTTGTGCTTTAGGAATGCTGAACTGTCCGTAGTTCTACAAACAGATCATGATCTCACTTCATTGCTTTGCACATACTCTTCATTCTCTTGCATCACCTTTACCATCCTCATCCACTTGGCAGAGACATCCTACTCATCTTTCACATCTTCGTGCGAATGTCATCTATTTGAGGAGGTCATCCTTTAATCCCCAGTAGACATAGTGTCTCCTTGGTAATTATTGTACATTTTATACCACCTTCACTGTCTTATGATTTCTAGCATCATAATTTAGTATATATATCCTCTTAACTCTATACTTTTAGAAAGACATGTCTTTTCATTTTTATATGCCCAATGCTAAATAAACATGGTATTTCACATGTAGTTCATATGCAATACATTGGATAAAGGAAAAGATAATATATTTATTATTCACTCAGAAGAAATTATAAACTATTCTTCACTGATGGAACATTCATCTTTTTCTCACTTTTTAAAATTAAATATTATTTTATTTTTTTATATAGGCCTTCAGTCATATTAGGAGTAACCAACCCCTTTTTTGCAAAAACACTTCAGCACTGGCCACACATTATTCGAATAGGAGACCTTAAACCAGCAGGTAAAGTATAAATTCAGTGTTCTGCTTTTTTTGTGTGTAATGTTGCTGAGCAGGTTTATTTCTTCCCCTTTGTTTTTATTTTTTAGTTACTTTTTATGTTGAGGACAATCTTTTTGAGGCAGCCTGAATAAAGGCCTTTGGAAAAGAGCCTAACTTCACACTAAAATATACATGTGGAACCCATTGTTCTTCTATTAAAAAATGTACGTAAGGTGTTACAAACATGGAATGACTTGTAGCAAAGTGAAATGTAAAAAATTTGAGCTACTTTTTACATACGGGTAGCTCAATTAAAAAGGGATTTCCAACACTGCTTGAGTAAAACTTTATAGAAGCTCAAAATATTCAATTTGGTATAAAAGTTTTGGTTAGATCTCAAAATAGGTAGTATACACTTCTGTAGTATTGGTATTGATTAAAGAACTAGTAAAAGGTTGTGCTTTCCTTGTGAAAATAAGATAATGTGCCTTGTTCTTGGTAACTTATTTTTTTTAACAAGAGTATAAATCCACTTTTCAGTAAGTTTAAATTCTCTAGGAGTACAATATTACATGGATTTTGTGTCCAATGGCTTTAGTAAGAAGATTGCTTCTGAGTTGATACAAACTGTGCCACTGTTTCCATGAGCACAAGTTACCTTTCCCCAGGTTACTCAGTTTGCCCCCAAGAGTCACTCTGATGTTTGTTGCATTCGTATACATCAGTACATCTGCCTAGATAGAATTCCGTTTCATTCTAAACATAAACACTCCGGGTTTAAGAACAGCCCTGTGCTCACTCTGGTTCTGGAGAGCCCACTTGTAGCCAGCAGTAATAGCTTTGGACCACAGCTTTCCAGACATATTTGTCATTTTAGAAGTTTTGGTCCCAGCATGCCTCTACAGACTCCAAGATGGCAGAAAGAGCCATGATAACTGTTTAAATAAATGAATAAATGAATTCTGAGGTTAGAAGTTTTGTTAACTTAGATGACAATTTATTGGTACCTCTGATACTTCTTACTAGACAGTCCTGAATTTTCCATTGAAATAGTTGAGACTTGAGATCTTGAAAATATTTTAAAATAACTTTATGATGTGATACTTGGAAATCTTTTCTTGCCCTGGTGGTTGTGGCTCAGTGGGTTGAGTGCTGGCCTGCAAACCAAAAGGTCACTGGTTCAATACCCAGTCAGGGCACATGCCTAGGTTGCAGGCCAGGTATACCCAGTTTGGAGGTGTGAGAGAGGCAACTGATCGATGTTTCTCTCCCACTTTTTTTCCTTCCCTTCCCCTTTCTCTGAAAATAAATAAAATCTTTTAAAAAACCCTTTTGGTATATACGGGTATATTTAAAACAGTATTTAATAATAATATTTTGTAAGCTATCTCTTCTAGTATATATATAAATCTAAATTATTATTAATAGAGTCAGAATAACATTTTAAATGATATTACTTACAAATATTAGACTCATTTTTAAACTGAAATTCTTAGGTGCCTTATGAAATAGAGGAGAGCGTAAGATTTCACTCTGGCAGTCAGATCTGTGTGATCTTAGGCAGAATGACCTCCTTAAGCCTCAAAGACTAGATTAAACACAGTGCCTGACTCATGGCTCTCTGTAAGTGTCATGGTCTCCTGCCGTCTCACTAGTGTCCTGTCTATTAATGATAATTGAGAGCACAGCAATCACCAGAGTCTTGGCTAAAAGAAGATATGAAAAGTTTTTTTAATCTTAATTTAATCTTGACATTTACTTTAATGCACGGTTTTATCCTACTAGTATAGACCATTTATCCTATTAACCAAAGGATAATATCCTATTAATATTATCCTTTGGTTAATTTTAATATAGTTAGTATACTAATAGTTTACTATATATTGCCTTTTTCCAGTGGAAAAAAGTTTTGGCTCATTGTTGGGGATGTAAGTAGAGGAACTTTTGTATAAAATTGGTAAAGTAACATAAATTGATAAATCTGTTTAACTTTTTAGGAAACACCAAACTATTTTCTACAGTGGCCCATCATTTTAGATTCTTAGCAGCAGTGTATGATGGTCTTTATTTCTTCACATCTTTGCTAATATTTGATATTGTCTGTCTTTCTCACTGTAGCATTTAGTGGGTTTGTGCTTCCCTAGTGACTAAGATGTTGAGTATCTTTTCATCTACTTATTAGTCATTCATATATCTACTTTAATAAAATGTTGATTTAAATCTTATGCCCATTTTAAATTGGATTATTGGCTTACTTAGTTGTAAGAGATCTTGATGTGTTTTGGACACAAATCTGTTTTCAGATATATGACTTGCAAATATTGTCTCACAATATGTGTCTTCTCTTTTTGTTTTCTTAATTATGTATTTCAAAGGACAAAAATGTACTTTTTCCCCTTTTATTGTGATATAATTGACAAACAGCATTATGTAAGTTTAAGGTATATAGCATAATGACCTAACTTACCTGTATGGTTAAGGATTACCACTAGTTTAGTTAACATCTATCATCTCATATGGATGTTAAAAGGAAAGAAAAGGGTTTTATTTTCTTGTGATGAGAACTCTTAGAAGTTACACTCTTAAAAACTTTTAAATATGCCATACAGCAGTGTTAACTGTAGTCATCATGTTGTATATGATATCCCCAGTAATTATTTATCTTATAACTGAAAGTTTGTACCTTTTGACCACCTTTATCCAATTCTCCCAACCTTTACCGCTTCCTCTCGTAACCACAAAAATGTGTTTAGTATTTGATAAGTCTAGCTGATCAGTATTTTTCTTTTGTGGAGAAGCCTTTTGGTCCTGTATGTAAGAATTCATTGCCTACCCAGTGTCACCAAGATTTTCTCCTATGTTTTCTTCTAAAAATTTTATTGTGTTAAGCACTTACATTTAGGGCTGTGAATCACTGAGTTATTTTTGTTATGATGTGGGTTAAATGTCTAAACTCATTGTTTTTGCATGATGATATCCAGCCCTAGCACCATTTGTTGAAAAGACTGTCCTTTTTCCATTGACTAACATTGGTACCTTTGTGGAAAATCAGTTGGCCATAAATATAGGGGTTTATTTCTGAACTCTTGTTTCTTTTGCTTTGACCTATATATCTTATCTTTACAGCAATACAATGTCTTAAGTTGTGAAATCTGTGAGTGATATTATTTTAAAATATTTTTTAGTTATACTTTATTCATTATGCTAGACAGTTGACCTGATTTTTCCCTCCTTTGCCCACTTTCCACCCAGCAGCCCCTACTCCCTCAGGCCATCCTTCCACCATTGGTTATGTCCCTGGATCATCAGTATAAGGTCTTTGGCTGCTCCATTTCCTGTACTGTACTTTACATCCCCGTGGCTATTTTGTAGCTACCTACTTGTACTTCTTAATCCCCTCACCTCTTCACCCATTCCCCCACACCCCCTCTCATCTGGCAACCAACAAAATATCCTTTGTATCCATGATTCTGTCTGTGTTGTTCTTGTTTGGTTAGTTTGTGTTTTAGATTCAATTGTCGAGATTTTTATTTTTTGCCATTTTATTGTTCATGGTTTTGATTTTCTTCTTTTTCTTAAATAAGTCCCTTTAACATTTCATATACTAATGGTTTGGTGATAATGAGCTCCTTCAGTATTTTCTTGTGTGGGAAACTCTTTATCTGCCCTTCCATTCTAAATGATAGCTTTGCTGGGTAGAGCAGTCTTGGCTGTAGGGCCCTGCTTTTCATGACTTTGAATATTTTTTGCCAGTCCCTTCTAACCTGCAAAGTTTCTTTTGAGAAATCAACTGATAGTCTTAGGGAAACTCCCCTATAGGTAACTAACTTCTTTTCTCTTGCTGCTCTTAAGATTCTCTCAATCTTTAACTTTTGACATTTTAATTATGGTATGTCTTGGTGTGGACTTGTTTGTGTCCATCTTGTTTGGCACTCTCTGTGCTTCCTGGACTTTCACGTCTATTTCTCACACCAAATGAGGGAAGTTTTCTCTTATTATTTTTTCAAGTAGATTTCCAATTTCTTGCTCTTTCTCTTCTCTTTCTGGCACCTCTATGATGTGAATGTTGGATCTCCTGAAGGTATCCCAAAGGCTGCTTATACTATTCTCATTTGTGGGGATTCTTTTTTCTTCTTGTTGTTCTGAGTGTTTTGGGTTTTTCTTAAGATTTTATTTGTTTATCTTTGCAGGGGAAAGGAAGGAGAGAGGGAGAGAAATATCAATGTATGGTTGCCTCTTGTGCGTCCCCT
Source organism: Sturnira hondurensis (assembly GCF_014824575.4). NCBI lineage: Eukaryota > Metazoa > Chordata > Mammalia > Chiroptera > Phyllostomidae > Sturnira > Sturnira hondurensis. The sequence continues at coordinate 4,273,983 of NW_028075471.1, read as the reverse complement.
TCTGGGAATTAGCCTGCAACCCAGGCATGTTCCCTGACTTTGAATCGAACAGCGATCTTTTGGTTCACAGGCCCGTGCTCAATCCACTGAGCTATAATAGCCAGGGCTGAGTGGTTGTTTTTTGCTTACTTAGGTTCCATATCATTGATTTGAAACTCAGCTTCATCCACTCTATTGTTGTGCTTTATTCCAATTAACATATCCTCCATTTCTGACGGGATCTTTTTTATGCTGTTGAGGTCCTCAGTGAGTTCCTTGAGCATCCTTATAACGAGTGTTTTGAACTCTGCATCGGATAGATTGCGTATCTCTATTTCATTTAGCTCTTTCTCTGTTTTCATTTGTTCTTTCATATGTCTCCTCATTTTGGCAGTCGCCCTATGTTTGTTTCTATGTATTAGGTAGAGCTGCTTTGACTTCCTGTCTGGATAGTGTTGCCTAATATAGTATGTATCCTGTAAGGATCCAGTGGCACCACCTCTTCCATCACCCAAGCTGGGTATTGGAGGTGCACCCTCTTGTAGTTGAGCCTTGGTTGCTGTTGGCAGGTCAATGGGATGGATTTACCCAGGCCAATCAGCTGCAAGGACTAGCCGTGACCACTTACCACCAACCTCCACCCTCCGTGGAGGATCAGGTGTGCAGGGGCATGATGGTGGTGCTCTGACGTGGTCTGTAGTTGTCCACTGGGTGCAATGGCTGGGGTTTCCCAGGCGATGCAGGCAAAGTTCAGCCCTCACCTATGTTTTGCCCAGGGCCACCTGCCTGAGCTATAAAGTAGTCTAAGGTGAGACTGCTACTTGTGCTGGGCTTGGAGATTCCCAAGTAAAACCAAGCTGTGAATCTAGGTTGGCTGCTGCTAGTGCAGTGCCTGGGGCTCATTGAGGCCAGCTATTTCTTGTTCTATAGGATTTAGGAAGTTGTGAAGTTTGATCTGAGACCAGCTATTCATAGGGAAAAGCAGTTCGGGTGGGGTGGGGTGGAGTCCCTGGGGATCTCTAAGGCCGGTCAGAGTTAGCCAGGTGGATGGATTCTCAAATATGGCACCTGCTTGCCAGCTCTGTGGAGGGAGGGTTTAGAAAAGGGCCTCTGCTTCCCTTGATGCCAGACACTTCAGTTTCTCCTTGTATATCACTGGTACCTTTCAAGATGCTACTCTGGTGCTAGAGCTCAGAGGGAGTGAGTCTGAGTAGGTGAGTCCGTGTGTGGGTTCTTTAAGAGGAACTGCTTGGGGCTCCAGAAGTTTCCACCAACTGAGTCCCCACTGGTTTTTACAGCCAGAAGTTGTGGGACTTGTCTTCCTGGCACTGGAACCCTGGGCCTGGGGTCTGTGTGGAGCTGAGACTCCTCAATTCAGAGATATTCCTCCCCAATTTTTATCTACCACATGTGGGTGAGGGACCAGTCTGTTCCATGTCTGCACCCCTCCCACCAGTCTGGATGGATGTGGTTTCTTTAATTCTATAGTTTGCCAGACTTCCATTCAACTTGATTTCTGATGGTCTGAGTGATGGTGGTTCTATATGTTAATTGTAATTTTGACGTGGTTGTGCAAAGAGGCGAGCTATGTCTGCCTACGCTGCTATTCTGATCAGAAGTCTGTGTAATGCTTTTCACCTTTTTCCCCCTAAAATTGTTTTGGCCATTCTTGGTCTTTTGCATTCCGTATACATTCTAAGATCGCTTTGTCATGCAAGAAAGGCAGCTTGGATGTTGATAGGGATTGTGTTGAATATGTCAGCAATTTGGGAGAGAATTTCCATTTGAAAAATAACTGATTCTTCCAGTCTGGGAACTTGGAATGTTTTTTCATTTTTCAGCTCTTCTTTAATTTTTCTCAGCAATGTTTTATAGTTTTCAATATGCAAGTCTAATGATGTTAGATGTGGGTTTTTCATAAATGTCCTTTAATCAGGTTGAGGAAGTGCCTTTCTGTTACTAGTTTGTTGAGAGTAATTATCATGAATTAGTGTTGAATTTTGCTAAACATTTTTTCTGTATCTATGGAAATAATGATGTGGTTTTGTCTTGTTAACATGTTATATTGTATTAATTCATTTTTGGATGTTAAACATTAAGCCAACCTTACATTACTTATTTAAATCCTGTTTGGTCATGGGGTATGGTTCTTTTTTGTGTTTCTGGATTTGATTTGTTAATATTATTGTTGGAATTTTCTCCTGTATACATGGGGAATGTCGATCTGCAGGCTTTTTTCATGTGATATCTTGCCAGCTAATATTCTTGTTGCTCTGAGAAATCTCCTCAGGCAGGTTACGTTACCATTTAAAAGACCTAGGACCAAGGGAGGGGAAGGGGAAGAGAAAGGAAAAGAGAAAGATAGCCTGTTATATTTTGTGTATGTGTGACACTTTAAGTGTTCAACTTGAGGTATTTTTCTGCTAGTTAGTCTGTTTTTGATTGTAGCTTCTTCATACCTTAAGACTAGAAGCACTGCATATTGTACAGGAGTTGTTCACAGCAACCCTGCTCAGGAGACCTGTCCATCTGTGAATCAGACTTGTGGTCGCTGCATACACTGTCACCACCTGGTGGCAGTGTAAGTTTCTACAATGCTAAAGCAGAATTTTGGGAGGTGTCAGAAAAAACTCTTTGAATATTATATCTGCATTCTAATTTAGGAATTGCTTTTAATTCCATATACTCTTAGAGGGCATTTTATTTATATTGGAAATATATTTTCATTATGATTTTGGCACAGATACCTTAAATTATAGGTTGAGTAACAAGGGAAATTTTTAAGTAATGATAGATATTAATGAAGGATCAAGTACTCATTTTTATATAATTTACACAGATTGCTTCTGTAATACTGTAATATCACAGTACTCCCTTTATCTTGTTTTAAAGTACCAGTCATAAGCTCTTGAACATTAATTGATGTTAGGAAGGATACATTAGCTATAATATTCCTGACTAAATAGTAAATAGTGGATTGCTAATCTTAAAAAATTCTAGTTCTGTGATGTGAAATTTGAATAATTCTAAGAATCTTTCTGATGTTTCCTTCAGGAGAAATTCCAAAGCAGGTTAAAGTGAAAAAATTGAAGAACTTAAAGACTCTGGATTCTAAACCTGGTATATAAAATTTTATTAATTAAATTTTATTAATTATTTATTAAACCTGAAGCATAAAATTTTATTAACTTTAAAATCTATACATATATGGGTGCTTGATAAAACACAAAAACTTTTTACCTTGTTTTCTTTACGTCTTAGGAGTTTATACTTCTTATAAGCCATATCTAAATAGAGATGAAGAGATCATAAAACAATTACAGAAGGTAATTATTTGCTCATATTACTAATTTAAATTTTCTTATTTAGGTTTGCCATATCCAATTAGGCAGTGCGTGCTTTATTTATAATGATGTGAAATGAGGTCTCTGTTTTGAACCAAAGCTTCATAAAAATCAGGAGACTACAGTAGCAGCAATTAAGGGCTTAAAATTGGGAGCTGCAGCTGCACTAGTGTCAGTCTTCCTAGATACTTGGAAGTTACAGTGAAAAGGTGGACTTTTGCACAAAGTCACTTAGCATGTAACAGTAGGGGATAGCTAGGGAGCATTTTTTGGAAATGTAAACAGTATTAGTGTAGTGAATATGAAACAGACAGTCTTCATTGTGAACTGATATTTTTAAGTATGGGATGAATGTTTTATGTTTTTCTTTAATAATTTTTTTCCACAGTATATTGCATAATGAATTTCAGATTAAATTACTTTAAAATGAAGTTCTAGGGTTTGTTTTATATGAAGTAATACATATACAAATTATTATATCAGCTGAATTTTTATAATTATCCATTGTTTTATATTCACCAACACTAGAACATAGGTTCTTATTGTTTCCTCTTTTAAGGGTGTACAACAGAAACGTCCTTCTGAGGCTCAGAGTGTTATTCTGCGACGCTATTTCTTGGAACTGACACAAAGCTTCATCATACCATTAGTAAGTTAACATACATTTACTTAATTTAGTGACTTGTTGAGGGTTATATGGATGTGTTTCCCATCTACCAAAACCTTATCTTAACATGTATGTTTTGTCTGCTCATGTGCTTGGTGATTAAAAAAAATAGAGTCCTTTGCAAACGGCCTGGACTCTATTCTTGTATTAACTGTGTAACTTTGGGAAGTCACTTTCTTTTTCTCACCCTTAATTTCTTTATCTGTAAAGTGTAGCTAATTCCACTTTTTCCTAAATACCTTTCAGGTTGTTGTGAATATCTTAAATGAAATAATTGCAGTAAAATATTACGTATTTGTTACACCTTAACAAATTTTGCACTTTAATAGGTTATCCTGTAGCTTTTTTCTCTGATTTGATTTTCTTGAGCACAATTTGATATCATAACTGTAGCTCCATGATGACAGGGGTCTTATCTGACTGTTTATCATCTTTTTCTCAGTTTGGTATATGGTAGCACTCAGTAAGTATTTATGGGATACATAATTGAATGATGTGGTTATTCCATGAAATTCATTGGAAATCATTAAAAATACTAAGTAAAGCCCATGATGTCCTACTGTGTAGACTGGATCAGAGAGAGATTCCATGTAGTTATTAATGTAAAGTAATCTATCTGTGAATACTATGTGGGGCTAACCTGGAGATCTTTGCTATTATATTTTTTGAAGAAACCCTCTTTCTTGGTTTATGGATGTCAGTTTGTTTTATTCCATTGAAATTTGTTTACATAAATGAACTTTTCTGTAGCTTTCAAGTGTGTGGGCTGAAGTCAGGTCGACCTGAATTCAAGTTTAAACTGTGTGGCCTTGGGCAAGGTACTTAGCCTTTTGAAACCTTAGGTCCCCACTAATTTTAAGGATTAAATAATTAATCCTTAGGTCCCCACTAATTTGCAAGGATTAAAAGAGATTATACATTTTAAATGTTGAGTGTATTTTCTGGAACATAGTTATTCAGTATACTTAATTATTATCTTTAGGAATGTGTAGTCATTTTGGTTAGCCAAGATTTAATTACATTTTTATTGAAAGTCTGACTTCTTAATTCAGTCTGAACTTAGCTTTGTCATTATGAAGAGTGATAGTATTGTTGATGTCCATTGAAAGACCATATGACAAAAAACTCGGAAACCCGTTTCCTTTAAGTAGGCCTATTTAAGTGTTTTAGAAGACTCTGAGTAAGAACTCCTAATTTAATTAACTTTATTTTCTTGGTTTTAGGAAAGATATGTGGCAAGTTTGATGCCTTTGCAGAAATGTATTTCTCCATGGAAGGTATAAATATATTCAGTCAAATTCCTGTTTGAGTCCACTAACTATAATAATTTGTGAACATATCCATTTCTAATTTTGAATACAGTATGTTCTTTTTTTCTAGAGTCCACCTCAATTAAGACCATTCTTTCCAGAAGAATTTATGAAAACACTTGAGAAAACAGGACCTCAGCTGACCTCTAGAATAAAAGGCGATTGGATTGGACTTTACAGGTTAGTCTTCTTTATATTCTTTTTTACCCATCTGTAGAGCTTTATTTTTAAAAAAAACTGGACTTAAACTTATATTCTTTTATTCAAAATTCCATTGTTTCACATGGTTTTTCAGTATTAGGAAATGTATTAAAGAGAGGAAGTAAATAATAATCAAACTTTGCTATTTTAAAATTTATTTTTATAGGCATTTTCTAAAATCCCCAAATTTTGATGGTTGGTTCAAGACCCGGCGGAAGGAAATGACCCAGAAATTGGAGGCGCTCCACCTAGAAGCTCTTTGTGAAGAGGTTAGAGCACAGCATATTTGTGTGATATTACCAACTGTAAAAAGAAAAGATAGCTATCCTTAGAGGCTGGGAGGTTATCTGTATCTACTACTTTATAAATAGTAATTGCTAACTTTTCTAGATCATGTGCTATAGGCCAAGGACTGTGTAGGTGCTCTGTGTGGATGATGTCTTTTAATTTTCACATTTCAAGTAACACACCTCATTGAAGTAGGTGTGTTATGATCTGTATTACGGGACATCTGAGGTTTATAAGTTAAGTTAATAGCTTCAGATCATATCACTGCTAAGTAAGGGAACTGGCAGTAAGCTAGAGCCCACTTCACTCGGCTCCTAAGAGCTAACTATATCTCTTCCCTCCCCACTGAGCCTTCAGTGATCTCAGGTTAGTAGTTTGAAATCAGCTACAGTGGGAATATCACACCACAGAAATTGGCAAATGGTACAAACCAGGGACTTTTCTACTTGTTAAATATTTTCCAGCATACCAGTGGGTGGAGTCAGGATTCAAATTCAAGCAGTATAACTCCAGATTTTTTTCAGCACGCCTTATTAACCTCTTCCAGTTGCTACTAACAGTTTTTTTCCTGTGTTTGGACTGATTGTTTATATTCTATAATATGTTATCAGACTATTTTAAATTAAGTGAAAATATAAAGGACATTCTCATTTTCATTTGTATTTAGCTTGAGATGGGCTAGCCTCAGTGTTTACTTTCTATCACCAATTCATGGTGATTGTGATTTTAAGAGAAGGAATATCATGAAGACAATCGCAGATTAGTCCAGGAAGAGCTTATGTGAAGATGCAAAGTTTACACTCAGTGTGATATTTCTGTCCACAGTTATCTTTGTTTTTTAGCCAATGTTCTTATAAATTAGAGTACTCACTACTTAGTGGGATAGGGGTGAGTATTGTATTTTAAGTTGCAGTATTGTTTTTCATGATGGATCTAAAAGGGCTACTTCAGAAAAGAAGTTTTTATATTTTATTTTACTGCCAAATATTCAACAATGTCCTGGGGCTAATGTTGGAAATTATCTAATTAATGTTGTTAGACTGTTACATATAGAGTTATTTTTGTACTGTCATGCTATATCTGGGTTAAATAGCTTGTTCTCTTTTTCCTTCCAGTCCTTCTCAGTAGTTTTATCTATTGAAATAGAATGGTTTGAAAATGATTTTGATACTTAACTGATTTTGCGTTTGTTTATTCTTCTAGGATTTGCTTCTCTGGACCCAGAAACACACAGAAGTAGAAACAGTAGACCTTGTATTGAAGCTGAAAAGTAAGCTGGTATGTAGCCAAAACAGCCACAGATCTGTGCCGACATTTTCTTCACTTTTCAGGTGACAGTCCATGATCTATCAGACGTAACCCTTTTAAATGAGAGGGCTTGAGAATGTCAACTGATGGTAGATCTGCCTGAAAATACTTGGGCTCACACAAGCAGATTATAATGATGCCATGTTATTTTAGAGGTATTTGCATGGAGTCTAATGAGTTGTACAAAATCATTGTCACTTATATGTAATACCACATGGTATGTGTTAAGTATTATCAATTTATGTAGAAGTCTTTTATTGAGCTCAAACAATATATTGTTTAAATGGCATGTTCTTTCGTTTTCTACAGTTCTGTAAATTCTGGTTGAAGTTTGAAGTTTCCAAATCATTAGACCATTAAAAATGTTTATTTAGAAAACACAATGTATTAATACAGACTCAGAGGATAACTTAAATGCGTTCAAATGTTCCTTGTGTAGTTGCAGGCTGATCGAGAACATTTACCTGTGAAACCTGAAACTGTGGAAAAGTTACGGACACACATAGACGCAATTATCTTAGCATTGCCAGAGGACCTACAAGGCATACTACTCAAAACAGGCATGACATGATATCTGCCAGGATTTTCCAGCCAAAAGGACTGTGTGTGCATCATGAAGCATACTGACATTTCTATTGGACTCACGAAGGAGATCTCCTACAGTGGAAAATAGCCGTAAATGTTAGCTACAGAGTGGAAAGGCTATACTGACTTTTTTAGTGCATTATTTTAAAAAATGGATATCTGAAGGCATTTCTATATTTTTAATCATGTTCTAAAGTGCTCTTATGAGAGACCTGTGGGGCCATCAGTATAAGTGATTCCAAACTGCAGTGCTGGCATTGCAGATATTTTTTTAAATTGGTGCTGTTTTGCCCAATCATGTTAAACTCAGGGGGATATAAAAATAATGTTCACACTGGCTATCTTCTTAAGAAGAAGGAAAAGACTGAACTGTCTAACTGTAGTTAGAAGTAATTAATGCTTTTGTAGTGCCTTCTGTTGTCCTACATGTTTCACAAAACCTAGCTGCTAGTCTTGAAGCTTCTTCTGAGTTTGATTGTGATATGTAATTATGTAAGGCATACTTTTACATAATAATTGCTAAAAAACCAGTATTTCTCTTGCTTCCCATCATGTTTATTAGTAGTGGAATGGTGTTTTTTTTCAATTGTCATGTAGGTTTCATTTCTTTTTTTTTAATTGATGAGAGAAAGAAAGAAATCCATTTGTTCCACTTATTGATGCATTCATTGGTTGCTTCTTATAGGTTGCTTATTCATTGGTGTCCTGACTGGGGATTGAACCCACAACCTTGGCATATCAGGGCAATGCCCTAACCAGCTAAGCTACCTGTCCAGGGCCTCTCGTTATTTTTTATACCATTTTCAAATTTAATTTTAATCAGTTTCTCCAAAGGCAAGAAGGCATCTCATATTAATTATAGAAGAGTAAATTTCATTCTACCCTTTATTAATTGGTTCCTGTATAAGTTAATTAGCTTGGATGTTTTTCAAAGACATTTAATTATAAACCTCATAATCAGCTACTTTTTAAACTGAACTATTATTTTAAAGACATTCATAAACATTTTATATGAAAGTCATTTGAGTGATTATGAGATTGATTTTCAGCATTATTTGTTTGGTAGGGTTTTTCCCTCCTAAAATTAGTATTTCTCAAAACACTTTTCCTACTGTTGTTTGACATGGGAACTTTTGTCTGAATCACTGTTATAGCTACTCTTTTGTTGTTTCTGTTTTGTTTTGTTTACACTACCTTGCCAAAAATAGAAGATTGTGGTTTGGTTCACTCTACCAAAGGTGTTTGGTTTGTGTTTGAATAGGAGTGTCCTACAGAAGCCACTGTTTAAAATAGGCACACACGACATTAGCACATATGTAAATAGCTGCTTCTTGAATTACCCTTCAAGTAAACAAATTTAGTTATATGTGTTTGTAAAAGAAATGGCTTCAGAAGCTGTTCTTGTCTGTTACTATAACTCCTGACTTAAGAAAGGCTCCTTGTGTTTGTAACTGTGGTCTTAAACCCAAATGTGCCCTTTTCTCACAGACACAGTCTCTTGAAGCATACCTCGAAGTCAGAGAGAGAATATGGCATTTGAAAGAAATAATCTGTCTCAGACCATATGAGTTATTTTGTGAAACCTGTGGAAAATGGACAACTACTTTCAAATTGCTAAAGCATTTCATGTCTTTGTGGGAATTTAAGTATAAATAGTCATTTTATTATTTTTCAAAAGGTATATTTTAATAATCTCAATTTATATGCACTTTGTGACTAGAATTGGAAAGTTGTTAGTGTCATATCAAGGATGTTTTAAATTATACCACTACAGGATATATCATTTCAAGTTTATTTAGCATAGCTAATAAGTATCAAAGGATGCCAGTTAACATCTAATTATCTTTCTGTTTACTGTATTTAACTAAAACCTAACAAGTGCTGAAAACCCTAACATACTTAACCTGGTTTATCTGTTAATTTCAAATTGCTCGTAAAAATAATCTAAAATTGCACTGGGAACCTGAGAATCTGGTAACTGAATTTTTGGATAATTTTCAGAGTTGTCCTCATCTCCCGTCCTACTCCCACCCTTTTTTTAGGAGACATTCTTAAGCTCTAAAACCTGCCATTTAATGTTTATCTCCACCAGCATCAGAAGAAATCACTGCTTTCAGGGTGTTATGTAATGCATAGTGCCTTCTCTTTTCAGTGAAAAAGAGATTTTGTGAAGGCATTTATGGTCATTACTGAAAACTGAATTAAAGGCCTTTGATTTTAAAACACTGGAATATCTTGTGTTATTTCTTCTTTTTTTTTTACTTTTTTTTTCATTTTAGTTGTTCAAGTACAGTCGTCTGTCTTTTACTCCCACCCCAGCCCACCTCCCGAGTTCTCCCCACCTCCCCCCTGTTTCCACCCCACCCTTCCTTTTGTCTGTGTGTCCTATATATGTCTTCATGCAAACCCTTCCCCTTTTCCCCTGAAATTCCCTTCCCTCTCCCCTCTGGTCACTGTCACCCTGTTCTCTATTTCAGTGTCTTTGGTTATATTTTGCTTGTTTGTTTGTTTTGTTGTTTAGCTTCCTGCTAAAGGTGAGATCATACAGTATTTATCTTTCACCTCCTGGCTTACTTCGCTCAGCATAATGCTTTCCAGTTCCATCCATGCTATTGCAAAGGGTAGGAGTTCCTTCTTTCTTTCTGCTGCATAGAATTTCATTGTGTAAATGTACCATAGTTTTTGGATCCATTCATTTACTGATGGGCACCTAGGTTGCTTCCAATACTTGACTATTGTAAATTGTGCTGCTATGAACATTGGGGTACATAGGTTCTTTTGGATTGGTGTTTCAGGGTTCTTAGGATATAATCCTAGCAGTGGAATTGCTGGGTCAAAAGGCAGATCCATTTTTAGTTTTCTGAGAAAATTCCATACCGTTTCCCAGAGTGGTTGTACCAGTCTGCAATCCCACCAACAGTACACTAAGGTCCCCTTTTCTCCACAGCCTCTCCAACACTTTTGTTTGTTGCTTTGTTTATGATGGCCATTCTGACCAGTGTGAGGTAGTATTTCATTGTGGTTTTAGTTTGCATTTCTCTGATAGCTAGTGATAGTGAGCATCTTTTCATCTTTCACCCTCTGTATGTCCTCCTTGGAGAAGTGTCTGTTCAAGTCCTTTGCCCATTTTTTAATTGGGTTGCTTGTCTTCTTAGAGTGGAGTCATGTGAATTCTTTGTATATTTTGGAGATCAAACCCTTGTCTGAGGTATCATTGGCAAATATGTTTTCCCATACCATTGGTTCTCTTTTTATTTTAATACTGTTTTCTTTAGCTGTGCAGAAGCTTTATTTTGATGAGATCCCATTTGGTTTTTTTCTTTCTTTATGTCCCTTGCTGTAGGGGACATAGTAAAAATATTGCTGCATGAAATATCCGAGATTTTCCTGCCTATGTTCTCCTCTAGGACTTTAATGGTGTCACCGCTTATATTTAAGTCTTTTATCCATCTTGAGTTTATTTTTGTATATGGTGTAAGTTGGTCGTCATTTCACTTTTTGCACGTAACTGTCCAGCTCTCCCAACACCATTTGTTAAAGAGACTATTTTTGCTCCATTTTATGTTGCTGCCCCCTTTGTAAATATTAGTTGACTGTAGAGACTTGAGTGTATTTCTGGGCTCTCTGTTGTGTTCCATTAGTCTGCATGCCTATTTTTATACCAGTACCAGGCTGTTTTGATTACAGTGGCCTTGTAATACAGTTTGGTATCAGGTATTGTGATCTCACATACTTTGCTCTTCTTTCTCAAAATTGCAGGAGCTGTTCGGAGTCGTTTATGGTTCCATATAAATTTTTGAAGTGTTCTATGTCTGTGAAATATGGCATTGGTACTTTAATAGGTATTGCATTGAATCTGTAAATTGCTTTGGGTAGTATGGACATTTCAATGATGTTAATTCTTCTGATCCATGAACACAGTATATGTTTTCATTTGTTTGTGTCTTCCTTGATTTCTTTCTTCAGTGTTTTGTAGTTTTCTGAGTACAGGTCTTTTACTGCCTTAGTTAGGTTTATTCCTAGGTATTTTATTTTTCTTTTTGCTATATCAAATGGAATTTCCCCCCGATTTCTGCTTCTGCTGTTTCATTGTTGGTATACAAAAATGCCTTTGATTCCTGGATATTGACTTTGTATCCTGCTATTTTGCCAAATTCATTTATTAGGTTGTGCAGTTTTTTGGCTGAGTCTGTAGGATTTTCTGTGTACACTATCATGTCATCTGCAAACAATTAGTTTTGTTTCCTTCTTTCTGATTTGGATGCCTTTTATTTCCTTTAATACTACGTTGAATACAATTGGTAAAAGTGAACAACCTTGTCTTGTTCCTGATTTTGGAAAAGATTTTGGTTTTTGCCCATTTAGTATGTTGAGGAATGCTCCCTGTATTCCCGGTTTGCTGAGTGTTTTTATCATAAATGGGTGCTGTACCTTATCAAATGCTTTTTCTGCATCTATTGATATGATCATGGGATTTTTGTCTTTGCTTTTGTTTATGTGATGTATTAAGTTTATTGATTTGCAAATATTGTACCACCCTTACATCCCTGGGATGAATCCGACTTGGTCATGGTGTATGATCTTTTTAATGTATTGCTGGATGTGGTTTGCCGATATTTTGTTGAGGATTTTTGTGTCTGTGTACATCAGCGATATTGGCCTGAAATTTTCTTTCTTTGTTGTGTCTTTATCTGGTTTTGGGATTAGGATGATGCTGGCTTCATAAAAAGAGTTTGAGAGTAGTCTTCCATCATTTTGGATTTTTTGGAATAGTCTGTGAAGGATAGGGGGTTAGCTCTTTCTTAAATGCTTTGTAGAATTCTCTGTGAAACCATCTGGTCCAGGGCTTTTGTGTATTGGGAGGTTTTTGATTACTGTTTCAATTTCGTCCGCTGTTATTGGTATGTTCAGGCTTTCTGTTACTTCTTCATTGAGTTTTAGAAGATTATGTTTTTCTAGAATTTGTCCATTTCACGTAGGTTTTCAAATTTCTTGGCATACAGTTCTTTGTAGTAATTTCTTACAATCCATTGTATTTCTGTGGTATCAGTTGTAATCTCTCCTACTTCTTTTTTGTTTTTGTTTTTTCTTTTTAATATTTTTTTATTACACCATTACAGTTGTCCCATTTCCCCCTTTCATTCTCCTCCGCCCTGCACACCCCTCCCCCACCATTTCCCCCCTTTATGTCCATGTGTTACAAGTTCTTTAGATTCTATATTTCCCATGCTACTCTTGCCCTCCCCCCTGTCTATTTTCTACCTACCATCTATGCTACTTATTCTCTGTACCTTCTCCCCCCTTCTCCTCCTCCCACTCCCCTGTTGCTAACCCTCCATGTGATCTCCATTTCTATAATTCCACTCCTGATCTAGCTGTCCTCCTCTTTCATTTCTGATTGTGTTTATTTGGGTCCTTTCTCTTTTTTTCTTGATGAGCCTGCTTAATGCCTTGTCGATTTTGTTTATCTTTTCAAAAAAAACAGCTCCTGGGCCATGTCTGGTGTAACTCAGTGGATTGAGCACGGGCCTTCGAACCAGAGGATTGCGGTTTGATTCCCAGTCAGGGCACATGCCTGGGTTACAGGCCAGTTCCCAGCAGGGGATGCAGAAGAGGCAGCCATACATTGATATTTCCCTCTCTCCTTCCCTTTCCCTCTAAAGATAAATAAATGAAATCTAAAAAGAAAAAAGAAAACCAGCTCCTGGATTCATTGATTCTTAGAATTGTGCTTTTAGTCTTTATGTCATTTAATGCTGCTCTGATCTAGGTTATTTCCTTCCTTCTACTTGCTCAAGGAACTTGTTGTTCCTTGAGTTCTCGTAGGCATAGGGTTAGTTTGAAATGTTTCTATATTTTTTTGGTAGGCCTGTATCACTATGAACTTCCCTCTCAGGACTGCCTTCGCTATGTCCCATAAGTTTTGGGTTGTCGTGAGTTCATTTTTGTTTGTTTGCAGAAACTTTTTGATTTCTTCCCTAATTTCATTCTTGACCAATACATTGTTTCATAACATGCTGTTCAATCTCCATGATTTTGAGTGTTTTGGGTTTTTTCCTTGGGTTTGGTTTCTTGTTTCAGTCCCTTGTGGTCAGAGAAAATGCTTGATATGATTTCAGTTTTCTTGACTTTGCGGAAGCTTGTTTTGTGTCCTATCATGTGGTCTATCTTTGAAAATGGTCCATGTGCTTTTGAAAAGAATGTATATTTAGCTTCTTTGGCATGAAGGGCTCTCTATATATATCAGTTAAGTTCATTTCATCTGGGGCATTGTTCAATGCCGCAATATCTTTGTTGATATTTTGTTTGAAAGATCTGTCCATTTTTGACAGTGAGGTTTTAAAATCCCATAATATAATTGTGTTGCTGTCAATATCTTTCTTAAAGTCCTCTAAGATTTTCTTTATGTACTTGCGTGTTCCTATCTTAGGTGCATATATATTTACAATGTTTATATTTTCTTGGTGGATTCTTCCCTTGAGTATTATGAAGCAACCTTCTGGGTCTCTCCTTATGGCCCAGTTTTTGAAGTCTATTTTGTCTGATATGAGTATTGGTACCCCTGCTTTTTTCCCTGTTTGCTTGTTAAATTTGTTTCCAGCCCTTCACTTTCAATCCATGAGGTGGATTGAGATCCACTTTTGTCCTGAGGTGGATCTCTTGTAGGCAGCAAATGTGGCCCACCTATGTGTGGGCCATGCTTTCTTATCCATTCAGCTACTCTCTGTCTTTTGATTGGAGCATGAAATCCATTTAAGTTAAAGGTTATTATTCATGCGTACTTATTCATTGCCACTTTTGTACCTGTGTTCCTCTCTCCCTTTTTTTCTTCCTTTCCTTAAAGCAGTCCCCTTTAGCATCTCTTGCAGAGCTGATTTGGAGGAGATGTATTCTTTTAGACTTCTTTGTCTGGGAAGCTCCTTATTTAGCCTTCTATCTTGATTAAGAGCCTTGCTGGGTAAAGGCGCCTTGGTTGCAGGCCTCTGAGTTCTCATTACTTGGAATATTTCTTGCCATTCTCTTCTGCCTTGGAGTGTTTCCATTGAGAAGTCAGTAGCCAACCTTATGAGGGCTCCCTTGTATGTTACTTCCTGTTTCTCCCTGGCTGCCTTTAAGATTCTCTCTGTGTCTTGGAATTTTGCCATTTTAATTATGATGTGTCTTGAAGTGGGCCTTTTTAGGTTCCTCTTGATTGGGACTCTGTGTTTCCTGGATTTGTATGACTTTTTCTCTCATCAAATTAGGGACGTTTTCCATAATTACTTTTTCAAATAGGCTTTTTATCCTTTGCTTTTCTTCGTCTCCTTCTGGCATCCCTATTATTTGGATATTATTACATTTCATACTGTCCTACATTTCTCTTGATCTCTCTTCATTCTTTCTGAGCCTCTTTTTCTTTTCTTGCTCTTTCTGGGTGTTTTTTTTACTGCTTTGTCCTCCAGCTCACTGATCTAATCTTCTGTTTCATCGATTCTGCTTTTGATTCCTTACTGTGTTCTTCAGTTCAGAAACTGTGTTCTTCATTTCCTCTTGGCCCTTGTTAATAGTTTCTATTTCCTTTTGCATGGTGATATAGTTTGCAGCGAGTTCATTGTAGTTTTCCTGTGGTTTCTAGTAATTCTCTGTGAGCTCATTGACCTTCCTGATAACCATTGCTTTGAACTTGATATCTGATTGTTGAGTTGCCTCTATTTCATTTAACATTCTTTCTGAGGCTTCCTCCCTTCCTTTCATTTAGGGATTGTTTCTTTGTCTTCTTATCATTTGTGAGACTCTTCTTGTTAGCCTCAGCTTCTTAAATTTATCTATTCTGACTCTCTGGGTTCGTGGTGTGAACTTCCGTGGTAGAAGACCTGTGAGATTCAGTGGTGCCATCTCCTTGCTCTCCGGAGCTCACTGGTCTTCAGCTGTCATTTAAGTTTGCTCTGTGTTCATCCTTAGGTTTTGATTGTTTTTGTGTCTTTCATTGGTGGGTCTCTCCCACCAGCTGGTTAACTGAGGGTCACTCTGTCCACTACCTCTTGTATTTTGTTGTGCTGGTGAGGGCAGGTTGTGTTGAAGCAGGTTCTTCTGTGTATACAAGGTTTTGAGGATTTTCTTCTGCTCTTGTTCAGTTGTTTGCACTTGGTAGTTTCTCCACTATTTAGTTGTATTTCCAGATAGTTCCTAGATTAAGGTTAGTGTGGCTTCCACTCTCTCCTTTACCTTCTTATGTTGTTATTTGTTGGTGGTTCCTTTGTTGTTGGGTTTCCTCTTCCGAGGGTATCCTGCGGTTCACAGCTTCTACCTACTCTTTTTGTGACCAGTTGGAGGGGTAAGGCAAAATGGTTTAGGACAGCAAGAGAGTATTCTATGCTATTTACAGTAGCAGCCAGTAGAGAAGAGGTAGGGGATCCTTTGGCTATGTATAGTATTAACTGTGATTTTCTGCCCAACTAGCCACTTTTTAGAAAGGATGGAAAGAAGGTAAGACTTGTTGGGGAGGGAACGATTGTGAGTTAGATCTAGAAAGCAGTGAGGTCGTGGGAGGTCAGATTCTGAGGTAAGGTGAGAGTAGAGGATAGTAAATAGGTGTAGTGCGTGAGAGAATAGTGTTAACCACTACAGTAATAGAGTTCAGGAAACCATGAAATGGGCTAAGATCTGGGAGGGATGTTGTGTGGTATTTACAATTGTATGGAACAGCTGTTATTTACAATACTGGAGCAACAATCATATGACAGAATCTATGTGATCTGGATAACAATAGGTAGTATAGGACCTTGAGTAGTGTGCTAATGGAACACAAGTGAAGTAAAGGACAGTAAATTAGCAGTACACTATGAAAGAGAACAGGGGAGCCCTGTCGGATGATAGAATTTAACCAGCCAAGAAAAGAAGACTAAACAAAGAGGAGAAATGCAAAAATACTATTAAAATAAAAGATGTAAGAATAATGAAAAATAATAATACAAATATGTAGTAACTTGCAGGTTCTGTGCTATAGCAAAGTGAAATTTGTCTCACTGTTTCAACTGTTGGGATGCCCCCTCTTTGGGTCCACCTCTGGTCTTTTCACAGTTCCAGGTTTTTTTGTCTCACTTGTGGGTATTTAAAAAAAAAAAAAGAAATAAGAAGAAGGAAGAAGAGATAAAATTGGAAAGAAAAAAGGACTAAAACAAGAAAGAAGGGAAGAGAAAAAAGAATTGAAAGATAAGGAAAAATAATAAAAATAAAAAATAAATAATTACTTAAAAAAAACCTCTTGTTGGTTTCAAAGTGGCCAAACCAGTTTTGCTGCTCTTGCTGGCTGCAGCAGGCTGAGGGGTGATTGGTTTCACTTTTCTCCCTTTCTGATCTGCACTCAGTCAGCCTAAGTACTCTCCCCAGGATTAGGGGTGTGGGCTCTGGGCCTTCCACAGAGTGTACTTTCTCTGGGTTGCGGGTGCGGGTGCTTGGCCCAGCTGCCTCCAGTCCCTCAAATTCGGGTGCGCTGTCTTCCCAGGGATACAGGGTGCATAGGGCCTTCTGTGCCACCTGGGAGCGCTACCTGGCTTAAGTGGTGAGGGGGCTGGAGTGGCTGCCGCAGGCGAATTCCATAAATAGTGTCTCTTTTTTCACTTTTTCTTCTGGAGAAGTTCCTCCTACTGAATCCTGCTGTTCCACACAGAGGCCTGGCCTCTCACACAGCCCAATTCTCCAACCAGACCATGGACTATCATATCAGGTTTAGGGCCCATCAAGGCCCAACTCTCAACTCTCCCCAGCTGGCATCCACAGACTCCGTGGGTGCTCACAGCCACTGTGTGTTTGCCACTTAGTCCTTATTCCCCTCTCTGTGACTTCAAGCAACCAGGTATCTCCTGGTGCTGCTCAAACCTTGTTTGGCCCCAGAGGGAGCAGTTGACCTGGCTCTCTCCCAAGAACCCTGTGGTAGACTGGGCGGGCACCAGGCCTGGGGCTGCAGCCACTGTGGTCCTAGGGACCTTATTGTCCTGAAGCACTCTCCTTACCATCTGTTTTTTCAGTGTCTGCTACAATTTTTGGTGTCCTATCTTCATATCTCCTGGGGTACGGTTGGCTCTTTGCTCTGTTCCTCCATTGATTGGCTAGGTTTTTTTCCCGTGTGTAGGGGGAAGTGGAATCCCCTCCCTCCTACTTCGCCACCGTCTTCCCTCCTTTGTATCTCGTGTTATTTCTGAGTAAGGTTGGAATGCTTGAAAAAAAATGTACAGTAAATTAGATGTGCATTATGAGATTCTTTTTACTGCCTAATGTATTTTTTTAATTCACATGAAAACCTTTTGTTTGCTACACTAAAAACAGGTGAATAGTCCATTTAATGAATGACAGATCAACTAAATGATCTCACATTCTTCTTAGCAGTGTATTGATTACTAAATGTCTTGATCAACGTTTTTTAGCTTAATAATCCAGGTATTGTTAGATTGTCTTTTGTTTGCTACCTTTACTTTAACTTTAAATCTCAAATTACTTTTCTTCCTCTTCATTTCTATAAGTTGCAAGTATATGATACTGTTCTCTGGATTTTAATTTATTTATTAATAATGAAATATGTTGGGTATTACTCCTTTTTTTAAGTTACTGGGTAATATACTTCAAAGGATGTTATAAAATATTTCAGTACATTTAAAAGTGATGCCATTAAAAATTGTCCTTTTGTCTTCCTTGCTCATAACTGAATTCATTTGTTTTTATATACATGAATTTTACTAACTTTCAAATATTAGCCCTCTAAAAAACCATTAAGGAAGACAAAACACTTCTCTTAATTATGGATAAATATTATTTATTAAACAAAATATATTAACTCAGTAATGACCAAATTTTCATGAATAATTGATATCCCTTCACATTTCTAAGATATAATACTTCATGCCATCTTGGTTGAATTGTGACATTTACTATACAAATAGAAATTAGCATTTGTTAATAAAACAGTATCTAGAATATTTTTCTAATTAAACTTAATTGTTTGAAATAGATAAAGTTATTTGATATAAGATACAGAATCATGATACTTCAAATTTAACCAGTTGTTAGAAAAGCAAGTTTTAAGTTGATGGTTACTTAATGAAGTAGGTTTATGACATTTATTTTGCAGATACATTGCCTATCACATGACGCACAAATGTTGAGGGGGAAAAAATATGGCAGTAGAATTCTGTACATCCGATTTTCCAGTGTTAACTCCTTCACTTGTGAGCACCAGCCTTTCTGTGCTACCCATTACTTGAATTCCACACTGTTTCTTGAATGCCTTTCTCCTAAGATTGTTGTTACCCAATAATTATAGGTCTCATTGCATTTTACTAGCGTCATCACGAGGCTTGGGTTCTTCTGTTTATTATTGCCTTCCCATTCTTTTTGTCATCATAATGTCATTTCTGCTTAGCCATTAGGAAGCTAAACTTCATGGATCCTTCCTCTTACTTCCTGTCCCTCATGTATTTTCATAGAAACAGTTGCCAGTGGAAATGGGTTCCTTCCATGGCATTGCCAGAAAAGCATTTCCATGTACCCATGCATGAGAGGATGAGGTATAGGTAAGATTAATTGGGTTAAAAATAAAAGACTGCCCCCAGGTTCCCAGTGTCTCATCTCTGTCCATCCTGCTGTGGAAGAAGTCCAGCCTTCATCAAGCCCAGAAAAAGGGCCAGGGTACAGAAATTCTGTGCTATTGGTTCAGTGTATGTCCAGGTTTAATCCAGTTTAGTCTCTGTTCCCAGCTGTGCTGCCATACTCAGGCCTTCACTTGGGCCCGCAGGGGTGCTGGCCTGCACAACTGCTAGGCCAGCATTATTGCTACAGAGAATGAGTGAATACACACGTGTGATGGAGACAGAGGCCTTCGTTAAGCTTTGATTGTATTACATTGGGTTTTCAAACTCACCAATCTCTTGCCTAGTCTTTCATGGGCTTGTGCTGGGCCCTCCCCCAAACCAATCCATTTTCTAGATCTCTGGGTTTATATGTTCCTTATCTAATCCAATCCTTTCCCCAGCTAGAGATCTCCCTTCTAAGGTTGCCACCTTGGCTTCTACTGTGCACCCAGGAAAGGAATCCATCCCCTCCCTCTGCCAGTGCCAGCACTGGAGAGCTGGCTGCTGCCTCGGAGAACATCCCTCCCTATGTGGGGGAAGAGAGGGACATCAATCCCTCAGTGGGGCAAAGCCGCCATCCCCTGGAGTGTACAAAGCTGCAGGCTCCTCCCCAATCAAACCCAGTCAGCCTTCCTTCCTTTTGTCTCAGAACTACCCAGCTACCTTTGGCAACACAATCAATAATGAATACATTGTAGTTTGAATTCCTTCTAGATTGAAATACTTTTGAAAAGCAGTAACTTTATATTCCAGAATTGTCATATTATTAAGTGAATATCATTATAACACCAGTAGGAAACTATTGAAATGACTGGTTTTATTTTATTTATTTTTATTTTTTAAAAGATTTTATTTATTTATGTATCTTTAGAGGGGAAAGAGAGAGGAAGAGAAACATCAATGTATGGTTGCCTTTTGTGCATCCCCTGCAGGGAGTTGGTCTGCAGGGAACCAGCCTGCAACCCAGGCATGTGCCCTGACTGGGAATTGAACCGCAATCCTCTGGTTCACAGGCCTGTGTGAAATGACTGGTTTTAATCTAATGAATTGGGTAAATGTTAGAGTTGGAATCCAGAAATTTGTTTTTTAAAACCAGCTTTGTTGAACACAATAAACTGAACACATCTAAAGAGCACAATTTGGTAAGTTTCGACATTTGAAAATACCCATAAAACCATCACCACCAAAATTCCCTACTGTTCCTTTGCACTCCCTTCCTCCTCTGCAAAACCACTGATACGTGTTCTGTCACTATAGTTTGTATTTTCTAGAATTTTATATAAATTGAATCATAATACTTTCCTTTTTGAACTTTTCTTCCCCCCCCCCCATATTAATACTGTATTTATTTGCTTTCCGTTTGTCAAACTCTGCCATCTGCTTTCCCTATGCTGCCTGAGGAGGTATAGGAAAAGGAACATAGAGGGCAGATGAGACTTGGGAGAACTATGGTAGCCAGAAAGGGCTTCTTAACATGGAAAAGAGGTTGGAAAAGGCTATGATTAGGCAAAAAAGCCCTATGGCCTCTGAGAGGGCAAAGCCCAGAATGGAATAGAACTATTGCTTCAGAGAAGAGTTCCTGGCACAAGCAATTATGAGGCTCCCAAACACAGTTCCCATCCCAGCCCCAGCCAGCCAGCCAGCCATTTTGGCAGCTTCCGTCCCAGTGAACGTGGCTGCTGTGTCACTGTCCTTTGAAATGGCATTGGTTTGTAATTATGGTTAGGGATAAGTGAGGTCAGGGGACATGAGGCTGCTAGGCTCATGAGGTTCGCTCTTACCTGTCAGTGTCTCAGGTTGTTTCAGCACTACTGTAAAAGGTGGCTGGCTCAGCAGCTGACCAGGAAGGTGGTGGAGATGACTTTGATGCGGAGTAGATTTTCAGGGAATGAGAGGCTGTGGCACGGAGAGCTGCTTTCAATGCGGAGAGCAGTCTTTTTTCACTCAGCATAATGATTTTGAGATTCACTGATGTTGCATGTATCAGTAGTTCATTGTTTTTATTGCTTAGTATAACCAATTTCTTACCTACTCACCTGTTGATAGACATTTGGACTGCTTCTAGTTTTTGGCTATTACAAATAAAGCTACTATGAACACTTGTGTACAAGTCTTCATATGGACTATATATATCCTCTTCTCTTGGGTAAATTCTTAGAAGTAATATGAGTGGGGTGGCTGGATCATATGGTAGGTAAATGTTTAACTTTAAAAAAAAACACCAAATTACTTTCCAAAGTGATTGTACTAATTTGTTTCTACTAGCTGTGTATGAGAATTTCGGTCTCTGTACATCCTAGCTGACACTTGGTTAGTAACCTTTTTAATTTTAGCCATTCTAATAGTCTTATATTATGCTATCTCATTAGGATTTTAATTTGCATTTTCCTAATGACCTATGATGTTGAATATGTTTTCATGAGCTTAATATTGTATGTATATGTTCTTTGATAAAAATGTGTTAATAAAATGTCTATTGCTCATTTTAAAAATTGAGTTGTTTGCGTTCTAAAGGTCGTGTTGGAGAGTTTTCTATGTATAAAATTTCTTTTAATATATGTAGTTGTGACTTTTTTTATTTTCATGTATCTTTTGAAGAAGCAGAAATTTATGAATTTCTGCACAAATTTCTGCTTTGATTTTGATGGGGATTGTATTAAATATATAGATAAATTGGGAGAAAAAGTGACATCTTAATATTATCCTTTGATTCATGAATAAAGTATCTCTGTCTTTAATTTCAGCAATATTTCATAGTTTTCAGGATATAAATATTTAACATCTTCTGTCAAATTTATCCCTAAGCCTATCATATTTTTGATGTAGCAAGTGATATCATTTTTAAAGACCCAACTTAAAATTTTTCATTAAAAAGTCAAGTTCAAAATACTGGTATTTTGTTGATTTTTTACATACTGATCTTATATCCTGCAACTTTTCCCACTAAGTTCTATTTTATTGGCATCCCATAAATTGTGATGTTTATATTTCTTTTCATTCAGGTCAAAATACCTTATAACTTCCTTTGGAGTGTTTTGATCCATGGGTTATTTAGAAGTGTTATTTACTTAACCCAAATATCTGTAGATTTTATGTTTTTTTTCCAAAATGTTTTTGTTATCAATTTCTAATTTTATTACACTGTGGCTTGAGAACATATTTGTTATGATTTGAATTCTTTTAAATTTATTAAGATTTGTTTTATGGACCCGAATATGGTTTATCTTGGTAAATGTTCTAGGTACACTCATGAATAATGTGAATTTTGCTGTTGTTGGATGAATGTTGTAAATGTCAAGTTTGTTGGCAGTACTGTTCATATCCTTGCTGATTTTCTGCTACTCCTCCATTATTTATACTGTTCTTATCATCCCCCCATTTTGTACCTACCAATTTGTACTTCTTTTTTTTTTTAAGATTTTATTTATTTATATTTAGAGAGGAAGGGAAGGAGAGAAGTATCAATGTATGGTTGCCTCTCATGAGTCCCCTGCTGGGAACTGGCCTGCAACCCAGACATGTGCCCTGATTGGGAATCGAACTGCGATCGTGTGGTTCGCAGGCCTGCACTCAATCCACTGAGCTATGCCAGCCAGGGCCAATTTGTACTTCTTAATCCCTGTACCTTTCACCCCATTCTCCAGCTTCCCCCTCCCAACTGTTAAACCTCCAAATGATCTCCATATCTATGATTCTGTTTCTTTTCTCCTTGTTTGATTAGTTTGTTGTTTGGATTCAGTTACTAATATTTGTGAGTTTACTGCCATTTTAATGTTCATTGCTTTAATCTTCTTTTTCTTAAATAAGTCCTTTTAACATTACATATTACAGTGGCTTCGTGATGCTAAATTCCTTTAGCTTTATCTTGTCTGGGAAGCACTTTATTTGTCCTTCCATTCCAAATGATAACTGTTAGATAGAGTAATCTAGGTTATAGGTCCTTGCTTTTCATAACTGTGAACACTTCTTTCCAGCCCCTTCTTGCCTGCACAGTTTGTTTTGAGAAATCAGTTGACAGTCTTATGGGAAATCCTCTATAGGTAACTATTGGCTTTTCTCTTGCTGCTTTTAAGATTCTGTCTTTACCTTTAACCATTTGCATTTTAATTATGATGTCTTTGTGTGGTCCTCTTTGGATCCAACTTGATTGGCACTCTCTGTGCTTCCTGAACTTGTATGTCTATTTCCTTCAACAAATTAGAAAAGGTTTCTCGTTAACTTTTCAAATACACTTCCAATTTCTTGCTGTTTCTCTTCTACTTCTGGCACCCCTATGATGCAAACATTGAACCTCTGGAAGTCCCAGGGGCTAATTATAATACCCTCAATTTTTGTATTCTTTTTTTCTTCTTGTTCTGATTAGTTTTTTGTTTCCTTAAGTTCCATATCATTGATTTGATTCTTGGCTTCATCCACCCTACTGTTGTTTCTCTGTAAACTGTTCCTTATTTTTCAGCTAGTGAATGCTTCATTTCTGACTGGATCTTGTTTATGCTGTTGAGGTCCTTACTAAGGTTCTTAAGCATCCTTATAACCAGTGTTTTGAACTGTGCATCTGATGGATTGCTTATCGCCATTTCATTTAGCCCTTTCTGTGGAGTTTTGATTTTTCATTTGGGCCATATTTATCCTCTCGTTTTGGCAGCCACCCCATGTTTGTTTCTTTGTATTAGGTAGACTCCGTGTCTTGGTAGTGTGGCCCAATATAGTAGGTATGCTGTAGGGTCCAGTGGCACCACCTCTCCTATCACCCAAGCTAGGTATTCAAGGTGCACCCTTTGTGTTGGCTGAGTACATCCTCCTCTTGTAGTTGAGCCTTGGTTGCAGTTGGCAGATTAATGGGAGGGATTTACCCGGGCCAGTCAACTGCAAGGATTGGCTCTGACCACTTACCACCAACTTCTACCCTCCCTGGTGGATCAGCTGTACACGGGCAGGGTGGTGGTGCTCTGAAATGGTCTGTAGCTGTCCACTGGGTGTGCTGTCCATGGGGTTTCCCAGGTGGTACAGGCCGAGGTCATCCCCCACCTGTATTTTTCCTGGGGCTGCTCTTCCTGAGCTATAAAACAGTATGAGAAGGCTGTTACTTGTGCTGGGCTTGGAGATTCCCAAGTAAAGCCAAGCTGTGAATCCAGGCTGGCTGCTGCTAATGCATTGCCTGGAGCTCACTGAAGCCAGCTGTTGCTTGTTTGATAGTATTTAGCAAGGTGTGAAATGTGAGCTGAGACAAACCATTCATATAGAAAAGCACTATAGGTGGGCCTGTAGATTGGGTTGGACAGAGTCTCTAGGGATCTCCAAGGCCAGTTTGTGTTAGCCAGGGTAATGGAGTCTCATATATGGCACCAGCCTACTGGCTCCATGCTCTCCATGGTGAGGGCTCAGAAAAGGGACAAATTATCTCTGCTCACCTTGATGCCAGACACTTCAACCTCTTCCAGTATGCCACTGGTGTCCTTCAAGTTGCCACCCTGGTACTGGAGCTCAGAGGGAGTGAGTCTGAGTAGGTGAGTCTGTAGGTCCTTTGAGAGGAACTACTTGAGGCTCCAGAAGTTTTTTCCACCAACTCAGTCCCCGCTGTTTTTTTAGCCAGAAGTTGTGGTGATTTATCTTCCTGGAACTGGACCCTGGGCTGGAGGGCCTGGTGTGGGGCTGGGTCTGCTTGCTTCTGAGATATCCCCCTGAAATTTCATCCACCACACATGGGTGAGAGACCAGCCCATTCCACATCTGCACTCCTCCTAACTAGTTTGGTGGATGTGGTTTCTTTAATTCTGTAGCTGTCAGACTTCTGTGCAGCTCCAATTCTAATGGTTCTGAATGATATGGTTCTATACTTTAGTTGTAATTTTGGGTATGCGAAGAGGCAAGCCATGTCTGCCTATGCCACCATCTTGACTAGAAGCTCCAAAGTTTCTTTTGGGAAATTAGCTGACAGTCATGGAAACTCCTTCGTAGGTAACTCTGTGCCTTTCTCTTGCTGCTTTTAAGATTATTTCTTTATCTTTAACTGTTAGCATTTTAATGATGACATGTGTTGGCGTGGTTCTCTTTGGGTCCATGTTGTTTGGGACTCTCTGTGCTTCCTGGACTTGTATATGTTTCCTTCACCAAATTAGAATTTTTTCATTATTTTTTCAAATAAGTTTTCAATTTTTTGCTGTTTCTCTTTTCCTTCTGGCACCCCTATCATTCAGATGTTGCTATGTTTAAAGATTTCCCAGAGGTGCTTAAGCCTACCCTAATTTTTTAAAATTCTTTTTTCTTCTGACTGTTCTAATTGAATCCTTTTTCTTTACTTGTGTTCCAAATTATTGATTTGATTCTTGGGTTTATTCCCTCTGTTGGTTTCCTGTAGATTTTTGTTTATTTCATTTAATGTAACATTTATTTTGGCCTGGGTCTTTTTTTATGCCATTGAAGTGTGCAATGAGTTCCTGAAGCATTCTGATAACCAGTGTTTTGATCCATTCATCTGATAAGTTGCATATCTCTATTTCATTTAGTTCTTTTTCTGGAGCTTTGGTCTGTTATTTCATTTGGGCCGTATTTTTTTGTCACCTCATTTTGGCAGCATCCTTGTATTTGCTTCTGTGTATTAGGTAGAGCTGCTTTGACTCCCTGTCTTAGTGAGCCTGTTAAGTTATATGGGATGAAGTCTTAGGTAATCACCTGAATTGGCAACCATGTCACCACTCTGTTGCTCTGTGCGAGTGACAGCTCACAGTGGGGAGAATGCTGCTGCCTGGCCTCTGGAGTTTTGCCGGGGAGGAAGCTCTCTCCCCACTCACACTTCACTACCTCTCCATATGGTACTGCTGCCCTTCCACTTGTTGCCCTGGTGCTGAATCCAATAAGGGGTGGGTCTGTATGAGTCCTCAGTCCACTGTGGGCTCTTTACGAAGACACAGTTCTTTTCTGCCCCAACCCCCACTTGTTTTTACAGCCAAAAGTTATGGGGACTTATCTTCCTGGTATTGGGATTCTGGGCTGGATGATCTGGACTGGGGCTGGTATCCTTTACTCTGGATGAGTCCCTCCCTTTTTTTACCTACTACACTTAAATGTAGGATCACCCATTCTTGTCTCTATGCCTCTGTGCATTTCTTTGCCTCTCCACATCTCCACTCCTCCTACCCTTCTGGATGAATGTGGCTTTTTTAAATCCTTGGTTGTCAGACTTCCATACAGCTCAATTTTCTCACAATTCTGGCTGAAATTTGTTTTGTAGTCTAGTATTTTTTGCTATAGCTGTGTGCAGAGGCAAGGTGTGTTTATCTACTCCTTCATCTTGACTAAAGTCCTCCATACTTTTAACCTATTTTTGTTGTTATATTTAAATACTTTTCTTGTAGATAAAAGTTTGTTCTTGCTTTTTTATCCAATTTGACAAATTTTGCCTTTTAATTTATACCATGTACAATTAATATGATTGATAATGGTTAGACTTTATTACTTTGCTATGTTTTTTGTCTTGTTTTCCTTTTCCTTATCTGACTTCTTTTGAATTAATGGAATATTTTTATGATCTCATCATATCTCCTTTGTAGGATTACTAGTTATAAATACTTTATTATTTAAGTGTAGTTATTTTTAAGGTTTATAGTACACATTTTTTAATTTATTGATTTTAGAGAGAGAGAGAAACATCAATTTGTTGTTTATTGGTTGATTCTTGTATGTGGCCTGACTGGGTATCATACCAGCAACCTTGATGTATCAGGACAGTGCTCTAACCAACTGAACAACTAGGTCATGGCTGTAGTATACATTTTTAACTTACCAGAACAGTTTACCTCTCATGATAGATAGTATGGCATTTCATGTAGAGTAAGAATGTATAATAGTGTACTTCTGTTTCTCTCCTTCATGCATTTTACTTGTCATAAATTCCACAATACATTGTTTTTATTTAGTCAATTATCTTTTTAAAGGTTTTAAATAGTAAGAAAAATTCTTACATATGTAATCTCATACTTAACCTTTTAGTGTTCTTTATTCCTTTGCATAGATCTCTATGGTATAATTTTCCTTTTGCCTGAAGAACTTCATTTAACATTTTTGTAGTGATTTGCTTTTGAAGAATTCTTTTACCTTGTATCTGAGAATCTATTTGCCTTCTTTTTCAAATGCTGCTTACTGTCTTCTTACTTGCATATAGTTCCAGTGAGAAATGTCATCTTTTCCTTGGTTCCCGTGTAGTTAATAAATTTCTTTTTCTCTGACTGCTTTTAAGATTCTCTTTATCACTAGTTTAATTTGATAATAATATGCTTTGGTGTAGTTTTATTCATGTGTCTTTTGCTTTTAACTAACAGATTAGTTGATCCTGGATATACAATTTTATAGTTGTCATGAAATTTGGAAAATTTTTGTCCATTATATCTTCAGGTATTTTTTTCTGTCCCCCTTTTCCCTTCTTTCAGAGACTTCAATTACTCATGTATTATATTGCTTGAGGTTGTCCTACAGCTAACTGATGATCTTCATTTTTTTTCTTATTCTATTTGGGAGTGTTTCTATTGCTACACTTTAAAGTTCATTTATCTTTTCTTCTGTATTGTCTATTCTGCCATTAATTCCATCTAGTATTTTTCATCTTAGACAATGCAGTTTTTACTTCCAAAACCTTTATTTGTCTTTATGTCTTCCATGATTCTGCTTGAGATAATATCTGTGTAGGTTCTGAGTTGTTTTCCATTGATTATCTCATTACTATGTGTCATGTGTTCCTGGCTTCTTATATGCCAGATCTTAGGTTGTCAGAATTTTATTGTTGGGTTTTGGATGCTTTTGTATCCTTACAAATCTTGAACTTTGTTCTAGACTGCAGTTAATTTTGTTACGTAGATCCAAAGCTCAGTCTAGAGGATTAAATTCTTTACTACTGAGGCAAGTACTTTACCTACTATCCATCTCATAAGTTACAAGGCTCTTTTTCAATCTAGCTGATGGGAACAGGCATTGTTCCCAACCAACCCTGGGCACTGTTCCATTTGATGTTTTCTGATGGTTCTTTGCTTTGGATAGTTTCCTCATATGTAGGTGCTGATCAGGACTCTGCTGAATATTTTAGGGGAACCCTTTACAGATTTCTTTCTGTGCAAGGGTTTTCTTTCTTTTTATACTGCTCTCTCTTCTCTGGAATTCTCTCCTAAAGTTTGGTTTCCCTAAACTGTCAGCTCAGAGTTTACCAGACTACCCTTTTGTTCCCCCCTTTCTATGCTGTGGCCTAGAAACATTCTCAAGGCAGTAAACTGGGGCAATCTCAGGCTCAGGGCTCAAGGCTCAGTGTATTTGTTTTCTGTTTTTTGGGACTCATTGCCCTTCACTGCCTGGTGTTCATTGTCTTGAAAACCATTGTTTCTTTCTTTTACCTGCTTTTAAAAAATTATTTTACATGAGAATGTAAATCTGGTCCTTGTAACTTGATCTTGATGCACAAATTCCAGCAATCTGGTTTTAACAAGCCCTCCAAGGAATTCTGATACATGTCAAAGTTTGAGAACCATATAGATATATAAGGTTAATGTTGATTATTTCACTAACACTATCAATCATGTACCATGAAGACAGGATTATGAGTCAGTAAATGTAATTTTTGGAGGAAAAACATTTTTGTAAGTAAATTCTCACATTCCTATGGTTTGCAGCATGGAAGATATATCAGACATTTCAATTAGTGTGAAACATTTCAAATATTTATACTGTTAGGATAGATGGAGATTGGGGCAAGGGGAGGAAGGCATTGTAAAATAACCTTATCAATGTTGCTATGGTACAAAATGGTTTTAGACATTTAGTTTTAACCTATCTAATGATTTCTTTAACTGTGAACCTTAATGTTAGATGTGAATACAAATCTTAGTAGAATTAGTGGCCTCGAGATACGTTCCCATTATACAATCACTCTGCTTTAAAGGATCCTAGAAAATAGATGACTAGTTCTTCTGGAAGTCAGGAAAGTGATTGCTATGAATCCTTTGAAGGGAACTAGTCAAGGAGTTGTTTTTCTTACTTTTAGAAAGTTTCCTGCCAGAAACTTTAGTTTTTTAAAGATTTTATTAATTTATTTTTAGACAGAGGAAAAGGGTAGGAGAAAGAGAGGAACAGAAACATCAATGTGTGGTTGCCTCTCGCATGTCCCCTACCGGGGACCTGGCCTGCATCCCAGGTGTATGCCCTGACTGGGAATCAAACCAGTGACCCCCTGGTTTACAGGCCAGTGCTCAATCCACTGAGCTACACCAGCCAGGTCTAGAAACTTTAAATAGTTTAGGACATGTATAAAATTTATGCCACCTTTATGAATCAAATAAAGCAGGAGAAATATTTTAAATTAGGAAAGTAGGTGAATGTTCAAGTCATGCAGACTTTATTCTCTCTCAAGTTAGCAGTGTTTACCAAAATTATTTTTTAAAAAACCCCTGACTCCCAGGAACCATAAGGGCATAGACTCAGATATATATTCTTTCCCAGAATATTAAATGGAATAACTTAAAAATTTTTATTGATTTTAGAGATAGTAAAGGAAACATCAATTAGTTGTTCCAGTTATTTACTGGTTGTTTCTTGTATGTGCCCTGACCGTGGATCAAATATACAACCTTGGCATATTGGGATGATGCTTTAATCAACTGAGCCACCTGACCAGGGCCCAGACTTTTTTTTTAAAAAGAAGACTTAAAAGGCACTGAAACTAAAGGCAGGTATTAACCTCATGGCAGAGGCTTTGAATGGCTGAGGTAATAGGTTGGGCAAAACCATCCAAAGACTTGGGGAATTCACATACAAGTCCCTTCTTGAGACAAAAAATGGATGAATAAGATTCTTTGTAGAATCAGATATTCTTTCACTATTGTAGATACATAATAATGTCCAGAGAATATGAATTTTAAACAAGATGAGTGATGAGTTAAGAGATTATGAGCTAAAAATGGATTTTATAGAGGTTTGGTGTGGGCTGGGTAATGAGGGCAAAAATTATACAATTGTACAACTAACAAGTGGACTAGAAACAGCTGGGTAATTCTTGTAGAGAACAAAGTGAATGACATGGAATAAATTGTTGAGAGGATTAAATGGGATGTAAGAATAACAGTTGGCAGGTAGTAAGTGCTCGATAACATTTGTTGCTATTAAATATTAGCATTATGAATAGAATACATACTCTCAAGTGCTTTGAAAAATTCAAAAAAGTGATATGATTTCCTTAAGAAGCTTGCATTCTAACAGGACATAAACAATCAGCAAAAATATTACAATATTAAATTTTAGGGACTGGAACATAAATATACACGAGTACAAGTGATTGAAAAGATCTCATTTTAAAAATCACATGAGTAAAACAATTCCTAATGTAGTGTGTTGTTTATGAGCACATGCTTTAGAGTTGTGACAATCTTATAACATCTTCCTCAAAGTTGTTAGGATTAAATGAAATGTAGGACTTGGTAGATGGTAAGTGATTAAACGATAGCATTTTATTCTACCTGGGGCTCAATTTTTTTATTTTTAAAAATAAGAAGGCATTATTAAGAATAATGGTTAAGGGTGTTGACATCATAAGAAAGGGGTTCTTAACCAAGTTCTGCTTATTATCTGTGAATCCTTGGGCAGGTTACTTAAACCTCTCTGACCCTGATTATCCTTATCTTTATAATAGAGACATTTTAGTTGGCCATTAACATCTCATTTTGTAACTTCCATTACACTTGATAAGTAGTACCTCTTAAACAGAAATGTAAAAATTATTCCATCTTCTTCCTCTTTTTCTTTTTGCTTAGGGTTTGGAAGCTGGGGGAGGAGATCAGAATTCTTTCCATCTATTTTAAGAGAAAACATGGATTAAGATTTGGAAGAAGTTATGAGGAAAGAAACTAATTTTATTCTGTTCTGAGAAACTTAGTCAATTTGACAATACCCTTAGAATCAGGTGAACATTGTTTTTAAAAAATTCTATATAAAACTCAAAATAGACATAAATACAATTTTTTTTCCTCTTGCAAGCTTCCAAAATGCAATTTTAAGTTATTCAGCTGCTAAGCAACTCTTTGCATGTGTCTCCAGTACAAAGGCAGGTTCTGGTCAAGGAGGACAGTATTTAATTGCATAAGTTAAATTCTAGGAAAATCTCTAAGTTATTACAAAATTAAATATGTACTACTTTCCTTCAACCCAGAAATTAATAAACATTTATATTATATTGCTGAAACAGTTTATGAGTACAGAAAACAAATTGCTTTCCCTTTGCATTTCCTTGGCATTCTTTAAACGTTGTATAATTAATTACATTGAATTTTTGGAAATTAAAGAAAAGGTAGGCCAAAGTCACTGTAGAATGCAAAATACATTTTCTTTACACACCTGAATAAATTAGATTTTGTTCTTGACTGCCCAGTCATTAGTGAGAAATGACAGTTTCTGAAGGGTAGTTCTACCAAATGAAGCTTTATTCAACAATACAAAACTGCTTAATCTTTTTGAAACTTTGCAGATTTAAAAAAAAATTTATTGGTTTATTTTTAGAGAGGAAGTGAGTGAGAATGAGAGGGAGAGAAACATCAGTGTGATTGCCTCTTGTGCTCTCCCAACTGAGGAACCTAGATTGCAACCCAGGCATGTGCTCTGACTAGGAATCCAACCAGTCATTCCTTTGGTTCACTGCCCAGCACTCAATCCACAGAGCCACACAAGCCAGGGTCAGATTTTTCTTATTCATTCCCATTCTGCAGAATGCATCAGTTGGAATAAGCAACGACAGAACCCCTAGGATGGCACTATTAGGAAAAAAGACTGAATCTTTATCCTGGCATTGGATCTAATTTCTGTCTTAATTTATCATTGTGAATTTATAAAATGCAGCAAAGTAAAAGAAAAACTGGAATACCTGGGCTAGTGATCAGTGAGGGAAAGAAACAAAGGGAGATTTAAGTATTTCCTTTTTAAAAAAATTGATGTTTTCCATTTTCTCCATTACAAACAATGCTGTAATGAATACTGAATTTCTTAGAAGTGCCACATAGCAAACTTAAGGGGAATTTTTGTTTCCACAAATTCCTGGAAGTGGAATTTTTGGATCAAAGGGTATGCATGTTTCACAATTTGACAGATCAGTTGAATAAATTATCTTACATGCATACAATGGAATGCAGCCCTTAAAAAGAATGAGTTAAATCTGTAAATACTGATATTTTTAAATGTCCACAGTATATTATTAAACTGAAAAAGTTGCTTCACACTATAAAATCCCATTAACATTTACATAGATATGTTATTGTTTCAGAGAGGAAGACCTGGAATATAAAAAATTGGTTAACTCATTAATCAAATTCAAAAATTACTTTTCACATTATGTAAATAATGCATGGATAAATTTATCAGGTAAAAATAAATTAATACAGATGCATAAACACCTGTACTAAAATACTCAAAAAAGTTTTATTCATAAAAGTCCGTAACTTTAGCCCTGGGTGGTATAGCTCAGTGAATTGAGCTCAGGCTGTGAACCAAAGGGTCACAGTTCGATTCTCAGTCAGGGCATGTGCCTAGGTTTTGGGCCAGGTCCCGAGTGGGAGCCATGTGAGAGGCAACCACACACTGATGTTTCTCTACCTCTCTTTCTCCTTCCCTTCCCTTCTAAAAAAAATATTAAAAACAAAGTCCAGCCCTGGCTGGTGTAGCTCAGTGGATTGAGCGCAAGCCTGCGAACCAGATGATAGCGGTTTCGATTCCCAGTCAGGGCACATGCCTGGATTGCAGGCCAGTTCCCAGCAGGGGACACATGAGAAGCAACCATACATTGGTATCTCTCTCCCTCTCTCCTTCCCTTCCCCTCCAAAGATAAATAAATAAATATAAAAAAAATTAAAAAACAAAAGTCCATAACTTTAGACAACCCAAAGTTTATCAATTAGTGAATGAATTTTAAAAATTGGTACATCCACACAATAGAATACTACTCAGCAATAGAAAAGAACTATTGATAAATAATATAACATGGATTAATCTGTCATTATGTTAGGAGAAAGACGCCATGGCCAAATACTACATACCATATGATTTTATTTATACAAAATGTTGGAAAGGGCAAAGCTATAACAGCAGATCAATGGCAGGCCAGGAGCTGGAGGTGTGGATAATTACAAAGGAGCATGAATTTTTTAGGGTAATAGATATGATTGATATGATTATGGCATTGGCTATATACATGTTAAAATTTATCAAATTGCACGTTGAAAACTGCTAAATTTTATTGCATGTAAATTTTATTTCAATAAAGTCAATTTTTTAAAGTACAGATAAAGCTGTTTTTTGACTACCACTCCCAAAGCAGGTTCCTTCACTCCCCAGGATCAACCCCTCCTCTCTCCACACAGGTTAAACAGGTTACCACCATCACACACTTGGTAAAATCTACACTTTTATATCACTTTACAGCACTGTCATTATTTGGCTTTTTCCACTAACTGTATCTTGGAATTCTTTTCATTTGCATTTATAGTTCTACATCATTCTAACTCCTGATAGTATTCCACAGTATGGCTACACCATAGATTACTGAGCTATCTCTCTGTCATTCAACCACATTTGAATTCATGGTATGCCAAGTCCAAGGAATATAATGGAATATAAAAATGGACTACAGTCCTGCCTTCTTAGTGTTTTTCACACAAGTGGGAAAAAGGAATGTAGTCAATAGTAATATTAGAAGTGAAGAGCAGTTTTTGAGCCGGAGTCACTTAGTCAACACATTTTTTTCTAAGGGAGTTAAATTTGAAACATCTTTAGAGTGGGAGGGCATCCAAAAATGCAGTAACACTGTAGGCCTATGTGGGAAGTGGCGAATAAGGAACTTGCTTTTCCATACACTTTTTTTTTTTTACAAGATGTATGCCTTATTTTGTAATCACAAAAACATTAAGATTATAAGTATTCCAAGTGAGCAGAATTCCCACTTCCTCCACATAAGGAATCAATCTTACTTGCTTTAGGGAGAAAAGATAGAAAAGCAAGCCTTCCTCGTTGGCTTCTCTTAACAAGCTTGAACACGTCTCGGAGTTCTCTCGTGTTGACGTAGGATTAGGGATCTTCAGTATGACCTCCCGTGGGCTTAGAAGCATCTAGGCCTAGCTTCTTCATCGGTTGCTAAAGGCTGTCCGCCTGCTCAATCGACTTTTAATTACTTATCCCCTTAGAAAGCAAGGCCCGTCTTCAACCCTCCACTAGGGTAACAGTCTGGTCCGCGTGCGCAAAGTGTACGTTCTGGGGACCGGTAACCTCCAATGTGCGTTTCTTTAGCAGACGCCCGAAAGGCAGAATAGACGGAAGTTAACTACCGCTTAACCCACAATGCACAGCTCACCTTTCCGGAAGCAAGGAGTATAACCTCCGGGAAGCACTTATCCGGCAGAAGTGTCTCGGCTAGAGTCTGATTGGAAGTAACAGAACGGTGCATTGTGGGACTTTTTATTCCCGTACGCATGCTCTAACTGACCTCACCCGGTTCCTGGAGCCACGTCCCGGAGGTGGCGGCGACTAGAGAAGCGCGTAAGCGCAGCTTGCCACACCGTTCTGTACGCAAGCGCAATGGCTTGGGCAGTACCGGAAGCGCGGGGGGATGGGCCGGCGGTGACGCGTTTCTGTCCGCGTTGGAGGGGCCGGGCCGCTGCCAGAGTCGCCAAGGCTGCCGCGTGACGTGGCACAGCCGTAGCCTTAACGCTAGAGCCGGAGCTGCGGAGCCAGTGGTCCTGCAGGTCCGCGCCCCGCTTATTCCGGTACCGGAGCTTCGTCAGACGCGCCGGCTAGCGAGCCGCCCCTGCCGCGCTCTTCTTCAGCCGGTTCCTTTTCGCTCAGTGTGCCTGGAGCGTGAAAAGAAAAGGCCGGGGAGGCTCCCTTCTGCTCCTGCCCATCTCAAGTGCCACTACCGCCATGGGCCTCACCATCTCCTCCCTCTTCTCCCGCCTCTTCGGCAAGAAGCAGATGCGCATTTTGATGGGTGAGTGAGCGACCAAGACCCGAGTCCCAACCCCAACCCCAGTCCCAGTTCGGCGGCCTCCCGGCCTGTTTTTGCCTCATTTCGCTGTGGTGGGGGAAGGGCGGCGGTTGGGGGTCGAGAGGAATTCTTAAGGGGGAACAATGGGGTTAAGGATGGGTGGTCTCCCCAGACCGGTCCAAGAGCCCC
The DNA here is from genome assembly GCF_014824575.4 of Sturnira hondurensis. Classification (NCBI taxonomy): domain Eukaryota; kingdom Metazoa; phylum Chordata; class Mammalia; order Chiroptera; family Phyllostomidae; genus Sturnira; species Sturnira hondurensis. The sequence goes on along the minus strand of NW_028075471.1, from coordinate 4,238,515 downwards.
AATAGCGACTTGGACAAGGTGTTGTTCTGCGTTTGGCTTTCTTTCCTTGATGTTATTAAAAGCTCAACAAGATTGGGCGGAGACGTGGGGGGCAGCGAACTCTCTGATCTCGCAGAGCCCGGAACACTTTGGCGAGCCTCATTCTGAGAGTGCCTTCTGGCTCTTCTGAACCCCGGGTGTGCGGCGGTCGGGAGGAAGGCAGAAGGACTCCAGGCCTTCCTCCACCTCTTTCCGTCTGTGTACACACTTTGCACAGTTATGTGGTGTGTGAACGTGCGGTCGCCGAAAGCCCGGAGCCGGCCGCGGGAGGAAGTGTCCGGGCCCAGTGCAGACAAGAATCAGAAGTGTCGTTTCTCTAAACTTTGTTTCGCGCTGGATTCGCCTCATATTTTTTTCTTTTCTTTGTTAGTACCTCTGAAAACTGAGTTTTTCATGAATGATTCTTTTAGCCTCTCTCAAAAACTAAATATATTTGGTTTACTCTCTTTGGTTTTCAAAGTTTTTTTTATCAGTAACTTTATTAGCCCAGCTGGCTAGGTATAATGAAAAAAGCTTTTAGAAAGTAATATTTTTTAAGCTGGTAACAAATTTTAAGTAACAACATCATGACGCTTAATTTTAGGGTAGTCTTAATAATGCACAGGTGTTCTTTTTTATTCTTTGGGAAAATAGGCTTTTTAAAAACTGCTTTTCGGGGTCATTTTTCGCTCAGGTGAGGGAGAAGGGGCTTGTCACTTGGGTGACAAGTGACAAGCAACCCCCCCCCCCCACCCCGTGGTTCTGTGAGTGGCCTCTGCATCACAGTTAAGCTCCATGGTTACAAGTAATGTTAAAAAGTGGCCCTCTGACTCTAAAATTGAAACTTGCTGGTTCATTGTCTTCTTTTCTAGAGAGTGGAAGGAGTAAAGGTTTTATTTTCGAGTGCTACCATTGAAAGTTTTCCTAAACAAGGTTCAGTAATATTTCAAGGTGTATTAAGATTAAGGGTAAACACGTTGGGTTCTTTTGTCTTTTTTTTTAATTTTCCCGTTAAGATTCTAATTCTTCTCAATGCATGGAAAAATTGTTAATGAAATAGTCACAAAGTTAAAATATTTTCTTCAAAGAGTTTCTCAGATTTCATTTTTGACGACAAAGTTTAGTTGGACAGCCATATTATTTAGGCTGTAAAAAACGCTGAAAAATGGCAGTCTGAAAAAGGATCTGAAGTTAATGGGTGGACTTTGGACTGTGATAAATGAATTTTCAGACTGTTCCTTAATGAGATTAGTATGTTCTTGTATTCCTGGAAATGTAGTATGGTGGTCCTTTTACTGAAGATTATTAGAAATGAGTTGCTGGTTTTCATTTCCTTAGTCTTTGTGATGACTAAAAGATTAAAGAGAGAAGAAAGGTAGTATTATGCTGTGAGCACTCTTCTGTTTGTGGTATATTAGGGGAGCATTCCTTCCCCTAATCCCCAAAAATGATGGAAAGAAAATGGAAGAATAAAAGTACTTAACTTTGCATTTGTGCAGGGGATAGAAGTCATGGTCTGGAATTACTCATTTTATGTTAAATGTGATGTTGTTGTTTCTAGATTTTATTTATTTTTAGAGAGGGGAAAGGAAGGAGAGAGGGAGAGAAACATCAGTGTGTGATTGTCTCTTGCGGGGGTGCCCCCTCCCCCCAACACTAGGGACCTGGCCCACAACCCAGGCATGCGCCCTGACTGGGAATGGAACTGGTGATCCTTTGGTTCACAGGCTGGCACTCAAACCACTGAGCCACACCAGCCAGGTCTGTTAAATGTTTTATTACAAGAAAACGGTTTGGTATTCTTGTTTTGCATTATAATTTCAGGATAATCAGGTTTCCTTGATTAAAAGCACTGCAGTCACAAGGATGACTTTTGTGGTCCTTGTGGTCCTTGTGATTCATGAAATGAAGTATAACCATATGATGGATAGAGAAAGGTGATTTGAAAGTTTGATAATTCTTAGAAATTTTTATCCAGCTTTATGAGTAACAGCATAAATAATAGACTCTCTTAAGATGTCTGCCTCTATTGAAGTATTAGAATTTTTAAAAAGCTGTTAGCTGCTGAGTCTGGTTTGCCAAATGACTGTCAAGAAGTTTTAAATTTTATTCCTACATCTGCTCCCAGAAGTTCAAGTAATTTTAAAAGGTGCTTGAAGTTACAGCTTGTAGTCAACTAATTAAAAACAGTATCATATTTAAAGTCATTTAAACTATGTAATGACAGAAATCTGTCAATGGTAGTGTTTTCTCCCCAAGGACAGATTACTCCTGTGACTAATACTGAGCTTAAATTCAAAGTTTTCAACTTACATCTCTCATGTAGCCCTGCATTATCCTATTTTATGTATGATCTGGTAAGGTATAATTTTGGTAAATGACTCCCCACATTTTGTTTTATCTAAAAACCACTAAGGTATTCTGTAGAGGAATTACTAATTCTACTCCCTGAACTTGCAAGTTTCTGACTGTTGAAAAGATGTAAACGTGTAGCTTTCTAAAAGATTGCTAATACCAGTAAAGTTCTGCCTTGACCTTACATTCAACTATTTGGTGGCAGGGGGCAGAGAGGATCCTCTGATGGTCAGACCTCTGAGTAATTAGATAGAATTAAGATAGAGTGTGTCTATCAGAAAAATCGGAAGGCAGGATGGCAGTGTATAAATAATATTTGAGAGCTCTAGCATCAGACTAGGATTTGTTTTGTTTTTTAATTTTAAAAATTGAGCTATAATTCACATAACATGAAATTCATCCCTTTAAAGTATACAGTTCAGTGGTTTTTAGTATAGTCATAAAGTTTTGTAACCATCACCAGTATCTTAATTCTATTTCCATCAGCCCAGAAAGAAACCTCATACCCATAAACTGTCATGTTTCTATGGGTTTGTCTATTTAGAATACTTCGTATAATGGGGTTGCATAATATGTGACCTTTAGTTTCTAGTTTTTCACTTAGCATCATGTTTTCAAGGTTTATCGATATTATGTATTGGTACTTAATTCTTTTTTTTTTTTTAGCTAACCAATAATTTTGTGTGTTTATTTATGTGTGTGTGTAAACTGTTTTCCAAAGCAGCTACACCATTTTATATTTCTACCAACATAAGGGATTTAATTTCTCCACAAAACCTAGGGTTTGAATATCTGTTCTCTATTATTCCTGTGATTCTGGGGGCATTTCTGAACCTCAAATGCTATATCTGAAAAATAGAGGGTTGTTGTGGAGAATAAATTGTAAATATGTATGGAATCAGCTAGTGATGTGGTTGGAACACAGTAAACATTCAATTTTAAATTACCATGAAGTTGTATTCCAAGCTTCCTGGTAGAAAATTTGAAAGATAAAGGAAAAAGTGAATAAAAATATTAGCTGAAATCTTATGCACCTGAAAATGTACATTTTCCCTTTCCATTCCTTTTCCTTTCTGCATTTTTTCCCTCTGAGTTAACACAATTGGAATTTAGCTTAATTTATCTATAATTATTTCTTATACTTATATTTTACATATAAGAAATACTTATACTTTAAGTATAAAATATACTTACCTTTTAAGTGTAAGTATGCCATAGTTTGGTAGGCCTACTTTTTAATGATTGGTAAAGATTGGGGGAGGGGGTAGTTTTGTGTTTTAACACTTTGGTCAAAGTGTATAGGTTTAGTTAAAAAAAAAACAAGTAATTTCAGTGTATCTTTCAATACAGTAAGTTGTTTATTGGGGTGGTAGGGCGGGAGGGCATAACTGGACTGTACAGATTAGAGTTTTAGCTTGACTGGTTGAGAATTGGTTTTAGTTTTTATTTTGTTTAAAAGTCGCATTGCCAGATATTGCAACATTAAGGAAATGCAAACTTAAATTACTAAAGTAGCACAAAATTGTTAGACCAACATGTTTTTGAGTAAAGAAAGACTTACATAATGAGTTTTAAGAGGTTGTATACATTAACGTTTGCATCATTCAATAGAAAATACCTTTTAAAAAACTTCCAGTTTTCACATATATAGCACTATAATTTGGGGTGTGAGCCAAAAGATATCTTTGTGATTTTAGAATCTTCTGTGTGGCTACAAGTCATTTAAATGTTGTCTTAAAATTTTTTACTTTAAAAATACTTGTGGCCCTGGCTGGTGTAGCTCAGTGGATTGAGTGCAGGCCTGCAAACCACATGATCGCAGTTCGATTCCCAGTCAGGGCACATGCCTGGGTTGCAGGCCAGTTCCCGGCAGGGACCAGTTCCCAGCAGGGGACTCACGAGAAACAACCATACATTGATATTTCTCTCCTTCTCTCCTTCTCTCCCCCTCTAAAGATAAATAAATAAAATCTTTTAAAAAATACTTGTGGGTGCTTTAAAAACTTCATGGTTGCATTATTTTGTATACTGCCTTTAAAAAATATATATGTAATATATTTAAGGTTCTTAAGCAGTCCTCTTTCTGATGTTTCCTCTTACATCAGGAACCTAACCAGTTAAACATTTTAATAAAGGAAATCTGCTGGGGAAATTTTTCTTTTTTAATGAAAATAACATGTAGTTTATTGTGTTACGAAAGATCTAAATATGAAAGTAGAATATTATTAATTATGTATACAAAACGGTATAAAACTTTTATTAAAAGAAATATTAGATTACAGTAACTTAAAATATATAATCATCTTTTTTCCTGGTTATCTTCCATTTCTTATCAATATTTTTGGATATACATTGTTTTTAAATAGTGGTATGACGTCCATTTGGACCCCAGTGAGGACTGGCATGTGCCATAGTTCTCACTCATAACTCAAATGTTTTTTAAAATCGACATCCCAATTTCAATTCTTCTGAATTGGCCTTGGTTGTATTTGGATTTAGTTAAAGGGGAATTTTGCTTTTTTTAAAATTTGATCAAAATCACCTGAGGAGGATTTATACTCTCAAGAGACAGCTTTTTTGAACAATGAGAAGATCATATGTTATTCCGTTTTCTCTATTTTTACTGAAGGTTCCAAACTTTAGGGTAGCTACTTTTATTTCTTTTGTGTATTTTTTAGAATTATGTTTTCCGTTCTTTTCGGTAATGTTCCATTTTCAAATAAAACACTTCCTGCTAACAGTTTAATTTTCTTATGTCCATGAGCAAGGGCTGAGAGTGGGCTGCTCACTGTCTAGTATTATGTAGTAGTATTTTGGAAAGAATAAACCTGAATCCTATTATGAAGAAGTGGGGACAAAGTTTTATTGGAGGACATCGGAATAAGAAGGTTTAAGATTCCCAAGTTTACAGAGTGGTCTTAAAAACTATCTTTTATAGGGAACAGGGGAGAAAGGGTTGTTATGTAAAATGATTAAATGGTCTGTAGCCTTTAGTTCTGTTTTGAAGTAACTCATAAAAATTAAACTTGCACAGAGATGTAAATTCTGCTTTTCTTTGAAAACTTAATAGCATTGGTTTTATGTGCCAAGTCTTGCTTTGATTTCAGTACCTGAAAAGCATTCTTGATTAAATCAATACTCAGTTGAATTCCAAAATGTGTGGTAGTGGAAATCCAGGTGGCCAGATGTGATGTCCTTACAACAATGGTATATTCAATGAGAATATTAGATAGGGACCTTCAACTTACAAAGGCTTCAGCAAACAATGGAGAGTACGAAGATTTTGAGAGATTCATACTGAAAATAAGCACTTAATTTACTTTCCATTATCACTATAATAAGTACTATACCCTCTTATTCTAGTGTGGATTTTTTTTTCCCCAGAAATGAGTACATTCTTCCACACTTGTATAGTCTCAAGAGGAGGCATTTTAAGAATCTAGACATGTATTGGAGATGAATATGATGTATTCATTTTTGCAACCCAAATTAACTAGTCTTTTCTTATTTTTGCACATTTAATATTGAACTTTGAGTAGCAGTAAAATTGGCCTCATTTTCCTTTATCATGTATGGAGACTAGAACATAGTATTGAGGTTACTAATGTCAAAGTTAATTCTTTTTTAATATATTTTATTGATTATACCATTACAGTTGTTCTATTCCCCCCTTCATTCCTCCCCAACCTGCATACCCCTCCCCCTCCCCCCTTTAGTTTATGACCACATGTCTCAAGTTCTTTAGATTCTATATTTCCCCTACTATTCTTGCCCTCCCCTCTATTTTTTACCTACCATCTGTGCTACTTATTTTCTGTATCTTCTCCCCCCTTCTCCTCCTCCCACTCCCCTCTTGCTAACCCTCCATGTGTTCTTCATTTCTATGGTTCCGCTCCTGATCTAGCTGTCCTCTTGATTTGCTTTTGTTTTAGGTATGGTTGTTAATAACTGTGAGTTTGCTGTCCTTTCACTGTTAATATTTTTCATCTTTTTCTTATATAAGCCCCTTTAGCATTTCATATAATAAGGGCTTGGTGATGATGAACTCCTTGAATTTGACCTTATCTGAGAAGCACTTTATCTGCCCTTCCATTCTAAATGAAAGCTTTGCTGGATAGAGCAATCTTGGATGTAGGTCTTTGGATTTCATGACTTGGAATACTTCCTTCCAGCTCCTTCTTGCCTGTAAGGTCTCTTTTGAGAAATCCACTGACAGTCTGATGGGCACTCCTTTGTAGGTGACTGTTCCCTTATCTCTTGCTGCTTCTAGGATTCTCTCCTTCATTTTCATCTTGGGTAATGTAATTATGATGTGCCTTGGTGTGTTCCTTCTTGGGTCCAACTTCTTTGGGACTCTCTGAGCTTCCTGGATTTCCTGGAAGTCTATTTCCTTTGCCAGACTGGGGAAGTTCTCCTTTCTTCTTTGTTCAAATAAGTTTTCCACTCGTGGCTGTTTCTTTTCCCCTTATGGTACCCTTATAATTCGAATGTTGGAACGTTTAAAGATGTCCTTTTTGAATTCTCCTTTCTTCATTCTTTTCTGGTTGGACATTTCGTTCTTCCTTCTGGTCCACTCCATTGATTTGAGTCCGAGTTTCCTTTCCATCACTATTGATTTCCTGGACATTTCCCTTCATTTCAATTAGTTTAGCCTTCATATGTTCCTATAATTTGTGGCTAAAATCAACCAGTTCTGTGAGCATCCTGATCACCAGTGTCTTGAATTGTGCATCTGAGAGGTTCGCTATTTCCTGGTCGCTTAGAGTTATTGGCTCTGGGGCTTTGAGTTCTTCTTGAGCCATATTTTGTACTGTTCGTGCCTGTTACATATGAGGAGCAGAGCCCTAGGTGTTCACCAGGGCTGGGCCACTCAGTTGCTGGGTTGTGATGCTGTATTTGGGGGCGGGGGCAAAGGAAAGCAATGGTGGGCCCCCTCTGCTGCTTCTCACCACCACCAAGGGCCTCAAGGTCTGTCCCATTTAGCGCGAATGTGCAACCGAGGTCAGCCTGCTGCTGAGTTCGTCTGCTGGGGCCTGCTGGTCTGTCTCACTGCTCACTCCTTTGCTGGTTTATCTGTGTGCAAATGCGTGACCGCAGCCAGCCTACTGCCCTGATCCCTCACTGAGTCAGCTCAATGCGGAGCTGCCTGGGGTCGGGGAATCTTTCTTGCCTGTCCCTGCTCTGCTGCTGGTTCTGCCCCTCTTACCGGTCAGGTTGAAGGGTTTGTTGTTGTCCGACTTCCGTATAGTTCAATTTTCTTTTCTTTGGCTGTGTCTTTATTTTCCAAACCTTTGTTGTATTCCAACTTGGTTGTGGGAGAAGGCACAGTGTTTCTACCTACGCCTCCATCTTGGTGGAAGTCTTAAAGTTAATTCTTTATTTACTCATTCTTATGTGTTCTCTGATTCACTTTTAGGTTTTTGTTTGTTTGTTTGTTTACTATTAGTAAATCATAGAATTAATACATACATACTTGAGCCCTGGCTGGCGTAGCTCAGTGGATTGAGCGCGGGCCTGCGAACCACACGATCGCAGTTTGATTCCCAGGCAGGGCACATGCCTGGGTTGTAGGCCAGTTCCCAGCAGGGGACTCATGAGAGAGAACCATACATTCATATTTCTCTTTCTCTCTCCTTCCCTTCCCCTCTAAAAGATAAATAAATAAAATATTTTTAAAAAATACATACATACTTGAGTTGGAAGAGATCATAGGTTATCTGATCCAGTCCCCTTACTTTATAACTAATTCCTCTGGCCTCGGTTTCCTAAAATGACTTGTTTAAAGGCACTTGACTAGTTTGTGGCAAAGCAAACCTAGAGATTAAAGCCTGAGTCAGATACTATTCCTTTCATTACATGCTATCTCTTTAGGTCTAGAAAGTTAAACTTTCTACAGATTGCCTTTGGAAATCAGAAACGAGAATTTTATTTCTAACTCATTTATGCCTTGACCAGTCAACTTAAGCTTTCAAACTATATAGTTGTTGTAAAAGTACATTTTAGTGTGTCCTTTTGATATAGATTTAAAATCTGTGATTTTTTTTCTAGTTGGATTGGATGCTGCTGGCAAGACGACCATTCTGTATAAACTGAAGTTAGGGGAGATAGTCACCACCATTCCTACCATTGGTAAGAAAGTTTACAGGTGATTATTATAAAGTGAAATCGAATAATGTTTACTTATGAAAATGCCTTGTTTTTTAAGTCTTTATGTTTTTACAACAGTTTTAGGTTCACAGGAAAATTGGGAAGTTTCCCAAATTATCCCATGCCCCGATACATTCATACTTTCCCCTATTGTTAGCATCGCTAACTAGAGTGGTACAACTGTTACAATTGATGAACCTCCATTTTTATATCATAATCACCAAAAGTCTGTAGTTTATCTTAGGGTTCACTTTTGTTGTACATTGGGGAAGACAAATCTATGGGTTTAGACAAATGTACGATGACATGTGTTCATCATTATAACTCCTAAGTTTTTAAGTTTGTTCATTATCTAGTGGGACTTTTAAGAAGCAATCCTGACATAATTCCACACTAGAGGGATTTATTTTCTTAATGACATCATGCACAACAGTCTTTTGTGTTTTTTGTAGGTTTTAATGTGGAAACAGTAGAATATAAGAACATTTGTTTCACAGTATGGGATGTTGGTGGTCAAGATAAAATAAGGCCTCTCTGGAGGCATTACTTCCAGAACACACAGGTAAGGAATGGTATACATTTTTAATAACCTTTCTTTATAGGTTTCATGCTCTGGAGTTTATGTTAATATCTAACGTTTAACTAGCTGTCGGTGTTTACTATATGAGTTGGCATGCCTCTTATCACTACTTCATATTCTTCAGCAGACTCTCACTCAAGCCTTTGAGGGCTAAATTACTCAATGGAAGAGTTACATAGCTATCATAGTAATGTTTTAAGGTGGACTGTTGTTCTCAGGATTGAATTAAATGTCTCATCAGTAGTTCTGTTGGTTTTGTTATTAGTTTTATTATTTTATTATTATCTGTTGGTTTTAAATACGGTCTGTTTAACTTTCTGTTATAGTTCTTAATGAATGTAAGACAGTCCTTTTTTTATCCCAGTTAATTGTTACTTTATTAAAAAACATTAACAAAAATATATTAAGGTAGATCTCAATGGATTTGTAACATACTTTTGTATTATCGTGTAGTATATATAATACTGACATAGAGGAGACATTCGAGCAGAAGTCCTCAAGTTGGCTGCACTTTAGAATCCCTTGGGCAGCTCTCACGGTCACAAAGTCGTAATCGTAACCCCAAACCACTTGAATCAGAATCTCTAGAAATATAAACTGGGCATTAGTACTTCTCAAAGTTTACCGTGCCTGTTAAGTAAGTACCTGGGTATTTGTTAAAATTCAGATCAATTCATTAGGGCCTGGGTGAATAAGGCCTGAGATTTCTAGCAAAGTCTCAGGTAGTGGTGCTGTTACTGCTGGTTTGGGGACCTTACTTTGAAGGAGGAGCAAGTGCTATTACAGAGATTTTCAGTAGCAGCACTGTTGACATTTTGGGCATTCCTGGCTTTTACCCACTTGGTGGCAGTAACAACACCGTTCTTCACCCTAACCCATTTGCAACAACCCAGAATTGTCTCCACATGCTGCAAAATATCCCCTGGGGACAAAATTGTTCCTTCTTGAGAACCACCACTGTAGTCTTACTCTTACACATAAGGAAACTGAAGGTTGGAATGATTTACCTAAGACTGGAGAGCCAGTTCTTGTTCTGTATTTCTGTTTAACCTGCTTCCTACTCCATTGTGTTTTCCAAAATAATGTGATGTTAACAAGCACTTCATATGTTTAAGATTTGCAAATGTTAGCCATTCTAACGCAATGTTGTACACAAATGAGGTACTTTGTCAGCAGGTGGCAGTGAATACCCTAGATGAGTGGCTGAAAGCAACCAGGTTTAAGTAGTGTGTCCGGTTAAATAAGTGGCTTGGTTTTAGAATGTTTCCATTCATTAGCATAGATGTGGTTAGAAAAGATATTTTGATAGGAGTCATATGGTTTAAAAAACTGTTTCGGAAATATTCAGATAACCCAAAAGGAGAGAGAATAACATAATAAATTCCCACATATCTATTACTTAACTTCAGTAATTAGGATATGGCCAATATTATTTATTCAGTACTCCTCTCTAATGTACTCTAACTTTTGGATTATTTTAAAATAAGTCATAGAAAAAACTGAAGTAATAATAGGTATTTCACTAAGGGAAAAAACTTTTGAAGTAAAATTAGGTGTGAGGTAGAACTTCATTAATCCTAACCCTTATAATTCTTAACCAAGGGTAAGCCTGGTCTTATACCTAGTTTTTTTTTTTTTTTAAGAATATTTTGTAATTTACTTTGAGATCTTAACTTGAGATTAGACCCATTCCTGGCCTCTTTGGGTCACCGTAAATCAAAAGTCCAAGTACGTCTTCCTTAGGACTTCATACCTGCTGGAGAAAGCTTTATGCTACCTGATATAATCACAGCTGAGCTCTTACAGTTAGTTTTCCAGCATTCCTGACCAGTTCTTTTAATTTTAAACTTTAGCAGAAACTAATCATGCCATTTAACCATGCTTCTAACTTGTGTTAAACCGGGACAGTTGTTTATTACAGTAAAGTCCTCTTTCCTCACTAGATAATTCCAATTATTTTGTTATAAATAATTAAGTAAATTTTTGGCCATTTAAGTAATCTTTTCTCAGCATAGCCAAGCTTGTCTTTAGAATCCTAGCTTTTCTACACTCTTGATTCTAGGCAGTCCAAGGAATTGAGTAACTTAGAGAATTTATTCTTAAAATAATTCTCCCTCCCAATAACATTATTTTGGGACTGATAGTGTTACTTAAAAGAGAATAAAAATGGATTGTTAATATAGAAAGAAATTAGATCCCTTTTAGTGGCATTACTCTTCTAGAGGGGTAGATTCTAAAATGGAATAGCTTTGTGAATAGGGACAAAGGAGGAGCCAACCTGTAAGTAAATGCCTGTGATAAGCTAAGCATGATGCTAGATATTCTTATACTTTTATATTTTAATTTTTAAAAGGCCCATAAAGTTGGTGGTACTGTTTTATAGAAGAGAAAGCATGATTATGGATTACCTAATCCATTAGTTATTTATATAACTAATACGTAGTGCTGAGATTTAAATTTGGGTATCTTTTACTATGCCATACTGACTCTCATAGTGCCAAAAGTGTCTTCAGCTTAACAATAACCCACAACCTTCAGACCAAGTTAAAAGTGTCTTCAAAGATTAGGATGTTTGAAATGATTGTATTCAGATACCGGAAATGGATTTGAAAGTTGCTATATCAAAAGGATATTATAGCCCTGACCGGCGTAGCTCAGTGGATTGAGCGCAGGCCTGTGAACCAAAGGGTCGTGGTTTGATTCCCAGTCAGGGCACATGCCTGGGTTGCAGGCCAGTTCCCAGCAGGGTACGCATGAGAGGCAACCATACATTGGTATTTCTTTCCCTCTCTCCTTCCCTTCCCCTCTAAAGATAAATAAATAAAATGTTTAAAAAACGATATTATGTTATTTAATGACCGTAGCCTTAAATAAGTATTAGGTACCCCAGCAAACTCAGAGTAATACTGAGAGGTAAATATAAAATGTAGCTCATCGCCCTTGGTGGATTTCATCTGGTTACTTACATAAATAACACAAGACATTTTGTAATGAAAGTGACAAATGATCATAAATACTCTGGGGTCAGGATGGTAGGGAGAACATTCAAAGTAATCACTACTATTAATAGGAATAGATTTTAATAAAGTTGTAAAATTAATCTGCCCTCTCTTCAGTTGAAAAATTTTTGTACTTGGCCATTTTAATGTGTTCAGAAAAGTCTATTCAACTAACTGCTCCCCAACTCCACTTCTTTTGTAGTATAGAATTCTAATAGTTGTGAATATCTTTAGGAATGATTAATACCTTCCTTTTTGCTAAGAATTTCTTGTTTGATAAAGTCAGCCATCAGTTTTTCTTGATATATTTTGCTTAAGACTTCCTTATGCTTATTTAGTTGGCAGGCAACATTCTTGAGCAAGGCTAACTTTTCCTGATAAAGCATATAAAAACTGCTGTAGTGTGTCCCCTCCTTTTTTTTTAAAAACAATTTGTGCACACCTTTAAATAAGTTAGTAAATTGATGAGTTTGGCTTATTATTTTCCTTTTGTCCCCACTTGTGGCTATTTTGTTACTTAAACTTACCTGCACTTAAACATGCAAGGGGATAGGGAAGGAGGGAAATGGGGCAAAATTTATTATTCTTAAGAAGTGCAGTTGAGAAAAGTGATCAGTTGGCTAAAAGTAAGATTTCTTTGCTTTAAAATAACATTTCAAATATTGCAATAAAAACTGCTTAAATTGTTTTTTAGTATTTAGAGTCCATTTCTTTTTCTATATTTTTTATATAATAGGACATTTTCTTCCCAACAGATACCTCTTGATAATGTTTTGCTGCCTATACTTGTGTTTCATATTTGGTGTGTCCTTTAAATTTTACTGTCATAATTTATTCAAATTTTTCCCCAGGGTCTTATTTTTGTGGTAGATAGCAATGATCGTGAAAGAATTCAGGAAGGAGCCGAAGAGTTGCAAAAAATGGTAAGAATATTTAAAAATTTTTATCATTTCCAGGATGCATTTTTCTGGGTGACAGTGGTGGTGTTAGTGCTAACAGTGATTACATTACACAAATGAAACTTTTTAGAGCTAGAAAAAGTTTCTAGAAATAGTTCCTTAAGGAACTATCATCACAGGTTCTTAAGAAGAAGAACATGAAAATTTCCTATAGAGAAATTGTAAAGAAACACACAGAAGAGTAAGTTAGGAGCAATGCCCAGCTTGTTTTCAGAATGCTCCATGAGTGATTTTGATGCATATCACTAGTTGAGGCTGTGTTTACATTTGTCCAGTCTTTATTTTATAGATATAAAATCTGTACTTTTGAAACTTCAGCGATGTAGGGATCCTGATTCATATTTCTTGTTCCTAAGGTCAATTCCTTGTTCTCTATATTGTGTCTATAATGTATACTTTGAAATGTTTTAGAATAGTAACCATAATAAAGAATTCCACTGCAGTTTGAGTGCCAGTCCCAACAAAGGGTCGCCAGTTTAATCCCTAGTTAGGGGCATGTGAGAGGCAACCACACATTGATGTTTCTCTCCTTCTCTTTCTCTAGAGATAGATAGAAAGAGAGAGAGAGAGATAATTAAAGAATTCCACTGGAATGCAGTAGGATTTTGGTTGATGTGGCATTTTGGCCTCACCATATATTAAAATGTTTTCGTTTGTGTTGCTAAAAAGCCTCGTTGGGTAGTTGTTGAGGTAAACTTGTCATGGTTTCAAATTGTAACCATACAGTTTTTGCCCAAATGACATCTTGATTCTCAGTCATTGTTCCTAAGATAGTTCAGTTGTAAAACTACCGTGTCAGTATGTGTAACTAAATGACTGGTAGAGAGTGGGGGGTGGTTTGTCTAATAAGATAAATATCACTTTTAGGGGGGGGTAAACAGCTTTAAGATAAAAGTCACATACCATAAACTTCACTCATTAAAATATAAAAGTTAATGGATTTTGAGTTTACACAATGTTACAGCTATTACCACAGTCTAGTTTTAGAACATTTCATCAGCCCACAAAGAGATCGTAGAACTATTACTATTTATTACCCATTCCTTTCCTTACTCTGCCCACACCCCCAGGCCTGACATCTACTAGTACTTTCTGTCTTTATACGTATACCTACTCTGGATGTTCATATACTTGGAATCATGCAGTATGTGGTTAAAAGTTTTTTTATTTTCACTGAGCATAAATTTTCAAGGTTCATCCGTATTGTATCATGTATTAGTGCCTCATTTCTGCTGGCTCTCTACTCTTTGAATTTTGTGGTTTTTTATTTGTTTGTTTGGGGGGGTTGCTTTAACATTTTTAAAAATCTTTATTATATATTTTTTCTATTATCATTTAGTCTTCTTATACTCCCCAGCCACAGCAGTCACCACACTGTTGTCCATGTGGTACTTATTCTTGTATCTTTCATGATGTTTTTAATTCCCTAATCATTACATTGTTGCTTCACTGTTGTATAGTCCATCCAGCTGGCTGGAAAGGATGAGTCCAAAAAGCGTCATTATCTAAATACCGTGTTTTTACTAATAAGTACCATAAGATCCTGTTATAAATATTTATTGGCATACGTGTTTCTTCTACTAGCCAGCCTTGACCTTCAATGGATGATCATGAAGACTGAATGATTTACCTTAATGGGAGTATAGGATGATTGGCTTAAAAAGTTTTACATGAAGGCATATAATTATTTGCCCAGGATTTAAAAACTGAAGGATAAGAGATTTAAGTTAATAGTATATGTAGGAAGACAGTGTTTTACCTAGTTTGTTACAGTAATTGTGAAGCCCAGTTTTATAGTTGTTAATCTCTGAGCTTTTATTTTCAGCTTCAGGAAGATGAGTTACAAGATGCAGTGTTGCTGCTTTTTGCAAACAAACAGGATTTGCCAAATGCTATGGCCATCAGTGAAATGACAGATAAATTAGGTCTTCAGTCTCTTCGTAACAGAACGGTAAGTATTTGGTTTATATTAATCTCCTGATTCTTAGAATTACTAAGATAATTGTTTTATGTAGTATTTAGTTTAAAAATTTACTGTCATCTTTGAACAGATAGTGAACATTATTTTACAGTACTAAACACCTGTTTATACAAACATAAGCCCTTAATTTCATACCTTTATAAATGTGTTTAATTTTACTTGAAACTATGCTGATACCATCTCCATCTCTTTTAGCTTTTAATAAGATCCAAGGATTTAAATATCTTTATTTGATTTGATGTTTGTTATTTTACCCTCAGAACATTTAATATTGATAAATATGTGGGAAACTGTACTGTATAAGAATCATAATATTTAAAGATTGTTGATATTTTTAATTTTATGTGTTTTAAATAGCTCTGCAGCAAATAATCTGTAATTTGGCTTTTAGCAGCCACATTTTAGATAATACTGTTTTTGCACTGTTTGCATGGTCAAAAGCTTGCAGGACCTATAATTATGATACTAAATAAGTTTTAAAATGTAAAATTATAAGAAGTATTTGCTCTCTAATGGCTTCTTTTATATCAGTGATTTACATATTGGCAAACACAATATATGTTCTTATGTGTAAAGTTAGTATGACAAACTGTTAGCATGCCTTGTGCTTTACAGTAGTTTTTCACCAGCTTGTCAACAAGACAGATACTGTGCTGTTGCAATAACTGTAAAGACTGTTTGAGATGTTCCAGGCTGATTTAAATAAAATAAACTGCAAATGATACCAGTTTTCCATGCTATGACAATATGAATTCATGTCTTTTCCCAGCCTTTTAGGGTGTTTGGTGTTCAAATAATCCTTGGCAGCATGATATACTTGCAGTGAACTTACAATATTAAACGAAGGTCTTTATTTAAGGCAAAATAAAACTGGTCAATAAAGAAATTAATAAAAATAAACTATCCATTATAGGTAATTAAATTGCTTTATATGTATTTTTTAATGGGAAACAAGAGGGTTATAAGTACCAGATGGGTAGTTTTATTAGTTACTAATCTTCCCATGAATGTTCTTTTCAGATTAACTAGTGGATAATTGATTAAATTTAATGTATGGGTAAGAGTAGCTTTAAATGTGAGAAGATTTTTGAGAAGCAAGAGTTATAAGAAAATTCCCAACCTATATATAGTTACTGAGATCATTAAATAAAATATCAATCATTTGAGATATAGTACTTCAATGTATTTGTTCATTTATTTCTATGGTTTTATATACTTTTTTTCTTTTTTCCTGTACATTTATGGTAACTAAATAATACCCCTGAGCAATTGGGAGGAAAATAATTAATTTTCTGATTAAGAAATTTTAAACACTGTGTTATATGTAATTTTATGTTAATCAAGTGTTTCTTGTCCTTTCTTTATAGTGGTATGTTCAAGCCACTTGTGCTACACAAGGAACTGGTCTGTATGAGGGACTTGACTGGCTGTCAAATGAGCTTTCAAAACGTTAAATGAAACTGAATATCTAACCAAGGACATGTTTGATAGAATTGGTCTAGGCTTGTTACAAAAAAATTAGTTTGCATCTTGGTTATTAAACAGTATCTGGGTCTGGTTTGGGCAGAATATTACAGCATTTAAACTTATTTTGTTGCCAATTATTGTTTACCAAGTATAATGTTGCACTTCAGCAGTATGCTTGGTTTTAAAGAAATTCTCCTTAACTTGGGGGAGGGGGGAGTGTCCTCTGTTAATTTTATTTCTTACACACCTAAATGCCTGGACTTAGTTATTGTGACACCTTTAAATAAATCTGTTTTGAATGTTTTTTGAGCCCACAACAAATAATGTTTTAAAGTAATCCCCTTGCTACTTTACTGATAACCTTTATCATTCCTGGGACAGTCTGCTGATTTAAAAAAATAAATAAAATGTAGCATTCCATTTGTATTTATTTTTCTCCCTTGCCAAAAAGATTTTCTAATACTTCTTGTACCAGCCAGGGAAATGCTCCAAAACACTATTGAGATACCTTGCACTGAGAAACTTAATACTTTTTCCCCATTATTGCTTCTGGATTCCATCAGCCAAGCTTATTACCTTGGTGTGGTTTGGATTTGATAGGTAATTCTGTGCTGGTAGCAAAGAGTTCACATTGAGATGGTTTTTAATATCCAGCAGATTGTCTTTACATTGTATCTTTTTTACGTTGCATGTTGCTTTTGATATCAGCCTGACTCTTTGCCCAGTATCTGATAGTTCTGCTGATGTTTTATTGTTTATTGGTGAACATATCTTCATTGAGAGTTTTTGGAAAACTCATCAAACTGAAAGGAATATGTTTTCTTCATAGCCCATTTGGGATTATTCCTAATAAAATGATAAAATGTGTAATTGTCTGTGTTCTTTTTGAGTCTTAAAGATGTTTGAAATGGTTTTCTTATTTAGCAAAGTTGATTTATATATTTTACATACTGTGAACAATAATACAGATCCTGGTGAATTTACTAACTGTTTAAATTGGAAATAAAATATGGGTTGCTGTTGTGTGTATAACAGTGGGGAAGCAACTTAAAAATTAGTTTTATTTGATAAAATACTATTTTGACACTGTACATTTCTAAACACAAATCAAGATTAAAAAGCTGTAATAAAATGAACTGCTCAAAACATGTATGCATGTGTTTGTTTCACAGTTTAGGTTAGTTAAAAACTCTGCTGTTTCATGGCAGAATATATAGACTATTAGTGATACTACTTGTCTACATACAAGAAAAAAAGCTCACAAGCACTTTTTAGCTTCAAAAACATCAGAACTGCAGAGAGCTGTACTTAACTACTGTATTTGGCCATATATAATGCACTCCTGTGTATAATGCACACCCACATTTTGGCCCCAAACATTAAGGAAAAAAATCTTTTGTTTTAATTTTTTAATTCCATTTTTTTGTTAATTTATATTTAGAACACAACATTATCATATTCCAAGATACTATTTTGCATATGGATATCTTTACTGCTTTCTAGAGTTACACTTTTAATGCATAAGCATAAATAAAAGAATTAAAAACATTTATATAGATATGGAATTAGTACTACCCATGTATAATGAGCATCCTTATTTTCCCCTCAAGTTTAGGCAAAATGTGTGCATTGTATGCAGCAAAATATTTTTTGTGTTAATGAAGCAGTGAAGGTATATAGTTCATTAACACATCTGTTATTAGAGATTTAACCTGGTAACCTTATGAGTAACAGTTTGTATGTAATCTAATGTTTTATGTATTTTATAAACAGATTTTTAATGATTCATAATGGCTTGTATAATCCATACAAATTTGTGATTGAAATTTTCAAAACAAAACATGCTTGTAAAATAATGTTAGTTTTGAATTGTAAAAGACAGCCAAAAAATGGGATGAAGTGAAAGGAAATTGAAATTAAGTAGTTGATGATTGTCAAACAGGTTATTTTCCTAGCTTACCAGATGAATTTTCCTTTTCTTTCCTTTTCCTTTTCCTTTTTCCTTTTCCTTTCTTTCAAGTAGAAAGGTATTATTTCTTGTTGGGTAAAACTAAGATCTGGTATAGTATGTGTAGCTTTATGTGGTGAGGTATTAAACTTCAAAGGTTTGGTGTGAGGGTCACAATTAAATTACCACTGTATTAATTTTAAAAAACCAAGTAAATCAGAGATGCTTTCACACTCTGAAGAAAGTAGGAAGAATTCATAGTCTTGGGATGTAAGGTAGGTTTTACTGTCATTGGTGGAAAAGACTGCATTAAGGAACTGAAATTTCCTAAGTTTCACTCAATGTGTTAAAGATTTGCAAGATTGCTCTCCCCCCAGTACCCTTTCTAAAGAAAGCATTAACTTGGCAAGTTTTTTAACGGGAAGACGTTGCTTTTTCTTCAGGGTAGGTTTTTTTGTTTTTTTGTTTGAGAAATTCTGAAACCCTCTGCTGGGACTTCTGGTCAAGGTGGCAGCATAGGTAAATGGCTCATCTTGCAGAACCATGTCAAAGTTACAACTAAAATAGAAAAAACATCACTCAGAACTCAGAAATTGAGCGAAAGTCTGACCACTACAGAATTAAACCACATCCATCCACACTGGTAGGAGGGGCAGAGACATGGAAGGAGCTGGTCCCACATCCACGTGTGGTGGATAAAAATTGGGAATGGATATCTTGGGAGTGAGGAGTCCCAGCCTCAACCAGTTCCCCAAGCCCAGGGTTCTAGTGCCAGGAATATATGTCCCTGTAAATCTCTGGCTGTAAAAACCAGGAAGTATTGAGTTGGAAAAAACGAGTCCCAAGCAGACCCTCCGATCCCACACACAGAATTACTCAAGATTTACTACTACTGAGTTAGAGCACCAGGATAACATCTTGAAAGACACCAGTGGCATACAGGGAGGAACTAAAGTGTGGCATCCAGGCGAGAACTGGGGGTTAGCCTTCTTTCAGACAGAAAGGTGGGCAGAGGCCATTGTCCCCTTTTCTGAACCCTCCACCCACAAAGCTAGCAGCTGATTGCTGTATCTGAGATTCCATCAACCTGGTGAACATTCTTTGCCCTCCCCTGAAGATTCCCTGAGACTCTATCCCACTCAACTTTCAGGCTCATTCAAGCTGTTAACAGTGACTTTCCCATATGAATGACTGGTCTTGGCTTGTGCTTCACAACTCCCTAAATCCTTTCAAATTACTGCTGGCCTCTGAGCTCCCAGGCCCTGTACTTCTTGCAAATTGGCCCCAGGCCTGGCACTAGCAGCAGCCAGCATACATTCACAGCTTGGCTTCGCCTGGGAACCACGAAATCCAGCACAAGTAGCAGCCATTTCAGATTGCTTAATATTTCATGTAGGGTGTGAGATGGAACACAGGTTGGGGGTGACTATGACCTGTACCACCTAGAAAACCCCAGAGCCTGCACATGGTGTATACAGACCATGTTGGAGTATGACCACCTTGCAACTGCATGGCTGATCCTCCACAGAGGGTGAAGATTGGTGGACAGTGACAGCAGCAAATCCTTGCAGCTGACTGGCCTGGATAAATCCCACTTACCCACCAACAGCAATCAAGGCTAAACTACAAGAGGAGGGTGTACTCAGCCCCCATGGAGGGCACACTTCAAGTACCCAACTTGGGTAATAGGGGAGCCTGTGCCACTGGACCCTTAGGACACCTACTACATTAGGCCACACTACCAAGACAAGTCACAGCAGTGCTACTGAATATGTAGAAACAAACAGAAGGCTGCCAAAATGAGAAAAACTATAGCCCAAGTGAACAAGATCAAACCTCCAGAGAAAGCTAAATGAAATGGAGATAAAGAATCTATCAGATGCAGAGTTCAAAACATTGGTTATAAGGATGCTCAAGGAATTTAGTGATGACCTCAACAGCATAAAAAGATCCAGTCAGAAATAAAGGATACACTAATTGAAACAAAGAACAATTTACAGGGAAACAATGGTAGAGTAGAATCTAAGAATCAAATCAATGATTTGGAACATAAACAAAACCCCAAAAAGAAACACCCCCACCCCACACCCTCGCAAAAACACAAAAAACAAAAATAGTAAGGAGCCTCTGGGACAACTTCAAGCTGTCCAACACTTGCATCATAGGGGTGCCAGATGGAGAAGAGAAAGGATAACAGATTGGACATCTATTTGAAAAAATAATAATGGAAAACTTCCCTAATTTGGTGAAGGAAATAGATATAAGTCCAGGAAGCACTGAGAGTCACAAACAAGATGGATGCAAAGAGGCCCACTCTAAGACACTTCATAATTAAAATGCCAAAGGTTGAAGGTAGATTCTTCATTCTTATGAAGAATCATAAGAAGCAAGAGAAGTTACCTACAGGGGACTTTCCATAAGACTGTCAGCTCATTTCTCAAAAGAAACTTCAGGTGAGAAGGGGTTGGTTGACAAGACATATTCAGTAATGAAAAGCAAAGATCTACAGCCAATGTTGCTGTACCCAGCAAAGCTATCATTTAGAATCAAAGGGCAAATAAAGTGCTTCCTGGACAAGAAAAACTAAAGGAGTTCATCATCACCAAACCATTATTATATGAAATGTTAATGGTACTTGTTTAAGAGAAAGAAGAAAATCAAAACTATGAACAATAAAATAACAAAAAATACATAATCAACAATTGAATCTTAAAAAAAAACTAGACCTGGCTGGTGTGGCTCAGTGGATGAGTGCTAGCCTGCAAACTAAAGGGTTGCTGGTTCAATTCCTATTCAGGGCACATGACTGGGTTGCAGGCCAGGTTCCCAGTAGAGGGCACATGAGTGGCAACCACACATTGATGTTTCTCTCCCTCCCTTTCCCTCTAAAAAAGATAAAATCTTAAAAAATCAAACTAAACAAATGAGAACAGAAGCATGGATATGGAGAGGGTTTTGATGGTTGCCAGATGGGAAGGGGGTGTGGGCAATGGGTGAAGAAGTGAGGGGATTAAGTACAAACAGGTAGTTACAGATAATGTACAGTATAGGAAATGGAGTAGCCAAAGAGCCTATATGCATTATCCATAGACATGAACAATGGTGTGGGAAGAAAATTAGGAGTAAACTCCTTATTTTCTAGTTTACTAAGATCAAAGTTAGATGATAGATTTTAGATTCTAATACAGGTATCACCTGCTTTCCAAAAGTTTGTGTTCTGCCACTTAGATGTTAAAGGAAGACCTACATTAGTGCCTGTTTTTGTGAAGTGAAAGAAATCTGAAGAGTCTTTTCTTTTACAAGTAAAGCCATCATTACCTTCCTAATGTAGTTCTTTTGTAAAAGCAAAGTGGCAGAACATAAACTGGAATAAACTATTCACTTAATACCATTTCAGCTATGAAGGGTTTCATAGGAACACTCTACTTGCAGACAGTGGTAGAAACCTGTATATTAATTCAATGCTATAAATACCCTTCCATGCACTTCTTTCACTGCATTCCAGGACACCTGATGGTTTTTTTTCTTCATTACAAAACATTTTAAAATTTCTCTAAGATTCTTCTTTGTATCTTATTTAGAATTGTGTTTACTCTGTTTGGGGGATTTTCCAACTTTCTGTTTTTGATATATTTTATGATTCCATTGTAGTCTGAGAGTAGACACTATGATTTCTTTTAAATTTGTGAAGGTGCGTTCATGGTCCAGAATGTGGTCTGTCTTGGTGAATGTTCTACATAAGCTTGAGAATGTATATTCAGTTGGATGAAGTAGTGTATAAGATGTCAGTTACATCCAGGATTTCCAGCCAAGATGGAGGAGTAGGTGGAAACACTGTGCCCCCTCCCACAACTAAATTTAAAGACAGCAAAGTTTTAGAAACAAAAACTCAGCCAAAACAGTGAAAATTGAACTGTATGGAAGTCTGACAACAACAAACCACTCAGCCAGACCAGTAAGAGGGGCAGAATCAGCTGCTGCGGAGTGGGGTCGGGCTGGAAAGATTGTTTGGTCCGATCAACCCAGGAGTGGAGGTGAAGGTGGTTGGTGGATCCCAGGCGTGGGGTGGTGACCGGTAGACCCAGTGAGGGTGCAGGGCGGCTGGCTGACTGCAGTCACACGTTCATGCGCAAATAAACTAAGTGAAGGAGCGAACAGTGAGACACACGGCTCAGGCTAGGGCCCCAGGGATGGTAATTAGAGCCTGAAAGCACCAACTGGAAAGACTTTCTCGGGGTCGAGGGGCTGGGAGAGGCTCCCAGGCCCACAGAGAGTTCGTTGGAGAGACCTATAGGGTCCTGGAGAGTACACGGGCCCACGCACCCGGGAACCAGCACCAGAGGGGCCCAATTTGCTTGTGGAAAGCCGCAGAGGGGACAGAAATCAGAGAGAGCAGAGCAAAGTGCCATTTTTTTCCCTCTCTGACCCCGCCCTCACATACAGCATCACAACCCAGCAACTGAGTGGCCCGGCCCTGGTGAACACCTAGGGCTCTGCTCCTCATATGTAACAGGCACGAACAGTACAGAATATGGCTCAAGAAGAACTCAAAGCCCCAGAGCCAATAACTCTAAGCGACCAGGAAATAGCCAGCCTCTCAGATGCACAGTTCAAGACACTGGTGATCAGGATGCTCACAGAACTGGTTGATTTTAGCCACAAATTATAGGAACATATGAAGGCTAAACTAATTGAAATGAAGGGAAATGTCCAGGAAATCAATAGTGATGGAAAGGAAACTGGGACTCAAATCAATGGAGTGGACCAGAAGGAAGAAAGAAACAACCAAACAGAAAAGAATGAAGAAAGGAGAATTCAAAAAATTGAGGAGAGGCTTAGGAACCTCCAGGACATCTTTAAACGTTCCAACATCCGGATTATAGGGGTACCAGAAGGGGGAAAGAAACAGCCACGAGTGGAAAACTTATTTGAACAAATAAGAAAGGAGAACTTCCCCAGTCTGGCAAAGGAAATAGAATTTCAGGAAATCCAGGAAGCTCAGAGAGTCCCAAAGAAGGTGGACCCAAGAAGGAACACACCAAGGCACATCATAATTACATTAGCCAAGATTAAAATGAAGGAGAGAATCCTAGAAGCAGCAAGAGATAAGGAAACAGTCACCTACAAAGGAGTGCCCATCAGACTGTCAGTGGATTTCTCCAAAGAGACCTTATAGGCAAGAAGGGGCTGGAAAGAAGTATGCCAAGTCATGAAATCCAAAGACCTACAGCCAAGATTGCTCTATCCAGCAAAGCTTTCATTTAGAATGGAAGAGCAGATAAAGTGCTTCTCAGATAAGGTCAAATTCAAGGAATTCATCATCACCAAGCCCTTATTATATGAAATGTTAAAGGGACTTATCTAAAAAAAAGAAGATAAAATATATGAACAGTGAAAGGACAGCAAATTCACAGTTATTAACAACCACACCTAAAACAAAAGCAAATCAAGAGGACAGCTAGATCAGGAGTGGAACCATAGAAATGAAGAACACATGGAGGGTTAGCAACAGGGGAGTGGGAGGAGGAGAAGGGGGGAGAAGGTACAGAGAATAAGTAGCATAGACGGTGGGTAGAAAATAGGGGGGAGGGCAGGAATACTATGCGAAATACAGAATCTAAAGAACTTGTGACACATGGACATGAACGAAATGGGGGGAATGGTGGGGGAGGGGTGTGCAGGGGGGAGGGGAATGAAGGGGAGAATGGGACAACTATAATGGCATAATCAATAAAATATATTTTAAAAAAGATGTCAGTTACGTCCAGTTAAGTGTTGAGGGTGTTGATTTCAACTATGTATTGATTTCTGCATTTTTGATCAGTCCATTCTGATAAAGGGGTGTTGAAGTCTTTATAGTGGGTTCATGTACAGATGGGGCAAAATTAGGTTTACAGTTGTGACTATACAAAATACAAGAGTTTATTCTTGTATTATTGTTTGCCACACCTGTATTTCTCCTTGCCATATTTTGTTTGTTTTTGCCTCACCTCATGTAATCTGACATTCTGTTGGTTAGGTGCATACACATAAAAAAACTGTTAGGTCTTGGAGATCTGACCCCTTCATCCTGAAATACCCCATCTTTACCCCTAACTATCCTTGTTTTGAAGACTATCTGAAATTCAGTATATCTACTACTACTTTCTTTTTATTAGTGTTAGCATGGTATATCTTTCCCCATCCATTTAATTTTTTAAAAGACCTTTTTTAGAGTACTTTTGGGTTCCCCAAAAAATGAGGAAGGTACAGAGATTTCCCATATACCTCCCACACACATGCCCCCACACATGCAGAGCATCTCCCGTTATTAACATCTCTACCTGAATAGTATATTGTTAAAACTGATGAACCTATATTGACCAATCATCATCACCTCAAATCTATAGTTTACATTAGAATTCACTTTGGGTGTTGTACATTTTATGAGGTTGGAAAAATGTGTAATACATATCCATTGTGATAGTATAGTTATTGCCACTGCTCTAAAAGTCCTCTGGGCACCACCTATTCGTTCATCCCTCCTGGCAACCACTGATCTTTTCGCTGCCTCCATGGTTTTGCTTTTTCCAGAATGTTACATAGTTGGAATCATATAAGATGTAGCCTTTTCACATTGGTTTCTTCCACTTAATAATAGGCATTTAAGCTTCCTCCATGTCTTTTCATGGCTTGATAGCTCATGTACCATTTTGTATCCGTTTACCTACTGAGGGACATCTTGGTTGTTTCCAGGTTTTGGCAATTATGAATAAAGCTATAAACATCCATGTGCAGGTTTTTGTGTGGACATAAGTTTTCAACTCCTTTGGGTACCAAGGAGCACGAATGCTGTATAGTAATGGCAAAAGTGTTCAGTAAGTAATGGCAAAAGTGTTTAGTTTGGTAAGAAACCATCAAACTTTCCAAAGTGGTCATGCCATTTTTGCATTACCACCAGCAATGTATGAGAGTTATTATTGGTCCACATCCCGACCAGCATTTGGTTTTGAGTGTTCTAGATTTGGGACATCCTACTAGGTGTGTAGTGCTATCTCATTTTAATTTGTGTTTTTCTGATGACATATGGCATTCAGCATCTTTTCATATACTTATTTGCCATCTGTGTATCCTTGTTAGGGTTTAGGTGTTTGGTACATATGTTGCTTGCATTTTCTTGTTGAGTTTTGAGAGTTTTTGTATATTTGGATAAGTCTTTTGTCAGATGTGTGTATTTTGCAAATATTTTTCCAGTCTATGGCTTGTCTTCTCATTCTCTTGATATTTATTTACTTTTAATCTATATTTGTCTTTATATTTACATTTAAAGTGGGCCTCGTATAGACAATATGTAGCTGGGCCTTGTTTTTGATCCACCTGACAACCTGACTTACATTTGGTGCATTTAGACCACTGATGTTTAAAGTGATTATCGACATAGTTGGATTAATATCTACCATACTTGTAATTTTTCTAATTGCTGCACTGTTCTGTTTCTATTTTAGCTTTCTATTTTTTCTGCTCTTTGTGGTTTTAATTGAGCACTATATATGATTCTCTTTTCTCTCCTTCATTAATATATCAGTTACACTTCTAAAAACTTTTCTAGTGGTTGTCCTAGAGCTTGAAGTTTACAACTAATCCAAGTCCACTTAAAATAACACTGAACCCTTCATGGGTAGTGGTAGTATAGGCATACCTTGTTTTATTGCGCTTCACAGATGTGTTTTTTTACAAATTAAAGGAAGACACTATACCAGTTTAAAGATTACAGCTTGATTTATTGAAATACTTGCTTATTGTAGTGGTTTGGAACCAAACCTACAATATATTTGAGGTATCTGTGATTTAATAATAATAAAATAATCCTAATTATTCCAGTTCCTCATATCACTGTCATTCACTTCACATCTATATATAAACATACAAAGTTAAATACAGTATTACTGTTATCCTTTTGAACAAATTTATGTGTTAGAACATTTAGGAATAAGAAAAAGTAGATCCAAGTTGCTGATGTGTCATTTTCCTTCTTTCTAAAGAACTTATTTTAACATTTTTTTGCAAGGACAGGCCTACTGGCAACAAATTTCCTCCATTTTTGTTTGAGTCTTTATTTCTCCTTCATTAAAAAAAAAAGCCTCTACTGTTGTTCAGTTACAGTTGTCTGCATTCCACCATCTCATTCACTTTTGAAAGACAAATTTGCAGATTACAGAGTTGTAGGTTGGTGGAGGCCCGCTGACACACACTTTTAAAAAGGTTTCACTCCATCTCTCTTTTTTGATGGCATGGTTTCTGAGAAGCCAGATGTAATTCTTTGCTCTATGGGTAAGGTTTTTTTTATTTCCTTCTGGTTTCTTTCAGGATTTTTTCCTTTGATTTTCTGTAGTTTGAAAATGATAATGCATAGGTGTAGGTTTGGGGGCATTTATCCTACTTGGTCTTATTTATTTTTTGATGTATGGTTTGGTGCCTGACATTTACTTGAAATTCTTGGTCATTATTGTTTCAAGTATTCTGTGCATCTTCCCTTTATGGTATTCTTACTACCTATGTTACACCCTTTGTAGTTATCCCACAGTTCTTGGATAATTTGTTTCTATTTGGTTTGGGAGTTTTTAATTTTTTTGGTATATTTTTCCTTTGCTTTTTAGTTTTGGAGGTTCTGTTGAGATATCCTCAATCTCAGAGATTCTTGCCTAGTCTTTTAATAAGCTCACCAAAGGCATCTTCATTTGTAACAATGTTTATCTCTAGCATTTATTTTTTACTGTTTACAATTTCCATCTTTGCTGGTATTGCTCACTTGCTCTTGTATATTGTTTATCCTTTAGAGCCCTCAACATCATTTTAATTGTTTTAAAACCCTGGTCTGGTAATTCTATTATCCCTGCCATATCTGAGTCTGGTTCTGATGCTTGCTCTCATCAAACTTTTTTCCCTTTTGGGAGTATTATAATTTTTTGGTCACTGGACATGATGTATGATGGGGTGAAAAGAACTGTAAATAGGGCTTTAGTAATGTCAGGGTAAGGTGTGGAGATAGAGGAAGCATTCTATAGTTCCATTAGGTCTTAGTCTCTGCACTGTGAATTTCACATGTGTTTTTCAATATTTTTTCTCTTCCTTAGGTGGGACAGGAGGGCTAGCGTGGGCTGGAGTTGAGTATTTCCTTAGGCTCTGATAAACCCCCTGTAAATTAGGGCCTGGATAGTTTCTCCTGAGGGCAGAACTTGTTAAGAACAGGATGCTCTGGCATTTTTGAAAGTGGTTCCTTTCCCCCCGCTCCTGCTGGAAGAATGAGGGGGTTTTTCTCCAATATTCACTGTGAGAAGCTGGTAGAAATCCAGGAGGTAAAACTCACAGAAGTGGACCCCCTCCCAGCTATGACCATGTTTCCCTGGAGTTTTTAACTTTCAGTTGTCCACACTGAGCCTCCAGCAATTCCATAATTCCTGTTTGGGTTTCCCTACCTGGCACTGGTTCCTGCAGAAGTTTCTCTTCCTTTAAATTGTCACTCTGTATTCACCTGTTGGTCTCCCCAATTTGGGAAGCCCTGGTTTGTTTGTCCTGTGACATTTCTCTTGGATCTAAGAATAGTTGTTGATTTTTTCAGTTTGTTGAGTTTTTAAATTCTTGTTACGGTAGAGTGGCTACTTCCAAGCTTCTTACATGCCAGACCAAAAACCAAAAGTCCTGGATTAAACCTTCTTAAATGTGGAATTTTTGGTTCTTGGTCACAGAACCAAAAATGATTCAGAGATGAAATCTCTTTTCATCTCTTGGGTCACAGAGATGAAAGTGACTTGTGACTCATCATTGGAAACAAGTGCTTATGCTTTCTCTTGTCATGGATCAAGATTTCTTTAATGTAGACATTAGTTACCAATCCGCAGAATTAATACGAAAACTTAGCTTGAGTAATAAAGAACAAATGTTTCGTAAATCTGCAAGAACGTTACCTGAAGATCAGTTATAGCAGGGTTTCCCAGCTGCAGGGCCCAGGACAGGTATGGGGAGGAGGGAGGCTTGCCTGAGCTCCCTTTCCTGAGCAAAGCTCACCTAAGCTGGACCTCCTCCATCCCCTTCCAGAAAACTGGTCCCTGGTGCCAAAAAGGTTGGGGACCACTGAGTTACAGGGAAAAATTAACCAGTTCTAGAGGCTGAAGTTTGAATTATGAGACAGTGATTAGAAATAATCTACTGCCAGTAGTTTACGTTTTCCAAGGATCAGCAGAGTGAGTGTTGGGATAATATTGGCATACCAAGAACTCTTCTCAAATGGCATTTGCTTATAATTAGGCTATTTTTTAGGAAATTATTAGGAATGAAATACTAGCTTAAAGTTTTTAATCTCATTAAGATCATCTCATTAAGATCATCTAAACATTTTACAGGCTGTATTAATATAAACATCAAACTGATTTAGGACTTGGCTGTAAAGTTTACTCCTGAGTTATTTAAGCATGAATATATTCTTGATAATTTTTTTCTAGTTATTCAGCTGCCTAACTTAAAGGAAGTTACCACTACAGGAAGGTTACTTGGCTGTTTTTATTACTGTGTTAGACAAATATCCCTTTGCCTTATTTTCACAAACCATATAAAATGCTTGAGTGGTTATATTCTTGTAACAGAGATTGTGAGAAATCAATAACAAAACCAACAACCTGGACACAGATAAAGAATAATTAAGGAGGCTGTATTAATAAGTAGATACCTGCAAGGCCCTTTGTGTTTTGAAGGACACAAAGTTGAGTCAGGTGCTTTCCTGAGCTTGCTAGGGATTTCTGCATTGTTCATATGGTATGAAATTATATTGGGCATACTCAGTGGTCATGGAGCCTAGCACTGCCATCTGCAGGCAAGGAGCTAGATCTCAAGAACTGATCAATATTTTGATCAGGAATTTTTTTTTTAAGGATGGGTTAAAAATGTATTACAGACTGAACAAGCTTTGTCTCTTGGAGAGCCCTAAAGAGGTGAGGGATGATGATTTGAAAGGGGGAGTGGGTTGCTAAACACTAAAAAGACAACTCAATTTTTAAAAAGGGCTCTAAAGACATATAAATGGCCAATAAGCACATAAAAAGATGCTGAACACCATTAGCCACCAGGGAAATGCAAATCAAAATCACAGTGAAGTGTTACTTCACACTAGGATAACTGTAATCAAAAGATAAGTGTTGGTGACATTGGAACCCTCACACACTACTGGTGGGAATGCAAAATGGTATAACTGCTTTGGATAATAACAGTGGCAGTTTCTCAAAAGGTTAAACATTTTCCATATGGTCCAGCAATTCTACTTTTAATTATATGTCAAAGAGAAATGAAGACATATAATCACTCAAAAACTTGTAAACCAATGTACAAGATTGTTCACAGAAGCCAAAAAGTGGACACAATCCAAATATCCATCAACTGATAAATGGATAAATAAAATGTGGCATGTCCATACAATGAAATATTATTTATTATGAAAAGAAACAAAGTACTGATACAAACCAAAGCATGGAATAACCTTAAAAACATAGTGAAAAGAAGTAAAAGAAGCCAGTCACAAAGACTACATAATTGTGTGATTGCATTTATATGAAATGTCCAGAATGGGCAAACGCATTGACAAAAAGGTAAGTGGTCTCCAGTAGTTGAGGGGAAGGGGATGTGGGGAGTAACTGCTAATGAGTACGGGGTTTCTTTTGGGGGTCAGTCCTTGTCAATTCAGTTGACATGCAGTGACAAAAAGCCCTTCAAGAGGATAAAAAAGAACATAATTTTTGGATCAAAATACCAAAGCATCATGGGATTCTTTCACTTAGAAAACAACACAAACCAGATGCAAAAAAAAGGTAGATTTCCTTAGGTATATACTTTTTTTAAAAAGTAATAAAATTATATTATTTACAGTATTTAAAAATTCTAGAGCTTCAGAAACATCTTTGGTTTGATACGCAAAACACTATATACTTCACTCAGGTTTTTTGAGGGCTAGCTTTGTTTCTAAATAATTGTATCTCTGGATACACCATTTCTTCAAACTATTCCACAGGTGAAATGAAGATTATATGCAATACTTTGAAAAGTATGTATATTGGTCATCCAGTATAAAGTTACCAACTAAATAAATAAAGCCGTAAAACAATTCCCTACTGAACTGATTTCAATTATAGAACACAAATGGGAGACGAAGTCAGCAAAAATGCAAACTACAGATAGTTCAACACAGTAAGGAGATACACTTCAGTAACACTTAAGATAACATCACTAAAGTGAATTACTGGGCAAAATGGATTGCATTGTATAAACCCTTTGACATACAATCAACACAAAATGGACAGATGGAAATGATTCAAATTGTCTGGTAAAGTTTCTCAAGGAAATTGAAAAGTGTGAGTAAAATAGTGACAACATGAACATGGATTTTGACAATCTATTTGTCAGCAGAATGAACCCAACTATGATTTCTAGTTATATTGAGGGTGGCAGTCAATTGAACTAAAAGATTTAGCCTTTTTAAGGCCTGCAATTTAAAGATTATCATACAGAATGCTACTTTTAGTACCTGGCTTTAATATGATTCAATATCCTGTGAAGATGGCCAACTTACAAAATTAAAGTTTATCTTGAATTTAGGGCTTCTTTTCAAAACCTATTTAATAATCAGAGTTTAGCTTTTTTATTTTTAGAAAGGGGAAGGGGAGGGAGAAAAACATCAATGTATGGGTGCCTCTCAAGCACCCACTACTGGGGACCTCAACAGCAACCCAGGCATTTGCCCTGACTGGGAATCGAACTGGTAACTGTTTAGTTCCCAGGCCAGAACTCAAATCTACTGAGCCACACCAGCCAGGTCTTAGTGGTTTTTTTTAATGATTATAACTTGGTAAGGTAGATTTGGCCACAGCCATCTGTTTTTCAGGAATTAGTATTTAGGCATTCTTGCCATCTGCTGCTACTCTGTACCTAAATTGGGATTTTAAAAGTGGTGGGTAATAGTGGAACAGGGCTAAAGTATTCAAAAGCCAAACTAGTAAGCAAATTCAAATTCATTCTCTGAAATCACTGAAGTAGAACCACGTTTTTAAAATTTCTTCCTTCTGTCTTTCTCTTAGGTTTCTATTCTTTCAAGTTCACTTACATTCCAGGGCTTTGGTTTTTTGTTTGTTTTTGTAACCTTGTTTCTTTCCAAATCTTTTCAAAAGAAGCAATGAGACTGACCTTTCTAACTTGACACAAGTTTGTAAAAATACGTAGGAATTGCTGAAGATGAGCTCTCTAGAAAAAAAAAAAGGAGGTCGTATAATCCATTGTGAATAATCATCTAGTTCATCACTGCAACAACATGATTGGACTAAATTTTAAGATGCATTGGTAGAAATATATCATCCCACAGCTACTTCAATAGCTAGAATTTTAAAAATGTACAATAAGTTGGTGAGGATATGGAGAAATTGAAACTCATACACTGCTGGTGGGAAATGTAAACTGGTGTGGCCACTCTGGAAAATATTTTGGAAGTTTCTCAAAAAGTTAATCACATTTACCATATGGCTCAACAATCACTCTTAGGGATATGACTGAAAGAATTGAAAACACGTCCAAGCAAAACTTGTACACAAATATTCATAGCAACATTATTCACAAAAGCCAAAAGGTGGAAACAATCCAGATGTCCATTTGGATAAATATAGTATGACCATACAATGCAATACTATTCAGCCATACAAAGGAATGAAGTACTGATACAACATCGAGCCTTAAAAACGTGCTAAGTAAAAGAAGCCAGACACAAAAGGTCACATAGTACATGATTCCATTTACATGAAATATCCAGAATAGGGAAATCCACTGAGGCAAAAAGGAGATTAGTAGTTGTCAAGGGCTGGATGGGAGGGAATGGGGGAGAGACTGCTTAATAGGTAAGGGGTTTCCTTTGAGGTGATGAAAATGTTTTTGAACTAGAGATCATGGTTGCACACCATGAATGTACTAAATACAATGGAATCACACACTTTAAAATGATTAGTTTTATGTGCATTTCACTTCAGTTAAAAAATGCTTTGGTATTGTCATCTCAGAATGTAAAATTGGTATTCTGAAGTTAGTGCTACAAAAATCACTCAAATTAATACAACTCCAATACTTTGTTAGTTAAAAGCATGGGGTTTCCTCATAAAGTGGACCACTTTATGAATTGCAGCATTAACCACAATAGTTTAACAAGCTCTTAAGAGTTGTTTCCTCTCCCAAAATAAATCTAGACAGCATTTCCCCCTAGTACTATATTGAGCAAAATCTTAAAAGTTTCAAAACAAAATGTTTTTGAATTATGATAATCAGCATCAATTTTTTTAGAGGGAGATTTTCGCTATTGAATTGTTATGTGGGTCTTATGATAAACTAACAGTACAAATTTTTACCCTACATTATATATATGGGTTTTTGTTTTTGTCTCAAAACTTTGCAGGGAACCTCTGTCTAAATTTCATAACTGGTGAATATGAAATCTAAAGGTGTTAGTTTCTACCAGGAAGATCTTCCCACAGTAGTATTCTTTAGACCCTGACTTCCCTATTATTATTCTTTGGACCCTTCCTTCTCTTCCTCAGAGATCTACCTGTAGAATGAAACCACCACATTCTGAGGATAAGGCCTTAATTCTCTCAGATGTCATCACCCAGTGAAATTCAGAATTTTAAACATTACATTATAGTCAGAAATGATGTCTTTGCTAATGAATTATGAACTACCAGTATATACGTCTAGTGGGCAAGTGTACAAAAGTTCAATGAACAGGATAATGTGTTCTATAAATTCTTCTATAATCATTATAATAATTTATATTCATTTATAATCATTATAAAATTTTAAAATGTTAGCGCGGGCCTGCAAACCACATGATCGCGGTTTGATTCCCAGTCAGGGCACATGCCTGGGTTGCAGGTCAGTTCCCAGCAGGGGACTCACAAGAGGCAACCATACATTGATATTTCTCTCCTTCTCTCCTTCCCTTCCCCTCTAAAGATAAATAAAATGTTTTAAAAAATTTAAAACGTTAATCCCTACAGCAAAGAACTAATGACACCTTAAAAAGTGGCTCACAATAAAGTTGACAAACTTGCTATAGTTTTTGAAAATTAAAGGTACTAAAAATCCAAAAGTAATTGAAAAATTAAATTATAAAGGTGGCTTAAACACAAACATTTCTCATCTATGCTTTATTCTGATTTGATTACAAGGAAATTTTGATATGCCATTTATTCAACTTTCTAGTGTTCCTTGGTTTTGGACTCCAATCATACTAACATATCTGTATATTGAAGATTTAACCAGAGTATGTAGCACTCCATAATACTCTATATTCAAATACTTTGAAATGCTTGCAGACAATCTGATTACAGTTTAGTCAGCAAATAAAAAAATTAAAGATTCCATACGTGGAATTTTTGGTAAGTGCCTAGAGTTTTTCTGACCATAGTTCAATTTAGTTAGCTATGCTATTAATATATAACCTGTATGTTTTCCTTTTTGAGTATATGTCATGTTACAATTTGTTTTTCAAAGTGTTTAACTTTTTGCTTAGAAGCTTTTTGTTTTCTCTCAAGTTTTTGTAAGAGCCCTGTTAACACGTTTATTTGAAAGCAGACAAAAACAAAATTTTAAAAAGAAAAATATTTTGCAAAAGAATCAAATTCTGGCTTTAATATTTACATATTTATAAACTGATGTTAAAATGCTCTAAAAATGTTAGTTAGGAAAGCACAATTCAGTAACATCAATTTTTCATTTATAGCTTTTTCTAAAGAAGATCCCAAGAAAATGCCGCCTTAATTTTCCCCTCAAGGACATTTGAGTACTTCAAGGTTCAATCTGAAGCACATGTAAAACCCTCTCATTCTCAAACATAATAAACTAAGAGTTAACAATA
The DNA here is from genome assembly GCF_014824575.4 of Sturnira hondurensis. Lineage (NCBI taxonomy): Eukaryota > Metazoa > Chordata > Mammalia > Chiroptera > Phyllostomidae > Sturnira > Sturnira hondurensis. Next base: position 4,204,148 of record NW_028075471.1, on the reverse strand, counting down.
CACTGGATGGTGAGCAGATTATGAAAGTACAGGCTACTTTACCAAAAGAGTTAAGTTCTTATGGTGTTGGGTTTAGAGGTGAAAGAATGGAACAAAGGCTCTCACAACTGTGGAAAATCAGAGCTCTTCTTGAATTATATGGCCTTTTAATATCTAAGCTAGAAATTAAAAGCAGAAATGAGGTAACATTACAGTTTTCCTGAACATTAGAAAAGCAATAGGTAAAGTATTACAAATTAAATATGGTGATAAATGAGACAGAAAAGCTTGGTTACCACTCTAGGTTAAACACTAAGCAATAAAACTAATTTCTAATTTTAAAATGATTGGCTTCATATTTTAAAAAACTTTTCAGTATATAACTTATATATACAATGTTTCCTTGTAACTCAAACTATAATGCTGAACCCTACAAAAGGAATAGATTACGTCTGAGATGCTCAAAAGCCCCAAGAGTCCCCTTTCTATTTATAAACCAGCAATTTTAAAAGTACATCCAGCACAGAAAGCCTCAATAGTTATTCAAAATTTAAAGCCCACATCAGTAGACAGTTTCTCATAAATCACATGGTCAAATTCCATGTTAATTTATGAACCTTTTTCATGAGCAAGAGTAAAGACGAAGGGATCAAGTTGACTTTGTTATTCATTCTGAATACTAAATTGTGCTTGCATCCTAAAAGTTAAAATGATCTGCAGTAAGAAAGAGAATCTGAGTATGTTCATTTGTAACATACACTGACAACTAAAATCCTAATAACAGAATAAAAATGTTCATTGAAAAATGAAAGATGACAAGCAATAGCAATCAGTGATAGTATATTTTAATCCTTTGTTAAAGCTCTAAAGTTGTATTAATTGCTAACCAAACTGAGGTAGAGGTAAACACTAATGTTACTCCTTCTGTGTATTGGAACTTAGGCCTCTCACCTGAACTTGTATGCATTTTACCCCTAATTATACAAACATGATTCAATTTTAAATGTTATGATAGAAAAATTACAGCATCATTCAAATGGTTTTTTACAAAATTCTTAATTACTAGACTAAAAAAAAAGTACTTATAAAATGTGCACAATAATTTAATGTTCCCTGCCAGTAGTAGTTATACTTGTTTTTCCTCCAAAGTGTAGGCAAAAAAGGGTACAGAAACCATATTATGTGGAGATTATGAACAGTCATGTAATGAAGAACATAACCAGAAGGGTAAGAACTGAGAAGTTAGTGTCTAATTTTCCTCTTTGAAGGTTATATATAAATTTTGATTCATATTTAATTTCCCTTACTAAAGCAGACTTAAATTCCATTAAACACAAATCTACTTCCATTTTAAATCACATACAAGTGCTATGTGATCAGAGGGATGGGAAACACTAGGTAAGGCCTGGTGGGTGGTAACTTCTTCGTGACTAGGTAGCGGAATCACCTGTTCAACCTCTAAAGCATTTAAGTCAATGAAAATGTAATCCAGACATCCATGAAAGCCACCAACATAATTTGTGTAAGCAGGTTCACCACAAGCACTTTTCAGTTTCAGAAAATGGGTAAGAGACATGTTGCATCGTTCCTCTTCCCCATTGGAAGCCCAGTCTTCATGATCCTCTGGAATGGTGCCATTGATGACAAAATGATACATTCCTGTTGATGGGGTACTATTAAAGTCCCCACAAAATATAACTGGTATGCCAGGATACAGATCACATGAGACGCGTCTAATGTGAGCCAAGGCTACTGCCATTTGAATGAGACGAATGTACCCACCTATGAATATAGAAAACATCAATATAAGTACTTTTCAAAGTTGCCTTTAAAGAAAGAAAACTTTTTAAAGAAAGAAACTCACAAACTACAGCATCTGGGTGACACTGAAGATGTATATTTACGTGTGGGTGGGGGATTAGATGAAGGTGGTCAAAAGGTACCAACCTCCAGTTATAAGATAAATGCAATATGAACACTATAGTTAACACTGATGTGTGTGCAGCATAGCTGGAAATTGCTAAGACAGCAAAACCTGAAAATTTGCATCACAAGAAAAAAAAACATTTTTTTGGTATCTAAGTTTGTTGTGGTAATCATTTTGCAACATATGTGAGTCATGCTGTGCACCTTAAACTTGTATAATGCTGTATGTCAATTATATCGCAATAAAACTGAAAGAAAAAATATATTCATGTAAAATAGCTTAATTGACTTTAAGTTACCATGTGAAAACCAATAAAACCTACCTTTGGGATGCCAGTAGAGATGGGTATTTGCGACACATATCTTTTTAGAAGAGTCCTTTGTAGACTGAAGAACAGAAATCTAAAACATACAGAAAGTGCCAAGACTTCAGTTGCTATCTCCTATTTTTCTGAATTTTTTATCTAAGACTATATGAAGTAACATTTTACTCTATATCCTTCCCATACTGATGAACTATGATCATAATTATGAAGTTTAACTTTTATTAAAAGTTTTTGAATACAGAAGTACCCCCTTATCCAGGGGAGCATATGTTCTAAGATCCTCAGTGAATGCCTGAAACCTAACTCTATATATGAGGTCTGTCCAGAAGTCTAGCTATAGTTAACATACCAAGAACGATTTGTGTGACATCAATGTAAACTAGCAGCCAAGGAGAGTGGACTGGAAAGCACATGTGTGAATAATGACTTCACTGTACTAGTCAGTGGGGGAGGTAGGTGCGGTTGAGTGAGCATGTGTACTGTGTGGCCATTGCATTCAAAATGACTGAGTAGAGCAACGAATCTGCATCAAATTTTGCATTAAGCTTGAACATTTCTCCACAGAAACTATTGGGATGATTCAGAAGGCTGCAGCTGTGGGCAACTGGTGACTGGCAGCTTCATCACGACAATGTGCCCATTTATGTATTACAACTCATGCAGAGATTTTTGGTAAAACATCAAATCACCCAGGTGGCCCAGCCCCCTACAGCCCAGATTTGGCACTCTGACTTCTGGCTTTTCCCAAAACTAAAATCACTTTTGAGAGGAAAGAGATTTCCGATTGTCCAGGAGATTCAGAAAAATACAACAGGGCACCTGATGGCAACTGGGAGAACTGTGTGAGGTCCCCAGGTTCCTACTCTGATGGGGGCTGAGATATCATTGTCCTATGTAAAATGTTTCTTGTATCTTCTTAATAATAAATATCTCTACTTTTCATATTACATGTCTAAATACCTTCTGGACAGACCTTGTATACACTATGTTTTTTCCTATATGTATATACCTATGATAAAGTTATAAATTAGGCAAGGTAAGACATTAATAATAAGACAAAACAATTATAATACTTCATATATTATAATAAAAGTAATGTGAATATAGTCTCTCTCTCTCTCTCTCAAAATACTAGTCTGTACTTACCCTACCTGAGGAAATGAAGTGAAGACGAAGGCATTGTGACAGCATTATGTCTACTATAAGGGTTACTTGAACACAAGCACTGTGACACCATGACAATCCATCTGATGCCCAAGATAGCTACCAAGTGACTAATGGACAGGTAGCCTATACTGCATGGATATGCTGGGCAAAGGGATGATTCAAGTCCCAAGCTGGATGGTACAGGAGGGCATGAGATTCATCACGCTACTTAGAGCAGCAGGCAATTTATTAATAATATGTATGAATTGTTTATTTCTGAAAATTTTCATTTTGTATTTTCAGAGTGCAGGAAACTGAAATCATGGCTACAAGGGACTACTATATAAATAAATAGTACAAGGGTAACATGCTTTAGTAACAGCCCAGCATATATAGGTAGTATAGAAAGAACATACTTGGGATGACAACACCAAGGTTGGAGATAGTGCAAACTTTGGAGTGAGGGAGACCCAGGTCTGAATACCCACTCTACCATTTACAGAAATGTGATCTGGAAAAAGACACTTTTTTCCTAAACCAACTTCGTCATTGGTTTAAAGAAAAAAGACAATTATTTCCCTTCAAGTGGGACCATAGTATGGATTCAATTAAATGAGCTTACATGGAAGTTCCGGAAACACAGTAGGTGCTGAAAAAAAATGTAGCTACTCATCTTACTTTGCACAAAACGAATTGCCTAAAAACTCTGGACAAACACAAAATAAACACGTTTTAAAGAAACTAACATAGTCTGCCCTGGCCAGGTAGCAAAGTTGGTTAGAGCACCATCCTGACTCACCAAGGTTGCCAATCCCTGGTCAGGGCTCATACAACATAATGAATGCATAAACAAGTGGAACAATAAATGGATGTCTCTCTCTCTTTCTCTCTCCACTCCCTCTTCCCTTCTCTCTAAAAGTTAGTCAAAAAAATTAACATAACTTAAGCCAAGCAGTAGTTAATACCCTACCCAGTGATAATGGAATATATAACTAACTATAAGAATCCTAGTTCCACACTTGTGTGAACTTGAGTAAGTAAATTTGCCCACCTCCCCACTTACAAAATGGGAATAATAACAGCTCATTAAGTATCTGGTAAACGAATGAAGGCTAACCTCAGAGTTGAAGATACAACAGCAAACACCTTTCAATAAAATCTCGATGGTTTCATCTCAATTATAAGCAGCCCCACACCCTACTCCCTTTCCAGGGACCTAAAAATGGACAAGTATGTAAAGAGACTGATGAAGCTACTTTACCTGAAGGACAGAAGATCTCTGGAGCACCCTCTCCCGTGCCGATGGATACAAAACTAACTTCTCCAGCAGTTCTTTGTGAAGTGGGTCGGACTCCAGGGCCTCATGGAAAATAATGTCATGCTGGGTAAGGAGGCTAAACTTGGACTTTCGGTAGAAAGTAGCCAGGCCTTCCTGCTGCTTGATTCGAAACACGCCCTCCAGCCCAAAGGCCTCGAGAGCCGGGACCAAACTGTCTGTAAACACGCTGCGGTCAACCTCCTGCAAACAGATGAGGTCGGCGTTGTACCCGGTAAGTTCCTTCTGGATAAGATTCTGGCGGTAGTCGAGCTCCAGGGCGTAGGGGGCACAGTATGGATAAAGGACGGTCCGCGAAAACTCAGTTTGGGCGTACGTGTCAGCGAGGATGTTGTAGGAGACAGTGCGGATGAGAGCGTCGTCAGTCACCTTCTTAGTATAGAGATGCCGGTGATCAAAGGTGCAAGTGCCGGGTCCGGCCTCCACTGGACACACACTTTCCAACTCCCGGCTTGGCCCGAAGCGCTGCCCATTGCCTGGGGTGCAATGAAGCTTGAGTCGTAGCCCGATGTCTGCATTGGACGGGATGTAGACGCGCTCGCCCACACCCGTTTCCGTCCAACTAGGAGAGGGCGAGGAGGGACACAATGACGAGGGGCCCCCGTCCTCAGGCTCCGCCGACCCAGGTTTGGCTTCCCTGTACCAGCGGAAGAGGGAGCAGGCGGGATCCCCAAATTCGAGGCTGAGCTTGGGGCAAACCGGGAAGCCTGCCATGATATAGCGTGGCAACTGCAGCTCCGTGAAGGCGGGGGGGTTGCGCTCCACCTTGTACTTGACATCGCCGATCTGCAGCACAGCACCATCCTGCCAGGCGTCCACATTGAGCACGTCTTCAGCCACTGCCTCCTCCCGGTAATACAGCTTCACCACGGGCTCGCAGGCCGCAGCCGGCTCGGGTCCAGGCCCGGAACAGGCCACGCCGCTGCTAGCGTTTGGCCGGTTCTTCCTGCTCTTTTTGGCGGCAGCCGCTTTAGCGTGGCCTTTGAGGGCGTTAGTGGCAATCCGGCTGAGGGCTCGACCCAGCGGCTCACTTTGGTCGCGCTGCATGTTCTTGTGGCTGCCGTCGGCCAGGGCAAACGACAAGCTTAGTTTAGGCTCGGAGGGCACACAGCGCACTACAGCGCGCTCCATCGCGCCCGCCGCCGTCTCAGTTGCCGTCTCGGCCCGACAGTGCCGCTCCACGGCCGCGCGGACCCCACGAAGCGCGGCGCGGACACCCGGGAGCCTCCACATGGACCTGGTGGCCCAGCGGCTGACGGGATAGGCAGCTGCTAAGCCTCAGGTGGAAACAGAGTAGGTGCGGCCACCGGCACTGGGACCCATTCAGTCCCGCAACTTCCGGCCGGCGAGGGAAGGGCTGAGATGCTTACGTCAGGCACTTTCGCCAGGCCCACTCACATGCTCTTTTTGCAGTCAGGTACGTCTAATAACTCCAAGATTAACTTTTATCTTCAATTTTAGTCATGACGATGAGGAGGTGAAGAAAATATAGAGGTTCCAGAGTGAAATGTTAGACTCCATGATTTTACCGAAAGTGCAGTTAGAGGATGAAAGGGAAGATGCGCCAAACCGGAAGTGGCTGGGTGGTGTTACTGAGTCTGTTTCCCTGAAGGAGGCGGTCTCTCGCCTGGATTGGAACTGCCTACCCGCTCTTCGCTTGGTCCGAGAGCGCGGAGCGCAGAGAACTCCACCCGGATTGTCACCCTGGCTCTGGGCCTGAAAAGCGTTGCTCAATTACACTGTACAGCGTTCCCGACCTGCTCGCCTTCTTCCGAGGTGTGGCGGGTTCGCCTCAGGCCGAGCAAGCGCGGACACGCCGAGCTGAGCCTTTGTGGTAGTTAGTATCAACGAACGATACACAGTAACTATTTAGTGAGCGACGACTATGCTAAAAATGTCTTTTATAGATGTGAGACCCAGAGAGGTTATTTTACTTGTTCAAGGTTACACAGACAATGTTGAGTGAATGACAGGAGATCGAGAATAGCCAGTAAGAAGAAATATGTGTAGCTTCACTGAAAGCCAAATGAACAAAATGTTTCAAGAACCAGTGATTTTGTGTTTAATATAATTAATATTCTGTGATTAATTAAAGGAAAAAAAGCCCTTGATGATTCAAAGAACAAATTGTGAAGTCGCTTCTCTGGTCAAATGATGTATTTGTATATACTACCTTTTTCTACAAGTAAAATGTTTATTTATTGGGTATCTAATAATAAGCCATACCTTTCGCCTGACTTACCATGAGGAAAATAAGCCTTTTAAATTGTACTGTAAAAGAAGGATGAATTTTGCAGTCAATCGAAATTTCTATTCCTGTCCTCCCCTGCCGCCCCCCCCCCCCAGCATTTAACAGGTGACTGGACACTGATGATATATGTAGTCCAAGGTTACAATATAGGGATAAAAGCCAGTATGTTACATCAACTGACTAGCCTAAGGAAGGGAGAAAATAAGTTTTAGTACTCTAGTTTATAGTACCCACATGTAGCAATATACATTTTAAAATGTCATTTTTCTTACCCTCATCATTTTTCTTATCCTTATCATTTTTATTTATGCAGCTTTGCAGACTTAAAGATAAAAGCCCTACATAATATAAATTATATAATTAAAACTTGAGATTGAAAGGCAAAACCAATACTATGCTCTGATACCAAAAGGAGAAGGGGCTACTAGAAATCTGTTTATTCATCCATTCTCAATCCATGTGAAGAAACACAAACTAACTTTTACTAAGCAAAAGTTAGGGTTGATGGAGTTATTCTTGTTACTTACACATTACTTGCAAAGATTAGTGTGTGAAAACTGGTTTCTTATGATTACCTTCACTTTGGTTAATAACATCAGTTAACATTGTAGGTCATTAATATACCTCTATCTCTTATGGTAGAAGAGATAGAGGTAGCTCTTCTATTGGTAGAAGCCATGTAGCACTGCTATTACTCTGAGAAGACAACAGCTGGTAGAGGGGTTCAAAAATGCAGAGCATTAAAACCTTTAATTTGGAGAAGTAAAACCATGTTCCAAGGAAGCATCACCAGCATGACCACTAGCAGCACGAACAGCAGCAACAGCAGTAGCAGCACCCCCACCAACTACACCTGCAGATGGGCAACAAGCCAGCAGACAAAATGAAGGTTTGACTATTGACCTGAAGATTTTTAGGAAACAAATATGGGAAGGCGGGTGAAGTCTTTATTCATAAGGATAAAAGCTTTGGCTTTATTCACTTCGAAACAAGAACCCTAGCGGAGATTCCTAAAGTGGAGCTGGACAACATGCCACTCCATGGAAAGCAGCTACGTGTGTACTTTGCCTGCCATAGTGCATCCCTTATAGTTTGAAACCTTCAGTAAGTGTCCAACAAACTTCTGAAAGAAGCCTTTTCTGTGTCCAGCCAGGTGGAGAGGGATGTAGTCATTGTGGATGTTTGAGGAAGGCCCTCAGGAAAAGATATTGTTGAATTCCCAGGGAAGCCAGCTGCTTGGAAAGCTCTGGACATGTACAGTGAAGCCTCCTTCCTGCTAAGTACATTTCCTCAGCCTGTGATTGTAGAGCCCATGAACCAGTTAAACATGATGAACAGGGACTTCCAGAGAAGCTGGTTATAAAGCACTAGGAGTGGGAGCAGCCACCTAGATTTGCTTAGACTGGCTCCTTTGAGTACGAGTATGCCAAGCGCTGGAAAGTACTCATTGAGATGGATAAACTGCAGCAGAACCAAATGGACCACAACACTGGGGAAGCTCACAAGCTGGAGATGGAGATGGAGGCTGCTCACCATGAGCACCAGGTTGTGCTGATGAGGTGTGAGGAAGAACTTCGAAGGATGGAATTGCTGCACAAGCAAGAAGTACAAAAACTAAAGCAATTGGACCTCAGGCAGGAGGAGTGTCTGTGCTATGAGGAGGAGATACAGCAATAGCAGAGAGGGTTCAAGGGGATCTTTCCTGATGCAAGACAGCAGGAGGTACAGGTGGTGCAATGAGAGGTGCAATGGTCATATACAACAGAGGTGCCATGACCCCTGCTTCTGTGTCTGCTGGTACCCTAGCTCCTCCAGGACCTGCCACTATGATGCCAGATGGAACCTTGGTATTGACCCTACCAACTGCTAAACACTTTGGCCAAGTTGCTACAATGGAAGGAATAGGGGGAATTGGTGGAACCCCTCTTACATTCAACCATGCAGCTCCTGGAGCTGAACTGGCTCCAAACAGATGTTACTGATACTAATAAAATTGTATTGTCTAGTTTCCTAAAATCCTTAAGACAAAGACCCTTTTTGGACTAGCTGGAATTCTACCCTGGAAAGGTGTTAGGGGTTCCTACCAATAGTTAGGCCCTCCCTACCTGTACTACTTCTCTAGGGAGTATGCTGGAGGCAGAGGGCAAGGGAGGGGCAATATTTAACAAATCAGTTCTGTTGTATATCATTTAATACATCTGCGTGGTGCATTCCTGAAGTCTTGTGATTATTGAGGGCCTGGGAGGGAGGGAACAATGGCAAAGTGGATCCAGTTAGAGACCCCATTAATCTTGATCATTCCATTCTTTGTTTTATCCTGTTCTATTTGCTTTCTCATTCCCCAGAGACACTGCCACATATACGACAAAAACCACAAGCATACCCCCATCACTCCATTCACACCAAGGTGGGAATTCAGACAGATGTCTGCAGAGGCCACAGATAACATACATATGGTTCTGTTATATCCCTTGTATTATCCCTTCATATCCTAAAGAGACATTTTCTGTAAGAGATTGTCATTTTAGTATATCTAAAAAAATTTTTTGTTAACTTCCCTCCATCTTTTTCTTGGAAAAGAACAACCAAGGAATGGCCCTTTTGTGTCTGACGTGTCTATTCAGTTTTTCTTTTTTTAAAATATATTTTATTGATTATTCTATTACAGTTGTCCCATTTACCCCCCTTCATTCCCCTCCACCCTGCACACGCCTCTTCCACCATCCCCCCTTTAGTTTATGTCCATGTGTCACAAGTTCTTTAAATTCTATATTTCCCATACTATCCTTGCCCTTCCCCCTGTCTATTTTTTACCTACCGTCTATGCTACTTATTCTCTATACCTTCTCCCCCCCTTCTCCTCCTCCCACTCCCTTGTTGCTAACCCTCCATGTGATCTCCATTTCTATGGTTCTGCTCCTGATCTAGTTGTCCTCTTAGTTTGCTTTTATTTTAGGTGTGGTTGTTAATAACTGAGTTTGCTGTCCTTTCACTGTTCCTATTTTTGACCTTCTTTTTCTTATATAAGCCCCTTTAGCATTTCATATAATAAGGGCTTGGTGATGATGAACTCCTTGAACTTGACCTTATCTGAGAAGCTCTTTATCTGCCCTTCCATTCTAAATGAAAGCTTTGCTGGATAGAGCAATCTTGGATGTAGATCCTTGCCTTTCAGGACTTTCAATACTTCTTTCCAGCCCTTTCTTGCCTGTAAGGTCTTTTTTGAGAAATCAGCTGACAGTCTGATGGGAACTCCTTTGTAAGTGACTGTCCCCTTATCTCTTGCTGCTTCCAGGATTCTGTCCTTCATTTTAATCTTGGCTAATGTAATTATGATGTGTCTTTGTGTGTTCCCTCTTGGGTCCAACTTCTTTGGGACTCTCTGAGGTTCCTGGATTTCCTGAAAGTCTATTTCCTTTGCCAGATTGGGGGAGTTCTCCTTTCTTATTTGTTCAAATAAGTTTTCCACTCATGGCTGTTTCTTTTCCCATTCTGGTACCCCTATAATTTGGATGTTGGAACATTTAAAGATGTCCTGGAGTTTCCTAACCCTCTCCTCATTTTCTTGAATTCTTGTTTCTTCATTCTTTTCTGTTTGGTCGTTTTTTTCTTCCTTCTGGTCCACTCCATTGATTTCAGTCCCAGTTTCCTTCCCATCACTATTGGTTCCCTGTGCATTTCCCTTCATTTCACTTAGGTTAGCCTTCATTTGTTCTTCTAATTTGTGACTAAAATCAACCAGTTCTGTGAGCATCCTGATCACCAGTGTTTTGAACTGTGCATCTGATAGGTTGGTGATCTCATTGTTGCTTAGAAGTATTGGCTCTGGGCAATTTGATCTGTTCTGTTTGAGCCATAATGTTTTGGCCTCTTTGCGCTTGTTAAGTGTGAGGGGCAGAGCCTTAGGTGTTCACCAGGGTGGGGCAACCCAGGTCGCTGGGTTGTGACACTGTATGTGGGGGCAGGGTCAGAGAGGGCAATGGCATTTGTTCTGCTCCTTCTCAGTTTTAACTCCCCTCTGCTGCTTCCTGCAAGCAACTTGGGCCTTTCTGGTGCTGGTTCCTGGGTGTGTGGGCCTGTGCACCCTCCAGGACCCTGTGGGTCTCTCCAATGAACTCTCTGTGAGCCTGGGAGTTCTCTCCCCGCACCTTTACTCCCGAAAGTTTTTTCAATTGGTGATTTTATGCTTTAATTTCCGTTGCTGGGGCCTTGGTTTGTGTGGTCTGTTTCACTGCTTGATCCTTTGCCTGGTTTATCTGCATGTGAATGTGTGACCATGGTCAGCCAGCTGCCCCTCGCCCTCACTGGGTCCGCTCATTGCCACCCCACCCGGGATCTGCCAAACACCGCCTGCGCACCTGAGTCAGAGCAGCAGGCACCACTTTTTCCTGCTGGGACCCCTATCTGCCAGCGACTGACTCTGCCCCTCTTACCAGTCTGGCTGAATGGTTCGTTGTTGTCAAACTTCCATACAGTTCAATTTTCTGTCTCTTCTGGTTGCGTTTTTGTTACTAAATCTTTGTTGTCTTTAAATTTGGTTGTGCGAAGAGGCACAGTATTTCCACCTATGCCTCCATCATGGTTGGAAGTCTCACTATTCAGTTTTTCTTGATAGTCCTAGTACAACCTTGGGAATAGGGTTGCTATATGTTGGATGTTGAACAGTAATTCTTAGCCTTGCCTACCTTAGGTAGTTACGCTGTGCATTTTTTAAAATTGGTGTACCATGTTTGATTTTCCCTGACCTCTGGAGTTTTTCTGGAAAATGAAGCAGTAATGCAGCATCAACTTATTAAAATATATTTTAAGCCCTTAAAAATACCTCAATCTTTTTTTTAACTGAGGGTCAACATGATACTGAAGTATTTTCTTAAATTTAATTATTGTTCAAGTACAGTTTGATACTGAAGTTTTGAGTGATAGCACTCAGAAATTTTGAGTAGTACCTGGTAATATCCCTTCAAGGTTATCTACTTCCTTCTATATTTAAAATTTAATAATGTCCTTTTGCTTTTTATTTAAGGGACCAATTTCTTCTATTTATTTATTTGCTAAAATTTTTTAATTTATAATTTTTTCAGTTTTATGGAGATACAATTGACATATGATATCGCATTAGTCAAAGGCATACAACATAATGATTGTTATATGTATATATTGCCAAATGATTATCACAATAAGTTTAGCAGATCTCGTAGTTGCATTTTTTTCCTTTTTCTTATGATGAGAACTCTTAGGATTTACTCTCTTAGCAATTTTTAAATATACAGTATAGTTGATTAACTATAGTCAGCATGCTATACATTACATCCCAGAACTTCATTATCTTGTAACTGAAAGTTCTTACTTTTTTTTTTTAGAATGAACAACATAATCAGCCATTTTAATTTATTATTTTGAGTTTGGTTAGATTACTGTGAAAAAAAAACTTAACTAGACACAAACAAGTCATTAAACTGGCATTGCTGAATGTGTTGGAAGTTCTAACTTTTTGGCTACCTTCAACCTTTTCCTGCACTCCCCTGCCCTGCCACTTTCCCCTTCCTCAGGAAACCAACAATGTGCTGTCTCTGTGAATTCAGTTTTCTGTAGATTCCACATGTAAGTGAGATCATACAGTATTTGTCTTTGTCTGACTTATTTTACTTAGCATAATGGCAGGATTTTTTCTTTTTATGACTGAATAATATTTTTATATTTAATTGTATCTATATATTTTACATTGTCTTTATCCACTTATCCATTGATGAATACTTACAATTAGGTTGTTATTATGTCTTGGCTATTATATAATGCTGCAGTGAACATGGAGGTGCAGATCTCTTTTTGAGAGAGTAATTTCATTTTCTTTGGATTTATTAGAGTTTCTTGATCATTGGGTAGTTCTATTTTTATTTTTTAAAATATATTTTATTGATTATGCCATTACAGTTGTCCCAATTCCCCCCCTTTCATTACCCTCCACCTTGCACCCTCCCACCCACATTACCCCCTTTAGTTCATGTCCATGTGTCGTAAGTTCTTTAGCTTCTACATTTCCCACATTACTCTTGCCCTCCCCCTATTTTCTCCTCACCATCTATGCTACTTATTCTCTGTACCTTCTCCCCACCTTTCCTCCTCCCACTCCCCTGTTGCTAACCTTCCATGTGATCTCCATTTCTGTGGCTCCACTCCTGTTTTAGGTGTCCACTTAGTTTGCTTTTGTTTTTGGTGTGGTTGTTAATAACTGTGAGTTTGCTGTTCTTTCACTGTTCCTATTGTTTTTGCCTTCTTTTTCTTAGATAAGTCCCTTTAACATTTCATATAGTAAGGGCTTGGTGATGATGAACTCCTTGAACTTGACCTTATCTGAGAAGCACTTTATCTGTCCTTCCATTCTAAATGAAAGTTTTGCTGGATAAAGCAATCTTGGATGTAGCTCCTTACCTTTCAGGACTTTCAATACTTCTTTCCAGCCCTTTCTTGCCTGTAAGGTCTCTTTTGAGAAATCAGCTGACAGTCAGATGGGAACTCCTTTGTAAGTGACTGTCTCCTTTTCTCTTGCTGCTTCTAGGATTCTCTCCTTCATTTTCATCTTGGCTAATGTAATTATGATGTGCCTTGGTGTGTTCCCTCTTGGGTCCAACTCTTTGGGACTCTCTGAGGTTCCTGGATTTCCTGGAAGTCTATTTCCTTTGCCAGATTGGGGAAGTTCTCCTTTATTATTTGTTCAAGTAAGTTTTCCACTTGTTGCTGTTCCTCTTCCCCTTCTGGTACCCCTATGATTCAGATGTTGGAATGTTTAAAGATGACCTGGTTCCTAAGCCTCTCCTCATTTTCTTGAATTCTTGTTTCTTCATTCTTTTCTGTTTGGTCATTTTTTTCTTCCTTTTGGTATACTCCATTGATCTGAGTCCCAGTTTCTTTCCCATCACTATTGGTTCCCTGTACATTGTTCTTTATTTCACTTAGCATAGCCTTCATTTGTTCATCTAATTTGCAACCAATTCTGTAAGCATCCTGATGACCAGTGCTTTGAACTGTGCATCTGATAGGTTGGCTATTTCCTTGTGGCTTAGTTGTATGTATTTTTTTTTTTGGAGCTTTGATCTGTTCTTTTGTTTGGGCCATTTTTTTTTGTCTTGACGTGCCCGTTACATATGAGAGGCAGAGTCTTAGGTATTCACAGGGTCCGGGCAACCCATGTCCCTGCATTGTGACACTGTATGTGGGGGAGGGTTCGGAGAGGGAACAATGGTGCTTGCTCCGCCATCCACTGGATTTCAGTCCCTTCCACCGCTTCCCCCAAGCAAACTGGGCCCTTCTGGTGCTAATTTCCATGTGGTGGGCTTGTGTACATTCGAGGACCCTGTGGGTCTCTCCAACAAACTTTTCCATGAGGTTGGGAGTCTCTACCGGCACCTCAATCCCCACAGGTGTTTTTAATCCGTGTTTTGAGGCTTTATTTCCTCATGCTGGAGCCCTGGGTTGCATGGTCTGTTTCCTCAGTTTCTTCTGGTTTATCTGTGCATGAATGTGGGACCACCTGGTCCGCCAGCCACCTTGTGCCCCTCCACAATCCACCGCCTTGCTGGGTCTGCCCACTGCCGCCCGGCACCTGGGCTCCTCCTGCTGCCATCTTGAGCACCTGGGGTCCACCAGCCACCGGTTTTTTTATTTGCCACAACTCCTCTCTGCCCTGCCGCCCAACTCTGCCCCTCCTATTGGTCTGGATGAATGTGTCTATTTTAACTTCCTGGTTTTCAGAGTTCTATACAGTTAAATTTTTTTTGTCATTTCTGGTTGTTATTTTGTTTCTAAATTTATGTTGTCCTTATTGTGGTTGTGCGAGGTTGCACAGTGTGTCTACCTACACCTCTATCTTGGCTGGATCTTTCTTGTGTTTTAATATATTTATTGTAATTTATAATGATGACATTGTATATAAGATATAATATTAGTATAATAACAATAAAAATTAGTTCGAAGAAATTCAAAGAACCTAGGTGAAACCTATCACAGTTTAGCTCCATGAAGAACTCTTAAGCATATGAACTCATTTATTTTTCCTGTAATCCCCTTTTTAATTTTGAAATGAACAATACATAGTACAAAGCATAGAAAGCTAGTCTCTTAAGTTCTCTTGGCATCTTCAACATTTCTATTAAGAAATAGAAGAAACTTTTTGTATAGTATTAGAGAATCACATTTTGGTGTCATATCCCTAAAGGGTTCTTAAATAATGAAGGCTTTGTGATTATTTATCTGCTCTCATAAATAATCTGCTCTTGTAAACAATATTTCTAACACTTAGACTCAGAAATAGAGCTTTTAAGGAAGAATTTTCAGCTTCAAATTAAACATGTTCACATAATTAACATGTTTTTCTTTCAAAGCAAAAGACGAATTAAAATTCCAGATACTTCTTTTGAAGAAATCAATAAACTGATCCTAACATTTATATGGAAATGCAAAGGACCTAGAGTAGTCAAAATTACTTTTTTAAATAAAAGAACAAAGTTGGAACACTAACACTGTGCATTTTAAAAACTATAGCCATTCTTACTAAAGCTGCACTAATCAAGACAGTGTGATATTGGTATAAAGATGGACATGTAGATCAATGGAATAGAATTATGTGTCAAGAAATAAACCCTTACATTATAGCAAGTTGATTTTTTTTCACCAACAATGCCAAAGCAGTTCAGTGAAGAAAGAATAACCTTTTCAACAAATGGTACTAGAACAATTATATATGTATGCAAAAAAAACCCCAAACAAAACAAAACTTGGATCCAGACCTCTCACCATGTACAGAAATTAACTCTAAATAGATCATAGACCAAAATGTAAAACCTAAAACTAGAAGAAAACATAGAAAATCTTTACTGGGTAAGGATTTAAAATCTTTCAGCAACTTTGGAAAAGCAGTTTGACAGTTTTCTAAAAGGTTAAGCACAGACTAATTCCATGTAATAAATTCACTCCAGATTTTTATCAATGAGAAATGAAAATGTATGTTCATCCAAAGACTTGTACATGACTGTTTATGGCAGGATTATTCATAACAGTCCCAAACTGGAAGCAATCCAGGTATCCATCAACTGGTGAATGGATAACTCAAGTGTGATACGTTCATACAATGGAAAACTATTCAGCAATAAAAAGGAATGAATTTGTGTTACATACTACATAAGAACGAACCTCAAACATGTTATTATTAAGTGAAAGAAGCCAGACAGAAGTCTATAAAAATACGATTCCATTCATATGAAATTTTCAGAAATTGTAGAGACCAAAAGCAAATAAGTGGTTGTCTGGACCTGGAGGTTGGAGTGAGGATTGAGTGCATATGAGCCGAAGGGAAATTTTTGCAGTGATGGAAATATTTTAGAGCTGGATCTTGGTAATGACTGCACAACTATAAATGTCCTAAAAATAATTGAATCGTATATTTTAATATGTTGAATTTTAAGAGTATGTAAATTATACACACACAAATTATGCTATTAAAAAAGGTATACATTGGCCCTGGCTGGTGTGGCTCAGTGGATTGAGCACAGGCCTGTGAAGCAAAGGGTAACTGGTTTGATTCCCAGGCAGGGCACATGCCTGGGTTGCGGGCCAGGTTCCCAGTGGGGGACACATGAGAGGCAACCACACACTGATGTTTCTCTCCCACTCTTTCTCCTTCCCGTTCCCTCTCTCTAAGAATAAATAAATAAAATATTTAAAAATATATACATTGTATTAGGGTTTAATGAGGGAAGCAGAACCAGTAGATTATACATTCCTTATATGAATCTATATGTATGTATGGATACATATGAATTTATTACATGGAATTAGCTTATGCAATTGTGGAGGCTGGTTAGGGAAGTCCAAGGTCTGTAGGCAAGTCCAAAGCTATCAGGAGGGGAAAATCTAGAATCAGAGAGTAATTGTAGAGGAAGCTGCTGTTTGGAGTCAGACTCAGGGCATGCCTAACCCTTCTTTTTAAAAGGACTTCCACTGATTGAGTCAGGCCCACCCTGATAATCTCACTATTTATTAGGTACTTGTATCTGCAAAATCTCTCCACAGTACCATTAGATTAGTATTTGGCTAAATAACTAGGAGAAGATTTGCATATGATATAAAAAATGCTGTTCTTTCTTTAGTCCTTGTAAGGATATGTCAAAGAACCATCACACACTTATACAAGTATTTTGTTTTCTACAGAAAGATAGCTTGCTTTTACAAGTTACAAGTATATTTAATTTTTTCATTAACTCAAATGACACTTTTTGAGGACCTACTGTGTGCCAGCCACAACAGTGTAGGGCTATACTTTTATTTTAAAAAAGTCTTTTCATGGTGACTGGCATATGGAAGGTGCTCAAATATTTGTTGAATGAGTATGCCATCAGTACACTCCCAGGATTTACTCATCCCCTCATTTTATTGGTGCACATAGTATTTAGGCTGTTATTGTTAAGATGAGTATCCGTTGCACATCCTCAAGTAGCACAGTTTCACATTTCTCTAAGCATACTCACAAAATTTACACACCTTAATGTTTTTTTGCCAATGATTTCCTGCAGGAAAAGTGCTGTGTAAATAAATACCAAATATAGAAACAAGATACATTATATTGCCGATTAGTTACAATACTTATAGGGAAGTTATATTGGGGGCACTTGAGGACTTGATACTCCAAAAATAAATGTTCACATAAATCTACTTTCCAACTGATCCAAATGTACAGTCTTGCAGTTTTCCACCATTTGAAGATTCCGATTCACTGGACCCCTCACAAGGGAAAGGCAGTTAGGTTAAAAAAATATCCTATTCATCCAACCCTTCATATACATGAGTAATGAATTATTGCTGTGGCAGGTAAACCTAATCTGTCGTAGCTCAGCGACTGCCTCTCCAGGCAACCTTTACCCAGTCTGTCCAACTGCAACCGCCACAGTTTCTATGGCGACAACTTAGTATCTGGGAAGGCTACCGCCTACCTCGGCTGGGAGTCGGTGGGGTTCCTAGGTCTCACAACTCTTTTTCGCTTTTTCTTTCACCAGAAGAGAAGTTCACTGAACATTTTCCTCTTATCTGCGCAGCGGGTAAGTAGTGAAAAACAGATACTTTCTCGTCCTCAGCTTTTTACCCCTCCCCCAGGCCAGGAGATCGCGAATTGGTTGCCAGCAGAAATACCTTCTTTCTCAAAGCAGGAATCATTAACTGCGGGAATCCGCAGTTAATGTGGTTGGTGTCACAGATAATTGTTCAGCATTTACCTGATATGTTAGATTGTCTATGAGTTAAGTATACCTGTTTTTGCTTGATTATAGTATTTTCTAGGAAGGTAGCAAGACTAAGATGCGATATTGATATTTGAATATTAATGATGCTAAATTGGCTTGTGGGGAGAGAGATTATATGTCAACAACTGGATTTTTTTTTATTGTTGTGATTTGCATCTTAGGGAAAATTTGAACTCAGATTTTAGGACTGTAATTTCATCCTTGAGGAAACTAAAGCCATAACCTGTAAGTGACGGGTTTCATTTTTTCATAACAAGTGGATGGTTAAATCTCTAACAGGAATCACACTGCTCACTTATTCAACTTCCATTCTTTAGACTAATACTGTACTTGGGAGAAAGACTTAAAAAGGCCTGGAATCTTGGGTATTGATATATAAGGTACTTTAATGAACATTTGAGGATAGTTTTTATAATAATGGCTTTATGGACTTTTTCTCCTCAGAGTATAGAATATTTTCATCTTCAGAGAACCAAGATGTCAGATCCAAACAAAGCTGCCATTGCAGCAGAAAAGGAGGCTCTGAACTTGAAATTACCTCCCATTGTCCGTCCCCCTGAAGACATAGGTGTTGACGCATCAACACAAAGTAAGCTACTGAATTACAGAAGATCCAAGGAGCAGAAGAAGATAATTAATCAGTTAGTGTAAGTAGCATAGCAAATAATTCTTGTCTGGAATTCAGCTGAAATGATTAGTTTGTATTTTCACAAAAAGCTTTATACACCTATGCTTAATGTACTCTTGTATAAGCTTTGTATTTTCACTTGAAACACATTGTGAAGGTCTTTTATGTCAATACGTACATTTCCACCACATCATATTTAATGACTTTTCCATTGTTACCCCTACAACATTTCTGATGATTTTGGGTGATACTTGTTTTGTAGTCTAGTTGTAATTTTTGTTGTGGTTGTGTGAGAAGGTGAGCTGTGTTTACCTACATCTCTATTTGACCAGAAGTCTTGATTTTTATTTTTCACCTCATCCTTTTATATTACTCATGAATAATTAGAAAATTAAGGTCTCAGTGATCTTTGGGATTAATTTCTCCTAGAAAATTCAGTACAATAAAGAACTCTTGAGTCTCTCTTCTTTAAGTATAGTTGAAAAACTGTTAAATTGTAACTTTTTAATTGACCTTGGAGAGAGAGAAAAAAAACATTGATCTGTTGCTCCACTCACTGATTCATCCCTTGGTTGCCTCCTCCTGCATGTGTCCTGACCGAGGGACTGAGTTTACAACCCTGGCACATCAGAATGATGCTCTAACTGAGCTACTCAGCCTGGGCTCAAATTGCAATGTTTTAATATTTTTAAATTATATATTTCAGAATTGATGGAGCCAAAAGAAATTTAGACAGAACACTAGGTAAAAGAGTACCTTCATTACCAGAGCCAGATTATCCTCCAACTGTAAGTTTGTTTTCTCTTTTAAAAGATTATTCTTATGCTGTTTTTAATCTTAATTATTTTAGGTCAATTTCAATATAAATAGTATTTTTAAAGAATATTACATATATTTTAAATTATATTTTAATGAAAATTTAAATTATTTAAAAATGTCTCTTCTTGGCTTAATTGTCTTTTTTGTTTGCTTTTAACAGATGACCAGTGAAATAAAAAAAAAAGGAGTGAGTTCAATATTTTCTATATTGTTTTTGAAAATATGCAAAGAAGTAGATCAAATATTACAAAGTAGATCTTTCTAAGACCACCTTCTAACTTCCATTCTAGTAAAGAAAGAAATTTAGAGACTGATATTTTTTATTTTCTCTGCCCAAAGGAACAAGCACATCATGGATGGCAATATGGGTTTCATGAGCTTTGTTATATTCATTTCCGATTTGGGAATTAGTTTTAAACACTATGGATCATATTCTGAAAAACTGAAAGGAAAATTTAAAGTCGCACTTATAAAGGAAATTAATCTTCCTTTTTATTATCTTAATATTGATATAATGATGATTACTTACTGAGAATCTATTGTGCACTAGTCACATGCTGGTTGTCAGAGATTTTTGAGAGGGATGTTTGTCGTTTTCCAGATTTTTAAAAGCATATTGTATTGATTATGCTATAATAGTTGTCCCATTTTTTCTCCCTTTTATTACCCTTTCCTTGGCACTCCGCCTCCCACCAGGTTTACCTCCACCCTTAGTTCATGTCCATAGGTCGTACATATAAGTTCTTTTGTTTCTTCATTTCCTATATTATTCTTCACCTCCCCTTGTCTATTTTGTACCTCCCATTTATGCTCCTTATTTGCCTGTACCTTTTCCCTCATTCTCCACCCCTGCCCCTACTGATAACCCTCCCTATGATCTCCATGTCTCTGGTTCTGTTCCTGCTGTACTTGCTTGCTTAGTTTGCTTTTGTTTTTGTTTTAGGTGTGGTTGTTAATAATTGTGAATTTGCTGTCATTTTACTATACATGTTTTTGATTTTCTTTTTCTTAGATAACTCCCTTTAACATTTTATATAATAAGGGCTTGGTGATGATGAACTCTTTGAACTTGAACTTTCTGGGAAGCACTTTATCTGCCCTTCCTTCTAAATAACAGTTTTGCTGGACAGAGCAATCTTGGATGTAGGTCCTTGCCATTCATGACTTTGAATACTTCTTTCCAGCCCCTTCTTTCCTGCCAGGTTTCTTTTGAGAAATCAGCTGACAGTCTGATGGGAACTTCTTTGTAGGTAACTGTCGTCATTTCTCTTGCTGCTGCTTTTAAGATTCTCTCCTTATCTTTTATCTTGGGTAATGTAATTATGATGAGTGTGCTTGGTGTGTACTTCCTGGGTCCAGCTTCTTTGGGCTCTCTGAGCTTCTTGGACTTCCTGGAAGTTTATTTCCTTTGCCATAGTGAAGAAGTCCTCCTTCATTATGTTTTCAAATGAGTTTTCAATTTCTTGCTCTTCCTCATCTCCTTTTGGCACTGCTATATTTGGATATTGAAACATTTAAAGTTGTCGCAGAGGATCTTAAGCCTCTCCTCCTTTATTTGAATTCTTGTTTCTTCATTCTGTTCTAGTAGAATGTTTATTTCTTCCTTCTTGTCCACATCATTTATTTGAGTCCTGGTTTCCTTCCCTTCACTGTTGGTTCCCTGTGTTTTTCATTATTTCACTTTGCATAGCCTTCACTTTTTTTTTCTATTTTGCAACCGTACTCCACATTCTGATTGAGTCTCCTGATTACCAGTGTTTTAAACTCTGCATCTGATAGGTTTGCTATTTCTTTGACACTTTGCCACTTAGTTCTTTTTCTGGAGTTTTGATCTGTTCTTTCATTTGGACCATATTTCTTTGTCTCCACGCACCTGTTACATGGTAAGGGGCAGAGCCTTAAGTATTTGCCAGGGCTGTATGTGGTGGAGGGGTCAAAGAGAGAACAATAATGCTTGCCTGCCTCTCTGCTTTCAGTCACTTCCCCTGCTACCCACAAGCAAATTGATTGCTTGTGGTGCTGATTCGTGGGGTGGGGGGGGTGGTTTGTGTACATTCTAGGACCCCATGGGTCTGTGCAACAAACTCTTTCAAGGCTGGGAGTTTCTTCCACCACTGAAACCCCCACAGATTTTTACAGCCAGAGGTTTTGAGGCTTTCTTTTCCTGAGCTGGAACCCCAGGTTGCGTGGTTTGTCTTGCTCCTCCATTTGTTCCTCCTGGCTTATCTATACATGAATGTGGAACCACCAAGCCACCACCTGCTGTGTGTCCTCTCTGCCCCAGCTGCCCATCTCCACCCCTCCTACTGGTCTGGATGAATGTGTCTTCTTTAACTCCTTGTTTGTCAAACTTCCATACAGTTCGATTTTCTGGAAGTTCTGGTTGTTTTTTGTTTTTAAATTTGCTGTAGTTCTTCTTTTATTGTGGGAGGAGGCAAAGCATATTTATCTATGCCTCCATCTTGGCTGAAAGTGTGTCTTTTTTTGTTGTCCCCCATTTTCCCCCTGTCCTGCCCAAATTCTTGCTCCCACAGTCAATCTCCATGCCATTATCCCCACTCATGGGTCCTTTATACATGTTCCTTGACTTGCCTCTTCTGCTTCTTTCATCCATTACCCTCCTTTTTCAATTTTAAATTTTTAAATTTAATTTATTTTTTCATATTTTTTATTGTTGTCAAGTACAGTTGTCTCCATTTCTCCCCTACCACTCCCCTTGCCCCACCCATCCCGGCCTTCCACCCTCCATCCTACCCCACTTTGGCTTAGTACATGTGTCCTTTATACATATTCCTTGATGACCCTTTCCCTTCTTTGCCTCATTATCCCCTCCCTGCTCCCCTCTGGTTATAGTCAGTTTATTTTTTGTTTCTATTTCTGGTTATATTTTCCTTGCTTGCTTGTTTCATTGATGAGGTTCCACTTATAGATGAGATCATATGGTATTTCTCTTTCACTGCCCAGCTTATTTCACTTAGCATAATGTTCTCCAGATCCATCCATGCTGTCTCAAAGGATAGGAGTTCCTTCTTTCTTTCTGCTACTTAATATCCCATTGTGTAAATGTACTACAGTTTTTCGATCCTCTCATTTACTGATGGGCACTTAGGTGCTTTCAACACTTGGCTATTGTGAATTGTGCTGCTATGAACATTGGGGTGTGTAGGTTCTTTTGAATTGGTATTTTGGTATAATTCCAACAGTGGAATTGCTGGGTCAAAAGGCAGTTCCTTTTTTAGTTTTATGAGGAAATTCCATACTGTTTCCCACAGTGGCTACACCAGTCTGTATTCCCACCATCAGTGTACTAGGTAGTTCTTTTGTAGACACCATATATGTGGGTCATATTTTCTTATCCTTTCAGCTATCCTATGTGTTTTGATTGGAGCATTTAATCCATTTACAGGTAAGGTTATTATTGATAGGTACCTTTTCATTGCCCTTTTCCCCCTTTGTATCTGTGTTCCTCTCTCTCTCTCACTCTTTTCCTTCCTCTTTAAATAGTCCCTTTAGCATGTTTTGCAATAATGGTTTGGAGGAGGTATATTATTTTAGCCTTCTTTTGTCTGGGAAACTCCTTATTTTGCCCTCCATTTTAAATGGCAGCCTTGATGGGTAGAATAGTCTTGGTTGCAGGCCTTTGCTTTTCATTACTTGGAATTTTTCTTGCTATTTCCTTCTGGCTTGTAGTGTTTCTGTTGAGAAATCAGCTGATAGTCTTATTGGGGCTCCCTTGTATATTACTGTCTGTTTTTTCTTATTGTCTTTAAGACTCTCTTTGTTTTTAAACTTTGGCATTTTAATTATGATGTGTCTTGGTGTAAGCCTCTTTGGGTTCATGTTGATTATGTCCCTCTGTGCTTCCTGAATTTATGTAACTTTTCTTCTTACCAAGTTAAGGAAGTTTCCTGTCATTATTTTTTAACAGATTTTCTATCCCTTGCTCCTTTTCTTCTCATCCTGATATTCCTGTGATGTAGATGTTGTTATGTTTCATGTCCTGCAGTTCCCTTAAACTATCCTCATCCATTCCGAGAGTTTTTTCATTTTGTTGCTCTGCTAGGGTATTTCTTTCTACCTTGTCTTCCAGTTTACTGATATGGTTCTTTGCTTCATGCAGACTGGTTTTATTTCCTTCTGATGTATTTTTCATTTCAGATATAATATTGTTCACTTTTCCTGGTTCTTGTTTGTAGTTTCTATTTACTTTTTTTGTGCTGCTGTAGTTTCTACTCAGTTCCTTATTGTTGTCACTGAGTTTCAGTACATCCTTATAACCATTTTTTTTCATTCTATGCCTGACAGATTGCCTGACTCATTTTCATTTAGCTCTTTTTCTGGGGGTTCATGCATTCCAATTGATTGGGAGTTCTTTCTTTGTCTCCCCATTTTAGATGACTCTGTTTTTTTGTTTCTGTGTCTCAGCATGCTCTACTTTGCCTGCTTGTCTTTGTGGGGTTGAGTTCTGTTGATGGAATTCTGTGGGACTTAATGGTGCAGTCTCTTAGATCTCCCAATAAGGATGCTCTAGGGTTTCCCTTTATTCAGTTCATTTGGGCTTTCTTGTTACATTTGGGCTCTGCTTTCTGGTGGTTCATTTGTTGGTATGATCTTCCCTCCAGCTGGCTGACTGGGAGTCACAACTCCTACTGTGTCTTGTATGCTAGTGTACTGGCATGGGTTAATAAAGCAATATACCTGAAAACCAAACCCACACGAACAATGCCTTCCACCCTCCATATCAGCAGTATCAACAGCAATTGAGCAAAAATTAATAAAGGTGGAGAGAGACTAAGAATATAATAAAATAGGAAAGAGGGAATAGGAGATGACTAAAAGAGGGAAAATGATTTTGAATGGGAAGAGGGAGGAGAAATAATAAGAATAGGGAATGGAAATGGGACAAAGAAAGGAAAATAATAAAATTTTAAATGGAAGTAAAACAGGGAAGGATGATGGTAAAAATGGAGTTAGAGAAGAATATACTATGAGGTTTGAAGTAAAATTAAAGGTATTGAACCAACAGGAACAAAATTGCAGAAAAACGACATTATGGTCAATAACAACAACAGCTGAGCAAAGATGAGTAAAGATGGAATAAGAATATTATACAAAAAGAAAAGTCAATATGAGAAGTCTACAGTAGACAAAAATGATTTTGAGAGGATGGGGGAGGAAAACTAATGAGTAAGGAATATAACCCAGGCTAAGAAAGGGAAAGAAAAAAACTAGAAAATAAAATCCCCAACTCAACTTATCAAGGGCAGGGGAAGGCAAATGGACTAAGATGGGGGAGAGTATTCTATGGGATTTAAAGTACAAACAAATAGTGAACAAGTAGTAATTCCTTTGGAGAAGAACAACAATAACCATGATATGTCCACCCCACTAGCCACAATTTATAAAGGTAGAAAGAAAAGAAGACTATTATAAGAGAGGGAGAAGAATGTGAGCTGACTTAAGGAAGGAAGAATGCTTTTGTGAGGATAGATAGAGAAGAAATAGTAAGAGTAAGAAATAGGAACAAGACTAAGCATGGGAGAAAATAAAGTTATAACAACAATGAGAAAGGTCAGGAAGAAGTCTAAATGGAGTGGGACCAGGGAAAGGTGCTAAGTGAAATTTAAAATAACAATAATATGAAAAAATACATAATCTGAATGAAGAGAATGAAAAATAAAAGACCAAGAGTAGTGAGTTAGTTAGAATACAATTGAAAGAAAAGAAGAAATATTAAAAGGCTGTATGAAAGGACAGAAGAAGAAAGAATGAAAGAAAGAAAGAAAATGAAGGAAGGAAGGAAGGAAGGAAGGAAGGAAGGAAGGAAGGAAGGAAGGAAGGGAGGAAGGGAGGGAGGGAGGGAAGGAAAAGAAAGAAACCCATGCAAGTTCTGATGAAGGATGAGGTGAAATTCATCTCAGCTGTTGGTATTTGCTTTCTGACTTCTTTCTGGATCCGTCTCTGGTTTTTTAATCAGCTCAAGGTCCCAGGGTGGATCATCCAACTTCTGGCAATACCACCTGTATCTCCTTCACCTGCCTCTAGAGGGTACTTCTGTTGTGATCGATAGGGTGGGGCCTCTGTATCTCCCCGGGGAGGCACTGTTCAGTCTTTTGGAAAATTGTGATTCACCCTGCCCCTACCCTTCTTGTCTTATCTGCCCTAGATTATTTCCAATAATGTATAGTTTCTGATTAAATAGCTATCTGTTTCATGGGGGAGGGAAGACCATCAGTGTAAGAGTGTAAATTTTCTCCTGCTTGGTGTAGATGACAGCTCTGTGTGCTAGATGAGGCTGGGCAGTGCCCTGAATCTCCCTGCTGGACACTTTTTTAAAAAAGATTGTATTTCTATATAATTTTTTTTTTAGAGAGGGAGGGAGAGGACCAGTGTTTGGTTGCCTCTTGTGCGTCCCCTACTGGGGACTGGGCCCACCAGTCATGTGCCCTGAGTGGAAATCCAGCTGGTGACTCTTTGGTTTTCAGGCCAGCACTCAATCCACTGAGCCACACCAGCCAGGGGTTCCTTGCTGCATGCTTTTTGAACTTCCTGCACTGATGACCTTAGTGAAATAGGGTGCTAGGACCCAGTGTACTTTGTCTCCCTGTGGAGAGTTCAAAATGGGCTCTTTTAGAATTGGTCTTGCTGTCTTACTCTTGCAGAAATGTCCCCTGCAGTGTTTTTAAACCTGCTCAGCTGGTTTTACAGGTCTTCCCCTCCCGTAGGAGGTGGGGGCTGGGCTCAACCTTCCCTTCCCAGAGATTCCTCCAAGGAAGAGGGCCCAGTCTGGCTTCAAAAAACCTCAAGTGCACAGTTCCCAGCCCACTGCCTTCATAGCACACTGCTGCATGCACTCTCTACTCTGCACTACAGCATGTGCTTTCTTGAGGACAAGAAACCATGTTGCTTTGCACCCCTTTGATCTATCCACCCAGCTGTGCAGAATGGGAGCACATCACACCCACAATTCTCCCTTCATGTTGGAAGGGCAGCTGAGTGCACCAGGCCCCTGTCCAGCATGCCTCAGCTCCCCTTTTTAAAAAAGTCTCTCTGGGCACTCCCACTGCAGCACCGAGCCACTGCCCAGCTTTCCATACACTTCACCTCTCCAAAAAGTCGAGAGTCTATCTCAGCCACAGCCAGCTGTAGCCCTCCTACACCAGATACAGGTGCAGACAGTGTCTCTCTCACTCTCTGGCACTCTCCTGGTGGGCATCTGTAGCTGTAGTAGGGTATGCTGCTAGCTGTGTGTGTGGAGCTTGGTTCTCCCTGATGACTTTGTGTATCCAAGTTGATCCCTGCTCTGAGAGGGAAGGAAGCCACTAGGTTGCTATCTCTGACCAGGCTCTCCAGCAATGCAGATGCCGTGGCAGCTGGGCAGCTGCAGCAGCCACTGATCCGCTAGCACTGCACAGGGAACTTCCCCATCCACCTACAGAACCTCCTTACTGCCCATTTTGAAGCATCCTCTGTACTCTTTGGCTTCCAAAGTTCATATTAGTTAATATTCTGTTGACTCTTCACATTGTTTTTCAGAAGATCAGCTAAGTGTCTGAGTTGGGAACAAGAGCAATTGGACTTGGCTTTCACCTACTTGGCCTCCACCTACTTGGCCTTCACCTACTTGGCTGCCATCTTCTGAATCTCAACCTGGATGTCAGAGATTTTTTAAAAAATATATTTTATTGATTATACCATTACAGTTGTTCTATTCCCCCCCTTCATTCCCCTCCACCCGCACACTCCCTCCCCCACCATTCTCCCCCCCTTAGTTTATAACCACGTGTCTCAAGTTCTTTAGATTCTATATTTCCCCCACTATTCTCGCCCTCCCCCCTATCTATTTTCTACCTACCATCTATGCTATTTTCTGTGCCTTCTCCCCCCTTCTCCTCCTCCCACCCCCCTGTTTCTAACCCTCCATGTGTTCTTCATTTCTATGGTTCCACTCCTGATCTAGCTGTCCTCTTGGTTTGCTTTTGTTTTAGGTGTGGTTGTTAATAACTGTGTGTTTGCTGTCCTTTCACTGTTCATATTTTTCATCTTCTTTTTCTTATATAAGTCCCTTTAGCATTTCATATAATAAGGGCTTGGTGATGATGAACTCCTTGAACTTGACCTTATCTGAGAAGCACTTTATCTGTCCTTCCATTCTAAATGAAAGTTTTGCTGGATAAAGCAATCTTGGCTGTAGGTCTTTGGATTTCATGACTTGGAATACTTCTTTCCAGCCCCTTCTTGCCTGTAAGGTCTCTTTTGAGAAATCCGCTGACAGTCTGATGGGTACTCCTTTGTAGGTGACTGTCCCCTTATCCCTTGCTGCTTCTAGGATTCTCTCCTTCATTTTGGTCTTGGCTAATGTAATTATGATGTGCCTTGGTGTGTTCCTTCTTGGGTCCAACTTCTTTGGCACTCTCTGAGCTTCCTGGATTTCCTGGAAGTCTATTTCCTTTGCCAGACTGGGGAAGTTCTCCTTTATTATTTGTTCAAATATGTTTTCCACTCGTGGCTGTTTCTTTCCCCCTTCTGGTACCCCTATAATCCGGATGTTGGAACGTTTAAAGATGTCCTGGAGGTTCCTAAGCCTCTCCTCATTTTTTTGAATTCTCATTTCTTCATTCCTTTCTGGTGGGATGTTTTGTTCTTCCTTCTGGTCCATTCCATTGATTTGAGTCCCAGTTTCCTTTCCATCACTATTGGTTTCCTGTGCATCTCCCTTCATTTCAATTAGTTTAGCCTTCATATGTTCCTCTAATTTGTGACTATGTTCCTCTAATTTGTGACTATAATCTACCAGTTCTGTGAGCATCCTGATAAATAGTGTCTTGAATTGTGCTTCTGAGAGGCTGGCAATTTCCTGTTCGCTTAGAGTTATTGGCTCTGGGACTTTGAGTTCTTCTTGTACCATCTTTGGGCTGTTCGTGCCTGTTCCATAGCAGGATCAGAGCCCTAAAGTGTTCACTAGAACAGGGCAGCTAAGTCGCTGGGTTGTGACGTTGTGTGTGTGGGCGGGATCAAAGAGGGACAGTGGCTTCCCGTCTGCCGCCTGCCACCGTGGCCCCGGCGCCGCAGCCACCACCATCACTAGGCCCACACGTTTCGTTCCACGGCACGAGAGTGTGCCACTGCCGTCAGCCCTCCCCCACTGGGTTTGCCCCCTGGGGCCTGTGTGGTCCGTCTCACTGTGTGCGAATGTGCGACCGCGGTCAGTCTGCCCCACATCCCGACTGGTTCCAGGCTGCCTGCGCGCCTAGGTCGGGGGATCTGTCCTGCCCGACTCAGCTCCGCTGCTGGCTCTGCCTCTCTTACCGTCCCCGTTGAAAGGTTTGTAGTTGTCGGACTTCCGTATAATTCCGTTTTCTGGTCTTTGGGTGTGCCCTAGTTCTCCAAACCTTTGTTGTATTCAAACTTGGTTGTGGGATAAGGCACAGTGTTTCCACCTATGCCTCCATCTTGGTGGAAGTCCAAGATTTTTTTTTTAAATAAGACATTGCATGGGTAACAACAAGGGAGTAGGATGTGAATGATGAAAAGATGACAACATGAAAAATTTATTTAACAACAAAGGATATGGAAACTCATGGAGCTGGTTACACAAAAGGGAATTTAAACAATATGTTCCCAGGTAGGGTTATGGGTTTTCCAAGTCCCTTTGGGGATAGAGGACTTAGAATACCTCCAGATGGATTGAGGATCTTTGGAAAAACCTCATATTTAGCTATTCCAAGTTTTTTGTTATTTAAAAATACTCATCTTCCTCCTCCTTCTGCCTTCCAACTTTTCTGGAGACTTTGGCTGTGGATTTTCCTCTTTACCAGATGTAAGAAATGATACAAAACAACTCCCAAACATTCATAAATATGTAATGTGAGACTGGGTGAATTGTAAGAGTTGTGAATTGTAAGAGTTGTGAGAGTTGAGAGATATTTTTTGCTTATATATTTAGCATCCTCACTCTTCCTCCACAGTTTTTGCCTTTTAGTATTGTACAATTTAAAGTATGTACCTGGGCATAAAAACATTCACTCCTGAATCCACTGCTCTTGGCAATCTGGCTTCTAAGGACACTACCACTTTATCATTAATGTCACCATTGACCACTAATTGCCAAATAAAAGATACTTTTCAATATTTCTCTCACTAGATCTTTAGATGATTTTTTAAAGATTTTATTTATTTATTTTTAGAGGGGAAAGGAAGGAGAGAGAGAGAAATATCAATGTATGGTTGCCTCTGGTGTGTCCCCTGCCGGGAACTGGCCTGCAATCCAGGCATGTGCCCTGACTGGGAATCGAACCACAATGGTGTGGTTCCCAGGCCCGTGCTCAATCCACTGAGCTACACCAGGTAGGGCTTTAGATGATTTTTAAAAACCCCTTTACTGTTAAATAATTGGACACATTGATCAGTGGAACACCGTAGATGACCAATTAAATCCCACAAGTACAATCAACTGATTTTTGAGAAAGGTGCAAAAATCAATTCAATGTAGGAAGGATAGTCTTTTCAACAAATAGGGTAGAACAATTAGACATCCATAAAAAAACCACAACAAATAAACAATAACTACAGATCCCAGACATCAGCTTAAACCTCACACCTTACATAAAAATTACTAAAAATTGATCATAGATTTAAATGTAAAATTTAAAACAATTTTTTAACTTTTAGAAGAGCTCTGGCTGGGTGGCTCAGTTAGTTGAAGTGTTGTCCCATACTCCAGAAGGTTCAATCCCAGGTGAGGGCATATACCTATGTTGTGGGTTCTATCCCCAGGCCAGAGCATGTACGGGAGGCAACCAATTGATGTTTCTCTCTCACATCATTGCCTGTTTCTCTTTCTCTCTCCCTGTCTCTTTCTCTCCCTGTAAAATTAATATACATATTCTCAAGTAAGGATTAAAAACACAGGAGAAAGGTAAAGCTGTAAAAATTTTTATTAGAAAACCTACATCTGGGCAAAGAGTTCTTAGACATGACACAAAAAGCACAATCCATAAAAAATCCCAATAAATTATATTCCATCAAAAGTAAAAACTATTGCTCAGTGAAACACACTGTTAAGAGGATGATTTTTAAAAGCTATGAACTAGGAGAAAAGACTCACAAATTACATACCCAACAAAGAATTTGTATTCAGGATTTATAAAGAACTCTCAAGACTCAACATTATAAAAGCAATCCAATTAGAAAATGGAAAACGACATGAGTAGACATTTTATAAACAAGATTTATGAATGGCAAAAAAAATACATGGAAGATGTTTGACATCATTAACCATTAGAGAAATGCAAATTAAAATCATGATTAATTATCACTACACTCCCATTAGAAGAGCTGGAATGAAAAATAGTGACAATTCTAGCTGACTCTTGACACTGCTCACCATTCACTTCCATTTTATTCCCTTATATATACATTCTTCTGGTTCTCTGTTACTTCTCTGTCATCATCATGGGTTTCTCTTCCCAGCCTGACTGAGGCCTACTGTTCTCTTTCCTTGAAACTCCTCTTGGTTTGCTTTTGTTTTAGGTGTGGTTGTTGATAACCGTGAGTTTGCTGTCCTTTCACTGTTCATATTTTTATCTTCTTTTCCTTAGATAAGTCCCTTTAGCATTTCATATAATAAGGGCTTGGTGATGATGAACTCCTTGAACTTGACCTTGTCTGAGAAGCACTTTACCTGTCCTTCCATTCTAAATGAAAGCTTTGCTGGATAATGCAATCTTGGCTGTAGGTCTTTTGATTCATGACTTGGAATACTTCCTTCCAGCTCCTTCTTGCCTGTAAGGTCTCTTTTGAGAAATCCGCTGACAGTCTAATGGGCACTCCTTTGTAAGTAACTGTCCCCTTATGTCTTGCTCCTTCTAGGATTCTCTCCTTCATTTTAATCTTGGCTAATGTAATTATGATGTGCCTTGGTGTGTTCCTTCTCGGGTCCAACTTCTTTGGCACTCTCTGAGCTTCCTGGATTTCCTGGAAGTCCATTTCCTTTGCCAGACTGGGGAAGTTCTCCTTTATTATTTGTTCAAATACGTTTTCCACTAGTGGCTGTTTCTTTTCCCCTTCTGGTACCCCCATAATCTGGATGTTGGAATGTTTAAAGATGTTCTGGAAGTTCCTAAGCCTCTCCTCATTTTTTTGAATTTCTTCATCCTTTTCTGTTTGGTCATTTTTTTCTTCCTTCTGGTCCACTCCCTTGATTTGAGTCCCAGTTTCCTTTCCATCACTATTAGTTTCCTATGCATTTTCCTTCATTTCAATGAGTTTAGCCTTCATTTGTTCCTCTAATTTGTGACTCAAATCAACCAATTCTGTGAGCATCCTGATCACCAGTGTTTTGAACTGTGCATCAGATAGATTGGCAATTTCTCGGTCGCTTAGAGTTATTGGCTCTGGGGTTTTAAGTTTTTCTTGAGCCATAGTGTTTTGGTCTGTTCGTGCCTGTTATGTATGAGGGGCGGAGCCCTAGGTGTTCACCAGGGCGGGGTGACCCAGGTCACTGGGCTGTGACACTGTTTGTGAGCGCGGGGTCAAAGAGGGGCAACGTCGGTCCCCTCTGCTGCTTTCCATCCCTGGGGCCTGTGCAGCCCGTCTCACCACTTGCTCCTTCACCTGGTCTACCTGTGCGCAAAGGTGCAACTGTGGTCAGCCCGCCACCTTGCGCCCCCACTGTGTCTGCTCGTCACAACCCCATGCCTGGGATCTGCCAACTGCTGTCAGTGCTCCTGTGTTGGTCTGGCCGAGTTTTCTGCGCAACCTTCGCTCTGCCAGCTGCTGGCTCTGCCCCTGTTACTGGTCTGGCTGAACGGTTCGTTGTTGTTGGACTTCTGTATAGTTCAATTTTCTGTGTTTTGGTTACTAAAACTTTGTTGTCTTTAAACTTGGTTGTGCAAGGAGGCACAGGCATAGGTGTTTCTGCCTATGCCTCCATCTTGGCTGGAAGTCGATGAGACTTTGTTTTAAAGTCTATGTTGTCTGGTATAAGCATCACTACCCTAGCTTTTAAAATATTTTTTATTTTATAAAATATCTTTTTCCATCCTTTTACTTTCCATCTGTGTGTATCTTTCCATCAGACGTGATTCTCTTGTAGGTAGCATATGTGTGGATGTTGCTTTCTTATCCATTCAGCCACTTTGTGTCTTTTGAATGGAGCATTTTATCCATTTGCATTTAAAGTAATTGTTGCCATGCCTTGGCTGGGTGGCTCAGTTCATTGAATATGGTCCCTATGCACCAAAAATGTTGCAGATTTGATTCTCGGTTAGGGCATGTGTCTGGGGTGTGGGTTTGGTCCCCAGTGGGGCACATACAAGAGGAAGCCAGTTGCTGTTTCTTTCTCTTTCTCCCTCCCTTCCTCTCTCTAAAAATCAGTAGACATATACTCCGATGAGGATTTAAAAAATTATGATAGAGTAATTGTTTCCTTGGCTGGGTAGCTCAGTTGTTAGCCCATTGTCTGGATAACCAAGGTTGTATGTTTTATCCCTGCTCAAGACACATTACAAAAGTCAAATCAATGTTTCTCTTTCTCTCTTTCTCAAATCAATTTAAAAATTTAAAAAATAAAGTAATTGTAGATAGATACATATTTATTGTCATTATATATATGTATTTTATTCCTTTTCTTCCTTTCTTATTCTAAGTAAACCTTTTAACATTTCTCGTAATACTGGTTTGGTGGTGATGAACTCATTTAGCCTTTTCTTGTGTGGGAAGCTCTTTATCTGTCCTTCTAAATCAGTAGTCCCCAACCTTTATGACACTAGGGATTGGTTTCATAGAAGACAATTTTCCCACAGAAGAGGGTAAGGTGGCAGGACATGGAGCTCATGTGGTCAAGTGGTAATGCCAGTGAGTGAAGCTTTGCTCATTGCTTGCTCACCTGCTGCAACAGGAGGTGAAATTCCCCAGCCACTCACCTGTGTTGTGTGGCCCTGTTCCTAATAGGCCATGGACTAGTAGCAGTCTGCAGCCAGATGGTTTGGGACCCCTGTTCTAAATGATAGGCTTGCTGGGTAGAGTAATCTTGGTTTTAGTTTCTTTTCATCACTTTGAATATTTTGTGCCAATCCCTTCTCTATAGAGAAATCTGTTGACAGTCTTTTGGGAGCTTCCTTGTAACTGCTTTTCTCTTGTCGCCATTAAGATTCTCTCTTTGTCTTTAACCTTTGGCATTTTTGTTATGATGTATCTTAGTGTAGAGCTCTTTGGGTTTGTCTTGTTTAAGACTCTGTGCTTCCTGAACTTGTGTGTGTATTTCCTTTGCCAGGTCAGGGAAGTTTTCAGTCAATGTTTTATCAAATAGGTTTTCAATTCCTTGCTACCTCTCTTCTCCTTCTGGTGCCCACATGATGCAAATGTACGCTTAATGTTGTCCCAGAGTCTTCTTGAACTCTTCTCATTTTTGAATTTTTTTTTTGTTGCTGTTTTGATTGGGTGTTTTGTGCTACCTTATCTTTCAAATAGCTGATTTGATCCTTTGCATCATCTAATCTACTGTCAATTCCTTTTAGTGTCAATTCTTTATATTATATATACATATACACATATGTATATTTTATTTATTGATTTGAGAGAGAGAGAGAAACATCAATTTGTTGTACCACTTACTTATGCATTCATTGGTTGATACCCATATGTGCCCTGACTGGGGTTTGAACTTGCAACCTTGGTGTATTGGGACAGCACCCTAACTAACTGAGTTACTGGCCAGGGCCTTCTAGTGTATTTTTTATTTCAGTTACTTTAGTCTTCATTTATGACTGTTTTTTGTTTGTTTGTTTGTTTTCTATCGCCAATTTTATGTTTCCTATCTCTGTATTGTAGTTGTCACTGAGTTTATCTATTCTTCCTCTAAGAACCTCACACATACTTATACCCAGTGTTTTGAACTCTGTACCTGGTAGATTGCTTGTCTTCGTTTTTAGTTCTTTCTCTGGAGCTTTGTCCTGTATTTTCATTTGGGACATGTATCTTTGTCTTGTCATTTTGACTGCCTCCTTGTGTTTATATCTATGTATTAGGTAGATCTGCTATGTCTCCTAGTCTTAGTAGAGTGGTTTTATGTAGTAAGTTTCTTGTGGGGTCCAGTGTGAAGCCTCCCAGTCACCCAAGTAGTTTTCTCCGGGGGTGCTCCCCATGTGGGCTGTGTGCACCCTCCACTTGTAACTGAGCCTTGATTGTTGCTGGCATGTCAGTGGGAGGGACTGACTCCCAGGCTGATTGGCTACAAGGATGGGTTGCAACTACAGCAGGGTAGCTGCTGTGCAGGGTCCCAACCCACAGAGCAGGACTCACTTCAGCTGGGCTCTGTTACCTGCTCAGCCCAGACCTTGTGGAGGTGGTTGGGTGGTGCTCTGGCATGATCTGAAACTGTCCACTGGGTGCCCTGGCTCTGGGGCCTTCCAGGAGGTGCAGGATGACAGTCAGCTGTTGCCTGTTCCCTGTCTGGGCCACCCGACATGAGCCACAAAGTGATCTGCAGATGTTTGACACTTGTGCTGGGCTTAGAGGTGCTTGGTGGAGGTCAGGCCAAGAAGTGAGGCTCGCTGCCACTAGTGCCAGGCATGGGGCTGCTTAGCAAGAAGTCTGGATTTATGCTGAGGCCACATCCTGCTTGTTAGGGATTTGTAGAACTTTGAGAGATTTAGGAAATTCTACAGCATGTGTTCTAATACAGGCCTTTTGTATGGAAACACCACTGTAAGTGGCTTGGCTGGACTCCAAGGATCGGTGGGCAGGGTGTCAGGGAATCACCAGCATGGGTAGGACAATACAAGCCAGGCTGGTGAAGACTCAGCTGTGGCACCCACCTGTGCCTGATGGGGCAGAGGGTGAGTGGCTCAGCAAAGGATAGTGGGAAACCTGGCTTTTATGAACCACAATTATTTACTTATGTTTTAAATTTTGAAATATAAATATATAGTTGTAAAATTGTTAACTCATATCAGTGTGGAAAACAAACCTATCTACTACAGTTTAATATTTTTCTATATTTTTTATATTTAATTTGAGTGTATATGGTCAAAATGCTGTATTCAAAGTTACTTTGGTTGATTCTATTTCTCTTTCAATATGGCTATATTATCAATTTGAAACCCAGTTAGCTTTATTTTTTTCTGTTTGTTTTTAATTTTGAGTTTTTTTTGTCCCCCACTCTTACCTATATTTTGAGCATGTGAGACAATAGCATGGCTTAAAAGTCAGAATGATAGCAAAACATATTATTTCCATCCCTTTTACCCTGCTCCTGTCCCCCTGTACTTTCTACTCATTCCACTGGCCTTCTCTTGTTATATAACCAATTTCATTAATTTCTGATTTATTTTTCCTGTATTTAATTTTTCATAAAGGAACACATATATGTTATTTTCCTTTTATCTTAGACAAAATGCATCCAACTATAAATATTCTTTTGTGTTTTTTTATCCTAGAATTCACTCTATGTCAGTTCATAGAGATCTTCATTCTTTTTTCCCAGCTTTATTGAGATATAATTAACATATAACATTGTCTAAATTTAAAGTGTAAGATGTGTTGATTTGATTCCCTCATTCTTTTTTGCTGCTGCACAGACCAGCAATGTGTGGATATATAATAATTTATTCAACCCCTCTGAAATGCTTCCAATATTTTGCTGCAGCAAAAACATTATGTATGTATGTTTTCATATTGTTGGAGGCATATTTTCAATTTCTAAAAGTGGAACTTCTGGGTCAATGTGTAGTTTTGATAGATATTGCAAAATTTCTTTACGTAAGAGTCCTGCCAATTTGCCTTTCTATTCACAGTTTATGAAAGTGGCTCCTTCCTCGTCTCACCACAGAATATGGGGGTCATAATTTTATTTTTTGTCAGTTGGGTGACACATGGGATCTCAGGGTAGTTTAAACTTGTTTTGTATACTTATGAATGAGATTAGACATTTTTCGTATGTTTAAGGGCCATTGTAATAATATTTTTATTGTGAAATGTTTGTGTCTTCTGCCTATTTTTCTATTGGGATTTGGTCTTATTTTTCCATAAATTAAAAAAAATTGTAAAATACAACTAGCATAAAATTTATTCAACATTTTAAGTGTGCAGTTTATCAGTGTTAAGTATTTGTACATTGTTGTGCAGTCAGTCTCCAGAACTTTTTCATTTTTCAAAACTGAAATGTATACTCATTAAACAACAACTTCCCATTGACCTCTCCCCTCAGTCCCTGGCAACTACCATTCTATTTTCTGTTTCTATGAATTTGACTACTCTTGATACCTCATGTAAGTAGAATCATATACTATTTTTCTGTTTGTCACTGGCCTATTTCAGTTAGCATAATGTCTCAGGTTCATCCATTCCCTAAAAATTGGAGTATTCTTTTTACTTTATTTGAGATATATACTGCAGATATATATTTTCTCCAAGATTGTCAGTCTCTTGATCTTTATAGTATGGCTTCTTTTGCCACACAAACATTTTTGTGTACTGAGAACTTTTTTTTAAAAGATTGTATTTATTTATTTTCAGAGAGGGGAAAGGGAGGGAGAAGGAGAGGGAGAGAAACATCTGTGTGTGAGAGAAACATCAATTGGTTGCCTCTCACCCATCTCCATAACCCAGGCAGGTGCCCTGACAGGGAATCAAACTGGCAACCCTTTGGTTTGCAGGCTGGTACTCAATCCACTGAACCATACCAGCCAGGGCCAGAATTTTTCAATCTTTCTTTCTTTTTGTAACTGGAATTTG
This sequence comes from Sturnira hondurensis, assembly GCF_014824575.4. Classification (NCBI taxonomy): domain Eukaryota; kingdom Metazoa; phylum Chordata; class Mammalia; order Chiroptera; family Phyllostomidae; genus Sturnira; species Sturnira hondurensis. The sequence continues at coordinate 4,166,713 of NW_028075471.1, read as the reverse complement.
AAGCATAGAACATTTTTCAAAATGCTTAAGTCATAGAAAAATTTATTCTTTTCTCCTAGTCTTTGGATAGTTTTGCTGTTTAATTTTTTAAAATATATTTTATTGATTATGCTGTTACAGTTGTCCCATTTCCCCTGCTTCATTCCCCTCCATCCTGCATACCCCCTCCCACCCACATTCCCCCCATTTAGTTCATGTCCATGTGTCATAAGTTCTTTAGCTTCAACATTTCCCATACTATTCTTGCCCTCCCCCTGTCTATTTTCTACCTACCATCTATGCTACTTATCCTCTGTAACTTTTCCACTCTCTCCTCCTCCCACTCCCCTGTTGCTAACCCTCCATGTGATCTCCATTTCTATGGTTCTGCTCCTGATCTAGCTGTCCTCTTAGTTTGCTTTTGTTTTAGGTGTGGTTGTTAATAACTGTGAGTTTGCTGACCTTTCACTGTTCATATTTTTTATCCTCTTTTTCTTAGATAAGTCCCTTTAACATTTCATATAATAAGGGCTTGGTGATGATGAACCCCTTGAATTTGGCCTTATCTGAGAAGCCCTTTATCTTCTCTTCTATTCTAAATGAAAACTTTGCTGGATAGAGCAATCTTAGATGTAGACCCTTGCCTTTCATGACTTGGAATACTTCTTTCCATCCCCTTCATGCCTGTAAGGTCTCTTTTGAGAAATCAGCTGACAGTCTCATGGGAACTTCTTTGTAGGTAACTATTTCCTTTGCCAGATTGGGAAGTTCTCCTTTATTATTGGTTCAAATAAGTTTTCCACTTGTTGCTGTTCCTCTTCCCCTTCTGTACCCATATAATTCAGATGTTGGAATATTTAAAGATGTCCTGGAAGTTCCTAAGTCTTTCCTCATTTTTTTGAATTCTTGATTATTGCTCATTCTTTTCTGTTTGGTTCTTTATTCCTTCTGGTCCACTCCCTTGATTTGAGTCCCAGTTTCCTTCCCATCACTATTGGTTCCCTGTGCATTTTCCTTCATTTTGCTTAGTGTAGCCTTCACTTTTTCATCTAATTTGTGACCAAAATCAACCCGTTCTGTGAGCATCTGGATCACCAGTATTTTGAACTGTGCATCTGGTAGGTTGACTATCTCTTGGTCACTTAAAAGTATTGGCTCTGGAGCTTTGATCTGTTCTTTTGTTTGGGCCATAATTTTTTGGTCTTGTTGCAGCTATTATGTAGTGAGGGGTGGAGCCTTAGGTGTTCACCAGGGCAGGGCAACCTAGGTTGCTGGATTGTGACACTGTATGTGGGGGTAGGGTCAGAGAGGGAACAGTGGCACTTGCTCAGTTCTCTGCTGGATTTCAATCCCCTTTGCTGCTTCCCACAGCAAACTGGGCCCTTTTGGTGCTGTTTTCCCAGGTGGGTGAGCTTGTGTACCTCCTAGGACCTTGAGGGTCTCCCCAACAAACTCCTGTGATGCTGGGAGTCTCTCCTAGCACCTCAACCCCCACAAGAGTTCTCAATCAATGCTTTTAGGCTTTATTTCCCTTCACAGGGGCCCTGGGCTATGTGGTCTCTCTCATTGTGCATTTTCGACTGGTTTATCTGTGCGGGAATGTGGGACTTTAGTCAGCCAGCCGCTTTGCATGCCTCACTGGGTCTGCTCGTTGGCACCCTGCCCCTGGGGTCTGTGGGCCACCGCCTGCATGTCAGGGTCACCAGCCACCACTTTTTCCTTCCAAGACCCCTCTCTGCAGGCCACTGACTCCACCTGTCTTACCAGTCTGGATGAGTGGTTGTCAGACTTCTGTACAGTTCAATTTTCTGTCTGTTCTGGTTGTTTTTTTTTTTGTTTCTAAATTTGTTGTCCTTAATTTTGGTTGTGTGAGGAGGCACAGTGTGTTTACCTATGCCTCCATCTTGGCCAGAAGCTCTTTTGCTGTTTACTTTAAATCTCTAATCTACTTGAATTTATTCATGTGTATAGTGTAAGGTATTTATTATATTTATCTTTTTTCAAATGGCTAACCAGTTGTCCCAGAAGTATTCATTAAAAATTAAACTTCATTTATGCTCCAGTGATTTGAAATGGTGCATTTTTTATATCCTAAAATTTTCTATGTGCTGAATCTATTTCTGGCCTTTTTTTTTTTTTGAACTGGTCTAGGCATGCCACTATTCCTCATTGTTCTAATTAGAGTAAGTTTATAATATATTTTAATGTTTCCTAGGGTTAGTCCTCCCTTGTAAATTTTTTTTCTCGGGGATTTCTTGGCTACTCTCCCTTTCTTGTTCCACATGAACTTTATGCTTAATTTGTCTACTTCCATAAAAACATGTGTGGATATTTTTATTAGTATTGTATTGTTATTTTTAGAACACACGGAAATTTTCATGATGTTAAAATGTCTACAAAGATAAAGTATTGTTGATTTGTTTATGTCTATTATTGTTAGACTGTTCATTGTTAAGGAAGAATTTATGAAATTATACTATAGTGTGCTGTACCAGAATATAATGTCCAAGACAGGATTGGCTTTGTATGTTTTGTTTACTATTATATCCTTAGCATTTGGAATAATGTATGAATATTTGTTGAATTAATAAATATTTGTTAAATGAAGGAAGTTAGACAAAGGTTGTTTGTTTTGCTTGAGAAAATTAAAAGTATACTAAGATCATTAATTAGGCAAGAACTCATCATGAATACAGAAGAATATAAAATAGTATCATTGTAATTTGGGGTAAAATATTTTTATTCTGAAAATATGCTAGTTTACAAGATATTTTTATTCTGAAAAAAATGTTGTCTTGAGAACACAGAGCTCAGGAGTGACATGAAATGCTATACCATTTATAACATTTAACTTTTTCTTATTACATTCTCAGTTCAACTATATGTATATGAAGCAATGTGTAGAAAGTAGTACTATAGTACCTATTCAGCAGGAATGGCTGGATCATATGTTAATGCTGATACCCACATCTTTAAAGGAAGGGAAAAAAAGGGAAGAACTCGTTCAAAGTCTCATAAACGAAGTCTCAAGTGACTTTGAAAAAAGCATGAAGAGATATTTGGGTAAATAATATACAACACCTTTGCTCCCTTGCCCCTCCCAATGAAAAGCAGAAAAATGGATAATGAATGTGATATATTTAGTTATATGTATTCTTAGATATTATTTTTATTTAAGTGCTTGTTTTGAGCCTATAATATCAAAATATTTGTAATTTAAGTGTATTTTTATATACTTATTATTTAAGGGTAATTTTTATACACTTATTAGCCAAATGGCTTTTTGATTTTTCACTTTGTCTTTACAGTTGTTGCTATACATTTATTGGATTATAAGATAATACTAATGGATTTGGAGAGCTTTATTAGGGATTTAACCTTTGTAATTTTTATTGGAATAAATTTTCTTAAGGGGCTATGACAGTGACTTTTGAATAGAGAGAAGGAACAGAACTTATTGAAGCTTTACCATATTCGCCTCCAAAATAAGGGCAAAATAAGTATCGAGGATGTGATTTTGGTTCAAATAAAGAATTTTTTCTTATCATTTTAATACATAGAAAACTGTACCATCCAATATCAAAAGATAGAAACTTTGATTTGAGTAGGTCTTACAAGGATTTTCAAGAAATATTAATACATATGTATGTATTTTAGTGAAGAGTGTTCTCATGAAACCTCCAGTTAAATGGCTTGAAGATGAAGGAGGCCCTTTACCTGAATGCCCTGTGTGAGTAAATTATTTTAAAAACAGTGCTGCACCTAGATTTTGATAACAGATTGAAAATAAACTGATCTTACATTTAAGTTTGCAGCTGTGAAACTCAAAGTTATTTTGAACACACCTAAAAAAAAGTACTACTGTTTTCCCCCGTCTCCTACAGTATCCTCTACACTGTACTTGTCTAGTTGTTGGCTACACAATTAGGGGAACCTATATATAGTTCAACTTGCCCTTAAGGAAGCTGCCGTGTATGCCAGATAGATCTCTATCCCTTCTCCCCAGTACTAAGAACTGCTTTCATTTATCTCTGTCCAAGGTAACTGAATCAGAGCACAGTATATGTTAGCAGGGCACTCATGCCTGGACCATCAGCCTTCCTTACCAACAATTGATCTCTGTTCTCAGTATGGTGGTTACCACAGGGGAAAGGAGTAGGGGCAAGATAAAGAGGGTAAAGGGGGTCAAATATTTGGTGACAGAAGGAGATTAGACTTAGGGTGGTGAGGACACAATGTAATATACAAATGTATTATAAAGTTGTATACCTGAAACTTCATGTTATTAATGTTACTCCAATAAATTTAATTTTTTAAAAAGTTAAAAAAAATCTTTTATTGGACTTCTGCCAAGATGGAGGCATAGGTGGAAACACTGTGCCTTTTCCCACAACCAAGTTTGAATACAACAAAGGTTTGGAGAACAAAGACACAGCCACAGAACAGAAAATTGAACTATACAGAAGTTCAACAACAAAGAACTGTTCTACTGGATGGGTAAGAGGGGCAGAGCCAGCGGTGGAGCAGGGTTGGGCAGGTAAGATCCCCCGACCCCAGGCACCCAGGCATCCAGGGTAGCATCGGGCAGATCCAGTGAGGGCTCCAGACGGCGTGAGTGAGAAGTGAGACGGACCGCGCAACCCCCAGCAATGAACCCAGCAGTGGCTGACTGCGGTGGCACATTTGTGAGCAGTGGGACAAATTGCAAGGCCCATACATGCACAGAGGAAATCGCGTGGCCCGTGGTGGTGGCGGGAGGAAGCAAAGGATGCCCGCCATTGCTTTCCTTTAGCCCCGCCCCCATATACAGCTTCACAACCCAGCAACTGGGTCGCCGGGCCCTGGTGAACACCTAGGGCTCTGCTCCTCATATGTAACAGGCATGAACAGTACAAAATATGGCTCAAGAAGAACTCAAAGCCCCAGAGCCAATAACTCTAAGTGACCAGGAAATAGCGAACCTCTCAGATGCACAATTCAAGACACTGGTAATCAGGATACTCACAGAACTGGTTGATTTTAGCCACAAATTAGAGGAACATATGAAGGCTAAAATAATTGAAATGAAGGGAAATGCATAGGAAACCAATAGTGATGGAAAGGAAACTGGGACTCAAATCAAGGGAGTGGACCAGAAGGAAGAAAGAAATGCCCAAACAGGAAGAAGTGAAATTACAAGAATTCAAAAAAATGAGGAGAGGCTTAGGAACTTCCAGGACATCTTTAAACGTTCCAACATCCAGATTATAGGGGTACCAGAAGGGGAAAAGAAACAGCCACCAGTGGAAAACTTATTTGAACAAATAATAAAGAAGAACTTGCCCAGTCTGGCAAAGGACATGGACTTCCAGGAAATCAAGGAAGCTCAGAGAGTCCCAAAGAAGTTGAACCCAAGAAGGAACACACCAAGGCACATCATAATTACATTAGCCAAGATTAAAATGAAGGAGAGAATCCTAGAAGGAGCAAGACATAAGGGGACAATTACCTACAAAGGAGTGCCCATTGGACTGTCAGCGGATTTCTCAAAAGAGACCTTACAGGCAAGAAGGAGCTGGAAAGAAGTATTCCAAGTCATGAAATCCAAAGACCTACAGCCAAGATTGCATTATCCAGCAAAGCTTTCATTTAGAATGGAAGGAAAGATAAAGTGCTTCTCAGATAAGATCAAATTTAAGGAGTTCATCATCACCAAGCCCTTATTATATGAAATGTTAAAGGGACTTATCTAAGAAAAAGAGGATAAAAAATATGAACAGTGAAAGAACAGCAAACTCACAGTTATTAACAACCACACCTAAAACAAAAGCAAACCAAGAGGACAGCCAGATCAGGAGTGGAACCATAGAAATGAAGAACACATGGAGGGTTAGTAACAGGGGAGTGGGAGAAAGAGAAGTGGGGAGAAGATACAGAAAATAAGTAGCATAGATAGTAGGTAAAAAATAGATAGGGGAGGGCAAGAATAGTATGGGAAATATAGAATCTAAAGAACTTGAGACACGTGGACATAAACTAAAGGGAGGAATGGTGGGGGAGGGGGTGTGCAGGGTGGAGGGGAATGAAGGGGGAAATAGAACAACTGTAATGGTATAATCAATAAAATATATTAAAAAAAATAAAAACCACAGCACACACAAAAAAATCTTTTATTGATTCTAGAGAGAGGGGAAGGGAGGAAGAAAAAGAGGGAGAGAAACATTGATATGAGAAAGAAACTACAATCAGTTGATGTTTGCACATGTCCCAACTGAGTCCATACCTGCAACCCAGGACTCTGCTCCAATAGTGAATTGAACTGCAACCTTTTGGTTAGCAGGATGATTCCCAACCAACTGAGCCACACTGACCAGGGCCAGTGAAGTAATTAAACATCTTTTAAAATGACCTCTGTTCTTTCTTAAGATAATGCACTTTCAAGATCTTGATGTATTTTTATTACATGCATATCTCCTAATGTTCCCATGGCTGATGACATTTCCCTCTACTCAATCTCCTGTCTTCTCACTTTAATACTAATTTCATGTTATAAATATTATTTCTAAAGTTTAGAGTATATTGTTTGAGTTCTGTTTAATGTGGTGTATTGCTTTTCCAGTGGCCTGGATTATTCTAATCCTTGGCATTCTAGCTATGTGCAGACAAGAAGTCAAATATCAGCTAATTTACACATTGTTCATCCAATTATGAAAATGTTACTGGACCTTGGTTATATGACATTTGCTAATACAGTTTTGCTGGACTTAACAGGAATTAGGTAAAATCTCATATTTATTAATAATTAACATTTAAAATTTTAATGTCTCCCATTTGAATCTTTATGTTTTTGACTATATAATTTTTAAAACTAACTGATAAATCTTCATAACTTTTCTACAGATTTCAAAGAATTTTTAATTTATTTTACTTGTTTCAGCAATTGTGTATCAAGACCAATATCTATCATTTGCTTTAAAATCATTTTTATTTTTTCTCACAAATAGAGCTAAAGGCCCAATTGATTGTGAATCACTGAAAAATGATCTATCAATACAAGCTAGAAAGGCAGAGGAGAAGATAATGAACACATGGTACCCAAAGGTTATAAGTCTTTTTACCAAGAAGGAAGCACTAGATGGCATTAAACCTGAAAAACTGGATGCATTTTATAACTGTGTTTCCACACTTATGTCAAATCAGGTAAATATGCTTTATGTGTTTTAAATGATAATGTTATTAAATTAATTGAGTATTTTAAATAAAAGTCTATTTAGATAGTGCTAAGTAATTATTTTGAAGTAAATTATAAAAAAACATTTTGAGTATAATTTTACTTAAATAAATTAAGCAGAAAAATGATTTATTGCTGAAGCAATCTAAAATGAGAGGGAAGTCTAGAAGTATGTGTCAATATTCTGAGTGATTACTGGGTTCATGTTTAAAGACTATAATTGTCTATACCTTTATTGGACTATATTAACAGAAGAACTATCTCAGTAAACATATTTTTGAACTTATGAAATTCCAAGTTGATTTTCATTTTGTTTTCAGCAAAATTTTGGTCAAAATGTTGTTGATCATCTTTATATGACAAACAGAAAGAGATTATAAATTTTATGCAAATATATTTATGGGCTCCTCAGATTTTTACTATTGTAGAAATACATTTCTAGAAAAATAATTTTGAGTAAAAACTTTTCCTTGTGGGTGGTAAATATCTCCAAAGATTCCATGAATTTTGCAATGTATCTTTAAAGGTATAATATATATGTTGAAATATATTTACTATCTAGTATGTAACACTATAACTAATATACATTATTTGTTTTACCTTTATCTCCTTAAGAGCACTATGATCATTTGATAAGTGAAGAGATGAGGGGAATTTTGAAGATTATTTAGATCTTTATTTGCCTGCTTGAGTAAATTTCCAATAGTTGGTTCCTTATAAGAATGCATTATTCATACTCTGGTAACTTATTGTGCACATTTCTAAGTTCCAGTGGTTTCACCCTCAGGTATTGGTATGCTGGAAATCTGATTCTTCAGACAAAACAGCAAACACAATTCTGGTTTGTAGTGTTTGCTAATTTCCATGGTGTAAATATTCCCACCATGGTGATTTTTAAGCATCCAAGGGTTTAGTAACTTTCTCACAAAAATTTTAAATGTGGAACAATTGGCTTTTGTGACAGTAGCAGCTGGCAGTAGCTTTACCACTGTCCCTCACCCCATGTGCATGTCTACCCATTAACCCTTGACCTTGGATGTCAGGTCTCCCCTTCCCTCAGTTTTCACTGTGTTGTTTGGTCTTCTGGAATGTTTTATGTACGAGGGACAAAATCACTAGAGAACGTGTTAGATTCTGAGTTTCCAGTTTAAGATTGTTGATATTCTTTAAGAAATTTAAAGTTTGCATATGTTTTTCTATTTAATATTTTAGAATACATTTATTAAGAATATATTGTGCTGAATGAACACAATTTTCAGAACTAAATAAATTGACAGAATGACTTAATTATAGACCATAAGTTCACTGATTTTAGTTGAAGGTTTAATTTGTACTTTCTAAAATAATAGTAATATGATATCATGCAGCTAAAGGATCTCTTAAAGAGAACTGTAGAAAGATTTGTAAAAGTCTTTGACCAAGAAGATCAACAAGGGCTGCCAATATTTAAGATGGAATTGACATTTGATGATGATAAAATGGAATTTTACCCTACTTTTCAAGATTTGGAAGATATTATTTTGGGTTTGGTAGAGCGAATAGCTGAAGCTCTGCAGGTATTATGTTGTCTTTACCTATCATATGTAAGAATTTGATATGGCTCTTTTTCAGAATTTTAAATTGAGTTGAAGCTTTATAAAATATTTATATACACAAAATATTATAATTCTTTGCTTTATTTCCACTCTTCAAGTCATTCTATGTTTTTTTAAAAAAGTGTTTTCTCTTTGAGAAAGTCTCCTGGCTGAAGTTAATTTTTGTCCCTTAGGAGTTTTATTGTACAATAATTGTAATGTTTTTGTGCATGTCTCATCTTCCCTAATGAGCTGTGAGCTACTTAAGTACTAGATCCAAGTTGTTTGTTTTTTTATAGAGCTTTCTAGTATAGTCACTTTGACATGATAGTTTCTTAATAAATATTTATTGAATGATAGAGAAGTAACCCAATGTAAGTTTTATATCACACTACAACCTGTACAATACAACTTTAAATCGTTATTTGCATCAAGTTATCTTTTCTTGAGCAACTGAAATCTGAAAAGAATGTTAAAAAATATAAGATCTACACATAGAGCAATAACACAGATATTTACTTTTTAAAATGTTTTTTTTCTTTATGTTAGAATGTCCAAACCGTACCCTCTTGGCTCTCAGGAACTTCAACAACTGTAAATCTTGACACAGAACTTCCCGAACATGTGTTACAGTGGGCTCTTGATACGCTGAAGGCAGCAGTACATCGTAACTTAGAAGGTGCAAGACAACATTATGAGACATATGGTATATGTGACAAATATATTATACCTTTTTTATCACAAAAGAATCACACTCTATTTTTACTAGAATTTGGTCAGATATTTGGTTGTCTGGGGTTGCCATGAAAGAGCAGGGAGAGCCAGAAGTTAGAATGGAGATAGATTTTGGCAGCATGAAGGATCAAATCCAAGAAACTTAGAATTCTGTTGTATGGTCCAAAGGGCCAATACTAACTGTAACAGGGTGATAAAGCCAAAAAGGAAGCAGAGTATTCCAATATTCCAGATATTGGAATAAGGACAAAGCTAATTCCAGGGTGAAGGCAAGGTAAGTTCTAAGAATATTTGAAAAGATTGCAGCTCAATTTTGTAGTCTCCTCAAGTGTATATAAGATCAGGATAGATAATTGTTATTTGACATTCTCTTTTTTTTGTTTTTAAGATTTTATTTATTTATCTTTAGAGGGGAAGGGAAGGAGAGAGGGAGAGGAACATCAATGTATGGCTGCCTCTCGTATATTCCCTGTTGGGAACTGGCCTGCAGCCCAGGCACGTATCCTGACTGGGAATCGAACCTCGATCCTCTGGATTGCAGGCCTGCACTCAATCCACTGAGCCACACCAGCCAGGGCCATTCTCTTAGGCAAAACCTTTTATTAACTGCCTTATTTGTATTTCTAAGTTATTTTAAGATCATTACATACCCTATTATCTTTCATTTAAGTGATCTGTGTTTAACCTGGTTTGCTTAAGTCCATTTTATTTTATTCTATCTAATAATGTATGTTCATGCACTATTAGTAATGATATTTAATTGAGCCCTGACTAGTGTGGCTCAGTGAATTGAGTGCTGGCCTGCAAATCAAAGGGTCTCTGTTTTGATTCCCAGTCAGGGAACATACCTGGGCTGCAGGCCAGGTCCCAAGTAGGGAGCGCATGAGAAGCAACTGAACATTGATGTTTCTCTCTCTCTCTCTCCTTCCTTTCCCCTCTCTCTAAAAATAAATAAATAAAATATTTAAAAATAGTATTTAATTGAATAGGCTACTTCATTCAATGATCATATAAAAAAGCACTTGATCTTTTTAAAAGGGTATTATTCAGATTTAAATTAGATTATTAATTTTCAGTTGAAAAGTATAATTGGCTTCTTGATGGCACTGCAGTCGAGTTGATAGAGACTTTCCAGGCAGAAGATCATACTTTTGATGAATACACAGAGGTGAGTCGCAATTCTGTTTTTCATTGATATCTTTTGAAATTTTTTAAAAAAATTTAATTCAAGTTCAAGTACAGTTTTCTGTCTTATATTCCCAGCCCTGCCCACCACCCCCAGTGTGAAATTTTTTTAAATTATATTTTATTTTAGAAAATAAATGTTTCTTTTTTTAAATTATTTTATTGTTGTTCAAATACAGTTGTCTGCATTTACCCCCCCCCACCAATCACCCCCCACCAGCCATCCCAACCTCCCTTCCCTGATTCCATCCCACCTTGGTTTTGTCCATGTGTCCTTTATAGTTGTTCCTGAAAACCCTCCCAACTTCTCCTCCAACTGTCCTCTCCCTACTCCCCTCTCATTACTGTCTGAAGTTCACTGTCTCTGGTTATATTTCACTTTCTTATTTGTTTTGTTGATTAGGTTCCACTTAAAGGTGAGATCATATGGTATTTGTCTTTCACTGCCTGGCATATTTCACTTAGCATAATGCTCCAGTTCCATCCATGCTGTTGCAAAGGGTAGGCGCTCCTTTCTTTCTGCTGCACAGTATTCCATCATGTACATGTACCATAGTTTTTTGATCTACTCATTTACTGATGGGCACTTGGGTTGCTTCCAGCACTTGGTTATTGTAAATTTTGCTGCTGTGAACATTGGGATGCATAGGGTCTTATGGATTAGTGTTTTATGGTTCTTAGGATATAATCCCAGCAATGGAATTGCTGCATCAAAAGGCAGTTCCATTTTTAGTTTTATGAGGGAATTTCATACTGTTTTCCACAGTGGCTGCACCAGTCTGCATTCCCAGCAACAGTGCACTAGGGTTCCCTTTTCTCCACATCCTCCCCAACACTTGTTCTTGATTAGTTTATGATGGCCATTCTCATCAGTGTGAAGAGGTATCTCATTATGGTTTTAATTTGCATCTCTCTGATAGCTAGTGATACTGAGCATCTTTTCATGTGTCTCTGGACCCTGTATGTCCTCCTTGGAGAAGTGTCTGTTTAAGTCTTTTGCCCATTTCTTAATTGGGTTGCTTGTCTTCTTAGAGTGGAGTTGTGTGAGTTCTTTGTATATTTTGGAGATCAAACCCTTGTCTGAGGTATCAGTGGCAAATATGTTTTCCCATGTGGTTGGTTCTCTTTTCATTTTAATGCTGTTTTCTTTAGCTGTGCAGAAACTTTTTATTTTGATGAGGTCCCATTTGTTTATTCTTTCCTTTATGTCCCTTGTTCTAGGAAACATATCAGTGAAAATATTGCTGCATGAAATATCTGAGATTTTCCTGCTTTTGTTCTCCTCTAGGACTTTAATGGTGTCATGACTTATATTTAATCTTTTATCCACCTTGAATTTATTTCGGTGTATGGTGTAAGTTGGTGCTCAAGTTTCATTTTTTGCTTGTAGCTGTCCAGCTCTCCCAACACCATTTGTTGAAGAGGCTGTTTTTACTCCATTTTATGTTGCTGCCCCTTTTTTGAACACTAATTGACCATAGAGTCTTGGATTTATTTCTGGAATCTCTGTTCTGTTCTGTTGTTCTTTGTGCCTGTTTTTATGCCAGTACCAGGCTGTTTTGATTACTGTGGCCTTGTAATACAGTTTAGTATCAGGCTTGTGATACCTCCTACTTTGCTCTTCTTTCTCAAAATTGCAGCAGCTATTTGAAGTCATTTATGGTTCCATATAAATTTTTGAAGTGTTTGCTTTATGTCCATGAAATATATCATTAGTACTTTATAGGTACTAATGATGATGTTAATTCTTTTTTAACCCTTTTATTATTTTATTTTATTTTTTTGTTTGAAATAGATTTTTAAATATATTTTATTGATTATACCATTACAGTTGTTCTATTCCCCCCCTTCATTCCCCTCCACTTGCACACTCCCTCCCCGACCATTCTCCCCCCCTTAGTTTATAACCACGTGTCTCAAGTTCTTTAGATTCTATATTTCCCCTACTATTCTTGCCCTCCCCCCTATCTATTTTCTACCTACCCTCTATGCTATTTTCTGTGCCTTCTCCCCCCTTCTCCTCCTCCCACTCCCCTGTTGCTAACCCTCCATGTGTTCTTCATTTCTATGGTTCCACTCCTGATCTAGCTGTCCTCTTGGTTTGCTTTTGTTTTAGGTGTGGTTGTGAATAACTGTGAGTTTGCTGTCCTTTCACTGTTCATATTTTTCATCTTCTTTTTCTTATATAAGTCCCTTTAGCATTTCATATAATAAGGGCTTGGTGATGATGAACTCCTTGAACTTGACCTTATCTGAGAAGCACTTTATCTGTCCTTCCATTCTAAATGAAAGTTTTGCTGGATAAAGCAATCTTGGCTGTAGGTCTTTGGATTTCATGACTTGGAATACTTCTTTCCAGCCCCTTCTTGCCTGTAAGGTCTCTTTTGAGAAATCCGCTGACAGTCTGATGGGTACTCCTTTGTAGGTGACTGTCCCCTTATCCCTTGCTGCTTCTAGGATTCTCTCCTTCATTTTAGTCTTGGCTAATGTAATTATGATGTGCCTTGGTGTGTTCCTTCTTGGGTCCAACTTCTTTGGGACTCTCTGAGCTTCCTGGATTTCCTGGAAGTCTATTTCCTTTGCCAGACTGGGGAAGTTCTCCTTTATTATTTGTTCAAATAAGTTTTCCACTCGTGGCTGTTTCTTTCCCCCTTCTGGTACCCCTATAATTTGGATGTTGGAACGTTTAAAGATGTCCTGGAGGTTCCTAAGCCTCTCCTCATTTTTTTGAATTCTCATTTCTTCATTCCTTTCTGGTGGGATGTTTTGTTCTTCCTTCTGGTCCATTCATTGATTTGAGTCCCAGTTTCCTTTCCATCACTATTTGTTTCCTGTGTATCTCCCTTCATTTCAATTAGTTTAGCCTTCATATGTTCCTCTAATTTGTGACTATAATCTACCAGTTCTGTGAGCATCCTGATAAACAGTGTTTTGAATTGTGCTTCTGAGAGGCTGGCAATTTCTCGGTCGCTTAGTTATCGGCTCTGGGACTTTGAGTTCTTCTTGCGCCATCTTTTGGGCTGTTGGTGCCTGTTCCTTAGCAGGATCGGAGGCCTAAGGTGTTCACTAGAGCAGGGCAACTCAGTCGCTGGGTTGTGACGTTGCATGTGGGGGCGGGGTCAACGAGGAACTATGGCGTCCCGTCTGCCACCTCCCGCCGCGGCCCCCACAGGTGCTGCAGCTGCCACTGTTACGGGGCCCAAGGGTTTCGTTCCACTGCATGCGAGTGTGCCACTGCAGTCAGCCCTCCACAGGGTTTGCCCCCTGGGGCCTGCGTGGTCCGTCTCACTGTGCGCGAATGTGCGACCTTGGTCAGTCTGCCCCGCACCCTAACTGATTCCGGGCTGCCTGTGGGCCTAGGTCGGGGGATCTGTCCTGCCTGACCCTGCTCGCTGCTGGCTCCGCCCCTCTTACCATCTCCATTGAACGGTTAGTGGTTGTCGGAATTCCGTATAATTCAGTTTTCTGTTTTTTGCTGTGTCTTTGTTCTCCAAACCTTTGTTGTATTCAAACTTGGTTGTGGGAGAAAGCATAGTGTTTCCACCTATGCCTCCATCTTGGCGAAAGTCCTGATGATGTTAATTCTTTCGATCCATGAACATGGTATATGTTTCCATTTGTTTGTGTCTTCCTTGATTTCTTTCTTCAGTGTTGTGTAGTTTTCTGAGTATAGGTTTTTTATCTCCTTGGTTAGGTTTATTCCTATGTACTTTAATTTTTTTGTTACTATATCAAATGGGATTTTTCCCCCTGATTTCTGCTTCTGCTGTTTCATTGTTGGTATACAAAAATGTCTTTGATTTCTGGATATTGACTTTATATCCCATGGTTTTGCCAAATTCATTTATTAGGTTGAGCAGATTTTTGGCAGAGTCTATAGGATTTTATAAGTCTACTATCATATCATCTGCAAACAATGACAGTTTTGTTTCCTCTTTTTCAATTTGGATGCCTTTTATTTCCTTTTTTTATCTGATCACTATGGCTAAAGCTTCTGATACTATGTTGAATAGAAGTGGTGAAAGTGGACAACCTTGTCTTGTTCCTGATCTTAAGTGGAAAAGATTTTAGCTTTTGCCCATTGAGAGTGATGTTGGCTGTAGGTCTCTCATATATGGCTTTCATTATGTTGAGGAATGCTCCCTCTATTTCCACCTTGCTGAGCGTTTTTATCATACATGGGTGTTGTAATTTATCAAATGTTTTTCCCACATTTATTGATATCATGTGATTTTTGTCTTTGCTTTTGTTTATGTGATGTATTACATTTATTGATTTGTGAATATTGTACCACCCTTGCATCCCTGGGATGAATCCCACTTGGTCATGGTGTATGATTTTTTAATGTATTGCTGGATGTGGTTTGCCAATATTTTGTTGAGGATTTTAGCATCTATTTATCAGTGATACTGGCCTATAGTTTTCCTTCTTTGTTGTGTCTTTATCTGGTTTTGGGATTAGGATGTTGCTGGCTTTATAAAAAGAGTCTGGGAGTTTTTCATCTTCTTAGGTTTTTTGGAATAGTCTGTGTAAGTTAGGAGTTAGCTCTTCCTTAAATGTTTTGTAAAATTCTCCTGTGAAACCATCCAATCCAGGGCTTTTGTGTGCTGGGACTTATTTCATTACTGCTTCAATTTCATCAGCTGTTACTGGTTTGATTAGGCTTTCTGCTGCTTCTTCATTCAGTTTTGGAAAATTATATTTTTCCTAGAAATTTGTCCGTTTCACCCAGGTTTTCAAATTTATTGGCATATAGTTATCCATAGCAATTTCTTACAATCCTTTGTATTTCTGTGGTATCATTGTAGTCTCTTCTCTCTCATTTCTGATTCTATTTATTTGAGTACTCTCTTTTTATCTTAAAAAATCTGCTTAAAGGCTTGTTGATTTTGTTTATCTTTTTGAAGAACCAGCTCCTGGATTTATTGATCTTTAGAATTGTGCTTTTAGTCTCTATGTCATTTAATTCTGCTCTGATCTAGGTTATTTTCTTTATTCTACTTGCTCTGGGCTATCTTTGTTGTTGTTCCTCCAGTTTTTGTAGAGGTTAGGTTAGGGTGTTTATTTGAACTGTTTCTATCTTTTCTAGGTAGTCCTGTATTGCTATGAACTTCCCTTCCAGGACTGCCTTCACTGTTTCCCACAAGTTTTGGATTGTTGTGAATTCATTTTAATTTGTTTCCAGAAACTTTTTAATTTCTTCCTTGATCTCATTCTTAATTATTTCATTGTTTAATAGCATGCCATTCAGTCTCCATGAATGTTAGTGTTTTTGAGTTTTTTTTCTTGAGGTTTCTGGTTTCAGTCCCTTGTGGTCTGAGAAAATATTTGATATTATTTCAATTGTCTTGAATTTGTTGATGTTGGTTTTGTGTGCTCTCATGTGGTCTATCTTTGAAAATGTTCCATGTGTATTTTGCTTCTTTGGGATGAAAGAAGACTTATATATCTATCAGTTAAGTCCATTTTATCTAGGACATTGTTCAATGCCACAATATCTTTGTTAATATTTTGTATGGGAGATCTATACATTCTTGACAGTGAGGTTTTAAAATCACCTACTATAATTGTGTTTCTGTCAATATCTTTCTTGAAATTCTCCAAAATTTTCCTTATATATTTGGGTGCTCCTCTGTTGAGTGAAGAATATATGTTTATAGTGTTTATGTCTTCTTGATGGATTCTTTGCTAGAGTATTATGAAGTGACCTTCTGGGTCTCTTTTTATGGCCTTTGTTTTGAAGATTATTTTGTCTGATATGACTGTTGGTATCCCTGCTTTTTTTTCCCTGTCCATTTGCTTGGAATGTTTTTTTCCAGCCCTTTGCTTTCTACTGTTTTTTTTCCAGTCCTTTTCTTTCAGTCTGTGTAGGTGTTTCGTCTGAGGTGGGTCTCTTATAGGCAGCATATATGTGGGTCATGCTTTCTTATCCATTCAGCTATTCTCTGTCTTTTGATTGGAGCATTGAATCCATTTAAGTTGAAGGTTATTATTCATATGTACATATTCATTGCCATTTTACTTCCTTTGTAGCTGTATTCCTCTCTCTCTCTCACTCTTTTTCTTCCTTTCCTAAAGCAGTCCCTTTAGCATATCTTGCAGTGCTGGTTTGGAGAAGGTGTAATCTTTGAGACTTCTTTTATCTGGAAATCTCCTAATCTGGCCTTCCCTTTTAATTGAGAACCTTGCTGGTTAGAACAGTCTTGGTTGCAGGCCTCTGTTTGTCATTACCTGGACTATTCCTGTCCAGTCCTTTCTGGCTTGTAGTGTTTCCATTGAGAAGTCAGCTGCTAACCTTATCAGGGCTCCCTTGTATGTTACTTCCTGTTTCTCCCTCGCTGCCCACAAGATTTTCTCTTTGTCTCTGAAACTTGGCATTTTAATTATGTTGTGTCTTAAAGTGGGCCTCTTTGGGTTCATCTTGATTGGGACTCTCTGTGTTTCCTGGATTTGTGTGACTTTTTCTCTCATCTAATTAAGAATGTTTTCCGTCATTAGTTTTTCAAACAGGTTTTATATCCCTTGCTCCTCTTCTTTTTCTTCTTCTGGTATCTGTATTATTTGGATAAATTATGTATCATGCTGTTCTGCAGTTCCCTTAACACCTCTTCATTCTTTCTGAGCCTCTTTTCCTTTTCTTGCCATTTCTGGGTGTTTTTTTTTCTACTTTTTTCTACAGCTCACTGATTCAGTCCTCTGCTTCATTTAGCCTGCTTTTGATTCCTTCTACTGTATTCTTCAATTCAGGAATTGTATTCTTCGTTTCCTCATGGCCCTTGTTGATAGTTTCTATTTCCTTTTTCATGTTGATACAGTTTGCATAGTTTCCCTGCAGTTTTTGGTAATTCTCAGAGATCTCATTGAGCTTCCTTATAACCATTGCTTTAAACTCAGTATCTGATAGTTGACTTGCCTGTGTTACTTTTAGCATTCTTTCTGAGGCTTCTTCCTTTACTTTCATTTGGGGTTTGTTTTTTTGTATTCTCATTATTTGTGAGACTCTTCTTGTTAGCTTCTGCTTCTTAAATTGATCTGTTCTGACTCCCTGGGTTTGTGCTGTGAACTTCTATGGTAGGAGACCTGTGAGATTCAGTGCTGCTGTCTCCTTGATCTGAATTTGCTGCTCTTGGGATGTCTTTTATGTTGGCTCTCTGGATGTCTTTGGGTTTTGATTGTTGTTGGGTCTTTCTTTGGTAGGTCTTTCCCTCTAGCTGGTTAACTGAGGGTCACTCCACCCACCACCTCTTGTGTACCATTGTGCCAGTGCAGACAGGTTGTGTTGAAGCTGGTTCTTCTCTCTGTCTGATGATTTGAGGCTTCACTTTCACTATTGTTCAGTTGTTTGTTCTGGGTAATTTCTCCACCATTTAGTTATAATTTCAGATTGGTCTTGGGGGGAGGTTAGTGTGGCTTCCACTCACTCCTTCACCATCTTCCTTTATTATCTATTGGTGGTTCCTTTGTTGGTGGGTTTTCTCTTCCAGAAGGTATACTGCTATTCACAGCTCCCACCTATTCTTTCATGTGATCAGTTGGAGGGGGAAGGCAAAATGCAATAAGACAGCGGGAGTATATTCTATGGAATGTAAAGTACCAACCCATAGAGAAGAGATAGAAGATCCTTTAGATATCCTTTAGATAGTGTTAATTGTGATATTTCACCCAAATATCAACTTTTTAGAAAGGGTGGGAAAAGGATAAGACTTACTACAAGTGGGAAGGATTATGAGTTGAATCCAGGAAACAGTGAGCTTGTGAGAGGTCAGATTATGAGATATAGTGAGAGTAAAAGATAGAAAATAGGTGTAGTGTGCAAGAGAATAGAGTTAACCATAACAGTGATAAAGTACTGGAAGACACTGAAATGGGCTAAGATCTGGGAGCAGTACTGTGTAGAATTTACAATTATATGGAACAACAATTATTTACAATAATACCAGAACAACAATCATATGACAGAATCTATATGCTCTGAATAACAAAAATAGGACATACATGACATGACCTAGAGTTGTGTGCTATTGGCACACAAGTGAAGTGAAAGAAGGAAAATTAAAATACACTATGAAAGAGAAAACAAGGAAAACTAGTCAAACAATGCAATTAAGAAAATGATAAAAATTAAACAGAAAGAAGAGAAATAAAAAATACTAATAAAATAAAAGAAGTAAAAATAATGAAAAAATAGTAATAATACAAATAAACAATACCATGCAAGTTCTCTGGAATAGAAAAGTGAAAAAAATATGGAGCGCTTCACAAATTTGCATGTCATCATTGTGCAGGGGCCATGCTAATCTTCTGTGTATTGTTCCAGTTTTAGTATATGTGCTGCTGAAGTGAGCACTGCTTAATAGTTATTGTTTTATGTGTATGTGTGTATATCATTAGGATTTTATCTATGCAATTTCATGTTATTTGCAAATAGATATTGTGTTCTTCATTTTTTAACTTAATTTTGGCTTGTTCTATTATAGTTGTCCCAATTTTATCCCCTTTGGCCTCCTCCATCCCACCCCAACCCCTGCTCCCATAGTCTCTCCCCACCCTGTTGTCCATGTCCATGAATCATTCATACATGTCCTTTGACTACTTTCTTACCTTTCTTACCACCATTCCTCTGCCCCCTTTTCCTCTGGCAGTTGTCAGTCTGTTCCCTATTTCCATGTCTCTGGTTCTGTTTTGCTTAGAACCAGAGACATTAGTTTATTTTATTCATTAGATTCCTCTTATAAGTATTATTCCTAAGAATCTTGAAACACTAATTCAAAAGAACTTATGCACCTTGATGCAGCACTATTTACAGTAGCTTAGTGTTAGGAACAGCCTAAGTACCTATAAGTAGATAAATGGGCTAAAAAATTGTAGTTCATCTACAGAATGGAATACTTATGCAGATGAAAGAAAGAAGGAATTCTTATCCTTTGCAACAGCATGGATGGAACTGGAGACTATTATGCTAAGTGAGATAAGCCAAATGGTGAAAGACAAATACTTCTTAATTTTTAATATGGATGCCTCATATTTATTTTTCTTGCCTAATTGCCCTGGTTAGTTCAATATTGAGTTCAATATTGAGTGGAAGTGTTTAGAGAGGATATCTTTACCTTACTCTAGATCTTAGGGAAAACATTAATTTTTTAAAAACCATTAAATATAATGTCAGTTGTAGATTTATCCTAGATACTCCTTATCAAGTTGAGGATGTTATCTTCTATACCTAGTCTGTGAAATGTTGTTAATGTAAGGGTTGAATTTTGCTAAATGCTTCTTCTGCCTCTATTGAGATGATTATGTGTTAATATTATTCTAATGTGCATACTTTTTACCTTATTTCAGTTTTATGTGTCTATAAAACTATATTATAAATTCATAAATTCATAATTTGCAAAACAAGAGATGGTATATTCTCCTTTATTTGTATTTTGCTATGTATCCTAATATAATGCTGTGTAGAGAGTAGGCAAAATAATGTTTTATGAGCTAACAGCTAAACTTTTTGTGGTCTTTGCCATAACTTATATTATCTATAAACCCTAAATCTCTAGACTGAGCATATGTTTCATTGGGCTTTACAATGATTTTTTCCTTAGGTCTAGTATTTTCTGTAAAATTTTCTGGAATATTATACTTTGTTGATGATATATTTAACTGTTTAAAAATTTATTTTTAGGTTTAGCAATATATCCCTAAATTTCTTTGTCAATACTAGACATACTGTAATTGTGGTTTATATACCATATTTTGAATATGGTTGTAGTTTAATATAGCATAAAACTCCATTGTATTGATATACTAGTTTTTCTACTGTAAATGGATATTTCCATTGTTTCCACTGTGCCATTTTTTCTTTAATTCAGCCCATTTTCTTTTTCTCATCTGTTAATTACATTTCAGAAAATTTAGATGATTAGTTGAGAACAAGAACACACCTGTTCTTTTTCCAGTACCATCAGCTCTATCTACTCTCTGGTACTTTTCCAACCAAGAGCCAAACAAGTGTTCAGTAGTCTTTGAATTAATTAATATCCTCAGCTCCCTTAAACATTGAAAGCTTTAAGCCCAACCCACAAAATACTGGAGACAGAAAAATAGGGTAGCTTTCAGAGAAAGGGAAGTAAAGGGAAAGTCTCTTTAAGGAGTTAAAAAAAGAAATTGGGTATTTTGGTAGTGGGTAGACATTGGGTGAGTAAGAAGGTAGAGAGGCAACATTAAAGATGGATTGTGGAATTAAGCCAAAGTTGTCCAAAGTTGATAGGTATATTTTAGTTACAGAAAATGCAACATAACTTGTCAGTTTCTTTCCATACTTCTTTGTTTAATTTTGATAAACTATCCCAGTATCTGATTATTAACAATGTATAAATTTCAATATTTGGGATCTTTGTAATGGCAGAACACAATGTTTTTCTCCTGCATTATATTGACCAAAACCAAAAAATTCTTTATACATATTTCTTTTCTTGAAGATTGAATTAGAATCTTCAGTGAGGTATCAATAATGGCACAAACAAGTACTTGTCAGCTACACAAATTGCCACATAATACAGATTTGTTTCTAAACAGAGAGATGAGTTGACTTTGGGATAGTTTTTTTTTATATCAATAATTACTGATGGAAATTTTACTTTCTAAAATTTTAGATATTAATGCTGTAAATAGTACCATATTCAATATTTACTGGTAGATTGGCAAATTCCTTAGTGAAAGGACAGGTGAAAAAAAAAGACTTATGCACACAAAGGGAAAATTTTAATCACTTAGCAAAAAAGAATGAGTTTGCATTTATATTTTATATAATTAAGTTAACCATAATACTATACAAAACACTGATGAGTTAAAATGCTAAACATTTTTTGCTATAAAATGTTTTTTTTTAAGCTTGTAGGAAGATTTTCCACTCTTGCCTCAGAAATAATGCTTTTGCCTCAGTGGGTTCATTTCCCTATGGTTCGTTTGGATTGTGAAGATTTGAAGACAGGCCTAACAAATAAAGCAAGAACCTTTGCAAATATATTATTAAATGACATAGCTTCAAAACATAGAAAAGAAAATGAATGGTAAGTAGAATTAATTGCCACATTTTAGAATTATCAGGCTAAAAGAAATATTTTGCTAATAATAACTCTTGTTTAAAAACAAAAGATTAAAATATTAGTAGTACTTACTACTTTTTCTCCATAGCTGCCTCTCAAGGAGGTTTCTTTGTAGAAGCATTGGTTCAGTTTTGTTTTGTTTGACACTGTTTCAGACTGGTTTTGAGGCAACACAGTATTAAAAAAGAGAAGAAATTGAAATAAACCCATATTTGGACACAGGTTGAATGAAAATGGAAAGATCACAGACATTCAGTGATATTGGGAATATCTGGAATTATTCCTGACCCCAGTATTTATGTGTTACATCACCTAGCTTTTCTCACCTCCAAAATGGACACATAACACGTACTTTGTAAGGCAGCTATAAAATTGGATTAATAAATTTGTGGCCCACTAGCTGAATGTGTGTATATGCCATTTGCTTACTTCACAGTTTGGTTTGTCATCTGCGTGGGCTACCGTGTTCTCATTTTGTTTGCCTGCTTTTCTTTTACTTCAATGTCTCTCTCTAAAGCACTCAGATGCTGCTCTAGCAGATGCTCCCCCAGCACTATCATACATCTTTTTTGCACTATCCACTTTAATACATACTTCCTACATTTTTGATAAAAATAAAATTAAAAATAAAAGAATACCTAGGACAAAAAAAGAAGTAACTATCAAGCCCTACATGATCTCACCCCTGCTTACCTCCCCAACTTTATTTTTTTATTATTTTTATAATGTATTTTATTGATTATGCCATTACAGTTGTCCCATTTCCCCCCTTCATTCCCCTTCACCCTGCATACCCCCTCCTACCCACATTCCCCCCCTTTAATTCATGTCCATGTGTCATAAGTTCTTTAGCTTCTACATTTCCCATACTACTCTTGCCCTCCCCCTGTCTATTTTCTCCCCACCATCTATGCTACTTGTTCTCTGTACCTTTTCCCTATTGTCTTCCTCCCACTCCCCTGTTGCTAACCCTCCATGTGATCTACATTTCTGTGGCTCTGCTCCTGATCTAGTTGTCCACTTAGTTTGCTTTTGTTTTAGGTGTGGTTGTTAATAACTGTGAGTTTGCTATCCTTTCACTGTTCATATTTTTATCTTCTTTTTCTTAGATAAGTCCCTTTAGCATTTCATATAATAAGGGCTTGGTGATAATGAACTCCTTTAACTTGACCTTATCTGAGAAGCACTTTATCTTTCCTTCCATTCTAAATGAAAGCTTTGCTGGATAAAGCAATCTTGGATGTAGGTCTTTGGATTTCATGACTTGGAATACTTCTTTCCAGCCCCTTCTTGTCTGTAAGGTGTCTTTTCGGAAATCAGCTGACAGTCTGATGGGAACTCCTTTGTAGCTGACTGTCCCCTTATCTCTTGCTGCTTCCAGGACTCTCTCCTTCATTTTAATCTTGGCTAATGTAATTATGATGTGCCTTGGTGTGTTCCTTCTTGAGTCCAACCTCTTTGGGATTCTCTGAGCTTCCTGGACTTCCTGGAAGTCTATTTCCTTTGCCAGATTGTGGAAGTTCTCCTTTATTATTTCTTCAAATAAGTTTTCCACTTGTTGCTCCTCCTCTTCCCCTTCTGGTACCCCTATAATTCAGATGTTGGAATGTTTAAAGATGTCCTGGAGGTTCCTAAGCCTTTCCTCATTTTTTTGAATTCTTGATTGTTCATTCTTTTCTGTTTGGTTCTTTATTCCTTCTGGTCCACTCCATTGATTTGAGTCCCAAGTTCTTCCATCATTATTGGTTCCCTGTGCATTTTCCTTCATTTCACTTAGTGTAGTCTTCATTTGTTCCTCTAATTTGTGACCAAAATCAACCAGTTCTGTGAGCATCCAGATGACGAGTGGTTTGAACTGTGCATCTGATAGGTTGACTATCTCTTGGTCACTTAAAAGTATTGGCTCTGGGGCTTTGATTTGTTCTTGTTTGAGCCATAATTTTTTAGTCTTGTTGGGCCAGTTATGTAGTGAGGGGCAGAGCCTTAGGTGTTTACCAGGGTGGGGCAACTCACCTCCCTGGGTTGTGATCCCTTGTGAGGGCAGGGTCGGAGAGGGAATACTGGCACTTGCTCCACTTTCTGTTGGATTTCAGTCCTCTCTGCTGCTTCCCACAGGCAAATTGGGCCCTTCTGGTGCTGGTTCCCAGGTGGGTGGGTTTGTGTACATTCTAGGACCCTGTGGGTCTCTCCAACAAACTCTCCAGTGGTGCTGGCAGTCTCTCCCGGCACCTTTTCAATTGGTGCTTTTAGGCTTTATTTCCCTTCACTGGGGCCCTGGGTTGCATGGTCTGTCTCACTGCCCATTTTTACCTAGTTTATCTGCATGCAAATGTGTGACTGCAGTCAGCCAACCACCTTTCATGCTCTGTTCCTTTTCTCCCTGCACCCAAGGTCTGCTAGCCCTGTGCTGCCTGTGCTCCCAGGGGTTTGGCAGCCTCTGACTGTTCCTGCTGCAGCCCATCTCCACAGGCCACCAACTCTGCCCCTCTAACAGGTCTGGTTGAATGGTTGTCGGACTTCTGTACAGTTCAATTTTCTGTTTGTTCTGGTTGTGTTTTTGTTTCTAAATCTTTGTTGTTCTTAGTTTTGGTTGTGCGAGGAGGTACAGTGTTTCCACCTATGCCTTCATCTTGGCCAGAAGTCCTCCCCAACTTTATTTTATATCTTCATTTTTGTATTCATGTTAGCCTGCCTGCCATTCATGAAATATGCCAACCTCATTGCTACCTCAGGCTGTTTACCTTGCTTCTTTTTTCTCTTGGAGGCTTTTCCCTGATATGTGCAGGACTCACTGTATTCTTTTTTCATATTCACTATCACCTCCCTAAACAGCCCTTCCCTGGCCACTCTATATAAATAGTGGTCCTTTCTCTACACTCCATAAATCTTTATCTTGCTTTCTTTTTCTTCATAGAACTTTTTACTACCTAACGTTGTGCTATGTATTTATATGCATTGTCTCTTGACTTGAATGTAATCTTTATGAGAGAAAGGATTTGATCTTTAGCTGGTAGAGCTCCCCTGCTTAGAACTTTGCTTAGCATATTGTAGATGCTCATTTATTAAATTAATGAAGTATGTTTACCACATAATAGAAATAAAATATCTGCATGAGCTAAATTTATTTTTTAAAGTTACCTCTTTTATACTTTGCTTTTGTGTGAGGTTTATCTGATATTTCTAGTAATGGCATGACAATACAGATATTGCAAAGCACAGAGAAAAAGTTATAAGAAATCTACCTTTAGTTTAATAAGTGACTATAAGATATCTATTCTCACATACTCGTGATACTCTAAGGGAATTGTAGATTTTAAAAAATGTATACAAGAGTTTGATCTTTTTATGTGCTCTACTGCTATGTTTCATAAGAGGCACTAATAATAATAATGATAAAACTAATGATTACATTAACAATTATAGTTACTAGAAAATGAGAGTATATTCTGTATTAGGCCTTTTTAGATTCATTGTTATATTTCAACAATCTGGCAAGATGAATGTTAATAATTTTATTTTATAGATATGGAAACTAAACCTCAGATATTTGCCTGAGTTCACAAAGCTAGTAACAGCGGAGGCAGAATTTAGATTTAGGGTTGCCTGATCAAAAGTATGCTCTATGTTACACAGCTTATCTGGGTACTCAAGAGAGTTGATGAGATCAATAGAAAAAAATAAATATACCATAATTTCACATGAAAATGTTAGCTTATTTTATAGATGTTTAATGTATGCTGAGTTATATAGGTATGTTATACTTGAATATTTTAAGATATCATAATGAATTAACCAATTATTTTTAGGATATCACAGTTCCTATTTTATAGTAATCATAATAACTTACATTTATTGAGTATGATACAGCATTAGTTACCATAACTATAGTAAAGCAGAGTTTTATGTCAGTATTTGCAGTGAATTTGAAGCAATTAAAGAACATGCATTAAAAGTCCCAGAGACAACAGAAGAGATGATGGATCTGATCTTTCATGTAGAAAAAGCCCGGACGATAGGAATTCAAGAGTTGGCTTTAAGGATCAAGGTAAGAATAACTTTTTAAAGATTTTATTTATTTATTTATTTATTTATGTATTTGCTTATTTATCTATCTATGTATGAGAGGGGAAAGGAAAGCGAAAGAGGGAGAGAAACATTGATATGTGAGAGAAAAATCAATCGATTGCCTCTTGCACATCCCCAACTGGGGACCTGGCCTGCTACCCAGGCATGTAACCTGACTGAGAATCAAACTGATGCCCAACCCTTTGAGCCACACCAGTCAGGGAAGAATATTTTAATTTACATATTTTAAAGTAGTTTTTATCATTGTGAAATATGATAAACATATTGAAAATATATAAGACATACAGTTAAATAGTTAAAGTAAACACCTGTATTGCCACCAACCAGGTCAAAAAATAGGATATTGCCTGTACCCAGAAGCACTCTGTGGATGACTTTCTGATCATAGCTATTACTTACCCCTAGAGGTTTCCACTTGGTTTATATAGTAATCATAAATATTTTTCTTTCAGTTCCATAAACTATGTGTACATACTTCAGCAAAATAAATTAACATTTTTTCTTTATTTTTATTTTTTGATTTAATCTTTATTGTATTTTTCCATTACCATTTAGTCCTTTCATACCCCCTACCCCAGCGCACAATCACCACACTGTTGTCCATATCCATGAGTCCTTTTTCCTTTTGCTCAATCCCTCCACCCTTTAACTTTTCTCCCAAATAGCTGTCATCTGCTTTCCATCTATGAGTCTGTGTCTGTCTTGCTTGTTAGTTCAGTTTGTTCACTAGATCACACACATGAGTGAAATCATATGGTATTTGTCTTTCTCTGACTGGCTTGTTTCACTTAGCATAATGTCCAGGTCCATCCATACTGCCACAAAGGGTAAAATTTTCTTCTTTTTATGGCTGAGTAGTAATCCATTGTGTAAATATCTTATAGCTGTTTTATCCACTCATCTACTCATGGACACTTAAGCTGCTTTCATATCTTGGTGATAGTAAATAATGCTATAATGAACACAGGGTTTCTTATGTTCTTTAAAATTAGTGTTTTGGATTTATCCTTTGGATATGTTCCCAGAAGTAGGATTGCTGGGTCAAAAGGCTGATTCATTTTTTAATTTTTTGAGGTATCTCCATACTGCTTTTCACAGTGGCTGCACCAATCATCATTCCCACAAACATGCAAAAGGGTTCCCATTTCTCCACATCCTTGCCAGCACTTGTTTTTTTTATTTATTGATGGTAGACATTTACACACATGTGAGATGGTATCTCATTGTGGTTTTAATATACATTTCTTTGATGATTAGTGACAGCATCTTTTCATATGTCTATTGGTCATCTGTATGTTCTCTTTGGAGAAGGGTCTATGCAGGTCCTTAGCTGATTTTTAAAATTGGGTTGTTTGGTTTTTTGGTGTTGCGATTGTAAGTACTTCATAAACTTTGGATGTTAACCCCTTTTCAGATGTATCAGCGAATCTGTTCTCCCAAATGCAATATCTGAAATAAACAATACACTGTAAGAAATAAATAGTAGGTTAGATGAAGCAGAGGATCAAACTAGTGTTTTGGAAGACAAGGGAGAAAACATCACCCAGCAGAGAAGTAAAAAGAAAAAAGAATTTTAAAAAGTGAGGAGATCATATGGTATTTCTCTTTATGCGATCTCACCTATAAGTGGAACCTAATCAACAAAACAAACAAGCAAGCAAAATACAACCAGAGATGTTGAAATAAAGAACAAACTGACAGTAACCAGACAGCAGTGGGGAGAGGGATAATAGGGGATAAGACTGGAAGGGCCATCAAGGAACATGTGTAAAGGACACATGGATAAAATCAAAAGGGGTAGGTTTGAGAGTGGGGGTGTGGTGGGGTGAAAATGGAGGCAACTGTACTTGAACAACAATAAAAAAATTCTAATTAAAAATAAAAACAGGAGAGCTTAAGAAATATTTTAGACAACATAAAGTGTAATAACATCTGATTCATGGGAATACCAGAAGGAGAGTGAGCAAGGGATCAAGAACCTATTTGAAGAAATAATGAAGGGGAGAGGGGAGGGAATTTTGGGAGAAAATGGGAAGGGTTTACAGGACAAGTATAAAGGACACATAGACAAAAACCAGGGGGGTTGGAATGGGAGGGAGGTGAGGAGCACTGTGGGGGATGGGCTGGGATGGGAGTAAAAGACAGAAAACTGTACTTGAACAGCAATTAAAATAAATTTAAAAAAATAATGACCCAAAATTTTCCTAATGTGGTGAATTTCCCTGGAATTCCTAACACAAGTCCAGGAAGTTCAGACAGTCCCAAACAAGTTGGACTCAAAGAGGCCTACACTGAGATACATCCCAATTAAAATGACAAGGCTTAAAGACAAGAAGAGAATCCTAAAAGCCACAAGAGAAAAAGCAGGGATTTACCTACAAAGGAGCACCAATTAGACTGGCGTCTGATTGCTCAACAGAAAGATTTCAGGCTAAAAGGGAGTGGCATGAAATATTCAATCTAATGAAAAGCAAGGACCTATAGTCAAGGCTACTTTACCCAGCAAGAACTATCATTTAAAATTGAAGGAGAAATAAGGAGCTTCCTAGGCAAGAAAAAGCTAAAGGAGTTTGTTTTTTTTTTTTAACACAAAACTGGTACTAAAACAAATGTTAAAGGGCTTTCTTTAAGGAGAAGAAGAAAAAGAGAAAGAAAAGATAAAACAGAAGAAAGAGTCTATTAGCAAAATGGCACTGCATACATATCTATCAACAATCACCTTGATGTAAATGGCTTAAATGCTCTGACCAAAAGATATGAGGTAGCTGAATGGGTAAGAAAACAAGATCCACATATATGCTGCCTGCAAGAGACCCATTTCCAATTGAAAGGGGCACACAGACTGAAACTAAAGGGATGGAAAAAGATATTTCATGCAAATGGAAAAGAAAAAAAAAGCTGAGGTAGCAGTACCTATATCCAACAATATAGACTTTAAAACCAAGGCTATATACTAAGAGACAAAGAAGGACACTACATAATGATAAAGGGGAAAATCCAGTAAGAGGGTAAAACCCTAGTAAATATTTATGCACCCAACATAGGAGCACCTAAATATATGAAGCAAATCTTGATGTACATAAAAGGAGACAGTGACAGAAATACAGTCATAGTCAGGGATTTTAACGCCCCATCGATTTCAATGGATAGCTCTTCCAGGCAGAAAATCAACAAGAAGACAGCAGCCTAAAAACAACATATGAGATCAAATGGAGTTAATTGATATCTTCAGAGCATTCCACCCCAAGCATAAGAATATACATACTTTTCAAGGGCACACAGAACAATTTCTAGGATAGACCCCATGATTCTAGGACATGAAACAAATCTCAATAAATTTAAGAAATTGAAATCTTATCAAGCATCTTCTCTGACCACAAGGCTATGAAACTAGAAGTTAACCACAAGAAGAACACTGAAAAATATGCAAAGACATGAAAGCTCAATAACATGTTATTAAACAGTGAATGGGTCAAAACAACAAAACAAGGAAAAAATTGAAAGATTCCTTAAAGCAAATGAAAATAAGGATTCAACAATCCAAAATATGTAGGACACTGGGAAAGCAATCCTAAGAGGGAAGTTCATAGCATTACAGGCCTATTTCAAAAAAAAAAAAAAGAAAGAAAGAAAGAAAAAGAAAAAAGAATGAAAGAGCTCAAATAAACAATCTAAATTCACAGTCAAAGGAACTTGAAAAAGAACAACAAAGTCCAAAGTAAGTAGAAGGAAGGATATAATAAAGATCAGAGAAGAAATAAATGAAATAGAGTCTAAAAAATGATACAAAAGATCAATGAATCCAAGACATGGTTCTTTGAAAAGATAAAAAAGATTGACAAACATTTAACTAGACTCATCAAGAAAAAAAGACCCATAAATAAAATCAGAAATTAAAGAGGAGAAATAACTAACAAAGAAATACAAAGGATTGTAAGAAAATATTATTAACAATTATGTAATCAACAAATTGGATAAACTGGATGAAATGGATATATTCTTAGAAACATACAATCTTCCAAAAATAAATCAGGAAGAATTAGAGAATCTGAGTAGAAGATTATACCTAATGAAATTGAAGCAGTAATCAAAAAACTCCCAACAAACAAATGCCCTGGAACAGATGGCTTTAGAGATGAATTTTATCAAACATTTTGAAAGAAGTAACACCTCTCCTCAAACAAATTGATAAAATTCAAGAGGAGGCAAGGCTCCCCAAATCATTTTACAAGACTAGCATTATCCTAATTCAAAAACCAGATAAAGAGGAGTTCCAGCCAAGATGGAGGTAGAAATTCTTTGCTTCCTCACACAATCAAAAGGAGGATAACAGCCAATCTAAAATCAATAAACAATCAGAAGTATCAGAAAATCAAACTGCATGGAACACTGATGACCAGGAAATTAGAGAAAAAGTCAACTAGAACAACCAGACTGTTAAGAACCCATGGCGCAGGCGGACTGGAAAGAAACCTTGGCAAGGCAGCAGACTACGTGGATGGGTCTGGCTGAAGGTGAAACTGAGATGCAGAGTTGACTGAACTATGGTGTTGCTGCAGTGGGAGAAACTCTCAGTCTCACAGGAGAAGCAAGCTGCATTGTTCCCTCTCTGGCCTCGCCACCACATGCAGCACTGCAGTATAGCAAGGTGGCCTGCCCAGCCCTGGTGAATACCTCAGGCCCTGCCCCTTTACAATTTAGCAGATGCACCGAGTCAAAGAAATATGGCCCAAGTGAAAGAATGGAGTAAAACTTCAGAAAGAGAGCTAGGCGATGAGAAGATAGCTAATCTATCTGATGGAAAATTTAAAGCCCTGGTAATGAAAATGCTCACAGAACTGATTGAGCTTGGCTGAAAAATGAAAGATACCCAAAATGAAATAAATCAGAATATTCAGGGAACCAATAGTCATGGCAAGGAAACCAGGACTCAAAGCAACAATTTGGAACAAAAGGAAGAAATAAACACCCAACCAGAACAGAATGAAGAAACAAGAATTTAAAAAAGTGAAGAAAGACTTGGGAATCTTTGGGACAACATGAAATGTTCCAATATCTGAATTATAAGGGTGCTAGAAGAAAAAGAAAGGCCAAGAAATTGAAAACTTATTGGACAAAATAATGAAGGAAAACTTCCTCAATCTGGCAAAGAAAATAGACTTCCAGGAAGCCCAGGAAGCCCAGAGAGACCCAAAGAAGTTGGCTCCAAAGAGGAACACACCAAGGCACATCATCATTAAGTTACCCAAGATTAAAGATAAAGATAGAATCCTAAAAGCAGCAAGAGATAAGGAGACAGTTACTTACAAAGGAGTGTCCATTAGACTATCAGCTAATTTCTCAAAAAAAGCCTTGCAGGCAAGAAGGTGCTGGAAAGAAGGATTTGAAAGTCATGAAAGGTAAGGGCCTACATCCAAGATTACTCTATCCAGCAAAGCTTTCATTTAGAATGGAAGGGCAGATAAAGTGCTTCCCAGATAAGGTCAAGTTAAAGGAATTCATCTTCACCAAGCCCTTATTATATGAAATCTTACAGGGGCTTGTGTAAGAAAAAGAAGATAAAAAATATGAACAGTAAAATGACAAGAAGCACAACTATCAACAAATGAACCTATAAGAAAAGAAAAACAATGAAAATAAAAACTAAGCAAACAATTAGAACAGGAACAGAATCATAGAAGTGGACACCACGAGGAGCGATTTCAGTGGTGGGGGGGGGAGGAAGGAGTGGGGGGAGGGATGGGAAAAAGAAGCATAATTAACAGGCATAAAATAGATGGGGAGAGATAAAAATGGTATTGGAAACAAAGAACTAAAAAAACCCAATAACTCCTTATATAAAGAACTCATGGACATGAACTAAGGATGGCAGGAATGCTGGAGGGTTGGGGGTGCAGGGTGCAGGGATAAACGGGAGAAAATTGAGAAAACTGTAATAGCATAATCAATGAAATATACTTAAAAAACCCAAAACTAAATAAAGGCAGTACAAAGGAAGAAAATTATAGGCCAATATGCCTGATGAACATAGATGCTAAAATCCTCAAAAACACATTAGCAAACCAAATATAGCAATGCATGAAAAAGTTCATACACCCTGATTAAGATGTGTTTATTCTGGGAATGCAAGGTTGGTACAACATTCCCAAATCAATAATGTGATTCACCACATAAACAAATGAAGAATAAAATCTCATGATCATATCAAGAGGTATAGAAAAAGCATTTGATAAAATCCAGCAACAATTTATGATCAATACTCTTGGCAAAGTGGAAATTGAGGGAACATACCTAAACATAATAAAGGCCATATATGACAAATCCACTGCCAGCATCATACTCAATGGGCAAAAACCACTAGCATTACTATCAAGATGGGGAACAAAACAGGGATGTCCACTTTCAACTCTTATTCAACATAGTACTGGAAGTCCTACCCACAGTAATGAGACAAAAAGAACTACAAGGCATCCAAATTGGAAAGGAAGAAGTAAGACAGTCCTTATTTGTAGATGACATTATACTGTATGTAGAGAACCCCAAAGATTCCACCAGGAAACTACTAGAATGGATAAATGAATTCAGCAGAGTAGCAGAATATAAAATTAATATACTGATTTCTATCAGTTGCATTTCACTATGACAATAAAGAATTAATACAAAGTGATGGATGCATAGGTAGATACACTTTGCCTCCTCACACAAGCAAAAGAAGGACAACCACAAATTTAAAAACAAAAACCAACCATAACTGCTAGAAAATCAAACTGTATTAAAGTCCAACAACCAAGGAGTTGAAGAAGAAACATTCATTCACTGGTAGGAGGGGTGGAGTTGGGCATCCAAGGAGGAGAAAGCATGCAGCAAGGTAGCTGCTGGAGGAGTGGGTGGGTGAGGTGGTACCTGGTGGACTGGGCAGTCCCACATTTGCATGTGGATAAATGGGAGGAACAACTGGGAAGTGAGACAGACTGTGCAACCCATGGTTCCAGCATGGGGAAATAGAGCCTCAAAACCTCTGGCTATAAAAATCTGTAGGATTTGTGGTGCCAGGAGAAAGTCCAGCTTCACAGGAGAGTTTGTTGGGTATACCCACAGGGTCATAGAATGAACATAAGCCCACACACCCGTTAATCAGCACCAAAAGGGCCCAATTTGCTTGTGGGGAGCAGGGGAACTGACTGAAAGCCCACCGAGAGTCTAGCAAGCTGACTGTTCCCTTTCATATCCTTACCTCATGTATAGCACCACAACACAGCAATGTGGGTTGCCCCACCCTGGTGAGTACCTAACACTCCACTCTTTAGAATGTAACAGGTGCACCAAGACAAAAAATATGGCCCAAATTAAAGAACAGATCAAAGCTCCAGAAATACAACTAAGTGTTGAAGAGGTAGACAACCTATCAGATGCAGAGTTCAAAACACTGGTAATCAGAGTGCTCACAGAAATGATTGAGTATGGTTGTAAAACAGAGGAAGAAGTGAAGGCTATACAAAGTGAAATAAAGCAAAACATACAGGGAACCAACAATGAAGGGAAGGAAACGTGCTCACATCAATGATTTGGAGCAGAAGGAAGAAGTAAACATTCAATGAGAATGGAATGAAAAAACAAGAATTCAAAAAAATGAGGAGAGGTTTAGGAACCTCTGAGACAACTTTAAACAATGCAACAGCTGACTCATAGGGATGCCAGAAGGAAAAGAGGAAGACCAAGAAATTGAAAACTTATCTGAAAAAATAATGAAGGAGCTTCCCCAATCTGGAAAAGGAAATAGACTTCCAGAAAGTCCAGGAATCTCAGAGAGTCTCAAAGAAGGTGGGCCTGAGGAAGCATACACCAAGGCACATAATAATTGTATTATGCAAGATTAAAGGGAAGGAGAGAATCTTAAAAGCAGCAAGAGAGAAGGAGACAGTTACAAACTCACAGCTATCAACAACTGAACCTAAAAGAAAGAAACTAAGCAAACAACTAGAATAGGAACATAATCATGGAATTGGAGATCACATGGAGAATTATCAGCAGGGAGAGGGTGTGGGGAGAATAGGGGAAAAGGTACAGGGAATAAGAAACATAAATGGTAGATACAAAATAGCCAGGGGTAGGTTAAGAATAGTATGGGAAATGGAGAAGCTAAAGAACTTATATATATGACCCATGGATGTGAACTACATGGGGGGTGGGGAACGCTGGTGGGATGGGGGGTGAGGGTGGAGGAGAATAAGGGAAATCATAATAGCAAAATCAATAAAATATATTTTAAAAAAGAACTAACAGAAAGAGAAATTAAAAAAAAACAATCCCATTCACAATTGTTTCAAAAGGAATAAGATATTTAGGAATAAACCTAACCAAGGATGTAAAATGCCTGTACATGGTAAAGTATAAGACACTAAAGAAATTGAAGATACAAATAAGTCAAAGCATACACCGTGTTAATGGATAGGAAGAATTAACATCATTAAAATGTCCATGCTACTCAAAACAATCTATAGATTAAAGTCATTTAAAAATTTTTTTAAAAGAAATATCTAACAGAAGAACCTTTTTTAAAAGTTTTATTTATTTATCTTTAGAGGGGAAGGAGAGAGGGAGAGAAACATCAATGTATGGTTGCCTTTTGTGCGTCCCCTGCTGGGAGTTGGCCTGCAGGGAACTGGCCTGCAACCCAGGCATGTGCCCTGGCTGGGAATCGAACCTTGATCCTTTTGTTCGCAGGCCTGTGCTCAGTCCACTGAGCTACACCAGCCAGGGCCTAATTTTTTTTGAGAAAACTCCATACTGCTTTCCATGGTGGGTGCACCAATCATTCATGAGAGTTTCCTTTTGCCCACTTCATCATCAACTCTTGTCATTTGTGGATTTATTGATGATAGCCATTCTAACATGTGTGAGGTGGTATTTAATTGTGAATTTAATTTGCATTTCTCTGATGAGCAATGACATTGAACATCTTTTTATATGTCTTTTGACCATCTGTATGTCCACTTTGGAGAAATGTCTATTCAGGTCCTTTGCTCATTTTCTCTCTTTTTTTACACTTTTTATTGTTGTTCAAGTACAGTTGTTTCCATTTCCCCCCCACCAATCCCCAACCCCCCCTGCAGCCATCCCCACCTTCCACCCTTGATCCTATCTTCCTTTGGTTTTGTGCATGTGACTTTTGTACATGTTCATAAAAAACATTCGTACTCCCCCCCATCCCCTTCCACCTCCCTTCTGATTACTGTCAGTTTGTTCTTAATTTCACTGTCTCTGGTTATATTTTGCTTGCTTGTTTATTTTGTTGATTAGGTTCCATTTGTAGGTAAGATTATATGGTATTTGTCTTTCACCACCTGGCTTATTTCACTTAGCATAATGCTCTCCAGATCCATCCATGCTGTCACAAAAGGTAGGAACTCCTTTCTTTCTACTACATAGTATTTCATCATGTAAATGTACCACAGTTTTTTGATCCACTCATTTACTGGTGGGCACTGGGGCTGTTTCCAGCACTTTGCTATTGTAAACAACGCTTCTATGAACATTGGGGTGCATAGGTTCTTATGGATTAGTGTTTCAGGGCTCTTAGGGTATAACCCCAGCAGTGGAATTGGCGGGTCAAAAGGCAGTTTCATTTTTAGTTTTTTGAGGGAATTCCATACTGTTTTCCACAGTAGCTGCACCAGTCTGCATTCCCACTAACAGTGCACTAGGGTTCCCTTTTATCCACATCCTCCCCAACACTTGTTTGCTGATTAGTTTATGATGGCCATTCTCACTGGTGTGAAATGGTATCTCACTGTGGTTTTAATTTGCATCTCTCTGATGGCTAGTGATGCTGGGCATCTTTTCATATGTCTTGGGCCCTCTATATATTTTCCTTGGAAAAGTGCCCATTTTTAAATTGTGTTGTTTGTCTTCCTGGAATGGAGTCATGTGAGTTCTTTATGTATTTTGGAGATCAAAGCCTTTTCTCAAGATATCATTGGCAAATGTATTGGTTGGTTCCTTCCCATATGGTTGGTTCCTTTTTCATTTTGCTAATGTTTTCTTTAGCCATGCAGAAGCTTTTTATTTTGATGAAATCCCATTTGTTTATTCTTTCCATTATGTCTCTTGCTCTAGGGGACATATTGGTGAAAATATTGTGTGAAATATCTGAGATTTTCCTGCCTATGTTCTCCTCTAGGACTTTTATGTTTTCATTACTTATATTTAAGTCTTTTATCCATCTTGAATTTATTTTTGTATATGGTGTCAGTTGGTGATTGAGTTTCTTTCTTTCTTTCTTTCTTTTTTAAAGTGATGCTCTTTTTTTAAAGATTTTTATTTATTTATGTATCTTTAGAGGGGAAGGAGAGAGGGAGAGAAACATCAATGTATGGTTGCCTTTTTGTGCATCCCCTGCTGGGAGTTGGCCTGCAGGGAACCAGCCTGCAACCCAGGAATGTGCCCTGACTGGGAATTGAACTGTGATCCTCTGGTTCACAGGCCTGTGCTCAATCCATTGAGCTACACCAGCCAGGGCTGTCTTTTTTTTTTTTTTTTTTGCATGTAGCTGTCCAGCTCTCCCAACACCATTTGTTGAAGAGGCCATTTTTACTCCTTTTTATGCTTTTGTCTCCTTTGTCAAATATTAATTGATCATATAGACTTGGGTTTATTACTGGGCTCTCTGTCCTATTCCATTGGTCTATGTGTCTGTTCTTATGCCAGTACCAGGCTCTTTTGATTACAGTGGCCTTGTAATACAGTTTGATATCAGGCATTGTGATCCCTCCTACTTAGCTGTTCTTTCTAAACATTGCTGCAGCTTTTTGGGGTCATTTATGATTCCATATAAATTTTTAAAGTGTTTGTTCTGTATCGGTGAAATATGTCATTGGACTTTAATAGGTATTGCATTGAATCTGTAAATTGCTTTGGGTAATATGGACATTTTGATGATGTTAATTCTTCCAATCTATGAACACGGTGTATGTTTCCATTTGTTTGTGTCTTCCTTGATTTCTGTCTTCAGTGTTGTGTAGTTTTCTGCATACAGGTCTTTTACTGCCTTAGTTAGGTTTATTCCTAGGTACTTTATTTTTCTTGTTGCTCTGTCAAATGAGTTTTTCACCCTGACTTCTGTTTCTTATATTTCATTGTTAGTGTACAAAAATGCCTTCAATTTCTGAATATTGACTTTGTATCCTGCTGTTTGTCAAAGTCATTTATTAAGTCAAGTAGTTTTTTGGTGGGGTCTATTGGATTTCTTTGTACACTATAACATCATCTGCAAACAATGACAGTTTTGCTTCCTCCTTTCCAATTTGGATGCCTTTTATTTCTTTTTCCTGTCTGATTGCTGTGGCTAGGACTTCTTTTACTATGTTGAATAGTAGTGGTGGAAGTGGACAACCTTGTCTTGTTCCTCATCTTAGTGGGAAAGATTTTAGTTTTTGCTCGTTGAGTATGATATTGGCTGTAAGTCTCTCATATATGGCCTTTATTATGTGGAGGGAATGCTCTCTCTATTCCCATGTTGCTGAGTGCTTTTATTATAAATGGCTGTTGTACCTTATCAAATGCTTTTTCTGCATCTATTGATATGATCATGTCATTTTAGTTTTTCCTTTTGTTTGTGTGATATATTATGTTTATTGATTTGCAAGTATTGCACCATCCTTGCATCCCTGGGATGAATTCCACTTGATCATGGTGTATGATCTTTTAAATGTATTGCTGGATGCAGTTTGCCAGTATTTTGTTGAGGATTTTAGCATCTATGTTCATCAGCGATATTTGCCTATAGTTTTCCTTCTTTGTTGTGTTTCTTTTTTTTTTAAATATATTTTATTGATTATACCATTACAGTTGTTCTATTCCCCCCCTTCATTCCCCTCCACCTGCACACTCCCTCCCCCACCCTTCTCCCCCCCTTAGTTTATAACCACGTGTCTCAAGTTCTTTAGGTTCTATATTTCCCCCACTATTCTCACCCTCCCCCTATCTATTTTCTACCTACCATCTATGCTATTTTCTGTGCCTTCTCCCCCCTTCTCCTCCTCACACCTCCCTGTTTCTAACCCTCCATGTGTTCTTCATTTCTATGGTTCCACTCCTGATCTAGCTGTCCTCTTGGTTTGCTTTTGTTTTAGGTGTGGTTGTTAATAACTGTGTTTTTGCTGTCCTTTCACTGTTCATATTTTTCATCTTCTTTTTCTTATATAAGTCCCTTTAGCATTTCATATAATAAGGGCTTGGTGATGATGAACTCCTTGAACTTGACCTTATCTGAGAAGCACTTTATCTGTCCTTCCATTCTAAATGAAAGTTTTGCTGGATAAAGCAATCTTGGCTGTAGGTCTTTGGATTTCATGACTTGGAATACTTCTTTCCAGCCCCTTCTTGCCTGTAAGGTCTCTTTTGAGAAATCCGCTGACAGTCTGATGGGTACTCCTTTGTAGGTGACTGTCCCCTTATCCCTTGCTGCTTCTAGGATTCTAGAAGTCCTTCATTTCCATCTTGGCTAATGTAATTATGATGTGCCTTGGTGTGTTCCTTCTTGGGTCCAACTTCTTTGGGACTCTCTGAGCTTCCTTGATTTCCTGGAAGTCTATTTCCTTTGCCAGACTGGGGAAGTTCTCCTTTCTTATTTGTTCCAATAAGTTTTCCACTCGTGTCTGTTCCTCTTCCCCTTCTGGTATCCCTATAATTCAGATGTTGGAACATTTAAAGATGTCCTAGAGGTTCCTAAGCCTCTCCTTGGTTTTTTGAATTCTCATTTCTTCATTCTTTTCTGCTTGGTTGTTTCTTTCTTCCTTCGAAAGAAGGAAGATTAATTTGAGTCCCAGTTTCCTTTCCATCCCTATTGGTTCCCTGTGAATTTTCCTTCATTTCAATGAGTTTGGCCTTCATTTGTTCCTCTAATTTGTGACTAAAATCAACCAATTCTGTGAGCATCCTGATCACCAGTATTTTGAACTGTGCACCCAAGAGGTTTGCTGTTTCTTTTTCGCTTAGAGTTATTATTGGCTCTGGGGCTTTGAGTTCTTGAGCCATATTTTGGTCTGTTTGTACCTGTTATGTATGAGGGGCAGAGCCTTAGGTGTTCACCAGGGCAGGGTGACCCGGTCACTGGGTTGTGATGCTGTATGTGGGGGTGGGGTCAAAGAGGGGCAATGGTGGTCCCCTCTGCTGCTTCCCACCACTGGGGCCTGCGCAGTCTGTCTCGCTGCTAGCTCCTTTGCTGATTTATCTGTGTGTGAATGTGTGGCCTCGGTCAGCCTGCTGCCTTACACCCTCACTGAGTCCACCTGTTGCTACACCACACCTGGGATCCACCCATGGCTGCCTGCGTACCTGGGTCAGGGGATCTTTCCTGCTCGACCCTGCTCTGCTGCCGGCTCTGCCCCTCTTAGTGGTCTGGCCGAATGGTTTGTTGTTGTCGGATTTCCATATAGTTCAATTTTTCTGTGTTTTGGCTGCGTTTTTGGCTGCGTTTTTCTGGGCTCTCTCACTCCCCAATTGTGCCTCCTGCCTTATCCCCTTGTCATTGTTGGACTGCAAGTCTGCCACTCACTGTCTGGCTAGCCCAGCCTGTCATGTTGGCACATGTCCTCTCTGCCCCAACTGCTGATCTCTGGCCCTCCTACCATTCTGGATGAATGTTTCTTTAACTCCTTGGTTGTTAGACTTCTATACAGTTCTATTTTCTGAAAGTTCTGGTTGTTGTTGTTGTTTTTTTTAATTTGTTGTCATTCTTTTTTTTGGCTATGTGAGGAAGCAAAGCATATCTACCTATGCTTCCATTTTGGCTGGAAGTCTCATAAAATTCTTTGAAATTAAAAGCAAAGTCTTACTGAATAGAAAGCTGCATATTTTGTCACCTTTTTTTAGTCATGTATAAGGAGGAATAAGAGTACCTTTATTTAAATCATCTGCAAGTGCAAACTTAAAAAGCTTTATTTTCCGTATAGAAGACTGGGATTGTGTGTTAAGAAGCCAAATTAATAAATACTGCAGCTAGTGAAATACCCATCTGATTTGATTGATATGAGATAGCAATTAATAATCCGAGTCATATTGAAATTTGAAAGAGTATTAGAAATTGTTATTGGTTCTTCTCTTTTTCATATTGTGTTATATTTTCTACATGGTGTATATATTATACATGAGCTTCTTTTGTAGGAATCCAAACGCCGATTGAGTTACTTTTTAGACGTTTTTCTATTTCCTCAAGAAGATTTAGCTTTGAATTCAGCTGTCCTTATGTGGCCTTGGAAAATTAATCCTATTTTTGATGAAAATGATGGGGTAAATATATTTTTAGTATATATTTTATATTCTGACATTTTAAGCACAGTGTTTATTTAATTGTACATACTTGATGTCTACCTTTAAAAAGTAAGTGTAGGTATCAATATGAGTTTGGGGCTAGCAAAATCTTATGGCCCTTCAGGCTTAGGATGGGCTGTTAGGCTTAACTCACATGGTCTATTAAGAAGTGAGACTAATGTTAAACAAGTTAGAAGTATTATATAACTTTAAAAAACTATTTTATTTATTCATTCCTAGAGAAAGGGGAAGGGAGGGTGATGCAGAGGGAGGGAAACATCAATGTGTGGTTGTGTCTTGTGCACCCCCCCAACTGGGGACCTAGCCTCCAGCCCAGGCATGTGCCCTGACTGAGGATTGAACCAGTGACCCTTCGGTTTACAAGCTGGCACTCAATCCACTGAGCCACACCAGCCAGGGTGGAAGTATTATATAACTTGTTAATAATAATAATAATAGTAAGCTCTGTACTCAGGGCTTTCCATTTATTCGATCATTTAATATTTACAAAAATCCCAGATAATCTTATTTCCCCCATTTCATAAATGAGAAAAATATGTCTCAGAGAAGTTAAATAACTTGTGTGATATCACAGAAATAAGTAACAGAATTAGGATCCTGAATATAATTTAGATTTTCAAGAAGTCCTAATGCAAACCAGTTTCTTCTAAATTGGGAAATGAGATGGTATAGTAATGCAAAGTCAGATAAACCAAAGTTGTAATCCAGGTTTTGACTTTAATGATTTTATGACATCGGACATGCCTCTTAACCTCTATAAGCCTAAATTTCTTTATCTCTGAAATGAGAATAATAATACCCGTGGTAACATAAGTATATTTTTAATAGTTCTTGACACATGGCATGTGTTTAATGAATGGTAGCTTTTTAATTATTATCTCAGAATTGGTTAAATAGTTACAATATCCAATTAATAAATAAAAATTGTTAGTCACTTGAAAATCTATAAAAATTTGCTTGTGTGGTTTATTGCTCTTTGTATTTTAATATCAGTGCTTCATTTTTACACTCATTTTTATTTCATTAATAGTTATTATTATGCAAAGCATTAAGATTTCTGATGTGATGCTTCCTTTGTAACAAAATAATTAACATGATTAAATTGTCTTTTATAAAGATCATTGAGATTGCTAAACATAAAAAAGAAAATGAGCTAATTGCTAAAAGAGAGAAACTGATTTTGGAAATAGAAAAGGAATCACGCCGCATGGAGGAGTTTGCAGAATTTGCTGAACTGGACCGCATGCAACAGGTCTGATAAATATGTGAGACAGTAGCTATGGCTGGCTCAGAGATTAACACAGGATGTGTTTACATAAGTTTGAAAATATAGAAAAACATGAGCTTACTATGGCAAAACAGGGGCTTGACTCAGTCCCAGAGATAGTACTATTCCTGTGATCTTTTTGTGACTTAGTTTTATAAGATATAACCATACATTTTGCTGTCTATCATGGTAATGTTGTGAAGTTGATATTTAAAGTTCCTATATAAATGCAAGGACATAGTCTATGCAGTATCATATAATCTTATTTTTATAATATTACTTGGATATTTCTTGAGATAAAAAATTATTTGCTTTCAGTATGTGACCGATGTAAGACAACTACAAAAACGTATTCAGGAATCTGAAGAAGCAGTTCAGTTTATTAATAAACAAGAGGAACTTTTCAAGTGGGAATTGACAAAATATCCTGAACTGGATAAATTAAAAGTTAACATTGAGCCCTATCAGAAGTTTTTCAATTTAGTTTTGAAGTGGCAACGAACAGAAAAACGGTAATTTCTGGTAATGTAATAAAAATTAAGCAAATGATGTAAAAGGATTCATAAGCAAATGTATATTGATTTTTTGGTGGTGTTAGCTAAGTATTTAGAGTAGGAATTATCTGTTAATTTAAAAGAGAACCAAGTGTCACATAGGAGAAGCATCAAATGTTTCTAATGTATCACCTCAGTTTACTAATCCATATAATACCTAAAGTATGACTTGAGTTTTCCAGAAGTGGTTCATTTTTTAATGAAATTAATTAATTAATCTGATGAATGTTCACACCAAAAATTAGAAGCGTGGAGTGAGATCTGCATTTTATTTGGACATTGTTAGTCATCCCTTATAGTCTGATACATCTTTTAGCCGTGCAGCATAGCCGAGATGATGGTTTTAGTCTTGTTTCTTTACCATCAGTTCTACCTATGTGACTAAGAAAAACTATTACTCACTCTTGCTTTTACTTGTTTCTTTTTTATAATGAGAGGTCTAGCCTAAAGAGTCCCTGAAGTCCCTTCAGACTCCAGAAGTCTCTGAGTTTAATATTATTTTTTCTTTTAATTCAGGTGGATGGATGGAGGGTTTTTGGACCTTAATGGGGAAACCATGGAAGCTGAAGTAGATGAATTTTCTCGAGAGATTTTTAAGACACTGAAATTTTTCCAAATGAAGCAAAAGAAGGAATTACAAGAAAAAAGAAAGTCAGCAAAAAGACGATCTCTGGAAACAGAGAAGCTTGAAGAAGAACCAAAAGAGAATCCTACTGTAACTATGTGCTCTACAGTAATGGAATACATAAAAGTTTTTAAGGTATGAATGCACTTAGTGATATTTAAGAAAGCCATGGTAGGGCTTTTCACATCATCAACTGGTAAAGAAGATAAATAGATATGGGAGAAAAACCAAAGGTGAATCCAGAAAACTTGACCCATTACTGAATCCATGCTTCATTTTTTTTTCTAATGAAGTCAGCAAAATCAATTTCTTCATAGAAAAATGCTTGACAAAGATAAAGATAAAGATAATAAGAACTAGCTATACAATGATATACAGAGGCTGAAAAATTAATAGGACAGACTGGTTAGTCTAAACTAAGGGCAACAGCACAGGGTAGCAGTTAGTTAGGAAAGTTTTGGAGTCACACTACCTAGGTTTATGTCACAATTCTGTGCTTGTTAGTGGCATATCTTAAGAGAGATGTATAGCCTCTTGTACTTTGGCCACCTCGTTTATGAAGAGAGAATAGTAACAGTTTTGGGGAGAGTTAATATTGCATCCAACTTCCCATGGCAGTAGTGACAGCGATTCTAGTGGTAGAGCCAAGTTTCTACTGTCAATAT
This sequence comes from Sturnira hondurensis, assembly GCF_014824575.4. Taxonomy (NCBI): domain Eukaryota; kingdom Metazoa; phylum Chordata; class Mammalia; order Chiroptera; family Phyllostomidae; genus Sturnira; species Sturnira hondurensis. The sequence goes on along the minus strand of NW_028075471.1, from coordinate 4,123,406 downwards.
GCTCGAGTGCAAACTGTGTGATAGGAATTTGAGCTTTGTTTCTGTCTATGTCTAGCACTCTGAGATTCCATGAGGTGTATGAAAAATTTCTAAAGTAACTATTGAAAATTATTCTCAATGTTTAGTGTATTTGTGTGGTTTAAAAAACATGAAAAGGTATATCTGAAAAGTCTTCCAAAGTTTTTCCCCATGTAACTCAGGTTATCAATGTTATTACTTTCTTGTGTATGCTTCCACAGTTTTGTTGCACATATAACAATGTAAGTATATTTTATTATTCTTTCATTGTTTTACATAAAGTATAGCGTACTATATGCATTATTTCTCCCTTTGTTTTGATTAATTTGTCTTGGAGGCCTTTTCTCATTGTACGTAGAGCTTTTTCATACTTGTCGAGCAGTTGAAAGGAGTTTGTCTTCTGTTTCCTCTCCAGCCTCCTAAGGGGGTGCTCTCCACACAGGTCGGCTGTATTACTCTCAGCTTTTTGAATGATTGAGAAGATAACGAATTCCTAGTGAAGCTAAATTTATCTACTTCAAGAGTATTTCCTGTCTACTTTATAGGTTTAAAAAATTAATTTATTTAACAAATACTTATTGAGTGCCTGTTATATCATGATCTGATGAGTCCTGGGGAATATGATGGCAAGCAAAACAGATGATGGTGATGAAAACTGGAAGGCTCAAATCAAAGTCCTTAATAATCAAAATGGAAAGTTGGGTATTTTATGTTCCTCCAATTTTTAAAAAATTTACTTTATTAAATTATTATTATTTACCAAAAAACCTATCTTGTCATACAAAGATAAAAGCAAATGTGTCAAATATTTTATTTTACTTTACTTACTGATTAATGAGAGAAGCACTAAGATGGTATGTCTGGTTCAAAGATCATTTGATGAGCTGAGTATTTATAGGCAACTTAATAAAGGGATGTTAGAAAAAGATTGATAGTATTAATTGGTTAGGGTTGTACAGGACAGTATACCGTAACAATAGGCCATTATACTATTTGAAGTTCTCTTTTTGCTTAGGCAGAAATTACTTGCTATACTGGACAAAAGCCTACAAACTAATGTAATTTCACAAAATCTGGGACTTTAAGTATTAAACACTGAGTTGAACAAAGTACATTCTTTAAACAGTTAAATTTTCCTTAGGTGGCCCCTGACCTCATATGACATTGAAAGAACATGCCACATACCTATTTTTGCCTCCCCCCAAGTTAAAAAAAATTAAATTATAGTTGACATACAATATTAAATTAGTTTCAGGTGTACAGCATAGTGATTCTATATTTACATACCTTACAATGTGATCACCACCGTAACTCAACCATCTGCCATTGCACAAAGTTATTACGGTATTATTGACTAAATTACCTGTGCTATACATTATGTCCCTGTGACTTATATATGTTATAGCTGGAAATTTGTACCTTTTATTTCCATTCATGTTTTTTAAACTATCTCTTCACCTCCATCCTCTCTGACAATATCAATTTGTTCTCTGTATCTGCACCTGTTTCTGTCTTTTTTGTTTTGTTTTGTTTTGTTTGTTCATTTGTTTTTTAAGTCATGTATGTGAAATCATATGGCATTTATCTTTTTTTGTGTCTGACTTTTTTTACTCAGCATAATACCCTCTAGCTCCATCCATGTTGTTACAGGTGCCAAGATTTTTTTTTTTATTACCGAGTAATAATATTCCATTGTATACCACCACTTCTTTATCCATCCATCGATGGACACCTGGGTTGCTTCCAAATCTTGGCTATTGTAAATTAAGCTTCAGTGAACATACAGGGGGTTCAAATGTCTTTTAGAATTAGTGTTTTTGTTTTCTTTAAATAAATGCCCAGGGATGGAATTGCAGGGTCATATAGTAGTTCTATTTTTCATTTTTTGAGGATCCTCCATACTGTTTTCCATAGTGGCTGCATCAATTTACAATCCTACTGACAGTGCACAAAGGTTCCCACTTCTCCACATCCTTGCCAATACTTGTTATTTGTTAACTTTTTGATGACAGCCATTCTGAAAGGTATGAGGTGATATTTCATTGTAATTTTGAGTTATATTTCCCTGATGATTAGTGATGTTGAACATCTTTTCATATGTTGTTGGATACCTGTATGTCATCTTTGGAGATATGTCCTTTCAGGTCATCTGCCCAATTTTTAAGTCAGATTGTTTTTTATTTTGAGTTTATGAGTTTTTAAAATATATTTTGGATATTAATTCCTATCATATATGCTATTTGCAAATATATTCTCTCATTCAGTAGGTTGTCTTTTTGTTTTGTTGATTGCTTTTTTTTGCTGTGCAAAAACTCTTGAGTTTGATGTAGTCCCATTTGTTTATTTTTGCTTTTGTTGTCCTTGCTGGGAAGATATATAAAAAAAATTGCTGAAGCTGATGTCAGAGTGTTTACTGCTATGCTTTCTTCTAGGAGTTTTATGGTTGTGTGTTTTTACATGGAAGTCTTTAATCCATTTTGAGTTTATTTTGTATATGGTATAAGAAAGTGGTCCAGATTGAGTTTTTGCATTTATCTATCCAGTTTTCCCAACACCATGTATTAAAGAGACTGTTGTTTTCTCATCTGTATTTTTGCCTTCCTTGTTGTAAATTAATGGAACATAAATGTGAGGGTTTATTTCTGGGCTCTCTATTGTGTTCCACTGATCTGTGTGTCTGTTTGTGTGATGGTGCCATACTGTTTTGATTACTATATTTGAGTAGTACAGTTTGAAATCAGGAAGTGTGCTTCCTCTAACTTTGTTCTTTCTCAAAATAGATTTGGCAATTTGGGGCTTTTGTGGTTTCATATAAATTTTAGGATTCTTTGTTCTAGTTTTGTGCAAAAACATGCCATTAGTATTTTGATAGGCATTGTACTGAATCTTTGAATGCTATGGTTATTCAAAAAATATCCTCCTAGCCCATGACCACAGTATATCCTTCCATTTATTTATGTTGTCTTTAATCAATCAATTAATTAATTAATTAATTGTTTTTTAGAGAGAGGGGGAGGGAGGGAGAAAGAGAGAGAGAGAGAAACATCAGTGTGTGGTTGCCTTTTGTGTGCCCCCAACTCGGGATCTGGCCTGCAACCTAGGCATATGCCCTGACTGGGAATCAAACTGGTAACCCTTTGCTTCGCAGTTAGGTGCTCAATCCACTTAGCCACACCAGCCAGAATATTTGTGTTATCTTTAATTTCTTGCATCAGTGTCTTACAGTTTTCAAAATAGAGATCTTTTATCTTCTTGGTTAATTTATAGTAGGTTTTAAAATTATTTTTGATGCAACTGTAAATGGGACTGTTTTCTTAATTTCTCTTTATGATAGTTTGTTATTATCATTAATATCTGTTGTGAAATCTAAAATTTGGGGAACCAGTATTCTATAATATTGTGCTGGAAACAAAGTTGGTATTGGCTAATGTTGCCTGATTGTTTTCATTTCTGGAAAAATATTTTATGTACTTAAACTTTTATCATAAGTTTACTGTTTTTTCCCTTTGTTTTGGCTTACTTTAAAAAAAAAGACTTGTTGAGATATAATACACACATCACAAAGCTCCCTTTTTAAAGTGCAGTTCAGTGCTTTCTTAGAATGCTCACAGAGTTGTGCAAACATCATCAATATCTAATCTGAGAACATCTTCACCACTTCAAAAAGTGAGCCCATGATCACTAGCAATTGCTCTATTCCCTCCTTCTCCCAGGCCTTGGCAGCTACTAATCTACTTTCTGTCTACGAATTTATCTTTTCTAGACATTTCATGTAAATGGAATCATACAGTATGTGGCCTTTGTGACTTCTCTTACTCAAAGTTTGTCCATGTTGTAACTTGTATTATACTTCATTCTTTTTTATAGTTAATTCTGAAATATGTATTTTATTTTTAATAAATGTTCTTTCTTAAATCATTTTTTATTGTTCTATCACAGTTGACCCAATTTTTCCCCCTTTGCCCTCCTCTACCCATTCCATCCCCTGCTCCCACAGTCAATTTCCCCCCAGTTGTCCATGTCAGTGGGTCATTCGTACATGTTCTTTGACTAGTCCCTTCCACCATTATCCCCCTCCCCACTCCCTTCTGGTCACTGTCAGTTTGTTCCATGTTTCCATGCCTGCGGTTCTATTTTGTTGGTTAATTTGTCTTGTTTATTAGATTACTCTTATAGGTGAGATCATACAGTAGTTGCCTTTCACTGCCTGGCTTATTTCACTTAGCATAATATTCTCCAGTTCCATCCATGCTGTTATAAAAGGAAGGACTTTCTTCTTTATTTCTGCTGTGTAGTATTCCATTGTGTAAATGTACCACAGTTTTTTTTATCCACTCATTTACTGATGGGCACTTAGACTGTTTCAAACACTTGCTATTGTAAGTAGCACTGCTATGAACATAGGTGTACATATGTTTTTTTGAATTGATGATTTGGGATTCTTAGGGTATATTCCCAGTAGTGGAATTATTGAATCAAAAAGCAGTTACATTTTTGGGGGGGGCGTTGAGGAAATTCCATACTGTTTTCCACATTGTCTATACCAGTCTACATTCCTACCAACAGTGTACAAGGGTTCCCTTTCTTCCACATCCTTGCCAGCACTTGTTTTTTGTTACATCAAACTAAGAAGCTTCTGCACAGCTTAAGAAACCATCATCAAAATGAAAAGATAACCAACTGTATGGGAGAACATATTTGTCAATAGTATATTGGACAAGGGTTTCATCTCTGACCTATATAAAGAACTCATATGGCTCAACACCAGAAAAACTAACAACCCAATTGAAAAATGGGTAAAGGACCTGAACAGGCACTTCTCTAAGGAGGACATACAGATGGCCCATACACATATGAAAAGATGCTCAACATCTCTAATGATCAGAGAGATGTAAATTAAAACCACAATGATGTATCACCTCATATCTATCAGGGTGGCCATCATTAACAAATACTTCATTCTATTTTATTGATGAATAATATTATATTGTATGGATATATTACATTTTGTTTATTTATCCACTTGATGAACATTTATATTTTTTACATTTTTTAGCTACTATGAATAATGCTGCTTTGAATATTCATGTACAAGTTTTCATGTGGGCAGATATTTCTTTATTTTTTAAATATTTTATTGTTTGTGCCATTACAGTTGTCCCAATTTCCCCCATTTGCCCCTCTCCACCTTGCCCCCTCACACTCCCTCAGGCAATCCCCACACCATTGTCCATAGGTCAGTCACGCATATATGAGTATATTTTTTGGCTAATCCCTTCACCTTCTTTTAACCACTCCTCCTCTGCCCTCCCTCTTATAGCCGTCCATCTGTTCCATGTTTCTATACTTATGATTCTATTTTGCTCATTAGTTTATTTTGTTCATTAGATTCTACATATAAGTGAGATCATATGGTATTTGTGTTTGAATGACTAGCTTATTTCACTTAGCAAAAGTAAATGGCATTGTTTTCTTAGTGTCTCTTCATATATATATATTATAATATATAATATATAATATATATAATATATATATAATTGTTGATATATAAAAATGCCATTGATGTTTAGTATTGAATTTGATCCAGCTACTTTGCTGAAATCATTAATTAGGTCAAGTAGGTTTTTGGTGGAGTGTATAGGGTTTTCTTTGTACAATATAATGTCTGAGAATGATAGTTTTACTTCCTTTCAAATTTAGATGCCTTTTATTTTTTCTTCTGATCTGATCTCTGTGGCTAGGATTTTCAGTACTATGTTGAAATACAGTAGTGAAAGTGGACTTCCCTGTCTTGTTCCTGATCTTAAGGGAAATGTCTTTAGTTTTTGCCCCTTGAGTATGTTGGCTGTAGGCTTTTTGTATATAGTCTTTATTACATTGAGGTATGATCCCTCTTTTCCTACTTTGCTGAGAGGTTTTATCATAAATGGGCAGTGGATTTTATCAAATACTTTTTAGCATCTATTGATATGATCATGTGTTTATGTGATATATCACATTTATTGATTTGCAAATATACCAACTTTGCATCCCTAGGATAAATCCCACCTGGTCATGATGTATGATTTCATTTTTGTATTGCTAGATCCAGTTTGCTAATATTTTGTGAGAATTTTAGCATCTATGTTCATCAGGGATATTGGCCTATAATTTTCTTTCTTTTGTGTGTCTTTATCTGATTTTAGAATTAGAACGATACTGACTTTGTAAAAAGAGCTTGGCAGTCTTCCTGCCTCCTGAATTTTTGGAATAGTTAGAAGGATAGGTGTTAGTTCTTCTTTACATGATTGGTAATAGCTTGTGAAGCCATCTGGTCCAGGGCTCTTGTTTGCTGGGAATTTTTTTTGATTACTGCTTCAATTTCATTAGTTGTTATTGGACTGTTCAGGTTTTCTGCTTCTTCCTGATTTAGTTTTGGGAAATTGTATGTTTCTAGGAATTTATCAATTTCACCCAGGTTGTCCAATTTCTTGGCATAGTTGTTCATAGTATTTTCTTACAATCCTTTGTATTTCTGTACTGTCAGTTGTTACTTTTCCACTTTCATTTCTGATTTTATCTATTTGGGTCCCCTCCTTTTTTTCTTGATGAGTCTGGTTAAAGGTTCATCAATTTTGTTTATCTTTTCAAAGAACAAGCTCCTGGATTCATTGATCTTTTGAATTGCTTTTTAGTCTCTGTGTCACTTATTTCCACTCTGATGTTGATTATTTCCTTCCTTCTACTCACTGAGCTTTGTTTGTTATTGTTTTTCTAGTTCTTTTAGGTGTAGAGTTAGATTGTTTATTGGAGATTTTTCTTGCTTCTTGAGGTAAGCCTGTAATGCTATGAAATTCCTCTCAGGACTGCTTTTGTTGTGTCCCATAGGTTTTGGTTTGTTGTGTGTTCATTTTCATTTGCTTCCAGGTAATTTTTGATTTCTTCCTTGATCTCATTGGCAATTTATTCATTATTTAATAACATGCTATTTAGTCTCCACGTATTAGAATATTTTGAGTTTTTAACTTAAGGTTGGTTTCTAGTTTAATGCCATTGTGATTCAAAAAAGTGCTTGATATGACTTAAATTTTCTTTAAGTAGTTAAGACTTATTTTGTGTCCTAACATGTGGTCTGTCTTTGAGAATGATCCATGTGCGCTTCAGAAGAATGTGTATTCTGCTGCTTTTGAAGAAATGTTCTGTAAATATTAATTAAGTTCATTCAATCTAATGCATCATTTAAGGTCACTGTTTCTTTGTGGTTTTGTCTGGAAGATCTATCAGTTGGTCACAGTGGTATGTTAAAATCCCCTACTATGACTGTATTGCTGTCAATATCTTCCTTGAAGTCCACTGACATTTTCTTTATATACTTAGGGACTCCTATACTGGGTGCATATATGTTTACAAGGGTTATTTACTCTTGTTGCATCAATCCCCTTAGTATTCTTTGTCTATTCCTATGGTCTTTGTTTTGAAGTCTATTTCATCAGATATAGGTATTGCTACCCTAGCTTTTTCTTTTCACCTCCATTTGCAGGGTATATAATTTTTTCCATCTTTTCACTTTTAGTCTGTGTAAATCTTTTGTTCAGAGGTGGGCTGTGGGCCTGTGTTTCACTTCTCTTGGATATATTCCTAGGAATGGAATTGCAGGAGCATGGTAATTCTATTGTTTACTTTTGATGGTATTGCCAGACTGTTTCAAGGTAGATGTTCTCTAATACATTTCCACCAGCAATGCATGGTGGGGTGTTCCAGTTTATAAACAGTCTTGTTAGTACTTGTTATTGTCTATATTTTTTTATTACAGCCATCCCAGTGGGTGTGAAGTGGTACCTTGTAGTGGTTTTTTGTTTGTATTTACCTGCTAACTAGTGATGTTGAGTATCTTTCCAGGTGCTTATTGGCCATTTGTATGTGTGTTTGTTTTTGAGAAATATCTGTCCAACTCCTTTGCCCCTTCTTAAATTAGATTATTTGTCTCATTACTTAATTGTAGAGTTTTTATATATTCTAAACACAAGTCCCTTATTAGATAGATAATTTATGAAAATTTACCATTTATTTTATGAATTACATTTTAATTTTTTGATGGTGTGTTTTGAAACGCAGTTTTAACTTTTGATCTGTCACTTATTATTCTTTTGTTGCTTGTGATTTTGTGTCATGTCTAAAAACTATTGCTAAATCCATGATTATTTGCACATATTTTTCTTCTAAGAATATTTTATTCTTAATTCTTACATTTAGATCTTTGATCCATTTTTCCTGAGGACATTTTGCCATTGCTTTTAGAGAGGAAGACAGAGAAAGAGAGAAAGAGGGAGGGAGAAAGAGAGAGAGAGAAACATTGATGTGACAAAGTAACATGAATTGGTTGCCTTTTCATAGGTGCCCTGAATCAAAGATTGAACCTGCAACCTGGGCGTGTGTCCTGACTGGGAATTGAACCTGTGGCCTTTTGGTCTATGAGACAACAGTCCAACCAACTGAGCCACACCGGCCATGGCCTTGATCCATTTTGATTTAATTTTTGTGTGTGATATGAGATAGGGGGTAACATATGTGGAAATATAGCTATCCAAACAACATTTATTTAAAAGACTATTCTTTCCCATTAAATTTTTTTGGTACTTTTCTTGAAAATCAGTTGACTGTAAATGTGAGGGTTTACTTCTGGACTCCCAATTCTATTCCATTGATCTGTATGTCTGTCTTTATGTTAGTGCCATATTGATTCAATTACTATGGTCTTGTAATGTGTTTTGAAATTTGTAAGAATGATACCTCCAATTTGATTCTTCTTTTCAAAGATTGTTTCGGCTATTCTGGATTCCTTCTATTTTCATATGAATTTTATGATAAGTTTATCAATTTGTGTAAAAATATAGTCAGCTAGGGGAGATAGTCGAGGCTACACAATGTCACCCTTACTCTAAGGAAAGAGTAGTTTCAATGCAGAAAAATGAAACCTTTAACTTGGAGAAGCAAAACCATACTCCAAGGAAGCACCATCAACATCAGCAGCAGCAGCAACAGCAGAACCCACTGCTTCTTCCAATACCTGCAAATGGGCAACAGGCCAGCAGCCACAATGAGGGCTTATTGTTTCCCTGAAGAATTTTAGTAACCCAGGAGAGAAGACTTTCACCTAACATAGCCATCTCTTTGTGTGCAAGCTTCCTCCTGACATCACTAAAGAAGAAATGAGGAAGCTTAAAAATGTGGGAAGACGGACAGAGTATTCATTCATAAGGTCAAGGGCTTCAGCTTTATTTGCTTGAAACACAAACCTTTACAGAAGTTGCTAAAGTGAAGGTGGACAGACAACATGCCACTTCGTGGAATGCAGCTGTATGTGTGTTTGGCATGTCATAGTACATTTCTTATGCTCCAAAACCTTTTTTGGTGTGGGTCCAACACACTGCTGAAGGAAGCCTTTTATGTGTTTGGCCAGATGGAGAGTAGTGTAGTCATTGTGGATGACTGAGGAAGGCCCTCAGAAAAAAATCATCGTTAAGTTCTTGGGGAAGCTGATGCTCAGAAAGCTCTGGACAGATGCAGTGAAAGCTCCTCCCCACTAAACACATTTTGTTGCCCTGTAACTGTGGAGCCCATGACCAGTTAGAGGATGAAGAGGGGGTTCCAGGGAAGCTGGTTAGTATAAAGAGCTGGCAATTTCACAAGGAGCAAGAACAGCTGCCCATATTTGCACACCAGTGTGCTTTTGAGCATGAGTGTGTCATGTACTGAAAGGTAGTCATTGAGATGGAGAAGCAATACCAGGATCGAGTGGACCTCTTCATCAAGGAAACTCATGAGAAACTGGAGATAAAGATGGAGGATGCTCACCATGAACAACAGATCATGATAATGAGAGAATTTGCTGAGGTTTTAAGAACTTTGGAGGATGAAAAAACTACATTACTAAGATATACAAAAAACAGAAGCAACTGGATCTCAGGCAGGAAAGGACCATAGGTGACATGAGGGGGAGATGCAGTAGCAATAGGAAAAAATGATGCAGTGACAGCAGAAAGGATTCAAGGGAACGTTCTCTGACATGAGAGGTATGGGTGAACCAGATGATGATGGTAGGTGCAATAGGCATAATGAACAGAGGCACAGTGCTATACTCCTGTGGTAGCTGGTACCTCAACTCCAACCAGGACCTGCCACTGTGATGCTGGATGGAATCTTGGAGTTGACCTCACCAACAGATGAATACTTTGACCAACCTGCTACAATGGAAGGAATTGGGGCAATTGGTAGAACCCTTGCTGCATTTGACCCTGCAACCCTCCTGAGGTGACCCATTCACCTTCCTGAGGCTGAGTTTGTTCCAACCATATGCTCCTGATCCCAGCAACATTATAAGGTCTAGTTTCCAAAAATCCTAAAAGAAGGGATCTTTCTGAACTGACCAGAATTCTGTACTGGAAATGTTAGATTCCTGCCAATAGCTAGGTCTCCCCTACCTGTACTTCTCTAGGGAGTATGCTGGAGGCAGAGGGCAACGAAGAGTTGTTCTTGTTTTTTTTTTTTTTTAACAAATCCTCTGTGGGATATTGTTTAACTAATCAAATCTGTATAGTGCATTATTGAAATCTCATGTGATTGTTGAGGCCCTGTGGGGAAACATGGCTACATGGATCCAGTTAGAGACCCATTAATCTTGATCATTTCATTCCTTGTCCACCCTTTTCTATGTTCTTTCTCATTTTTATAACCCACCCCCAAACTCAGAGACACTGACACATATTTCACAAAAATCAAACAGCACTTAATGGGCCCATTCACACTCAGGTATGAATTCAAGCAAATGTCCACAGAGGTCACAGACAACTTACGTAAGGTTCTATAGTATTATTAGTCGAATGATTCCTGGTATATAACGTGATCATTTTACAAAGCAAGCTGACTTCCAGTTCACCCGAGGAGGGTTGAGCCTGTATTATCTGAAAGGAAGTTTTTGCATAGATAAGTGAGACTATTAAATTGTTTACTGCTTTGGATTATGCAACTCTTAACAAGCATGTGCCAAGTGGCTACAAGCCACCCACACCATTTGGCTATTTATAACAAGCCTCATCGCCTTTTGGGTATAGAGATCTACTCTTTTGCTATTGCTTCTGTCCATAGGGTCCCTTAGTAAACTCTTGATGTAATTCTGGAGTTGTCAGCCTTTTTCTTGGGTAAGGACAACCAGGAATGTCACTTTTGTGTCATGATATTGCAATTCATAGCTGTTGTTGCTAGGCCTAGTACAATCTTGGGTACAAGGTTGCTGTATGCTGAGGATCTGACAGTATCTGTTAGTTTTGCGTTTACTAGGTAGTTATGCTATGCATTTTTTACTGTATTTTATTGCTGTTTTATTTCTCTCCGATACCGTTGGAGTTTTCTGAGAAATGGAGCAGTAATGTAGAATGAATTTATTAAAATACATTTTAAACCTTAAGAAAAAGAAGCTGGGATTTTGATAGGGATTGCATTGAATCTGTAGATTGATTTGGGAAGCATTGCCATCTTAACGGTATTAATTCTTCCAATATATAATCATGGGGTGTCTTTCCATTTATTTAGGTTTTCTTTAATTTCTTCTAACAATTATTTGTAATTATCAGTGTTCCAGTCTTATGCATCTTTTATACTTCTTGATTATACATGGGATTTCCCCCTTACTTTCAATTGTGCTTGTGTTATCTTATACTATATATTTCTACATATAACATGTATAACAACTTTGTAATTCCATAATAATGCAACAATTTTAATTACCATAGTTTTATCATCTACTTCAATATCCTATAGAACATTTACCCCTCTTCTTTTCACTCATAATTTTCCTGGCTATTTTTACATGTTTATTTGTGCAGATGAACTTTAGAATATTTTTGTTAGTTTGTCTCTCCCTTCCAAATCTATTTGGGATTTTGATTATACTCATTAAATTTATTAAATAATTTTTAAGGATTAAATCATTTTACTGCCATTGTTGGGCAGGTGGGCAGGCAGTGACAAGCCTTAGTAGGGAGGGCAGACACCAGCTGGATCAAGAGGGGAGGGGCAGAGAGCCCCGAGACAAGGCATTGGAGAGGAAGCTAAGCAAAGAAGTCTTTATCTCACTACTCTTATAAGGGACCTTACAAGTCACTCAGGAATATCTTTGGGCCATTAAAGGATAGGTCCACCTGCTCAAGGCTCTGGGCCTAGAGCCAGAAGTTGCTGCATTCCAGGTTAGAAAGGGTGCTCTTCTGGAGATTTAGCTTCCTTAAAGGTTCCTGGCTACTGTTACTGTTCTAATGATTGGCTTCAGAGCTAGGTGAAGGAAGAGATGTGGCAAAGGTGGCAGCCAGGAGTAGCTTAGACTCAAGGACATGAGTAAGACTCTTACTCATAGCCTGTGACAGAGGTCTGTCTCCTGACATCTTGTGCCCTTCCTCCCCCAGCTCAAGACAACTGACACACAGCACAGAAAAGGCCACAATGTCAGATTGAAATAGGGAATACTAAGGGTAAGGATGTAATATCTGACCAAAATTGCACCTCTGGGACTAGTCAGGGGAGAGGCATTCTTGGGGAACTGGGGGAAAAATGGGATACCCTGATGTATCCAGATCAGGAGGGAGTTGAAAGTGCTGAATCTTGGCCGAGACCTCCTCAAACACAGGATAGTGTCACCATCACACTGAACCACTACCAGCTACTACTGCCACCACTGGGTTCAAACCCTCCAGTATATGTTAAATATTTTAAGTGTATGTGTATGGAAGTCAAATGAATGACTCGTTACTGTTTATATTTTTACCATTAGGAAAATATTCCTACTGTTTCCATCCTATGCAATCCAGGAATGAGACCACGCCACTGGAAGCAGATTTCAGAAATTGTAGGCTATGACTTGACGCCAGACTCTGGAACTACACTGAGAAAAATTTTAAAATTAAACCTGACACCATACTTGGAACAATTTGAAGTGATAAGTGCAGGTGCAAGCAAGGTAAGTATGATGATCAACTGAAATACTTTATTTAATGAATTGGTTAATCAAGTAATTATAATTTTGTTGTGGTTAAATATCTAGTACTGGATAGCAGTGGGAGGAGATGGAGGAAAGTGATACAATACCACCAGTCTTCTCACACCCTCCACCCCCACAAAATGTGTACTTCCATCCTGACTTCTTGCCTGAATCTAGACTAGAAATGGCTCCTTTGACCTCTTCTTAATTCTACCACATTCTGATATGCATGGAGGATATGCTAGTCTTGATATATGACTTCTTCATTAAGCATATTGGGTGGATGTATGTGTGGCTTGTGGTCTGTTGTGTATGTCTAGCAGAGTAAGTATAGTCCTCTAGGGTTCCTGAAATACACAGAAAGCATCTCCAGATTATAGACTGGAGAAAAGCCACTTTAGGGAGAGCTCTGGAGGTATTTTATTCTGTTGTTTATTTTAGTACTGACAGTAGTAGTCTTCATAGCAAGTGAATTTTTTTAAACTACATTATCATTCTCCTTAGGAATTTTTTAATTGTTTAAAAAACTTTCCGAACTTAGAGACAATAGCAGTGTAACTACAGATTATTTTAAGACATATACTTACTGAATTTACTAAGGAAAGTCAATATAGTAAATAAGATTCTCTTTTCACCATCTCATTCATTCTTCTTTCCTCCATTTTAGGAATTTTCACTAGAGAAGGCTATGCATACAATGATAGGAACTTGGGATGATATTGCGTTTCATATAAGTCTCTATCGTGAAACTGGAGTCTGCATTCTTTCTTCAGTAGATGAGATTCAGGCTCTTCTTGATGATCAAATTATAAAAACTCAGACAATGAGAGGCTCGCCTTTCATTAAACCATTTGAAAAAGAGATCAAGGTATGTTAAACAGGATAGTTCCTGGTCATTTGTAAAAATTGCAATACTAACTACATATATACTTTTTTGGAAATAAGTCAGTTTGATAGATACCTTTGGAGAAATACAGGGACGGATATTTGAAATTAATGTGGAACTATATAGAACAGATTTGAGACATTACCTGTAATGATTTTAAAAGAACAAATTATATTTTATTAGAAGAAATTTCCAACTACAATACTTGACTTGGAAGAAAAAGTTGGTATTATTTATTCTAAGTCTAAACATCCTAGCCCCTGTTCCATGCTATATCCTTATAACTTGTAGCGGAGTTCTACATACCAGACTTTAATTATATTTCTGAACAACTAGTTTGAGGGTCTTTTAGATTAATTGATGAATTATTTTCCACTTGAAGAAAAACAAGTGATATTTGAGATTCTAAGATAATTTGATATCCTTATAGTTGATGTGGGTAAATACACAAAGCAAACAAATTTTAATAACTAATACTTTCATAGGTAGTATCAAAATTCTAACTGGGACTATATATAATGGGGAAAAGACAAATAACAAATGGATTTTTTCCCCTTATATTTCTTGATTTCTAACTATGTGCCAGGTATGACTCTAGGGGCTTTACATTTATCAGTCAAGGCAGGTACTTTTATTATCTGTATTTATAGATAAAGACACCAAAGCATAGGAAAGTAAATAATTTACCCAAGTTTACCTAGCTAATAAATGAAACAGAGCTGGAATTCAAATCAAGGTAGTCTGGTTTTAATTTAGATATAAATAGTGTTTTTTTATCCTCCCCCAAGGACATGCATGTTGGTTTTAGAGTTAGGGGAAGAAACGGAGAGAGAGGGGTAAAGACACATTGATGTGAGAGAGAAAAATTGTTTGCCTTTCATACGTACCCCAACCATAACCAAACCTGCAACCTAGGTATGTGCCTTGACAGGGAATTGAACCAGTGACCTTCTGGTTTATGGGACAGCTCTCCAACCAAGCCACACCAGCCAGGACATAGTAGTGTTCATATAAAAGACCTCGCTTTCAATATTTAGAGGAGACAAAGAGCTGTGTTCTTCTAAAAGGACATAATGTTTCGCATTTTCTATTGAATCAGGCTGGCCTAAGCTCTCCTGATAACATATTATGTCTTTTGCAAAAATTTCTCGTCTAACAAGGGAACATTTACAAGACCGATTTAAAAGCCCTTTTAGAGCTTTAAAAACAACTAAAATATTAGGCTTAATTTTTTAATATATAGGATCATAGGGCACACATTTAAGAACCAAAGAGAGATTATATGAATGACTTCAACTAATGAAATATCTTTTTAAAAATATTTTATTTATTTATCCTTAGAGAGAGGCAAAGCTGGCCCACAATCCAGGCATGTGCCCTGACTGGAAATTGAACTGGAAACCTTGTAGTTCACAGTCTGGCACTCCATCCACTGAGCCACACCAGCCAGGGCTGAAATATCTCATTGATTCTAGCAGATATCAGAAATTATAGGCTATGACTTGACCTGACTAAGGAAACTTTTTCTGTTTTTGTTTGTTTTTTCCTAAGTTGTGTTATAGACCAGGGATTTTCAACCTGGCACTAAAGACATTTTACACTGAATAATTCTTTGTTGTGAAGTTCAGCAGCATATTTGGATTCTATCCAGTAGATGTTAGTAGCACCCTCATCCCTTCAGTTGCTAACAAGTGAACATGTCTCCAGGCATTGTCAAATGTCCCTTGAATTAGGGGACAAATTAGCTCCTAGGTTGATAACCATTGCTTTAGATAAAGATATGAGGGGGGACTCCTCAAAACTGGAATTTATTTATAAAAACTTGTATATTTATTCTTACACGTTTAAGCTTCAGTCACCTTCAAAGTACTCTCCATTTAATGCAATACACCTATCAAGACTTTTTTCTACTGATCAAAACAGTTTTTGAACTCATTGATTTTGATGCCTTTTGGTGCTTCTGCCATTTTTTTGTTTCACCTCTTTTATATTCACAAAATGTTTCCCTTTTTAATTAATATATATATTTTATTGATTATACCATTATAGTTGTTCTATTCCCCCCTTCATTCCCCTCCACCCGCACACCCCCTCCCCTGCCCTTCTCCCCCTCCTTAGTTTATAACCATGGGTCTCAAGTTCTTTTTTTTTTTAAGATTTTATTTATTTATTTATCTTTAGAGGGGAAGGAGAGAGGGAGAGAAACATCAATGTATGGTTGCCTTTCCAGCGTCCCCTGCTGGGAGTTGGCCTGCAGGGAACCGGCCTGCAACCCAGGCATGTGCCCTGACTGGGAATCGAACCTCGATCCTCTGGTTCGCAAGTCTGTGCTCAATCCACTGAGCTACACCAGCCAGGGCTCAAGTTCTTTAGATTCTATATTTCCCCTACTATTCTTGCCCTCCCCCCTACCTATTTTCTACCTACCATCTATGCTATTTTCTGTGCCTTCTCCCCCCTTNATTCTCTCCTTCATTTTAATCTTGGCTAATGTAATTATGATGTGCCTTGGTGTGTTCCTTCTTGGGTCCAACTTCTTTGGGACTCTCTGAGCTTCCTGGATTTCCTGGAAGCCTATTTCCTTTGCCAGACTGGGGAAGTTCTCCTTTATTATTTGTTCAAATAAGTTTTCCACTGGTGGCTGTTTCTTTCCCCCTTCTGGTACCCCTATAATTCGGATGTTGGAACATTTAAAGATGTCCTGGAGGTTCCTAAGCCTCTCCTCAATTTTTTGAATTCTCATTTCTTCATTCTTTTCTGGTTGGATGTTTCGTTCTTCCTTCTGGTCCACTCCATTGATTTGAGTCCCAGTTTCCTTTCCATCACTATTGGTTTCCTGTGCATTTCCCTTCATTTCAATTAGTTTAGCCTTCATATGTTCCTCTAATTTGTGACTATAATCAACCAGTTCTGTGAGCATCCTGATGACCAGTGTTTTGAACTGTGCATCTGAGAGGCTGGCTATTTCCTGGTCGCTTAGAGTTATCAACTCTGGGGCTTTGAGTTCTTCTTGAGCCATCTTTTGGACTGTTCATGCCTGTTACGCATGAGGAGCAGAGCCCTAGGTGTTCACCAGAGCAGGGCAACTCAGTCACTGGGTTGTGATGCTGTACATGGGGGCGGGGTCAAAGAGGAGCAATGGCCTCCCGTCTGCCGCTTGCCGCCTCCCGTTGCTGCCGCCGCAGCTGCCACTGTCACCGGGGCCGTGCGTTTCATCCCACTGCATGAGAATGTGCCACCGCCATCAGCCCTCCACCACTGGGTTTGCCCACTCCTGCGCGGTCCGTCTCACTGTGTGCGAATGTGCGACTGAGGTCAGTCTGCCCCGCACCCCGACTGGTTCCGGGCTGCCTGCATGTGTGGGTTGGGGCATCTTTTCTGCCCGACCCTGCTCCGCTGCTGGCTCCACCCCTCTTACCGTCCAGGGTGAACGGTTCATTGTTGTCGGACTTCCGTATAATTCAATTTTCTGTTCTTTGGTTGTGTCTTTGTTCTCCAAACCTTTGTTGTATTCAAACTTGGTTGTGGGAGAAGGCATAGTGTTTCTACCTATGCCTCCATCTTGGTGGAAGTCCAAAATGTTTCCCTTTGAGGACTCCTTTCATCTGGGGAAACAAAAAGATAGTTTATCAGGGTGAGAGTAAGTGGATAGGGAGGGCAGGGCACAAAAGTCATGCCATTTTTGGTGAAAAATTGCTGAACAGCCCTGGCTGGCATAACTCAGTGGATTGAGCGCGGGCCTGTGAACCAGAGGATTGTGGTTCAATTCCCAGTCAGGGCACATGCCTGGGTTGCAGGCCAGTTCCCAGCGGGGGATGCATGAGAGGCAACTACACACTAATATTCCTCTCCCTCTCTCCTTTCCTTCCCCTCTAAAGATGAATAAATAAAATATTTTAAAAAAACGAAACTGCTGAACAATTTGCAAGATGTGGGCAGGTGCTCTAGTAATGCAATGGGCAAAAGTGTTGGAAGAATCTTAAAAAAACACACACAACCCATCATGCAATAAGCAAAAGCTTTGAAAGAACCTTCAAAAAAATTTACTGAAGCTGAGTGCAGCCTCTCACAACAACTCCTGATATGTTTGATACAGTTGAGTTTTTAGAATACTCACCTAGTGGGGGCAGCCTGTATTACAAGGGGCCTGCCCTCCAGAAGGTAACTGTGGTTTTCTGGGGGGGTTCCCACTCATATATTCCTGGATACTTTTTGGACTTGAGGTGGTTTACCCAGGGATTAGAAAATTGGTCTAAATAATTATAGTCATTTCCAGTTGTGAGTTCCAATGATTGAACAAAACTTCATTCCTCCTAGAGTTTTTCTAAACCCATGTGAGATAACCACAAAAGACCTTGAGCTGTTGTGCATTAATTTAAAAATAACAGTAAATTTTATTTTATTTTTTTTCTAGTTCAAACTCATTTTATTCAAATGAAAGATTTATTTTACCATTCACATTTGTTCTAAATGTGCTATATTTTAAAAGTGAAGATGAACTGAAGTAAATTTTATTTTGAGAATGTCATGGAACATTACAGAGGTGTTAAAAACCAAAGTATGGGGATCACCGTGACAATGACTCAGCTTCCTGTTAAAATGAAAAACATTCATCCCACATCTCCAAATTTGGAGGATTTCTTTTGAATCCCAAAACAAGTGTTTTTATTTGTAAGCATTTAGAGTACTTTTGTTCTGAGGCATTGGACAAGCAGCCCAAATAACTCATTTTGGTTTATTGCTTAACTTGACATAAAGGTGTCTAAGTTAATATATATGAAGATAGAATTGAAACAAATTGTGTGTCCAAAGACAATATTGATACTTTCCTTTGAAAAAGCTCTATTTCAATAATGGTTTAGACAAAAGAACATTAAAATAACAGTAAATTTTAAATACATATTGATTGCTATAATTTCTGTTTTTTCTTTAATAACTCAAATTTAATAAATGTACACTATGCTCTTCATTAAGGCCTGGGAGGACCGTTTGATTCGAATACAAGAAACAATTGATGAATGGTTAAAAGTGCAAGCTCAGTGGTTATACTTGGAGCCCATTTTTTGTTCTGAGGATATCATGCAACAGATGCCAGAAGAAGGACGTCAATTTCAGACAGTAGACAGACATTGGAGGGAAATCATGAAGTTTTGTGCGAAAGATCCAAAGGTGTAGTGTTTGTTTTCTCTCTTACAAACAAAGATGAACCTTTGTTTTGAGCTACAAAAAAAAGCGTTTGGTTTTGGTTTTTTTTGGTCATTTTATTTATTTATTTACTTACTTACTTATTTTTAAATTGTTGTTCAAGTACAGTTTTCTGCCTTCCCCCCTCCACCCCTCCCCATGCTTTTTTTCTGATTAAGAGAATAAAACCTGCTTATTGTACACAAACTATAAAGTCTTCTTGGGAGAAGTGTTCAGGTCCTCCATCCATCTTTCAATTGGATTGTTTGTTTGGTGTTGAGTTGTATGTGTTCTTTATGTTTTTTGGATATTAACCCCTTGTTGGATGGTGGAGCTATTTCATATGTACATTTAACTTACTCTATGATGTATACTTACTGCTTCCCTCCTCATGTAAAATAAATAGTGAAATAAAATAAAGTGGAGAGACATACACAAACACACAGGGAGAGAGATGGAGAGGAAAAGACAGAAAGAGAAGAATAAGAAGTGCAGGTGATTCCACTCAATGTTTATATTGCTTGGGAGTGAAGGGAGAAAGGAATCTATAGTTCTCTTAGTTGGTCTCACTTGCTATTTCTCTCTGAGTGAGTATAGCACCTTGTTGAGTATGAATCTAATGTTGAAAGACATACTATGTATTATTCATACACACACTATGCCAAGTCTGTAGATACATGTCTGCTTCTTAAAATCTAGTGTTAAACTTAACAAATAATATGTTTCAATGCTAGATGAAAAAGTAGCTGTGCTGGATTTATTGAGAGTAAATAGTACACTGATATTTATGAGTTGTAAGGATTTGGCCTAATATGTTGACTTTAGAACCTTTGTAAGACATGATTTCTGGCAGATCAAAAGTCAGCAAATTTATTCTGCAAAGGGCCAGATGGTAAATATTTTAGACTTTGTGGGACATTTTTTTTCAACTAGTCGATTCTGTTGTCATTGTAACAAGAAAGCAGCAAGACAATTCATAACTGAATTGATGTGTCTGTGCTACAGTAAGACCATGTACAGACACTGACATTTTCATGTGCCATGAAATATTATTTTAATGTTTTAACCTTTGAGAGTATAAAAATAATGCTTCATTTGCAGCCCATATGAAACCCGGCAGAACAATGTGTGTATATATCAAAACATAAGGTTGTACACCTTAAATATATACAATTTTTATTTGTTAATTATACCTCATAAAACTGAAAAAAGTAAAAACTGGTAGCAAGCTGGAATTATCCAATGGGATATAGTTTGCCCACTCATACATGTAGATTGTTAAGTTTATAGTTGATGGCTGTAAATGTAAAAATTATGTCACGCACCAACTTAACAGACTCTTCCCACATCACTCAAAAGAATATAGGAGAAGTGAAAATATACATGACAGTCATAACTTCTCATTTGTAACTAGTATCTTTGGATTAGAAGAGCTGTGATTTATTGAATTTTAAAAGTTCTCCATTGTAAAACATTTTATGACAAATTTCATGAACCTTTTGACATTTTAACATTTTTGACATGTGATATAGATTAATGTTTAGGTCTTACAATTACAATATCTGGTGTATAAGTGATGAACTGAATGAATATGTCTCTTTTAGGTTCTTGCTGCTACTTCTTTAACAGGTTTACTGGAAAAACTACAGAACTGCAATGAACTTTTAGAGAAAATTATGAAAGGGCTTAATGCATATCTTGAAAAAAAACGACTTTTCTTTCCTCGGTATGATGGATAATCAATTGTGCTCTAATTGAAAGCATTTTCTAAAGTATGATGAATTATAACTAAAGCACTTGTATTTCCATGTTTTTCTTTAGTTTCTTCTTCTTATCTAATGATGAAATGTTAGAGATTTTGTCAGAGACCAAAGACCCACTTAGAGTTCAGCCTCATTTAAAGAAATGCTTTGAAGGCATTGCTAAATTGGAGTTCCTTCCCAATTTGGACATTAAGGCCATGTATAGCTCTGAGGGGGAGCGTGTGGAGCTCATTGCACTTATTTCCACATCTGCAGCACGAGGCGCTGTGGAGAAGTGGCTCATTCAAGTGGAAGATTTAATGCTTCGGAGTATTCATGATGTGATCGCTGCAGCCAGACTGGTGTGTTTCCTAGGACTGGATATATACCTTATATTCTGTAATTGCTCTCTTTTGGGGGTTTTGAATGGGTACCAGTAAATTAACACTTAAATTTCCTACTATTTACAACCATTTATTATTTTATTGCTCTTTATTCGTTTCTAATATTATTATTAAGATAATATTAATAAGAATTGATGATATACATGATTAAGTGCTACAAAAGAAGAATAAAGTGTATTATAGGGGGCAGTTCTAGTGAAATTGAAACTGTGACCCAAAAGATAAGTAGGAATTAACCAAGTAAAGAGCAAATAAAAGAGCATCTTGGTTTCCCATATGAAGTCCCTGTGATCAGAAATAACCTCAAACGTGGGTGTTAAATGTGTAATCTTGTTCCCTTACTGCTGTTTACACTTTATTATTTAAAAAGTTAAAAACTTAAAAAATGAATTGAATGAATATTAAAGGAGGATATATATTTGAAAAAATATAACATGTAGACACTATGCTAATCCAGTTAACTTAATCTTGAGTGAGAAATTTCAGTATATTTCTGTTGGGGGGGGCCACAAAGGAATAGTTGTGCAGTTTTAAAAAGTAATTTTAAAAGCCATTGCAGCCTTATATCTCATTATTCACTTTATGTGAGTGAGGTATCCTTATTCCTTCACCAAAGGGTGAAGAGCCCTGTGAAGCTCATTTTCTTGCAGTGGCTATTCTATTCAGCTTTAGTGTTCCTATAAATAAGCCTTGACTTTTTCATTCTCTTTGCTACTTATGACTCTAAATAAGCTAAAATACATAGGAAAGAATCAACATTTCCTCATGAACGTATTTTTTTAATAAGGATAGAAATTTATCTTCTGTGTACCTAGCAATGGTTCATTTATTCTTTGAATCTCATCCCTCTTTGAAGCTTGTTAGTTTGTCATTTGCATTTACTTTTAAATATTGCTAATCAAAAGGCATTTAATAATAATATATTCATATCCTTAAGTTTATATGTAAAGCGTGTTGAAGATAGTGTTATTATATTAAAGGTGGTGTCATTCACCCTGGCTGGTGTAGCTCAGTGGATTGAGCGTGGGCCTGCGAACCAATCGCAGTTCGATTCCCAGTCAGGGCACATGCTTGGGTTGCAGGCCAGTTTCCAGCAGGGGTCAGTTCCCTGCAGGGGGTGCACCAGAAGCAACCATACATTGATGTTTCCTTCCTCTCACCTTCCCTCCTCCTCTAAAGATGAATAAATAAAATATTTAAAGATGGTGTCATTGTATTAAATTTATGGTTTCTGTTACCCTAATGTTGTTCTGCAGTTAATTTTTTTCCTGCTTATATTTTGGAGCTCCTATTATCATTTACTTTCTTTTTAATATACTTTATTGATTATGCTATTACAGTTGTCCCATTTCCTCCCCTTCATTCCCCTCCACCCTGCACATCCTCTCCCACCCACATTCCCCTGCTTTAGTTCATGTCCATGTGTCATAAGTTCTTCAGCTTTTATATTTCCTATACAATTCTTGCCTTCCCCCTGTCTATTTTCTACCTACCATTTATGCTACTCATTCTCTGTACCTTTTCCTCCTCTCTCCTCCTCCCACTCTCCTATTGATAACCCTCCATGTGTTCTTCATATGTGTGGTTCTATTCTTGTTCTAGTTGTTTGCTTAGTTTGCTTTTGCTTTTGTTTTAGGTGTGGTTGTTAATAACCGTGAGTTTGCTGTCATTTTACTGTTAATATTTTTATCTTTTTTTCCTTAGATAAGTCCTTTTAACATTTCATATAATAAGGGCTTGGTGATGATGAACTCATTTAACTTGTCCTTATCTGAGAAGCACTTTATTTGCCCTTCAATTGTAAATGAAAGCTTTGCTGGGTAGAGCAATCTTGGATGTAGGTCCTTGTATTTCATGATTTAGAATACTTCTTTCCAGCCCCTTCTTGCCTGTAAGGTGTCTTTTCAGAAGTCAGCTGACAATCTGATGGGATCTCCTTTGCAGGTAACTGTCTCCTTATCTCTTGTTGCTTCTAGAATTCTCTCCTTCATTTTAATCTTGGGTAATGTAGTTATGATGTGCTTTGGTGTGTTCCTCCTTGGGTCCAACTTCTTTGGGACTCTCTGAGCTTCCTGGACTTCCTGGAAATCTATTTCTTTTGGCAGATTGTGGAAGTTCTCCTTTATTATGTTTCAAATAAGTTTTCCACTTGTTGCTGTTCCTCTTCCCCTTCTGGTACCACTATAATTCAGATGTTGGAATGTTTAAAGATGTCCTGAAGGTTCCTAAGCCTTTTCTCATTTTTTTTGAATTCTTGTTTGTTCTTTCTTTTCTGTTTGGTTGTTTCTTTCTTCCTTCTGGTCTACTCCATTGATTTGACTCCCAGTTTCCTTCCCATCACTATTGGTTCCCTGTTAATTTTCCTTTATTTCACTTAGCATAGCCTTCATTTTTTTCATCTAATTTGCAACTAAATTCAACCAATTCTGTGAGCATCCTGATCACCAGTACTTTGAACTCTGCATCTGGTGGGTTGGCTGTCGTTTCATCACTTAGTTGTATTTGTTCTGGGACTTTGATCTGTTCTTTCATTTGGGCCATTTTTTTCTTTGTCTTGTCATACCTGTTATGTATGAAGGGTGGAGCCTTAGGTGTTCACCATGACAGGGCAACCCACCTCATTGGGTTTTGATGCTGTATGTGGGGGAGGGGCCAGAGAGGGAACAATAGCATTTGCTCCGTTCTCTCTGGGGTTTCAGTCCTTTCTGCTGCTTCCCCCAAACAAACTGGGCCTTTCTGGTGCTGATTGCCGGGCAGTGGGTTTGTGTGTGTTCTAGGACCCTGTGGGTCTCTCCAATGAACTCTCCTGTGAGGCTGGGAGTCTCTCCTGCGGCCTCAACCCCCACAGGTGTTTTCAGTCAGTGTTTTGAGGCTTTATTTCCCTGCACTGGGACCCTGAGTTTCAGGGTCTGTCTCGCTCCCCAGTTTCACTTGGTTTATCTGCATGCAAATGTGAGACATCCTGGTGTGCCAGCCACCTTGCATGCCTCGCTGGTTTTGCCCAATGCCACCCTGAGCCCAGGGTCTGCAAGCCACCGCTTCTTTTTGCCTCGACCCCTCATTGCCCTGCTGCATGACTCTGCCCTTGCCTACTGGTCTAGATGAATGTTTCTTTTAACTCCTTGGTTGTTGGACTTTCGTACAGTTCAATTTTCTGTCAGTTCTGGTTGTTTTTTGTTTCTAAATTTTTGTTGTCCTTTTGGTTGTGTGAGGAGACAGAGTGTCTACTCTGTCTCCATCTTGGCTGGAAGATCCCTATCATTTACTTGTGACGCAAGTTATTTTTTAATCCCCACAATTCCTTTAAATACATAAAAGTGTTAGAAATACATGAAAGTATACTTTGAACTCAAAAGCACAGATTGTTCAATTATAATTGAACAAATATATGATTATTCTAATTATATGCTGTGGCCATACAAATTTTTAGAATTGCTATGGATTAGTAATACAAGGGTTCTAACTACGACTCCAGTTGTCTACTAAATTGTATAGTCAGTCTCCTTTTCGATGAAATCTTGGCATCAATATACATATTTTTAAAAGATTTTTAAAATTTATTTTTAGAGAGAGGGAAGAGAGGGAGAAAGAGAGGGAGAGAAACTTCAATGTGTGGTTGCCTCTACACACCCACTGCTGGGAACCTGGCCCACAACCCAGGCATGTGCCCTGTGTGGGAATTGAGCCGGTGACTTTTTGATTCTTAGGCCGGCACTAAATCCACTGAGCCACACCAGCCAGGGCAATATATGTATTTTATTAGACTGATTTATTTTTTACAGTTTAATAAAGCTCTTATATTTTATATGAAAGAAGTATTATATATTTTATTTAGAAAACTTGACAACTCCCCACAGCAAAGGCATATAAAATATATAAATGTTGTAAAAATATCATCATAATTTATAAATAAATTTTCAGGTATTTTAAATAGCCATATAAAAATTTTCTTGACTATATGATATTCTAGGCTATGATATACCAAATATTGCACTTCTCTATTGTTAGGCATTTAGCATTTTTTCCTGTAGTAATCTTTTAAAGTTAGAAATGCTTTTTAATTATTCAGGCTTATCCAGACTCTGCAAGAAGAGACTGGGTTCGAGAGTGGCCTGGCCAAGTTGTTCTTTGTGTTTCTCAAATGTTCTGGACTTCTGAGACACAGGAAGTTATAAGTGGTGGGACAAAGGTAAAGCATTATTTGATTTTAAATAATATTTTTTCTAGATACTATGTTTCTTAGTTAGCTTATCTGTTCTTTGCCAAGCCAGCCCTCCCTCAAATTTCTGCATATAGCATTAAAATTTTATATTTGAAAACTTATTATATTTTGTACTAGGCTTAGAAAAAATCACTCCACCCTATAATTAGTTTCTATATTGGGATATATTATGAAGTCAGAATTATTTTGTATAAGAGTAACTGTATAAAATATATATTTTAGGTACTATATGACATTACTTTAACTACTTTTTAATTTTGTAGGAATTAAGGAATTACTATAAGGAACTTCAGAATCAGCTAAATGATATTGTAGGGCTGGTAAGAGGAAAACTTTCGAAGCAGACCAGGACTACTCTGGGGGCTTTGGTTACTATTGATGTCCATGCTAGAGATGTGGTCATGGACATGATTGATATGGGTATGTAACTTTTTTCTTTAATTTTAAAGATAAAATAACAATAGCTTCTAGACACAAAAACTTAGACTACATATGTTTCTCTTCCAGTATAATTTATTTTATATGATCTTTTCTACAAATTGAAAAACATAATTGTTTTAATATTTTCTATTATATAAAATGATAAAATACATATTATTCAAATTATTTACATTCCAGGGTTATGTGTTTTGTTTTATTTTATTCTTTTTAGGTGTCTCGCATGATACAGATTTCCAGTGGCTTGCTCAGCTTCGATATTATTGGGAATATGAGAATGCCCGAGTTCGTATCATTAATTGCAATGTAAAATATGCTTATGAATATCTTGGCAACTCACCTCGACTTGTCATTACTCCTCTAACTGACAGGTGCTACAGAACATTGGTAAGCATTTCAATTCTTTTAATTTACACATTAAAAATTACTTTTTGGTGTGGTACTGTATTTTCTTTTCCAAATTTAATGTGGCTATCCTCATTTTATTCTCTTATCAGTGATAATTGAATACAGGTATTCCTTTCTAATTCCAAATTTCCTTTATGTAAAATTATAGTAATGAATATTTAATTCTGGGTGGTTTTGTAGAATATAAGTATGTTTGGATTCTAATGTTTGAAAAACATCCATTGCTCCTATTGGGGTATTAGAAAAAGGAATATACTGGAGATTTAAAAAGAAAACAAGAGCTTTGGAAAATGGTATCAATTATTTGCAGTGGAATTCTGGGAGAGTAACAACTTCAAGTTGTAAAATCAAAAGCACATTAAACACTTGTATACAACAGAAAATTGGAAAACCAAAAAAGTCTTCTAATACAGTTGCAAGAAAAAGAACATTTGTAAGCATTTTCTTGAAATTATAAAGGGAAAGGTTTCTAAGAGTCAAATTAATGAATATTAACAGTGGAGCTTTTACCATAAATTTAAAGTGGATAAAATATTTATTGATATTACCTTTATTTAGATGTCTGTTGTTTTGTTTCAGAAAGGTAAAAATGTGATTTTCATTGATGTATTTTTATTTATTTCAAAAGTAGACTTTTGAAAGAGCACTTTTAGGTTCTCAGCAAAATTAAGTAGAAAGTATGAGTCCTTATATACCCTCTGCCTCCCCATGTGTACAACCTTGTGTCCCTTAACCTTATTTTTCCTAAAAGGTGTTAAGTTTCACAAGCTGTAATACTGATTTAAAAAATATATATTTTATTGATTATACCATTAGAGTAGTTCTATTCCCCCCCTTTATTCCCCTCCACCCTGCACACCGCCTCCCCCATCATTCCCCTCCTTTAGTTTATGACCACGTGTCTCAAATTCTTTAGATTCTGTATTTCCCCTACTATTCTTGCCCTCCCCCTACCTATTTTCTACCTATCGTCTATACTACTTATTTTCTGTACTTTCTCCCCCCTTCTCCTCCTCCCACTCCCCTGTTGCTAACCCTCCATGTGTTCTTCATTTCTATGGTTCCACTCCTGTTTTAGGTGTCCTCTTAGTTTGCTTTTGTTTTAGGTGTGGTTGTTAATAACTGTGAGTTTGCTGTCCTTTCACTGTTCATATTTTTTATCTTCTTTTTCTTAGATAAGTCCCTTTAACATTTCATATAATAAGGGCTTGGTGATGATGAACTCCTTGAATTTGATCTTATCTGAGAAGCACTTTATCTGCCCTTCCATTCTAAATGAAAGCTTTGCTGGATAGAGCAGTCTTGGATGTAGGTCTTTGGATTTCATGACTTGGAATACTTCTTTCCAGCCCCTTCTTGCCTGTAAGGTCTCTTTTGAGAAATCAGCTGACAGTCTGATGGGCACTCCTTTGTAGGTGACTGTCCCCTTAATTCTTGCTGCTTCTAGGATTCTAGAAGTCCTTCATTTTCATCTTGGCTAATGTAATTATGATGTGCCTTGGTGTGTTCCTTCTTGGGTCCAACTCTTTGGGACTCTCTGAGCTTCCTTGATTTCCTGGAAGTCTATTTCCTTTGCCAGACTGGGGAAGTTCTCCTTTATTATTTGTTCAAATAAGTTTTCCACTGGTGGCTGTTTCTCTTCCCCTTCTGGTACCCCTATAAGTTGGACGTTTAAAGATGTCCTGGAGGTCCTAAGCCTCTCCTCATTTTTTTTTGAATTCTTGTAACTTCGCTTTTTTCTTTTTGGTCATTTCTTTGTTCCTTCTGGTCCACTCCCTTGATTTGAGTCCCAGTTTCCTTTCCATCACTGTTGGTTTCCTGTGCATTTCCCTTCATTTCAATTAGTTTAGCCTTCATATGTTCCTCTAATTTGTGACTAAAATCAACCAGTCCTGTGAACATCCTAATCACCAGTATTTTGAACTGTGCACCTGAGAGGTTCGCTGTTTCTTTTTTGCTTAGAGTTATCAACTCTGGAGCTGTGAGTTCTTCTTGAGCCATATTTTGGACTCTTCGTGCCTGTTACATATGAGGAGCAGAGCCCTAGGTGTTCACTAGGGTGGGGCAACTTAGTTGCTGGGTTGTGACTCTGTATGTGGGGGTGGGGTCAAAGGGGAGCAATGGCGGTCTTCTCTGCTGCCTCTCACCGCCGGGGCCTGCACGGTCTGTCCCATTGCTCGCGAGTGTGTGACCACGGTCAGCCCGCCAGCTTGTGCCCTCACTGGGTTCTCCCTCTGGGGCCTGCGCGGTCCGTCTCACTGCTCACTCCTCTGATGGTTTATCTGCACGCAAATGTGTGACCGAGGTCAGCCTGCCGCCCCACGCTCTCACTGGGTCTGCCCGATGCTACCCCGGCTGCCTGGGTGCCTGGGGTCGGGGGAATCTTTCCTGCCCAACCCTGCTCCGCTGCTGGCTCTTCCCCTCTTACCAGTGTGTTTGAATGGTTTGTTGTTGTCGGACTTCCATATAGTTCAATTTTCTGTTCTCTGGCTGCGTCTTTGTTTACTAAACCTTTGTTGTATTCAAACTTGGTTGTGGGAGAAGGCACTTTGTTTCCACCTATGCCTCCATCTTGGCGGAAGTCCTGTAATGCTGATTTTTGTGAAGCAAACTCCATAGTTAGAGAGTTAACTTTAACTTACATGCTTCTAAAAATGTTCAGTGACTGTTCTAGTCATTGTGGGGACCCAAAAAGTGTTCAGATAGTGCTATGTGCTTACTGAACTTAAAGACTAATTGAGAGAGGAAAATGTATATAATTAACTGCAATGCAAAATAGAAAGCAATACTACTGGTAAGAGAAGTATAGAACAGGGTTATGGGAATGGAGAAAATAGAGAACGTAGCAAGACTGTCAGGATCCACAGCCAGGGTGACTCATAGACAAAAATTATATAATAGGTCATTTGTTTCTCTTTCAACTGATAGGTACCCATTCATAACACTCACTTTCTAGCCTCTCTTTGAGGCTATTCAAGAGATTGTCATTATTGCACTTGAATTATCTCCACAACCACTTCTTTTTAAAAAAGATTTTGTTTATTTATCTTTAGAGGGGAAGGGAAGGAGAGAAGGAGAGAAATATCAATGTATGGTTGCCTCTCGTGAGTCCCCTGGTGGGAACTGGCCTGCGACCCAGGCATGTTCCCTGACTGGGAATCAAACTGGGATCGTGTGGTTCGCAGGCCCTCTCTCAATCCACTGAGCTACACCAGCCAGGGCCACAACCACTTCTAATTAAAACTTTCTCACCAAATTTTTACACCTCAAGGCTAGATTCTCTTTGTTTTTAAAGGCAAATGGAGTACATATAAAGTGTTAAAAGATAAGGAGATTTTGATATATTTTCACTTTTTAAAAACTTTTAAACTGATTTTTCTTTGTGCAGCTAGAAAAATTGTGTGCTAAAATTAACTGAACAATACAATTGTATTACTGACTCTCTAATGTTACAACTAAAAATCAATCTGCTTTGCAAGTGATTGTGTAAATTTTTTCTTTCAGTTACGCATGGATTTCTTTTCAGATAAATTTTTCTTTTCAGATAGGTGCTTTCTATTTAAACCTTGGAGGTGCTCCAGAAGGGCCAGCAGGCACAGGAAAAACAGAAACCACTAAGGACTTGGCGAAAGCTCTTGCTGTACAGTGTGTGGTGTTCAACTGCTCAGATGGGCTAGATTATCTAGCAATGGGAAAGGTAAAGTTACATTTTAAATGTTACAGACTTACATCTAGGTCTGACTGGATGAACTGAAGCAAACTCATATTTAAACATTATTTAAATGTGATTTAAGCATTACTTGAACCTTGGTTTTAGGTGTGAAGGCATTCTTTATATCCTTGGGACTTTTAATAAGCTTAACTTTCAACCTTGACTTAAAAGATTAAATATCTGTTTTAACAAGCTATGTATTTTCCTAAGAAAAATCTTCTCCCTTTTTATTGTCCTTAGTTTTTTAAAGGATTGGCTTCTTCTGGTGCTTGGGCTTGCTTTGATGAATTTAATCGAATTGAGTTGGAAGTGCTGTCGGTGGTGGCTCAACAGATTCTTTGCATCCAGAGAGCCATTCAACAGAAGCTGGAAATATTTATTTTTGAAGGGACAGAACTTAAACTCAATCCAAACTGTTTTGTAGCTATCACCATGAATCCTGGCTATGCAGGACGTTCTGAATTGCCAGATAATCTTAAGGTAGTATTTTTATGAGTGTAAATTTGTTCATCAAAAGTAACAGAGTAATTCACTCAAAATGGTGTTTTCTCACATGTGTTTGTAATATCCCTTTTCCATTTTCTGTATGTTAAACTTCCCAAAACTTTCAGATATCTAAAAAATATTAGTCCTGGCTGGTGTAGCTCAGTGGATTGAGAGAGGGCCTGCGAACCACACGATTGCAGTTCGATTCCCAGTCAGGGCACATGCCTGGGTTGCAGGCCAGTTCCTACCAGGGGACTCATGAGAGGCAACCATACATTGATATTTCTCTCCTTCTCTCCTTCCCTTTCCCTCTAAAGGTAAATAAATAAAATCTTTTAAAAATTAAAAAAATATTAAAGTACATAAAACTATTAACAT
The DNA here is from genome assembly GCF_014824575.4 of Sturnira hondurensis. NCBI lineage: Eukaryota > Metazoa > Chordata > Mammalia > Chiroptera > Phyllostomidae > Sturnira > Sturnira hondurensis. Next base: position 4,092,522 of record NW_028075471.1, on the reverse strand, counting down.
GCTACTGAAAAATTATGGAATTAATGAAAAGATGCTGCATTGGGGGAATGCACTTGAATATCAACACACTATCTTTGGGTGCTTAGGCTCAGCATTAAAAATGACTTAATGTAAATAATATATTTCTTTATTATATACTTCAGGTTCTTTTTAGAACAGTAGCTATGATGGTTCCAAACTATGCCCTCATAGCAGAAATCTCCCTCTACTCCTACGGATTTTTGAATGCAAAACCCCTGTCCGTGAAGATAGTAATGACCTACAGGCTTTGTTCAGAGCAGCTCTCATCACAATTTCATTATGACTATGGAATGCGAGCAGTAAAAGCAGTCCTAGTGGCTGCTGGAAACCTTAAACTAAAATTTCCAAATGAAAATGAAGATATACTTGTAAGTATTAAGTACATACATTGTGAAAGAAAGCCTGAGTAGCAATGGAGTAGCAAGATAATTTTTTTGGTGAAGTTGATCAGGAACTATAAATAGGCAAAATAGGGAGTTCTTGCCTTGAGCCTTTTTATATGGTGTTGAAATGATAGTTTAGAGGTTATGTTATTCATTTTACTTTATATGAAAGTAAAGACCTTTTGGCCCGGTAAGCGGTGTTGGCTTTTTTGTATGAAGATTCCATGGAACAATGTAAAACAAACTTTGATGTGGGGCATGGGGAGGAGAAGGCAAATACTGGCAACTAACTTAATATTACACTTTTTGGATGATTTTAGCTTCTTCGATCAATTAAAGATGTAAATGAACCAAAGTTTTTATCACATGACATACCCTTATTTAACGGAATAACTAGTGACTTATTTCCTGGTATTAAACTTCCTGAAGCTGACTATAATGTAAGTAAACCTTTGAGAATGACTTATTCTGCAAATAAATTTATCTGATGACTCCAGAATTTATAAAGTTTTATTAAATGAGTGAAATTATTGTATTTGGAGGATAAACCGTTATTTTGGTCACTTTAATATGAAAATACATATATTTTAGTACTTTCTGTTATATAATACCAAGGTTACAAAGCTCAGGTCAAAAATAATGCTTGTTGTAAGAATATATATTTTATTTTCTATCTTGTGATTTATAATGACTACTACTATGTATACCATAATACTGCTGTATGCTTCAGCCACTAAAAAAGACAGTAAACTGAAAGTGATGAAACATCTTGTAGTTAAGGATTTGTTTCTTGAATTTAAGTAATGTGCTACATATTTTTAAGGAAAAAACCATATGCATTTTCAATTCCATTTAAATTATAGACATTATATGCGGTATATATATATATATATATACACACACACACACACGTATGCATATATACACACATACATATATATATAAGTGCCTGGTGTTTATAGCTGTTATATAATATAAAGTAAAAATATAATTTAAAATTAATTACAAACAAAACAATCTCAATTTAATGAGATGGGTGATATGTGTCTAAAATTAAGCTGTGACATTATGGCACTTTCTGTGGTAAAATGTACAGTGAAGATTCTTTTGAGTTCAGCATGCATAACCTACCTTATGCTATATGATGATTCAATTCTTTCACTTCTTCTCTTTATTGATATTAATGTACAATATTTTTTGTTTGTTTAAGCTTTTATATTATTAAGTGGTCACTTGGCTTAAAGGCATCATTTACTTGTTTGCCTCCTTTTTTAGTGTATATTTTATTGATTATGCTATAACAGTTGTCTCATCCCCCCCTTTATTCCCCTCCACCCTGCACACCCCTTCCTGCATTTCTCCCCTCTAGTTCATGTCCATGGGTCATGAATATATAAGAACATATAAAGAACATATAAGTTCTTTAGTGTCTACATTTCTTGTACTATTCTTAACCTCCTCCAGTCTATTTTCTAGCTGCCATTTATTCTCTGTACCTTTTCCGCATCAATCATCCCCCTTCCCACTCCCTCCATGTGGTCTCCATTCTTGTGATTCTGTTCCTGTTCTAGTTGTTTGCTTAGTTTCTTTTTGTTTTTGTCTTTTTTAGGTTTGGTTGTTAATAGCTGTGAGTTTGTTGTCATTTCACTGTTCGTATTTTTATCTTCTTCTTAGATAAGTGCCTTTAATGTTTCATATAATAAGGGTTTGGTGATGATGAACTCCTTTAACTTGACCTTATCTAGGAAGCATTCTATCTGCCCTTCTATTCTAAATGATAGCTTTGCTGGATAGAGTAATATTGGCTGTAGGACCTTGCCTCTCATGACTTGGAATACTTCTTTCCAGCCCATTCTTGCCTGTAAGGTTTCTTTTGAGAAATCAGCTGAGAGTCTTATGGGAATTCCTTTTAGGTAACTGTCTCTTTTTCTCTTGCTGCTTTTAAGATTCTCTCTTTATCTTTAACCTAGGATAATATAATTATGATGTGCTTTGGTGTATGCTCCCTTGGTTCCAGCTTCTTTGGGACTCTCTAAGCTTCCTAGGCTTCCTGAAAGTCTATTTCCTTTGCCAGATTCTCCTTTATTACTTTTTCAAATAAATTTTCCATTTCTTGGTCTTCCTCTTTTCCTTTTGGCCCCTTATGATTTGGATGTTGTAACGTTTAAAGTTGTCCTTGAGGTTCCTAAGCCTCTCCTCATTTTTTTGAATTCTTGTTTCTTCTTTCTGTTCTGGTAAAATGTGTCTTTCTTTCTTCTGCTCCAAACCATTGAGTCCCAGTTTCCTTCCCTTCACTGTTGGTTCTCTGTTCATTTTCCTTTATTTCACTTTTTATAGCATTCATTTTTTTCCTCTTATTTTTGACTATATTCAACCAGTTCTGTTAACATCCTCATTACCAGTGTTTTGAACTGTGCGTCTGATAGGTTGGTTATCTCTTCATTGCTTAGTTGTATTTTTTCTGGAGGTTTAATCTGTTCTTTCACTTGGGCCATTTTTTTTTGTCTTGGTGCTCCTGCTATGTAGTAAGGGGTGGAACCTTGGGTGTTCACCAGAGCGGGGCAACCCACATTGCTGTGTTGTGACACTGTATGTGAGGGAGGGGTCCAAGAGGGAACAGTGTTGCTTGCTCTACTCTCTGCTGGTTTTCAGTCACTTCCCCCACTACTCACAATCAAATTGGGCCCTTCTGGTGCTGATTCCTGGTTGGGTGCATTTGTGTACAATCTAGGATCCTGTGGGTCTCTCCAATGGACCCTCCTGTGAGGCTGGGAGTTTCTCCCACTGACTCAACCCCCACAGGTATTTTCAGTCAGAGGCTTTGAGGCTTTATTTCCCTGAGCTGGTACCCTGGGTTGTACAGTCTGTCTCATTCCCCAGTTGCTCCTCCCAGTTATCCACACACAAATGTGGGACTGCCCAGTCTGCCAGCTGCTGCCTTGCCTGATCCACCAGCTGCTACTTTGCCATGAGTCCTCTCCACCCAGCTTCCCCCCTACCAGTGTGGATGAATGTTTCTTTTTTAACTCCTTGGTTGTTGGACTTCCATACAGTTTGATATTTCTGTCAGTTCTGGCTATTTTTTTTTTGTTTTTAAATTTGTTGTTGTCCTTCTTTGGATTGTGTGAGGAGGCACAGTGTGTCTACCTATGCCTCCATCTTGGCTAGAAATCTGTTTGCCTCTTTTTTTTAAAAAAATCTTTAATTGTTAGTCAATTACAGTTGTCCCCATTTCCCCCCTATTACTCTCCCCTGCCATACCCACACCCCACCTCCCATCTTCCACATTCAGTCCTCCCCCACCCCCTTGTCTTTGTCCATGGGTTCTGTATACATGTTCTTTGACTTGACCCTTCACCTTCTTTCCTCCATTGTCCCCTTTGCTCCTTCCCTCTCGTCACTGTCCATTTGTTCTTTATTTCCAAGTCTCTGGTTCTATTTTGCTCACTTGTTTGTTTTGTTGATTAGGTTCCACTTATAGGTGAGATCATATGATATTTGTCTTTCACTGCCTGACTTATTTCACTCTGCATGATACTCTCCAAACTCAAAAACTAATGTATATCCTATGATAGTATTGGATACAGGTGATTCTAGAGTATTTTTCACAACCAACCATCAATTCTCCGATTCTGTGACACAACCTGGTTGTTCAACAATTCATTTCTGACAGTACCTGGAATTAGTGTCAGACCCTACAGATGAGGGCTCAGTTGTACAAAACTGCCCCTTACTTTTGACAACTGTCTCAAGTTCTAAGCCACCTGTACTTTAGGGGTTTCCATGACACCTCCCCCTTAAGTGTGATCAATTGTTAGAATAGGTCACAAAACTCAAGAACACAGTTTACTTATGTTTACTGGTTCATTACAAAGGATACAAATTGTATTAGGCAAGGTACGGGGGTTGGCAGCAGTGGAGCTTCCACTCCCTAAGGGTGTATCACCCTCCCTGCAACTTGATGTGTTCACCAAACCAGAAGCTCCCTGAATCTCAATGCTGAGTTTTTATAGAGTTCAATCATCTTTTCCCTCTCTTCCCCCAAAGGTTGGTTGGTAAGTGGAACTGAAAGTTCCAGCCCTCTAATCAATGGGTCTTTCTGGTGATTAGCTGCATCTTGAGGCTATCTAGGATCCTTATCCTAAGTAATCTCACAGCATAAAGTCAGGGGTGATGGGAGAGTACTTATTACAAATTACAAAAGACACTCCTATCACTCAAGAAATTCCAAGAGTTGTAGGAGTTCTGTGCTGCTTTGTAGGGGGTGGGGAGCTTGTAAAAGACCATATATATATTTGTGGTATATATACACACCATATATACCACAGGTGTGTATCAAGATGATTCAGGATATGCTAATATGATTTTTTTAATTAAAATACAATTCTCTTGGAGAGCTCTTGTAGTCTCATGAATATAGCAATAGATCCATGGGTCCATAGATTCCAGTTTGAAAAATAGTACTAGGACTTCGATGGTAAAACTGGGTGTTTGGAAGTGTTTCATTACCTGGGACCTACAGATTTCTGATATGCTTTTTGTTACAAAGCAGTGGACAGATTAATTTTCAAGACAGTTGTATTACCATTCCTGTTGGTATAGTATGTAAATACAAGACACTAAACTGAGTAAACATTCTCATGCCAGAAAGGGAAGGCAGTGATATATGCAATAAGAAACAGCAAGTAGGTGGTCTGTATCATAGTACTCTGTGGTGAAGGAAGTTCAAGAAGGCACATTCCAAAACACCTGAAGCATGTAAACAAGTTTAAAGAACTGTTTTGAAATCCATAATCCTTAGTTTTTAGCCAAATTCAAGAAATGCAGTTTTATATAACCTGGAACTGAATTAACTGCTTTCATCATATGCCATAATAAACTATTGGTAGTTCTGTTAGGTAGGAGAATTCACAATAGTTTGTGCACACATACATCATATCATTCTTAGACTTAAGCTACTGAGACTGGGAAGGTTAGGTTGTATATGATAAACTCAAAATTCATTAGTTTAATGAAGTTGACTGTCATACCTCTAATTACTGAGAGCATAACAGTTCATAAGAGGGATATTAGAAATTTTGATACTCTGTGAGAATAAATAGGCTTATAAATATAATGCCCATTTGAATTTTTACCTAAAGTAGAAGGAATAAATTCAAGTATAGACATAGAAAGTGAGGCAATGATGCTTTTATTGTATTTGTTATGATGGTTCTTTTTTTTTATTGGTTTTCAAGTACAGTTTTCTGCCTTTCCCCCGACCCCTTTCCACCACCCCAGTCCTCCCCACCTCCCTCCGCCATTTCCACCCCCCTTATTGTTGTCCGTATTTTATTGAAGCAACCTATCTTTATTGTGAAAGATTCTTGTAATGGTAGAGTTTTTAAAATTGTATTGTATTTTTGTTGCTACTATAAAGAAAAATAGAACAAATTGGAATGTTTTATGATGTTATATGGCAATTGCTTTCTGCCTTTCAAAGTTCCTGGTAAAAATCTGTGATTAAAGTCTTTTCCTAACGCACTAAAAAAAAGGCTATTGGTAACTAGGGAGTCAGTGCTGGGAGGTGTGCTGCTGAGCAACTCCTTCTGCCTGCAGCTGAGCAGGCAGCTAGGGGAGCTACAGCTATAGAAAAAGAAAAATACTATTAACTATACCATCTTGCTTTTTAATATATACTATATTTCTTTGTTTTTCCTTTACTGACTTCAAGTTTCAAGTAATGTTTATTGTTCCATTTATCTTCTCTGTTGGCTTTTGTAGTTTTACCTCAGTGGTCACTGCACAGATTATAATATACATTCTTGACTTATTATAATTTACCTTAAGTTTGTATTCCACCATTTCAGAAACAATATAAGAACTTTAAATGGGATAATTTCATTGTCTACTTACACCTGCCCATTGTACTATCATTGCTATATGTTTTACTTCTACATACATTATAAACTCCAGAATTATTTTATACTTTAGTTATTAGTGTTTGAAAAAAAGTCACTTACATTTGCTTTTTTATAGTGTCCTGTATTCCCTCAGCAGGTATGTACTTTCATCTGGGATCTTTTCCTTTTAATGTAAAGAACTTCTTTCAGTATATCTTATGTGCACATGGGTCTTCTGGCAACAAATTCTTTCAGCTTTTCTTTGTTTGGAAATGTCTTTATTTAGCCTTAGTTCTTAAAGAATATTTTCACTATATATATATAATATATATATATATTATATATATATAGTTATAGTTATAGATTGGCAGCAGTCTGCCCACATATACACCCCCATCATTTTAAAGATGTCATTCCGCTAACTTCTGGCTTTCATTATTATGCTAGAAGTCAGGAATTCTTCTGATTTATGCTTCCCTGACCATAGCGTGTTTTTTTTCTCTAGTTGTTTTAAGTATTTTCTCTCTTTCCTTGCTTAACTATGTGCTTAGTGTTGTCTGTTGGAAAAAACCCTGTTTGGGATTTGCTGCACTTCTTAAATCTGTGGGTTGATGTCTTCAGAAAATTCTCAGTAATTATCTCTTAAATTATTTTTTCTGCCCTATTTTCTCCTACTTTTCCTTTAGGGACTCCAATTACCTGTTTGCTAGATTATTTTATATTTTCTCACATGTCTCATGCTTTTTTAACATGTCTCATGTTTCTATAATTTGTGCTTTAATTTAGATCCTTCTTATTTTCCTATCTTTAAGATTGATGATCTTTTTTTGAGTTTATCCAACCTGCTGATTCCAATGAATTATAATTTTTCATACAGTCATGCTGTGTTTAATGATGGAGCTATATTCTGAGAATGGCATTGTTAGGCAATTTTATCATTGTGAGAACATCATAGAGTGTACTTATACAAATCTAGATGGTATAGCCTACCACCCACCTAGGCTACATGGTATAGACTGTTGCCCTTAGGCTACAATCTTACAGCATATTACTGTACTGAATACTTTAGGCAGTTGTACCACAAGGGTAAGAATTTGTATACTTAACACAGAAAAAGTACAGAAAAAATATGATATTAAAAAATGGTATACCTGTATAGGCTGCTTACTATGAGTGAAGCTTGTAGGACTGAAAGTTGCTCTGGGTGAGTCAGTGAGAGTGATGAGTGAATGTGAAGGCCTCGAACATTAGAGTACAATGCTGTAGACTAAAAATACTGTACACTTAAGCTACACTAAATTGACTAAAAAAACCATGAGATTAAATCAAGCCAAGAGAAAATAATTCAGTCAAGACATGTGGCTATAACAGGCCATACTGTTTACAACAAACTTAGAAAGAGTAAATTCTAAAATAATGATAAAAAGTATAGTAAAAGTAAACATATAGACCAGCTACATAATCATTTATTATTATTATCAAGTATTATGTATTATATTATGTACCATAATTATGTGTGCTATATTTTTTCATGACTGATGCACAGTAGGTTTGTTTATAACAGCATTACCACAAATCCATGAGTAATGCATTGTTCTGTGATGTTATGAAAGCTACCATGTTACTAAGTGATGAGAATTTTTCATTTTGTAATTTTTAATTATAATTTTATGAGACCATGGTCATATACAGAGTTTGTTGTTGACCAAAACATTGTTATGTGGTATATAATGGTATTTTATGGTTTTCATTTTAGTTTGAAAAGTTCATTTTATTAGAGATCCCATTTCTTTGCTTAAATTGTTTATCTTTTCATTCATTTTTCTGTCATACTATGTATTTTCTTTTATACATCTGTAAAAGTGATTTTAATGTTCTTGTCAGCTAATTATGAGATATGGTTGGTCTGTGAGTTTGTTTTATTTACTGTTTTTTCCCTTGATCATCAGCTATTTCTTATGACTTGTAAATTGTGATTTTATGTTAAAATTGTATATAAAATAATTGTAGAGAACCAAATGGTATAATTTTCCTGCAGAAAACTAATATGCATTTCTTTTTCTTTGTCAGATAGCTATAGAGCTCCTCATCAATTCAATCAGGAATTGACCTAAGCCAGAATTTTGGTGCAGAACTATTGAGCTTTAGTTTATCTCTAGTTTCAAATGTCTTTAGGGTGAGAATTGTCCTGTATTATAGGGCCCTCCCTCTAACAGTATTTTAAGATATAAACATTGTAAGCCTAAGGAAATCTCTCTCTGTATACTTTATGCAGCAAAAGTATATGCACTGGGGAGAAGAAGCTTTATACATTTGAGGATCCTCTAGATTCAACTCTGTCACCCAAGCCCACATGACCATTAATATCCTGTTCATTTCTCCTTACTTCAGCAAAGTCCACATGCCCATAGCGGGCCCGTTCCAGTGCCATCTATGTTCACACCTGAAAAATGCTCCCTTTTCCTGATGGGGGGGATAACTTACAATGTTGTTTAGTTTTGTACTATTGGTGTGTTGGTGAATTTTTAAACTGTGTGCTAACTGCAATAAGTTATATAAACTCCCCCTGCAAACAAACAAACAAACAAAAAAACTGCTTCCAGGAGGAAAATTAGGTATTGATTTGTATTCACTTATGAAAGGTTCATCCTTTTTTGAAATGTAGTTCCTTTAGACTTATGTGTATTTAAAGTGCTCCTGCATCTTTAAAATGATTGTGACTTTCATTTAGTCTCTCTATTTATTTCTAGTTTGTACAGTATAAAAAGTTGTTTGGCGTGTTTTTCTATTGTATATCCTAACCAAAAGTAAAATTCTGAAAAACATTATTAAGAGGAATTATTTTACATAGCATACATCCAATGCTATGGAGCTATGATCTTTAATAACTTATAATGGGGAATACTAAGGGTTTAAAAGTATTTTAATTCTATTTCTTTTTTAAATTAAAAAATAAAGCTTTAATAAATAATTTATCAGTATAAGAAGATGCAGTTTTCTTATTTCTGAATGAAACATCTACATTTATAAGATATGTATGACATGATTTATAATAACCATTTTATAGACATGCATTTCATTTTTATTTTATTTTAGGAATTTTTGGAATGTGCTCATGAAGCCTGCAGAGTACACAATCTTCAGCCTGTGAAGTTCTTTCTAGAAAAAATGATTCAGACATATGAAATGATGATTGTTAGACATGGGTAAGAGTATGGATTAACACTGTCTACCAGTGTTAGATATTATTTTAATATTAAACTATTAAAACAACTAAATTTGTGTGTCAAAGGACTGAGCAAATTTTGTATGTAGATGACTAAGGAGGAACCAACCACCCCTATCCCTGAGTCCTTATCCCAGTGACTTAAAAACAAGGGTTTATTTTTTCCCTCATGCTGCATATTCAGCAAAGATTGATAAAGAATATTCATTCCGTGATGTAGCACTAGTGACCAACAAAATTTGCCCTTTTGGTCATCAAATACATTATTCACTTTCCTTCATGTATGTAAAATACACTCTTCCCTTCCAAGGAGACAGCATTCCAGTCAATCAATGAATCAGACTCAAAGTTCAAGATATCTATCTAGGTGATGCATGATAGTTTCTGCATCAAATTTGGAAGTTGTTCTTCTTGACCTACCAACTGGAAAGACAAGTTATCTGCCCTTCACACAGTTTATAGTAGTGGGTTTACTATTACTAGAACAGGATTACTGGGGCAAACACTCCCATTCAGAAATTGAAGAATGGGAGACACAGCCAATACTGATCAGTAACAATTTTGAAACTCAGCAAGGCATGTGAGGGCCTCAATTTTAGAGAGATTGAGTGAAACTAATAGAGTTTAAGCTTCAGGACCTCTCATTTGTGGGGCCCCTCCAAAGAGTCATAATTTATTATATAGGGTGCCATTAAAGTAGCTGTGGACATTTTATATTCATAATTTCATATACATTTATTTTCTTTAGAGATCCTCCTTACCAATTGTATCAACATACAATAAAACCTCCTAAAACCAGGTTCACTTTTGCTTGATTCTTTCTGGGAGGGGCTTTCCAGTTAACTATTCTCTGTGGACCTTGGTTCAACCTTCCAAGAGATCTTTTCACCTCCATTTTCTTTCCTGGTCACATGTGAAGTGGACAGTGGAGAAAATGCTTTTGGATTGGGAAATGTTTTCAGCTTGTTTCCTGCCTATAGAAAGCTGAGGTCTCAAAGGTCATGGTTGTTTTAAAGGCAGGATTTTAAAAAGAAAAAAAAAGCCATTGTGTTAAGTAATTTTTCAAACTTATCCAAAAATAGAGGGAATACAAGTACCATCAACCCTTATGCATCCAGTACCCATACTTTTTTACTTTAGAAAATTTAGAAATTTTATTTTTCTTTTTTTCCTTGTTGTTCAGCTATAGTTGTCCTGCCTTTTCCCCCATTGCTTTCTCCCCTACTCCCACAGTCCATCACCAGCACTGTCCATGCCCATGAGTCCTCTATTTGTTTTCCTTGGTCTGCTCCCTCCCCCCACCCCTCTGGTCACTTTCAGTTTGTTCTTTATTTCCAATTTTTAAATTTTGAACACTCACATGTGTTTTAGCCTAGACTTACAATTTTTGTCAGTAAATGCTCTAAAAAATGATAAGGTTTTTATTTCTTGGATTCCAGGCAGCTCTATGTGCCAGCAGCCACAATTACAGTCCTAATTAAGTTATACCTTTCTGAACTGCATTGTAGTATCCTTGAACCTACCAGGCTTCATTCAGAGGACCACACTCTTAATTTGTTTTCTCTGAGCTATTTTATCCTCCTGAAGTGATTACTGGGAACCATATTAAGTTTTCATAGGTTTTAATAAGGTAATGCAATGGCCCTTCCCTTGATTTGATCCTTGATGCCAGCCTGAGCAGACCTTGTCGTTCAAAGATTTTCTCAATTTATCTCTTTTCATTTGGAGACAAGAAAAAAATGGCCACTTTCATTTCTGCAGGTTTCCTGAATTTCTGAACTCTCTGTTCTCTTTTATTCTTGCTTGAAAACTGCCTATTTTTTTTTCTGGGCTTGTTTCTTTCTTAGAGTTCCTTGTTAAATGCAGCCATCAACCACCATTATATACTAATAATATTCTGTTTACTATCCTTTTCTCCTAAAATTACAATTTTATTAGTTGTACTATCTATCTTTGAGTCCACCTCAAGGGATAAATTTGCCAAATGTTTCATGATTGCATAACATTAATTGCCAATCTTTTAGCCTCTGATAACAGTTCATTTGCCACTCATGGCTGAGCCTCTAAGCTGGTGCCACATTTATAGTCTTTTTTATTATGGCAAGAATACTTTCCCCTTCTAGGATGGGCTAGGGTATTCTGTAGAAACAATCAGCACCCAAATCTTAGTGACTTAAAAAACAAAGGTTTATTTTTCATTCATGGTGTGTCCATCCTTGATTGGCAGGGAGGCTCTCCTCATCATAATGACTCAGGGTCCTAGGCTGTCGTAGCAGCCACCATCTCAACATCGTAGATGATAGCTATGCTAGAGGGGAAAGAGCTCTGTAAGGTCCCTCTGTGGCAATTATCTATTCCAGGCTAGGAAGTAGTACCCATCATTTCCAATTATTACTGATTAGTCACCTATTATTTCTATAGAAAGGGAGGAATCCCACTATGAGCAGGAGAAAGGAGATTCACAAGTATTTGGCCAACTAATAATTACTATAGTAAGTGAAGTTTTGAGGAAAGAGAATCCTTCTTCTCTCCTTAGAAGGGCCCAGTCATTTAAAAAAATCCAACAGTATACAATTGCTAAGTTTTCATTTTTACTTAGAGATTTTTAAAATTATATTCTCTTATAGATAATGGGATTAATATACAGGATTTGATTTAGAGATCAACCAATTCAGAAGTTAAATGTATTTTCCTCATATCTAATAAAAATTCATATTATTTCAAAAATTATGTAGAATTATCATAGGGTAAAATTTTATATACCACTACATAGGCAAATAATTTAGTTTACTATTATTTTTATAATCTTATTATGTAATTACTTTTTTCCTTGATAGTTTTATGTTAGTAGGAGAGCCTTTTGCTGCTAAGACAAAAGTTCTGCATATGTTGGCTGATACTCTAACTCTTATGAATGAACGTGGCTGTGGAGAGGAAGAAAAGGTCATTTACAAGACTGTAAACCCCAAATCCATTACTATGGGCCAACTTTTTGGACAATTTGATCCAGTGTCTCATGAGGTAATCTGTAGTGTAAACATTCTCAACTCTTATTAATAATGCACATTAAATTTAAAAAATTGAAATGTTTTCATATCATCACTTTGTAGTTTTATACAAGAAGCTTTCTAACTCTTCCTTTTTACTCCTCAGTGGACTGATGGTGTTGTGGCTAACACTTTTAGAGAATTTGCCTTATCAGAAACACCTGACCGGAAATGGGTTGTGTTTGATGGTCCCATTGACACTTTGTGGATAGAAAGCATGAACACAGTATTGGATGATAATAAAAAGGTAAAATCATCACAATTAAAAACAATACAGGTGCCCAAGATGAATATAACTAACATTACTGAATTGTAAATTTTAAAATGGTTAATATGGAAAATTATATGGTATATATTTTTTACTACAATTTTAAAAAGCAAAACAAAGCAAATGTAGACATGTTTAAGGAATGTTGTATGTTCAACAACTAATCATCTAGGATTGTATATTTGAAATAAAGGATGAAATAAGTTGCATAAGTTTATAAATTATCTTTTCAATGAAAACTATGCTGTAGTAAATCCTTTGCTTAATTTCTATAGACTAAAAGTATATTGTATTAAAATTACCGTGTTAGCAGGAAGGCATAGCAATAATGTAATAGGTAATAAGTTGTAAAATAACCTCAAACCTGTGGTTTCTTCAGAATTTTAAATTAATATTTTAGTGGGAAAAAAGGACTGCATTTCTTTTTGAAAACATTAAATACTTCAGTGCTTGTATGTTGTATATTACCTTAGAAGCTGTAAGATATACAAAAGAACTACAAAATGGAAGACTTGTAGTATTTAATTGAGAAATAACATACATACAGTATAGAATGCACTAACTGCCCTGCCAGTTGGCTCAGTTGGATGGAGTGTCATTCCATACAGCAAAAGGTTGTGGGTTCAGTTCCTGGTCAGGGCATATACCTAAGTTGTGGGTTGTTCCCCGTCTGGGTGTGTACGAGGCAATGGATCGATGTTTCTCTCTCATATAGATATTTTTTTTTCTCTCTCTCATTCTCTGCCTCTCCCTTTCTCTCTAAAATCAGGTAACATATTCTCAGTTGAGGATTTAAAAAGAATAAAAATAAAATGAAATGTGCACTAACATTAAGTTTAGATTCTATGACTTTTTAACATAAGTGTACACTCACAATAACTGTCACCTAAATAAAGATGCATAAAATTTCCTGCACCCTAGGAAGTTCACTCGTGTCCATTCCCAATCACTAAACCCCAGGGGCGATCACCATTCTGGCTTCTATGTGATAAATTAGTTATGCTAGTTCTTTAACTTCATGTAAATGGAATTATACTCTTTAGTATTTTCCTTTAGACCAATATAGTATCTGTGATATTCATATTTTATAGTTCCATTTAATTAATTTATTCATTTTTATGTGTTAGTATTCTACTGTATGAATATACCAAAATTTATTTTTATGCTTACACAAAATAACTATACTACTAAACAGCAAATCAATTTAATTAGCATTCAGACATGTACTCCAGTACTTTATCATAGGTAGTTGGTCATTCATATTTTTTCTTTCGTACATTTAATCATATTGATTGAACTAAGGGGGTCAAGTAAACAGACAAGATATAGTGATGATTCAAATATAACCAAATAAACTGAAACAGAGAACAGGCTTACAGTGACCAGAAAGGAGAATGGAAGGAATTTCAGGGGAAAAGGGGAAGGGTTTATAGGAACAATTATAGAGGACACATGGACAAAAACTAAGAGGAGTGGAAATGGGAGGGAGGTGGGGAGCACTGTGGGAGGTCGACTGGGATGGGAGTAAAAGACAGAAAACTGTACTTGAACAACAATTAAAATAAATACATTTTTAAAAGATATAGTGATGATTCAGAACAGAGGGGTTAATCAGTAGAGTCAAGTCTAAGAATTCATAACCAGGTAGAAGGATTGTTTCAGATTGGATGAGAGGAAAGTAGGAAAGGATAGGTATAGATACAAGTGAGTGTATGGATTTGATAGTGGAAATTTGAAGGCAAATCCTTTTGATTACTTATTTTTGCTTTGTGAAATGACAGGCCCTATTGTTTTGCACACTTGAGGAGAAAAGGCAAGATTTAAATTAGCCATTTGGAAAATGGGAGAGCTGCCTAGAAGTATACTAGAGTATCACTGAGAACCTGATTACGTTGAAAACCATGAATTATTATTAGTAGTGCCAAGGTCTGCCTTTATTAGATTTTTCCCTAACATTCTAAATAGTTTGGGGTTGTGTGTAGACTGGAAATGTTCTAAACTGGAAATACAGGAAGACTTTAAGATATTGGCATGAGAATGGTAAAATGGAAGCTACTTAATAATGGAAGAAGTAAGAACCACAGGGATAAGAAAATGTAGGGCAAGTATAGTAGGAGTTAATGAGTGTGAGAGCTGGATGAGTAGGAGTCTGTGGACAGAAACTGGGATGCTTGAATTTAGTATTTCAGAATTGTGTAGTGTTCCAGGAGAGAAGGTTTCAGGTATATAAGTTGATGCCTGGAGTGGAGTAGGGGAAAATTAAATGAAGACAAGGTGGTTAAGGATCCAAATTTCATGAGATGCTCCCCTGCATGAATTAGGCCAGAGTTATAGTAAAAGGAGATTAAACCAAGTACCAAGGCTTTAGCTACAAGGAGGAAAGATTGAGTGCTGGTGAGTGACAGCAGGAAGCAGGTGTGTCAAAGGAGCAAGGATTATACTGGAGGATGGAGTAGAAGCATTTGGGAAACAACAGTGAGGAGAAGGCTCACTCTACCTATCAAATTTGTAGCAAGTAGAAGAATGCTTCCTGAAATACTCTGGTAGAAAGTTAAAAGTATTCTAGACCGGCACTATCCAATAGAACTTTCTGCAATGATGTAAATATCCAATAAGGTAGCCGGTATTCACATGTGGCTTATTAATTATTTACTCACATATTGAACGTTTTGAAATGTGGCTTATGCAATTGAAAAACTGACTTTATATTTTTAACTTTAATTAGTTAAAATAAAATATAAATAGCTACATATAGTTACTGGTTACCATATTGGACAGTCCAGGTCAAGACCATTTATTTATTTTGCAGATAAGAAACAGATCCAGAAATGGTAAATGCAATGTTGTTGACTCACGAGGTCTGTCCAGAAAATATCTATGTAATATGAAAAATAGAGACATTTACTGAACAAGATACAAGATACAAGAAACATTGTACACAGGACAATGACTCCTCAGTCCCCTTCAAAGTAGGCACCTTGGGACCTCACAGGGTTCTCCCAATCACCATCAGCTACTCCATCATATTTACCTGAATCTCATTGACAATCTGAAATCTCTTCCTTTTCAAAGGTAGTTTTAGTTTTAGGAAAAGCCAGAAGTCTCAGGGTGCCAAATCTGGGCTGTAGCAGGGCTGAGTCACCCAGGTGATTAGATGTTTCACCAAAAATCTCTGCATGAGTTGTGATACAGAAGTGGGCGCATTGTCATGATGAAGCTGCCAATCACCAGTTGCCCATAGCTGTGGCCTTCTGAATCATCCAAATAGTTTCTATGGAGCAATGTTCAAGCTTAACGCAAAATTTGATGTAGATTCATTGTCCTACTCACTCAGTCATTTTGCATGGGATGGCCACAGAGTACACATGCTCACTCAATGGTGTCAACCACCTGTACCGATTAGGACAGTGAAGGCATTATTGTTTTCTATATGCGCATTCCTGTCCACTCTCCTTGGCTGCCAGGTTACATCAGTGTTGTACAAATATTTCTCATTATATTGCCGATGGTTGGACCTTTTCTGGATAGACCTCACATAACTAGATAGGGGCAAAACTGGGACTAAAGTGATAATGGTAGAAGCATAGAAGAAACACTGAAAAATGAATGAGTAGGAAGAATTTAAAAGACTTACTAATGAAATTAATTTGGAATGTCAACAATTAATAGTAATTGTTAAAATTATTAAAATTTAATGATAATTCCAAAGTTAGAAGCCAGAGAGATGAAGAAGACAGAATGGCTTGCATAACAATAGACAAGAGCCCTGACCACTGTAGCTCAGTTGATTGGGCATTGTTCTGCAAAGCAAAAGGTTGCTGGTTCAATACCCAGTTAAGGTACATGCCTGGGCTGCAGGTCCCAGGTTGGAGTTCATACAAGAGGCAACAAGTTGGTGTTTCTCTCTCGCATCAGTGTTTCTCTCACTCTCTTTCTTCCTCTTTTCCCCTCTTTGGGAAATAAATAAATAGCAATCTCTTAAAAAAATAATGGACAAGAAAGGAGTTTGGCAGAAAGGGAGCAGTTGATAAATACAAATTTTACATATTTTATCAAAAAGGAATGTTTTAGATTAAAAGAGACCAAAGGGGCATAGCAGACACAATGCGTGGTCATTGATTGTATTTTGCTCTGAATAAATCACCTGAAAAGACATTTTTGGTACAACTGAGGAAATTTAAGTATTGGATGAGTCATTGATATTAAACAATTATTGAAATTTTTGTTAGTCACCACATGTTATTGTGGTGACATAGAAAAGTCCCTATTTTTTAGATGAATATTGGCATATCTGGATGTACAATGTCATGATATATAGTGTTCTTTATAATACTTTTTTAAAAGATGAAGCAAATATGGAAAAATAATAATTCATAAGACTAGGAGATAGGTATATGAGTGTTCAAATTATTTTTTCCACTCTTTTTTAATTAATAAAAAGGTCTTCTGATAACTTTATAAAATCAGGAGTATTTCATATAATTTTACTAATAACAAGAACTGAAATTTACATAGTATTTTACAGTTTTTACAGTATGTCATATAGTTCCCCTGCCCCTAACTATATGAGAGAGAAATTCTCCCTGTTTATAAATGAAGAAGCTGAGACTCAGAGATGTTATATATTTGCTTACCTACTAAGTAATTGACAGAATTAGACCTTTAATTATAATATTCTATCTTTCAAGCTAATACTTTTACATCATATCATAGGATATACATGATCTTATAACTAGAATAAATTTTCATCTGAGAAGTTTGAGAATTTTTTACATAAACATTTGAAAAATAATTGCTTTTAGCTCTGCCTTATGAGTGGAGAAATCATTCAGATGTCTCCTCAAATGAGCCTCATCTTTGAAGTAATGGATCTTTCCCAGGCCTCAGTAAGTTCATGATTTAATATAATAGTAGTTTGTTAATTTGTTTGTTTATTCATTCATTTACTTAGTCAATAAGTTTTTTTATTATGTTTCAGAAGATGAATTAGGTACTAGGAATACAAAGATGAATAAAACACAGTATATGCTCATTTAGGGAGGATGAGACACATGATAATAAATAATTCCAATATAGAGCTACATGTAAGTATTGAAAGAATATGGAGAGGGTGGGTGCCCAAAGAAGAATGGATAGGGAGGACCATGGAAAACTTTTGAGGGTTTTATCTGGTTTTGAGGGATAAGACTTCTCCAGGAAGATTGGCTGGAGTCAGGCATTCCAAGTCATGACAAAATACAAAGACCTGAAGTTACAATATGCCTGGAGAACTATAACTTCCAATAGTTCTTTTGTCCAATGTATGTGAAGCTATATAGAGAAAGATAAGAGACCAGGTCATGAAGAGCCTTATAAATCATGCAAAGTAGCAGCTAATAACTGCTAGGTACTGATGATATAAAAGCAACATTGGAAAAAGAAAATTGATCTTTTTTTCTCTAGCCTGCCACAGTAAGCCGCTGTGGCATGATTTACTTGGAACCCTCACAGTTAGGATGGGATCCACTTGTGTCTTCATGGCTGAGTTCACTGACAGAACCTTTACAGGAACCAGATCATCAGGCTCTTCTAAGAGGACTTTTTGACTGGTTAATACCACCCACTTTAATGCTTCGTAAGAAAAAATGCAAGGTAACACTATAATCTTCTGACCCACTTGTTTCTAAGTTTCTTTAGTTTTCATTCAATTTGACTAAGTCTACAGTCTCAATTGCAAGATAAATAACTAAAATCAGTTTCTCCTTAGACGTATAGTGTTCGTGTAAAAAAATGAAGTGCTTATTGTGACAATCAGTGATTCACATGCAGATTTAAGAAATAAGTGAAATTCACCAAAGGGGGCGGGATCGAGGGTGGGAGGCAAGGACAGGTGCGGTAGGAGGGAGTAAAGGGGGAAAAATGGAGACAACTGTACTTGAACAACAATTTTTAAAAAGAAGTTAAAGAAATAATAGAAATTCCATGTACATTTTACCCAATTTCCCTCAATGTTAACATTTTGCATGACTATATTACATCACAAGGGGATATTGATGTTCATACTCTCTACTGATCTTATTCAGATTCCCCTAGTTATACTCAAGTGTGTGTATCAATATTTATCCCTCTGGGTGTTATTTAAAAATTTTAAAATAAAAATTATATATAAATTGTACATCATGATTTGATATACATATAGTATGTATATCAAATAGTAATAGTAATAGTAATAGTAAAATTATTACTACAGTCAAGATAATTATATCATCTCAAATAGTTACCATTTTTGTGTGTATGTGTATAGGTATGGTAAGAATACCTAAATCTACTCTCTTAGCAAATTTCCAATACTGATACAGTATTGTATCAATACTATTACCTATAGTCATCATGCTGTACATTAGATCTCTCTACTTATTTATCCTACATAACTGCAACTTTAGACCTTTAGTCCGGATCTCCCTATTTTCCCCATCTTTCTACCTCTGGTAACCAACAGTTTACTCTCTGGTTGTATGTATTCAACTTTTAGATTCCACGTGTAAGTGAGATCATGCAGTTTATTCCTTTCTGTGTCTGGCTTATGTCACTTAATATAATAGCTTCTTTAATACATGTTGTTGCAAATGGCAGGATCCCTTTTTAAGGTTGAATAATGTTCTATTATAAAAATACAATTGCTTGATCTAGTCATCCATCAACAAACTCTTAGTTTGTTTCCATATCTTGGCTACTGTGAATAACACTACAATGAACATAAAAATATAGATATCCCTTTGAGGTATTGATTTCATTTTCTTTGGTTATATCCCTTGAAGATGGATTGTTGGATCATATGGCAGTTCTAGTTTTAGTTTTAGTTTTTTGAGGTTCCTCCATGCTGGTTTCCATAATGGCTGTACCAATTTATATTCCTACCAACAATGCACAAATTTTTTCTTTTCTCTGTGTTCTGACAAATACTTGCTATCTTTAATTATTCTTATAATAGCCACCATAACAGGTATGATGTCATATCATATTATGGCTTTGATTTGCATTTCAATGATGATTAGTCATGTTGAATGCCTTTTCACCTGTTGGTCATGTGTATATTTCCTTTGGAAAAAATATCTATTCAGGTCCTTCACCCATTTTTAAATTGTGTTGATAGGTGTTTTTTGCTTTTGAATTGTATGAGTTTTTTATATACTTTGGATATTAACCCCTTATCAGATATATGGTTTGCAATATTTTCTCTCAATCCATAGGTTGCCTTTCATTTTGTTGTTTCATTTGCTACTGTGCTTTTAGCTTGATGTAGCCCTGCTTCTTAACTTTTGCTTTTGTTTGATCTTTTGGTGTCATATTTTGAAAAATCATTTCTAAGGTCAATATCAAGGCACTTATTCACTATGTTTTCTTCTAGGAGTTTTATGGTTGTCTTCTAGGAGAACACTATGGTCTTCTAGTAGTTTTAAGTCTTACATTTAAGTCATTAACCCATTTTGGATTGATATTTGTGTGTGGTATGAGATAAGGATCCAATTTCATTCTTTTACATGTGGATATACAATTTTCCCAATGCCACTTATTGAACAGATTATCTTTTCCCCATTGTGTGTTCATGGTACCCTTCAGCAAAGATTGGTTGACTGTACATGTTTGGGTTTATCTCTGGGGTTTCTGTTCTGTTCCATTTGTTTTTATGTCAGTAACATACTGTTTTGATTACTAAAGCTTTGTGATACAGTGGTTCCCCCCTTATCTATGTGGGGTATTTTCTAAGACCCTCAGTGGATGTCTGAAACCACAGATCATACTGAAGCCTGTGTATAATGTTTTTTTCATTCATACATACCTTTTCATCTTAAGGAAGTACTTAATCACTTCTCTATGGCATACCTAATTGCTAGCATCTCTATTATTGACCTCTTAGAGCCATTATTAAGTAAAATAAGTGTTACTTGAAGAGAAGTACTGTGATATCATAACAGTCCATCTGATAACCTACACAGTTATTAAGTGACTATCTGCAGGTAGCAAAGGTATGATTCACATCCTGGGCAGGACAAAGTAAGGCAGAATAAGATTTCATTATACTATTTATAATGATGCACAGTTTAAAACCTGTAAGTTGCGTATTTCTGGAATTTCCTGTTTAATATTATGGACCATGTTTGACTGAAACCAGAGAACATGAAACTGTGGATAAGGGGATGTTACTATAATGGTGTTGAATAAATTGCTTTTATTCTACTATAAAAATTAAAGGACAAAAGTATTAAAACCAACTATAACTAAATTATGTTAATGGATTGGTAATATAAAAACATGTTAATTGTGACATCAATAGCATATAATTTGGAGAAAGGAGAGGTAAATGTGGGGTGGTCTTTTACACAAATAAAATTACATTGCTATCAGCTTAAAATAGACTGTTATAAAAATTTTTATGTAAGCCCCTAGCTACAGAAGTCACACAAAGAGAAATGACAGAGGAAAGAGGAACAAAAGAATGACAAGACAAGCAGAAAATAGTTAACAAAATGGCAATAGTACATCCTTCTTTATCAATAGTTATTTTAAAAGCAAATGGGTTAAACTTCCCAGTAAAAGATACAGTGAACCTAAATGGAATAAAAAAACCAAGATCCATCCAACTATATGTTGTGTAGAAAAAATTCAATTTAAATTCAAGGACACACATAGGCTAAAAGCAAAGGAATGAATAAATGTATTTCATGCAAATGGAATATTGAAAAGAAAGCAGGGTGGCTATAATTATATCAGACAAGTAGACTTTAAGTAAACTGGGAAGCAAGACAGACTGTGTAACCCAGGATTCCAGCAGGGGGAAATAAAGCCTCAAAACCTCTGAGTGAAAAAAACACGTGTGGGTTGAAGCAGCAGGAGAAACTCCCAGCCTCACAGGAGAGTTCATAGGAGAGATCCACAGCATCTTATAATGTACCCAAACCCACCCACCTGGGGAATCTGCACCAGAAGGGCCCAATGTGCTTGTGGGTAGCAGAGGAAGTAACTGAAAGTCTTCTGAAAGCTGAGCAAGTGGCATTGTTTTCTC
This sequence comes from Sturnira hondurensis, assembly GCF_014824575.4. Taxonomy (NCBI): domain Eukaryota; kingdom Metazoa; phylum Chordata; class Mammalia; order Chiroptera; family Phyllostomidae; genus Sturnira; species Sturnira hondurensis. Next base: position 4,070,652 of record NW_028075471.1, on the reverse strand, counting down.
TTGGACTCCTGCCCTACATACAGTGCCACAACACAGCAATATGGGTTGCACCACCCTGGTGAATACATAAGGCTCTGCCCCTTACTACTTAACAGGTACACCCAGACAAAAAATATGGCCCAAAGGAAAGAAAAGATCAAAGCTCCAGGAAACAACAACAACAACTAAGAGATAGCCAACCTATCAGATGTGGAGTTTAAAACACTGGTAATCGGGATGCTCACAGATATAGCTGAGTATGGCCACAAGATAGAGGGAAAAGAGACAGCTATGCAAAGTGAAATAAAGGAAAATGTGCAGGGAACCAACAGTGAAGCTAAGGAAATCGGGACTCAAATCAACAGTTTGGAGCAGAAGGAAGAAATAAACATCAACCAGAACAGAATGAAGAAACAAGAATTCAAAAAATGAGGAGAAGCTTAGGAACCTCTGGAACAACTTTAAATGTTCCAACATCCAAATCATAAGAGTGACAGAAGGAGAAGACCAAGAAATGAAAAACTTATTTGAAAAAATAATGGAGAACTTTCCCAATTTGGTGAAGGAAATAAACTTCCAGGAAGTCCAGGAAGCTCAGAGAGTCCCAATGAAGTTGGACCCAAGGAAGCACACACCAAGGATGTCATAATTACATTACCCACGATTAAAGATAAGGAAGGAAAAAGCAGCAAGAGAAAAGGAGACAGCTACCTACAAAGGAGTTCCCATAAGACTCTCAGCTGATTTCTCAAAAGAAACCTTGCAGGCAAGGAAGTGCTGGAAAGAAGTATTTGAAGTAATGAAAGGCAAGGACCTATATCCAAGATTACTCTATCCAGCAAAGCTATCACTTAGAATGGAAGGGCAGATAAAGTGCTTCGCAGATAAGGTCAAGTTCAAGGAGTTCATCCTCACCAAGTCCTCATTATACGAAATGTTAAAGGGACTTCTCTAGGAAAAAGAAGAACAAAAATACAAACAGTAAAGTGACATTGAACTCAAACTATCAACAACTAAACCTAAAAACAAAAACAAAAGCAAACAACTAAATAGAAACAGAGTCACAGAAATGGAGATCACATGGAGAGTTATCATTGGGGAGGGAGAGGGAGGAGAATAAAGGGAGAAGGCACAGGGAATAAAAAACATAATTGACTGGTACAAAATAGGGATAGGTTAAGAATAGTATGGGAAATGGAGAAGCCAAAGAACTTGTATGTATGACTCATGGATATGAACTAAGGTGGGAGACTGATGGTGGTGGGTGGAGGGTACAGGGTGGAAGGGAATAAAAGGGAGAAAAAATTGGACAACTGTAATAGAATAATCAATAAAATATACTTAAAATTGTCCCTAGAGACAAAGTAGGTCATTATATAATGGTTAAATATGGTTAAGTCAATAGGAAAATATAATAGTTTTAAATATATACATCCAACATTGGATCATATAAATATATAAAACAAATATTGAAAGATCTGAGAAGAGAATTTAATAGCAATACAATAATAGTGGAGGTTTCAATATCCTAGTTTCCATATGGGATAGAACATCCAGCAGAAAATCAGTAAGAAACAGTGGGTTTGAACACTATAAAACTAATGGACCTAACAGACATATTCAAAGATTTTCACCTAATGTAGAATACACATTCTTCTCAAGCACATATATAACATTCTCCAGGATATATCACAAAACAAGTCAGCAAATTTAAGACTGAATTTATACCTACTTTTCAAACCACTATGGAATGAAACTAGAAATCAATAACAGCAAGAAAACAAAAAAATTCACAAAGAAGAAGAAACTAAATAACACAATTGACAATCATTTTGTCAAAGAGGAAATCAAAAAATAAATCTAAAAACTTTTTTATTGTTTACACTATTACAGTTGTCCCAATTTTTTTCCTCTTTTGTCACCTTTCACCCAGTCTACCCCCACTTTTAGTCAGTCCTCACACTGTTGTCCATGTCCAAGGGTTCTTCAAATATGCTTTTTGACTAATCCCCTTATCCTCTTTCAAACAGTCCCCAACTCCTTCCTTCTTACCACTGTCAGTCTATTCCATGATTCCATGCCTCTGGTTCTATTTTGCTCATTAGTTTGTTTTGTTCATTAGATACCTCTTATAAGTGAGAACGTATGGTATGTCTTTCACTGTCTGGGTTCTTTCACTTAGCATAATATTCTCCAGTTCCATCCATGTTGTCAAAAAAGGAACAACTTCTTTCTTTCTGCTGAGTAGTATTCCACTCACATACCACAGCTTTTTTATGCACTCATCTACTGATGGGCACTTGGGCTGTTTTGGACACTTGAGTATTGTAAATAGCATTGCTATGAACATTGAAGTGCATAAGTTCTTTTCAATTGGTGTTTCGGGATTCTTAGGGTATATTCCAAGTAGTAAAATGGCTAGGTCACGAGGTAGTTCTATTTTTAATTTTTTGAGGAAACTCCATACTGGTTTTTACAATGGCTGCACCAGTCTGTGCAACAATGCACTAGGATTCCCCTTTCTCCACATCCTTGCCAGCACTTGTTGTTTGTTGATTTATTAATGATTGCCGTTCTGACCAGTGTGAGGTGATATCTCATTATGATTTTAATTTGCCTGTCTGATGGCTAGTGATGAGTATTTTTTCATGCCTATGGGCCATTTCTAGATCCTCCTTGGAAAAGTATCTGTTCAGGTCCTTTGCCTATTTTTTAATTGGGTTGCTTGTCTTCCTGGTATTTAGTCATATGCATTCTTTATACATTTTGGAGATTAAACCCTTATATCTTCAAATATATCATTAAACCCTTAAACCACTAATATATCATTAGCAAATATACTCTCCCATACAGTGGTTTCCTTTTCATTTTGATGATGCTTTCTTTAGCCATGCAGACTTTTTAATTTGATGAAGTCTCATTTGTTTATTCTTTCCTTTATTTTCCTTGCCCTAGGAGATATACCAGCAAAAATATTGCTACATGAACTGTCTGAAATTTTACTGCCTATGTTTTCTATTAGGACTTTTATGGTATCACAACTTATATTTATGTTCTTTATCCATTTTGAGTTTATTCTGGTGTATGGTGTAAGTTGGTGGTCTAGCTTTTGTTTGTTTGTTTTTTTTGCATATAACAGTTCAGCTCTACCATCAGCATTTATTGAAGATACTGTTTTTACTCCATTGTATGATGATTCCCCCTTTGTCAAATATTAATTGACCATAGACTCATTGATTTATTTCTGGGCTCTCTATTTGGTTCCATTGATCTATATGTCTATTCTTATGCCAGTGCTAGACTGCTTTGATTATAATGGCCTTGTATTATAGTTTAATATCAAGCATTGCAATCCCTCTAACTTTGTTCTTAGGATTGCTGAGGCTACTTTGGGTCTTTTTTGGTACCATATAAATTTTTGGAATAGTTGTTCTAGATATATGAAATATTCCATTTGTATTTTAATAGGAATTGTGTTGAATCTATAGATTGCTTTGGGTAGTATGACATTTTAACGATGTTAATTCTTCTAATCCATGACAGGGTATGTACTTCCATCTATTTATGTCTTCTTCAATTTCTTTCTTCAGTGTTTTCTATAGTTTTCTGAATAGAGATCTTTTACATGCTTGCTTAAACTTATCCCTAGGTACTTTGTTGTTCTTATTGCTATAGTAAATGAAAGTTCTCAGTCTCTCTTTCTAATAATTTATTGTTTGTGTAGAAAAATGCCATTGCTTTCTAAATACTGACTTTGTATCCTGCTCTTTTGCTGAATTCACTTATTAGGTTGAGTAGTTTTCTGGTGGATATCATATATACACTATCATGCTGTCAGAAAATAATGACAGTTTTACTTCCTCTTTTCCTTTTTTGAGTTTTTTTTTCCTTGACATTGGTTTCTAGTTTCAAGTCATTGTGATCTAAGAGTATGCTTGATATGATTTCAGTTCTCTTGAATTCGTTGACTTGTTTTTTGTCCTGCCATATGATCTATCATTGAAACTGATCCATGTTTATTTGAAAATAATGTATATTCTGCTTCTTTAGTATGAAATGTTCTGTAAATATCAATTACGCTCATTTGATCTAGATCAGGGGTGTCCAAGCTTTGGGTGTCTCTGAGCCACACTGGAAGAAGTTGTTTTGGGCCATGACATTAATTACATTGTGACACATAATTACAAAAAATTTTGATAATGTTTTAAGTAAATTTATGATTTTGTGTTGGGCCACAGGTTGGACATCCTGATCTAGAGTGTTGTTCAATGACACAATATCCTCGTGGATTCTTTGTTTGGAAGATCTATCCATTGTTGACAATGTGGTGCTAAAATCTCCTATAATGACTGCATTACTGTTTATCTGCTTCTTAAAGACCTCCATATTTTCATTATGTATTTAGGTGGTTTTATGTTGGGTGCATATATGTTCACAAAAATTATGTCCTCTTGATGGAAAACTCCCTTAATATGAAGTAGATGCTTGGTATGATTTCAATCTTCTTAAATTTATTGAGACTTGTTTTCTGTCCTAACATGTGGTCTATCCTAGAAAACATTCCATGTGCACTTGTGAAGTATATATATTCTTCTGTGTTGGGGTGAAATGATCTTAAGATATCAATTAAATCCATTTGATCTAGTGTGTCATTTAATGCCACTGTCTTCTTACTGCTATTTTATCTGGAAGATCCATCCACTGAAGAAAATGGGGTGTTAAAATCCCCTATTATGACTGTATTTCTGTTTATCTTCACTTTATGCTTATCAATATATGCTTTACGTAGTCAGGTGCTCCTATGATGGGTGTGTAAATGTTGGGGGATGATCAGCTAAAGTCTCAGAGCTTCCAGAAATCTGCCTTAGTTGTTAAACTTAATCACTGAGGTAACAACCTCCAGCTGTACTCAGGAGCCCAGCTTAAGCTCCACAGAGTGGGGCAGAGTAATTCCTGCAGGTGGTGGGGAGTGCAACTGCTTCCCCTCAGGCTGGTGCCATTTGGAGAGGAGCCCTCTGCCTGAGAAAGATGGCTTCTAGAGTATGGGGAATGACTCAGCACAGGGATCCTGACAGCTTTTCCTTCAGATCTCTCCCCAGAGCCATCACCCACAGACTCTCCTCATGCATCTCTAGTCCACTGTGTCCTCCCTCTGTCAGAACCCAGGTTAATGGCTGCAAATGAAATTTTGTGTGTTGGCCCTTTTAGAGGCTCTCTGTGTCTCCAGCCATCTCTCCCTGGTGGACAGAAACCTTGCTGCTTTCCTTAGCTGTATGTTATTTGGGTTCCTTTCCTGGATCTGGTGCTGTAGGCTGGATATCCCTCTGGTACTTTAAAGTTTCAGATATCCCTCTGGAGCTTTAACAGACACCTGTGGGAGCCCAGCCAGCCCTCTTGCACCTCCTCTGCAGTTTGTACCAGTCTTTTTGTGGTGATATGGCTTCGTCTGTCTCTGTGATTATAAGGCTTCTCTCCAGCTAGTGTTCAGTTGGTTACTCGGGATGATTTTTCTCTAATTTATTTGTAATTCCAGTTTGGTCCTGGGAGGAGGTTTGTGCAGCTTCTACTTATTCCTCCACCATCCTGGGACCTGAAGAGATTTTTAAAATCATGCATACAGTTTAAATTCTTTAAGTTTAAATGTTATAAAGAACTTATAAAAACAATGTTTGCTTTTATCACTTTTAACATATTTATCTTCTTTTATTTTTCAAATAAGATGAAAGAAAATATATTCTTTTCACTTTACAGGAATTGATTCCTACAAGTGATAGCAACTTGGTTGTGTCTCTCACTCGCCTCTTTGAAGTACTACTCTGTGATGTGCTAGAAAATGATCCTACAAGCAAGCACATTCGTGTTTGGATTATGGTTGGTTTTTTTCTTAATGTGGTTTTTCATCACAGAATGAAATATGCATCTGACAAATGATACTTGTACTGAGAAAAACATTGTAAGATGTAGAACTGTTTTTTGTTTGTTTGTTTGTTTGTTTTTGGTGAGCACTGAACAGCTGAAGACATTAAAGTTTCCCTGACCTGGTATTTTGATTTTAAAAAAACACACTTTTTTAAAAAAGTAAAATATGTTGGAATGGATCAAATATACCCTGTTATTGATACAATATAATAATTTGTTTAATACTAAGGTGACAATGTGATCCCATGTGAACTTTATTAATCCAATATGGATTTTAGGTGAATTGATTTTGTCTTAATGTTAAGCCAGAATGTCATTGCAAGAAGCTGGCTACAAAAGACAAGGAGCAGGCATCCAATCAGGTAGGTAGAGTATTTCTGGCAGAATCCATAGAGCACATGAGTAGGGAGAAGTCAGTGGTCCAGGTTAGCTAATGTCTAGAGGTCAGAGAAGGCCAGAGAACATGACTGTGAGGGAGCCAAAGGAAAGAGATGCTTTGCTTTCTTACGTGGTATATGCTACTTTCCCATCTACCACCTTATTCTTAAAGCCTTAATCCCCTCTACTCAGTCTACCTTCTCTTCTATTCTATGGTAATAGTAGTTTCCTCCTACTGTTTCCTCTACATCTTGTTCCCACAGGAAATATACCTCAGACACCCCACATTCCAGGGTTCACTGGTAATACCAATCCCTTCCTTTCCCCTCCCCATTTGTCATTATTTTCCTTCACTTTAGAAGAAATCGAATAGACATATTTGAAGTATAATTTATTTATATCTCCTCTTCTCTCTAGGTTTGGAACTGCCTTTCTCAGAACTAGTTTTTAATATTCTTTCTAATGCATCACTTTTCTATAAAATAAAAGTGTCCTCAGAATAGTTTACCTGTATCACTTTCATGTTATATGTTTCCTGAAATTTTTTATTCTGTCTGTAAACCTAAATTCCTAAAGTTATTTAAATGGTTCAGAATCATTTTTGGACTAATATAGATTGAAACCTGGTTGGATTTTTTTCTCTTAAAATATATTTGAACCTAAAAAAACCAATTAAGCAAAGAAGCAGAACAGAAACAGAATCATAGATATGGGGGTCATTCGGAGAGTTATCAGCTGGGAGGGGGAAGGGGAAAAGGGGGGAAAAGGTGCAGGAATTAAGAAATAAAAATTAGTAGGTACAAAATAGACAGGGGGATGTTAAGAACAGTATAGGAAATAGAGTAACCAACCAACTTATATGTATGACCCATGGACTAAGGGGAGAGATTGCAGGAAGGAATGGGGGTACTGGATAGAGGGAGACAAAGAGGGAAAAATTGGTATAACTGTAATAGCATAATCAGTAAAATATATTTTAAAAAATACATATATTTGATGGATTTTAAAACTAGATAAGGCATGTGTCTTGAGTAAAATTCAAAAGGCAAAAGTAGATTTTCCATTCATACCAGTTCCCCAGCCACTTTCAGGGCAATGACTATTACCAGTGCCTAGGCAGCCTTCTAGAGGTATTTGATGAATATTCTTCTCTCTACATTTTTTATACACATTAGCATAGCATACATACTTGTTTGCATCTTTTCTCAATATATCTTGGAGATTACTCTTTATCAGCTGAGTTACCTACTTCTTTATTAGCTGAATTTATTCCAGTGTATGTAGCACAACCCAATTAAGCAGATCCCCATTGAAGAACATTTGAATTCCTTCTGAACTTTTGCTATCACAAACAATGCTGCAGTGAATTTTCTTATACATATATCATTTTAACACTTGGGAATATATTTCAGGATAAAGTCCCAAAAAAGAAATTGCTAGATTACTTGGCATGGACATTTTAAATTTAGGCAGCTATTGCCAGAGAAATACTCTTCATGTGGTTTAGCTATGCTCCAGTCAATTTTATTTATAGATCTAATTTTTTTCCAAGTAGGGTACCTAGACTTTAATATGTTAAATTGTATGTAACTTGTGAAAAACTTATTTTAATAATTTAAATTAATTGTTCTTTTTTTTACTAACAGGCTTGCTTTATATTTTCTTTGATTTGGTCCATTGGAGCAAGTTGTGATACAGATGGTCGTGTTGTTTTTGATTCTTTCCTACGATTAATCATATTGGGAAAAGATGAAAGCAACCCAGTGCCTCACTCTGTGGGTAAATGGGAATGCAACTTCGATGAAAAAGGCTTAGTCTATGATTACATGTATGAGGTATGACATAAAATGATTGTTATGATAAGCTATAACCCACAAAGTATCAGATCAGCAAGCAAAACTCCTGAATTCCCATCCTAGAGGTATTTTGTGTCCTGTGGGTGGCATTGTAGTCCCTTCTCTTTAGTTTCTCCTTTTGTAATATGTAGGAAGATAGAAAAACCCTCTTTAAGAATAGTTTACAGTTTCATGTTTAAATTAAATCTATTTTCTGCACTTTAAAAAAGGACTTACAAAAAGATTATTTTAAACAGCAACATTTGAATAATCATTTTAGTCATGCAAATTTTACTTAACAAATTCATGAGATCTGGGTGGAACCTAGGTACAATTTTATCTAAATTTCAAGATTTATAGATTAAGAAACAAACCTATAAAGGCAAATGGCTAGAAGAGTTCAGGACTTGATCCAAGCACTCTTAACTTCCAGTGCAGAAATCTTTATTTGTTTCCAGATACTGTTTGATTTCTTCCTTAATCTCATTGTTAATCCATTCATTATTTTAAAAAACACGTTATTCAATCTCCATGTATTTGAATGTTTTTGAGTTTTTTTTCTTGAGGTTGGTTTCTAGTTTCAAGTCATTGTGATCTGAGAGTATGTTTGATATGATTTCAATTTTCCTGAATTCGTTAAGGTTTGTTTTGTGTCCTACCATGTGATCTATCATTGAAACTAATCCATGTGTATTTGAAAACAATGTATATTCTGCTTCTTTGGTATGAAATGTTCTGTAAATATCAATTAAGTCCATTTGATCTAAAGAATTTTTTTTTCATTGCTAGAATTTCCTTGTTGATTCTTTGTTTGGAAGATCTATCCATTGTTGACAATGGGGTGTTAAAATCTCCTACAATGACTGTATTACTGTCAAGCTCCTTCTCAAAGTCCTCCAGAATTTTCCTTAGTATTTAAGAGCTCCTATGATGGGTGTATATATGCTTCCAAGGGTTACATCCTCCTGATGAACAACTCCCTTAAGTATTATGTAGTGACCTTCTTTGTTCCTTTCTATGGCCTTTGTTTTGAAGTCTATTTTGTCTGCTATGAATATTGTCACCCAGCTTTTTTTCCTGTACATTTGCTTGAAATATTTTTTTCACTTTCAGTCTCTGTAGGTTTTTTTGTTCTGAGGTGGGTCTCTTGTAGGCAGCATATGTGTGGGTCATGATTTCTTATCCATTCAGCTACTCTCTGTCTTTCGACTGGAGCATTGAATCCATTCACATTTAAGGTTATTATTGATAGGTATTTATTCATTGCCAGTTTACTTCCTCAGTACCTGTGTTCCTCTCTCTCTCATTCTTTTTCTTCCTCTTCTTAAAGCAATCCCTTTAGCATCTCTTGCAGTGCTTGTTTGGTGGAGGTGTATTCTTTGAGCCTTCTTTTGTTTGGGAAACTCCTTATTTCACCTTCTATTTTAATTGAAAGCCTCGCTGGATAGAGTAGTCTTGGTTGCAGGCCTTTCCTTTTCATTACTTGGAATATTTCTATTTCCTTCTGGCTTGTATTCTTTTCATTAAGAAGTCAGCTGCTAGCCTTACTGGGGCTCCCTGGTGTGTTACTTCCTGTTTCTCCTTTGCTGCCTTTACAATTCACTCTGTCTTTAAGTTTTGCCATTTTAATTATAATGTGTCTTGGAGTGGGCCTTTTTTGGTTCATCTTGATTGGGACCCTCTGTGCTTCCTGAACTTATGTAACTTTTTCCCTCACCAAGATAAGGACATTTTCTGTCATTATTTTTCCAAACAGGTTTTCTATCCCTTGCTCCTTTTCTCCTTCTAGTATTCTTATGATATGAATGTCGTTATATTTCATGTTGTCCTGAAGCTCCCTTAAAGTATCCTCTTTTTTTAGTCTTGTTCATTTTGTTGCTTTGAATTGTCTTTTTTTCTACCTTGTCTTTCAGCTCATTGATTCAGTCTTGTGCTTCATCTACCTTGATTTTAATTCCCTGTAGTGTAGTCTTCATTTCACATATTGTATTTTTTATTTCCTCCTGGTTCTTATTCTTAGTTTCTATGGCCTTTTTCATGCTGATTGGTTCCCACTAAGTTCCTTGTTGTTATTAGTTCCCACTAAGTTCCTTGTTGTTCTCACTGAGTTCTGAGCATCCTTATATCCATTGTTTTGAACTCTATGTCTAATAGATTGCTTGCCTCAGTTTCATTTAGGTCTTTTTGTGGGGATTCCTTTTTTCATTTTGATTGGGAGTTGTTTCTTTGTCTCTCCATTTTAAGTGACTTTTTTTGTTTGTTCTTGTGTATCAGATTGGTTTGTTTTGACTCCCTGTCTTCATGGGGTAGCCTTTTGTGGTAGGAGTTCTGTGGGACTCAGTGGTGCAGTCTTTTTGATCTTCTAGGATGGATGCTCTAGGGGATGACCTTTATTCAGTTTATTTGAAGTCTCTTGTTTTACTTGGGCTTTGAATATTCATGGCTCATTCATTAGTGGGTTCTCCCCTCTGGCTGCCTGACTGAGAGTCACAACCCCCACCATGTCTTGTATGGTGTTGTACAGGTGCTGGCAGAACAAAGCAAAACTACCCAGAAAACCAAACTCACACCAGCAAAAACATCCCCCTACTACATCAGCACTATTGACAGCAAATGGGCAAAGATTAATAGAGGTGGGGAAAGATTAAGAATATTATAAGGTAGGAAGAAAGAATATGAGATGACTAAAGGAAGGAAAAATGATTTTGAGAGGGATGAGGGAAGAAACATAATAAGACTAGGGAATAGAAAAAAGGAGAATAAAGGGAGAAAATAAATTTTAAGACATAAGTAAAAAAGGAAAGGAGATGGGAAAATGGACTAAGAAAAGGGAAGAGTATAACATAATGTCTTGAAATAAAATTTTAAAAACATAGCAAATCAACAGAAACAAACTTGAAAAAATACCACAACATGCTCAATAAGAACCACAGATGAGAAAAGATTAATAAAAGTAGAAAGAGAATAAGAGTATTATAAGAAAGAGAAAAAATAATACGATATGTCTACTGTAAAGAGTAATGACTTTGGGAAGAGAGAGGGAAGAGAAATAATAAGAGTAAGGAATAGAATCCTGGCTAAGAAAGGTAAAAAATATAATTCAAATAAGCATGAGCAGTACAAAGTAAAATGGAGTAAGACAGGAGGAGAGTAATCTATGAGATTTTAAATAAAAAGCTAGTGAAGAAATAGGAATAACACTGAAGAAAAAACACCAATAATCACAATACCCATGCCAAACAAACAACAATTAATAAAGGTAGAAAGAAAATTAGACTATTACAAGAAAGGGAAAAAGAATGTGAGCAGACTAAAAAAAAAAGAAAAGTGATTTTCAGAGGATAGATGGAGGAGAAATAGTAAGAATAAGGAATAGGAAGGAACAAGGCATAGAAAGGGGGAAATAAAACTTAAAAATAAGAAAGGGCAGGAAGAAGGTGAAATGGAGTAAGACAAGGGGAAGTTACAATGTGAGATTTGAAATAAAAATACAAAAATCTAACTAAAAAGAATAAGAAAAGACAAAAAATTAGTGAATTTGTTGGAATACAACTGAAGAAAAAGAAGAAATGTTAAAAGGCTATGTGAGAGAAAAAAATAACAAATTCTGAAGAAGAACCAAGTGGAATTCATCTTAGCAGAGTTTGGTGTTTGCCTTCTGTCTTCTTCTGGATCCATCTCTGGCTTTTTTTTTTTTTTTCCAGTTCTAGGTATAGGTGTGGGTCATCCATTCTGGCAGCACCTCATGTACCAACTTCAGCTGCCTCTAAAGGGGGCTCCTATTGTAATTGGAAGGGTCAGACCTGTGGGTCTGCCTTGGGAGGTGCTGTTCAGCCTTCTGGGAAGATTGTGGATGCGTTTCCCTGCCCCTGTGCCACCTGTCTTGGTCTGTTCCAGTTCATTTCCGATAATGCATAGTTTCTGATGAACTTATTGTCCATTTCAAGGGAGGGGCCAATCTGTGTAAGAAGGACAACTCTTTCCTGCTTGATGCTGATGGTAGCTCTGTGTGTGAGCTGAGGCTGGGTGGGACCCTGATTATCCCTTGCTGCTCTGATTTCTGATCTCCCTGCCTTGCTGGCCTTGGTGGAATAGGGCCTTAGGAATCAATGTATTTTGCCTCCTTGAGAGAAGTAGAAAATTGGCCCTTTTGGTGTTCCTCTGTCTGTCTTTTGCCTGCAGATATGCACCCTGCAGGGGGTTCTTGAGCCTGTCCTGCCTGTTCTACAGAGCTTCCCCACTAGATCTGGTACTTGCAATCCTGCAGGACATGGGGACTGGGTATGTCCTTCCCTTTCTAGAGGTTTGGACTTTGCCAGGTAAGGGCTTTCTTCCGGGCTGTAAATAGTCTTGGGTGCTCCACTCTTGCTTGTCTAAATCCCAGCCCACTGTCCTTGCTGTAGACACAGTCCTGAACTCTCCATTTTGTATAAACCCCGGCTTGCTAACCACACTGGGCTGGGTGGTTAGTCCCTTTGCTGCAAAACTTTCTGATCTCTTTGTCCAGCTGTATACTATGGGAGCGAACTGTGCTTTCCGTCTTGTCCCTTTGCTGGCTGAGTAGCATGGCACAGGGTTCCTGCTCCTCATGCTTCAGCTCCCCTTTTAAAAAATCTCTCTGTGGCACACCTTCTGCAGTACCAAGTACTGTCCAGTTCATCACACACACCACCTCTTCAAAAAGCTAAATGTCTTTCACAGTCACAACTGGCTGCAGCCTGCCTCTGCCTGACCCAGGTGTAGTCCCTGATCCTTTTGGGTGATAAAGTCCCTCTCTTTCTCTGGCATACTCCTGGTTTGCATTTAGCTCTGTAGCTATGGAGGTGCTACCTGCTGTTTATGCGTAGCCTGCATCCTGGCTCAGTTTTCTGAGGTTTCCCTGCCCTGGGAGGTGAGGGAGTCACAAACCTGCAATTTCTAACTAGTTTCTCCATGGCTGTAAGTGGCATGCATAGGGTATTTCCTCTTCCACTTATAAAATCTCCTTACCACCCATTGTGAAGTGTCTTCTGTACTCCTTAGCTTCCAAATGTCATATCAGCAATTCAGTTGATTGTTCATGTTATTTGTTAGAAGATAAGTTGAGAGAGAATCTGAGTGCGGGGCAAGAGCAAGTGAACTCAGCTTCCACCTACTTGGCCGCCATCTTCTCTCTCCCAATTTGTATTGCTTAATCCTTCAACATTTTCATTCATCCCCCCAACCCCCTCCCATCTGGCAAGGATCGACATATTTTCTGTATGAGTTTGTTTGTGTTTTGTTTATTTAGGTTTTTCAATTTTACATATAAGTGAAATCATATGGTATTTGTCTTTCTCTCTCTGACTTACTTCATTTAGCAGAATATTGTCTGGGGCCATTTGTGTTGTTGCAACTGGGAAGATTGCATTTTAAAAAATATATATTTTATTGATTATGCTATTACAGTTGTCCCATTTCCCCCCTTAATGGCCTGCATACCCCCTCCCACCCACATTCTCCCCCTTTAGTTCATGTCCATGTGTCATACATATAAGTTCTTCAGCTTCTACATTTTCCATACTATTCTGATCCTCCCTCTGTCTATTTTCTACCTACCATCTATGCTATTTATTCTCTGTACCTTTTGCCCCCACTCCCCTTCCCACTCCTCTATTGATAACCCTCCATGTGATCTTTATTTCTCTGATTCTGTTCCTATTCTAGTTGTTTGCTTAGTTTGTTTTTGTTTTTTTTTTTTAGGTGTAGTTGTTAATAATTGTGTTTGCTGTCATTTTACTGTACATCTTTTATCTTCCTTTTCTTAGATAAGTCCCTTTAATATTTCATATAATAAGGGCTTGGTGATGATGAACTCCTTGAACTTGACCTTATCTGAGGAGCTCTTTATCTGTCCTTCCATTCTAAATGAAAACTTTGCTGGATAGAGCAATCTTGGATGTAGGTCCTTGCCTTTCAGGACTTTTAATACTTCTTTCCAGCCCCTTCTTGCCTGTAAGGTCTCTTTTGAGAAATCAGCTGACAATCTGATGGGAACTCCTTTGTAGGTGACTGTCCCTTTATATCTTGCTGCTTCTAGGATTCTCTCCTTCATTTTAACCTTGGGTAATGTAATTCTTATGTGCCTTGGTGTGTTCCTTCTTGGGTACACCTTCTTTGAGACTCTCTGAGCTTCCTGGACTTCCTGGAAATCTATTTCCTTTGCCAGATTGGGGAAGTTCTCCTTTGTTATTTGTTCAAATAACCTTTCCACTTGTTGCTCTTCTTCTTCTCCTTTTGGTACCCCTATAATTCGGATGTTGGAACTTTTAAAGATGTTCTGGAGGTTCCTAAGCCTCTCCTCATTTTTTTAAATTCTTGTTTCTTCATTCTTTTCTGATTAGATGTTTCTTTCTTCCTTCTGGTCCACTTGATTGATTCGAGTCCCAGTTTCCTTCCCATCACTATTGGTTCCCTGTGCTTTTCCTTTCATTTCACTTAGTGTACCCTTCATTTTTTTATCTAATTTGTGACCAAAATCAACCAGTTCTGTGAGCATCCTGATCATCAATATTTTGAACTGTGCATCTGATAGGTTGGCTATCTCTTGGTTGCTTAGAAGTATTGGCTCTGGGGCTTTGAGCTGTTCTTCTGCTTGAGCCATAATATTTTGGTCTGTTTGTGCTTGTTAGGTGTGAGAGGCAAAAGCTTAGGTGTTCACCGGGGCAGGTCAGCCAGGTCGCTGGGTTGTGACTGGGTGCGGGGTCAGAGAGGGATAAATGGCATTTGTTCTACTCTCTCTCAAATTTCAGTCCCCTCTGCCACTCCCCACAAACAAATTGGGCCCTTCTGGTGCTGGTTCCTGGGTGGGTGGGAACATTGTGTACATTCAAGGACTCTGTGGATCTCTCCAACGAACTCTCCTGTGAGGCTGGGAGCCACTCCCGGCACCTCAATTTCCGAAAGTTTTTCCAATCAGTGCTCTTAGGCTTTATTTCGCATCACTGGGGCCCTGGGTTGCACAGTGTTTCTCACTGCCCTTTTTTTTTTTTTGCCTGGTTTACCTGCATGCAAATGTGTGTCGTTGGTCAGCCAATCACCTTGTGAGCCTCGTTTCCTCCCTCTGCCCAATTCTGCTAACCACCGCCTCTTCCTTCTAGGACCCCTCTCAGCTCGCTGCTGACTCTGCCCCTCTTACCAGTCTGGATGAATGGTTCATTGTTGTTGGACTTTGGTACAGTTCAAATTTCTGTCTATTCTGGTTGTGTTTTTGTTTCTAAATCTTTGTTGTCCTTAAATTTGGTTGTGTGAGGAGGTATAGTATTTCCACCTATGCCTCCATCTTGGCCAGAAGTCCTCCCAATTGTTTTGTTTTTGATGATGGTGCTGGGAATCACAGGAGGTCTGCAAGCCAAGCACAGACCACTGAGAGGAATCGGATGCTACCTGAGTCATGGATTTCTATTTTTTTCCCTGAGATACGGTACCCCTGAGTGGCCTAACTGGGCAAAAGGGGGAAGGAAGGACTGTGTCTGTTTGTGGGCATTTTAAGGAACTTCCACTATTTAATGGTGACATTCTGCCATTACTCTAAATTTGTATAACTTTTGAATAAATAGTTCCTTTCCTTTTCACCACATTCTGGCATTGAGAGCCATAATTTCCTGGTAGTGAACAAAGAATCTGCTGTGACAGAGGGACCCCCTAACTCCCAAGGTCCTGCTACCAGATACTACTGGTAGCAGTATCAACATGAAAGGTTCATCAGGCCGAGAAATGAAGTTTTGTTTGACAACCAAAACATTTTTCCCATGAGTAACTTGGTCAAGAACCAAATTATTTGAAATGGGAGACATTTGAGAAGCGAAATTTGACTGTGTTGGGTAGATCTGCCAATTCTCCTGGTCTTGGTGGAGTGGTTTTATGTTGTGAGTTCTATAGGGCCCAGTGATACAGTCTTCTCAGTCACCCGAGCTGGGTGCTCCAGGGATATGCCTCATGTGGGTTGTGTGTGCCCTTCTGCAATAGTTGAGGCTTAATTGCTATTAAAACATCGGAGAGGGGGTGGGCTTGGCCCTCAGACTAACTGGCTGCAAGAAATGACAGTGATGAGCTGTTCAGGGGCAGACCCCAAGGAGAAGGATTCACTTTAGCAGGACTCTAGTCCCTGCCAAGCTTACCCTTTGGATACGTTGTTTGTGGAGCTAATTGGATAGTGTTCTGGTGTTGTCTGAAGCCAGCCATTGAGTGTATTGGTTTTGAGCCATCTTGGGAGAGGCTCTGCTTCAGGCCAGGGTGTGCTGTTGCCTGTGTCTAGTCCAGGGCTACTTGGGAGGAGATACAAAGTGATCTGCAAATGGTTGCCACCTGTGCTGGGCTGAGAGGGTCAGCTGCAAACTGAGGCCAGCTGCCATTAGTGCTAGCCTTGGGGCCACTTAGCAAGTAGTAAGGGACAAGTTGAGACTAGTTACTGCTTGTATGAGTTTGTGGACCTTTGAGAGATTTTAGGAAAGTCCACAGCACCAGTTGACACAGACTGCTTGTGAAGAAGAGCTGCTGAAAGAGATCTGGGCCTGTGAATGAGTTGAGTGGGGCAGGTTTCCAGGGAATCCCCAGGGTGGAGCAAATAGTGTCAGTCAATTTGATGGAGACTGAGATGTGGAGCCCTCCTTTGCTTGCAGGCTGGGTGAGGGGAGGGCTCAACAGGGAAACAATTTTGTCTGCTAACACTTCTATACAGGACAGAGCTGCCCTTCCCTCCCTGGCTCTGAAACCAGACAATTCAGTTCTTCCCTGTGTGTCCCTTGCACTTTCTGAGCTACTTTCAAATGCTTGTGAGTAAGTCTGTGTTCAGGCCCTGTAAGTGGATACCTGTGTCTCCAGCAGCCCTGTCTCACCTTGACAGAATCCTCACTGATTTTCATTGCCAGATGCTGTGAGGACTCCTTTCCCTGGCATTGGTAGTCCAGGTGGGGAGTCTGGTGTGGCGTGGGTCCCCTTTCTCCTCAGGGGGGACTTCTGCAGTCAAGATATCCCTCCTGATTCTTAATTACCACATGTGGATGGGGGAGAAGCTCATATCACATCTCTCTGTGGCTTCTTCTTTGATAGGAATACTGTTCAGTTAGTCTTCAGGTGATTCTCAAGAGTGGTTGTTCTATAGTTTTAATTTTGATGCAGCAGTAAGAGGAGGTAGAAAAACTACAACTGTAGTTTTTCTTAACTTTGTAAAATTTTTTACTCTATAATATGTGCATATATAACTTTGAAAAAATAAAAGCTGAAACCTAAAATATTAAGAATATAAAACATTCCGCCAACCTTGCAAAATTACTACCCTTAAAACACAATTTTCTAAAAAATAGTTAAAGATTCTTAGCTGCCAGCCATAGTACTGAAGTAGGGTCCAAGAGACCCCATACTTTGCCAGTTTTTAACCCTGTTGTTTCTTTCTTTTAAATACATTCTATTGATCATGCTATTATAGTTGTCCCATTTTTCTCCCCTTTCTCCCCCTCTGCCCTGCACCCCATCTCCCACCAGCATACCCGCCCCCTTTAGTTCATGTCTGTGGGTTGTACATGTAAGTTCTTTGGCTTCTACATTTCCTATACTATTCGTAACCTCCCCCTGTCTATGTGGTACCTACAAATTATGCTTCTTATTCCCTGTACTGTTTCCGCTATCGTCTCCCCTTCCCCTCCCTGCTGATAACCCTCCATGTGATCTCCATTTCTGTGAATCTATTCCTGTTCTAGTTGTGTGTTTAGTGTTTTTTTTTAAGGTCCAGTTGTTGATAGTTGTGAGTTTATTGTCACTTTACTGTTCATAATTTTGATCACCTTTTTCTTAGATAAGTCCCTTTAACATTTTATTTAATAAGGGTTTGGTGATGATGAACTCCTTTAACTTGACCTTATTTGGGAAGCACTTTATCTGCTCTTTCATTCTAAATGATAGCTTTGCTGGGTAGAGTAATCTTGGATGTAGGTTGTTTCATGACTTCAAATACTTCTTTCCAGCCCCTTCTTGTGTGAAGGGTTTCTTTTGAGAAATCAGCTGAGAGTCTATGGGCACTCCTTTGTAGGTAACTGTCTCCATTTCTCTTGTTGCTTTTAAGGCTCTCTCTTTCTCTTTAATCTTGGGTAGTGTAATTATGATGTGCCTTGGTGTGTACTTCCTTGGGTCCAACTTCTCTGGGACTCTGAGCTTCCTGGACTTCCTAGAAGTGTATTTCCTTAATTGCATTGGGGAAGTTCTCCTTCATTATTTTTCAAGTAAGTTTTCAATTTCTTGGTCCTCCTCTTCTCCTTCTGGCAGACCTGTGATTCAGATGTTGGATGTTTAAAGTTGTCCCAGAGGTTTCTAAGCCTCTCCTCATTTTTTTGAATTCTTATTTCTTCATTCTTTTCTAGTTTAATGTTTATTTCTTCCTTCTGTTCCAAATTGTTTATTTGAGTCCCAGTTTCCTTTTCTTCACTATTGGTGTTTTTCCCTGTGTTTTTCTTTTTTTCATTTTGCATAGCCTTCACTTTTTTTTCTCTATTTTGTGACCATACTCAACCATTTCTGTGAGCATCCCGAATACAAATGTCTTGAACTGTGCATCTGATATGTTGGCTATCTCTTCATCACTTAGTTATTTTTCTGGCATTTTTATCTATTCTTTCATTTGGACCATATTTCTTCATCTCAGCACACCAGTCTGGATGAATGTTTCTTCTTTAACTCCTTGGTTGTTGGACTTCCACACAGTTTAATTTTCTGGCAGTTCTGGCCTTTTTTTTTTTAATTGGTTGTTGTCCTTCTTTTGGTTGTGTGAGGAGGCAAAGTGTATCTACCTAAGGTATTGGCCAGAAGTCAATACCTTAACCCCTTTGTTTCTTGATGGTAGGAGGCCTTGGGATCTTTGGGGAAGGATGTAGTGACCTGAAGAGGAAGCTAACGATGGAAGAGGAGTCAGGGAAGCATGTATTAGTGAGGTACTCATGGTGACAGAACAGCTATTATTTAGCCTCTGGTTCAGAAGAGTTTCAATACTGTAACAGTCAGATCAGCCATTTTGATATGTCCTTGCTGAATATCCAACCTGGATCAAATTGTGAAATAGAATAATTTTAGAGAAACAAACATAGTGAGTTCACATGATATTTTGTTTCTAGTTAGATTATTGCCCCTTTAATATATGAAAATGTGAAGTTAAACTTCTGTAAATTGTAACTTGAGCTACATGGCAGTACTTCTCAAATAAATATTTAGTGTGTACTAAAGGACATTTTAAAGGTGCTTTGGAAAGGTTGGAGTGTTAAGAGGACATAGAGGCAAAAATATTTGAAATTTTATATATGTTGAATTTGTGACAACTAAACTTTGTTACATTGTTCACATTATCATTGAAAAGGATAATTAATCTGAAGAAAAATATATTTCTTAGATAGTGTATTCATGGGTGTTTATTAAGCTGCTTCATGACTTTAAAGTATTTTATACACTATTTTGAATGAAACTATTACTTCATACTAAAAAGTGGAAAGACTATAGCATTTCTTAAAGCAAATATGATAACTGTGTTAAAAAGAGCCTCCAGGTAGTGAGTGCATGGTTATAATATTTTGAAACTTATGTTCTCTTTTAGTTGAAAAACCGAGGTCGCTGGCTCCATTGGAATGAATTAATCAAAAGTACTAATTTAGGAGATAAATCTGCCAAGATTCAAGATATCATAGTCCCTACAATGGACACAATTAGATATACATTTCTAATGAATTTGAGTATTACTTATGCAAAGTAAGAAATTCTTATAATATATACTTTAAACTTAACAGTGTCATTCTAATGGGGTCAGAGGGTATTTAAAGTAAAATTTTTGGTCATTCATCTTCTGATAACTGAGCCTCTGGGGAGTGTAATTTTCATGTCCATGGTAGCAGCTGGTTAATGGCAAACCTAGAATCCAAGTTTCTTATTGCCCACTACAAAGCCTTTGTCATCATACTTTGTTGCCTCATAAGCTGCCTTATATTTCTTTTACTTGTAACAGATTAAAAATTAGTGTTATTAAACAGGTATGCATTCTACTCAAAGATTCACTGTACTCCTGAGGTCAAACTAACCATTATTCACATTCTTCCATTATATATAGTATTTTTCAAATATATCCTGTTCTAGTTTTTCCAAACTTAAGGTGAACATGCGAAACTCAGACTTAAATCAGAAGAACACATCAAAAAAAAAGAGTACGTCAGGAGGTGGGCTGGGGTGGGGGTAAAAAGCAAAATACTGTACTCGAACAACAATTAAAATAAATAAAATAAAATAAAATAGTACACTAAACTGATCAAAAGCCTAGCATATACTATAGGCATATCCAAACCAACTTCATTAATAATATTTTGTAGTCATTTCTCTTTTAAGTCATGAGGCATAATTTATCATTAATATTTTTGAACTAGGGAAGCTTACATAATGTGCATAAAAGTAATGGTTTGTTGTTCATAAAGAATGAATTTTGTGGGAATTTTATCTCTTTTAATAAACAAAAAACCCATAAAAAATAGCTTCTGAGGGAACATTATTTTATCCCTATTTTGTAGTTGCATTTTTGCATTCAATGACTAATACTTAAAACATTTTTAAGCAAGGAAGGCACTTGCCAATTCCACAGAATTCTAGTATAGGAGTTCTTTTGTGCTGTGACCCATTTGTCAGAATAATACTTTTAAATGAGTAATATAAATGTAGGATTACAAAGGACACCATATATTGAAATACATTTATTAAAATGGTGAAAAAAAATCGGGCTACAGTAGCAATACATTTGCTTCTTTATTAATATTTTAAATAATGTGATCTAGCAATGATTCATAATTTTGAAAAAGTCATGCTATAACTAATATTTTGATTTATCACTAACAATTATAATATTTAATGTCTGTGATTTCTATTGGTGACAAAGATGCAAGTACTATTAATACAATTGCTCCATTTTAGTTAAGAATAGTGAAAGTAAAGATATAACCTTTTTGTCATCACAGTTCACAGATTCTTTGAATATTGTGTAAGAATTTCTTCATTTAGTCCATGGATCCCAAATTAAAAATGACATTTATTAAAATTGTTTTCATAAATAGTTTTTCATAAGGCAAGTGTTACTCAGATTGGAACACATTGATGAGTCTCAGGAATGACTGCAGTTCTAAAAGAACTTTAATTTTATGCTTATACTTCAATGATAATTTTAAAAATTAATATTAGCATAATTGGGTTATTTAGGTGACCCCTTTTGACTGAATGCTGTTGCTTAGTTTTAGTGCCAAGCTTTCATGTTGGTCTTTATATAATTGTGTAGTATCAAGTTATCACACAAAATGACAGGAGCTAATTTTTAATTCACTATTTCTCAAACTTGGATTTCTTAAGAATTCTGTGAACATAAACTCATAAGATTGTTTTCACTTTCAAATTAGTTATGATCACTTAAGAATGAGAAGCCCTTCTTGAGGTCTAACTGAATGGAGAATTCCTTAGGGTTTGCTTTTAGACAAGTATTTTCGGTTAGTAACTCTGATTAGATTCTAAAATGCTCAACAGGTATACATAACTTTAGAATTCATTGGCATTTAGTTTCTCACACAAACTTTATGCTGTTGAAATAACTGTAAAATAACCTAAATCTGTCTTATTGTCACCATGTCATTTGTGTATTCCACATGGTACCCTGTTGCCTGTACTTCTAACTAAAAAAAATACAACTGTATTACTTTTCTTTTCTTTTTTTTTAAGATTTTTTATTTATCTTCAGAGAGGAAGGAGAGAGGTAGAGAAATATCAATGTATGG
Source organism: Sturnira hondurensis (assembly GCF_014824575.4). Taxonomy (NCBI): domain Eukaryota; kingdom Metazoa; phylum Chordata; class Mammalia; order Chiroptera; family Phyllostomidae; genus Sturnira; species Sturnira hondurensis. The sequence continues at coordinate 4,048,745 of NW_028075471.1, read as the reverse complement.
TGGCCTTTCATGTGTCCCCTGCTGGGAGTTGGCCTGCAGGGAACCAGCCTGCAACCCAGGCATGTGCCCTGGCTGGGAATCGAACTGCGATCCTCTGGTTCGCAGGTGTATTACTTTTCTAAGTAGACAAACTTTGGCTTTCTTTTCTGAAAATTCAAGCATGTTACTACTTGTTTTAGGAGTAGGTTTGTGTATAGCAATGTTACATCTCTTCAAATAAAAATTGTTATTGAAGTCCCAGTAACAGTAGGCATAAATATGTGCCAATTGATACTTAGTAGTTTTTCATGATATAATAATGATAGATTAAAATGTGAATTTTTAGATGAAGATGATTTGATTATCATTTATGTTATCAACTATCTCCAACTTCTTTTAGTAGAAATGTATTCTGACTTTCTCCCCTTTGAATGATATCTTCATTATTCTCCTAAAGGCCACTGCTTTTTGTGGGTCCAACGGGTACAGGAAAATCAGTGTATGTGAAGGATAAGTTAATGAATCACTTGGAAAAGGATAAGTACTTTCCTTTTTATGTTAATTTCTCTGCACGGACCAGTGCCAACCAGGTTCAGGTTAGTTTAACATAAGAAACATGGGTCTATAGTTATTACTTTTTTTGCCTTATTTAATTAGTGTTTAAAATAGTAAATGAGAAGCTGTGTAAATTTTCTATGAATTTAAATAAAACACCAAAACTCTAATTTTTGGCATTATAAGTACATTTTAAAAGTGGGATTTTGAGGATAAATGTTTGGGAGAACATATTTACACTAATACTGGATTGTTGAGATTTGTCACCTTTCTTCTTGAGCCCAAGAAGAAGCCACAGTTGATTTCTTAACTGGAGGATGAAGTTTTTAAGAGAGGAGTCAGAGCAGAGAGAGCCAAAGAAGAGAGAACTTTCTAGACTCTCCTAGATGATCCCTAGGAACATTTACTGCTTATAGAAGCTCGCTCTATGAAAGATCTATCAAACCATGGACTATTGTAGACCTTCTGTGGCAAGAATCATGTAGCTGTACATCCCACTTTTTACCCCCAAAAGTGCCAAGGTGACAGTGTTGCCTGAGGCCTTTTCTAATCACCATTTTTAATCATCCATCCCTAAATTTATGTTTGTCCAATCTCTTTTAATCTGTGAGACTCATTTCCATTGTTTTAAACCTGTAAAATTCCCTTAATCTCAAAATTTTACAAATTTAGATTAGTGCTTTTAGGCAGTAAATTTAATTGCTATGTTTGGGTATCCAATAAGAAAATTATTTTGCGTGCACATTTTGTGTGTATTATTATGTGCATGTGTGTACAATATAAATATATAATATGTATGTAACAATTTTTAGAACATAGAAGGATTTCGATAAGTGCTTTTTGAATGATGTTGAATATGAACTTTGCTATCACTCAAAAAGTAAATAAATATAAATAAACACATATACATAGTCTTGCTTAACATTATTTCTTTATATAATTAGACTTAAATTCCTTTTTTCCTGATGTTAGTATGGTTACTACACTTTCTTCTTTATATTTTAGAACATTATTATGGCTAGATTGGATAAAAGACGCAAAGGAGTCTTTGGACCACCAATGGGAAAGAAGTGTGTAATTTTTATAGATGACATGAATATGCCTGCATTGGAGCAATATGGAGCTCAACCTCCTATTGAATTATTACGACAATTATTTGACTGTGGGAATTGGTAACTATTTAATTGAAGTCTTAATTAGTCATGCTAGAGTCATTTTTTGTTCTCTGTTTCTATATTAGTTTCTCACAGCAAAATAATACATTTTTTCATGTTATTTATGAAAGAAAATGGTTACTCTTATTTTTCTATGTAGAAAATTTTGGAAGACTTTTTATACCTCTTTAATACTATGTTTTCCTCTGAATGTGTCAGTTAGATAATAGATTAATAACACAGTATTGGAAATGTAAATATTCAACAATGTAGTAAATTCTTTTCTTTTCAGCTATTATTTTCAGTTATTAAAAATAATTTATAGATATCTTTCAAAGTACCATCCCCCCAGGGCTGTGAATTTATGGGTAGTCTACAACCTAAATAATTATAATCAGCACCCCACGTTTCTATCATTTAAAATTTTCTATATTCTTTGTGACTGTTTGGGACTACCATGTCTGTGAGATGGCTTGGTTTTAACAGCAATTTCATAGCTGACTCTGCACCCCCTCCGCCCATTTTATGGTGATATGGTTAGTTTTCAACATGTAAAACACTGTATCTTTTAGTTAGGATTACTAATTCTTTATTTTCTTCTCTTAAATATACTTTTCTAATCCCCAAAATACCATTCTTATTTTAAGGCAAGAGTAGACTAATTTTAAAGCTAAGTCCTCTTTTGGAAATACATTTTTGAAATGTATATAATCACTGTTAATAGTGTATTCCCTATTCCTCCAGGGTTTTTTTCTTTATAAGTACAATTTTATTTTTAGAAAAATATTCATATTACACATTATTGCTGGAAATAGTCACTGTTAATAGTGAACTCCCTATTCCTCCAGGGTTTTCTTTAAAATACAATTTTATTTTTTTATAAAAATAGACTCATATTACACATTTTTGCAATTTATTTGCACTTAAATATTTATCTTCAACACCTGTCTATGTTATTTGTTTCATTGGCTTTTAATACTATTTAGTTGCATGGATTTTGCCATAGTATACTTAGCCATTTCCCTATTGACAGCTGTTATGGTTGCTGCCAAGAACCAAATCTATTTTCATACTTTCTAGTGTGCTCTTAGACTGAGAACTGGCTATATAGATTTCTCCTACCACCCTCCCCATTTTTGAAAGAAGTTCGTTATTAAAGAACTTAATGGCCTATTGGAAATAAGAACCTTTTCGATTAAGTCCTTCCAACTAAATTGAGCCATGTAGATACCCCTTTCTGTTAAAAAAGTCTTTGGAAATTGGTTACTCCTTTAATGGGTCCCTTTTTATATAACCAAAGTTTTATATATAGTTACTCTCTAGATGTCCTTATCTGCCTTAAAGATAACATTTGAGATGAGAAAAAGGAATCAGGACTCGGTTGTAAATAGGACAACTATGTAATTTTTTGTACAAACTGGGACATTTCTAAGAGTAAATGGGAAGTGTTAGTAATTACTCCAGGAGAAGCACAAACCAGAATCGTCTTAAGCAAAATGGGACATATGATCACCCTACCTGTAATCACCTACAAACAAAAGGATTTGGATTTGGAGTAAGAAGACTAGCAAAGAGTCAAATTGAAAAGGAGAGTAGGAGGAGAGAAAGGGAAGAGCAAGACGAAGAGACATTCTTAGAATTCTGGGCAGCAAAACCAGTGTCACTGAAAGGAGAAACAGTGCTGCTTTAACGAAAAGTTCTCCCCTACTCCAAGCATTATCTAAAGTTCTTCCTTTTAGAGAAGCTAAGATCAGACTAAGTTTCTAGGGAGATCTACATTGCATTCCCTCTGACTGGCTTTATAACGGATCGTCTTAAACTTTCATGTGCTTTCAAGGTATGACCTTAAGGACACAAGTAAAATCACACTGGTGGACATAGAGCTGATTGCTGCCATGGGCCCTCCAGGTGGTGGAAGAAATCCAGTCACTCCCCGTTTTATTCGACATTTCAATATCTGCACTATTAACACTTTCAGTGATGAAACAATGGTCCGGATCTTCTCATCAATTGTAGCATTCTACCTTAGGACTCGTGAATTTCCTCCAGAGTACTTTTTGACTGGAAACCAAATTGTCAGTGGAACTATGGAGGTGAGCAAATAATGCAATACAAAATGTTTTGCTCTCTATATATATACCTCATTGAGTCCTTACTGATTTTTTAAAACGTGTTCTCTTAGACATTTACTTTGGTCTTCAGTGTCAGAGAAGCTGTTAAGAAGGCTTGATAACAGGAAAACCATAGGCTTTGAAGTTAGGAAAATTAATTGGGTTTCAGCCTTGACTGCTATTTCCTAGCTTTATGGAGTTAAGCAAGTAATTTGGCCTTCTAGAAACTCATTTTTTTAAAAATGTAAATAATTTCATTAATAATTTTCATATTGCTATATATAGTGAAATGACATTATTCTGGATCTATTGGTTTAAATAAAATATATATTATTAAAATTAATTCTGTTTTTTTTAATTGTTGATACTATTACATTTGCCCCTGCCCACATCCACCCTCCAGCCAGAAACTCATTCTTTTAATTATTAAAATGCGAGAAATGATCACCCTACCTGTAATACAGGTAGGGTGATCATATCTCCCTACCTGTTTTGCAAGGTTGTTATAAGGAAATCATCTAGAACCATTATATCCACATTGTAGGTGTTTCCCAAATTGTCAGGTTTCCACTCTGGTATTTATACATTTTCTTTTTTCTCTCTTTCTTCCCTTTCTTCATGTTTGTCCTAAAAAATAAAATAAACTTAAGCATCTTATAGATATATTATTTTCAGCCAGATCACATAACTTACAATTAGCAATGAAAAAAAATATAAGGAAACAGGGTGAGAACAGAAAACAAGACTGCCTGTATGACCAAAGGGCAGCTCTTAACTTAATTCAGCATGTTATCTGCCTCTGCTCAGAGGCCAGTGCCAGCCTTACTGCTAATGGAAAAAAAAAATGTATTCAAGGTAAATCAGCGACAATTTCTTGAAGTCAGCTTTCTGGAGCTTTAATAAAGTGAGGTTCACTTTGGGATCATTGTAACCAGAAGCAAAAAGCACCCCCTACAATCATTCCATCAGTTTTCAAGAGCACTGTATCTTTCTCCTATCATTCTGGTGGAAAATTTGTTTTGTTAAAGTAGAAAAACTATGAGCAAAGAGATGGTACATTGTAATTGCTGTACTTAATTATGATATAGAAAAGTGCTTCTATGTATAAAATATGATATTTATATTTCAGACATCCCCTAAAAAGAGAGGGGAGTTGGTCAGGCAGAATGGGATACAGAAAGGATCCTTTTCCCACCTCCTATCTTGGAAGCATTATAGACCTACCAAGTGTAGAGGTTAGGGAAGGAAGGCGAATCATAAAACACATAAATAAATAAATAAATAAATAAATAAATAAATAAATACTTTCATTCAATTTTTTTCAGGCAACATTATAAATGATTCAATTTATCTTCCTTAAAAATATTAAACTTTATTTGGTGAATTCAGCATATAGTAAAAAGATACTTTATTTTCATATTTTAGCCAGTTAAATAAAATTAAGAAGGGATAGATAGAAAAAAAAGAAAAGGTAAGAGAGAGAATACATTAGTTTGTTTTTAAGTCAATAGCAGTCATTAAGTCAATAGCAGGAAATTGTTTTCTTCTCTTCATTGGGAATACTTCATAATGAGTTATCTGACTTCCCTTTCTACTGAAATTTTTGTTTACTTAAGTCCAGGTCTATCACCTTTAAATGGGGCAGTCATAGTAACTGGGAAATAAAAGCATTGTTGCTTCTTGGGCTTGGATGGAATATGATAATAGTAAGTTCCCTGAAATTCATAATGCCTGGCTGAGTGGTATAAACCAAAAAGCAAACAAACAAACAAAAAGATATATACCATGCTAGCCTTAAGTACTATGCAATTTTCCAAGCCAATATAATCTGATAGGATAAATAAAATATTTTACATAACATGCTGTTTGTTATATGGATTTGCTAATTATGAGCATTTTATCTTTGTTACTTTTTTCATGTTCAGATATATAAACAATCCATGGAAAATCTTTTGCCCACACCCACAAAATCTCATTACACTTTCAACTTGAGGGACTTTGCACGTGTCATCCAGGGCTGCTTACTCATTGGAAGAGATGCTGTGGAGAGTAAGCACACCATGATTCGGTTGTTTGTGCATGAGGTTCTTCGAGTGTTTTATGATCGTCTCATTAATGATGAGGATCGACACTGGCTGTTCAATTTAACCAAAGTTGTTATAAAGGACCATTTTAAAGAATCATTTGATACTGTCTTTTCACATTTGAGGAAAGAGAATGCACCAGTGAGTATATTTAGTGAGTAAAAACATTAAGTTAAAAGAGTACAATAGCATGAATTGTTATCATCAACTTATCTTTAAAAACTACTGCTTCTTAATGATCATATTCTGTTATATTCTCTCATTAATAGGTATTTATTTTGAAAAGATTTATGTATGTAGAGGAATTATGTATGTAACATAGAAATTATTTAAAGAATAAAACTTTATATGATAGAGATTCAATAATAAAATAGATGTAAAGTGTTTAACATGGTGACCAAATCTTAGTAACTACTCAGTGAATGAGAGTCACTCAGAATGACTTCTCCAGCCTCTGGATGGTGAGGGGAAATTTTTTTAAATAGTAAAAAAGCTCTTTGTTTTATTTCCTAAGGATACAATATAATTTCAGGTATTAATTTTACAACTATATTATATTCTACCTTAATGTTTAAAAGAATTATCTAATTGATAATCATCCTATAATAGACAAAACAAAATTTTATGTATTTTCTTAAACTTATTTTAGAAATATTTTTTGTTTTATATTTTGTTGATTTTCACTCTACAGGTAACTGAAAAGGACTTAAGAAATCTTATGTTTGGTGACTATATGAATCCTGATCTTGAAGGAGAGGACAGAGTTTATATTGAAATTCCAAATATTCATCATTTTAGTACCATTGTGGATCAGTGCTTAGATGAGTATAACCAAACTCACAAAACAAGAATGAATCTTGTCATTTTTAGGTACCTACATTTAGTATTAATGGTTGAAATTACTATTTATAAAAATTTATTATGAAATATATTAAATGTATGAAAAGATATAAGAAAAAATATGATGAACAACCTTGTACCCATAACTGAGCTTAAGAAATACATTATTAACAATTTATTTCTAATAATTCCCTGTGTAGCCAACCTTCCCTCACTGCATCTCCGTTGTACCCTGCGGGAGTAAAAGAGAACTCATGTGTCTTTGGACTTTTACTACACATGTGTGTTCCTAAACATACAAGGGCAGTCAAAAGTAGGTTTACAGCTATTTTTATGGAAAATAATACAATGACAAATAAATAATAATACAGGAATAAACTGTTTTGCATACTCACAACTGTAAACCTACTTTTGCCCACTCCTGTATATGCACTGTCTTATTTTGCATGTTTAAAATTCACACACAAGAAATGGTTTTGTTTACTACTATATTGCATTCCACTCTATAAGTGTTACACAATGTAGTTATTTTTGTGAGATAGATTTTAGGTGTCCTCTGGTTTTTGCAATTATAAAAGGTTTGAATGTTCATGTCTCCTTGGGTACTTGTGTTAAGAATTTCTTTAGGCTGTATTCCTGGAAGTGAAATGATTGTGTCATGGTATGTGAGCATCTGCTACTTTACTAAGCTTTGCCAAAATTCCTTCAAAAATATTTATTGTCTTTAAGAGCTTACCTTGTCCCCCTTCCTTGACAGTACTTAGGGTTGCCAGACTGATGGGCTCGGCAAGCTTTGCCAGTCTAAGGAGAGTGGCTCCAACTCTAATTCCCCTAATCACCAGTGAGGCCATCTTCCCTGAATTTGTTATTTTGGGAATAATTGATTTCCTATTTCTTACATAGAAATCTTTGTATTAAAAAGTTAAATAAATGTTTTTAATAAAAGCATCAGAGTACTTCCAGTACAAGTGGTTACAATTTCATTTCCATAATTTGTATATTACATTCCCTGAATTTGTACTTTAGTTTTCCTTTGCATCAAATGTTCCAATTGTAACAGCTTTCGAAAATCACACATTTTTGATGATTACTTCTTTAAAATTGGTCTGTCCCTCTAGCAAAGTAAAACAGTAGTTATGAGTAAATGTACATTTGTACTTATATTTTCAAGTATAATATTGCTATTTGTAGGTATGTGTTGGAACATTTATCACGAATATGTCGAATCCTAAAGCAGTCTGGTGGAAATGCTTTGCTTGTTGGACTTGGAGGAAGTGGTCGTCAATCTTTGACTCGTCTGGCTGCATCCATGGCAAAAATGCAGATTTTCCAACCAGAAATTTCTAAGAGCTATGGTATGAATGAGTGGAGAGAAGATCTGAAGGTAAAAATATGAAGAAATCTAGTGTCTAAAATAATATTAGTCCATTCTTTTACCTGTGAAGAAAGAGCCAACCTGTATAGCTATATGCTGAATACATTGATGATGATGATAGTGATATTATCCATAGAGTAGTTAGTGTATGTGCTGAGCACTGTTCTAAGTGTTTTACATACCTCATCTCATTCTATAGATACAGTAATTCAATGCAGAATGTGTGGTTGTCTTTGTACTTTACTGACGAGGAAACTGAAGTTGAATTTAGCTTCTTCAGAACTGTCTTGCTGTCCCAGTAACCAAGAGAATAGTGGAGTGCCTGCTTGGGGGTGTCATCCTCATGTGTGGGTGAGCACACCACTCTGCAGGCCCAGGAGCAGTAGCTCAACATGGAGAAAAAAGAAGGGAGATATTGCTAGACTTTTTTCATTTTCACTGATCTTCACTGAATCTATACCCCGAAGATTGATATAAAGAAAGATATCATTTAAGACTTTTTAATGAAAATGTTTACAACTATAAATTTTCCTCTTAGCATTGCTTTTGCTGTATCTCCTTAAATGATGGGGTTTTGTGTTCATTTGTTTCAAAAATGTTCTAATTTCACTTAGGATTTCTTCTTTGACCTTTTGGTTATTTAAGAGTTTGTTGTTAAATTGCCATGCATTTGTAGACTTTTAAAAAGTTTTTCTTCTGTTATTTATTTCTAGTTTCATTCCATCGTGATCAGAAGAGATGCTTGATATGATTTAAATCTTCTTAAAGACTTTTATTGTGGCCTAACCTGTTATTATCCTAGAAAATGTTCTGTGTGCACTTAAGAAAAATGTGGCTCTGGTGGGTGTAACTCAGTAGGTTGGGTGTCATCCTGCAAACCAAAAGATCACTGATTCTATTCCTGGTCAGAGCACATGCCTGGGTTGCTGGCCAGGTCCCTGGTTGGGGCGTGTGAGAGGCCACCGATCAATGTTTCTCTCTCACATCAATGTTTCACTCCCTCTCTTTCTCCCTCCTTTCCCCTCTCTCTAGAAATAAATAAAATATGTTTTTAAAAAAGAAGAAGAATGTATATTCTGCTGTTGTTGGTTGGAGTGTTTTGTATATATTTGTTAGGTCTATTTGGTTTATAGTATGATTGAAATCCTCTATTTCCTATTGATCTTTTGTCTGGTTGTTCAATATTTTATTGAAAGGCAGAGTGTTGATGTCCTCTACAATTGTGTTGCTTTTCTTCCTTCAGTTCTGTCGATGTTTGTTTCATATGTTTAGAAGCTCTGCTGTTTGGTGAATAAAATATTTATAATTGCTATATCATCTTGGTGAATTGACCTTTTAATCATTATATAATGTATCTTGTCCCTTGTGAGAGTTTTTAACTTAAGGCCTATTTTGTCTGATATTAGTACAGACACCTTGCTGTTTTTTGGTTACTATTTGCATTGAACATATTTTTTATTCTTTCACTTTTAGCCTTTGTGTGTCTGTGGGACTAAACTGAATCCCTTGTAGGCAGCAAATCATTCAATCCTATACTTTTATCCTTCGAGCCAATCTGCCTTTTGGGGAGGCTAATCCATTTACATTTAATGTAATTGCTCATAGGAAAGGATATACTATTGGGATTTTGTTGCTTGTTTTCATAATTTTTTGTAGCTTTTCTTTTTGTCCCTCTCTTAATCCCTTCTTTTGTGTTGCTCATTATCTGTAGTGACATGCTTTGACTCCCTTCTCTTTCTTTTATGTATATTCTATACTTTATACTTTATTATGGCTTTCTGTTGCTGTCTAGCATTCTTTCTTCACAGCTTGAAAGGGGTCCCTTTAGGATTTCTTGAAGAGCAGGTCTAGTGGTAATGAATTCTCTCAGTGTGTGTGTGTGTGTGTGTGTGTGTGTGTGTGTGTGTATCCAAGGCCTTAGTCTATTTTTGAAAGACAGTTATCCATTTCTGTGATTCTGTTCCTGTTCTAGTTGTTTGCTTAGTTTGTTTTAGTTTTGTTTTTTAGATTCAGCTGTTGATAGTTGTTAGTTTGTTGTCATTTTACTGTTCATAGCTTCTTCAGAACTTCAGGCAGCGCCCAGACAAGCCAGACTACTGGGTGCAACTTCTACTTTATTCCTTCTCTTCTGAGGGAGGAGCCAGGAATTGATGCTGTTCTTCTGACTGTATAGTATAGGAAATGGCGAAGACAAAGAACTTATATGCACGACCCATGGGCATGAACTGAGGGTGGTTTGCTGAAGGGAAGGGGGATACCAGTTGGAAGGGGGCAAAGGAGAAAAATTGGGACAACTATAATAGCATAATTAATAAATTATACTTAAAAAAAAAGAAAGACAGTTCTCCAGATACAGTATTCTTCATTGACAGGTTTTTTTTTCTTTCCATACTTTGAGTATGTCGTCCTACTCCCTTTTTGCCTGCAAGGTATCTGTTAAGAAATATGCCAATAATTTTATGGAAGCTCCCTCGTATGTGAGAACCTGATGTTCTCTTGCTGCTTTCAAGATTCTCGTTTTTGTTTTTGACTCTCAATGGTTGGATTATGATGTGACTCTATATATGGATATATTTGAGTTTATCATATTTGGAGTTTATAAGCTTCTTGGATTGGTATATTCATTTATACCCTCAGATTTGAGAAGTTTTGGCTACTATGTCTTCAAATAAGTTCTCAGACACTTTCTCTCTTCTCCTTCTGATACTTCCCTAATGCATCTATTGACCCATTTGATCATATCCTATTGGTCCCTTAAACCAGGGGTCCCTAACCCCTGTGCCACAGACCAATACCAGTCTGTGGCCTATTAGGAACCAGACAGCACAGCAGGATGTGAGCAGCAGGCAAGCAAGTGAATCTTCACTTGCATTAACATCTGAGCTCCGCCTCCTGTCTCCCTCTATGTCCTCCACTCCTACCCCACAGCCCCTCTACAAAACCAGTCCCTGGTGCCAAAAAGCTGGGAACTGCTGCTTTAAACTGTTCGCTCATCATTCATTTTCCTTCTTATTCCTCTAATTCAGTGATTTCAAATGACCTGTCTTTAACTTCACTGACTCTTTCTTCTACCTAATCAGCTCTGATATTGAATACCTTTGGAGAAATATTCATCCCACCATTCTTCTCACATTGTTTCTGTAAGTGATGACTTGTAAATTCACATGTACTTATGGATAAACAGCCTGTTTGCTTAAAAGATTCTAGGAGCTGACCTCAAAGGAAGCAGATACCAGACTCTAGGCATTTTGGCCCCAAGAGATTTGCTCACCTCTGACTGATGAATACCCAACCATTGCTTGACCAGCTCCAAGACGGTTATTGGAGCAGACTGTGCTGACTCACACAGCACCCTCAATGAGACCCCACAGCCCCCTCCATTTTTCTTTGCTCTGCTTTCCTCTCCCCCACTCATAAACCCCCTGCCTTCACTGAAATGTTAAGATGGTCTTTGTAATGAGAATCCCCATCTTCTCAAGTTGCTGATTCTTGAATAAACTGTCTTTTCTTACACCAGTACTTGCCTCCAGACTATTGACTTTTCATGTGGGAGGCAGCAGAACCTGGGTTCAGTGCCAAGTTCAGTTGTTGTATCTTTCAGCTTCAGATTTTCTGTTTAGTTATTTTTTATAGTTTCAACTTCTATTGCTATTCCCATTTTCTTGGTGCATTGTTTTCCTGATTTAGGTATATATTTGTATTCTCTTTTAGCTTACTGAGCATCTTAAAACAGTTATTCTAAATTTCTTGTCAGAGGGTTCATAGATGTTTCTTTGGAGTTGGTTTTTGAAGCTTTATTTTGGTCCTTTGATTGGACCATGTTTTCCTGTTTCTTTGTGTGCTGTCTGGTCTTTCAATGATTTTTGAGCAATTAATAAACAGCTACCTCTCCCAGTTTTTACAGACTGGCTTTAGGCATGGGGAAAACACCAATCAGCATGACTAGAGGTTCTGTGACTTCTCAGAACTTTTCCGGGCATGCACACCTCTTTTGGGGGGTTGTGCGTGTGCTTTTATTCTAGTATATACAGGTGCTTTGGGCTTTTAATGTCCTTTTTTTCCCCATGAGCTTTCAGTTTTGGTTTCTATTATATTCTTCTGCCCTCAATCTCTTTCTCCCCCTGGAACCTTTTTGTGGAACTTCCAAGTCTGCTGCTCCATTGTGCTGGGATGCTTGCCTCTGTTTTCAGTGGCCTCCAAACTCATTTCCAAGCTACCCACTATTCCTATCAGTGTTCTGAGTCAGTGAAGACAGAAAACAGTGCCTCAGGCAGCCCCCAGACAAGCCAGACTACTGGGTACAACTTCTACTTTATTCCTTCTCTTCTGAGGGAGGAGCCAGGAATTGATGCTGTTCTTCTGACTGTATTTGTCTATGCAGGGGGAGGGGAGGGGCTAGGGTAAGAAAAAATGGAATAAGTTATCTTACCCTCCTTAAATTATTCTTTCTCTTTTTATGTACTCCTGGGGGTATTGCACCCTCTTAATTATTTTTACAGTTCTTACAAAGGCTATTTTGTTCTGTAGATTGCTAATATACTGTCTCCATGGGAGAAAGTGGGCCTGGAGCCTACCAGTCTGTCATCTTGCTAATGTCACTCTCAGTGACTTCTGTGAAATTTGGATAATACCACCTATATTACAGGTTGTTGTGATTAAATTATACTGTGTGTGGAAGGCTGTTAGTAATACCCTTGGCATATAATCAGTATTTTGGAAATTTTAACTCTTCTCCTATTTGGAAGCAATTTCACATATTGTGTATGTATGTATGTATTTATTTTTGTATCTTATGTAATCTTTATTGTATTTTTTCCATTACCCTTTAGTCCCCCTACACACCCCTACTTAAATATGACTTTTAAATATAGTGATGCTTATGGCAATAAGTTAAATCTGTTTATTATATTGTATTTTTCTGGTTTTACATGATAATAATTATAAAAAGTAACACTATAAAATAATTATAAAACTCACATGATTAGACACAATACTTCTTGAAAAGGTACCTTGCCTAGTTTTGACAATAGAAAATTATTTCTAAAAACTCAACAGCCCACATATTGGAAGATGGCTTCAGTAAAAAAAGATATAGTTTGTATAATATTAAAATCCATCAGTTATTTAAATAATATAAGTTATTTAAAATATATTATTTTTAAATAAAGATAAAAGTTGATTTAAAAATTATTTTCAGAAGTAATGGTGCTAGTTCACTTGACACACACCCAGTGGTGTGCTGGCACATGTTTACCAACCAACTCTCCATGAGGTTAAAGGAGAACCTCTCATTTGTAACATTTGCAAATTTCTGTGGTGTCAAAACTCCTCCCACTGTGGATGATTAAAACAACCTGACGTCACTGAAAACAGACTTGTAAAAAGTTACATGTTTGAACATCTTACATGGTTTTTTACTGCATAAATACAGTCAATTTAAATAACCTCCATAGCATAGATAATAGTAAACATAATAAAATAGGAATGTGTTTATAACCTTTGTTCTTAATATAATTTACTTAATTATAAGTTTATATAATTTAATTTTTAACGCTGGCTGAGTTTGTCAATCTGTTCACAAGTTTCTGAAATTTTAACAATCAGTTCTACCACCCTATAAGTCATTTCCAGCATACCACTGAGCTCATATCTTTATATTAATTGGGAATCTTTCGTTGCAATTGAACAAAACAAAACAAAAAGCTCACCTTAGCTTAAGCAAAAGACAGAGTTATTGTCTTTCCTGACTTCAGAGTCCAGAGGTAGATAGGCTTTTGGCATGGCTAAATTTACGGGCTCAATTCAAGTCCTTAGTAATTACTCTGTCTCCTGTTTGCTTCCATTTGGTTTCTTTCACCAGCAGACACATTCCATGTGGCAGCACATTGTCTCCTAGTACTATATTACTAACCTTTATATTCTCCATCTCTAAACAACAGATATTCTTTCTGTTTTCAAGTCCCTGTTAGTCCCTGAAGTAAGACTGTGATTGGGCCTACTTAAATCATATACACTCCTCTGAGTCAATGACTATGTCTAGGGGCTCAGGAAACTCTGACCAGTTGGGTGTCTCCCACCAAGAGATAGATAAAATGGTGGCCCTGTTGGCAGCCCCACCAGAAGTGGGGAGAGGTAGTACTCTAAAATTCAGAAGTTGTTGTCAAAAGAAGGAGAAAGGGAGGAAAAGGAAAAGCAACAAATGTATATCATAATCTGATTGTAAGTACATTTTTTATTTTAAGGTTCTATTAAGGAATGTGGGCATGAAGGGCCAGAAGACAGTCTTTCTAATAACAGACACTCAGATTAAAGAGGAAGCTTTTCTAGAGGATATTGACAGTGTGCTCAATACTGGAGAAGTACCAAACATTTTTGCAGCAGATGAAAAACAAGAAGTGATGGAGGTAAATGCTTTTTAGGGAGCACCTTTCGCAGCACAGAAATGTTCTTGAAAATTTTTCACTTCTCTTCAGGATAAGTATAGTTTGCGCAGAGGATTTTGGTAATTAAAATTTTATTTTTATTTTTTGGTTCATTTTAGAAACTTTTTTTGGTCTTATTTATTGTTCAAGTACTATTGTCTCCGTTTCCCCCCCCCCACTACTGCCCCTCCCTGCCCACCCCCACCTCCCACCCTTAGTCCTATCCACCTTTGGCTTTGTCCCTGGGTCTTTACAAACCTTTCTCTTCTTTCCCACATTATCCTCCCTCCCCTCCCCTCTGGTTACCTTGTTTGTTCTTTATTTTAATGTCTCTGGTTATATTTTGTTTGCTTGCTCATTTAAAGTTTGTTATTTTAATACATCTTTTTGGTGAATTTTAAATTGTTTCTATAGTTATAAGGCAGAATTTTATTTTATAATTCCTTTTTTCATAATAATGCCAGTTTGTTTCATCAGTTTTATTTAGCCTGTTTTATGAGTAATTAGAAATTTTAAATCATATCCTAGGATTACAGTGATATGAAAAAATATAGCTTTAAAACACTACTTGATTAGCTTTTCTGGTTTACCACTGATTAAAATTCTTCAAAACCCTTAATAAAACTACTTGTCTTAACAATTCTGACATATCCCAGTATAATGCTTTATGATTAAATGGGCAAAGAACACAATTTCAAAGCACCCACTACTTTAAATGTCCTGCCCTATGACTGCTGTTTCTAAGATCTTCTTTCATAAGATCTCTGCTAGTAATTTCCCCTTTCTCTTTACCGCAATTGCTTTTACCCACAGAATATATATATTACTCACACTTGGATGCTTCATTCCAGTGATAACATCTGGAGTAAAATGGATTTACCTTCGTAAACGTTGTGAGGTCTGAGGATCAAATGAAATAAAGCACTTATAGAATGTCAAACACTTAAAAAGCTCTCAATAAATGGGTGGGGAAGAAGAAAAAAAATTATCCCAAGTTTCTAATTTTATCTGGGCAATGCCAAGGATGTGGCCAAGGCTGCTGAAGAATGGTGATTCTCATAACTCATAGGATAAATGCATACCCCCTACTCCTATTCAAGGAATAGTCACCTTTGGGGAGTAAGATTTCCTAAGCTTTGCTACCTTTCCTACCCATTTTAGCTATTGTTTATCTTTTCCTCCTGTCACTTTGCTACCAAACTTGCTTCACTACTGTTTAATGGCATGATCCAACAGTGGCCTTAAGAACTTTTCTTCATGTCCCACCCAAAGGAACACCCTATCAATTTATGCACAAGGAAATAGCCATCGTCAGAACTCAGGGGTACTAGAATATATCTCTGTTTCTGCTTGCTTTATACTGTTTTTTTAAAAATACATATAAAAGGTAGTATGAAAGAAGTTCCATTATTTTCTTTTCACACTATACATCATCCTCTGCATCCCACCATATCTTGGACTCACCCCTCTGGCAAAGATTTTACTTTAAACCTCATTCCTGATAACTGACCTATACAGGTCAGTTAGCTCTGGCACTGCCTTGCAGGCACCTCTTAAAGACTCAGCGCACCTGTCTGACTTCATCAGAGTTCCAGCCTCAGACCTACATTTCCAGACAACTTTTTCTACTGTGCCATTTGCACTCCTTGCAGAATTATATTATTGCAGTGCTTTTCTCAATGTAGCAATGACTTGACTCGTTTACTACATTTAGTGCAGGTAGACTCCTGAATGTAATTTAGTATACTGACACTAACCATAGTAATCATAATTTGAGGATCACCATCATAATGTATATACTGTGTTGATACACAGTTTTCCATGGAGATAATTATCACATAAAGCAGAGCATATCTATAGTAGAGAGTACTTTTAGAGAGAAATCCACTGTAGTAACAGTAGAAATTATTGATTATTGTGGCCACTCTCTATATCACAAAAAGATTTTTAATCTATTTATAAGATGCTTTATTGACTATGAAACCTTCTGTGCTCTGAACAAGGAGAAATGTAGGATATAAACAGACAACTAACAGTTACTTACCTGTGTGGCAGTAACCATTGTCAGTGTTCACATGTCATAATTCATTTAGTCCCTCAACGGCCCTCTGATGTACTCTTTTTCTCATTTTAAAAATGAAGAAACTAAGTGACAGAGCAGAACTTTCCCCCATATCACATTGGTAATAAACTGAAAGCTGAGATTTAAATTCAAGAAGTTTGTTCCTGGAGCCATTATGCCTAAGCTCATATAAAATACCATTCTCATATAAAGATATACAAGGAAAATTATTTTTTTTTGCTTTTTCCCCTAATTTTTTTATTTAATTATTTTTTAAGTACAGTTTTCTGTCTATTACTCCCATCCCATCCCACCTCCATGCTCCGCCTTCCCTCCCATTTCCACCTTTCTCAGTTGTTGTCCATGTATCCTTTATATATGTTCCTCTAAATCCCTCCCCTAGTTCCCCTGAAAATTAAAAGTGAAAATAATCTCCTTACCAGAGAACTCTATTGACATTTTTAAATGCAACTATTATAAAGTTAGAGAATTCAAACAGCATATGTCCAAAGTGAAAAAAAGAATGATATAAACCAAGGAAAATGTCCAAAATATAAAATGAAAACCTCCCTCTCAAACTGTCCCTTAAGTCCATCTCACCAAAAGTAACCACTACTAATGGTTCTTTGTGATTGTTTCTATTAAAAAGTGTGCATGTACTTGTACATGAATTGTGTACAACAATTTGGGGTTTTTTTCTTTTCACTTATTTTATCTTGCTGATCTTGCCTTGGCACTTACATTGATACATCTCATTATTTTTAACAGTTGTATGAAATCATAATATATGGATATTTTATAATGTTTTTCACTGGGTGCTTTAGGTTTTTTCCTCTTAAAACAATGTTGAATGCATTTTGGTGAACTTGTGTGCCTATCTTTATAAGTAAAGTTTTTGGCACATATTTGTTTTTAAATTATAAAATTATGGAGTTGGGAGAAGTTCTCTAGGTACAAACTATATCAAAGCTATTCTATTGATATTAAAACAAAAATGTAAAAATATTTATAAGACAAATGATAAAAATTCTTAATATTCTAATATCTACTAATCTCATCAGCTTATCTATTTTTATTCACCCAGTTTTTATTTTCTAATATTCTCTAGGGTGTTCGTCCTGTAGCTCAGGCTGGCAGTAAACATGATGAACTTAGTCCCTTAGCACTGTTTGCTTTCTTTGTGAATCGCTGCAAAGATAATCTTCATGTTGTAGTGGCCTTTAGCCCCATTGGAGATGCCTTTCGGAATCGCTTGAGACAGTTTCCATCCCTCATCAATTGCTGTACCATTGACTGGTTTCAGGTTTGTAATTGTTTTTTTTTTGTGTGTGTAGGGGCACAACTAAATCTTTTGCAATTTCACTGAAATCTTACTCAAGCTTTTTTAATATAGATATTCAGCAAGTGTTTCTTGATCACTTACTATAGTGACAGGCATAGTGCTTGGCACCGGGGACTGACATGACCCCCACAAGGACCTCACCCTCAAGACTGGAAGACAGAAAATGCAATCAGCAAAAATGAGCAGTAAAAAAACTGTAACTTTGGTATGCAAAAGATGTGCTTAAGATTGTAAATCTCTGACATATGAAAATGAGTTAATTACGTATAAGAGGAATATAGTAGGAGCCAATAGAATGTATCATGTATATACACACACACACATATGTATGTAAAGATATATATGTACTTGTGTATAATATAATAAGGAATTGGCTGACTTGAGTATGAAGACTGACAAGTTCCAAGGCAGGCAGTTGGCAAGCCAGAGACCCAGGACAGCTGTAGTTCTAGTCTGAAGGCCAGCAGGCTTAAGACCGGTAAGAGCTGATGTTCCAGTTCAAGTATAAAGGCAGGAAAAAAAATTGATGTTCCAGAATAAAGACAGTCAGGCATAAGGAATTTCCCCTTATTCAAGGGAATTTGGTTTTACATCAAAGATGATATATCATGATTAACATGTATTTAGCTAATCCTCATTTTAGAAAACAAAAATAAAAGCAAAACAATTGGGAGGACTTCTGGCCAAGATGGAGGTGTAGGTGGAAATACTATACCTCCTTGCACAACCAAATTTAAGGACAACAAACATTTAGAAACAAAAATACAACCAGAACAGACAGAAAATTGAACTGTGCTGAAGTTTGACAACAATGAACCATTCATCCAGACCGGTAAGAGAGGTGGAGTCAGCGGCCAGTGGAGAGGGGTCCGGCAAGAGGAGGCTGTGGTTAGCAGAACCAGGTGCGAGGAGGAAATGAGCAAACCCAATGAGATGCACAAGGCAGTTGGCTGACAGCAGACACACATTTGTGTGCAGATAAACCAGGCAAAAAACAGGCAGTGAGACAGACAGTGCAACCCAGGACCCAGCAATGGGAAATAAAGCCTAAAAGCACTGACTGAAAAAACTTTCAGGAGGTGAGGTGCTGGGAGAGGCTTCCAGCCTCACAGGAGAGTTTGTTGGAGAGACCCACAGGGTCCTAGAATGTACACAAGCCCACCCACCCAGGAACCAGCACCAGAAGGGCCCAATTTGCTTGTGGGAAGTGGCAGAGGGGACCAAAATCTGAGAGAGCATGAAACAAGCGCCATTGTTCCCTCTCTAACCCTGCCCCCACATACAGCATCACAACCCAGCAACCTGGGTTGCCCCGCCCTGGTGAACACCTAAGGCTTTGCCATTCATATGTAACAGGCACAACCTGACCAAAGATGACTCAATGAGAAGAACAAATCAAAGCCCCAGAACCAATATTTTTAAGCTACCAAGAGATAGCCAGCCTATCAGATGCACAGGTCAAAACACTGCTGATCAGGATGCTCACAGAATTGGTTGATTTTGGTCAAAAATTAGATGAAAAAAGGAAGGCTACACTAAGTGAAATGAAGGAAAATGCACAGTAAACCAATAGTGATGGAAAGAAAACTGGGACTCAAATCAGTGGAGTGCACCAGAAGGAAGGAAGAAAGAACCAAACAGAAAAGAAGGAAGAAACAATTTTAAAAAATGAGGAGAGGCTTAGGAACCTCCAGGACATTTTTAAACATTCCAACATCTGAATTATAGGGGTACCAGAAGGGGAAGAGGAAGAGAAACAAGTGGAAAGCTTATTTGAACAAATAATAAAGCAGAACTTCCCCAATCTAGCAAAGGAAATAGACTTCCAGGAAATCCAGGAAGCTCAGAGAGTCCCAAAAAAGGTGGACCCAAGAAGGAACACACCAAGGCACATCATGATTACATTAGCCAAGATTAAAATGAAGGAGAGAATTCTAGAAGCAGCAAGAGAAAAGGAGGCAGTCGCCTACAAAGGAATGGCCATCAGACTGTCAGTGGATTTCTCAAAAGAGACCTTACAGGCAAGAAGGGGCTGGAAAGAAGTATTAAAAGTCCCGAAAGGCAAGGACCTACATCCAAGATTGCTTTATCCAGCAAAACTTTCATTTAGAATGGAAGGGCAGATAAAGTGCTTCTCAGATAAGGTCAGGTTGAAGTGGTTCATCATCACCAAGCCCTTATTATATGAAACGTTAAAGAGACTTATCTAAGAAAAAGAAGATAAAAATATGAATGGTGAAAGGACAGCAAACTCACAGTTATTAACAACCACACCTAAAACAAAAGCAAACTAAGAGGACACCTAATACAGGAGCAGAGCCACAGAAATGAAGATCACATGGAAGGTTAGCAACAGGGGAGTGGGAGAGGGAGAGAGGGGGAGAAGATACAGAAAATAAGTAGCCTAGATGGTGGGGAGAAAATAGGGGGAGGGCAAGAGTAATGAGGGAAATGTAGAAGCTAAAGAACTTATGACACATGGACATGAACTAAAGGGGGGGAATGTGGGTGGGAGGGGTGTGCAGAGTGGAGGGTAATGAAAGGGGGGCAATGGGACAACTGTAATGGCATAATCAATAAAATATATTTAAAAAAACAACTAGAGGCTGTATGGGGAATGATTTGGAGTGGGGCAAAACAAAGGACATGAAGGACAACTGGACAGCAATTTTGGTCATGCCAGCCCTGAATATTGAGGGCTGCCACCTCACTTAATCTTAAGACATATTGTCACTGCCTATAATAAGACCAATAAGTATTTATTATTTTGAGACAAGTAGGGCATGGTGCCTTCTATGTCATTGTTTTTTGTCCCAAAATAATGTGGACTATTAACTGACCCTGGATAGTTTCTTTTAAAAATAAATTTCTGATACTAACTTATTCTCTTTTACCTATTTGTCAATTGCATGTTTGGAAAACTAATTCTTCCCTTTTGAGGATTGCACATATGTTTCAGCTAGTGGACATTTTAGTGTTCATATAACAATAAAAGCTGTGTGAAACAATTTTGCTTTATATAAGCCATGTCTTAGTACTGCTTCCATTAAGCAGCACAAAAGCAAAACCAACCAAACAAAGAAAGCCTACCTAGCCATAAGTTTTTCTTTTTTGTGAAATCTTATTAATACAGTTCTACTACTTTTGGGATCATTTTTATAACCATGAGACTTTCTATTGTGTTATAAGTGATTCTTACTTATTGGAGAAACTTGTGAAAAAAGGAACTGGGACATTAAGTGGTAAACACAGCAGAATAAAGATTTTCCTATGAAGGGGTGAGGATATAGAATATGTGTTGGAAGAACTGATGGCATTGCTTGGGGCCTGGTCAATGAAATTCAGGAAGTGGTGTAAACCATTGTGTGTCTCACAATCAGGAAGGCATTGACTTTTTTGACAGATCCCTAATCTCCATGGTGGGGTGTACACTTACCAGGCATGACAAAACAATTCAGAGAATAAGAGAAGGAATTATTGGGATATTCATTTTTGTAGAAATACTTCATATGGATTATATTGACACCCTTACTCAATTTGTTTGGGAAATCACCTTTTATGTAGTTTTATTCCTTGTTGGTCTAAATCAGTATTGGTGCTCTCAATATTACCAGTAATTGATTTATACATGAGCCTATTCATGACCTATTCCTTGCCAATAGGTCCTAAATTAAAGTCTGCTTTGGGGAAGTACTTTTATTTTATTATTATTATTTTTACTATACAAAGTGTTACATGGTAGGAAACCATATAACACTTTTCTGTCCTTCAATCTTATTGCTTGAGGATGTAATGTCCTTTGCTGCAGCATTCATCTTGTCACTATGATGGGACAAGCCCAAGGATTAAGTAAATAGCACTGAGAATGGTGGAACAAAAAGGTGGAACAAAAACTGGATACTCAATGACGTGGTGGAACTTCTAAATTAAACAACTCTGGAAATACTCTACTTCTAAACTTCTTATTGTATGTGATAATATATCCCCTTTGAAGACACAGGATGACTGGTTTCTGTCACTATAATCATAAACATTCTAATTGCTACCCATAGTATGATTAGCAGGATAATTAAAATCAAAGTAACCAGGACACAATGATAAACTTTTGTAATGTTTTCAATGATGTATAAGTCATATGACATTTATTCTGACCTTTTACAAAAATTTACTGATCTTAATAATAAATCTTTAGAAGCTTCTATTAAGGTTTAAAAATGTATTAGTACAATAACACTACATGAATACAGGGTGGGCAAAAGTAGGTTTACAGTTGTCTCTATGGAAGAATACACAGTCCAAGAAAAAGTTCTGCCCTGGCCATGGGGCTCAGTTGGAGCGTCATCCCATGCACCAAAAGGTTGCAGGTTCAACCCCTAGTCAGTGAGCCATAGGGAGTCTTGGGTGAGGGGGGTTGTAATCAGAATGAACAGTGAGTTCAAAGGCTCAGGCAGGAGAACTCTTGGCATATTCCAGGAAAAGTAAAGGAACCATTTCACTGAGGCAGGAAAGACTGCAGAAGGAGCAAATTTGTGGGGAAGAAAATCAAAAGTTCAACTTTGGATATAATAGTTAGGAATTGTGATGGACTACTTGTAACAGAAACCCAAACTAAACACATAGGAATTTTTCCTCTGCTATGGGAAAAAATCTAAAGGTAAGCTGACTAGGGGGGGCTTTTGGACTTTAAAAAGCCATAAGAATCTCAAGTTCTTTCTGGTTTACTATCCTTAGCATGTGGTTTTTATCCTCAAAGGCACCTTATGGTATAAGGTGGATATTGGCACTCCAACTTTTACATCTTGTGTTCCAGACAAGAAGTAGAATAATGGAAAATACAGCAAAAGGGATACATGCCACCTTGATGTAACCCTCTAAAGAACTTTCCTAAAATCCCCACCCAACAACTACATATATGTATTTATCCACTCTGAGTTGCAAAGCAGGCTAGGAAGTATACTCTTTTAGCTTGTCATATTACTATCTACTGGGTTGGCCAAAAAGTTTTAGTTTTTTTCATATGATATCAACGTGCATTTAAAGAAATACTTATCAAAATTTGTGATTGGTGGCAGCCATTTTAATGTTGAAGATAGAAGAAAATATGCAACCTTTTCAGCATATGATGCTTTATTATTTGAAGAAAGGTAAAAATGAGACTTCCAGCCAAGATGGAGGTGTCAATAGATACACTTTGCCTTGTTGCATAACCAAAAAAAGGACAACAAATTTAAAAACAAAAAATAACCAGAACTGCCAGAAAATCTTACTGTGTGGAAGTCTGACAACCAAGGAATTAAAGAAGAAATATTCTTCCAGACCAGTAGGAGGAGCAAAGTCAGGCAGCCAGGGTGAAGAGGACTCATTGCAAGGCTGTGGCTGGAGGACCAGGGAAGGTGAGGCTGCGACTGGCAGACCAGGCAAGGAGGTGGCTGGCAGACTGGGAGGTCCCACATTTGTGCGTAGATAACTGGGAGGAACAACTGGGAAGTGAAACAGACCATGCAACCCAGGGTTTCAGTGTGGGGAAATAAAGCCTCAAAATCTCTGGCTGTAAAAATCTGTGGGGGTGGCAGCAGCAAGAAAAACTCCAAGCCTTACACAACAGTTTGTTGGAGAGATCCACAAGGTACTAGAATGTACGCAAACCCACCAACCTGGCAGTAAGCACCAGAAGGGCCCAATTTGCTTGTGGGTGATGAAGAAAGTGACTGAAAGCCAGCCAAGAGCTGAGCAAACAACATTGTTTCCTCTCTGACCCCTCCCTCCAAAACAGTGTCACAACGCAGCAACCTGGGTTGCCCTGCCCTGGTGAATATCTAAGGTTCCACCCCTTACTATGAAACATGCAAAACAAGACAAAAAATATGGCCCAAATGAAAGAACAGATCAAAGTTTCAGAAAAAATACAACTAAGCGATGAAGAGATAGCCAACCTATCAGATGCAGAGTTCAAAACACTGGTAATCAGGGTGCTCA
Source organism: Sturnira hondurensis (assembly GCF_014824575.4). Taxonomy (NCBI): domain Eukaryota; kingdom Metazoa; phylum Chordata; class Mammalia; order Chiroptera; family Phyllostomidae; genus Sturnira; species Sturnira hondurensis. Next base: position 4,024,845 of record NW_028075471.1, on the reverse strand, counting down.
CAGATATGGTTGAGTATGGTCACAAAACAGAGAAAAAAGTGAAAGCTATGCAAAGTGAAATAAAGGAACCAACCTTTATTGTTGGGAACCTATACAGGGAACCAACAGTGAAGGGAGGGAAACTGGGTCTCAAATCAATGATTTGGAGCAGAAGGAAGAAATAAGCATTCAACCAGAATGAAATAAAGAAGCAAGAATTCAAACAAGAGAGGAGAGGCTTAGGAACCTCTGAGACAACTTTAAACCTTCCAACACCCAAATCATAAGAGTGCTAGAAGAAGAAGAAGACCAAGAAATTGAAAACTTATTTGAAAAAATAGTGAAGGAGAACTTCCCCAGTCTGGCAAAGGAAATTGATTTCCGGGAAGTCTAGGAAGCACAGAGAGTCCTGAAGAAATTGGATCCAAGGAAGCACACACCAAGGTATATCACAAATCTATTACCTAGGATTAAAGATAAGGAAAGGATATTAAAAGCAGCAAAAGAAAAGGAGAGAGTTACCTACATAAGACTGTCAGCGGACTTCTCAGAGGAAACTATGCAGGCAAGAAGGGGCTGGAAAGATTCCAAGTTATGTAAGGCAAGGTCCCACATCCAAGATTACTCTATCCAGAAAAGCTATCATTTAGAATGGAAGGATGGATAAAGTGCTTCCCAGATAAGGTAAAGTTCAAGGAGTTCATCATTACCAAGCCCTTATTATATGAAGTGTTAAAGGGACTTACCTGAGAAAAGAAAAAAAGTATGAACAGTAAAATGACAAGAAACTCACAACTACCAACAACCAAACTTAAAAAAATAATAAAAACAAAAACAAAAATGAACTAATCAAACAACTAGAACATGAACAGATTTGCAGAAATGGAGATCACATGGAAGGTTATTAGCAGGGAGGGGGAAAGAGGAGAAAGGGGAAAAAGTACAGGATATAAGAAGCATAAATGATAGGTACAAAATAGACAAGGGGAGATTAAGAATAATATGGAAAATGGAGAAGCCAAAGAACTTATATATATGACCCATGGATGTGAACTAAGGAGGGGGAATGGTGGTGGGAGGAGGGGTGCAGGGTGGAGGAGGATAAAGGGGAGAAAAAATGGGAAAACTATAATAGCATAATCAAAAAATACATTGAACAAAGGTAAAAATGTGACTGAAATGCAAAAAAAAACTACATTTGTGCAGTATATGGAAAAGGTGCTATGGCTGATTGAATGCATCAAAAGTGGTTTACAGATTTTCTTGGTACTATGGACATTTTGGCCAAACCGTTCTTTGCTGTGAGGCTGTGTTATGCACTGGAAGATGTTTAGCCACACCCTTGACCACTACCCACTAGGATCCAATAGCAGGAGATAGCCAAAATACCCAAAATATCCAAATCAATAAAGTTATTGGTGAAAATGAAAAATATGCCCTTTGTTTTATGGAAAACACTAAATGGACTTTTTGACCAACCCAATAGAATATAATTGGAGTTAGGAAAAGGGCTGATACATATTAGTTGGGCAACTAGTGGCCTCTACCACTGTCATGCTAAATTTGGGGTGCCTATATATCCAAGTGGAAGTATTAGGAAAGCCATGAAGTATACATTTTATTTGTAAAATATTGACCTTTTCTTATATTGTGTTATTTTTAATTTTAGTATATGAACATATTTATTAGGTCTTTCATATGATTTACTTGTGACCTCAGTCCCCCTAATTCTGTTTTCCCCATTAAGGTTTAATTTTCTCAATCCCAAATTCTTCTTATGTAGGAAGACACTTAACTTACACAGTTGTAGTAAAACTGTTCACCTTCAATTTCATAAGTCTTTCTTTTTCTTATTTTTAGCCATGGCCTGAAGATGCCCTTGAGCTGGTAGCTGTGAAATTCTTAGAAACACTGGAGCTTACTGAGGTTGAACGACAAGCAATAGTTCCAATCTGCAAACATTTTCACACTTCTATCATGAATCTTTCAGAAAGGTTAATATTAATAAATATTTTAATTACAATAACCTCTTATATTTTGAAGCATCTCTTTCTGCATAAGCCCAAAATATTAATAGGGTTTCTATGTTTTCTAGATCTCTCAGATCAATTAATTAGTTAAGATCCCCAGCTTGCAAGTAATAGAAACCTCTTGATCTAGCTTGAATAGAAAGGAGAAGCTTATTACAAAGATATGGAGATGTCTCACAAAGCTCAAGGGAAATAATATGAGAGGGGACCCCCAAACCAGAATCTATTTCTAAAAAAGCATGTATTTATTCTTATATGTTTAAACTTCAGTCACCTTCAAAGTACTCTCAAGGACTAAATACATCCATCAAGACTTTTTTCCACTGCTCAAAACAGTTTTTGAACTTCTTGATTTTAATGCCTTTTAGTGCTTCTGCCATTTTTCATGTCACCTCTTTCACGTCAGCAAAATGTTTCCCTTTAAGGACCTTTTTCATCTGGGAAACAAGAGAAAGTTGAATGGAGAGAAATCAGGTGTATAGGGAAGGCAGGGCATGGGGATCATGCTGTTTTTTTGGTAAAAAACTGTTGAACACTAGCATGGTGAGGGTATGTCTGCTCATAAATCACTCATCGTGAAATGAGTGAATGAGTTGAAAGAGTCTTCAAAAAAATTTCACTAGAGCTATGCTGCCTCTCACAACAATGCCTGCTGGTACACTGATACAGATGGGTTCCTAGAATACTAACCCAGGGGGAAAGTCTGTACCTCAAGGGGCATGCCTTCCAGAAGATAATTCCAATTGTTTGGGGGGGGGGAATTCCCCCTTCGTACCACTGGATCATATAAGTGACTGGAAGCAGAAGTTAGAAAGTCATTCTAAAACCAGAAATACATTTTCTCTGTTTCTCATTCCTAATCCTACCTGGGTATCTACTTTCTTCTTTCTCTTTGCAGACTGAATTTTCTACTTCCTAATGCATATGGAAGAAACTGGCTGTCTTTTGATTCTCAAGTTTACTTCTTGCAATTCCAGCTTTAGGCAGAGACTGATTGGCTGTTTCTAACTCCCTATTCGAAATTTGTTCCAAAATGTGATTAGTCTATTTTGTGTCTGTTTTCCAACCCCAGTCCGATCAGCTGTGGTTAGGGTGGCAAGTTTCATAGAACAAACATTGTTGCTGGAGCACTAGGTGGAAGTTCTCAGATAAGGGGAGCTGGTTGGTGGAGCTTTGGATACTTCAAAAGTAGACATTTTACCTCTGTTAATCTCTGAGACGTTCATTTCAAAAGTGCATGAGCCCAGTGTTCATATCACTATTTAATGTAGTATTTTGCCTATCCATAGCTAGAGTCATATAGCCAGCTAACATGGTTGGCGTGGACAGTTGCACCAAGAAGTGGGATCCAGTCTACATACTCACCATGAAATACTGCTTCCATTGTTTCCATATGTATGTGTAGTAGTCTCATACTTCTGGCCATACCCCATTCAGCTGACATGTGACACACTTGTGCAAGTAATGTTGACTCATTCTTACTATCCTGTCTGCAATCCTTTTTTCTCCAACACTTGCCTAACTTACACAATATCTTGGGTCCATTACAGGGTTAGATCTTCCTGGCCTATGAAACATGTAAAAAGGCCTGTATCTTTTTTGCTGTAGTTCACCTTTGATACATATCTTTATTGATTTATCCTTTTTAAATACATCATTGCTATTTGATATTTTGCAGATGAGAAATTGGGATATGGTTATGTGTAGAATTCTAGAACTCTATGGAGTTCCAGTGCTCAGAGGTCTCTAAATAAAATTAACCTTTACTCTTGAATGCTTGTTAATGCTCTGTCAAATTTACCTCTTACTTTGTAAAGCCTATTACTTATAAGATATGTTATCTGCCTCTTTTAGGTTCTTGCAAGAGTTAGGACGACATAACTATGTTACTGCTACTTCTTATCTTGAACTTATTGCCTCATTTCGACAGCTTTTGACTAAGAAGCGTCAAGCTGTTATGGAAGCAAAACAACGATACGTGAATGGGCTTGACAAACTAGCTTTTGCTGAGTCTCAGGTGAGTTTGATGAGCTGCTTAAACTGATGATATATAATAGGAACTGTAAGAAATAATAACAACAGTATATTATGTGCCCAGAACTGTGTTATATGTATTATATGCATTCCTTCAATTATTCCTCATAACAACTCCATGAGGTAGAAACATTCATGATCTTTATTTTACAGATGAGTAAAGTGGGTTTTAGAGAAGTTAACTAAGTTTCCTAGACCACATAGACTCAAGTACATCTTGTTTTATTCTTAATTTTTTGGAATTTGGAGAGAATATAATAAATCTGGGTTGAGTATTTTAATAGCTGGTAAAATGTAAGATTGGAATTTTAAAAAGTAAGTCAAGTGTTACTAATGCTTATTAGCATTAGTTCAATATAAGCAACAGAGGTTTGGGCTACATTGTGCATTGGGTTCACATGCATTGTACACCATGCACATTGTATAGCAGGGATACCCCAAGTTGCCACCTACTTTTCTATCTGCATTTCTTCCATGGCAACTGCATCCTCCCTCTTCCCTGTCATATACTCAAGGAAGGCAAACTGTTTGTGAAGAAACTGGCACACTCATGATTTTATCCTGTAAATGACTGGAAGAAAAAGTTAAGATTTTCTGATCCTAATACCTTATGATATTTTTAATTTTCACTTTTCTGTGCTTGGCTTCTATAGCTCTTATAGCTATGAAAACTTAATGATAAACTGTCTGTTTAGGTTGGTGAAATGAAAATGGAGCTTGTTCAATTACAGCCCAAATTGGAGGAAGCTAAAATTGAAAATGCACATATGATGCAGGTAAAGTGTCCTGAATGTTTTTTTGATGTCCTGAATGTTGATGTCAGGAGACAATTGAAATATGTAAAATTAGCTTTGAAAATAAGCTTCACTTTTTTGCCACTACATCTTAGGACTTTACCCTTTTCTATTGATTAGCTATTTCTTTGGGTCCTGTGTGGTTTCTTTTATTTTTTTTTTAATTTTAATTTTTATTTAATTCTTGTTCAAGTACAGTTTTCTGTCTTATATTCTCAGCCCTGTCCCCCCAAGTGCTCCCCACCTCCCTCCCATTTCCACCCCCCCACCTTAGTTATTGTCCATGTGTCCTTTATACTTGTTCATGTGGTTTCTTTTATTGTTGAAGGGAGGTGGGAAGCCCATTACCAAATTAGGTTACATGTGTTTGCCTTTCTCCTCTTTATCTTGGGCTGTTCTACCCTTCAAAATGATATGTTGGATTCCCTAATTTTTAAATATTTTTTGTCTCTAAGAGGGAGAAAGCAATAGGATGTCTGTGGAGCTGTTTTTATTTTTTCTTTCTTTATTTTCTGTAGGTTATTGAGATAGAGTCTGTACAAGTAGAAGCAAAAAGAAAGTTTGTGAAATTAGATGAAGAGGTAGCCAGTGGAAAGGCTGAAGAAGCCCAGGTTCTGAAAAATGAGTGTGAAAGTGACTTAGCTGAGGCAATTCCAGCCTTAGAAGCAGCTTTGTCTGCACTGGATACACTAAAGGCAAGTGTTGGATTTAGCTATATTGAATTTCACCAACAAAGTAAAATTGTGTACAGGTACTTGGTTAATTAGGTATAATTCTATTTCAGTGGGTGATATTGTTTTGTCCAGTCAAATGAAATTTGACTCTTAATACTTCTTCTTGGATATATTATCTTATTTTTTGCTTTTCATATATTATTTATAATTTTCATTTAGGATATTCCAGTGAAAATAGAACAAACAGTCTCCAAGAGGACAAAGTAGTGTTGTACATGGACCAGAGGCATATGTTAAATGGAGTGTGTAGCCGCTGTTCTGCAGCCCCTCAGACACGCGTGTACAGAAATACTTAAAGATAATTTCCAATACAGACGTGGGTGCCACCTGTCTGAGTTACTGTGTTGTATACGAATTTATGTAGGGTCTTTAGGCAAGACCAGAACAACCTCACCAAACAGAACAGGAAAGACAGCTTCTGTTGACTAGGGAGACCCAGTGTAGTATGGTGGTTCAGGATGTTCAGACCCGACTCTTTGCCTTCTTTCCTAATCAGTGCCCTAAGTTTCATGTAAGAGACCAGACAAGATGGTGAGTTCAACTTATGGGTAAATCAGCATCTCACAGGATCAAATTGTATCTGATTTTCAGTTACATCAACTCTGTAGTTATAAGACACAAGATTATTTTAGGGCATTTATAGAAACTTAGCGCTCTCACTGTGCTGTGAGTCAGGAATTTTAAAACCCTGAGCTTATTATTTTCTTCCTGTCTGCCATTTGGCACATTTAAACACCACACTCTACCCAAGGTCTTCATTCCCTCCTGTAAAAACATGTATCACAGCAGCCAATCATTCTGACAAAGCCTTGTTTTTAATAAACATTCCATTCTAGATGATCATGAGCATTATTCTAAGCAACTGTTTTATCACTGCAGACCATGGACTTTCAGCATTTCGTTGTCTGAAATGGACAGGACTCTTGGTGCCTTCAAACCCCACCAGTTAGTGAATCAAATCAACATTAGGTTCTCCTTTCTTTGCAAGTCTGTTGCTTACACCATTCTTAGTATCAAATGCTATATGTGATACGACTTAGATTTCAGTTACAGAAAGAGAAGCGGCTCTGTATAATTCTGTTATTGACTCTGCTTATTCTATAGTATAATCAGACAGAGTCTTTAAAATGTATTTTATGTATTATGCTATTACAGTTGTCCCACTTTTTTCTCCCCTTTATTCCCCTCCACCCTGCACCCCCCTCCCACCAGCATTCCCCCATCTTAGTTCATGTCTGTAAATTGTACATATAAGTTCTTTGGCTTCTCTATCCCCCATACAATTCTTAACCTCCCCCTGTTTATTTTGGACCTACCATTTATGCTTCTTATACCCTGTACCTTTTCTCCTATTTTCCTCCCTCCTCCTCCCCACTGATAACCCTCTATGTGATCTCTGTTTTTGTGAGTTTGATCCTGTTCTAGGTGTAGGGAGTTTTACAAATAGATTACAGAATTGTTGGAAGAGCTGAAGAAACAGATCATAGGTTGACCTGCCAGGAATGACTCACACAGCCAAATTGCAGAAATAGTTTACCAAAGGAATGATCCCTCTGAAGCTCAAGAGCCTCCCAACAGAGCTACACCATCTCTACTATAATCCATATCAGCAAAACAGATGCCTCACACTCTTCAGTTTGATGCCCGACTTACTCAGTTTGAGTCTAGTATCATTCAAGTGATGTGATGGTGGATCCTAATGACCTTCCACAACTCTAGCTGCGTGGCAAACTAAAATATATTGTTGTTAGTTTTCTAGAAATTGCAAGGGAGGTGAGAAGGATATTAGAGTGGATAATAAATAAATGAGTCTATTGTGTCTGTTAGAACAATATATACCTCTAAAAAATAAATTTGAAATTGGGACTTACCTCTTCTTTCATTTCTTCTTTCATTTTTGGTGGTGTGGTAAAGTTAATATTACATATAAGAAAATATAGAATTCAGCCTGTCTAAATTAGGGTTTTTAACAGGGGTTCCATGTATGAGCTTAGTATGTGATTACAAGGAACTTTTGTGTTTATGTGCAAAGATATATCTTCTGGAGAGTTTATAGCCATCACAATATTCTCACAAGGATCTATGATCTTCCAGATTTTGAGAACCATTGCTGTTAATCTGTGCTAAATTCTATATTGTTAATTCTTTCATAGCCATGCAAAGCCAAAAAAACTTACAATTTCAAGTCAATATTGATACTTTTCTCCAGTATTATTTTTATGCTCCTTCGCCAATATCACTTTAAAAATTCATTATTCAGAAATGAACAATTTTAAAGATATTCTTTTTTTCTTTTGATTTAGCCAGCTGACATTACAATTGTAAAATCAATGAAGAATCCTCCATCTGGTGTTAAACTAGTTATGGCTGCTGTTTGTGTCATGAAAGATATCAAACCAGAAAAAATTTCTGATCCTTCAGGAACAGGAGGCAAGGTAATAACTGAACACAGGTTTAAATCATATTCATGAATATACAGAATAGTTACAGCAATTATCAAAATAAATGTCAATAGTACCCAGTCCAGGGAATTTATATTGTTTTCTAGATTAAGTAGATTCAGAATAAATTATGGAAAACACTGTATTTATTCTAGGGCAAAGCAAAAGCAGTATAGTGTCAGAAAAAAATGTGGATCCAATTGATTCCATCTCCTTTTCTGTAAATAATAATAATAATAATAATTAGTAGGATTCTCCACTATCATGGGGATGGGATTGAATGAACCTTGAGATTTCTGTGCATTTCCAGCTAAGAGTTTCAAGAATCTGATATACAGGGTCCAGCAGAGGTAATGCCAGCTTGAGTATGGTTGGTAGGGTAATAATATGGGTGTAATACTTTATAGTTCTAATTGGACATTTCACCTAAAATGTCATATGATATGCTTGAGTGTGATATTATTATGTTACATAATTACATGCTCATGATTTTGTAATAAGAGAGTTTGTAATAAAAAGGGGATGTAATTTGTGTCAGACCCTATAACCACATTAGGTGTTGTTTCTAAGCATTCAAAATTCTGCGGTTACAGTATAGTGAAATTGTTAGAAGTATGTACTCTGGAGCCAGAATGTCTTGTCAGAAATCCCAGCCTCATTGGCAATGTGACCTTGGGCAAGATGATTAATCTCTGTGAAATTCTGTAAAAAGAGGGTTATCATATTACCTGCCTCATAAACTTAATGTGAGGATTGGATTAGTTAATACATATAAAGCTCTTATGTATAAAGCTTCACAAACAGTAAGCTCACAATAAATGTTAGCTGTTATAGAAAATTATTCAAGGCTACATCTCTTAAAAAGGAAGGCATAGCTCCCATCCTAAAGTTGAAGACTTATTTTCTTTTTATTCTTTTTTCTTTTTTTGTTGCTGTATTCTTTTATTAAGTTGTCTATTTGAGTACCAACATCAAAATGTTTAAGTTGCTATGACATTATAAATGTGTCAATATCTGGTAGGCAAAAACTCCTTCATTGTTCTTAATTCACTTCTTGGTTCCTTCATGTGCCTTTTCTCTGCTAGGTAAACTTTAGATTCATCCTTTAAAATTTCACAAAATACTATTTTGGGCATATGATTGAAAAAAAAGAAATCTTAGGTTTAAATCTTTGTGACTTTGGATTAGGCAATGCTTTCTTAGACATGACAACAAAAGCACAAGCAACTGACAAAATTAGATAAGTAAAATTTCATCAGAATTAAAAACTTGTACTTCAGAGGGCACTATCAAGCAAATTTAAAAATAACTCACAAAAATTAAAGAAAATACTTGTACACCATATATCTGATGAGTATAATATCCAGAATATAAAAGGATCAATAATAATAAAACTCAGTAATGAAAAGGTGAATAACCCAATTAAAAATAGGTGAAAGGAAATGTTGAATAGACATACTATGATCTGAGAGAAGAGACTTGAAATTGTAAGGATGGCAATTCTCCAGAAATTTAATCTTTTTATTTTCTTATCTTTTACTGAGAACATGCTTATTGATTTTAGAGAGCGGTGAGAGGAAGGGAGGGAGGGAGAGAGAAAAAGAGAGAGAGAAGCATTGATTTCTTACACATGTCCCTACCCCTACCTGGGATCAAACCTGCAATCTAAGTATGTACGTGCCTGTGACCTTTTGGTGCACAGGATAATGCTCCAACCAACTGAGCCATACCAGTCAGGGCTAGATTTATTTTCCTTTCAGATTTTTACAATACCTGGGTTTGAATCCCTGAACTGGAGAATTGGGATTTTGTGTGTGTGTATGTCATTCTATCCTTCTTTGAGATAATAAAGAAAATAGATAGGCTTTTACTTTACCAAGTTATTTTCATGTGCACATACACACACACTCACACTCACAAAACATACCATATACCTCTATCAGGCTTCTGGAAGTAGGAAAAAGAATGTTCAGCTAGTTGTTCAGTATCTTTCACTAGCACAAGTAAGTACCATGTACTTTTTGTTATAACTGGAAGAACAATGTATAATCTTTGTTTTTTTCTTCTTTATTTTACTTGAGAAACCTAGGTAAATTGTTAATAAGAAAAATATTTGCTACCTGTCATTCCATTTGGACTTCTATAACAAATTACATAGACTGGGTGGCTTATAAACAGTAGAACTTTATTTCTCAAGGTAATAGAGCCTGGAAAGTCCAAGATCAAGGCTCCAGGAGATTCAGAGTCTGTTTCCTGGTTTATAGATGACTTCTTTGCTATGTCTTCATATGGTGGAAGAGAAAGGGAGCTCTCTTAGATTTTTCCGTATAAGGACACTAATCCCATTCATGGGTGAATCACCTCCCCAAAACCCAAATGCTATTACATTGTGGATTAGATTTCAATATATGAATTTAGGGGGACGGGAACAAAAATTTTCAGTATATAGCACTACCATTTTGGTTTGAAAGAGTTAAAAAATAAATAAAAATAAAAGTTGAAATAATAAACATATGAAATTATGATCGTGTTTATACTAGTTGCTTATTTTCTAAAGAAAAATAATCATATTATTTATCTTTCAATGTTTAATTTTTATAAATTTAATATATAAGTTCATGTTCATATTTGAAATATTTGGTACATATAACATGATTTTGGGGAGTGAAGTCTCTTTATTTCTAAGAAGATAAAACTTGATATTTTGAAAGTATGTAGTTTCTCTGGAGAAAATATGTCTTAAACTTCAAAAAGAAATATTTTATAGTGAGCATCTTTAATTGTACATTTAATAAGCTTGCAAAATTTCATTTACAGATATTAGATTACTGGGGACCTAGCAAAAAACTTCTGGGAGATATGAATTTCTTAAGAGATTTGAAAGAATATGATAAGGACAACATTCCAGTGAGTTTCATTGGATTTTTCTTTTGTAAATGTAACTTTGTTAAGATGTGAAAAATCTTTAACACTATGTAATACTATATAAAATATAAGAAGATTTTCCATTTTTGATTAAAATAACAATTAAAAGGACATTCTACTTGCTAATGACTATTTTATGAATTCTCATAATGCATAGACCCATGCCTCTTTCAGACCATTGGTGGTCATTTAATAAATTACTATTTTAGTGTATTATTGACATGAAAGAATTCTCTAAGTGTCATATGATAGTTTATTAATAAATCTGATACACAAATTTATGTGAGATAAAGTATAATGCATTTTCCCATTTGAACTTTTTTTATTAATGTTTAATTATTCTTTTCTCTTGTTTCCATGTTTTCTCAACCAGCGTATCTTTTAATGTTTTTAGAAGAAGCATTTTTCCTCAATATCTGTCATAATTTTGCATATTTTGCTCACAAATTACTTGTGTTTCTGCTTTAATTACGGTTATTTTAAAATTATCTCAAAGTACTGACTTGTTTTTAAAAACAACATAATTTTGTATACAATGTTTTCACTATTTGTGATTATTTTTTCATCTTATGATTGTGTAATTTGTTGAAATTTTAAAATCTAAATCTTTGTTGTGTAGGTGACTGTTATGCAGAAGATTCGTGGTGAATACTTAACAAACCCTGAGTTTGACCCCCCTAAGGTTGCTAAAGCATCTTCTGCTGCTGAGGGTCTGTGTAAATGGATCATGGCTATGGAAGTATATGACAGAGTTGCAAAGGTATTTTGAGGATCAGCACATCTATTTTCTATTAAAATATTCCCAGAAATTAAAATCTATGCATATATTTTCTAGTTAAGACTTTTCTAAAAGTGCTACAAGAATTTGTCCTGCTGCAGCATAAACATTAGACATCAAGTACCTAGTAGTTGAAGAAAATACTCGCATATGACATAACCTGGTTGGGGCTAGTATGAGTGGCAGTGCTGGGGGAGCAGGGATAGTCATTGTGGTTGGCCCAAATGACCTATATCCACAGGGACATGGGGCAGTAGAGAATTAGAGTTTGATGAGCAGTGGGCAGAAACAAAGAAAAATCTAGAACTTCAAGGGCAAAGTGGCAGATTCAACAATTGATTCAAAGGGTTAGAATTAAGAAGATCCAAGTAGGGTTAAGAGGCAGAGCCTGGGAAGATCCCCTAAAGCAATGGCTAGGTTGATAGGGAACTTTTTATCAAATATCCCCTTGGGTCAGATTCCTGGGAGAACAGAGAATAGTTTAAGAGTATTTTGTAAATTTGGCTAGCAAAGGATCAGGAAAACACTGGCCTTGTCCTTTGTAGTTTTCAAAATTCTACCGAGGATAGCAGGATATGTAAATAAAAAGGCAGGTAAAAATACATTGTAGTGTATTCAGAACAACTTCATGGTATAGAATGAATGATCAGGCTGTAATGATTGGGAAAATATTCCTAGTAACATACATGTGCCTATAGAGAGCTAGGAACTTTGTTAGTTTCAGGGAAGTAGAACTGTATACACCTGTTAAAGAAATAAAATTAATTTTATCTTGGATGTCTTCTGAAGTCAAAAGTAGAAAGTGGAGCTTCTTGCTTTCTATCTGTTTCTTTAACATATTCCCCTTCAATATTCCATCTCACAGGAGAGAGAGTGGGCCATTCAGCTATGATACCTTGCCTCCCTCTGCCCTCTTTGCCTTCAGCTTCATTCCTGGCAGAAGATTTAGGTCTCCCTTCTTTCAAATACACATACTCTTTTTGGTCATCTGCTAAATTCTTTTTACCAATGGCTTATAGTAAGTACACTCAATGATAAAGTTGAAACCCCCATTCTTTTTTTTTTTCAAATGGTTTGCATTCAGTAGCATACTACACCAGTTTCAGATCTATAGCAAAGCAGAGGGGAAAACCTTATACTCTACAAGGGATCACCCATGGCTGTCCCAAGCACCCGCCTGACCCCATACCCCATTATCTCAACATTGTTGACTGTATTCTCCGTGCTGCAATCCACATGTCTGGGGCTATTTTGCAACTACCAATTTGTACTGCTTAATCCCTTCACATTTTTCACCTAGCCCCCTGACCACCCCTCCTCTCTGACAGCTGTCAGTCTGTTCGTTCTCTGTATCTACGAGTGTTTCTATTTGGCTTGGACAACCCCTTTCTTGATATATTAATGAGCATAATAAAATTAGAACTTTAGAAAATCATTTTTCTCTAAAAAATGCATCTTTTCAAGCTTTGCTGAGGATAATTCAATTTTGGTAATGAAACTGAACATCAAGGCTTTCTTTTTCTTTGTATTTCTATCATATTCTTAATCTCCCCCTAGCACCCCTACCCCTGCCTCCCCCCAAACAAGGCAAATGTATGTCTCGCCTGATTGGGAAGAAGATCACAGACTTGGAAATGCAAAGAACAGACCAAACCAAACTGAAACAAACAACAAACAACAACAGAAAAGCATGTTCATGTATTTTAAAAACGTAAACACTTAAGAACCCTTAAATTCTGCCACATGTTTTTCTCTGTTTTTTTTTTAAAGATTTTTATTTATTTATCATTAGAGGGGAAGGGAAGGAGAGAGGGAGAGAGATATTAATGTATGGTTGCTTCTCATGTGTCCCCTGGTGGGAGCTGGCCTGCAACCCAGGCATGTGCCCTGACTGGTCTGTTTCGCAGGCTTGTGCTCAATCCACTGAGCTACACCAGCCAGGGCGAGTTTTTCTCAGTTTTTGGCAACAGTTCAATGGCAATTATATTTAGAGATATTTTAGTACATATTGTGCCATTTTTGCTACATAATGTGAAATTATTAGTCTAGAATAATTTATCTATTTTATATATGACAGTGTCTGGTTTAGAATGATTTATATATTTTACATAAATTAAAATATATATAAATATTCATTTAAATATATAATGTGTAAATTATACACTTTATATATTGTATAAACATAAATATTTTGTGTATTAATAATGTAAAATTTAAGGCAAAATGTTAATTTTGTATAACTTGTTATTATATGCAACTAGTGTATGTATAATATTAAACATTTTAATCCATAATATCTATAAAGGATTATATTAGATGTCAGCTTTATAGAGTACACATCACAGTTGCATATATTGTTTCTAAATAGGTCGTAGCTCCTAAAAAAGCCCGCTTATCAGAAGCTCAGAAGTCCTTAGCTGAGACAATGGAGCTCTTGAATGAGAAGAGAGCAGAACTGGCAGAAGTTGAACATCATTTGGAAAGTTTACAAAGAACATTTACTGAGAAGACTGAGGAAAAGGCTCGTTTGGAAGATCAGGTGGAACTCTGTGCTAAGAAACTTGAAAGAGCCTCGCAACTAATTGGAGGACTGGGTGGAGAAAAATCAAGGTCAGATTTCTGCTCATTTTAACATTTAAGAATGTCAGTCTTGAATATGTGACTTTCTTTGGATATTTATTATGATTACTAATTTTAAAATAGCTCGTTGAAAATGCAGGCACTAGGCCAGTCTTCTTCAAACCAAATATCAATGTCAAAGGATGTTGTTGGCAACTTGCTTTCAAGCATTTTTAAAGAGAGAGAGAACCAAGTAGGGGAAATGAGCATTTTTAATCTAAATGGAATGTGGGCAAGCATTGTACAATTCTTTCCAGTTTTCACATATGTTCAAAATTTTCCTTAATAAAATATTGGAGGGCAGTAAAGTATGTCTCATTTTGTTGAAGTTTATTTCAAAGATGATGCAACTGGTTTGATCTAACAAAGCCAATTAGCTTTATTCTAATTATTTATTTGTACTGACCAACCAGGTATCTCACTGATTAATGACATTTGTTGAAGGAATAGCATGATAAAGTAATGTGCCTTTGACTTTGTAGTGCAGATTAGATAGTTTTGGAATGTAATTTTTATTGTACAGTTTTCATTAAATGGAAAATATCAATTCTATAAGACAGAAAGCTGTAATTGAACAAGAATTAAATTAAAAAATTATTATTAAAAAAAAGAAAATATCAACTCTAGCAATAGTATGTAGCTTCTGTACAACTTAAATGTAATTTGGGGTAATAAATTGCAAACATTTCTGTGGTTTACAGACTAACAATAATTACTGAACCAAACAGCAGGGCCACTAGACCAACTCATTCTGATGAAAATGATTAGACAAAATGTGAGTGGGTGGGGCGAGGGGCATACCTAGTCCAAATCCTGCAAATCCCCACCCCCAAACCTTAGTATTCTAATAATGAAAGGTTGATTGTCACTTATGTAACATAGATATGTGTTAAAGCACATTAGAGATAGAAGAGACCCAACCTCCTCATTTTATAGATAAGCAAGTGCCCAATATTTTGTGGCTTTTTTGTTACAGAATCTGGACTAGAAACCCCTTGCCCTTTCAATTACTTACATCATTCTGTATGGTGAGGCTATTTTGACTTTGGTTGATCTCACAGGTGGTCTCAAGCAGCAAATGACCTTCAGATAGTATATGAAAATTTGATTGGTGATGTCCTGGTATCAGCAGGAGTAATAGCCTACCTTGGCGCTTTCACTTCTGGCTTTCGACAAACATGTGTAGAAAATTGGAGCATGTTGTGCAAGGTAAAGATTTTATATTTCATAAGTTCTTTTCTAGAACATTCAAAGGGCAAGTTGGGGTATTGGGAGGGGGGATGATAATAATAAGTACAGAGAAGGGAAGAAATAACTAAAAATGTAAGATTTTTGTTCCCTCTTGTTTGATCAGTAAAGTAGTTCATAGTACAACTTCATTTTTTTATTTTATTTTTACTTTCTCTTAATTTTTAAAAAATTTTTCAAATATAGTTCACACTCAACATTATGTTAGTTTCAGGTGTACAGCATTGCAATTAGACATTTATGTAATTTACAAGGTGATCGCCCCAGTAAGTCTAGTACCCACGTGACATTGTATCTAGTTTTTACAATATTATTAACAATATTTCCTATGCTATGCTTTTGTCCCTGTAATAGTTCAACTTTCAATTCAGCTTTTTCCTGTTCCTTAGAGTTATTAAGTAATATCTAATAACAAATCAATATTTTAATTTTAAATATATTTCAATCAATGAGGTAAAAGAAAATATTAGATATCTGTTTATTTATTACAGGAGAAAAAAATTCCATGTTCAGAGGAGTTCTCATTGAGTAAGACCCTAGGTGATCCAGTAAAAATTAGAGCTTGGAATATTGCTGGATTACCAAGAGATACTTTCTCCATAGATAATGGAGTGATTGTTAATAACTCCAGGCGTTGGTAAGTAACATAAAGTAAACTTATTTTTCAATTATTGTATTTGGAAGTTTTTAAACATAGAGAAAAGTTTAAAGGATTTTAGTGTAAGTACCCAATAGCTACCTAGATCCTGACATTAACATTTTATTAATCTTGCTGTTTTATCAAATATTTATCGATCCCTCTGTCCATTTGTCAACTCATCCTTTTTTTTTTAAGATTTTATTTATCTTTAGAGGGGAAGGAAAGGAAAGGAGAGAAGGAGAGAAATATCAATGTATGGTTGCCTCTCGTGCGTCCCCTGCTGGGAACTGGCCTGCAACCCAGGCATGTGCCCTGACTGACTGGGAATCGAACCTCAATCCTTTGGTTCACAGGCCCCCCCCGCTCAATTCACTGAGCTACACCAGCCAGGGCTCAACTCATCCTTTTTTTGTGTTTCATCCTAAGTAGCAGACATGGATACCCTTTCCCCAATACCTCAGCCATGAATATCATTAACTAACATTCAATATTATTTATGCTTTTTTCTTTTGAGGTGAAATTTCATACCATGTAATACACAAAACTTAAGAACACCATTCCATGAGTTCTTTAAAAAGCGTGTACAAAAGTATGTACTTGAGCAACGCAAACCTTCATCAAGATATAGTACATGTCTCCCCAGAAGTTCTCTCATGTCCCTTCTCAGTAAATGCCCACCCTCACCGTAGGAAATTTTTATTTTAATTATTTCCCACCATAGATTAGTTTGGCCTATTCTAGAACTTCATATAAACAAATCATACTGTACATACTCATTTGTGAAGGTTTCTTCCACACAACATTTGTTGCTATTTTTGATTGCTGACTAGTATTCCATTGTATGTATGTATCACTGTTGATGTGTTCTCCTATTGATGAATACTTAGGCTGTTTCCAGTTTGGGGCTATTCAATGTATTTATTTTAACTAGGTATTTCTACCCACTTTCAAGATGCTATAACTATACTTTATACAATTTCAAGGATGTTTTCTAAAATTGCTGTCAATAGTGTGATAATTATATGAATATTCTGAATGTTTTTTATTATTATCCTTTCATTTATATCACTTTGAAAAACTTGGAAAATTACTTTCATCTGAGAAACAGTGTCCTATAAATGGTAATTTCATCATGTTGTCATCTAATTTTAAAAGTCTCTTCATGGGACAGTATCTCAAACATATTATGATAGGTACTATTGAGCTCTTATATTTATGAGGCACTATCTTTTTTTGTTTTTTTTTTTTTAAATTTATTTATTTATCTTTAGAAGGGAAGGGAAGGAGAGAAGGAGAGAAGTATCAATGTATAGTTGCCTCTCGTGTGTTCCCTTCTGGGAAGTGGCCTGCAACCCAGGCAAGTGCCCTGACTGGAAATTGAACCTCAATCCTTTGGTTTACAGGCCTGCACTCAATCCACTGAGCTATGCCAGCCAGGGCCATGAGGCACTACTTTTATTTTTTTAATTTTAATTTTATTTTATTTATTTTTTTATTTTTTAATATATTTTATTGATTATACCATTACAGTTGTTCTATTCCCCCCTTCATTCCCCTCCACCCGCACACTCCCTCCCCCACCCTTCTCCCCCCCTTAGTTTATAACCACATGTCTCAAGTTCTTTAGATTCTATATTTCCCCCACTATTCTCGCCCTCCCCCTATCTATTTTCTACCTACCATCTACGCTATTTTCTGTGCCTTCTCCCCCCTTCTCCCCCTCCCACCCCCCTGTTTCTAACCCTCCATGTGTTCTTCATTTCTATGGTTCCACTCCTGATCTAGCTGTCCTCTTGGTTTGCTTTTGTTTTAGGTGTCGTTGTTAATAACTGTGAGTTTGCTGTCCTTTCACTGTTCATATTTTTCATCTTCTTTTTTAAGAAATAAGTCCCTTTAGCATTTCATATAATAAGGGCTTGGTGATGATGAACTCCTTGAACTTGACCTTATCTGAGAAGCACTTTATCTGTCCTTCCATTCTAAATGAAAGCTTTGCTGGATAAAGCAATCTTGGCTGTAGGTCTTTGGATTTCATGACTTGGAATACTTCTTTCCAGCCCCTTCTTGCCTGTAAGGTCTCTTTTGAGAAATCCGCTGACAGTCTGATGGGTACTCCTTTGTAGGTGACTGTCCCCTTATCCCTTGATGCTTCTAGGATTCTCTCCTTCATTTTGGTCTTGGCTAATGTAATTATGATGTGCCTTGGTGTGTTCCTTCTTGGGTCCAACTTCTTTGGCACTCTCTGAGCTTCCTGGATTTCCTGGAAGTCTATTTCCTTTGCCAGACTGGGGAAGTTCTCCTTTATTATTTGTTCAAATACGTTTTCCACTCGTGGCTGTTTCTTTCCCCCTTCTGGTACCCCTATAATCCGGATGTTGGAACGTTTAAAGATGTCCTGGAGGTTCCTAAGCCTCTCCTCATTTTTTTGAATTCTCATTTCTTCATTCCTTTCTGGTGGGATGTTTTGTTCTTCCTTCTGGTCCATTCCATTGATTTGAGTCCCAGTTTCCTTTCCATCACTATTGGTTTCCTGTGCATCTCCCTTCATTTCAATTAGTTTAGCCTTCATATGTTCCTCTAATTTGTGACTATGTTCCTCTAATTTGTGACTATAATCTACCAGTTCTGTGAGCATCCTGATAAATAGTGTCTTGAATTGTGCTTCTGAGAGGCTGGCAATTTCTCGGTCGCTTAGAGTTATTGGCTCTGGGACTTTGAGTTCTTCTTGCACCATCTTTTGGGCTGTTTGTGCCTGTTCTGTAGCAGGATCAGAACCCTAAAGTGTTCACTAGAGCAGGGCAACTAAGTCGCTGGGTTGTGACGTTGTATGTGGGGGCGGGGTCAAAGAGGGACAATGGCTTCCCGTCTGCCGCCTGTCGCCGCAGCCCCGGCGCCGCAGCCACCACCGTCACCAGGCCCACGCGTTTCGTTCCACTGCACGTGAGTGTGCCACCGCCGTCAGCCCTCCACCACTGGGTTTGCCCCCTGGAGCCTGCGTGGTTCGTCTCACTGTGCGTGAATGTGCGACCGCAGTCAGTCTGCCCCACACCCTGACTGGTTCCGGGCTGCCTGAGCGTCTAGGTCGGGGGATCTGTCCTGCCTGACCCAGCTCCGCTGCTGGCTCTGCTTCCCTTACAGTCCCCGTTGAAGGGTTCGTTGTTGTTGGACTTCCGTATAATTCCGTTTTCTGGTCTTTGGTTGTGTCCTAGTTCTCCAAACCTTTGTTGTATTCAAACTTGGTTGTGGGAGAAGGCACAGTGTTTCCACCTATGCCTCCATCTTGGTGGAAGTCGGCACTACTTTTATAAGTGCCCTATATCCACACAAACTCTTATGAGTGAGTTAGGTATTATTATTATTATTCCATTTTACAGATGAGGAAATTGACACTCAGAATGATTTAGTAATTTGAAATTTAGTAAGATAACTACCTGAACTAATCAATGATGGAGTCAGAATTTGAACCCAGGCAATTTTACTTCCAAATCTTTGTTCTTAATTATTGTGTTAAGTAAAATGTAGAATAGGATATCACAATCACTACCTTTTAAACTCTATTGAAAGTTTCAATATTCTTTTAGAATATGAGATACATTAAAGTTGCATTACACATCAGTGAGGAAAGGATGTGCTGCCATAATGGCTATCATTATAAAAAATCAATTAAATTACATCCTTACTTTTATCACATTCAAAGACACAAAAGAAGGCAAGCACCTGAATGCCCCTGACACAGAGGGGTCTTTCTCTACATTTTTGCCCTTAGCCTGGAGGTAGATTGCTGTTGCTCGGTACTGTGTGTTAGGTTGTTTGGGGAGCAGAGTGGGAGTTCTCTGTTACTCTGTTTCTTAGTCTTAGGAAGGCTCTGTGTACATGGACCTTCACGATAGTTCTTTTTCAGCCTTACTGTCCCTCCTTCCCATGACTGCTTAATTCGGCCTTATACCTATGGTTGGTCGTCAACAGGAGTTTCCCAACCTTATCCTCCAATGAGAGATTTCTACTTTGTAAAAGTTGATGAAGGTACAATATCTTTAGCCCAAGATGTTTTTCTGTTTCAAGCCCCCCAACCCTCACCCAGGGGTTGAGTTTTTCTTTTGCTCTTGCACCAGCTACAATGCATGTTTTGCCCTTACTTCTTCCAGGATTCCCAGGCATCATTTCAGCCCAATACATGTTATTTTCCCAGTTTGGAATTTCCTGGGTTACATAGTGTAAACTTGTACCCTGCACCTGTGTGAAATGTAGGCCCGTGGTTACAGACTCTCAGGAGACTTTTTTCCAGTTGCAAATGAGACAGGAATCAAAACACTTCATTCTTGTCTCCAAATGCGTAGAGTTGGATTTTTTTCTACCTATGCTTTCACTAAGCGTTTTGTGGGTTTAAGTTTACTACAGGGCCTCAGTTCTAGCTTTTTGCACATATGGATAAAAGGAGCCCCTAGGTTATTAGAACTGGCACTCTCCCCAAGGCTAGCTGCATTTCAGCTCACACACTGTTCTACAGTTCAGTTTTGTCTCTGTTTCTGGCATCTGTGTTTTACTGGATGTTTCTATTGCGTATGTATGTATCTCTTAAATTCATGTCAACCATGTATTTTTAAAATGTCATTTTTTAAGCACTACTGGATACACTAAACTAGGTGGCTGGAGGATTTTTAGATTATTTAGATAGTCATGCTGCTAGAAGCATAGTTTATAATTAATCAATCCTTGTTCTGCTTGCTCATAATTTCTAGAAGTTTATCTGTTTATAATATTGTGCAGTGGTTGAAAGCAGTGCAGACACCAGTGTCCAGATAGCTGGATTCAAATTTTCCTCTATCACTTTCTGTCTTAAGATTTTGGTAACTTAGTTGACCTCTCAATGCCTCAGGTGCCTCATCTGTAAAAGAAGATAATAATTCCTACCTCATAGGAATATTGTGAGAAAATACTTAGACTGTAAGTGCTCAATAAATATTAGTTTTTATAATTACCATCTTCAAATACCTCAGTTAGTGTCTATATCTCAAATTGACTTGCTTTTTAACCATGGTGAAAATACTGCACTGTTTTATTATTATTTATTAACACATCAGTCTGGCTACTTAACAGTAAAGCTTTGTTTTCCCCAAAATACTACCTCTGTCAGAAGCATAGATTGACAATGCTTTTCTCTTCAGACTGTCCAAAGACCTAGTGTAGACTAGAATTATTTTCATACCATATTTGGAATATAGGTACTATCGAATGGTCTTATCTCTCTGATGGACAAAGCAACTCAATTTTCCAATTATATTTGTAATATTTATAAAAGGTTGTATTAAGTGGGAATTGGATTTCTTTTAGAATGGAAAAGAATCTCTCCTGCAATACTAAGAACATTGATTTAGGCATTACCAAGAACATTGACTAGCACTGAAATGTTAATTTACAGAAATTGTTACTTTTGGCAAGGGAAAGAACAAATACTGTATTTTCACAATGATAAGCATATAAAAGGAAGAAAAAAGTCTCTTTAAATAGGACATCTAGTCTAATTACTAAGCAATTACTTTTACTAATTACTTTTAAGCAGTTGTATGTAAAATAATATTCTCATTTTCAGAACATGTTTCCTCTGTTTGCTGTGGTAGCAAAAGTAAATTTTGACCAGTGTCTGAACCATTTTGTGTTTTCAGTAGGATTTCAGTACAATTTGAGCTGAGAAAGAAAACAACCAGGCAGCTAGCGTTGGATTGTTTTGTCTTTTGGAAGGGAAAGAAAATAAAAGAGCAGAATTGTCTGGGAATAGTCGATTAAAGAGCTTATTTATAGGAAAAGGGAAAGGAGATTTTATCCCTAGAAGCTATTGAAACAGAAAGAGAGTGTCTGGGAAAGCCAGCGTGACATGAGATGAAAACTCCCTTTTTATGCTAATACTTTTTAAAAATAATTTAATGCACTGTACTGAATACAAAAGAAACATAGGGCATCATTTTCACTGAGGAAGAAGAAAGCACAGTGTATTTTGAATATCCGAAACCATGAATTATATGTTCTCGAACATGAAGTTTTTACCATACTTACATAGGAAAAAATCCTAAATAGATCTTAAATATATACCAGGCTAAACTTAGGAACTTAGTTTATGACTCTACTGATAATTTGAGGCTAGTAGATCTCTTACTTTAAATTTTTAACAAATAAATAGAATTATTTTTTATGTTATATTAACAGATGTCATATATTAAAAATACCTTGAGTCTTGGCTGATATAACTCAGTTGGAGCACTATCCAGTACATGGAAAGTTGTGGGTTTGGTCCCCAGTGGGGTCATGTGTGAGAGGCAACCAATTGATGCTTCTCTCTCACATTGATGTTTCTCTCCCTCTCTCCTTTCCTTCCCCTCTCCATAAAAATCAATAAGCATGTCCTCAGGTGAGGATTTTTTAAAAATTACCTTGAAGACAGTGTGTTATATTGGAAAGAACACAGCTTACAAGAGCACAACATCCTACTTCTGACATTGAACTAATTTTGTAACCCTGGAATCTTGGGCACATACTCCCTGAGACTACCTTTTTTTTATTTCAAAAATAAATGAGAAAGAAACTCCTTTTCATTGTTTTCTCACAGCACTTTTGTAAAGACTAACCCTGATAATATATGTGAAACATGTTGTATTTTTACAAATTGATAGTGATGTTTATTATTTAAACTATATAACTTTAAAGAAATATGAATATCTATTTCTTCTCTCAGAATTTCTCTTATTATATTCTAGGCCTTTAATGATTGACCCTCAGGGTCAAGCCAATAAATGGATCAAAAACTCTGAAAAAGAAAATCAGCTTAGTGTTATTAAACTATCAGATTCAGATTATATGAGAACACTGGAGAACTGTATTCAGTTTGGAAATCCGCTTCTTTTAGAAAACGTCGGTGAAGAACTGGATCCATCTTTGGAACCTTTACTACTTAGACAAACTTTTAAACAAGGTAGAACTGAAAGATGATTAGATTATCTTTGAGGCAGAAAAAGCACTGAATAAATTTAATAATAAGGTTAATAACTTAGAACTTCTGTGTCATTTTTATGTGTGAAAAGAGATTTAGAACAAGTATCAAGAATGAACGTTGCCCTCACTTTATTGCCTTAATCACTGTTACCCAGATTTTTGTTCAGTAGAGAACATAAAGAAGTTGAAGCCAGCCTGAAATTGCTGTATCATATGACCATGGTTCACACAAAGTTCATTATTGTGAATAGTAATGGTTAATATGGACCAAAGTTGACTTTAGGTAAACATTGCCCACCTCATATTTTTCTGGTTATAAAAATTTGATCTCTTCTAAATTGTAATACTTTTCAGAGCTTTGGTCACATATGAATACCTTTGGAATCATGATTCAAAATTGATAGAGGAAGTAAGATCAAAAGTAATCTTGATTTAGAAGGCTATACAACCAGAGAAAAGTATCTTATACTTCCCCAGAATGAATGAGTCCTGCTGTATAACTGCTTACTTGCCTCTGTGCCTGTGACTTTTGTCCTATCTGTTCTACTTTAAATTATGTGTAATCTGGGAAAGGCCTTAACATAGGGGGAGGTGCTATGCAAATTTGGCTTACTTACTATGCATTTATTTTCTGAAATATAGGTGGTGTTGACTGCATCAGGCTTGGTGAGGCCATTATTGAGTATTCCTTTGATTTCAAGTTTTATATCACCACAAAACTGAGAAATCCACACTATATGCCAGAGCTAGCTACAAAAGTGTCTTTGCTCAATTTCATGATAACTCCCGAAGGACTTGAAGATCAGTTATTAGGTATTGTTGTTGCAAAGGAGAGGTATGTATTTTCTCAGGTGCTTCCAAATGGCCTAGAGAGGAATACTTGTAGGCCAATAATACTTTTGTTATGTGATTATTTTGAAGTCTTGTCCAATTTTATATTTTGTCATTAGAAACTAAATAATATAATCTTTTAAAATAGCCATTCTAGAACAAGTAAGTTATGTCAACTATCTTATATTGGTGTTTTAACATGTATGGTAGATTCAGGTGTTAGGCCATAATTTCTGACATATATCTGATTGCTTGAACCAAAAATATTTTACCCCTAAGAATTTATGCTATGGACAAAATCAGAACTGTGTTCAAAGACATATACAGGATGGTAATAAAAAAATACTTAGGATAAGAACAAAAACAGCAGGACACTAAACTATATACAGGAGGGGTAACATTTTGCATGAATACGAAAATGGTCAATTCATATATACAAAAAAAGTTGGGGAAGCAATGCAGCAGAATGTTAGTGATTATCCCCTCAGATGTTAAAATGATAGGTAATTAATATTATTTTCTGCATAATTTATGTATTTTAATTACTAGCATGTTTTATTTTTTTAATGAGAAAAAATATACCTGGAAGGGCTACTGATAAAAAAGTGGCTTCCTAAAGGAAATCTTTGATTCCACTTGAAACTTAGTATAACATTATCAAGTAGTCTATTACATATTATAAATTATAAGTGGAAATATGTAACCATGAGATACTTTTGTTGTTATTTCCAGCATTTCAGTCTCACACACATAGTATCCAAGAGAGTACCATGTCATAACATTCTATAACATGGTGAATTAAGTTATTTCAAAGTTTCATACCACCTTTGTTATGATGTTATAAGTGTCAGTGTTGTCTTTTACTTGAAGAGCCACTTGTATGACGAGTCATCCTTCCTATGTCTGCTAGTGTAGAAGAAACAATGAAAATGAGACTGAATATGACAAAGCTAAAAAAAATTTAAAATTTCATACTCTGAGTTTCCTCCAGTCCTTATTCTTACATAATTGGCCAAGCTGTAAGAATAAGCTCAATGTACTTACCACAGTACATGTTATTGCCATGTTTTACACAGGTACAATTAATGCTTTTTTGCTTGAATTTCTCAAATTATTATTTAAATTGAAGTAATTTTTTTCCTTAGATTAGGATAAAGAGATTAATCATTTTATTTTATGTTACATGCATATAAAATTATTTAAATGTCTATGATATTGTGATATCTAATCACAATATAAATTAATATAAATTATATATAACATATCTAATTTAATATAAATTATATCTAATTTAAATATAAATTTAGATAAAATCCTATAAATTTAAACTAAATGTTTTTATCTTTTAGGCCAGAATTAGAAGAAGAAAGAAATGTTCTTATTCTTCAGTCTGCAGCTAATAAGAAACACCTAAAAGATATAGAGAAAAATATTTTGGAAACATTATCATCTTCAGAAGGAAACATTTTAGAAGATGAAAGTGCAATTAAAGTCTTAGACTCTGCTAAAATGATGTCCAATGAGATCACAAAGAAACAGCAGGTAAAGCAAGAATCCTAGTAATCTTTTGATTCTTCAGATTCCAATGTGCTCCCAGTGCCTTAAGAAAGTGCTGTGTATGTATACTAGACTTACTAGGAAAGACAAAGAACTCATTGAGTACCAAAACGTAGAAGCTAGTTTTAAATTCACAAGAGAATAAATATCTCTTACTTCTGAATTATTCAAAACTTGGTCTGATCTGCATGGTGTCTTATACAGAGAAATAAATTTAGAATGAAAGCTTTAAAAATATTTTTTTTATTATTGCATAGGTGAGGCAAACTAGCTAGGTTCATCCAAATTTAATTGACTCTCACCTAAAAACTGAATTTGGGAATTAGGCTTGCTTATGTTCCTGGTTGAAGCTTAAGATGTGTGGAGGTAATTGCTGGTTAATTGGACATTAAGTGGTTCTAGGAACTAATAAGGATGTTTTTTATGACATTGCCTAGTCATTTGTTTGTCAGAGAGAGAGATATGAGAGTTGGGGGTGGCAGGAAGGAAGACAAGGTATGAGAGTTGGGCAAGGGGAGGAAGGTCAGTGCTCCACAGCCAGTAATGTATTTATTTCAAATTCATCTCTCTCAGCCAAATGGTATTTTCATGTTATGTATATTTTAACAAAATCCTACAATGTTGTGAGTAGAAGATCCCTTAGCTATCAGTTATCTTTTGCATTTCATAGTTGGGAAAACTAGGGCCCAGAAAAAGTAGTTGAGGCCCAAGTTCACAGAATTTAATGATGTCACAGAATGACTGCTGTAGGTTAACTTTATTGATTTTCAGAACTTTTGATCCTCCTCGGCCCATTGAATGAATTAAGCACATCTTAATATTAGGATAATTTAAAAAATTTAAACCTAAATAGAAATTACACTAATTGCTCAGCATCCTTCTGCCACTCCCCACCGTGTGTACCCCAGCTCCAGAGTAAAGGACTTTTCAAATGGCTTGGATATAATTTTCCTTGGGATGGATTTAGTTTTGTGAATGTGATAGTAGTGGCTTTCTGTTCAGGTGTACTGTTTTTTATTTTATTGTTGTTTGGGGGGGGTTGTTTGCTTATTTTTATTTTAGAAGAGCCAAAGGAATAGTGTCTTAGAGTAATATCCTATGGCAGCCCCCCATCTGGGGATCATGGCTGAGATAATGTCTCCCTTTCCTCCCTGTCCATCAGAGCAGAACCAACTTCTCATTGTCTCTTTGTGACACTGGTTTTTCAAAGGTGAGAAGGGATAGGAAGAATGTATCAGCTTATTTTCTATTAAGACTCAAAGAGGGAAGAAAATATAAGTATTTATTGGTTCCAGTGTTCTATCTTATAAATAGAAAGAAATTTAATAAATCATAATGTCTTTCTGGCTAGGTCCCCTGATAGCTGAAACAAATTAAGGTTTAAAAATCAGAAGGTATAAATGAGAATACCAAAATTATGCTTTCTTATGCAAAATGTCATTAATTTCCATGTTGACAACTTTATTTTACATTTTTATACTCAAGATTGAGGTTTAGAACTTACTTTAAGTTGTGGTTACTGCTGTATAGTTTTAAGAAAAAATCGTTTGCAAGAAACAAGAAGCCACTCAAATTAGCTCAAATAAAAAACATACAAGGGGACATTTTATTTTCCCAATTATATGTGTAAGCCAAAGGAATAAATGAGAAGCATTAAGTTTCTATGCTCTGTGCCTCTTCCCCTTTCTCTAAGGTTGTGTTGCCCTGCTCTCGGTTCCACTTGAAGACAATTTCTTCTATAAATCTTCTGTGTTTGTTTCTTTCTACATTTTTCTGGCCCATAGAAACCAAGTCTATTTCCATTACCTTTTAGCACTGCTGTCCAGTACCACCTAACTTCATTTTTTGGAGCTCTTAGAGGGTGGAAAATTTGGGGAGAAAATTGATTAGCTTCTCTTGGGTGTGGTTCTATCCCTCCAGCCTAATTGAGTCAGCTATAAATGGGATCATTCAATATAAACATGACTACATAGGCACACTTATTCAGCAGAATCTGTGGCTAGCATTTCCAGAGAAGGGGAAGTGGGTTGGAAAAGTGCTGTACACATTTTTCCTGTAGAATATTAACTTAATCAGATTGTGTTGTCAGTTGAAGAGCTGTTACCTTGGAGAAATTTTTTTTCCTTTTGGAGTTGAATCTCTACACCCTTATTAGTCTAGAAAAGTTAAATATAGCAGAAGCTAGTTGGAAAAAAGATTTATTTATTAATGTTCTTTTGTTTTATCACAGGTTATCTTTTTTCTTTTCTTTCTTTTTCTTCCATCATCATTTATCCCCCCAAATCCTCTTCCACCTCCAGAAAATAAGGTATTTTTAATGTAAAACCAACAGCCAACCAACATTTCTGACACATTTGCTGCCAGACTTTGTGCTGGGTTCTGATACATGTGTTGACACCCTAAACATACATATGTGCGTACTTTCTCTCTCCCTCCCTCCCTTCCTCTCCTTCTCCCTCTCTCTTGAACCTATTAAAATAAAAGAGGATGAGTGACTATAGTAGATACATGTAAGATTCAGGCAAAAACAAGCAAAAATTGATAGCTCTAGTATTTCTCAAATAAGTCAGAAGTGGTTGGTAATGACAACCTTTATCTATAAACCTCTGGTCTTCCTTTTCCTTCCTCCCTTCCTTCCTCCCTTCCTTCCTTCCTTCCTTCCTTCCTTCCTTCCTTCCTTCCTTCCTTCCTGGCTTTTAGCATAATAAAAACTTTTCTTGTAAACTATGCTTCTATAATTTTGTTATTGAGTTAGGTGGGTATTTTTTAAAATATAAACTTCATTAAATGAGAAATATATAATTAAAATACATTTTCTATTTCTTAATCTTGAATTTTCTCTTCTAGATTGCAGAAAAAACAGAGCTCAAAATAGCAGAGTCTCGAGAAGGCTATAGACCCATCGCTAAACATTCATCAGTATTATTCTTTAGCATTGCAGATCTGGCTAACATTGATCCCATGTACCAGTACTCTCTCACCTGGTTTGTGAACCTTTACATCAACTCTATTCATGACAGGTAAACTTTCTATAGCTTCAATCATACTCTCTAGTTGGATTTCCATCATCTTTCCATTAAATAAATATATATCTCCTTTCTTATTACTAATGTAATGTATAATCTTCATTATAAAACACTTAAAATACAGAAAAGTTGAAAGAAAGAAAGAAAGAAAGAAAGAAAAGAAAGAGGCTTTTTATTTTAAGTTTTGTTTCACTTCCACACAAGATTTAGACATAGAGGATTTGCTTTAGTCCTTTTTTCTGTTCCCTTTTAAATATATGGTTCAAAGGTCAGAGTGGTAAGTGAGATTATTAATGGTTTAGGAGCAATACTTTCTCTATAGTGGCCTTGCCCACAGGGATGTTTGTTATGATGATATTATCTCTTAATTCTAGCCAAGAGTTACTTTTTGTATATGTTTTTATACTTTTAGAAAATAAATTATTGATTCATCACAAAGCAACAACAGTAGGTAAGTAGGCAGGTAGATAGATAGATGCCACGTGTGTTCTACATGGCTCTTGGTAGAGCAGTCTCCTGAGTGATTGAAATGCCTTCAGTTTTTCCAGATGGAGTTTGGAATTTGAATTTATATAACCCACCTGATGGAAGAAATTCAAGTTGAGGAACTACATAAATGTTAATGGCATAAATGTTGATGAGGGTGTGGAGTCATTAGAACCCTCATACACAGCTGATGAGATTGTAAAATAGTGTAGTCACTTTGGAAATATTTTGGAAGTTCCTCAAAATATTAAACATAGATTTGCCATACGATCCAGTAATTCCAACAAATCCAGCAATTCCTGGATATATACTGAAGAGAATTCAATGCACACGGTCACACAGAAACTTACAATCTTTTAGGTTTTAGACATGCACACACAAAAAAATGTATCCAAAGGTTACTTGGGCCCTGGCTGGTCAGTATCATCCTGATGTGCCAAGGTTGGGACTTCACTCCCCAGTCAGGGCACATACAAGAAGCAATGAATGAATGCATAAATAAGTGGAACAACAAATCAAAGGTTTTTTTTCTCTCTCTCGTCTATATCTATCGATCTTTCTCTCTCTCAAAACAGTAAAACAAATTTTTTAAAAGTTTCTTGGGTTAGTTTTTTCCCTGTTCAGTATGGTAATATTTGTGTGAAATGCAGTTAGGTTCATGCGTTTGTTTTTGTATTTCACTTCAGAGTGTTTTCCTCATTCTTGTTGATATTATTTTTATTGTTGTTTTTAAATTTATTATATTTTGAACACATAAACCATTTATTTGACTCTAAAATAAACCTGTACCAAAAGGGTGCTCATAAAAGTGTCACTACCCCCACCCTTCCATCCCATTTCCATGGACACAAGTATTACTTTTTTTAAATTAAATTTTTCATTTTGAGATAAGTGTAGACTCACATGCAATTATAAGAAATAATACATTGATCCTATATACTCTTTACCCAGTGTCACCAATGGTGACATCCTGAAAACCTATAGTACACTATCACAACCAGGATATTGATGTTGACATTGAAGTTGTATACACACATACAAAAAAACTGTATAGTCAAAACATATGAAAATATCATCATCGCAAGGATCCCTGTTTTCCTGTTATAGCCATACCTGCTTCCCTCTCATCCCCACATTCTTCTGAACCCCTTGGCAACCACTAATCTGTTTTTCATTTCTATAATTTTGCCATTTCTAGAACACTATATAAATGGGATCATACAGCATGTAATTTGGAGGGATTGGCTTTTTCACCCAGCATAATTCTTTGAGAATTTATTCAAGTTGTTGCATGTATTAATACTTTATTCCTTTTTATTGCTGAAAAGTATTTAATGATGTTGATGTACTACAGATTGTTTAATCATTCACCTATTGAAGGACATCTGGGTTATCTCAGTTTGGGGCTATTAGAAATAAAACTGTTATAAACATGCATGTACCGGTTTTTGTGTGAACAATACGTTTTCGTTTCTCTGAATCAAAATGCCTAGAAATGCACTTTCTGAGTTATGTGGTATTTGCTTTTTTAATTTATAATTTTTTTATTGTTCAAGTACAATTGTCTCCATTTTGCTGAACTTTTCCAGAATGAGTTTATTATCTTATATTCCCATTAGTATTACTGAAAAAAATTAAGCTAAAAAGAATGAAAGCAGTATATGCTTTTTGCAAAAATTTTAAAACATATAAGAGTAAAAAGTAGAAAATAAGTATCAGTTATAACTCCACTGAGAAGTAACTACATTTGTCCATATATTTTCTAACTTTTTATATATAGTTTTAACTGTATAGATCTTGACCTAGATTTTAGGCTTCTTTGGGGCAGGTAAATGTTTTATAATTCTTTGGCTCATACAGTTCCATCCCCAGCATAGATTCTTAGACTAATAAAGATTCAGTAAGGTGTTTTTTAATTAACCTTTTGTTTTCAGTAACTTTGGAGTACATCATGAAATTTAAAATTTTGAAAATAGTATAAACTATATTTCATTTTCTCATAGAAGTATACCCTGTTTTTTTACATAAAGATTTACAAGAAATTGTACACACACATAAACTGTACAGGGAGGTCCCATATACCCCTCTCCTTGTTTCTCCAGTGGTAACATTTGCATAATTATAGTACAATATCGCAACCAGGAATTCACCTGGTGCAATCCAGAGAGATTATTCAGATTTCACTAGTTTCACATGTACTCATTTGTGTGTGTTTGTGTGTGCACATCTGTGGTTTCATATTTTTTACAGTAAATACTTTGATAAAATAAAAACCAATTACATATTCATATTTTACTTACTTTTACCTTAGTTTTGTTTGACTAAATATACATATTTTTTAACCTTTTAGTAACAAATCCAAAATCTTGGAAAAGCGCCTGCGATATTTGAATGACCACTTCACATACAACTTATATTGTAATATATGCCGGTCACTATTTGAGAAGGACAAACTGTTGTTTTCCTTTTTATTATGTACCAATCTTCTTCTGTAAGTTATTTGCTTTTTCTTAATTTATTTATTTAAAAAATCTTCCTGGAATATCTAATTAATAAAGATGGCTGCTCTGCTTAATTCATGACTTTACTTGTATATCTCTCTTCAATAGTATTGGTGTTTTTGTTTATTTGATTTTTAAAATTTAGATTACACAGGAAAGTTTATAATATATTCATGTACAGTTCAATAAATTCTTACATGCAAAAATCTGTGTAACTATAACCCAAGTCAAGAAAGAAAGCTTTTTCAAATGGGCTTCTTTCACTTAATAATATGTATTTAAGGTGCTTCCATGTGTTTTTATGGCTTGATAGATCACTATTCTTCTTTTAAGTATGTTTTATTGATTATGCTATTATAATTTTTCCAATTTCTCCCCTTTTATTCCCCCTCTGCCCTATCCCCCAACCATCCAGCATCCCCTCCCCAGTTCATGTCCATGGGTTCTACATACAAATTCTTTGAGTTATCTGTTTCCTATACCATTTTATATGTCTCCTCATCTATTTTATACCCACCAATTATGCTTCTTCTTCCCTGTACCTTTTCCCCCCATTCCTCCCTTCCACCTCCCCACGGAAATCCCTCCATGTGATGTCCCTTTCTATGATTCTGTTCATGTTCTAGTTGTTTGCTTCGTTTTTGTTTTCATTATTTTTCTTTTCTTTTAGGTTCATTTGTTGATATTTGTGAGTTTGTTGTCATTTTACTGTTTATAATTTCAACCTTCTATTTCTTAGATAAGTCCCCTTAACATTTCATATAATAATGGCTTGGTGATGATGAACTCCTTTAATTTGACCTTATCTGGGAAGCACTTTATCTGGCCTTCCATTCTAAATGAAAGCTTTTCTGGGTAGAATAATCTTGAATGTAGGTCCTTGCCTTTCATGACATGGAATACTTCTTTCCAGCCCCTCCTTGCCTGCAAGATTTCTTTTGAGAAATCAGCTGATAGGCTTATGGGAACTCCTTTGTAGGTAACTCTCTCCTTTCCTCTTGCTGCATTTAACCTTCTCTCTTTATTTTTAATCTTGGGTAACTTAATGATGATGTGCCTTGATGTGTTCTTCTTTGGGCCCAACTTCTTTAGGACTCTTTGGGCTTCCTGGACTTCTTGGAAGTCTATTTCCTTTGCCAGATTGGGGAAGTTTTCCTTCATTATTTGTTTAAATAAATTTTCAATTTCTTGCTGTTATTCTTCTCCTTCTGGCACCAAAAAATTAGGATATTGGAATGTTTCAGGTTGTCCCAGAGATTCCTCAGCTTCTCTTCACTTTTTTGAATTCTTGTTGCTTCATCTTGTTCTGGTTGGGTGTTTATTTCTTCCATTTGTTCCAAATTGTTACTTTGAGTCCTGATTTCCTTCCTGTTACTGTTGGTTCCCTGAATATTTTGCTTTATTTCATTTTGGTATATTTCATTTTTCGACCAAGCTCAATCAGTTCTGTGAGCATTTTGATTACCAGGGCTTTAAATTCTCCATCAGATAGGTTGGCTATCTCCTCACTGTTTAGCTCTCTTTCTGGAGCTTTGCTCTTTTCTTTCATTTGGGCCATATTTCTTTGTCTTGGTGCACCTCCTAAATTGTAAGAGAGCAGGGCCTAAGGTATTCACCAGGGCAGGGCAACCCTCCTTGCTGCAGTGCTGACTGTAGTCAGAGAGGGAACAATGTAGCTTGCCTGCTTGGCTCTAGCCCATTTTCCAAGGAACTCTCATGTGAGACTAGGGGTGGCTGAACGGCAAACTGAGACAGTGCTGACTGTGGACTACAGTGGTTAGCTGTTCTACTACGTAATTTTCCATGTTTTTCTATTGAGGTTTCTTTCTTTGTCTGCCTATATTAGGGGACTTTTGTTTGTTTGTTTTTGCAATTCAAGAAGCTCTGCTTTGTCAGCTGTCTTCAAAGGGTGAGCTTCTGTGGTACGAATTCTGTGGGACTCGATGATTCCATCTCTTTGATCTCCTTGTCTGGATGCTCTAGGGTTGCCCTTTCTTCCATTTGTGTGGGGTTTCTTGTTATACTTGAGATTTACCTGTTGGTGGCTTCTTTGTTGTTAGGTTCTCCCCTCCAGCATGTTTACTGGTATTCACAATGCCCACCTTCTCTTGTATGCTATCATACAGGTGTTTGTTAACAAAGCAGTATTACGAGACAACCAAACCTATGCCAGCAAGAAGAATCCCCTATCACATCAGCAATCTCAACTGCAATTGTAATAAGATTAATAAAGGTGAAGAGAGATTGTAAATATTATATAATAAAGGGAATATGTGATAACTAAAGGAGTGAAAAATGTTTAGTGTTGATAAGAGGGAGGAGAATTTGGGCTATAACCAAGGTGAAGAGAGGGAGAGAGCAAAATTTACAACATAAGTAAAACATGAAAAGGCATTGTGAACAATGGGTTAAGCAGAGGGACGTTTATAACATGAAAGTTGAAGTAAAATTTAAAAGGTACTGGAGCAACAGGAGCAAAATTGCACAAAAACCACAGCAGGGTCAATAGCAATAATAGCTGAATGAAGTTTTAAAAAGGTGGAACAGGAATAAGAATTTTGTAGAGAAGTGAATATGAGATATCTACAGTAAAGAAAAATGATTTTGAGAGGATGAAGGCAGCAAACTAATAAGAGTAAGGAGTGAAGCCCAGGTTGAGAGAGGGAAGGGGGGAAAACAGAGAAAACAGTGAAATAAAATTCCTCACTCAGTTGACAGGGGCAGGGGGAAAGTAAAGTGGAGTAAGACAGCAGGAAAGTATTTTGTGGGATTTAAAGCACTAACAAGTAGTGAGCAGGGAGGAGGACCTATGGAGGCATACAGCAGTAACTGTGGGATATCATATAACTAGCCACTGTTTATAAAAGGTGGAAATAGATAAGACTCTTATTACAGAGGAAAAAGAATGTGAGTTGATTTAAGAAAGAAGAATGCTTATGTGAGGTTAGATGAAAGAGAAATAGTGAGAGTAAGGGATAGAAACTTTGCATAGTGTGAGAGAAAACGAAGTTAACCACAACAGTAATAAAGCTCAGGAAAATAGTGAAGTGGATTAAGACCAGGGAAGGGTGCTATGTGGGATTTGGAATAACCATAGTATAATAAGAAATATATAATCTGAATAAAAACAATAAAAAGTAAAAGACCAAGAGTAGTGTGTTATTTGGAATATGAGTGAAGTGAAAGAAGAACAATTGAAATGCAATATGAAAGGGAGAATTAAACAAATCAAAAGCAAAAACAAGACAAAAAACTAAATAAAGGAAAGAAGAGAAAATTTTTAAAATGCAAAATTTTTTTAAAGATTTTACTTATTTATCTTAGAGGGGAAGGGAAGGGGAGAGAAAGAGAGAGAGAGAGAAATATCAATGTATGGTTGCCTGTCATGTGTCCCCTGCCAGAAACCGGGAACTGGCCTGCAACCCAGGCACATGCCCTGACTGGTAATCGAACCGTGATCGTGTGGTTCCCAGGCCCGCGCTCAACCACTGAGCTACACCAGCCAGGGCTAAAATGCAAATTTTGAAGGAGAGCAAAATGAGATTTGTCTCAGCTGTTGATGTTCACCTTCTGAATTCTTTCTGGATCTGTCTCTGGTTTTCTCACAGCTTCTAGGTCTTATTGCCTTACTCTAGAAAAAAAAAATCCTCCTGCTGATTTTGAACCTGCCAAGCCAGTTAAGCAGGTCTTCCTGGATCCTGCCCGCAGAGGGGGGGCTGGGCTCCGGTTTTTTTTTCCTTTCCTGTGGTTCTGCAAGGATGGGGCTCAGTCTGGGCTACAGTAATCACAGGTGCCTAGTTTCCCGCCCAGGTCCTAAGACTACTGTGTTCCACTCTGCGCATTTGTGCCAGGCTGGCACGGATAACCCACCTCATTCTGCGCCCCTTTGATCAGTCCATGAGGTGCACTGAGTGGGAGCAAATCGTGCCCACACTCCTCGCTCTTCGCTGGCCTGACCTCTGGGTGTGCAAGGTCCCTGCATGGCGGCTCAGTTTCCCTTTTGTAAAATGTCCCGTTGGGTGCTGCTGCCGCTACTAACCCATGCCCAGCTTTCCATACATCCAACATCCAACTCCCTGACTAGTCCCCAAGTCTGTCTGGGTCACGGGCAATCGCAGCCCCTCTCTTCTCTCAGCTCCAGGTGTCACCCAGCACCCCAAATTCTCTGGTATTGTCCCAACTGGCGACTGCCAACCCAGCCAGGGTAGTCTGCCTGCTGTCTGTGTGTCAGTTGCTGCCTTTTTATCCCCGCCCCACCCCCAGGGCTTTCCATATCCAGATCTCCTGGCGGAGCCTGGGATCTCCACTCTGGGAGCCTCTCAGCTCTCCAACCTCCCTCAGCAGCCAAGGGCCTGCGGCACAAAGCTCAGGGACCTTCCTATCTGCCTGTAAGACCTCCTTTAGCTTCCACAGTTCGTATCAGCTGGGATTTTATTGTCTGTTCACTGTGTTCTTTGGATGATCGGCTAGGTGTCCCAGTTGGGTGCAGGAGCAAGGGGACTCACTTCCCACCGACCTTGCCTCCTTCTCATTCCTTTCTAATGCTCTTCTTTTTTGTCTAAATCCTACTTTCTGACCTATATACTTTCCTTCTTTCTGAAGAATTTATTTTAACATGTCTTTTAAGGCAGGCCTACTGGTGACAAATCCCTTAATTTTTGTCTGAGAAAATGTTTTATTTCTCCTTCCTTTTTGGAGGATAATTTAGTGGTATACAAAATTCTATGTTGGTAGCTTTCCCCCCAACACTTTCAATATTTTATTTTACTATCTGAAGAAAAGTCTGCTGTAATTCTTATCCTTGGTTTTATAGGTAAGGTGGTTTTACTATGCCTAAGTGTAGATTTTTTTGTTTTTATCCTGCTTTGTATTTCTTTGAACTTCTTGGATCTGTTTTTTGTCATTTATCACTAACTTTGCAAGAATCTGTCATTATTACTTCAAATATTTCTTTTGTTTCTTTTTCTTCTCCTGGTGTTCCCATTATGTGTACAGTAAACCCCTCCCCCTACCCCCGAATGTTATTGTTAGTTCTGTGACTTTAAGTACAATGACATATAACAAATCTAATTTTACTGTAGGCTGATTGATATAAATAAGTTCCTATAGCATCTCTTCAATGATATAAGAAAACCATGTTGGATGAAACATTACTCAAGGACTCACTATATAGTGTACACCTTTTGTAATTGTCTCCAGTTTTGGATATTTTGTTCTATCTTTTTCATTATTTTTTGTTGCTTTGCATTTCAGTTTTGAAAGTTTCTATTGATATTTCTTTAAGGTCCCAGATTCTTTTCTAGGCCACATGCAGTCTATTCATGTGCCCATCGAAGGAATTCTTTATTTCTGTCATAATTTTTTTTATTTCTAACAGTTCCTTTTATTTCTTTCTTAGAGTTTTCCTCTCTCTATTTGCATTACTCATCTGTTCTTAAATGTTGTCCATTTTTCCATATGAACTCTCAGCAAATTGATTACAGTTGTTTACAATTCCCTGTCTGATAATTCCAACATCTCTGATCGGATTAGAGACTTCCAACTAAAATACTGGATTAGTGTGATCTTTTCAAGGCTTGTTTTTAAGCTTTCTTAAGACAGTTTTAGGGTAGACTTATTGTAAGGCTAGGTTAGCTTCACTATTAAGGAGTGATCCTTCTGAATTAACCACTAAATTCCTCTCATGTTGAACAGTGATTCAACTCTAGTTGGCAAAAACTCATATTTCTACATCTGTGTGAACTCTGATAGCTACTCAGCTCACAGCTCCCCAGATACAGTTTGCCAAGCATCCTGGAATTTTGCCCTACTAACCTTATGACTTAGAATTTAGTAAACCTATCCAGATTTCTAGAGCTCCTTTTCTCATGCATCCCCCTCCTCTCTGGCATTCTGTCTACAAATTCCAGTCGCCTCAGCTTTACTTAACTTTGTTAGAGATCTATCTATTCAACTCAGCAATACCACCACATTCCAATTTAGATCTCCCGGATGAGCACATGATATGGAACATGCCTCCACTGTGGATACTGAGGCAATCATAAGGATCACCTTATTTGTCTCCCTTTTTTTTAATGTTTCTTTTTTTAAAATATTTTTTTTATTTAATTCTTGTTCAAGTACAGCTTTCTGTCTTATATTCCCAACCCTGCCCGCCCCCCGCCCCATGCTCCCCGCCTCCCTCCCATTTCCGTACCCCACCCTTAGTTATTGTCCATGTGTCCTTTATACTTGTTCATGTGAGTCCATCCCCTTTTCCCCTATGATTCTCTCCCCTCTCCCCTCTGGACCCTGTCAGCTTGTTCCGTATTTGTGTCTCCCTTTTTTTTAAAAGGGACTTCAGTCTTGTACTGGCTATTGTATAATTTCCAAAAATAGTTGTTTCATTCATTTTTTCCAGTTTTCTAGTTGTTTATAGCAGTAAGGGAAGTCAGTCCTGTTTATTTTATCCAAGCTATAAAAGCAGAAATCTATTCTACTGTTCAATCAACAATTTATACCAGTCCTTATTTTGGGAATACAGGGCAAAGAAAGAGATTGACTACCAGGAATTCATGTTTCTTTTAACTGGAGGAGTAAGTCTTAAGAGTACTGAGAAAAATCCTGACCCAACGTGGTTACCAGAGAAAAGTTGGGAGGAAATTTGTCGTGCTAGTGAATTTTCTGCTTTCAAGGGACTCAGGTAATTGTTTAAACTCGACTTAGCATTGAATGGTGATGGATAGATTTGTTATCTAGTGATTTTAAATGTTTTTATAGCTGTCTTGATTTATCTCCTTGCTCAACAATCTCTATAAATTTTCCCCAGTGAAAGAATAACTATTCATCTTTTTTCCATTAGGGAGCATTTTAGTGAATATATAAATGAATGGCGGGAAATATATGACAGTAAAGAGCCACACAATGCTAAATTCCCAGCACCAATGGATCAGACACTAAATGAACTACAGAAAATAATAATTCTTCGGTGCTTAAGACCCGATAAGGTAATAGACAAATATGTCCCATTTGGAACCAGATAATTTGCCATTTTTTTAAAAATTTTATTTATTTATCTTTAGAGGGGAAGGGAAGGAGACAGGGAGAGAAGTATCAATGTATGGTTGCCTTTCGTGCGTCCCCTGCTGGGAGTTGGCCTGCAGGGAACTGGCCTGCAACCCAGGCATGTGCCCTGACTGAGAATTGAACCGTGATCGTGTGGTTTGCAGGCCTGTGCTCAATCCACTGAGCTACACCAGCCAGGGCTTAATTTGCCATTTTTGAAGTACTAGGTTTAAAGTTATTGATATTTGGTTCTTTAACCCTTATTTCAGGTGCTCTAAAGGGTTCATGGAGTTTCTTCAATCTGTAGGTTTAAAGTTTTCCTCAACTTGGTAAAATTTTAGCTATTATTTTTTCAAATATTTTCAGCCACCTTACTCATTATTCCAATTAAGAATGCATTATAGAAAGAAGGAGCTCCTACCTTTTGCAACAACATGGATGGAACTGGAAAGCATTATGCTGAGTGAAATAAGCCAGGTGTTGAACGACAAATACCATATGATCTCACCTCTAACAGGAAGCTAAACAACAAAGCAAACAAGCAAGCAAAATATAACCAAAGACACTGAAATAGATAACAGGCTGACAGTGACCAGAAGGGAGAGGGGAGGGAATTTCAGGGGAAATAAGGGAGGGATTTAGAGGAACCTATATAAAGGATACATGGACAACAACTGAGAAGGGTGGAAATGGGAGGGAGGGGGGAGGATGGGGGGTGGGATGGGATGGGAGTAATAGACAGAAAACTGTACTTGAAAAATAATTAAATAAAAAAATTTAAAAAAAATGCATTATAACTAACGTTATACCATAGGTGACTGATACTCTGTTATTTTAAAAAATATTTTATTTATTTTTAGGTGGAGGGGAAGGGAGGGAGAAAGAGAGGGAGAGAAACATCAATGTGTGAGAGATACATTGATCAGTTGTCTCCCACACGCCCCCAGCTTGATCCTGGCCTGCAACCCAGGCATGTGCTCTGACTGGGAGCAGAACCAGAGACCTTTTGGTTCACGGGCCTGTACTCAATCCACTGAGCCACACCAGCCAGGGCTGTTAATTATTTTTAAACTATATGTTTCATCTCTAGGAAGTTCATTTGGATATATATATATTCTACTTTTCTTTTATGTTTTCCTTTAAATACTTAAAAACAATTATAATGATAGTTTTAAAATCTTTGACTGCTAATGCCATCATTTTTTTGCTTTTTTATTATATTTATAGTTTCTTTTTTATTTTATTGTTTATGCTATTAAAGTCGTCCCACTTTCCCCCCTTTGCCCACCTCCAGCCTGCCCCCACTTCCAGAATCAGTCCCCTCACCATTGTCCATGTCTGTGGGTCCTTCATATTTCGTTTCTGAACCAGTGTCAGCTTCTCCAGGCTGCCATGAAAGATGTTTTGCAGTTTCACAATAAAGGATAAAAATAAAATAAATGTTTGGGAAAGCACTTGGAGATAGCCAAAGATAGAGAGCCACACAAAAGCACACAGGCATTGGTTGGAATGACAAATTAATTGTGTGTCCTTTAAGTGGTAACACAGAACAAGTAGTACACTTAATTGCTTTTTTAAAATAAAAAGCTCTTTTGTACTTTGCACAATTTTTTGTATAATGAGAATGTTTCATAAATTTGTAAATGAATACATGACCTTTGCTTTAGGGAGTTTGAGCAATGTTTCTCTTTCTATGTTCTTTAATTTAATTTTTATTTTCAGACAGTATTTTTCTTTATTATTATATAAATTCAGAACAGAGTTTTTTATTTTTATTTTTATTTATTTTTAAAAATATGTTTTATTGATTATACCATTACAGTTGTCCTATTTCCACCCCTTCATTCCCCTCCCCCACCATTCCCCTTCTTTAGTTTATGTCCATGTGTCACAAGTTCTTTAGACTCTGTATTTCCCATACTATTCTTGCCCTCACCCCATCTTTTTTCTGCCTACCATCTATGCTATTTATTCTCTGTACCTTCGCCCTCCTTCTCCTCCTCCCACTCCTCTGTTGCTAACTCTCCATGTGATCTCCATTTCTATGTTTCCACTCCCGATCTAACTGTCCTCTTAGTTTGCTTTTGTTTTAGGTGTGGCTGTTAATAACTGTGAGTTTGCTGTCATTTTACTGTTCATGTTTTTTATCTTCTTTTTCTTAGATAAATCCCTTTAGCATTTCATATAATAAGGGCTTGGTGATGATGAACTCCTTGAACTGGACCTTATCTGAGAAGCACTTTATCTGCCCTTCCATTCTAAATGAAAGCCTTGCTGGATAGAGCAATCTTGGATATAGGTCTTCTGACTTGGAATACATTTCATGACTTGGAATACTTCTTTCCAGTCCCTTCTTGCCTATAAAGTCTCTTTTGAGAAATCAGCTGACAGTCTGATGGGTACTCCTTTGTAGGTGACTGTCCCCTTATCTCTTGCTGCTTCTAGGATTCTCTCCTTCATTTTCATCTTGGGTAATGTAATTATGATGTGCCTTGGTGTGTTCCTTCTTGGGTCCAACTTCTTTGGGACTCTCTGAGCTTCCTGGATTTCCTGGAAGTCTATTTCCTTTGCAAGATTGGGGAAGTTCTCCTTTATTATTTGTTCAAACAAGTGTTCCACTTGTTGCTGTTCCTCTTCCCCCTCTGTTACCCCTATAATTCGGATGTTGGAATATTTAAAGATGTCCTGGAGGTTCCTAAGTCTCTCCTCACTTTTTTGAATTCTTGTTTCTTCATTCTTTTCTATTTGTTTTTTTCTTTCTTCCTTATGGTCCACTCCATTGATTTGAGTCCCAGTTTCCTTTCCATCACTGTTGGTTACCTGTGCATTTTCCTTCATTTCACTTAGTGAAGCCTTCACTTTTTCATCTAATTTGTCACTAAAATCATCCAGTTCTGTGAGCATCCTGATCATCAGTATTTTGAACTGTGTATCTGATAGGGTGGCTATCTCTTTGTCACTTAGAAGTATTGGTTTTGGGGCTTTGATCTGTTCTGTTTGAGCCGTAATGTTTTGGTCTGTTTGCACCTGTTAAGTGTGAGGAGCAGAGCCTTAGGTGTTCACAACGGCAGGGTGACACAGTCACTGGGTTGTGATGCTGTATGTTGGGGTGGGGTCTGAGAGGCAAAAAAAAAAATGGCACTTTGTTCTGCTCTCTGTTGCACCTCAGTCCCTTCCGCGACTTCCCCCTAGGAAACTGGGCCTTTCTGATGCTGATTCCTGTGTGGGTGGGCATGTGTGCATTCTAGGGCCCTGTGGGTCTCTCCAACAAACTTTCCTGTGAGGGTGGGAGTCTCTCCCTGCGCCTCAACCCCACAAGTGTTTTCAATTGGTGTTTTGAGGCTTTATTTCCTGGCACTAGGACCCTGGGTTGCATGGTCTGTCTCACTCCTGGGTTATCTGTGCAAATGTGGGACTGCTGCCCAGTCAGCCAGCCACCTTCCGCTGGTGCCCCGCTTCTCAAATGCCACCTGGCTGGGTCTGCCCATTGCTCCCCCCATGCTCAGGGTCTGCCCACTGCCACCTGGGTGCCCAGAGTCTTCCCGGTGCCACCTTGTGCACTCAGGGTGTCTTGCACGCCCAGTGTCACCGCTTCCTGTGCCGTGACCCCTTTCCGCCTGGCCACCCAACTCCACCCCACCTACCAGTCTGGATGAATGTGTCTATTTTAACTCCTTGGTAGCCAGATTTCCATACAGTTCAATTTTCTTTCAGTTTTGGTTTTTACTTTGTTTCTGAATTGTTGTCGTTCTTATTTTGGTTGTTCGTTGTCCTTATTTTAGTTGTTTGAGGAGACACAGTGTGTCTACCTATGTGTCTATCTTGGCCGTTAGTCTAATGCCATCATTTCTAGATGTTTCTATTAATGATTTACTTTTGGATTTAAATTCTGTTTTATTGCTTCTTGGCATGCCCAGTAATGCTTCACTGGATGATGGACATTATTGATGATTTGAATTTTGTTATCTTCTTTTAAAGACTGTTGAATTTTGTTTGGCCAGTTCAGGGGCTAGCAAACAATACCTGTGGGTCAAATCCAGCCCATTACCTAATTTTGCCCAGCCTGTGAGCTAAGAATGGTTTTTACATTTTAAATTGTTGTTTTTAAAAGAAAAAAAAAGGAATATACAACAGAAGTTGTCTGTGGCCCACAAAGCCTAAAATATTTACTATCTAGGCCTCTATAGAAAAAAGTTTGCCAACCCCTTTGGTTACATAATTACTTAAATTCTGATTTTTCCTTTCAAAGATTGTTTTAAGATCTATTGGGGCAGATATAGAATAGCCTTTACTCATTGACTAATTTAGCTCCACTACTAAAGTGTCACCCTTTTGAGGCCTTTACTGAATGCCCCAAGTGATCACCAAGGAGCCTCCACTGTGGCTAATAGGAACTTGAGTAATTCCCAGCCTTGTGTGAACTCCGGTAGCTCCTCCAGTCCCCAGCTCACAACTCCCCAGTCACTCTTTGCTTGGCCTATGAATGCACACCATAGTATTCAGCAAATATTCAAGGGTACTGTTATGAAGATTCTGTTATGAAGATTTCTGATTTCTCTATCTGGAAAGTTCCCTTCTAATTTGAACTCTGCAGTTTCCAGAAGCTTCAGCCTTCTTGAACTTTGATTCCTGCCTTTCCAACTCAGCAATACTGTTGCTTTGCTTTCAGTTGCTCTCCCTGCTCCACAGTTTGAAATGTACCTCCCAGAAGAAAACGGAGGGAGTAATAATCTCACCTGATTTGCTTCCTCTTTCTCAGGGATCATAGCCCTGTACCATCTATTATCTGAACAGCCCAATGTCTGAGAATTATTGTTTCATTAATTTTGCCCATTTTTTAGTTTATGGTGAAAGGATAAATTTAGTTCCTGTTACTCTACATTGGCTGGAAGCAGAAGATGGTAGAAAATTTTATAAATGTCACAATTTTATTTTTTGAAACATGCACAAAAATCCTATAGGTAAAATAAATAGAGTGAAAACAATTTTCACACATTAAAGAAAGGTAATTACAGTGTTACAGGAGAAATTTTTTTAAATGGACAAAATTAAAAACTGTGCTCATGCATGTAGTTTAAGCTCAGCCACTTCACCTTTCTGAGAGGGGGTTACATCACTTATAAAATGAAGGTGTTGAAAGTGATGGTGACGGTCCCTTTTTTCTTTCTTTTTGTCTTTCTTCGTTTCATATTTTATGTTTTGAGTA
Organism: Sturnira hondurensis; assembly: GCF_014824575.4. Classification (NCBI taxonomy): domain Eukaryota; kingdom Metazoa; phylum Chordata; class Mammalia; order Chiroptera; family Phyllostomidae; genus Sturnira; species Sturnira hondurensis. Next base: position 3,980,988 of record NW_028075471.1, on the reverse strand, counting down.
AAGTCTCACAAGGAGCATTGTTTACCCAGTCTCTGAATGGGTTCAAATGGAGGCTTATGTATTTACTAGACTCCTTAGTATTTCTCCTTACTCTTACTCCCAAAGACTTTTGTCCTGGGTAGGCCAAAAAGTCCATTTAGTTTTTTCCAGAAAGAAAAAAAGACACATTTTTCATTATCACCAATAACCTTATTGATTTGGATATTTTGAGAATGTCAGCTAGCTGCCTCCCACTATTGGCTTCTAGTGGGTAGAGGCCAGGGGTGCCATTAAACATCTTCCAACGCATAAGACAGCCCCACAGTGAAGAATCATTTGGCCAAAATGTCATTAGTACCAAGAAACTTGTCAAACCACCTTTGACATGTTTGATCAGTCACAGTACCTTCTCCATGCACTGCACAAATCTTCTTATGTGTTTCAGTTGCATTTTTACCTTTCTTGAAATAATAAAGCATAATATGCCCAAAGTGTTACATATTTTCTTCCATCTTCAATATTAAAATGGCTGCAAAAAACCCCACCAATTTTGATAAGTTTTTTTTTAAATTCACAGCTGGCACAATACAATCTAACAAAATTGTTTGGAATGAAGTTAAAGACAACTAAGCACTACTAGAACCATCATATGGAAAAAATTAAGAAACTTCTTAGCCAACCCAATACATTGTTAAAAGTTGACTCATTCTTTCTCAAGTTATAGTTGTGTGTATACATGTTTCTTGAACTAGACAATAAGACCCTCGAAGGCCAAAATAACACTATATTCTTTATTTTATCACCACTTACCTTCCATCTTTGTAGTAAACTGAAGAATGTGTACCTCTGCATCTGGGAAGCACTTGTCTATTTGCACTCCACTGAATGGCTCCCTGATGGCCAGGGGAGATGTTCCTTCAATACCACATGTGGGGTTATTTCTTTGTCTGCTATGCTTGGGAGCCTGTGCTTAAACATCACTGCACTTACCACACTGGAACATACAGTAAATATCTATTTGTTAGATTTTCCCTCTAGACTGTGAGCTTCTTGAAGTCAGGACCCATATCTTATTTTGCTATATATTTCTAAGACTTAAAGCAGTGCCTGGCAAATGAAGTGGTAGGAGCACGATAAATGTCTGTGGGTTGAGTTGAATGTAGTTAAATGAAACTAAATTCCATTAAAGCCTGTATTAGTCAGGATTCTCCAAAGAAACAGAACCAGAGAGAGACGAGGGGGCAAGAGAGAGAGAGAGATAGATTGATTGAGAGAGATTGATTGATTATAAGGGATTGGCTTCATGATTGAGGAGGCTTGGCCAGTCCAAAATCTGCAGGCTAGAGATTCAGGGAAGAGTTGATGTTGCAGCTCAAACCCAAAGGCAGTCTGCTGTCAGAAATTTCCTCTTCCTCAGTGGAAGTCACTCTTTTTTCTCTTAAGTTCTTCAACTCATCAGACAAGGCCTACTCACATCTTTAAAATAGCTTCATAGCAACATCTAGATTAGTATCTGACCAAATATTTAGGTACTGTGTCCTAGCCAAGCTAATACATAAAATTAACTATCACAAAGTCCTTTTCCAGGACTGCTCAATACTCCTTAATTTCTTCTGTAGAGTATCTTACAGGAAGGATCAAACCTTATAGAAAAGTCAAATTACTTTTTCTTATATTAAATCACTGGAATGAGGTACTTTTTCTATAGAAAATGGTCATACTTGATTGCAGTTATATCATCTCAGGGAGCATTGCCTCTGGCCAGTGCATAGACTAATGAGAAGCCACGTCTCTGTGTCCTCAGCATCTCCCCTTTCTTAAAATGTATATTGAAAAGTCTACTATGCTAAGTAAAAACAGTACATGGCATTAATGGTAAACAAACAAATAAATAAATAAAAAGAATTTCATCTTTGTTCATGGGAAGTTATTAAAAAAATAGAAAGGTGCTTCATCATTGTGAGCTCTTNATCACTGGAATGAGGTACTTTTTCTATAGAAAATGGTCATACTTGATTGCAGTTATATCATCTCAGGGAGCATTGCCTCTGGCCAGTGCATAGACTAATGAGAAGCCACGTCTCTGTGTCCTCAGCATCTCCCCTTTCTTAAAATGTATATTGAAAAGTCTACTATGCTAAGTAAAAACAGTACATGGCATTAATGGTAAACAAATAAATAAATAAATAAAAAGAATTTCATCTTTGTTCATGGGAAGTTATTAAAAAAAATAGGTGCTTCATCATTGTGAGCTCTTTTTTTTTTTGAAAAACCTTTAGTGGTCTTTTGTTTATTTTTAATTTACTGTTGTTCTGTTACGGTTGTCCCCATACCTCTCACATTACTCTCCCCTGCCCTACCCACCCCCACCTCCCACATTCAGTCCTTCCTCCACCCCATTGTCTTTGTCCATGGGTCCTTTATACATGTTTCTTGATGATGCTTCCCCTTCTTCCTCCCATTATCCCCTTCCCTCTGGTTACTGTCAGTTTGTTCTTTATTTCAATGTCTCTGGATGTATTTTGCTTGCTTGTTAGTTTCATTAAGTTTCACTTCTAGGTGAGATCATATGGTATTTGTCTTTCACTGCCTGGCTTAATTCACTTAGTATAATGGTCTCCAGTTTCATCCATGCTGTTGTGAAGGGTGGGAGTTCCTTCTTTTTTTCTGCTGTGTAGTATTGCATTGTGTAAATGCACCATAATTTTTTGATCCACTCATTTCCTGATGGGCAGTTAGGCTGTTTCCAGCACTTGGCTTTTGTCGACAATGCTGATATGAACATTGGGGTACATGGGTCCTTTTGAATTGGTGTTTCAGGATTCTTAGGGTATAATCCCAGCAGTGGAATTGCTGGATCAAAAGGTAGTTCTACTTATAGTGTTTTTAAGGAAATTCCATACTGCTTTCCACAGTGGCTGCACCAGTTTGCATTCCCACCACCAATGTACTTGGACTTTTAATACCTATAGAATAATAACAAAAATACAGCTTGACAGTCTTGTTACCTTGACTAATCAGACCTCTTTTCTGACATTCCTTTGTTACGTTCTCCTTGAAACTTACATTGTTTCAAACTACAGAATTGCTCACAATTGCACAAAATTACTCAGATATAAAGCTCCATTATTTCTTCTCATCTACTCCATAACCTTCCAGTACTGCAGCTGCCTTTGATTCTCTCTCCTCTTTTCACTGAATTCCTACAGTTTTCATTTTAGAAATGTTGTTTGGCATTTAGGAGATAATACCCAATACATTTTTGCTGACTTGCTTACTTGCTGCTGCTAATGTTGAGGAATAGCCTTCTTTTATTTTTATTAATTTTAATATAATTTATAAGGCACATATTAATGTGGTTCAAAACTGAAACACTGTTTTGAATCACATGAATGTATGAATCCAATGAAAAGTGTACCTTCAGTCTTCGTCTCTGAGTTACTCAACATCCTTCCCCTCAAGCAATTAATGCCATCTGCTCCTTATATGCATACACATAATTTCCCCATTTATTTGTTTTTTTTTAATTCTCACCTGAGGACATGCTTATTGATTTTAGAGAGAGGGTAGGAGAAGGAGAGGGAGAGGAAGAGAAACATCAATGTGAGAGAGAAACATCAATTGGTAGCTTTTCATACATGCCCTGGACCAGGGATCAAATCTGAAAACTAGGTGTATGCCCTGACAGAGAACAAACCTTTTGGTTTGCAAGATGACATCCAATCAACTGAGCCACACTGGCCAGGGCCCCATTCATTCTTAACACAAATGGTAGCATCCACTGTTTGACATATTTTTATTTTCCCTATCGGTTCATAAAGAGCTTTCTCATTCTTTTGCATGGTATTTCATTGTAAGATTATAACATAATTTCTTTGACCAGTTCCTACTGATGCATCTTTACAATATCTATATATTACCTACTATAAAAACACTGCAGTAAACAACCTTATTCAAAAGTCATTTCTCACATGTGCAACATTCTCTCAGAACAAAGTCCTGTGAATAGAATTGCTGGGTCAGTGGACTTGCCCATTGGTAATTTTATAGATATTGCCAAATTGCCCTCCATGAAAATTATAACAGGCTACTCCTTCACAGCAGTAGATGAAAATGTCTTTGTACCCATACTTCTGCCCATATAGTACATCGCCAAATTTTTGGATCTTTGACAATTTGTGCAGAGGGTTTGAGGAATTTGGAGGCTGATGAAGGAAAAAGATGTGACCACGAGGTGGCAGTAGCACACATGGACATCTTTGGATGAAAATTGACTGGTCTGCAAGTTGGGAAGGCAGAAGTCTCTCACAGCAGCAGTCTGTCAAAAAGCCTGGAATGGTGGATGGGGTGGGGGGTGTTCACTACTCTAAGGGAAGGAGGGTTAGGAAACTCTCAAAAGAGAGGGGGCTTATGGGATGTCTAGGTGGTGTCACTTAGCAACACTGGCAGCTGGAAGTTTTTGGATCAGAGTTCAGAAGGGCAGCAGACTCTTGGGGTCTTGATGTCCTGGGGTTTATCTATGACTAGTAGATATTTGGTGCAGCCCAACATTTAGATGGGCTCTAAATGGCTAAAAATCTGATTATTTGGGCTATGTTTAAAACAACTGAATATGTAAAATTTTGAGTTTGGTGCTGGTGGGCTTTTGAGCTAACAGGTTTCAGCCTGCAGTGAAGAAATAAACGATCTAGGAGTGAATGCACAGAGGTTGGCTTTGTTCCATTTATATAACAATCTGAGAAGTGAAAATGGTAGCTAAGTATAGTTGTAATTTATATTTTGTCATTTTAGGTATAAACTAAGCTGCTGTAACAAAGAGACCCAAAATACAGTAGCTTAAATAAAAGTGAAATTAATTAATTTCTCTCCAAACAACCCAGAGCAAATGCTTGAGGGCTGGCCCACTAGCTCAGTTCTTGAAATAATTTTAGAGATTAAAGTTCCTTCTCTCTAGAGAAGTCCCCTAGAGTGTGGCTTATGAAACTACATCTGTTGAAGAGAAAAAGAGTGTTGAAGGCAAACAGCTTTCTTATAAAAAATAGGATCTGGAATCTCCACTTATAACTTCTATTTGTATCTCTCTGGCCAAAACTTAGTCACATGGCCACATCAAGCTTCAAGAAAGGTTGGGAAACTTGGGGTTCTGTTACCAAAAGGAGACAAAGAACAGGGAGACTTTGTGATCTCTGCTCTGCTGAATGAGGTTGAGCATTTCTTCATAGGTGTAAGATCTATTTCTAGTTCATTTCTATAAATTGTTCATCCTTTTTGCCAATTTTTCTTTTGGATTGTTAGTCTTGTCTCATCAGTTTATAGGCTTTTACTGATACCCTGCATGCTTTTCTTGGCCATTAAACTCACATTTTACTCTTGGTTTTCAGTAATAAGGTTGTTATGTGAAGTAAAAATTACTCTAAAGATCATATCTTTTCTCTCTTTAACAGATAACTTTAGCTGTAACAAATTATGTAACTGACAAACTGGGGAAAAAGTTTGTAGAGCCTCCACCGTTTGATTTGACAAAGAGTTACTTGGATTCCAACTGCACCAGCCCCTTAATCTTTGTGCTGTCTCCAGGAGCAGATCCCATGGCCAGTAAGTGTACATGCTGTCAACTTTAGAGAAATTGTAACTAAAATATCATGTTTAATGTCAAATTTTATGACTGAAAATCAGTATATCTGGTAGTTATAAGAAAAGGTCACTAGAATTTTCCAATTAAATATCTATTACTGAAACATAAGGCATATTTTATAATTTTAGAGTAAGTAGTGAAACCATTTATTTTGTGCCCTCTTAGGCCTGCTGAAATTTGCAAATGATAAAGCTATGTCTGGAAATAAATTTCAAGCTATTTCACTGGGACAGGGACAAGGACCAATTGCAACAAAAATGATTAAAGCAGCAATAGAAGAAGGAACTTGGGTTTGCCTACAGAATTGTCACCTTGCTGTCTCCTGGATGCCCATGTTGGAAAAAATATGTGAAGACTTTACCCCTGAAGTCTGTAACTCATCCTTTAGGCTTTGGCTCACAAGTTATCCAACTCCAAAAGTATGTTTATTTCCTATGGAGTTCCACACACTTACGTAATTATCTCTCACATTATATATCGAATAAAGCTTTAAATGCTTCACTTTAAGAGGTTTTAAGAACATTTCTACAGTCCTCTGTCATGCTTGTTTTTAACCCACTGGTGTATGCATTTTTAGGACTCCAGTTGGTTATCTTGAGTAATGCTCTCTGTTTATTTTGTCTTAGTTCCCAGTGACAATTCTACAGAACGGAGTAAAAATGACTAATGAACCTCCCACGGGTCTTCGGCTAAATCTCCTCCAATCATATCTCACTGATCCAGTTTCTGATCTTCAGTTTTTTAATGGATGCCCAGGAAAGGAGCTGGTAATATTCAGCCTCTGAAACTTTTAAAATATGTTTATATAATGATAAAATATGGAAATACAAGTATTTTATTTAATAATGTTAAACTTCAGGCATTTCCTGAGAAGGCAGAAATTATACCTATCTTGTCAATCATTTTATTCCTAATAGGAAATAAAATGTGTTCTTTTTCCCAAGTAGTAGACAATCAAATAAATGTTTGTTGAATAAATGAATGTATCTTAGTTTGTAAACCAAAGCCCATCAGTGTCTTTGAAATAGAGACAAAGCCCATTTGTCTCTATTTTGCTTATTAGTTCAGTTTATTCATTCTATATATGAGTGAAATCATATGGTATTTGCCTTTCTCTGACTGGTTTATTTCACTTAGCATAATATTCTCCATGCTGTCTCAAAAGGTAAAATTTTTCTTTTTTTCGGCCTAGTAGTATTCCATTGTGTAAATGTCCCATACTTGTTTCATCCGCTCATCTACTGATGGACACTTGGGCTGCTTCCATAACTTGGAGATTGTAAATAATGCTGCAATGAACACAAGGATGTTTATGTTCTTTTGAATTAGTGTTTTGGGTTTCTTTGGATATAACCCCAGAGATGGGATTGCTGGGTCAAAAGGCAGATCTATATTTAATTTTTTGAGGTATCTCCATACTACTTCCCACAGTAGCTACACAAATCTCCATTCCCACCAACAGTGCAAAAAGGTTTCCCTTTCCCCACATCCTTGCCAGCACCTGTTGTTTGTTGATGGTAGCCATTCTGACCAGTGTAAAGTGATATCTCCTTGTGGTTTTAATTTGCATTTATCTGATGACTAGTGATGTTGAACATCTTTGCATATGTCTATTGGTCATCTGTATGTCTTCTTTGGAGAAGTGTCTGTTCAGGTCCTTTGCCTATTTTTGATTGGATTAACTGTTTGTGTGGAATTTTGTAAGTTCTTTGTAAATTTTGGATATGAACTCCTTATCAGATGTATAGGCAAATATGTTCTCCCATCCTGTGGGTTGTCTTTTTATTTTGTTGATGATTCCCTTTGCTGTGCAAAAACTTTTCAGTTCAATGTAGTTCCATTTGTTTATTTTTTCTTTTGTTTCCCTTGCTGATAAAATATTGCTACGAACAATGTCTAAGATTTTACTGCCTATGTTTTCTTCTAGGATTTTTATGATTTTGGTTTAACAATAAGTCTGTGGTCCATTTTGAATTTATTGTTCATGGTGTAAGATGGTGATCTAGTTTCATATTTTTCTAAAAAAAATTATTTATTTATTTTTAGAGAGAGGAGAAGGAAAGAAGAGAGGGAGAGAAACATCAATATGTGGTTGTGTCTCATGTGCCCCCTAGTGGGGATCTGGCCCACAACCCAGGCATGTACCCTGTCTGGGAATTGGACCAGCAACCCTTTGGTTCACAGACTTGTGCTCAATCCACTGAGCTATACCAGCCAGGACTCTAGTCTCATCATTTTGCATGTATCTGTCCAGTTTTCTCAACCCAGTTTGTTGAATAGACTGTATTTGTCTCATTGTATGTGCTTGCTTCCTCTATCATATATTAACTGTCTATAAAGCTGGAGGTTTGTTTCTGGGCTCTCTATTCCATTGATCTATGTGTCTGTTTTTATGCTACTACAATGCTGTTTTGATTACTGTGGGCTTACCATATAGTTTGATATTAGGTAGAATGATTATTCCAACTGTGTTCTTTCTCAGGATTGCTGTTGCTATGTGGGACTTTTATGGTTTTATATAAATTTTTGAAATATTTGTTCTAGTTCTGTGAAATACCTCATTGAACTCTTTTTAGGAATTATATTGAATCAATAGATTGCTTTGAGTAGCATGGACATTTTAATTACTTTAATTCTTCCTATCTATGAACATAGTATATGCTTCCACTTATTTGTATCTTCTTCAGTTTCATTATACAGTGTCTTAATTTCCATGTACAGGTCTTTTATATCCTTGGCTAGGTATATTCCTAGGTATTTTATTCTTTTCTGAAGCAATTATGAATGTGATTGTTTTCTTAATTTCCCTTTCTATTAGTTTGTTATTGGCATGTAAAAATGCAACTGATTTCTGTATATTAACTTTTGTATCCTGCTACTTTGCTGAATTCACTTATCAGTTCCAGTAATTTCTTGGTGGAATCTTTGGGCTTCTCTATGTACAGTATGATGTCATCTGCAAATAAAGACAGTTTTACTTCTTCCTTTCCATTTTGGATGCCTTTTATTTCTTTATCTTGTCTGATTGCTGTGGCTAGGACTTCCAGTACTATGTTGGATAAGAGAGGTGAAAGTGGATAATCCCATCTTGTTCCCAATATTAAGGGGAACATTTGTAGTCTTTGCCCATTGAGTATGATGTTGGCAGTGAGTTGGCATATATAGCCTTTATTATGTTTAGGTATATTGCCTCTAATCCCACTTTGCTGAGAGTTTTAATCATAAATGAGTGCTGGATTTTATAAATGCTTTTTCTGCATCTGTTGATATGATCATGTGGTTTCTATCCTTCATTTTCTTTATGTGGTGAATCATATATGTTGACTTGCAAATATTGGACCAACCTTGCATCCCTGGAATAAAATCCCACTTGATGATGGTGTGTGATCTTTTTGATGCATTATTGTATTCCATTTGCTGATGTGTTGTTAAGGATTTTAGCATCTATGTTCATCAGGGATATTGGCCTATAATTTTCTTTCTTTGTAGTGTCTTTATCTAGTTTTGGAATTAGGATAATGCTAGCCTTGTAAAATGAGTTTAGGAGACTTCCATCTTCTTGAGTTTTAAGAAGAAACATAATTTGAGAAGGAGAGGTGTTAGGTCTTCTTGGAGTGTTTGGTAAAATTCGCCAGTGAAGCCTTCTGGTCCAGGGCTTTTGTTTGTTGGGTTTCAGTTGGTCTTTGTTTGTTTGTTTTGGTTACTGCTTCAGTTTAACTAGGTGTAATCTATCTACTCAGATTCTCTGATTCTTCTTGATTTAGTTTTGGAATATTGTATACTTCTAAGAATTTATCCATTTCATCCAAGTTGTCCTGTTTGTTGGCATATAGTTGTTCATAATATTTTCTTACAACCCTTTGTATATTTTGTGTCAGTTGTTATTTTTCCTCTTTCATTTATGGTACTATTAATTTAGATCCTCTCTCTCTTTTTTTTTTTTGATGAGTCTGATTAAAGCTTTGTCAATCTCATTTATCTTTCAAAGAACCAACTCTTGGATTCATTGATCTTTTGTATGCTTTCTTTTTGACTATTTTGTTTATTTCTGCTCTGATCTTTATTATTTCCTTCCTTCTACTCACTTTGGGCCATGGGAGGAACTCTGGCCCACAGAATCCTCCTGTCCACCACAGATGAGAAATAAGTCATCCTGGTTACAATCTTGCTGTCCCAGTGGGTGGGTGTGGCGATTCTCTCTAGTGGAGAACACCCCGAGCCCTTCTCCCAAGTGGTTTTGTTGGGAATGGTATGTGTATGTGTATACAACATACATGGATAGCTTATCAATCGATGTCAAAAAGGCTATAGTCATACAAAAACAAGTATTATCTATAGATAACAACTGAAGGAACACAGAGATCTGTCATAGGTCAGGGTCTCTTAGTTATGCCAAAGGGTCTTTAAGACATATGTCATGAGCTAAGGAGTTTACTCCTTATGCCTTGAACTTAAACATCTGGTTTATAACACCAGTGCTATGCAAAACAGAGCAGAGGAAGCTTCAAAGGATACAATGTATTTACCAGGCCTCATTCCCACAGGAACCCTTGGTGTTCGAGTTGGGTTGTGTCTGCCACCTGCGTTTTTACCTGGTTTTCCAGGGAGATTTACTAACCCCTTTCAGGGCTTGCCAGGGGGGTTGGGGGGCTACAGTCTCGGGAACCACACAGAGTGGTCCCCAACATATTTTGTTAATTTCTGCTCTGATCTTTATTATTTCCTTCCTTCTACTCATTTTGAGCTTTGTTTGTTATTTTTCAAGTTCCTTTAAGTGTAATGTTAGATTGTTTATTGAGCTTTGTCTTGTTTTTTTGAGATAGACCTATAATGCAAGGAATTTCCCTCTTAGTATTGCTCTATCAGTGTCCCACAGATTTTGGATTGTTGTGTCCTCATTTTCATTTGTTTCAAGGTATGTTTTGATTTCTTTCTTGATGTCATTGTTTTGACTCATTCATTCTTTAATGTTATTTAGCTTCCATGTCTCTGTGTGTTTTTCAGCATTCTTCTTGTGATTGATTTCTAGTTTCATAGCATTGTAGTCAGAGAAGATGTTTGATATGATTTCAATCTTCTTAAATTTATTGAGACTTACTTGTGTCCTATCATGTGGTCTACCTAGAAAACATTTGATATACACTGGAAAACTGTGTATTTTCTGTTGCTTTGGAGTGAAATGCTCTGAAAATATCAATTAAATCCATTTGATCTAGTGTGTCATTTAAGGCTGCTGTCTCCTTGTTCATGTCTGAAAGATCTACCCATTGAAGTCAATGGAGTGTTAAAGTCCCCGACTATGACTGTATTTCTGTCATTCTCTCCCTTTATGTCCATCAAGATTTGATTTACATATTTATGTGCTCCTACATTGGGTGAATAAATGTTTATTAGGGTTAGATCCTCTTGTCGGATTGTTCCCTTTATCATTATGTAGTGTCCTTCTTTGTCTCTTACTATAGCCTCTGTCTTAAAGTCTATTTTGTTGTATATAAGTACTATGACCCCAGCTTTTATTTCCTTTCCATTTGCATGATATATCTTTTTTCTATCCCTTTACTTTTAATCTGTGTGTATCTTTTGATCAGAGATGGGTCTCTTGTAGACAGTGTATATATGAGTCTTGTTTTCTTATCATATGTTTTTTGGCTCTTATTGACAAATATTTTTCCCCTATTAAATGTATCACCACACTATTCATCCAGTATATGTGAAATATGCTTTGATTTATTTACAGTATTTCAAAGATACAGCTATTCAGTTAAGCCATGGTATACTTTCATTTTAATAGTATAGGAATACTTTCTGCTACTGAGTCCCATTAAAATAACTGGATGGATTTTTACTGCATTTGGAGTTGTTTGAGATAGCCTAACTTAAAATACATGCTACATAGCATACTTAAAATTTATCTGGGGGGACCTCAAAGGGATGGGTGGCCATCCTCCAGAGCACTGACACATTCTTAGTGAGAGGCCCATGTGACATGCATGTCACACACATGAAGATTTCATGGACAGAGTAATTAAACAGTAGTTTCAAAATTGATCTCCAGCCATGATCGGTGTAGCTCAGTTACTTGGTCATCATCCCACAAAGCGAAAGGTAGCTCGTTTGATTCCTGGTCAGGGCACATGCCTGGGTTGTGGGTTCAGTCCCCAGTCAGAGTGTATGCAAGAGGTAGCATATCAGTGTTTCTCTGTCACATGAGTGTTTTTCTCCTTCTCTTCCCCTTTCTCTAAAAACAAATAAATAATTTTTAAAAAATCTCCAAATGGAAAGTCACAAAATCAGAAACTATACTTTGGCATTTATTTGTATCATAATAATTAATTATTCTCCTGCACTTTTAATCTCAAGCATATGCCAGTGAGTCTATTTGGTACCATTTAAGTATTGAAGTCATAAATATCTGTGAACAATACCAAAGTATTATTAGCCAATACTCTGGTAAGTGGTAGAATTGTTACATTTTAATAACACTTATTATTATTGCAGTTTGTCTAGCTTTGGAAGTTGTAAGTCATAAAATTAATACTTTTATAGTAAACATTATTTTAGTTAGCATATTTTTTTAAGAGCACTTAAATGTTTATTTTTTTAGCATGTCTTTTTTAAGTAGAAGTTTTTAGAGATATGTGATCACAGAATGTTGCAATAAAAAAGATCATTAAAAAAAAGATCATTCATTTAACTTAAAAATCTGATCAGAACTTTTTTCTTGTTGTATAATTTTTATATTAAAGGCATGGGAGAAGTTGCTGTTTGGAGTTTGTTTTTTTCACGCACTTGTGCAAGAGAGAAAGAAATTTGGTCCTCTTGGTTGGAATATTCCATATGGATTTAATGAATCAGACTTACGTATCAGTATTCAACAGTTACAGGTAAAATTAGACAGGAACTAACCCTAATGGAGGATAACTGTGTATCACACCCTTTACTTAGAATAACTTATTCAGTTCTCCCAACATCACTAATAGATGGGTAGATAGTAATGGTAATTATAACTATGGTTTAATGAAGCACCAGCTTCATCTGGATTTTTTCTGCTACAAATAATAGAAAACCTGATTCAAACTGGATTAAATAATAATAAAACTTATTTCAAATTATAAAAAGTACACAGGAAGGATAGGCTCTGGAGTTGGTGATTTGGCAATAGTGTTGTCACCAAGGACCCTGGTTCTGTCTTTCTGCAGAACCTTCGATGTTGGCTTTATATAGGTCTTCACTAACCACTATTCTCCTCCTCCACTCTGTCAAATCTACAATTCAGCTCATCAGTCAACAGAAACAGGCTGTCTACTTTAAATATAAAAGGAATTTATCGAACAAATATTGGGTAGTTCACAGAATCACCAAGAAGCCTGGAGAACCAAGGTATCCAGAGCCATATCCAGAATCATACCTCGTCTGGTAGGAGCAGCGCTTTGTTGAATATTAGACATTGCAGCTCACATACCTACCATACACACTCTGGTCATCTTTCCGATGTCATCAAAAAATATTTTTTGCTGTTTCTACTTTGTTGCTTTACAAACCGTAGTTCATTCTAGGATGGATGCATCTGGGGATCCAAGCCCAGGGCACAGGCCTAGGCCTTAGCTGTAACAGAGGTTGGGACTGACAATGTGAGGCATTTGGGTGGTCAGCAGGCCCCTCCAAATAAATAAATAAATAAATAAATAAATCCACTGTAAATTCCTACTAACTCAGACTTTGACCTAGGCACATTACTTATATCAATTCTAATTCTCACAGCAATCCTGGAAGGTTGATATTGTCCATATTTTTAAGAAAACCAAAAGCTAGGAAGTGAACTTGCCCAGCTAGACCAACACAGAATATTAATACTTTCCTGCTTTTTTTGCTATAACGAGGGCTTTTATGACATGAGGCCCTCTAAAGTTTACCCACAGATAACCCATGAAGATAATTCTTTCAATCCCACTTCTGTGTGTATTCAGAGGTTATTGATTGACAGATATTTAATGCCACCTTACAATGGAACTAAAGTGAAAGACTGTTTTTCTCATTTTGTGTTTCATTTGTTTCAGTTATTTATAAATGAATATGACACAATTCCATTTGAAGCTATCTCTTACCTGACTGGGGAGTGTAACTATGGAGGAAGAGTGACAGATGATTGGGACAGACGTCTCCTCTTAACCATGCTGGCTGACTTTTACAATGCACACATCATTGAAAACCCTCATTACAAGTTTTCTCCCAGTGGAAACTATTTTGCACCTCCCAAAGGCACCTATAACGATTACATTGAATTTATTAAGGTAACTAATACCACTGAAAACAGGGTTAGATATAAGTGTAAGTTTTCTAAATAGCAAGTAGTAAAATATTCCCTAGAAATGTATCGGGTTAAATAAGTTTTATGATTTTAATTAATTTTTAGTATCTTTTGTTTCTAATAATTGTTGAAAATCAGAAAATTTTGATTCCTTTGCTGTTCGTTTAGTTGACTTTTAACCCGGTTTGGTTTGTACACGTGTGCCTTATGAATTAACGTGTCCAGTGGAAATGTGATGCTTGCTTAATTTATCTTGGTAGAAACTTCCGTTTACTCAACACCCGGAGGTATTTGGATTACATGAGAATGTTGATATCTCCAAAGACCTCCAACAAACGAAAGTCCTCTTCGAGTCCCTGCTCCTCACCCAGGGAGGCTCCAAGCAGACAGGATCCTCAGGCAGCACTGACCAGGTTCTGCTCGAAATCACTGAAGATATTCTCAAAAAGGTAAAGTTTAAAATACCATTTTGATGTTCTAAAATATGTTGCTTATCAATTTAAATCAAAATGGTACTGAAATGGCAATCTGAAAACTTTATTTAGGAGCACTGTGACCTTGAGGGAGATATTTTACCTTTCCGAACATTAGTGTCCAGAGCTACACAGTGGTGATAAGTTCTTGTGAACATTAAAGAGATCGTGAGTTTAAAGTACTGCGCGTAGCTCTCGTGGAAGACCCGTGGCAGCTGCAGCGGAGCTCCATCAGCCTGCTCCTGCTCCTGCTCCTGCTCCTGCCTCACCTCTGTGCATTCTCACTGAGAAACAAGTCAGGCAAGAAGCGGTACCCAGCCAAGGCTCTTTTAAAAATTAAATTTATTGGGGTGACATTGGTTAATAGGATCATATAGGTTTCAAGTGTACATTGTATGCCCACCACCTATGGTCAAACCATCTTCTGTCACTATATATTAGGGCCCCCTTCACCCCACACTTCCTTCATCCCCTTCCCTCTGGGAACCACCACATTGTTGTCTGTGCCCACAAGTTTCAGTTTTATATCCCACATACGAGTGAAATCATATGGTTCTTTGTTTTTTTCTGACTGATTTAGCATGATACTCTCAATGTCCATCTATGTTGTCACAAATGGCAGTATTTCATCTTTCTTATGACTGACTAGTGTTCCATTGTATATATGTACCACATCTTCTTTATCCAGTCCTCCATTGAAGGACATTTTGGTTGTCTCCATGTCTTGGCCACCACAAATAATACTGCAATGTGCATAGGGGTGCATATATCTTTGCAAATACATGTTTTTGAGTTTGTCAGTTAATTACCCAGGAGAGAGATCACCAGGTCATATGGTAACTGTATTCTTAATTTTTGAGGAGCCACCAGACTTTTCTGTAGTGGCTGTACCTACATTCCAACTCTCAGTGAATGGGTGTTCCCTTTTCTCCACAACCTCTCCAACACTGGTTATCACTTGTCTTGTTGATAATAGCCATTCCAACAGGGTGAGGTGGTATCTCATGGTAGTTTTGCTTCATCTCCCCAATAGCTATGATACAATAGCTATTGTTTCATATATCTGTTTGCCATTTGTATGTCTTCTTGGGAGAGACGTCTGTTCAGGTCCTCTGCCCATATTCAGGCATGACTTTTAAAGATAGTGGAAAGATATCCATGGAACATGAGTTGGCAATTCACCAACTTAGAATTACTCTAACCAGCCACAACATAAAGGCTTTGGACACAGTTGTGTGCTGACTTAATCAGAGAGGCAATATTGTTGTTGATATTTTGTTTGGAAGATCTATCTATTGTTCACAGTGCAGTGTTAAAGTCTCCTACTATAAGTGTGTTGCTGTCTGTATCTTTCTTGAAGTCCTCCAAGATTTTCCTTATATATTTGGGTGCTCCTATGTTGTGTGCATATATGTTTATAGCATTTATGTCTTCTTGATGGATTCTTCCCTTGAGTATATGAAGTGTCTTTCTGTGTCTCTTTTTCTATTGTTGGTTTCGAAGTCTATTCGGTGTGATACAAGTATTGCTACCCCAGCCTTTTTTTTCCCTGACCATTTGCTTGGAATATTTTTTTTCCAGCCCTTTACTTTCAGTCTCTGTAGGTCTTTTGTTCTGAGGTAGGTCTCTTGTAGGCAGCATATGTGTGGGTCATGCTTTCTTATCCATTCAGCTACCTTATGTCTTTTGATTGCAACACTTAATCCATTTACATTTAAGATTATTATTGATAGGTACTCCCTTTGTACCTGTGTTCCTCTCTCTCTCACTGTGTTTTTTCCTCTTCTTAAAGCAGTCCGTTTAGCATATCACATAGTGCTGGCTTGGTGGAGGTGTGTTCTTTTAGACTTCTTTTGTCCTGGAAGCTCCTTATTTCACTTTCCATTTTAATTGAGAGCCTTGCTGGATAAAGTAGTCTTGGTTGCAGGCCTTTGCTTTTTGTTACTTGGAATTTTAAGTCAACCTTTGTAATGAATTGACTTCAGCTGTTAGATAGATAGATAGATAGATAGATAGATAGATATAAAGTACTTTGCATAATGCTGGGCACATGGTATGTTCTTAGTAACTTTATTTGTGGGTAAACTAATGAACTTATATAACTTATTATCATTTCTAGGCAAAGACCTTTTTAATAATGGAGGAAATGGTCTGAACTTACTGGATCAGGAGGAAATAATTTTAAAGCTATACCTTAGAAAGTGGAGGCAAAGGTAGATAACATCAACACTAAATTAGCTGTTAGAGCTCTTTTTTAATTTCATAATACAGCCCAAAGTACTTAGCCCTACTAGCTAATGTGAAATAATACTCCCTATTCTCACCTTTTTTTCTATGTTAAATTCAATAAAGAAATTAATGTAACTTTAAAAAAGATGATAGTCCCAAGCACAGATCTTCACAATTTCCCTTCAGAGAAAATAGTGTAATGATCCCCATATTTCAGTGTATTTCACTGTTAGGCACTCTGACATAGCAGAACCTGACCCATCTGCCTTGAAAGCCCATGAACAGCACCTCTCCTCAACTCTCACAGTTGGTAGCCTTTCTTGATACCACTCCTTAAGCGCCTACTCATTACATGCCTGGCTGTGGCCACTGGCAAAGAGAGGGGAGAATCAGTGCCTATGACCCCTAGTGAGCAAACTAGTCTCTTCTACCCTTACTCCTGGAACATTTCTGTTGTTTGCCTCTTCTCATCGTGACCCCTTACCGGTTCTGTGGTTTATCTCTGTGGGAAAATGTTCTTATCCTTGCTGAATGGTGGCATCTACAAAATCCCCAACAGGAAGTTACCTGGCAGTGGAATCTGTAACTTGTTTGGGGTAGAGGGGTATGCTAAGCCAAAGAGTCCTTGAATGACACCACCTAGTGTTACCTAGAAAAATTCTTTTACACCACCCAAGGGCCATCACCTGGAGACACTCTGGGTAGCTCAACTTTTTTAGTTTGGGAATTCCCTGATTAGGAAACTTCTTTGTCCCTTAAAGAATGTGAATTCCAGCCTCATGTGGCTTAATCATCAGTTCCAAGGTCCCTTTCATCACTTCTCAGGCATTCCTGAGGTGCCTCATAGAAATCAGACACTTGGCCGCTTTCTCTCTCCCTGCACCATGGAATCCTGCTACATTTGCATATTAATTATTTGATATTGGTATAAGCTAAATTAATTAAAGCCAGTTGATAATTGGTTGGAAATCAATGTAAAACAGTTATGAAATGGTACATCAGTTTTATCAATACAAAATAAGATTCCATTTACAAAAAGAAATTATACAACTTTTCAGAAATGTTTATCTACTGTGAAGTGCTATACCCTGCAGCACAGGGTATTGAAGACCTTGGAGTTAGAGACCTGTGGATTTAAATGTATCACTTTTTGGCTGTGTGACCTTGGGCAGTTACCTATCCTCTCTCTATTTAAATGTCCTCATCTGTAAATGGAGATAATAATGGCCACATAAGAGGGAATACTAAGGATTAAATGAGATAATGTATGAAAAGCAGTTAGCAGAATACTTAACATTTAGTAATTTCTTCGTGTTAGCTATCAGTGATATTATAGCTAAATGAAACTAATTATCCATTTTGAGAGTAATAAGTGACCTTACAAATCTATTTTTTTAGCTACCAAATGATTTTGACATTGAATCAGCCCTACAGAAGTATCCTGTGAGATATGAAGAGAGCATGAATACTGTGTTAGTACAAGAAATGGAAAGATTTAACAAGTAAGAATCTATATCCTCAGTGATTCAGAAGGTGACCAACCAACGTTGATAAAAAGACACATTGGTGTTGACTTAAAATTTTAAGAAAAGTTTATCAAAACCCATCATTTCTTTAGAATTCTGCCCCTTTTTAAATTTATAATTTAATTGCATAACCTTTTGCCCCAGAAGTGAGAATATCTTTTATAATGTAACAATGATGATGAAAAAAGATCTGGTTAAAAATATTCACTAATCAGAATTTTTCACTAGTCCATTGCTATTCTTTTCAGGAACTAAAGATGAAATGAGCATTAATTAGGACTGTGTGTAGTCATATCTTTTGACAATTTTCTCCCATTTGACACTTACATACTTCCCTTTTCTTTCTGAGTACAACCTAAGTTGATTAGATACTTCATGATAGCAGACAAATTATTTGCTTTGATATATTTTAATTGAATTTCCTACAATTCACTACTGACTTAAAGAATGGAGACTGTTTTGGTCATGAATTTCTAAAGTGTTTCCAAGTTTATCTGGGTTTCTAGACTTGTTTTAAAACACATTAAAAAACTATATTAAAAAACTATAATGCCTTCAGTATTTCATAAGAGCATATGAACATATATGTGTATGTGCATGCATGTGTACACATGTGTGTGAACATGTGTGAACATATGTGTGTCTATATGCACACATACATATATCTAAAATAACGTATTATCCTTCAGTTGCTTAGGTCTCTAGACTAAAACCCTCACAACAGGTATATTTATGGTGTTCTTAGCAGTTTAGGCCTAAGTGGGAACCAAAGTATTTGGAAGTGCATAAAGGAATATGTACTTTATGCTTTGAGGCAGTGTTTCCTCACTTTCAGCCATTGCATAACACTTGTACAACTTTTTCCACATTTTAAAGTCACCTGTAACATTATTTACATAATATTTTTCCATAAATCATTCTTTGTTTAAATTACCCTGGTCCTAAACAATAACACCTAGAAAGCTAGCTGTATTATTTACTATATTTAAAAATGTTATCATGTCCATTTTGCATAACTTTTGATCACCCATTCTTTTGATATAATTTTGACCTGAAAAAAATAATTAGCTACAAGGCTGTTTATGGTAGTATGTTTTGAATGGCCAAATAAGAAGTCTAAATGTCAACTAATGGTCAGTTGTTGGTTATGTGAAATCAATTATTTTTGTACAATGAAATTCTATGCAGCCATCAATAATGGTGTTATACAAATATGTCCATCAGTGTTGTTGAGTAAAATAGTACATACCAAAAATCCACTTTTATTTTTATTTTTTCATTAAGACTTTGAACAGTTTTTCTTGTGCTTTTTTTTTTCTTCTTCTGTTCATTTTGGATAGTTTCTAGTGCTATATCTTCAGGTTCATTAATCTTTTCTTTTGCAATGTAAAATCTGATTTTAATCTTATCTAGTGATGTTTTCACTTCAGACACTGTATTTTTCATCTCTGGAAATGCAATTTGGATCTTTAAAAAGTATCTTCTATTTCTCTACTTAATTTTTGAGCAAATAAAATATATCTTTTTTATTTTTAAGTTTTTTTAAAAATTTATTGTTTAGGCTATTACAGTTGTCTCAGTTTTCCCCCTTTAAAAAATACATTTTTAGGAAAAAGTGAGAAAAGTTGTAAACTAAAATATTAAATGGATTAACCATGGCTGATGAGATTATGGTTCATTTGTACTTGTTACATTGTGGCTTTTTAACTTCAAAATTTCCTCCAATAAACAAACATTAATTGTGTAATAAAAATTAATATTTTAAGGAATAAGGGATTTCAGTAAATTAAAATACAACCATATAGTCCCAATCAACAGCTAGTAAAATTTGTGTTGTAGATTTATATTTATTGCTATGAAAGATGGTCATCACACATCATTGAGTGAAAATTGTACATTACAAAACAGTGCATGTACTATAATCTCTTTTTATTTAAAAGTAAAAATATGCCTATATGCTTAGAAAATAACAGAGATTACAAAATAAAATATTCAGAATGCTTTAAAAGTGCTTATTATTAAAATGAAAAATGTTCATTTAAGTATAACCTAAAATTACCTTACATTACTGAGTGCAGGTGACTATACTTTGGGAAATAACCTCATTAAGGTGAGTGAGATTCCTACTGTTTCTTCTGAAAAGGCTCCATGATGAGATTTACTTCATGTATATGTTGATGACATAATTTCTTTTCTTGCAGTTTAATTAAAACTATACGTAATACTCTACGGGATCTTGAAAAAGCTATTAAGGGTGTGGTTGTAATGGATTCTGCATTGGAGGCACTCTCTGGCAGTTTGCTTGTTGGAAAAGTTCCAGAAATATGGGCCAAACGATCATACCCAAGTCTTAAGCCCTTAGGAAGTTACATCACAGATTTTCTAGCCCGGTTGAGCTTTCTACAGGTAAGACTATATATATAATGGGAGACATTAGAAATTGGCTATGGTCACCTGAGGTCTCTGAATTTAATGGAATGTGATTTAGTCATTTCCTGATAATCTAATCAAAATTTTAGAATATTGCAAATTGCACACATTCAAAGTATTGAGAATTAAAATTTTGCTTTACTCAAACCCAAGTAATATGTGACATTTATATTTTTGAAGATTCTGTGTTCATGGTTCAAACATGGTCTTATGATTTTAATACCGGTGATAAATCACAAAAAGAGCCTGAGGCTTGGATTTATCAATGATAGGCTATTGTCTTAAAAATCAGTTGCTTCTCAGCTCTTATCTCATAAAACTAGGGAAAAGATGAGTGCTTTGAAATCCTGTTCCCCATTCCTACCCATCAAGCTCACTCACCCCGGACACACACATGAGGATGTTCAGAGCAGGAAAGCAAGCACAGGGCAAGCCACTATTTTTCCATCCTCACTCCTCAGCTTGCCTCAGTGGTTGGTATCTATGTAGGGATGGGGGTGGAGAGAGACCCAGAAATACTTTTTGGAAACTCACATAGGTAATGACCTTTCAGTATTCAGTTGCCGTTTTATTACATAAAGGCTTATTTATTTCACTGTACCAATTTATCATAAAATATCCAGTGCATGTGGAGGGACATGCTTTCTCATACGTCTCTCTTTTTTTGTGGTCAACCTTTTCTTATTGTTTCAATTTAAGTTTCTTAGATTATTTATTAGTGAGCTTGTACTTCTTTTGGTATGTGTGCTTGCCATTTGTATATTCTTCTATAAATTTTCCAGGCCACTTTTATTTTGCACTTACTTTTAAAATTTTAATTTATAGTAGGTTTTGTACAGATTATACATTTAACAAAAGAAACATTATAGAATTTTTAAGGTTTAAGTGATTACACTGTAGAAGATTCACCACTTACTAGCCTCAATTTCTTTATTTATAAAATGGACTCTTTTATTTCATAGGGTAAGTCTATGGTATGTGGTAAGTATTCAGTAAATTGGACTACTCTTTTGTAAAATCAGAAATTGTTGAATTTTTATCAAATGCCTTCTCTGCATGTATTGCTAGTGATGTCATTTTTTATCTCCTGTAGGTCATTATTGCATTGAATTATATCACTACATTTCCAAATGTAAAACCATCATTGTGTTCCTAGAAAAACCCCTCTTGGTTGGTGGTGTCTTATGCTTTAATTGATTCATTTGTATATTTTTAGGGCTTTTTAAAAAAAATTTATTTATTTTTACAGAGGGGGAGGGAGAGAGAAAGAAAGGGAGAGAAACATCAGTGTGTGGTTGCCTCTCAAGTGTCCCCCACTGGGGACCTGGCCTGCAACCCAGGCATGTGCCCTGACTGGGAATCAAACCAGTGGCCCTTTGCTTCACAGTCTGGTACTCCATCCACTGAACCACAGCAGCCCAGGGTATTTTTAGGACTTTTGTTATGCATTATCTATTTATCCTCCAGAAAAATTATTCAATTTTTCCTCATCAATAGTGATTATGAGTACCTGTTCCTCAGTAATTAGTGTTCATTTTTGTCCTTGCTAATTAGATAAGTGAGTGTGTATACACCTGGGTGATTACTAGCCATATCTATAACATATTTTTTACTTCTTCCTATATGTACTGGCCTCTTTCTGTCCCTTATGCAAAGCAGCCTTCCCTTGCCACGATTTTGCTTTTTTTCATACACCAATTATTTCCCAAACTTTTCTGGAACTTTTATTGGAGCTGTTTGCATTTCAATATACTGCTTTGCTCCTGAAGGGTTTGGTGAGTCTTTGGCTTAATTCCCCAGAGGAGTCCTGGCATGGAGCCAGCTGGAACAGTCTCCAGAACAAATTCAATTTGTTGTTGTTAATATAAATTCACATCAAACTCTCTACTTTCTGAAATTTGGACGTCCCTTTGAAATCATTCCATTTGAATGAGTAAGAAAGGTCTCCAGGGATCCCTCTCCTATCTCGGGAGTTACTCACCAGAGACCCCTGTGATAGGTGAAGATCCGCAAAATAGCAGTGTTACATTTGTTTTATTATTTATATATTTTTAAGGCTTTATATACCCTTCCCATACTTCTATAAACCTTTCCCACTCTCTTACTAACCTTTCCCACACTCTTATAAACACTTCATGTGCTCTTAAACACTTTCTACACTGTTAAACCTATGTAATTTTAACAACATATAAAAGTTCTATATACGTGAGTTTTAAAGCCTGTGATACATTGAAGCTGCAATAAGTGAACCGAGATATAGCAAGGGATTACTGTAACTCATTATTGAGCCTCTTTATTACCCTCTAATACAAATCTTCCCCTGAATGGATCTCTCCCATTGTCCTCTTACCCTTACAGAAGCTACACAATTTTCTCATCATCTTTCTTTCTCTTGGACTTTTGACTGCACCTCCTAATCATTCTTAGAGTTGACAGATTAAGCAAATGAGTCAGCCAGTTTTCTATCCTTTTCTCATTTCTCTTCCATTGTTCACTCTATTTATCTTCTCCTTCCTGTGCCTTTTTAAAAAAAGCTTTCTCACACATTGGCAGAAATCTCATATTAAATCCAGGATCTAGCATTATCTGTGTGAATTTGAGCAAGATATTCATCTTTCTGGACCCATCTTTCTGGAACCAGTTTTCCTCCCATCTTACAGATGGGAGGAAAATACCTAACTCATCGAATTATTTTGTGGATTAATTGAGGTGGTAATTGTAAAGCTCTTAGCACAGTGCTTGGTGTGTACTCAGCACTCAGTTAATCGTAGCTAGTTCAGAGATTGTATAAAAGTAGCTGACCCAGATACTCATGGCGTTCTTGGCTAAATGAAGCCCTGATGTAAGTAAGGGTATTTTCTAAACCCTTTCCTTTTGGGTTCTTCTAGCTTTCTTGTGTGAGGTGCTGCTTCTGCCTGGCTTCTGCCCTTATCACTCCATCTTTTTCTCTATTACTTCTTGATCTGATACCTTCTAATATCTGTAGCAGTGGCTTGTTTTAATATCTCTAGCAGTGGTTTGTTCTCTTCCTCCCAGGAAGCAAAGCTGGCTTCTTCCCATAGTGTGTGGCTCTTTCAGAGACAGAGTTCATTTTATTGATTCATCTGTTTGTTCAAAAAATGTGAATTGAGACTCTACTTTGTCAAAAGTACCTTATTGTTGGACAAAGTTGCCAAGGTGCCTACAAGTTGCCAGTAGCCTATAGGTAGATAGCCTATGTATCTAAGAAAAAACTATTTCAGTATGGTAACAGACATGTCATAAAAGACCAACATAAGAAATGCTCTGGAAACTCAAAGAAGGAAGAAAGTTCTTTTAGCTCAGAAAGCAGAGTTTGTTTATTGGATGAGATAGCATTTGAACTGGGTCTAAACGATGAATGGATTGGGATACTGCAAAAAAAAGGTAGAAGACTTAGAGAAATAGCTGTGGCATTATATAATTAAAGATAGATTCTATTGTGAAAATCCTGACACAAGCAAGA
This sequence comes from Sturnira hondurensis, assembly GCF_014824575.4. NCBI lineage: Eukaryota > Metazoa > Chordata > Mammalia > Chiroptera > Phyllostomidae > Sturnira > Sturnira hondurensis. Next base: position 3,956,924 of record NW_028075471.1, on the reverse strand, counting down.
ACAAAGTTTGTTCCTTTCTATAAGTGGAAAATCCAGGTGAAAAAGTGGCCCCAGACAGGATTTGAGCTGGGGTGCAAACATGGTTACCTGTTCTTGGCTTCTTACACTTCATCCCTTGGCTCCATTCTCTGTGAGTTAAGTATTCTCCGTTGGATTTTTGTCTGATAGGAGCAAGATAGCAAAAGTAGCTCTAGCCTCACATCCACACAGCTTCAAAGAGTTGAGAGTGAGTCTTTTCCCCAAAAGGCCCTTCAAAAGTCTCAGCATTTCTGGCTTTGATTGGGTCACATGTCCTTTCTGGAACCACTCATTGTGACAGGGGGTGCGATTGGATAGGCATGAATCACATGCCCACTCCAGGAGGTGTAATACCACCACCAGAAGTGCTTGTATGGAGGGGGTAAGAGAGTTAATGTTGTTAGTCCTCCAGGAAGACACAAGAGTAGTTTCACTTTGAGATAAGCAGAAAAAACAACAGATGTCCACTCAGTACAGAGAAGAGGCCTGCAAATAGTGCATTCTGGTTAGAATGTAAGATGCTTGAAAGGGAATTAAAAAGGAGAGAGCTAGAAATACAACTTGGGGCCAGATTGTGAAGTGTCTTGAACAGGAGACTAAAGTAAGTGTACTCTCTAATATGGCGGGGTAGTAGGAGATCATTAAAGAATCATTCAAGGTGCTAGACCTGAACCAAACGGTGCGTGGTGAAGTGTACTCTGGCAGCAGTATTACAGATGTATTGAACAGAGAGAGAAGAAGCAAGAAGAGGTGCACATAGATGCAGAAAGAAGACCATAAACATCTAAACTGGAATGGGGCAGTGGGCAAGGAGTCTGGGAGGTTAAGAAGGTTAAGTAACTGAAATCAACACATTAGGGCTATAGTTAGCTGATGGGTGATATTTCTGAAGATGGGTGCTTTTGAGTGGGATTAGGTCGTACAATAAGTCTAAATAATTTACATTTGGCTTTTTGAAGAAAACTTGAATCTTTCAAACTTTGTTTTATTCAGGTTAATGCTAAAAGTGAGTTCAAATTTTCCAAGAAGAGTAACTAGAAGGGAAAAGAAGTAGGAGGGCCAGGATAGGTTATGGGTTTGGTGTTGGGAAAGAGAGCCATGTGATGGAAAGTTGCGGGCAACACACATGAAACCCAGAATCAGGGACTGTGTGTCAGGTGAGACTTGTGTAAATTGAACAAATGAACATAATGTGTTTTGGTTTTCCTTTATAGGACTGGTATAATTCAGGAACACCTTGTGTATTTTGGCTGTCTGGTTTCTTTTTCACCCAAGCCTTTTTAACTGGAGCTATGCAGAATTATGCCAGAAAATATACCATCCCAATTGATTTACTAGGATATGAATTTGAGGTATAGTAACTCCTTAATCTCCACAGTATATGATTACATCATCATGTATTTAAGCAAGCAGGATATGCAGAGTTCATATTTTTATAGCACATTTTATACAATTTGACTTTTCATTCTTTGAGTGTCACAATGAAAGTCTATAGTATTTGCCTTACTTTACCTGTCATAGAGCTTTTATATATCTCGATATTGAGTTCAAATGACCCAGGAGCATTTGAAACCTTGCTCCCTGGCGTATGTAAGTTGTCAGTTTTGGGCTCAAACAAACTCATAAAAATTGTCTTTTAAAAAACCTAATGCTGCTCTTCTATTTTAACAAACTTTAATGTAAAGTACAGTAAAACCCGATAGAATGCTTCAAAAAGAACTGTTTTGTACATTTTTATATTTACATTTTACTGAAACATTTACAGTTTAGGAAGCTATAAGATTGTGGAGTTTCCCAGAATGTGTTGTGAAGATTTAGCTGATGTTTTCTTTATGACACTGAAGTTTTCTGGGGAGGAGATAATTACCAGCGTGTGCCTCTACCCTCAGGTTATTCCTTCTGATACATCTGAGACAGCACCAGAAGATGGCGTCTATATCCATGGGCTGTATCTTGATGGCGCACGCTGGGACAGAACAAGGTCTGTCCTTTCCACTGGAAGACCTCTTCGATTGTAGCTAAATCTTAGGGCAGAGAAGCTGATTGCTGCCTTTTCCCCCCTCAATCAAAATGCCTTTTCTAGGGAATATGTCAAGTAATTAATAATATCAGAATTCTTGCTATAAATCATTATGCAGATTGGGACAAGTTATGAGTGAGTAAGATACATGATACATGATAGATACATATTTAAAATAAATACTGAATTTCCAACTTAGGAAACTAAGCAATGCTATTTTTAGGTCCTGAATAATTTTTAGTTAATATTTCAGTGGTCTTACTTAACAGTTAATGGATATCACTTTCCTCCTTCTTTTGTTTTATAGGTTGCCTTCCATTTTGTAGCACCTAGGAGCACCTAACTTTTAAATAATTTATAGTTATAGTAGATTTTCTGTTTCTACTGGTGAATGGAAAACTTCTTGTATTTTGATGACATGATAGATACATATTTAAAATAAATACTGAATTTCCAACTTAGGAAACTAAGCAATGCTATTTCTATTTACAGTATATAGGGGTGGGAGAGGAAGGGAGAAAATATTTCCCTTGGAGCCTGCTCCTTACTCATCCATTAATAAGCCTCTTCCCTTATGTCCCAAGTCAGGGTTAGACTTTGCTCTCAAGGAAAGCTTAAAAGCCAAGGCATGCAAAATCACTTAAGAAGGAACAAGAAAGTGGTTCTATAGAGATAATTTATTCTAAGACAGGCTAGCTATGAGAAGACTTGGATGTATATAGTTTATTTGATTATTTTTCTTTTTCATCACTCTACTGGGTGATGAAATTTCTCTGAACTTACTTTTCTTTGTATATACATTTATCTTTTTCTTCCTTTCTTCCCTCCTTTCAAACAGATAAGCAAACAAACAATGTAGCATAGGAGAAAGAAACCACATTTTTGGATAGGCAGATCTATGTTTGAATGCTGACACTGGCATTTAAGAGCTGTGTTACTATTAGAAAACTGCTCAACCTCTCTGAGCCTCCACTCTTTATGTGTGAAATAGGAATGCGGACAAGATTATTGTGAGGGTCAAATGTTATAGCTCAGTGTCTACCTCATGGGCGGTACTTTAAAAATGTCAAGAATTGACATTTGTCCACTGTTTGTACATGTAGCCTTTCCATACTTTTGTTTCAATTCTTCATTGCCTCTCCCTTGGGTTTGATTTTGTTGTTGTCATTGTTCTTTCTTTTCTTTTACACTTCTTTTTCTGCTATCTCTGGTTCTCTCTTATAGTAACTATCCAAGTAGCAATTTCTAAGAAGAAATTTTCATCTTATATCTAATAAATATCTCCCAATTTCTCTTCACAGTGGATTACTTGCTGAACCATATCCCAAACTTCTGTTTGACCTGATGCCTATCATATGGATAAAACCAAGTAAATATACTTCTAACAAAATTTCTTAGAGTTTTAGGGAGGATAATGATAGATATTTTTAACTGTTCCCCCAAATAAGTCTCTGCTCAAACATATCAGAATTTTGTCCAATTACAATAAGTAGAGATAATGTTTACACTGGAAATATATGGTTCCCCCTTTTGTGCTGCATTTACATTATTTTAGGAATATCACTCTGCCTCTTTCTTGCTCTTACCCCTTGGGATATAACATTTTCTCTGCCTCTCCCCTACCCCTCTACTTTTCAGAGTGCAGAGCTTCCCATCAATATTTTGGTTCTCCAGTGCCTTTCTTTGCCTCTCAGAGACACAAATAGAGTTCTTTGGCTATGAAAAATGCCCAGGCCCGGGAGCCAGCCAGGTGCCCCAAAGCCACATGGGGTGCAGGTGCAGGCCACTTCTGCTCCCTTGGGAAAGCAACTTGCTGCTTCCCTCCTGCTATCATCATTTTCTGCAAGTCTGAACAAATGAAATTCATTCTTTTGTTTTCTTTTTTCCTCTAATTTTTTATTCCCAAGTAATTGCAAGTGAAAAAAAAAGATTTACAAATCACCCGTAATCACTACCCATTCCATTAAGAATTTTTATTCTTAATGCAATTCAATTTATAACTATGAGAAATGTGACCTTAGTTTAGAAAGACTCCTAATATCTCATCCCTAACTTTTCAAGGGTTGTAAATAAGTTCTTTTTGTGAGTAGGAATTGGTGTGGTTTTTCTTATAATAATCTGCTGTGGTTTTTCTTACAATAATTCAGACTGAATGGCTATTGTATGACAATCTAAGGAAAAGAGGTCAGTGCCCCTGACTAAGTAGTAAGGTATTGCATGTTATAAAAATTCTTGCAGTATACAGGTTGAAAATCACTGCTCTATTGCCATGTAAGGTTACATATACACAGGTCACTACCACAGCAAATAGTAACTTCAACTTCTAATTTAGGGCTTCCTGTTTTAGAGTTCTAAGCAGTTGTTTCCTTTTTTTGCATTTCCCCCATTACCTATGCCGCATTTTATTCCTTCTTCCCTACCTTCTCCTTCTCATACTCCTTCTCTCCCAAGTCCACTTCAGTGTTTTCTTCCCTAGTAAGTAAACTGGGCCTTAAAATCAATTCCTGTCCTCTAGACCTACAATCATGAACCATATTAAATCACTTCCTTATTTCATAACTCTACTTAGTATAAAAACTTTTTTAAAACACCAACTTACAAGTATTCAAATATTATAACCATAATCTAAGATTTCATACTTGCCACTTTATTACAAAATAGTTGTTCTTTTAATACCACTGCCTGTTTTCCCTTTACCAAATGAATGTGTTTCTTTTGTTTTTGTGTTTTTTTCAAGCTAAAAAGTCTGAGATTGTGAAGTCGAATGCCTACATTTGCCCCCTCTACAAGACAAGTGAACGGAAAGGAACTCTTTCCACTACAGGACATTCTACTAACTTTGTCATTGCAATGTTGTTAAAAACAGACCAACCCACTCAACACTGGATTAAGCGCGGGGTTGCTTTGCTTTGTCAGTTGGATGACTAAACTGGACAAATTTAAGAAAACATCTGAAGTGTAAAAAAAAAAAACCAGTGTCTTCACTCACTTCAAGATATACATATTTATTTTATATATATATATATAAAATAAAACTAAGTACCTTGGTAACATTCTTAAGTTGTCTTTTTGAAAAGTCTTTGCATTGTCGCCCTCCCTGATGTATCATTCTTGATTGGATTGCAGCCTTCTCTTTTTTTTTAATATATTGTATTGATTATGCTATTATAGTCATCCCATTTTCTTCTCCTCTTTTTCCCCTCCATCCTGTACCCCACCTCCCACTGTTATTCTTCCACCTTACTTCATGTCCCTGGGTCCTACCTATAAGTTCTTTGGCTTCTCCATTTCCCATACTATTCCTAACCTACCCCTGTCTATTTCATACCTACCATTTATGCTACTTATTCCCTGTATTTTTCCTCCATTTTCCCCCCTTCCCCTCCCCACTGATAACCCTCCATGTGATCTCTATTTCTGTGAATCTGTTCCTATTCTAGTTGTTTGCTTGGTTCAATTTTGTTTTTGTTTTTTAGATTTGGTTGTTGAATAGTTGTTTGTTCTCATTTCACAATTTGTATTTTTGATCTTCTTCTTTTTCTTAGGTAAGTCCCTTTAACATTTCATATAATAAGAGCTTGATGATGGTAAACTTCTTTAACTTGACCTTATCTGGGAAGCACTTTATCTACCCTTCCATTCTAAATGATAGCTTTGCTGGATAAAGTAATCTTGGATATAGGTCCTTGCCTTCCATGAGTTTGAATACTTCTTTCCAGCCCCTTCTTGCCTGCAAGGTTTCTTTTGAGAAATCAGCTGATAGTCTAATGGGAACTCCTTTGTAGGTAACTGTCTCCTTTTCTCCTGCTGCTTTTAAGATTCTCTCCTTATCTTTAATCTTGGGTAATGTAATTATGATGTGCCTTGGTGTTTTCTTCCTTGGGTCCAACCTTTTTCAGAGACTCTGAGTGTCCTGGACATCCTGGAAGTCTATTTCCTTCACCGCATTGGGGAAGTTCTCCTTCAATATGTTTTCAAATAAGTTTTCCATTTCTTGCTCTTCCTTTTCTTCTGACACCCCTATGATTTGGATGTTGGAATGGTTAGAGTTGTCCCAAGGGTTCCTGAGCCTCTCCTCATTTTTTGAATTCTTATTTCTTCATTCTGTTCTGGTTGAAAGTTTGTTTCTTCCTTCTGGTCCAAACCGTTGATTTGGTTGCTGGTTTTTTTCCTTTCACTGTTGGTTCCCTTTATTTCACTTTGCGTAACCTTCACTTCTTCCTGTGTTTTGTGACCATACTCAACCATTTCTGTGAGCATCCTTATTATCAGTGTTTTCAACTGTGCACCTGTAAGGTTGTCTATCTCTTCACCACTTAGTTGTATTTTTCTGGAGCTTTAATCTGTTCTTTCATTTGGAATATTTTTTTTGTCTTGCCACACCTGTTACAAGGTAGTATGCGGCAGAGCCTTAGGTGTTTTCAAGGGCAGGGCAACCCTGCCCTGCCTGCTTTGCAGTGCTATATGTGGGGGAGGGGTCCAAGATGGAATAATGCCACTTGCTCAAATCTGGGCCAGTTTCAGTCACTTCCTCCACTACCAACAAGCAAATTGGGCCCTTCTGGTGCTGATTCCATGTGGATGGGTTTGTGTATGGTGTAGGGCCCTCTGGGTCTCCAATGAACTCTCCTATGAGGCTGGGAGTTTGTCCCACTGCCACAACCCCCACAAGTTTTTCCAGTCAAAGGTTTTGAGGCTTTATTTCCCAGTCCTGGAACCCTGGGTCCTGCAGTTTGTCTTGCTCCCCAGTTGTTCCTTTCACTTTATCTGAGTGCAAATGTGGGACCACTGGGTCGACCAGCTACCACCTTGCTGTGAGTCCTTTCTGCCCCTCCTACTGGTCTGGATCAATATTTTTTCTTTAACTCCTTGGTTGTTGGACTTTCATACAGTTTGCTTTTCTGGAACTTCTGGTTATTTTTTTGTTTTTAAATTTGTTGTTTTCCTTCTTTTGGTTGTGCGAGGAGGCAGTGTATCTACTTACACCTCCATCTTGGAATGCAGCCTTCTAAATGGACTCTTGAAATTGTAGACACCTGTGGGAGGAAACATAAAAGAAATGTTTCTTTGAAGCACATAAAAAAATTTTGGAAACTTTTATTCGGTTCTTTTTTTAAAATTAGATATATATGTGAAAAACAGATTTGGGGAGAATAACTGGGTAAAATTAACTCATATTAGAAAACATCTCTTTTTACAAGTATCAAGTCATATCTTTAGCTCCAGTAATAGTTTACTTGCTGCTCACCTACCTGTAGTGATTATACACACCTGTCTAAAATACATAAATAAATATTAAATAAGGAAAATATTACAACAATTCCAAAACTCAACCCCTTATGTTATACTTTAAAACATCAGTTCCATTTCTCAAAATATCCCTATGACAAGGAAGGGAACCTCAAAGCAGTGAACTGGACATACAAAGGCAGTAAGATGGCTGGAAGTTGATCCTACACACCTGAGGTGATTTTCATATTTCATTATAAATGCCAAGTGGTCTTGTTATTTTTGATAGTTAATATTCTTATTTACTATGCATTCATAATATTAGTGTACATTAACAGCTTAAAATATTGCAGTTAAAATTATAGTCAAAATTTTATTATCTTGTGTGGAGTTAATTCCCCCCTTTGGAGTCCCAGGATACTTTAGGTTGCAGCTCTGTAATCCAAAGAAAGTGTAGGTACAGCTATCCAGCGAATCACAATTGTTGATTTTCACTTTCAAAATTTTGATCTGAGCAAAATGTTTGGCCTCTCTTAAGTGGAAAACTGATTCTGGTTTGCAGTGGCTATGTTCATGAGTCTTAAGAGAATGAATTCACTTCACATGGATAAACCCCTGAAATAAAAGTATTTTATTTTGTCCCTGAAATAAAATGTTTAATTCTTTAAATTTGATAAATGTGGCGGTGAAGAAAAGAGATCGTGTTTCCAAACAGAGCTAAACCACATGTAAAAAAAATGAGAATGTGCCAGAGTGTCTTATGATCAAGTATTTATAGAAAAGCTATTAATGGAATCGTCAGTACTGGGGAGTGGAGATCCTAAATATAAATGAAAATTCCAACGTGCTAATCTTCAACAACAAAAACTTCAGTGCTGTCCTAAAGGTGATAACAAAAGGTAAAAAGTCTTTGGTATGTAATCAGATTTATTCTATGCTGAAATGGAAATTTTTTAAAAATACAATTGAGCTGTTTCCTACCAAAATACATTGCTTTTTTACTATCATTCTTCCTATTTTATTGTATTGTGAGAGTACATGTATTCCTCTGACATGTTTATTTTTAATATTTGCTAACTAAATAATATTTTTTTCTAGCATAACATTAACTGTGTGTAGGAAAGATGTTTTAGGGGTGAGTGCTACAATTACTGAGAAAAACTCATGAGCCAAGTCTAAAATAGATCAATATGATCTATTTCCAAAGTTACAATGGTACTGACCTAGGTTTCATATGAAAGGATGTTTTTCCTGAATAAACTTTAAGTAAATGGTTACTCATGGAAATTTCTAATTTATGTTGAATCTGGGACAGTTCAGAAAACTTTTAAGCTCATAAAAAATGTTTAAATGAATATCTTGTTTTCTAAATTTTGCATTATCTTTATCAGTCCTATCAATTTTGTAGTTTTCTGAATTCCACTTATAATTTTAAGCAGTTGAGAATCTGTTTTTACAACTAGAAAAATATTTTTAATTCATTCTGACTTTAGAGTAAATCTGTAGATGTTTCACATGGACAATTACACCAGTGACGAAGACATAGATGATGACTTTGATACTCAGTTCATCATTCATCAGAGTTTACAGGATGTTCACAAGCCAAGAACTACACAGCAGGCACCTGAGGATGAGAGGTAATGGTATCTCATTGGCAATGCAGTATAAGTAGTCAGCAGATGAGACTTGTCATCATCCTGACCCTAGTTTTCTGACCCCAAAACAGGAGAGAGGGTCAGAATTAAGGAGCTGCCCATATATATAAAATATCTACAAGACTTGATGCTTCACAAGACAGAAAAAAAATTGGAAATAATTCACAATTTAATTGGGCAGTAAAGAAAACAGTTGAAGGAGTTTATCAGCAAGTCAGGGTGAGGAGATGCAGACTGAAAATCAGAAAGAAGAAATACATGAGAACATGAGAGGCTAGAGAACTCAAGAATGTTGTCTTTGGGGAGCCAAGGAAATGCATAAATACAACTAAGACACATAGGAAGTTATCTTCAACTTTAGTGGGGTGGGTGGATTTAAGTCCAGTCTTTAATCTGCTCAAAACAAAAGGAAGAATTATATAAACTTAAACCCAGAAGAAACTAACTAACTTCTTCTGAAGAGTGTGGATTCAAAGTTCTGCAATGACTACACAGAAAGAATCCCGTGGGTCCCACAATGTTGTTAGGAAATTGCCTTGGGGACAGGCTGTCCACAGCCAAATCCACCTTGTCAATGTTCTCTGGCTGATCAGCAACCTCAGCTCTCTAGGAGTTATTCTTGTTTTTCAGGAGTGATGAACCCTGTTTGCTGTGGTAGTGACCTGTGTATATGTAACCTTACATGGCAATAGAGCAGTGATTTTCAACCTGTGTACTGCAAGAATTTTTATAACGTGTAATACCTTACTACTTAGTCAGGGGCACTGACCTCTTTTCCTTAGATTGTCATGCAATAGCCATTCAGTATGAATGCCCTGTCTTGAGCCATACGTATATAGGTCATATAATGGAGTTGCGTCTTATTGGTCATGTCACGTAATAAGGTTGTGTCTGATTGGTTAACTCTTGGTGACAGAAGTCCTGATATACAAGACTAGCCAACGGATTTCAGTAAAAAGTCACTTTGGAACAAAAGGGGTAGATAATCACTATTATTATTTTTTATAAATCAAAATTATACCTATTTTTTCAGATTGGCAAAAATATAACATATTTTATATGCTATATGTTATATTTGTTATATTAAGTTTTTAACATATAAAATATGTTATTTTTGCCACAGAATTTTAGTAATTAAGTTTATTACTAATAAACTTATTAGCAGTTTTGAGATGAAAAGGTTGAAAATCACTGCAATTGAGAATTAAGGCTCCAAATAGAATTAAGGTTGCTATTCAACTGAATTTAAAATAAAGAGATTATGCCTGGCTGGGTACTTGGTTAGAGCATTGTCCCCAAATGCCAAGGCTGTAGGTTTGATCCCCAGTCAGGGCACATATAAGAATCAACCAATGAATGCATAAAAAAAGTAAAACAACAAATCAATGTGTCTGTTTCTGTCTCTCTCTCTAAAGTTAATTTAAAAAAATTATAAATAGATGATCCTAGATTATCCAGGTGGGCTCAGTGTACAATAAATAATAACAAGGGCTTTTTTAAAAATCTTCACCTGAGGATATGTTTATTAAGTTTAGAGAGAGAGGAAGGGAGGCTGGGAGAAATATTGATTAGAGAGAGAAACATCGATCGGTTGCCTCCTACAGCCTAGGTATTTGCCCTGACCAGAAATCAAAGCCACAATCGTTTAGTGGCTGAAACAATGCTCCAACCAACTGAGCCACTGGCCAGGGCCATCACAAGGGTCTTTAGAAATGGAAGAGGAAAGCAGAAGAGAGAGAACCTGAGAGATAGCAGGGTGAAAGGATATTGCCCAACAATGGTACCTTTGAAGGTGGAGGAAGGTGTCCATGACCCAAGACATGTGGGAGACCTCTAGAAACTGTGACACAGAAGCAGATTCTCCCCTGGGGCCCACCCACGCCTTGATTTTATCCCAGTGAAACCCATTTCATATTTCTGAACTGCACAACTGTAATAAATTTGTGTTATTTTAGACCAGTAAGTGTGTGGTAATTTCTTAAAGCAGCCATAAAAAACTAATCCAATACTAAATCTCTAAGTGTAATTTCAAAGGTTTAAGAGAGTTTTACTGACCAAATTATAAGTAGAACACATTGTCTGAGGGAATTTATTCTCTTCAAGCTGGGTTCATTGAGTAATCAAAGAAAATGGGAAGGTGATGATCTTTATTTTGTAGATTTAAAAATAATACAATATTCACAAGTGACTTTTAAAACTTCATTTTTTTGTATTTTAAATTTTTATTTATTAAATTTTAGAAAGAGAGGAAGCAAGAGAAGGAGAGAGAGAGAAACATCAATTTGTTGTTCTACTTATTAATACATTCATTGGTTGATTCTTGTATGTGCCCTGACTAGGGATTTAACCCACAACCTTGGAATATTGGACTAATGCTCTAAACCAACTGAGCTACCCAGCTGGGCCTAAAACTTTATTTTTAAATATTTTAATAAACGTAGTACTTTAAAAACTGCTAATAGTGTTTTCTGAGCACAAATTCTGGTCATTAAATTTTATCATGTGATAATGTAACATTTCAGTCCTAGGCAGGTTTGATTCAGTTCAGAAAAGATTGATTAAGGGCTTGCTGTGATTCAGGCTCGGACACAGTTCTTGCCCTAACAAGGAAAGACAGACATGGGAGAGGACTCTCCACAGAGCATACACATTAAGGGTAACTCTACATTTTATATGTATTTCTATTAAGCCTCAGTCATTGTCTCATGTAAGAGTTCATCCCTGGTTAACTACCATTGCCTTTACGCATTCCTTTTGTTTTTTTTCCTTTTGTCAAATATCTTAGTCTTTTCCTAAATTTTGGAATTACATATGTTTTTTTTCCCATGCAGCTTCCATTCCTTTTTGAGCACTGACTGTAAGAAGATAGTTGAAACAATAGAGGCAGTTAAGTACTCTCTCTATTCTAATCCCTTCAACTTGAGGTAAGAGGTAATGAGACAACTGGCAGCATTTCCCTCCAAGGTCAGGAAGCCTAGAAGCAGTTTCTCCCAGACGATGAACACTCTGGGCTCCACAACTGATTGCCAAATCTGGTGTGGCCTTTCCTGGGAGGAAATACTTCAGTACAATTTAGCAAAGAGCTCCTGGGCTTCTTGGTGGACAGAGGTATTTTTGTGTATGTGACAAGATAATGGGTAGTCACAGGCCCTGGTGGTATGGAATGCTAGATGAAGGGCCTTACGACTTGTTCGTCCTATGCCATTTAAATCTGCCTTTCAGAAAAAGTGGTGATAGAATTCTGTTGCCTTATGTACTGACCTTGATGATAGAATTCAGGAACAGCCCAGGCTGCCTTGTATGTGTGCCAAATGTGAATCTGTTCTCATTTGACTTGCTAATAGGTGAGGAAGATGCATTGTCACACTTGACCAAGTACCATTCTGCTTTTGATGAAGCAGATGAGATAGGCTGGCTTCCTCTGCATAAGGCTGCAGTGCAACTAAATAAGAACATTTTGGAAATAACCCTCAAAGGTAAGCACCCTTTATAACTCTTCTGATGCTTCTGAGAAATAAGTGTAAAACGTATCTTTATATCTTAATCTGTGTGGTCCAACGAATTTATTTCAGCTTCAAAAACCAGTGTGTGGGAGCAAACCACCCACAATGGTGAAACACCACTTTTTTTGGCTGTCAGCAATTACGTCTTAGAAAATGCCAGTTTTCTTCTTCTCAGTGGCTGCAATCCAAATGCCAAGAATCTTGAAGGCAATTCTCCTCTTATCACAGGTAATTAACACCTTGTCTCTGGAGAAGAATCTGGGCCCTGGTTCTCTTCCTTTGAAACCTGCCTGAAGCCCACATGTTTCAAAGGCAGCTTTTTGTGCATAGCTGCACCGCTGTCACTTTATCCCAACTGGCCAGACATAGGTACTTGACCTGATGCAAAATCTCTGCCCAGTTAGGAACTGATCATTTTGCCTGGTGCCTCAATTGATCCAGTTAATTCTGGTGCAAGAAATACATGAAGGGAGCAAAGCAGAAAGAGGCAGTCAATGGTCGGATAAAGATGGCAGATTGAATACAAATGCCTAATTTTGTTCCCTCCTGAATGTTCACTTAAATTATAGTTAAGTAATTGTTTTAAAGGGTTAAGATACAAAGGAATGAGAACAATAGGAGAGGAGACAGTAGCATGATTTTTTTTAATTTTTAAAGACTTTATTTTTAGAGAGAGGGGAAGGGATGGAGAAAGACAGGGAAGAAACATCAATCAGTTGCCTCTGGAACATGCCCCTTCCAGGAGCCAAACCCGCAACCCAGGCATCTTCCCTGACTGGCAATCAAACTGGTGACCCTTTGATTTGCAGGAAAATGCCCAACCAAGTCACACCAGTCAGGGCTGACAACATTTCTTAAAACCTGGAGAACAGATGGATGAATAGTGACAAGAAAGCCAAATCTTAAATTGGTAGTGGGAAAAGCCAAACAACAACACAATTCTATCAAAAGGCCTGAAAAACATTGGCAATCGTTACCTCATGGAACCTAAGTGAAGGACAGACAGCTACAATAGGAGGATTGGCTGAAAACTATTAAGACACAAGTAGTTTGATCTCTAGATCACTTCTCCCAATTCACCCTGCTGGGACAGACTCCTCACCGACCCCAGCAAAATTCTGTAGGTTTATTCTCCAGGTAGTTTAAACCGAGGTTTTATGCACTGGGGGATATTAGGCAATGGTGGGAGTACTGAGATGAAAACACTGGGGGAATTAAGCAAATATAGGCTGAGACCTTCCAACCCTCCTCCTCTACCAGGATTCTATCAGCTGCAGCCAAAAGTTTATGCTCTGAGAGGAGCCTTCTCTGGAGAATTTGATCAGCCCAAAAGGAAAGAAATAAAGTTGAAATGGTGAAATTGGGGGTTCCCCCACAAATGGCCCAGGCATATCAAGCTATAGTTAAGACCACAGTCTACAAGTCCCACCCAATACTTAGAATTTCCAATCAGCTTTTGAGTCCTCAACTCTTAACCATGAGCAGATAGCCAAGGACTATCTGAGGAAAGTCTTCAAGAAATAGATATAAGCAATTTCTGGAAAGGGATGATTTAGGGCCAATAAAACATAGGGAAAATTATAATTTCCTCAGAGAAATTAGTGAAAATTAATGAAATAACAGATACTACCCAAAAATCACAGAATAAAACAACAAAACAAAAGCACTCTTAAAAATTAAAAAATATGATAGCAGAAATAAAAACTCAAAACAAATGCTGGGAGATAGAATTTAGGAAAACTTCCAGAAGATAAGAAATGGAACACAGGAAATAAAAAGAAATAAAACTAGAAGGATGACTCAATAGGAGCAACATGAATAATAGAAATGCTAGAAAGAGAACAAGCAAGATGGAGACAGTATAGCATCAGTGAAGTAAGCCAAGAAAATTATTTCCTAAAATAAAGGACATGTGTTTCCAGAATGAAAGGGCACACTAAGTACTGGATTAAAGGGCACACTAAGTACTGAATTAAAAATGACCCAACATCCTTGGCACTCCATATTTCTAGTCTTAGAGCGATTAGAGTACTTTTTATGGCATAATATACAATATAAATGATTGTGAGCAGAATGCATATGGATTCAGCATCTGGCACCTAGCAAGAGTCCTCAGTCAATGCCAATAATTAGCGAATGGGTAGGGAGATGAATAAATTAAGGTGTTTTAGAATCTTGAAGGGTTAAAGATTAACAGCATAAATGCAGAAAAACCAGTTAGAGAATTTTGGTTTACAAAATGCAAACATAAAAGTAATTTCTTAATTATAGCTTTTTTTGTTTTTCTTCTTTTAAAGTAGCTATAAGCACTTCTAGGACCATATATTGAGTACCTAAGTTCCAATTCTCTTGAAACTTCAAAATGATAAATAAAAATTTTATGTTTATGTTTTTCAGCCACAGAAGCCACTGATAGACAATGAATAATTGGTCGAGGCTTACAGAAAAATAGCCTATTGATATAAAACACTGTTAATATTATTTGACATACACCTCATTTTACAATGTTTCCTAATACAAAATGCAGGCACATGGGGGTAGGTAGGAAGAGCTCTTTAAGAAGCCTGAGGGGCACTCCGGCCTTCATTTCCTGTTGAACATAATGCCTGCCTCCCTTCTAATTTCCTAGCTGTTCTACAAGACTCCTACGACATGGCCACCTTGCTGATCAGCCATGGGGCGGATGTCAATCTGAGGTGTGCCAATGAGAGGACAGCTCTCCATGAAGCAGCCAAACTGGGCAGACAGAACATGGTGAAGCTAATGCTGGTGTCTGGGGCACACCCTGACCCACAGAGCTCCTATGGATTCACTCCTCTTGCTCTTGCTGCCCAAAGTGGGCACACTGAAATTATGGAAATGTTGCTTCAGAAAGGCAAGGTTTTATTTTTCTTTCTTTCTTTCTTTTAAAATTGTTGTTCAAGTACAGTTTTCTGCCCTTTCCCCTCCCCCTCCCCACTATCCCAGCCCTCCCTACCTCCCTCCCCTGTTCCCACCCTCCCCTTGTTATTGTCCATGTGTCCTTTATAATTGTTCTTGCAAACCCTTCACCCTTTTCCCCTATAATCCCCTCCCTTCTCTGGTCACTGTCAGCCTGTTATCAATTTCAATATCTTTGGTTATATTTTGCTTCCTTGTTCATTTTGTTGATTAGGTTCTGTTAAAGGTGAAATCATATGGTATTTGTCTTTCATCGTCTGGCTTATTTCACTTAGCATAATGCTCCCCAGTTCCATTCATGCTGTTGCAAAGGGTAGGATCTCCTTCTTTCTTTTTGCTGCATAGAATTTCACTGCATATATGTACCATGATTTTTTGATCCATTCATTTACTGACAGGCACTTAGGTTGCTTCCAGCACTTGGCTATTGTAAATTGTGCTGCTATGAACATTGAGGTGCATAGGTTCTTTTGGATTGGTGTTCAGGGTTCTTAGGATATAATCCCAGCAGTGGAATTGCTGGGTCAAAAGGCAGGCCCATTTTTAGTTATTTGAGGAAATTCCATACTGTTTTCCATAGTAGTTGCACCAGTCTGCAATCCCACCAACAGTCCGCTATGGTTCCCTTTTCTCCACAACCTCTCCAAAACTTGTTGTTTGTTGCTTTATGATGGCCATTCTCAATGGTGTGAGGTGGTATCTCATTGTGGTTTTAATTTGCGTCTGATAGCTAATGATACTGAGCATCTTTTCATATGTCTCTGGACCCTGTATGTCCTCCTTGGAGAAGTGTCTGTTCAAGTCCTTTGCCCATTTTTTAATAGGGTTGCTTGTCTTCTTACAGTGGAGTTGTGTGAGTTCTTTATATATTTTGGAGATCAAACCCTTGTCTGAGGTATCATTGGCAAATATGTTTTCCCATATGGTTGGTTCTCTTGATTTTAATGCTGTTTTCTTTAGCTGTGCAGAAGCTTTTTATTTTGATAAGATCCCATTTGTTTGTTCTTTTCTTTATGTCCCTTAGTCTAGGGGACATATCAGTGAAAATATTACTGCATAGAATATCTGAGATTTTCCTGCCTATGTTCTCCTCTAGGATTTTAATGGTGCCACAACTTATATTTTAGTCTTTTATCCACCTTGAATTTATTTTTGTGTATGGTGTAAGTTGGTGCTCAAGTCTCATTTTTTTGCGTGTAACTGTCCAGTTCTCCCAACACCATTTGTTGAAGAGGCTATTTTTACTCCATTTTCTGTTGCTTCCCCCTTTGTCAAATATTAATTGACTGTAGAGACTTGCATCTATTTCTGGGCTCTCTGTTCTGTTCCATTGGTCCATGTGTCTGTTTTTATGCCAGTACCAGGCTGTTTTGATTACAGTGGCCTTGTAATACAGTTTGGTATCAGGTATTGTGATACCTTCTACTTTGCTCTTTTTTTCTCAAAATTGCTGCAGCTAGTCAGGATCACTTATGGTTCCATATAAATTTTTGAAGTATTTGTTCAATATCTGTGAAATATGCCATTGGTACTTTAATAGGTATTGCATTGAATCTATAAATTACTTTGGGTAGTGTGGACATTTTGATGATGTTAGTTCTTCTGATCCATGAACACAGTATATGTTTCCATTTGTTTGTGTCTTCCTTATTTTCTTTCTTCAGTGTTGTGTAGTTTTCTGTGTACAGGTCTTTTACCTCCTTGGTTAGGTTTATTCCTAGGTATTTTAGTTTTCTTGTTGCTATATCAAATGGGGATTTTTTCCCCTGATTTCTGCTTCTGGTATTTCATTGTTGGTATACAAAAATGCCTTTGATTTCTATATATTGACTTTGTATCCCACTGTTTTGCCAAAATCATTTATTAGGTCGAGCAGTTTTTTGGCATAGTCTATAGGATTTTCTGTGTATTTTCTATCATGTCATTTGCAAACAATGACAGTTTTGTTTTCTCTTTTCCAATTTAGATGCCTTGTCTGATTGCTATGGCTAGGACTGCCAGTACTATGTTGAATAGAAGTGGTGAAAGTGGACAACCTTGTCTTGTTCCTGGTCTTGGAAAAATTTTAGTTTTTGCCCATTGAGTATGATGTTGGCTGTAGGTCGCTCATATATGGCCTTTATTATGTGGAGGGAATACTCCCTTTATTCCCACTTTGTTGAGTTTTTTTTATCATAAATGGGTGTTGTACCTTTTCAAATGCTTTTCTGCATCTTTTGATATGATCATATAATTTTGGTCATTGCTTTATGCAATGTATTACATTTATTGATTTGCGACTATTGTACCATCCTTGCATCCTTGGGATGAATCCCACTTGATCATGGTGTATGATCTTTTATATGTATTGCTGGATGCTATTTGCCAATATTTTGTTCATGATTTTAGCATCTATGTTCATCAGTGATATTGGCCTGAAGTTTTCTTTCTTTGTTGTATCTCTATCTGGTTTTGAGATTAGGATGATGCTGGCTTCATAAAAAGAGTTTGGGAGTCTTCCATCATTTTGGATTTTATGGAATAGTCTGTGAAGGATAGGGGTTAGCTCTTCCTTAAATGCTTTGTAAAATTCTCCTGTGAAACCATCCAATCCAGGGCTTTTGTGTGCTGGGACTTTTTTCATTATTGCTTCAACTTCATCAGCTGTTACTGGTCTGTTCAGGGTTTCTGCAGCTTCTTCATTCAGTTTTGGAAAATTAAATTTTTTTCTAGAAATTTGTCAATTTCACCTAAGTTTTCAAATTTCTTGGCATACAGTTCTTTGTAGTAATTTCTTACAATCCTTTGTATTTCTGTGGGCTCCTCTTTCATTTCAGATTATGTTTATTTGCATCCTTTCTCTTTTTTTCTTGATGAGTCTGTCCAAAGGCTTGTCAGTTTTGCTTATCTTTTAAAAAAACAGGTCCTGGATTTATTGACCTTAGAATTGTGCTTTTAGTCTCTATGTTGTTTAATTTTGCTCTGGTCTTGGTTATCTCCTTCCTTCTACTTGCTCTAGGCTGTCTTTAGTGTTGTTCTTCGAGTTCTTGTAGGTGTAGGGTTAGGTTGTTTATTTGAAATGTTTCTTTTTTTTTTTTTTTTTAGGTAGACCTGTATCACTATGAACTTCTGTCTCAGGACTACCTTTGCTGTGTCCCATAAGTGTTGCATTGTTGTGAGTTCATCATCATTTGTTTCCAGAAACTTTCTGTTTGCTTTCTTGATCCCATTCTTGACCCATTCTTTGTTTAATATGAATGCTGTTCAATCTCCATGAGTTTGAGTGTTTTTGAGTTTTTTCCTTGAGGTTGGTTTCCAGTTTCAGTCCCTTGTGGTCAGAGAAAGTGCTTGATATGATTTCAATTTTCTTGAATTTGTTGTGGCTTGTTTTGTGTCCTATTATGTGGTGTATCTTTGAAAATGTTCCATGTGCATTTGAAAAGAATGTGTATTTAGCTTCTTTGGGATGAAAGGCTCTGTATCAGTTAAGTTCATTTTCTTTTTCTTTCTTTCTTTTTTTTTTTTTTTTGATAATCAAAGAGCAAGTTCAGTTGCTCACATCTTATTCTATTTTTAAAATGTTTTATTGTTTTCTCTTATTTTTATTCAAGTACAGTTGTCTCCATTTCCTCCTGACTATTCCCCTTAACCCCAGACATCCCTACCTCCCACCCTTGATCCTACCTGCTCTTTGGCTTTGTCCATGTGTCCTTTATATATATTCCTTGACCACTCTTCCCTGTTTTTCCTCCATTATTCCTTCCCAGCTCCCCTCTGGTTACTGTCAGTTTGTTCTTAATTTCACTTTCTCTGGTTCTATTTTGCTTGCTTGTTTGTCTATACAGTCATCACTTTACCAAAGGTTAATGCGACTCAGAGGTTCTCTTCATGAAACCCTTCAAAATAATAGAAGTTAACATTTTACTTAAGCCCCATATACATTTTGAAAAAGTATATGTTAATATTGGCTACTGAAAAGCCTAAAATAGTCAGAGGTTGGATATTTCTTATTTGGTGTGAAGTACTTTCTCTGAATACTAGAGTGCATTTCAGGTTTCTCTCACTTAATGTCCACCAACAATGCTGAGAAGATCGTTGTTTTAACTTTTTTCATGTCTTCCTTTTCTTGATTCATCAAAAGAAAGAACCCATGCCATCTCCTACATGTTGTCTCTGCTTAAGCTAAGTCATGAGGCAGTCTAATCTTGTTGTCAGGTGACTTTTGTTGTTAGGAAGTTCTTCCTGATTTCTTTACTTTGGGTCCCAGTTCTCCCTTTTAGTAACAACCCAAATTGAGAGAAGGATAATGCAACATATTCGTTAAATACTTTCTAAGCACTTTCGAAGTATTAGGGTACCTGTGTTGTCACATGTAATCTTCTAAAGCCCTGATGAGGTAGGCATTTATTATCCTCATTTTACACTTGAGGGAAGAGAGGGTCAGGGACAAACCATTTGCAGAACTCCCTTCAGTCATGTCCTCCCCTGCCAGCAATGCTACAGCGGAGGCTATTTGAGATCCTGGGTTAACTGGCAGAGGCCTATGCTCAGAGGACTTGGACATTTATTGTCTTTGAGGAGACCCCATCAATGACAGTTAGATGAAGCAAAATAGAATCTAAAGCTTTCTTTTCCTCAAAGAAGCAATTTTTTACCAACACTTAATAAAGTGCCAATATTAGAATTATCTCCTTTATTCTCCTCCCTTCTGTTTGTGTCCAGAATCCTTATTTCTTTCTTCTATAATCCATGGTCCTGGTCTCCAATATTCTAGACTGCAGGAAATCCTATATTTAAGAAAAACCTATAGCTTTTTAGACTTATCTAAATCTTTCCTATCATATAGGGAGGCTAGTTTCCAATACACAGCCCTAAAACATTTTAAGCTGTTTTAAATGAGCAATATCAGGGATGAAAGTCATTAGGTAGAATAATAAAAGTAAACATTGGATCCTTTATCTACACAAAAAGTAATCTTTTCTATAGATTGTTGATTAACATATAAAGAAAGAGGAGCACCAACAGATGTTAAATCCTTAACCCTTCAAAAAAATGAGCATTGGTTGACCTGAGATCAGTGAGTGAGCATTTCCCTTAAGTGACCCCTTATGAAGTAATTCGCATGAAGTGAATGGCTAGTAAATGACAGAACCAAGATTTGAAGCCACATTTGTCTCATTCCAAATCACATTACTTTGCCACCCTGCATTGCTCGAGTGGGCAACATGGCATCAGAGAAACGGGCCCTGGGTGTGGCCCACCTGCACACAATTCCTGACTACCTTGCTCCCTAGCTGTGATTCTCCGGGGAGGTTACTTTACTTCAGTGACCTCAGTTTCTTTATCTTTATTTAAAGTATATATTATAATAAATTTAAAATATATTTTATTGATTATGCTACTAAAGTCCCATTTCCTCCCCTTTATTCCCCTTCCCCCTGCATACCCCTTCCCACCAATATTCCCCCTCTTTAGTTCATGTCCATGGGTCATACATACAAGTTCTTTTGTGTCTACATTTCCTATACTATTTTTAACCTCCCCCTGTCTATTTTCTACCTACCATTTATGCTACTTATTCCCTGTACCTTTTCCCTCACTCTCCCCCACTGATAACCCCCATATGATCTCCGTTTCTGTGATTCTGTTCCTGTTCTAGTCATTTGCTTAGTTTGTTTTTGTTTTTGTTTTTAGCTTCAATTGTTAATGCCTGTGAGTTTGTTGTCATTTTACAAATGTTCATATTTTTTATCTTCTTTTTCTTAGATGAGTTTCTTTGACATTTCATAGAATAAGGGCTTAGTGATGATGAACTCCTTGAACTTAACCTTATCTGGGAAGCACTTTATCTGCCCTTCCATTCTAAATGAAAGTTTAGCTGGATAGAGCAATCTTGGGTGTAGGTTCTTGCCTTTCATGACTTGGAATACTTCTTTCCAGCCCCTTCTTGCCTGTAAGGTCTCTTTTGAAAAATCAGCTGCTAGTCTAATGGGAACTCCTTTGTAGGTGACTGACTTCTTTTCTCATGCAGCTTTTAAGATTCTGTCCTTATCTTTAATCTTGGGTAACAGAATTATTATGTACCTTGGTGTGTTCCTTCTTGGGTCCAATTTCTTTGGGACTCTCTGAGCTTCCTGGACTTCCTGGAAGTCTATTTCCTTTGCCAGATTGGGGAAGTTCTCCTATATTATTTGTTCAAATAACTTTTCCACTTCTTGCTCTTCCGCTTTTCCTTCTGGTACCCCTAAAATTTGGATGTTGGAACATTTAAAGATGTTTTGGAGGTTCCTAAGCCTTTCCTCATTTTTTTGAATTCTGTTTCTTCGTTCTGTTCTGGTAGAATGTGTCTTTTTTCCTTCTTCTCCAAACTATTGATGTGAGTCCCAGTTTCCTTCCCATCACTGTTGGTTCTCTGTTCATTTTCCTTTATTTCACTTTTCATAGCCTTCATTTTTTCCTCTAATTTGCCACCATATTTGACCAATTCTGTGAGCATCCTGATTACCAGTGTTTTGAACTGTGCATCTCATAGGTTGGCTATCTCTTCATTGCTTAGTTGTATTTTTCTGGAACTTTGAATTGTTCTTTCATTTGGACCTTTTTTTTTTGTCTTGGCACATCTGCTATATAGTAAGGGGTGGAATCTTGGATGTTCACGGGGACGGGGGCCAACCCACATTACTGTGTTGTGACACTATATGTGAGGGGGGTCCAAGAGGAAACAATGCCTCTTGCTCTGCTCTCTGCTGGTTTTCAGTCACTTCCCCAACTACTGACAATCAAATTGGTCCCTTCTGGTGCTGATTCCTGGTTGGGTGGTTTTGTGTACATTCTAGGACCCTGTTGGGTCTCTCCAATGTACTCTCCTATGAAGCTGGGAGTTTCTCCCACTGCCACCTCAACCCCCACAGGTGTTTTCAATTAGAGGATTTGAGGCTTTCTTCCCCACTACTGGAACCCTAGGTTGTGCAGTCTGTCCCGTTCCCCAGTTGTTACTCCTGGTTTATCTGCACACAAATGTGGGGCTGCCCTGTCCGCCAGCTGCCACCTAACCTGGTCCTCCAGCTGCTGCTTTGCCCTGAGTCTTCTCTACCCAGCTGCCCATCTCTGCCCCTCCTACCAGTCTGAATAAATGTTTCTTCTTTAACTCCTTGGTTGTTGGACCTCCATACAGTTCAATTTTCTGTCAGTTCTGGCTGTTGTTTGTATTTAAATTTGTTGTCCTTCTTTTGGTTGTGCGATGAGGCACAATGTGTCTGACTATGTCTCCATCTTGGCCAGAAGTCTAGTTTCTTTATCTTTAAAATGAAGATATTAGCATCCACTTCTTAGGGTTTTGTAAAGTTAAGAAATTATTATGCATATAAAGAAACAATTACATAGTAAAACTCATTACATGGAAGCTTATTAGACACTTATTTTTATTTTTATTTAATTGATTTTAGAGAAAGAGAAGGGGGGAGGCAAAAGGGGGAGGGAGAAAGATTGATTTGTGGTTCCACTTACTTATGCATTCATTGGTTGATTTTTGTATGTGTCCTAACCAGGGACTGAATCAACAGCCTTGGTGTGTTGGGAAGATGCTCTAACCAACTGACCTCTAACCAACCAACCAAATGTCCAGCCAGGGCTAGACATTTCTTAATGCATTCTAGGAATAAGGTCCTTGGACAGCCACTGTATTCTGATGACTGTGGAGTCTGTGCTAAATTAAAGTCACTACACCTTTTTTATACGAGCTGTGAACGTACCCGGAATGCTCTCCTTTTCTATTTTCCCTTCAAATGTCACTCTTTCTTTAAAGCCCATTTTACTGAGAGGTCTTCCAAAGCTGACCCTCAACACCTTTTGCCTTCCTTCAGCCCCTAGTTTCCCTCTCAACCCTAGCCCTGAGATCTTCTGGAGACATTTTGCCTGTACCTATACAGACATACCTTGTTTTATTCCACTTCACTTTATTGTGTTTCACAGATATGTTTTTTTACAAATTGAAGGCAAGATCTTCCACCAGCAAAAATATTACAGTTCACTTTATTTCAATACCCACTGTATTGTGGTGGCCTGGAATCAAAGCCACAGTATCTCTGAGATATGCTTGTACTCTTTTGCTACCCACACCACTCACAGGACACTTCCCATACTATGTGCTACAATTTATCCTTTTAACTATCAGTAGTCTCCAACATCAACTTAAAACAATTATTGTCTCTTACTGTGACTAGCTCCCTAAGAACAAGTTAATACAGAAAGATGCCCTTTTCCACCCTAGAAAAGTGGCCCAGTTCGTTGGAGTTTCATCCAGATACACCAAGGTTATGGGACTGATCCCTGGCCAGGGCACATACAAGAAGCAACCAATAAATGGGTAAACAAGTAGAACACATTGATCTCTCTCTCTCTCTCTCTCCCCACTCCCTACCCTCTGCACCTTCCCCAAGATCAACTGAAATAATTAATGCCATTTTCCATCATACCACCCATAGATGGCATGGTGATATAGTTCAAGAGAATCATTAGTACCATGCTATATACAAGTGTGTTATGAATTCAGTGGGCTTTTGTAAGTTGCTCTAGAAAGAAAACAACTTTTAATAAAATTATTCCTCTTAAAATTTTCAAGTTTCAAATAAATAGCATAAAATTACTCTGAAAGCCAACCTACTTATAATTTATAGATTACACCACTTTTCCCTCCCCAACTAGATTATAAGCTGTCTATGCAGGAGGTAACATTTATTTCTTTGATTCTTAGTGCTTTGCTAAAGTTGCTGTCCAACATTTGCTTTTTGGTGGTGGTGATATATTTTTAAGAATGCTGAAGTAATAACAGTGGGAAAGTCTTTTAGGATAACAAGATTCTTTCTCCTCTTAGGAGCTAATGCTCTTGGTCAGGCCTCCGATTCTTCTTCCATCTTACTTGAAGCTGCTAGTGGAGGAAATCCAGACTCTGTGATTCTCTTGCTACAGTATGGAGCTGATGCCAATGTCCCTAAGAATTCAGGCCACCTCCCCATTCATGTGGCAGCTGACAGAGGCCACTTGTTGTAAGTTCCATTACATTGTTGCAAATAACAGAAATAAGAACTAGCTACTTTTTTTGGAGCAGCTCTGGGAACTTTATATTCTTCATCTCTGACCTAACAACTCCAATACCTCTTTTAATTTTTTATTTATTAATTTAAGAGACAGAGAAAAAAGAGAAAGAGAGGGGGAGAGGGAAAGAGAAATACTGATTTGTTGCTCCACTCATGCGTGTATTCAATGGTTGATTCTTGTATGTGCTCTGACCCAGGATTGAACCCGCAACCTTGGCATATTGGGATATCACTCTAACCAACTGAGCACCTGGCTGGGACTCCAATATCCATTTTATTATTTTATTTTTATTTATTTCTCTTTAGAGGGGAAGGAAAGGAGAGAGGGAGAGCAATTTTCAATGTATGGTTGCCTCTCGTGTGTCCCCCACTGGGAACTGGCCTGCAACCCAGGCATGTGCCCTGACTGAGAATCAAACTGCGATCCTCTGGTTCTCAGGCCTGCACTCAATCCACTGAGGTACACCAGCCAGGGCTCCAATACCCATTTTAAAGATAAACTCTTGACCAGCTAGAAAGTGATAAAGTCAGGTGTATTCTGTAGCTACTGAAGAGACATAAAACTATTTTATTGTCAGGTCCTTAGGCAATATGAGGGGCCACAAGTCTCACTGACCAGGCCAGTTCTGACTTTATAATCTAGACAGTAGTTTCATGTAGTTTTACTTGGTATCTGAGGTTTTGGATTCAAGAACTGTGTTTTTTGGTTAGGGGTTCTCAATACCACCTAATATTAATACCATCTAGTGCTAGTATAAAACAAATTATCATCATAAATGTGATAATGCTGCATATTAAAAAACAAATTTTAAATACACTTTGAAATTTTTTTTCAGGGCTCTGAAGATTTTGGTTCCAGTTACGGATTTTGCTGCCATTAAGCGGAGTGGCATCAGTCCGGTCCACTGTGCCGCAGCAGGAGCACACCCTGAGTGCCTGGAACTTCTCATCCAGGCTGGGTTTGATGTAAATTTCATGCTGGATCAGAGAATTCGCAAACACTATGATGACCATAGGAAGTCAGCTCTGTATTTTGCGGTATCGAACGGTGACCTCTCTTCAGTTAAGCTGCTTTTGGGTGCCGGAGCCCTGCCTAACCAAGACCCAGTTAACTGCCTCCAGATAGCTTTAAGGATGGGCAACTATGAGCTGATAAGTCTGCTGCTGCGGCATGGGGCCAATGTAAATTACTTCTGCAGGGTCAACCCATTACATTTCCCATCAGCACTGCAATACACACTGAAAGATGAAGTCATGCTCAGGATGCTGTTGAATTATGGATATGACACAGAGCGATGCTTTGACTGTCCTCATGGAGACAAAGTTCATCATTGCTATACTTTTGAGGGCTGGACATCTACAGTTATCAAAGATACTATGGTAAGTCCATAGTATTGGCTGTATCACCTTATACAGTCATTATCTGTGACCCTGAACTACAGCAATAGGTAAGACTACATTTATTCTCTCCAGAAGCTCACTGTTGGATTTAATATATGATAAACACAATAGTAGAAAGATGTAAAAGGTACAGAAACAGTTCAGGAAAAACCAGTAATTTACCCATGGAGTTTCACACATGAAACAACATCTGAGCAGTGTTTTCTAGAATGAATGCAGTCTTGTATACATTATGCTTTTTCTTTGAGTAAGTGTTATCTAACTAAAATGCTTCTGGGTTCACAACACCTGTACTCCTAGGTTTTTTGACTCTTAGCTCTAACATTTGATTAAATGGTTTTTAGTCACCTTTTTGATGAAAAAAGGAATTGCAATAAAGAACTGCAATAGTTGACCACTCTCTCAGACATTTTTCCCTTGGCCTTCAGCACACCGGTCTACTTAATTGTGGACTTGCACTTGCTCCAGCTTCAGCTCTTCCCACTTTTCACGATAGCCGCACCCTTCAGGTCTCATTCAGCATTACTTCTTCAGACAGACCTGTATATAAGGTAGCTCCCTTCCCTAATCACTCTCTTATAAAACTGTTCATTTCTTTTATAGCACTTACTACTAAAATTCTTTAAAAACAACTGATTGTGTCTCCCCCACAAATATATGATGAATGTAAGCTCCTGTTCACCACTTTCCTCAATGTATAGATCTGGGCTTAGAACACAGTAGATGCAGTAGAGGTACTTGAATTTATATGAACGTGAAAATAAAAATAAACTGAGTGGAGAAAGTACTTTGAATGAATTCTGAAAAATGAAAGGCAAAATATTATAATGTTGTATGAGTTATTTTTAAGTTATAATTAATGTAGGATTTGGCATTTAGGCACATATCTTGTATTATTTCCTGACTTTTCATATTGTTTTACTTGACTTCTTACCTGAAAATCTTCTGTAAGACCAGGTAAGCTAAAGACAAAAGTGATCATATCCCTCAAGTTACAGAATGGGAATAGGTTATAAATAATAGAAAACCCCAAATAAGAGCAGCTTTAATAAGATGGCTCGTTCCCCTCTCAAATAAATGAGGCCAGAAGTAAACAGCCTTCTAATTAAACAGCAGCTCCATGATTCACACAAGAACCCTGCATTCACATTCCAGCCACACTGAAGGCAGGCGGAGGAAGCAGCACACACCTTGCTCTTCTTTAAGGGCATTCTGGGGTTCTCACACTTCCACTTACACCTCATTGGCTGGGACTCAGGTGGCCACATCTAGGAGCAAGTGAAGCTAGAAAGGCAGTCTTTATGCCAGCCAGCCACGTGGTCAACCAATACTATAGTAGGGTGACAGATACTATATAAGTCTTTCACATCTTAGTTACATCTTACAGAGTTCTGAAAGCATAGTAGTATTTTTTCCAAATGTTAGAGCTACAAATAGATATTCTTGCTCAACACCTCGGTTTATAACTGAGAAACTTGAGACCTTGGATTCTGACTCTGACTTTAATGCTCTTCTGATTACTATGCTAAACCATACTTAGTTTTAATTTACTTTCATAGTTCTGATTTTCTTCTCCAGTTCTGTGAAGTGATAACTTTGTCGTGGCTGCAACATCTCTCTGGAAAGGTCGTTCGAGTAATGCTTGATTACGTTGATCAAGTTCGGATCTGTGCAAAGTTGAAAGCTGTGCTCCAAAAACAGGGGCTCTGGTCAGAAATCCATAGTATCTTGAGTGAGTGTCTTTCTTATAGAAGATTCTGAACAAAAATACTAATTGTATTCTAATTTTTTTTGTAGTAGATCATTCTCATTAAAAACTTGACCTAAAGAAACCAAGAAAAATACTATTCCTAGCCAAAAACATGTTCATTTACAATTATACTTAATGTGTACTTATTACCATTTCCCAATAAATTGTTAGGTAGCTACTTATTATATGGGCAGGTAATATTTTCTACTAATCCTATGGAACAGTGTAGACATAGGAATTAAATGCTAAAAGGCAATAAAGGCAGAGATCTAAGATCTAAGCCTGTAGGAATCAAGTGACCCTCAAACCAAATTCTTTCCAGAACATCAAGTCAAAGAATTTTTCATTTAATTTCCTCCTGAGTAGTGATCTTTAGTTTTTAGTCTGACCCTGAGGGACAGGATTGGGTGGATGTGGTGGGGGTTAATACACGCAGATTTAGGAACTTCAGGTCTCAAAGGCTGGATTCACAATTGATGCCAGTCTTTAACTTGACATGACTATGAAACAATGTTTATAAGGGTTGAATGGGAAATAAAGAGCTGTTTCCCTATTAACTTTTCTGTTTAAGTCACAGCAAATGAGAACCTTGGTGGCTCAAGCATAACAAAATAATTTGCTAAGCCCTAAAATTAGTAAAAAAAAAATCAATTTTTACCTTTTAGATAGATAATAGGCAACTGTTTCTTTCATTTTAGCAAACCCTCGCTCCCTAAAACACTTGTGCCGCCTAAAGATCCGGAAGTGTATGGGACGTTTGCATTTGCGTTGCCCCGTCTTCATGTCATTTCTTCCGTTACCCAATCGTCTAAAAGCGTATGTCCTTTACCAAGAATATGACCTTTATGGACAAGGACTTCTTACAGGAACGTGGTAATCAAACCATTCTGGTTGAAAAGGTATAGTTCTTTTTCTTAAAACTTGTCTTGTTATATATGACTCCCACTTCTCACTTTACCTACCAACTAAAATCTCAATTTAATCTGCATTCTTGAAAGAGTTGCTCTGAACTAGCCTTTCAATATATAAATGGCTAGCATTTGAAAGGCAGTTTAAAAAGATCAACCATAAGTTTCAATTAACTGAAATACTTAAGTGTATGAATCCACATTTCTACATGCTCAAGATAATAGATGCCACCTCTGATAATGCAAGATAATTCTGAAGTAATCCTTTTATAGAGAAGTGTATATCGAAAATGTGTTAGTGACTGCACAGAATAAATATGAACTCAAGCACATGACCTTGAAGTTAGCTGTTTGTATGCAGAAGTCCTGAGTCAAGCTTAGCATCTGTTTCCTTGTAAAGTCCAGTACTGAGGTGGGGTAATATAATTGTAATAGAACTTTCAATTGTAATTTCATCATTAACAAGAAATATGCATCTCTTCTTTCCACAAAACCATGGTTAAGGTTTATCATTTATTGGTTAACGTGACCGCCAGTATAGAAATTACAAGTGTTTTCAAATAGATGATGGCTTATAATTTCTATATTATACTGGATGTATAGGAGGGACTCACTGATAGAAGCAGTTATGGAATCTTAAAGCTTTATTTCTATATAGTCTATGCTATATGTAAGTACAGTTTTCTATTTATGGAAAGGGAGGAAAGAAACTAAGAAGACATTCACTCAGTCATAGCTGTGTAGTATTTAGACGGCACATGGAGAGAGGAAGCACAGAGAGGGAAAATGATGTAGTCTTTCACCCTGGGCCCAGTGTTCTACAGCCTGATGTTTACACATTTAGTCTTACCATACTTTTTTTGCATAATGTAGTCCATCTTAGGTAAACTGAAGTTATTTCTTTCTGATGGAGGGATTTGTGGCTATATAGACTATCTGAGTAAGCACAGACTTAGAATTATTTTTAATACAGTTTTCACATAAAAAATTGCAAAACTGGCTGGCATAAATAGTTTTTATTTTTTTAATCAAATTGTAGTATCTGTTTATAAGTGACCAGTGAATTATATGTATGTCAATATACAAATATATTTAAGAGATACATGCACTTATATCAGATAAATTACGTAATTCTAAAGTTAATTCCATCCACCCCCGGACCTTCTGCAAATGTATATACATTTTATAAAATTCAAAACAAGTAAGAACAGAAACTCCCAGCAGAAGAAAAGATCTTGGTAAATGCTACAGGAAACTATGAAGAGCACATGGGATGAATATGGATAAGTATTAAAACTACAGGCCCAAGACACTTAAGCTGGTGTACACACTAACCTGCCCCTAGAGACATTTCTTTGAGCAGAACCAAACATAGCAAGTACACATTGTCACACTGCCCACAACATGTCTAGGGTAATTACCAAGAGGTCTCTTTATTTTTCTAAAAAAAAAACAAACCATCACTAGTAATGAATTAGCTTAACTTTTCAATAAGTGACAATTTTTTTCATTTTAGCTGTTATGGACTTGCAATGGGGCTAGATGTGTAATTACCGTGTCATAACAAATTAAGAAAAAGTCCAATTGTTTAAAAGCATCATTTGAAATTAGAGAAGTAAAATTCAGAACACATGTCAAATATTTCATACAAAAATGGTGGTACAAAAATCATGGACTTTATTATACATTAAAAATTTCATAACAGTGTATTTCCTGAAGACCTGTCAGGGAATATCTATTTTGACAAAATGAAAAAATAAGTTCTCCACCCCGCATGTATACCACCACTACATAAAGCTGAGTTCTTCAAATCCAATTCCAAAGGTAAATGTAGCATGAATTTAATTGTATGCTGCATGATTAATAGTATCAGTAAAATAAGAATTAATCAATTCACATTACAAAATCACCAAATATACACAGTTTTACACATTAGTTGTAACTTAATGTCATATTAATGAGATTGGTATCTTAGTTCTTATATTAACTGAAGTAAATTACATATGAGTGCAGCTGCAAGAGATTGGCTGAAAAGTAGAGTATAGTTCCAGTTTCAATTTTTTATTATTTATTAATGCAGAAGAACAAAATTTTATGGAAGAGTAAACCAAACTTGCCAAAAATTAAAATGAAAGTCTTGTTTGCTATAATCAGTGTGTTTGAATATTTAAAGTACAGCTTGAATGCTAGGAAGTTGTTGTCAAAACCAATGTTAGTATTTTCATTTTATTAATTCAGGTAGCAGAAGATTTTATAACACATGGGCTCTTAGGGTCTGTCAGCATTTATAAGATTTAAATCTTAAATACTTTGAGTTTCTTTATACAAGTCAAAATTAATTCCAATGCCTTTACCACACAAAACTGTATGTTACATAGAATGTTATGCACACCTTACTGTCCTTTTCCCAAGCATAAAGGTAAAATAAATCTACCACCCGTAGACTGTAGAGCCTGATAATTCTTTTGAAATTAAACACCAAGTAATCATTGTAGACATGGCAAAAACCAGACTGACTTTGGGGATTTTCTGTTTAAGGTAATAGTTTTAGTCCCTTATTAGCAAGTTCTGAACATTTTGAAAGGGAGAAGGAATAACTTGTTTTCTGTCTATTGACTTCATTACCATAGGTACAGAAGAACTGTTCATATAGGTAACAGAGTGCATAGCAAAATTAGGTCGATTTAATTTCTTCCTTTTAAAGAATCAGTTTTGTTAATATGTAAAAACCATTAAGTGCAAGTTTGAGTCTGAGTAAGAGACTCCAAAATCTAATTCAATTAACACCAAAGCATCCCAAAGCTAGAAGGGGTTTCAAAAGGTAACAGACAAAAAATCAATTTAAACATTATGCAGAAACCCACAGGCAGTCTTCTTTAATCAAAAGAGAGTTTATTAAGTTGATGCTTAAATATCTGTAGTAATGGAATAGTTCATATAGTACACTACAGTAATGGAACTGAAGGTGAATCACCTAAAATTATTAAACTCACACATGACTTCTGTTTGGTGTTGGAATGCGCTTTAGTCTGACCTATGGGATGGGTGTATTATTGTGTAAATCCTATCACAACATGACTTAAAGGAACTATAAGTCTGCCCACCACCCCCAGGCCTTCCAGTACCGGTACCTCTACCCAAAACTCTGACCCACAGTGGTAACAAAGGGCAGCACTTTGCTAACTGCAAAGCACCAGCCTAGCAACACTGCCTCCTAGTGCTGACCATTTCGCTTGTAGGGTGACAAATTTCATCTGAGCTGAGTGAGTCAACAACTTGAGAGTATAAACAAAAGACTTTATGAAACAGAAAGCTTATTAATTCTCAAAAAGGTCCCAAAAGCATGACTTGTAAGACTAATCAAGTGCTGACTGCAGAAGAAATTTCAATTTCTATAAAGGGAATGACAGACTGTTGTGAAACCATTCCCTTTAAGCACAAAATAAACTTTTTTCAAAAAGTATCCCATAAATTTCTACTTTTTTACTAAATGTTTTGGTAACCTAAGGCTGCAAAATAATGATTGTCAAGTAATCATTATTCCCATTTGGCACATGAATAAAAGAGTATCATGACCCTATATATAATTACCTATCCCATTCCTACAGAAAACATTGTATATACAGTGTGAAGCAGCCACCCTATATTGTGAGAACTAAATAAATGCCATTTCTAATTCAAAACTAAGATGAAAAACTGTATATAAAAGAAAGTTTTCCTTTGTAAAATTAGTCTTAGTGGCTAATCTCTTGAAAATTTTAAATGTATAACTGTAAAATAGTTTATTCAATATACTTAACTTGTCTATATATGCTTTTCATGTAAAACACAGGAACATAATTTCTATTAGCAATGTTAAAAATCTGAGTAAAGAAAAAAAATCAAGTGTTGACATGGAAGTAGGCAACAGAGAAATGTCGTTTTAACCTTGACACCACGCTGAAGTCCTTTGTTCATCAACTCGCCTGTTCCAAGCATTCAATCCGTTTTGTCTTTCATGGAGCCAGACATTTCACTCATCGGAAGAGTACAAGTATTTACAATAATTAGTGCAAATTATTCTATTTTAGTATATTAGTTATGTTCCTTTGTGGATATAAAGTGGTGTCAGTATTTTATCAAAACATGGGGTTATGAAAATACTATGTGTAGCAATCTGAAATTTAGAAGACTACATTTTCTAAACTAATCTCTGGGAATTTTTACTGTAAGCAGAAAACATAATTGTTATAGAACTTCTTTTGAAATGTCACTTGATTTTCAATAAAAATTATCTCACTCAATGCAGAAAATATAATGTATTATCCAGTAACAGTATCTTTATGTGTTACATCCTAATCTAAAATGTACTTAACAAAAAAATCCCTTTTTAATAAATTCCAGAATCTTATTTTAACCATTACTGCTCTGCAGCAATAATTCAAGTTCCAACCTGAGAACTAAGAATGGGGTAATAAAATGCCCAGGGCTGTACCAATAACTGAACTGAAGACACAAGCTTCTTTCCCAATGGCATCACGTATCAAACACCAGAGGATGTGAACAATCCAAGAAAGTGCCCTGAAATCCATAGTACCACCTGCCACAATTTAAAACCTTAAGTCTAAAATCTCTTTTCTAATTATTTTATAAAAGTTCTATTGCACATTTAATATTGTTAAGATATTTGCAAACTTATAGAATTCTGTATAAAGGGTTTTGAACCTATTCCATCAAAAGCTTCCTCACCACCAAGGAAATATTCTTAATGAAATAAAGGGAGCATAACCATGAATATCTGAAGCTGAAGAAGAAACAACTTCTTATGGTCATAACCAATTACAACCCAAGATAATAAAATCACAATTTGAAGGAAAAACGGCTTGAGCAAGTGTAATTCCTCAGCAATCGACTTTAGGGAGATAAACAGGTTTCTTTCAGATATGTGGAATTTGATGTTACTGCATAGATTATTACTTTTAAGAAAAAGAAATCAATGCAAACCTGTCATCAAGGTCAATGTTATTTTTTAAAATAAAGTTAAAACAAGCAAATATAAACTTTACTCTCCTCCTTGATATTTCAACATAGTTGTTACCTTGTGTCATTTCACCACAGAAATTGTCAATAAATTTGAAGGGGAGACTATCAACCAAAAGCAAGGATAAGTTTATGCTTCTGACTCTCTCTTCTTTCCTTCTTCTCCCAAATCGCTCTCTTCTGACTGGCTACTGCTAAGGACAACAAACTGCCCCTCACTATTGGCTTGGTTTGGTCTACTGGAAGCAGCTATCAACCGACTTTGTTCTTCTAAGTCCTAGTGGAAAAGACAGAAAGAAACTATAAGTTAATTGTTTGCAATCAAATGGAAAACTATGCAGTTAAAATATATACTCGAGAACTACTTCAATCCTTCTGTTGTAAATATAATGCATAATTCTGGCAACTTACTGAAAAGAAAGGCCATACACAACCAATACAACACCAAAATGAATTCTGGTTCCAGTCTAGAAATCCTATAAAAGCCAAGATTTCCCTCTTCTCCATTATTATGGTCAATAATCAAATTCAGGCCATTGTTCTCTCTCATTATACAGTAAAACACTCACAAGGGATCACTCACTGCACATGCCCTCTTCTCCATCTTTGTCCAATTTATCTCACTAGATCACCTGTCATTTTCCCTCAGCCTAATCTATCAAGAAAGCGTTGACTTCAGGGGCATCTTCATCTTTGCCACTTCGCTCTCCTTTGTCCATACTCCACTGACAATTTTGGTGATCTGCTCTCATTACGTATCCCAGTTCTCTCATCTGCTACTGTCAATGCCACAACCCATATCTGGCTTTTACAATTTCATGTATCACCTATCTATGCATTCTCCAGATTTTGTTTTAAAATGTGGGTGGATAATGATTTGATACTCCTGGTAATATTAAATATAAATAAATATATATATATATAATATATTACCTATATATAATATATATTCCTAGAGGCCACTGTGAATTTCAGCAATGGCAGTTAACTCTATATGACAGAGCCTCCCAGAAGACCTGAGCTGACAGAGCCAACCTTCACTGGAATACGGGAACAAAAAAGTTCTCATATATTTGCTAAATGGCAAGTTACTCTCCATAGCAGTATAACTATAACATAAACATCATGTCAGAAGACAGATGTCATCCTTTTCTGCTATGCTATGAACCAACTGGTTATGAAGTAGCTGAGCAAGCAGAAACAGATCTTCACTTGGAAATTCAAAGCTGAAAGTCACAGGGCTGAATTAAGGAAACTCTTTACAAAGATCACATCAGAGAAGATCCAAACATTAGGACTGCATACCTTTTCAATTTGTTTTTGTTTACTGAGTTCTTTCTGTTGCTTCTCTCTTACTCTCTCTATTTCTTTTTGTTTTTCTGATGCCCTACGATCCTGAAGAACAGATGAATACAACTAATGAATTAAATATGAAATAACTTTAAATTTTAGACTTTTCAATTAATATTACCTTGTAACCTTTTCAAGTTATTTTCTGCATTTATATGAGAAAAGTGCACCAAAGATTTACATTCTATGTTAGCCATTTACCCAAATTCTAAATGCCAAATCAGCAATAGTATCCAATGTTAACCTTACTTAGCAAAATCATTTTACTTATTTGCCAATACGAAAAATCTTTATTACTTCAGTTAACATTCTTGGATAACTAAGTGTCTTAGATTCTTACCAGTTCTGCATGCAAAGCTATTTGTTTTGCCAATCCAACAGAATCACAAATCTAAAAGGGATAAAAGTATAATTTATTACAATATAATGCTTCAAAACAACAAAAAAGCTGATTTAAGAATGTTCCAGGCCCTGAAACAAGCTTTTGTGTATTTTCTTCAAAGTCTGTGAGTTTCGACTACTGGCTATCACCCCTTTGACACACCCACCCCACTCTGTCATCTCAGATTCATTACTGAGATAGCAAGGTCTGCAAAGAATGAAGCAAGCAGCTCCTGATGCTACTCTAAGCTGAAGACATGTGAAAATAGCTGATTATGGGAATATATTGCACTATCAGGATAAATTAATGAGGCCAGAAGATTGCACCAGCTATCAATGACTGGAAAGATATAGGTCTAAAAAACTCAGAAGACCCAATATATCATCTTAGCTGTCTTCAGAGCAACAGACTTTGGTCAACCAACCCAGCTGGTCTAGGCAAAGTTTGAGTTGTTTTCCAGATACCTTAGTAAGAACTTTGACTATGATATGTATTTCACAACAGAGACAACACTTTGAAAAGCCAGGTACCTTTTCTCCCTCATTGTTTGATTCAAATATATAGCAGATTGATGATAGATTACTTTCACTTCTCCCTCCAGATGTCCGAAGAACAAATCCAAAAAGCCTCTTATTTTCCTGGTGTGTAGCATACAAAACTACACTAGGTAATGGAAACTGCCACAGAAAAACATCAGAGGCAAACATGAGATTTCTCAAGCCATTACAACAAACTCATGCTAAGTTATACAAAAACATCCTAAACAGAACATTAGAGCCAATTTTTTTTCTTAACAAAATGGTAATCCAAGAACAAATAATATATCTGGTTTGGATTGCCAGGAAGAATAGGAGCTGTTGAATACGGCATTTGTTTTACTGTCATTAATACATTTTACCAAGTCAAATTCAAAAGTGATATATATTATGAAATTATTAAACAGAAGCACATACTTACAACTATGTCAAAATAGCTAATTATAAAATAAACTCAATCACATTCCCCTTTTAAATCCTATTAGTTTCTTTACTGTATGATGTATGCTTCCGAGCTCAGGAATAAACACTACATATCACACCAGATTGAACTGGTTATTTTAAGTTACATGGATTGTTCAATTTTAACTTTTTTGGAGAGATGGCCGTAGACTTAACTATAACAGCCTAAAGATCAATTATAATTGGTACTACTACATCTGAATATACAGAATCAGGATTATTATAAAGACATAAGATGTGTATATGCCCAAAGATACCCACGTAGAACTCACCATGAGCCTTGTAACTTGTGTCTGTGGATCAATTAACCTATATAATAATTAAAAATTTGGAAAACAAATTTTAATTAGCTTGAAATTATATAAACATTTTCCCCCCAGTTTTTTGAGGAAGAAGTGGGTTACTACTTACTTCAAACAATCACAAGTGACTAACAAATGTGATTCTGTCATACGAAAGATGTTATGGATGGCCCGGGCAGCTAAGATTTGGCGCATTGTTTCATAAACAACATCTGGATTGTCATCTGATTTCACCTCCATAGAACCAAGGAATCGAACAATGAATAACTGATGAAGAATAGAATCTACGACAGAACAAGGTATGTTATGTACTTTTAAATCCCACATTTATTTTCCTAAAGAATAAAATACGCTGCCTCCTTTTAGATTTTCCAGTGACAATTTCAACCTAGCAGAAGTATTTAGATAACTCCTAAAAACAGTGTTCAAGTTATAGGAAAAGTAAGGTGTTAAATTCAAATAGCAAAGATTATGCTTTAACAATTGGTGATGCTGACTAAAAAAAAAAAAGAAATTCCTTGTACTACTTTTACAGCTTTTCTGTAAGTCTGAAATTAAGTTAAAAATAAATAGCTTCCAGAAAAAGGCAAAAAAGTTATGCTCCAGCAACAGAAGAAAACATCTACTGTTAGGAAAAGCTTAAAGGATATGTTATGCATTGAGACTTTGACTATGAGGTCAAAGTGTAATATTCTATAATTTTGTGTGAATAACAAAATCTTAAGTTCAATTAAGTTATGTTGCTTTAAGTGTGCTTTGAGTAAAAAGAAAAAATTGTGAAGACAACATTAAAAGAGCATACAGCAAATGTAAACAACAAATTCTTCACACAGTTTACTGCTGAGGATTTCTAAAACATAAGAATACCGCATGAATGCAGCACGTCTGTTTTACCTTCAGTTTCAGATTTTGTACCTCCTCCGGATTCTCCAAATGGATTTGTCCGCCTGAAAAGTTTTTTAAAAATTATGAGCCAACAGTCAGTTACAATGAACCACATGGAAGGAATATCAATCACTGAAACCAGAGTTAAAAACTAAGAGTCACAAAATCTTGTACATGCATTTAAAATAACACTCTAAAATATCCCGTTCGGTAAGGAACACTGCTGATGAACAGATTACTCCAAGGAAGGCCACTGTCTTTACATTGGGTCAATAGACTGAACTCAAAGTTGCTGCATTTCAGAAAGAGTGGATGGACTGGAAGTTCAACATACCCCTCCCTCCCCCCCCACACACACATTGTAAAAAAACATGTTGCAAAAGTTCACAAATTTAAGTAAACTAGGACAGAGAAACAGCTGATTTAGCTTCAATTTTAGCAACTTGAGAAAAATGCCAAACATTTCCTGGGATGGTAAAAACCTCTTTTTTAGGTTCTCTAAGTATATGTTGCAAGTTAATTATGATAATTTCAACATTTCCTAGTTTTAAACCTGTACTTCTCAAGGCATATGTTAACAGAAAGCAAAACAAAACAAAAAAACCCCTAGAAATGGAAGCTATCTCCCACCTTAGAGTACTTGGCTCTTGCACACCCACAATGAAGGGAAAAAAGTACAATTCAAAGTAAGTTTTGTTAAGTGGTTCTAAAATAACATGGGCATTAAGTTAAAATGAAATTATCTCCCCAATACATATGTGACCTATTATGTCAAATGCTAAATATATTTCTGTGATCAAATGTAAATTACTTTTTCTGGGTTATAGCTAAGCATATCCAAATTAACATACTATCAATTTATTGGGGGTTCAACACACTTAACAAATAATTTGCCTTAAATCACATTTCCTTCATCTACAACCAAAGAAAAATTTTAATGTTCTGCCAAGAGTATTTCTTGTTATACAAACAAAAGATGGTTCATTAATTCATAGTGTGATGACTTAGTGCCTTACTGGAGATTTGTTATTCTGATACAAGATAGTATTTTCTAATAAATCTAAAGCACATGCATTACTTTCAAGAATTAAAAAAATATTGTCATGACCTAAGGACAGGACTATCAGCTTTCTTCTGAAAATTTTAATAGCAAATACCTAAGAAGACATGATAAGCAAATTCAGACAGAATTAAATGCTTTTAAAACTAAATTATCTTAACTCATTTAACTGAAGGAGAAAACAAAGAGAAAAACCTGCCGTGATTCTTCCCCTACTATCAAAATTACGTTAGGTAATTAAACAAGGTACAACACAGCTGATGCACATATATAAAAGATGACTCTCAAACACACAGAAATGGAATCATAAATCTTAGAGACTATGGTATAACACCCCTGTGATACCATCACCCACCTGCCTCCCTGGCCAGGAGCTTTTGCCTGCCCAGACTGATCTTCACACACGGGAGAAATGATGTCAAACTGTATTGGGGTGTCTGGGGCAACAAGAGAATCCAGAGAGAGGGCAGCTAAATTTGTGGACTCAGATCCTAAAGATCCCGAACTGCTGGTTCGAGCTGTTGATGGTCGAGATTGTCTAAGCACAGAAGAAAACACAAAGGCACTCCATTTAGTTTTTTCTCTTTAGGAAATTAAACACTTAAACTATGAGAAAAGAAAATACACTCTGTAAGTCATAGAGAAAACAAATTTTAACAAGCACAATCCCAAATCATAGCTAATTACTTAACAAGAGACTTCTTTCTTTCCAATTCTTA
Source organism: Sturnira hondurensis (assembly GCF_014824575.4). Classification (NCBI taxonomy): domain Eukaryota; kingdom Metazoa; phylum Chordata; class Mammalia; order Chiroptera; family Phyllostomidae; genus Sturnira; species Sturnira hondurensis. The sequence goes on along the minus strand of NW_028075471.1, from coordinate 3,917,711 downwards.
AATTCAAAAATATAAATCACCTCAATCTAAAGATAAATTCTAGGGAAATTTGGAATCATTTATTTAGCACTCTCACTGTTAAATTTACCAATTTGAAAATACAACTTCTATGTTGTTTGGGGAACTATTTCATACTAATCTAAGCAGCACTGCTAAAATTGAGCATTCCCTAACACTTCCAATACCCCATATAGTTCCCTAATAACCCAGTCTGGGAACTCACCCTGCTGGCCGCAGGCTCTCATGCCTCTGCTGGAAAGATGGAGAAGGAGTGACAGCTTCCAAAGCTGACTGATTTACTCGTGCAGCAATTTCCTATTTTTTTTTTAAAAGGACTAACATTAGTAAAGTAAAAAAACCAAAAGTCTGAATATAATTCTGAGTTGTCAGAATGTTCTTGAATTATACATAAAATGTAAGTTGGAGTTACTAAAGTAGTTCCATGTACTCTGTCTTAACATTAAGATACATAATTAGCTTTGCAGCATTATAACTTATTTTCTCTTACTTCTTCTGAATGTGGAGGGGGCAGTGAATCTGATTTTTTTCTACTAATATACATATTAGGAAATATTGTTTTTTCCTTACATTTTAACTATGAGATTTTTTGGATTAAAGTTTGTATTGCTAGCACCTAGTATAGTGTCTGGCATATTGGACACTCAATACATTTGCTAAATAAAGAAATTTAGGCCCTGGTTGGTGTGGCTCAGTGGATTGAGTGACAGCCTGTGAACCAAAGGGTCATGGGTTCAGTTCTCAGTCAGGGCACACGTCTGGGGTGCAGGTCAGGTCTCCAGTTGGGGGTACAGGAGAGGCAACCACACATTGATATTTCTCTCCCTCCCTCCTTCCCTTCCCCTGTCTCTAGAAATAAGTAAATAAAATCTTTAAAAAAATTTAGAAGTAGAAAACAATCACAAAATATTAAAATATTTTATAACTAGGTGGCTGAAGTTTTCATAACTTTCCAGAATACATTTATGCTCAGAAATATCTATATATTAGTAGGTAAAATTATCATGGATATTGTCAGACCAAAATTTGAAAGAAAGCTTTCCATTAGAAATATTTGTAAACTTATTCATTTATTTAAAACACTGGCTAAATAAAATGGCATTTAGATTAGAAAACATAATCACAAAATATTCTGACATTTCTGTCTTATAGATAGCAAAAATACCAAGATAATGCCACAAAATAATCAAAATTTCTTCTCTTGATATAGGTAAAATAATTCTGGGTAATCTGGAAACTATTATTTAAAACTTAAGTTTTGATAATTGATAGGAAAGTACAATAAGCCTGTATTTTTCGAGTCCAAACACTGTGTTCTCTATCTATTCCCCAGGTATTAACAAGTCATCTAACTTATACTTTAATTTTTTTGTTGCTCAAATAACATAACAAGGAAAAGCCAGATTGGCAGGAGAGCAAGTTACTAAATGCAAAAGACTTCTCTACAGTGAGCACTGATTTCTTAAACTCGTAAGATTATTACAAAACTATCAGAAATTACTAATAGTTTAGAGGTCTGAAATTTTGTTTCTTCGGTCGAAAACTTTTTCCTAGGTATCTAAATCGTGTGTTCGAGGGGAACCCCAAAGCAATTATGATAAAATAAAAACAAACGCCAGAACTCTTCCAAAATACTTCCTTCACTTGGGCTTAAAAACCTAGAAGTCATCTTTAATGTTTCTTTCATCCTTTATATCAGTTCTGTTACTAATCAGTCCAGTCAATTTCTTCTTACCTGTTTCTATGATTATTTCTTCTCTTTCCTCAGTTCATGCCTGAAGTATGAAAATGGAATCCTTCATGTCCCCAGACACTCCCATCTAGTCAATCATTATACCAGTTTAAGACTTAAAAGAGTGAGAATTTTCTAGAGAAACTGGCCCTGTTCTGCATCAACTGAATTCGCATTAACTCCCAGCCAGCCCTAGGAGGCGCCTGGGTTCAGAGCACAGCTGGGCTCACCTTCACTGGCAGAAGTCAGACAGCTCCTGTCCTAAGCCAAGTCTTTTCCCAACTACATTGCGGTATGGACGCACTTGATTCCTTCCAGAGTACTCTGCATCCCTGGGTTCTGCCTGTATGTTTGGACTATGACTAACCTATGTGTACCCTATGTGTACCCAGTGTACCTATGACTATGTCTACACTGCTGAGTTTCTCTGGTTTGATACCCTTGCTATTTGAAGTGTAATTGGCAAAATTAAGAGTTCATGCTGACTCACCCCAGTCCTACTGAATGTATTTTAAGATCCCCAGGTGACTAGTATGCATGCTTTACTTTTCTATTATTCTCCAACAAGAACCTTCAAATCCAAGTATATGACTCAACTCATACTATACCTAAATTTGTTCTTTTGTTTTCTTATTGCAATGTCTTCTCTTTTCCTCAAAACATGGACAAATCTTTCCCAGCTCAGGTTTCAACCATCTCCAGTTTTCTCTAAAACTGAAGTCCACACTGATCTTAATGTGTATTAAGCTTCTGATTATCACAATATGCTTTCAATTACATACTGGTTTTTTTTAATCCTCACCCAAGGACATTTTTTTTCATTGCTTTTAGAAAGATGTGGATGTAAGAGAGAAAGAGAGGCACTGATTAATTGTTTCCCATATGCACCCAGACTAGGGATTGGTTGCCCAGACCAGGGGTTGTATGCATCTGGACTGGGGGGATTACAGGCATCCAGACCAGGGATTGAACCTTCAACCTAGGTATGTGTCCTGCCCAGTAACTGAACCCGCCACTTTTTGGTTACAGGACAATGCTCCAACCAACTGCGCCACACTGGCCAGGTCAGCACAGTTTTATATGAAATTTTAAAAGTTTTAGTTTTGTCTTCCACACACATAGGCTCCTGGAGGACAGCCATGGCTTATTGTTCTTCTCTATCCCCCTCCTCCATGGTGCTCCACACAGCACTACACAAGGTCAGTGCCCAGTAAATATTTGTTAGTTGACTGACTACAGTGCCTTTGAAATAATTTATTGTTCTAGGAAGACCATACTTATTATACACGACACTTTAAAGCTACCCATTCAAAGGCAAATTAAAAGATTACGGAACTTAAGAATTACAACTTAATTAATAAAAACTGTATTAGCCACAAACTTACTTAATTTTACCAGATCTGGATATAATAAAATTAAAATATTACCTCTGGATTTTCACTTAAATATATTTGTTTAGATATATTGTTTATCGTACAGATCCACTGCAAGAGGCAAAACCAGAAAAATATGATTAATACTTTTTCTACAGTGCTTCTGTTCTAAAAGAGAATGTTCAATATTTGAGAAAAATACAAGTTTCATTAGATGAAGTAACACAATCTTTTTTATAGGATAAATACCTTCCCATATATTGTATATAAGCATATATATGTAAATAATTGAAAGTTTAACAGAATGAACAGATTTATTATTTTGAAATCCCAACTTTACTTCATACAAGGAAATAAAAATATAGCAATTATGTTAAATTACAATTTAGTGATCTATACTTACATTTTTATATCACTTCCCTCTTAATCCCTACCAAACAACACAATTTGCACTCAAGTATCATTATTAACACCAATGCAAATAAGTTAGGAGCTAAATATACTCCTGGTGAATATATCTTACACACTTCACTTCTCTTGGGTTTATAAAAAATTAACATAGAGAAAACTCTCTGTTTCACACCTGTTTCACTCTAAAAAATTCCAGTGCCTGATAAACCTCACTAAATTTAACTAATACTCTGTTTGGTAAACCCTGCAGAGAGCAGACTTTTGCTTGTGTTCCTCAGAGACCAAAAGCAAAGTTTTAATACCTATTCTTTTCCACGAGAAGTAAATTTTATATTCTCTAAAAATCTGTAACCTCCTCTTTCACCAACACAATTATAACACCAGATAAAATGGTTCAAAATCAATCTACAAGGTATTTTCACTTAGGATATTTCTCAAGACAGAGTTTTTGGCACATCGGGTCCTAGTACTTACTAACTTACCTTCCATATTTGGTGTACTATGAGTAAAAATGGAGCCAAAAATAAAATACTCGTGAGGAAGAACAGACATTCCCAAATTTTTGTTTTTCTGTCTTTCATTTCCCTAAGGTTTTAAGCTTTAGTTGCTTCCGGCCGTGCCACATCTGCTGCCACTATATTCTTAATGCAGCAAATACTGTCTCAGACGGTGAGAGAAGCAAATAAATTAAACTGTCACCTCATGATACTAACACAGTCTGCCAGAAAGCAAGAGTCACAAGGTCACTTCTGAATTAGATCCTTTAAAAAGACAGGAGAGAAACAATCTCTAAGATCTCAGAGGTCCAACTACAAAATTCTCTGTGAAACTTAAGAATGTTGTTTAAGGAAATTTAACTTTTCTAAAAAGATATTTTTAATTAACCAGAATTTTTCAAATGTCTATAATGAAAACATTAACATGTTTCTCATCAGCAAAAATATCTTAAGATGTTACTAAAGAAGTTAGCTAGATAAAATTTTACCTCTTCATGGTCTTTTTTACTCTCTGCTTGCAAAATTGAAGATCTGAAAAAAAAAGAAAAAATTTGAACCTCAACTTTTTTTTAAAGTACTTCCAATATGATCTGAGAATTTTTTTATATTTAAAGGTAAATATAAAACTAGTCAGTATAAAAAAAAAACACTATCCAAAACACATAACCAACTAGTATCTTAGGAAAAGGAGACCACCAGAGGCATCAGGACTCAGATTTTAACAAACCTCGACTTTGACTATCTATGCCAAAACGTACTGAAAAAGAAATAGGTGCTAGTTTCAGAAGACAGCCAATAACAAAGCTGCACTGCAACTAAGACAATCCATTTCAACCTTCCGACACACATATTTCAAATACAAATAACAGACCCTAATATAAAACATTAATTTTACTTATTACTTCTCACTGAATATAGTTAAATAAAAATTTTCAATATATTAATTGCTAACATAGGGATATTTAGCTTTTCTATAGATGTTCATGTTTCAAGAGTTAGAGAATATTTACTAATCTTGAACCAAACCATTTTGTATTTCTAAATAAAATAGAAAATGATGCTAAGCATTGGCGAAAAACTGAAAATACAAAAAGGTTAAGTACTTATAGTAAAGTATTAACATTTTGATAATTATGACAAATGAATACAGGGTCTCCCAACATCTAGCATGATAAATAATAAACAGTGATTGGCATTCATTATATGTTTATAGAAGGAATATGAAATTAAACAACCATTTTGATAAATGTAACATCTATATACATAAATATGGGGGGTGACTTTCAGGGAAACTTGAGATGCTCTGAACAAAAAGAAAGGTCAAAAACAGTATTTTAATTAAGTAGAAAAAATTTGCAGATAACTTAAACATCAGGAGGAAAAAAATTTTTTAAAGATTTTATTTATTTTCAGAGAGAGGAAAAGGGAGAGAAACATCAGTCAGTTGTCTCTCGCACACACCCCCACTGGGGACCTGGCCTGCAACCCAGGCAACGTGCTCTGACAGGGAAGCAAACTTGCAACCTTTTGGTTCACAAGCAGGCACTCAATCCACTGAACCACACCAGCCAGGGCAGGAAAAATGTTAAATTATGGTATATATTCTTAACTAGATTATAATGTAGCCATTATGTTTCTAGTGAGTGAATGCAGATGCAAATTACATATATAGTATTTCATCAACTATTTAACAACTGCAGTTAAAATGGTAAGGCAACAGACCAAAAAGTTAAGTGTTGCTCTGGTTAGTGATATTATAGCTTTTTTTTCCATACTCCTTTTTGTATTTTTCTGTGCTTTTCAAAAATTTGTTCTATGGATTCTCATTTAATGAAAATATAACAAAAATTTTTAATGGAACATAAGCATTAATGGACTAAATCATTTGATCAGAAATATTAATGTCTAAAAATAACATTACGGTTAGCACCTAGTATTAATACATGCTACGCACATTACATATAGTAGATTGATTTTTCCTCAACAATTTACAAAGTAGGGATTATGACCTTCCTCCCAATCTTACATGTACAAAAATGGAGCTCAGAGAGGTCATGTAACTTGTCTAAGACAACACAGTAAGTAATGGGTCCAAAATTTGAACTTTCTAACCCCAAGGTTGGGGCTTTTTCCATTAACTTGTGTTGCCTTCCCCACACCATGCAGGATTTTCAAGTGACCAGTCTCAATATGAAATCACAGTTCTTTACCATATGACCATGCTTTGATAACCATAAAATATTAAGACATCATTTAACCATCCCAGAAAGGAAAGTTCAACTCATTTCCTCACAAAAATATTTTAATAAATAATAACCCTAAAATATCTATAAAATGTCTGAATGAAAAGAAATTATTCTACTTTTTGGTAGTTTAATATATTACAGACTTTATTAATACTAGGAAAAATACTTACTTTTTCCCATCAAAAGAGGTAATCTGAAAGCAGTACCGCCTGTCTTCACAGTCCACAGCCATGACTGAACAGTTGTCTATGTCCATGGCCAAGCCTCCTGCTACGTCCCCCCGGGCCTGACTCATTAAGTTTCCACCCTGAGTGAAGTAAAACTGTCTGTCCCAGGTAGATGATACCAAGCCTGTTTTACTAAATAAAGAAAAGTACATTCATGCTTTAATAACAACACACACAAAATTTCGTAAGTCAGACACAAAACTAAAATCTGACTTGATGGTGTAATTAAATATATTTTAAAGTATGATAAATAACATTTAAGGGCATTCATGTTATACTAGATTTAATTTAAACTCAAATTGATTTCACTTTTAAAAATAATTCTAAATTATTCAACAAGTATCTAAACAATTTGTTACTCTTAAAAATTATTCATGTACCCAATAGGTCAAAAGGTTCACATAAATACTATTATCACTAACTAAAAAGATTTGACCTTTAGTAAAATCAAAACAATTTGGTAGGCAATATCAATTATATATTACATTCAGTTGCTAATACCTTAAATGATATACAATATATAAAAACAACAAGTTTTCTTACTTCCTAGCATTAAGGTATCCGGCCTTTCGGGTTAAATTTCGATTAACAGGAAATTTCGTGGGATCTGGGTCAGGCACATATAAAGGGTCACTGGCTACTTCCAAATCCTCTATTGTCTGCTGCATGGTCTCTATATCACTGTCCATTTCCCTGCGAACACTAACACACAGAACAGGTTATTTACTACTAACCACAACAGAGAAGGGCTCCTTATCATTCATGTTTATCTGTTATTTGTTTTGTATAAATTTTCTTAAAGAGCAACAGTGGTATGGGTGGCTAAAGTAACATGAACATGGTATAAAATAAGTTTACATTTTATTTAAAACTTAGATATTTTGGAAATAATACTAAATTCAAAAACTAATGACGGCACATTCAATGTCTGACTTTAGAGAAATGTTCAAACCCTTCTGTGCCTTTGAAACAATAATCATTTTCATCTCCCTCTATACCTCAGACTGACTACCTCACTGCTCAAACTTTTGAACCTGATTGGAAGTGCTTTCTCTCTCTAAGCTTTCATGGCTTGGAAAACAAGATTTATTTAGTAATCTCTAATCTATCCCCACAATTCAGGAAATTATGAAGATAATTCACTTATGGATCATTATTATGTATCTGTTATATGAAATTCAGAGTTCAGATTCTGTGGGAAAGATGTGTGAAAAAAACAAGAAGTGTCTGTGAGACATGCAAGAAACACTCCCATGGCAGAGAAAACAGCCACTCAGAAAATTAAATGGTAAATATTTTTAGATTATGACAGTTAGCTGTTAACTTATCATTCATATAACTTCATTTTCAACTTTAAGGAAGAAATACTTACTTTTGTACACTAGTTCCAATATTAGTTAAGAATTCTTCCAGTTGTTCATTGAGATTTTCAGAACCCATCTTAAAGAAACTTATCTGAGGCAAGAGGGTGTGAGAGTGGGAGGATGAACAATGGAAACAACCACATACACAAAGCACTTTAAGTAAATCATAGAAACGAATTCCAAGATACGGGGTAAGTAAAAAACAAAGGATTATTACCACCTGTATAAAAACAGGTTGCAGTTTACAAGGACCTCTACTGGGCATGGGGCCACTGAAGAAACTGAAGTTAAATTTCACTGTACGTCCTTCTATATATTAATACATGCATATAGTAAGCAATTTTTTAAACTGCAAAATAAATCTTAAACCATTTCAGGTAAGTCATATGGATAAACTACTTCATGTTTAACACAAAAAGTTTTACACCTGAGGAATAATGATACTTATACTTGAAGAAATCATCAAATTTCTTTAAACTCTCACTTTTAGGGGGCTGCCATCTCATATTACACAAATTTAATTTTCTAAGCCCCTTCCTGATGCACACCTCTTGGTACACCTTGGAGTTCATCAGTATTTTTAACTCAGGAAGTATACAAGCAGCAGGAAACAAACTCTATCAGATCTATTATGAATCAAGAGCTCCAGCAACAGGTTAATTCCATTTATTTAGCATTCTGTTCCTTGTCCCCAACTATGATGGACAAGATCTAAATAAAAGATAAATGGTTTCATTTACCATAAAATACATGAAATCTTCATCTACAAAGAAAACCCTTTTCCCTAATTTCCTCAAAATTACATTCTGATGACATTTTAAATTACTTCTTAAAACATAGGCACAAAATTGTATTTTGATCTTAGTTTGTAATATGATATCCTTATATTTAACATAAATATTATACTTTAATATAAATATTTTAGGGCAGTTATAATCCAAAACACAGTGTAGCATTCACCTGAGCTTGCATGTACCCAAGAAGAGGTTCTAACAAAGCTATCTTCTTCTTGTACTGAAGAGTATTTAATGCACAAAAATAATGCATCATGGTCTGGTGTTGTTTTTTCCTGGAAGTGTAGACATCTTCTGTTACTTCATACTTCACCTTTAATGATAAGATTAAAAATACTATTATTTATTTAATTTTGAAGTAGTGGCTATTAAAAAGAGTCCATATAAGAAAAAAAGTATATCACCAGCAACTGTGCAAAGATTTCTATTAGGTATTAGAAATCCTGCGAAATTTGGCTAAGATGGTTTTTCTGTTTTACTACCAACCACTTCATTGGAAAAATATATTAAACGCAGAATTCTGCATGTAACTAAGAATAGTATAATAATAAACTAAGCACGTCAGAGAAAGCCTGCCACACAGAGGAAGGTCAGACAATTGTCTGGTTTTAGCTTAGCCATTAGTCTTTGACCTTGTCAGCTCACAGCATACCACTCTCCGCTGGTTCTTTCCCTACCGTTCCTCCACTCTTTTGTTTTCCTTCAACCACACTTAAAATGTGTGCTCCCTTAACTTCTTGTATTCAGACAACAAACATTTACTGAGCACCTGTTATGTAATATGCAGTAGGCTCTTCTATCTTTTTGCTTTCTTGAGAATACTAAATCAAGTACAAAAAAATATTCCATACACCAATGACCCCCAAATTTCTACCTCCTGCCCACCACTCTCACAAGTGTCAAAGGAAGCACATGTCCACCTGGGCTCTTTATGTATGTGTGTATGGGGGGAGGGGGTGTGCTGGAAATACACAAAACTAAAGACAGCATGTTCTCCATAAAACCTGCTCCTCTACTTTGTTTTTCAGCTTTCTTAACGATCCAAGACCCACCCTATCATCTAAGAATTCTAGGACTTTTAAAAAAATATTTTGATTGTCTTTTTCCCATTACCATTTATCCCCCTTATACCCTCTTCCACCTCCCCCACCCTTCTCCATTCTGCAATCACCACACTGTTGTCTGTGTCCGTGAGTACTTTTGTGCTCGATCCTTCTACACCACCACCATTCCCCAGAGTCTATTTTGATTGTTAGTTGAGTTTGTTCATTAGATTCCACATGAGTGCAATCACATGGTATTTGTCCAGGACTTATTTTTTATTTCTCCTAACCTAAGTCCTATCAATTCTACTTATGAAATGCCTTCCAAAAGTATTCCTTCCTTTCCACTTTCAATAACCATCTTAGCTGAGACTCTCTTAATATCTTTGCAAACTATTCTGATAACTTTTCACTGGATTCCCTCCAATGGTCCCCTTCACATTCCCATTAGTATTTCTATCTGTAGCACAACTGCATAGTTACTCACCCACTTAAGAGTGTTTTGGTGGCTGCCCACACCCTCTAACACAAATTTCAAAGTCATTAGCATAGTAATCTGGCCCCAAACCACTATCCGCTTGCCATCTCTGCCATACCTACCCAAATTCCTCCTATGCTCCAAACACACAGAAAGGATTATCTTTCCATTATAATTACTGCCAGAGTTTCATGAAAACTTGCTATATAAGCCAGGTACTCTGCAGGCATTATCTCCTTTCATTTTAAGAATTACTAAATTTATTTGTTTGTTTGATAGAGAAATAAAGGCTTGAAACTAACCACTGTATGACCTCAGGCAAATGAGTGAGAAAAGTGAGTTTTGTCCCCAAGCGACTCCAGAGCCAGCGCACATAAACCTTAACACTCTTCAGACTCTATCCTGTACTTCTACAAAAGCTGTTTTTCCTCCAGGAATGCCCTCTCCCCAATCCCAAACCTGTGAGGTCCACTCATCTTCAATGCAAGTATCACCTCCTACAAGTATAACCTTTCCCAGTTCACCAAAGTTGACTGCTGCACTCTCTGTGCTCTCCCAGTGTTTTGTTCATATTCTATTACTGCACTTAATTCAGAATGCATGCATTCTCTTCATCCTTGTACTCTGACATCTAGTCCAGTCGCATGCTTTCACACAGGAAGTCTTCGATGAATGTGGTTTACCCACTCTCTGAGGGCAGGAGTGGAGTCTATTCACATTGTTCTCCCATAGTACCCAACATATAGTAGGTGCTCAATTAATTTTTTAAAAATGTTTTAATATGTTTATTGACATTAGAGAGTAAGGATGGGAGAGAGAAAGAAACAGCAATGTGAAACATTGATTTGTTGCCTCCCATACACACACTCCAACCAGGGATCAAACCCACAACCTAGGAATGTGCTCTAACCAGGAATCAAACCTCTCCACCTTCCGGTGCACAGGATGATGCTCCAACCCAGCCACACTGGCCAGGGCTCAATTAAATTTTTAAACAAAATGAAATTGGTGAAAGGTGTTTTTAAAAATACCTATAATAGCCCTGGCTGGTGTAGCTCAGTGGATTGAGTGCAGGCCTGCAAACCACACGATTGCGGTTCGATTCCCAGTCAGGGCACATGCCTGGGTTGCAGGCCAGTTCCCAGCAGGGGACTCTCGAGAGGCAACTGTACATTGATATTTCTCTCCTTCTCTCCTTCCCTTCTCCTCTAAAGAAATAAAATCTTTTAAAAAATAAATACCTATAATAGCCACAGGCAATGTAAAATATACCAAAATTCATTCCTAGAGCTTCTAACCACTTTGCTAAGGCAAAGTAACAAAACAATACAGATTTCAAAATGTATTTATTATTTATATCAACATGTAACCAGTGGACTAAAATTAGAAATGTAAGAAATGTTCCCTTTATTGTTCACAGTAGCTGTTGCACAGTATATCCTACCCAGTCATAGATTCCCACAGGTGGTCACTGTGCCCACTCACACCTGCAGGCAAGGCTACAGACACAAACTCCCAGGCACAGAGATCACCTCACACACAAGCATCTAGTGGAGGCCTACTCATCAAGCCTCGGATTAGGTACTGAGAGAGAAATGACCTTAAAGAGCATCTAGATGAACTTATTATTTGCTCTTCACTCAAATACATTTGTCCTCAAATATAGTATAATATTTCTGGATTAACTCCTTAAAGAAGTATCAAGAAATTTATTTATTTTTTTCCCTGTAAATCCAAAAGTCATTAACAGAATTTCACTGATAATGTATGTATAACTACTGTATCTCAGAAGACATTTTAAATATATACAGGGTCAAATAACAGAAATAAATGAATAAATAACAGAATAAATGCAATGTTATCAAAATACAAAGCAAAAGGATACAATGTTATATATTTGGCACAAACTACATTTTTGAAATCGTTATGTTTACTCACAAAAATTTGTCAGCAGAAAAGTACTTTCTTTAACGAGTCAATCACTAATCATCTGATAATTAACAATTATCAGAAAGGCTTTGAAATAATTAGAAAAAAAGATTAAAACTAAGGGCAGCCCTGGCCAGTAGCTCAGTTGGTTAGAGTGTCATCCTCATAAGCCAAGGTTGAGGGTTCTGTCTCTGCTCAGAGCGTACTCAAGAAACAACCAATGAATGCATAAATATGTGGAACAACAAATTCTCTCTCCCTCTGTCTCTTCCCTCCCCCTTCCTCTCTCTCTAAATTTAATAAATAAAAATTTAAAAAATAAACTAAGGGCAATACAGCAAAACATACAAAATAAATGCTGGTTACTGTTTTTAAATAGAAAAAAGTAGATCACCTAGTGAAATAGTTGTTAACTGCATTACTGAAGGAGTTAAGTATGTATCATACCTTGTCATTTTCCCTTTTTTTTGACAATCGGCTGTATCTGTTAATTGCAGCATCATGATCTGGAAAACAGAAATGACTATTAATGACAATAAAACAGAACTTTGCAAAACTTATAAATGCTTTAAATGGTCTTCATATGTATAGCTTTCAACAAATGTACTAAAGCAAGATAATAATTACCTACCATATGATCACTCCAGCCAAATAGTCCTCTATCCTAATTTCCCCTAAAGTATGTGTCTACTTATTAAATTGGTAATAGCATTTAACTCACAGGAAACTGCAATTTACTAAAAGTTTATAGAGGTATTTTTAGTACAAAAATAGCAAATGCTCATTTAAGAAAACTTAGAATACATAGGAAAACAAGGCAGGGAAAATATTATATCATCTCTTCAGATATTATGAACATAGCAAATCACAAGATTTGATTTTTCCTTTAAATTTTCCTGTAGTGTAAACAGTGCAACTTAAATAACAATGCTGATTTAAATAATGCTCATTTTTCCTGGCTAGATTGAGTGCAGGCCTGTGAACTGAAGGGCTGCAGTTCAATCCCTAGTTGGGGCATATGCCAGGGCTGCAGGCCAAGTCCCCAGTGGAGGGCACGCCAGAGGCAACCACACATTGATGTTTCTCTCCCTCTCTTTCTCCCCCCCTTCCCCTCTCTCTAAAAATAAATAAATAACATCTTTATAAATAAATAAATAAAGCTCATTTAAACTTTTAATTAGGTTCATTTTTTCAACTATTGCATAGAATCTGGCCACAGATCTGTGTTGATAAAAAACTGATTAAAATAAATAATTATGTAAAGTATTAAGAGCTTACCATTACTAGCAATCTGAAACACTTCCTTTAATGTCAATATTTCTGGAAAAGTTTAAGAACAATTTCAGTGTAGCATATTTATGAAATACCTTAAATTTGTTTAGAAAACAATAACTGCCTTTTAAGTTAAAAAAACTCCAAATAATATCTCATACTTCAACATTCAAAGTGAAAAAGCTATTCTGTACTTCAGCTAGTCAATGGAACATTTACTATCATTAACAACAGTTACACCTTGAGAAAATCTACAAATTAGTAATGTGGCACAAAAACCAAACTTTAAAACCACTGCAAATCCTAAGACATGCAAATATTCTTGGTACCAGAATCTAACTTAATTCATTTTTTGATATTGACTCTAATAAGTTCAAATACTGAATGAGAAACAAGGAACTTTTTATTAGTATGAGATTCAGTCCCTGTAGACTGAGAAAACAGATCTTGTTTCTTGACCTTGAAATGACCATTCTTGAAGGTTACCATTACAAATATAACTGCATCTCTAAAATAAATTTTTTATCCCATTACAATTTAAATATTTTCTCATCCACTGATACATTAGTTCAATGTTTTACTCTATCTACATATTTTATAAATAAGTCTGTATAATTTTCTAAGATTGTAACATGGGAAAAGAGAGACAATTCTGTATAACTCTCATTCTATCACTGAATAATGCTAAACAGGAAGAAAAACCCCACCACAGATGACTAAGTCACGGGTTGCCAGATGTGCCAGTACTCCCACCTCCTGCCACTCTAGCCCATAAACACGTCTCCATCTCCTTTGTCGCTGTCTCACTTCAGGCAATGGTCACACCTCACTGGATTCTCACAACCTCCTAATCCATTCTAGACATCAAATCTACCCTATTCCACCCTCCAAAAGCAAAAGGATTATGCCTGTCCACTTCTTAAATATCTCCACTGGCTTCTCTTTGCTTATAAACTCAAATTGAACATCTTTAGAATAATCTAGTCCAAGCTAATCTATTGCTAGATTTGTTTCCTTCCATGCCCAACACATTCAACACTGCAGCCACACTGAATTTCTTGTCATTCTCAAAACAAGCCACATATTTCTATAATCCATACTTTTGTGCTTCCTAGTCCCTCTAATAAAGTAATGACTCTTTTCTCCTGGCAAACTCCTCTTCATCACACCCTTGAAGAAGCCTTTCTGACACCCTCCCCTGATTCCTCACAACACCTTGCTCATTCCCTAATTATGAGACAGTATGGTAATTATCTGTTTAATTACCCCATATCTTTCTCTAGGCTTTCTCAAGTGAAATGACATCTTATTCACATTGGTATTCCTCAGTATCTAGTTTAATGGCTAACAGGAGCTCCTATAAATGTTTGGTGACTAATTAAAGTAAAAGTGGCACAAGCTGTATTCAGAAATGGTTAAGATACAGTAATATGCATTTTATAGGCACTGATCTTCTGACAGCTAATGAAAGTAAACAGAAGCTTGACTTCAATACCTTTCAGATCTCTTTCTTTAAACTGGGTAATAGGGAACATCATGGCATCAGCAAGCTGCGTTGAGAGTACTGCGTGGCAAGAGCTAAGCTGGCAAAAGAAAAATCAAAAAGGCCAAATAACAGAAACATTTAACCAGTGTTGTGTAAATTACATAAAATCTAATAAAAAGGTGTTGATAATAAGACAACACTAAAATTGTGATACAATGAAAAAATATACAGTCAAAATTTTCCATTTAAAAGTCTCAGAAGAAAACACAGGATAACCTTGGATTTGGCAGTGATTTCTTAGATATGACACCAAATACACAAGCAGCAAAAGAAAATATAAATTGAACTTCATCAAAATTGAGAGTTTTTACACCAAAGGAGTAAGTTTTTACATCAAGAAGGTAAGGCCCTAGCCGGCTAGCTCAGTTGGTTAGAGCATCACCCCAATAAGCCAAGGTTGCAGGTTCAATCCTCCCTCAGGACAAATATAAGAAGCAACCAATGAAAACATAAATAAGTGGAACAAAAAATCAATGCTTCTCTCTATTCCTCTCTCTAAAATCAATCAAAGTAAAAAGATAATGCAGCCCTGGCTGGTGTGCTCAGTGGGTTGAGTGTCAGCCAGCTGGTGTACTAAAAGGTCTCTGGTTCGAGTCCTGGTCAGAGCACATACCTGGGCTGCAAGCCAGGTCCCCTGTTGGGGGCGTATGAGGGGTAACTCATCGATGTTTCTCTCCTTCTCTTTCTCCCTCCCTTCCCCTCTCTCTAAAAATATAAATAAAGTCTTTTAAAAAAAGAATTCACAGAATGGGAGAAAATATTTGACAATCATATATCTAATAAGGAATTTGTATCTAGAATAGAGAAACCTTAAACTCAGTAATAAAAGACAAATAACCCACTTCAAAAAAGGGGCAAAGGTCTGAATAGACACTTCATCAAAAATATGTATGTGTCCAATTAGCTCAGGAAAAAATGCTCAATATCATGAGCCACAAGGAAAATGCACATCAAAACTATGATGAGATTCCATTTCACACCCAGTTTGGTGGCTACAATAAAAAAAATGAAAATAACAAGTGTTAGTGAGATTGTGGAGAAACTGGAACCCTCCTACATTACTGGTGGGAATGTAAAACTGTGCAGAAGCTATGGAAAACAGTTTGGTGGTATCTCAAAAAGTTAAACATAAAATTACTAATGACTCAACAACCCCACCCCAGGGTACATACTCAAAAGAACTGAAAACTGGTGTTACAAAATAAAAACCTCCAAAACTTGTACATGAATGCCCACTGCAATACTATTTGCATTAGCCAAAAGGTGGAAAACAACCCAAGTGTCCATCAACTGATAAATTGATAAATAAAATGTAGTATATTTATACAATGGAATTTTGTTTAGCCAAAAGGAATGAAATCTGATACATGCTATGACATGGATAAACCTTGAAAGTGAATGGTTCACTTTTTAAGTAAAAGAAGACAAACATAAACATCCACAAACTGTATGAGTTCATTTATATAAAATGTTCCAAACAGGCAAATGCATACAAACAGAAAGCAGACTGATGGTTACCAGAAGCTGAGGTGAGGGAGAAGTACCAAGTGACTGCTTAATGGGCACGGGATTTCCTTTGGGATGATGTTAAAAGTGTTCTAAAACCTAAGTGCTGATGGTTGCACAACACTGTGAATGTACTAAATGTCACCAGTGGTAAATTTTATGTTGTTAGGTATATTTAACTACAATTTTAAAATTCCTTTTCCTATAAATATTTCTTTATACTGATCTACTGAAATAATATTTTGCTATAATAAATTATTAAGATAGTTCAAAAATTTACTTTTCCAGTTATGAGACTAGAAAAGGCAGAACTACCTAATGATGCATGTGAAAAGAAGAGCTTTCACTGAACTAGTAAAGATCAGTTATAGACTCTCCAAACATCTCTCATCACCTTTCTTCCTCCTAACTTCCAAGTCCTTTTAGAGTGATTTGTTCTGAGACTACAGAAATTAAAGGTTGATACTATCTAGAATGGGAGGGCTAATGAACTGAATGGTAAAATGTTGCCTGACAGCAAAAAAGAGAAACCACAAAGAGCTTAGGCATAGCTCACAGTTGAACTCTTTTCTCCCTGTGTATATCAAATAAGACAGTGCACAACTGACTGCTACATGGACTGGGAAAGCATATCTATAATTTGTTGTTCAAAAACAATTTGTTTTAATCAGACAAAGAAAGCATTGTTTTTATAAGACAACCACCAAGATGTGGAAATAAGGTCTTTCTTAAACAGTAGTAATCTTTTATGAATAGTAACTTACTCATATAATCATAATAAAAGTTCCCAATAAAAGCTAAACGACTCAAGTAACTTAATTATAAGATGACTCAGTCAAGCAGAATAAAATAAGCATTTACCTCATCTATAACTTTTGAAAACTGTTGCAAAGTAGAGCTCATAACTTCATCATCACCCCCCAATGGAAAACGCTGAAAGGTGAGAAACAGAGATGAGGTAAAGGGCCAATGCTCTATGTCTTTTGTGAAAGACATTAGAATTTCAAGTCCTTATATAACTTCAGATAACTTCTAAATTTTGAATAAGCTCTAAAAATATTATTTTAATAAAACAGCGCAATTCATGTCATTAGTAAACATTAGTTAAAATGTTGCTAAGCAATCAATTAAAATGGTACATAGAAATGACACCATTCTAGGAGTTCAAAGAGTTGGTGTTTAGCTCTAATTTCTCCAATAACCGGCTGTGTAACTTAAGCAAGCCTCAGTTTCCTCACTTGTAAAAACGAGATAAATTAGATAACCTCTGTATCTACCATTAAATCATTAAAATTAGATATATGTGCTATAATGGAATTTCAATGGCATATCAAAATTAACATCTATGAAATCAAAAAAGCTTAGGATTCTTGAGAAATTCTACTTAACTATACAAATACTGTATCACTGCATATTTTAAATTATGCTTTTAAAACTTTCACATACAGTCCTGGCTGATATAGCTCAGTGGATTGAGCGCAAGCCTGCGAACCACACAATCGTGGTTCAATTCCCAGTCAGGGCACATCCCTGGGTTGCAGGCCAGTTCCCAGCAGGGGACTCACGATAGGCAACCATACATTGATATTTCTCTCCTTCTCTCCTTCCCTTCCCCTCTAAAGATAAATAAATAAATAAATGTTTTTAAAAAAACTTTCATATACAGTACCTGTTTTTCATATTCTTTTAAAAGTTTTGAAGTCAGGTGTGTTGCTGCACTTAACTCATTCTATAAAAAAAGATTAATTCAAATTAACACAATAACACAATACTACTGATAAGAAAAAAGTTTTAAACTGAAGATACCTACGCCATTTTTATTTATCACTTAACATAAACACAGTACAAAACGTTCTCTAAACCCCTCACTAAATCAAGGAAAAGGGAATTGCCATTAAAGCACTTTAAAGGGATACTCAAACCAGGAAGTACACACCATCAAGGAATTCAGCAGTGTTCCCAGTGTTTGCTTGTTTTTAACTGATAAAATTAAGCAGTAATTTTATATTAAATTAAATATTGTTAAAGCTTTAAAGCTAGGAGTAAACTGTACATATCTTAGCAAAATCTTAAGAGATTCTAATTGACAACTTATTATCTCTCTCTCTAGATGCTATTACTAAACCATGATAAGCGTTTAATAACACAGAACCAAAATTCGGTCCACCCAGTCATAAAATATAGCAACAGAGCCATATGAAAGAAATATTTTTAATTTAAAGGGGTTTTCTTCAGTGATGACTATAATGACTAAAACAAAAGATTTCTTTTACATATCAATGTGTGGTCAGAAATCAAATCCTGAGAGACCAATCAGAAGAAAAAAAACAAAACAAAACAACTATCACAACAACTTTAAAGTACATAATGAAAATGTGAGTCCAGAAGGAGAGAAAATTAGAAAGAGAAAAAAATAAGTATACTTAATTAATCCCAAAGAAAATTTATTATAGAAGCCACGTTGTTGTTAATGCTTATAATTAAGTTTCATAAACAAAGCCTCAAATCTTGTTCCTGTTCAACAAAAAATCTAGTCATTTCTATTTTCTTAAATTCATCTCCTGTGTTCCACAGCTACATCTAATTTTTATCACCTTTTATTAACTAGATAAAAGGAAATTTCTTTCAAATCCTCTGGAAAGAAACCAGGATTTTCAAATCCTTGAAAAGGGGAGGAAACATTCCATAAAATTAAAAGCAAGGTTAGAGAAAATGGGTAACAACATAGGGTTTCCAGACAAATCTTAGGCAAAGGTTATTATCAGTAAGTTTCAATTAAGGAAGTCCTTACTGGGTTGGAGGAGAAAGGGCAGGATGCTTCAATCTTCTTAATTTTTGTGGTACTACAAACTATACATTAGAATTGAAATGTGAACTCTGTACAAAACAGTTAATGTTCATTCATCCATTCAACAAGTATTTGTTCCTATGAGCCCAGGTCAGGGCTAGGCACCAGTAAACCAGACAGACACTTACCTCTGTCCTCATGGGCTTAAAGATTTATTTTTTTTTCTTAATAGAAATATGTTCATTGATTTTAGAGAGAAAGGAAGGTGGGGGAGAGAAAGAGAAACAATGATGTGACAGAGAAACACCAGTCAGCAGCCTCCCATTTGGGTGCCGACCAGGCTCCAAAGGGGTCAATCAGCAAACTAGGCATGCGCCCTGACTAGAAATTAAACTGTCAAACTCCTGGTGCATGGGATGATACCCCAACTGAGCCAGGACTAAAGATTTATTTTTAAAAAGCAATGAGTCAGCCTTTAACTTTTTTTACCTGTGCATCATAAATCCGATGCATAGCTTGATACAACTGGTTCATATAGTTGGAAATAGCTGTAGCATCTTCTTCAAATACACCCAGTAAAGACCTTGTCTGTATAAAATAAAAGCAGTAAGTTTATATTAACCATTATATAAATCAAATGGAATTTTTTCTAAAGAAAAATCATAGAATATTAGTGCTCTAATTAATCTCAGCTTTAATATATTTTCTCTCTTTTGATAGTAATACTAAGATGTTGGGATTCTTTGTTCTCAATTTCACATCATTAAAACGGAGGGATTTTCCAAATATATCACATGAACCTTAGGAGAAACAACAAATATATATTTTTATGAAGTAAAAAGTCTGTAATTAAACTAAGACAAATCAACAGAAATGTTCAAGGCCAGATTAACAGTATACCATGTAAAAATATTTTAAATGTCTTATTTTGAGGTAACTTAGTATGATTATTTATTTTTCTCCATGGTACCTGCTATGAGTGCCAAGCCCCTCCCCATCCTAATCCAGAAATAATATCATAGTGCCTCTCTCCAACATGGCCTGTACAACAGTAACTATGGATCTGAACAGACACTTCTCCAAGGAGGACACAGGGCCTAGAGACATATGAAAGGATGTTCAGCATCACCAGCTATCAGAGAGATGCAAATTAAAACCACAATGAGATATCACTTCACCCTAGTCAGAATGGCTGTCATTAATAAATCAACAAACAACAAGTGCTGGTGAGGATGTGGAGAAAAGGGAACCCTGCTGCACTGTTGGTGGGAATGCAGACTGGTGTAGCCACCGTGGAAAACAATATGGAATTTTCTCAGAAAAGTAAAAATGGAATTGCTTTTTGACTTAAGCAATTCTCCTGCTGGGATTACATCCTAAGAGCCCTGAAACACCAATCCAAAAGAACCTATGCACCACAATGTTCATAGCAGCACAATTTACACAGCCAAGTGCTAGAAACAGCCTCAGTGCCCATCAGTAGATGAGTGGGTCAAAAAACTGTGGTACATTTACACAATGGAATACTACATAGTAGAAAGAAAGAAGGAACTCCTACCTTTCACAACAGCATGGATGGAACTGGAGAATATTATGCTAAGTGAAATAAGCCAGGCAGTGAAAGACAAAATACCGTATGATCTCACCTATAAAAGGAACCTAATGAACAAAACAAGCAAATGAGCAAAATAGAACCAAAGGCATGGAAACAAGGAACAGACTGACAACAACCAGAGGGGAAGGGAGAGAGGGATAAGGGTAGAAAAAGGGGGAAGGAACTAGTCAAGGAACATGTATGAATGAACCATGGACAGGGACAACGGCGGCGGGGGGGGGGGGGGGACTGACTGTGGGAGCAGGGCCAGGAGGAGGAGCTCAAAGGGGTAAAAACTGGGACAACTGTAATAGGACAACAATAAAATATTTAATAAATGAAGTTAACTATGTTTTTCTGAGTGTAAAATTTACTGTTATTTTTTTTCTTTACACACTTCATTGTTAGGCTATTTTTTTCAATGAGCATGTAAATATGTTCATTTTAAGGAGAAAAACTTGTAGGTAAATATTAAAACTGTCCATAAAAAAGTATGAGAGATAAGGAAATTCAGCATATCAAGGCAAAGTATGCTCACCTTGTTATATCTCAAAAGCAGGGAAGAATTAAAATACCAAAAATTATTACCCAAACTAAAGCTTAAAATCTAAAAGACCTTGTATTTTTATTCTACAAAGCTCAACCTTAAGGGCTGCCTTCTAGGCGTTGGGAAGGTAGCTCGGATGGTTACAGCATGTTCCTGACAAGGTAGCGGGTTTGATCCCTGTTAGGGAACATACAAGAATCAACCAACAAATGATTAAATAAGTGGTACAACAAACTGATGTTTCTCTCTCTCTAAAAACATCAATTTTAAAAACTCTGGCTTTAAAAAAATCAATTTATTCCTTAGCTTCCTATTTTCAGAAGAGGAAGCTAAGTGAATATGGTTTCATTTTAAGAACAAAATCGTTATGCCAGTATAGAAAGTCCACATTCTCAGTCTTCTACTTCCCCATGCCCCAGGGATTTAGATCTGACGGAATCTTTTTATTTCCTAGCTGTAGTGCCCTACTCCCACCTCTCAAAGTGCTATTTTAAGATGTGATAAGAAAAGCATCAAGAAATCTTGTTAGACAGAATTTTATATATAATGCCCATATAAACATAAAAAGAAAACACAAGCAGCATAAATTTAATGTAATCCTAAAATTTCTTCACAAAGTTAACTCTTGTGAGTCACTTTTTGACACAAGAGTTATCCATGTCCATATTTTCTCACCCAATACTATTCTGTGCCATGAAATGACAAATATTTGTTAGAAGCACTCCACTTTTGTCCCCAACACAGGGTGGAGCAAAAGTAAGTTTATAGTTGTGAGTATGTGAAATGGTTTATTTTTGTATTATTATTTATTAATTATTGTATTTTACATAAGAACTGTAAAACTTTTACTCCACCCTGCATTTTCTTACATTGTCATCAGATACCCATTCTGCAATATTTTTAAAGTTTTATTTATTGATTTTAGAGAAAGGAAGGAGGAGGGGGAGAGAAACACATCAATTTGTTGTTCTACTTATTTATGCATTCATTGGTTGACTGACTGTGCCATGACTGGGGATTGAACCCACAACCTTGGTGCATGGGGATGATGCTAGAATCAACTTAGCCACCCAGCCAGGGCTCAGCAAGTTTTGATGGTGGCACTTGCTTCATCTCACAAGGTGTCAAAGGAATACTTTCAAACAACAGACAGGACTGATAATGCTTCAAGCTGTTGTTACATTGATTTGTTGGGTGAACACTTAGAGGTCACACTTGGCCAGTTATGCCACTAGGAGAAACAACCAAGTGTGTACATTGGCAAGCAATTACAAGTAAAACATCATCAGTTGTAAGGGGGCTCCATAATAGATAACAAAGAGTTGAAAAAGTGAGGAAAAAAGTGTAATAATCTATGATATTACAAAGAAAGAAGCCACCGTTTGTGATTGGAGTTTGTCTTCACAGTTCTAGAATAGATGAATAATCATGAATAAGATATTTATCTACATATAAAATCAATTAATATCTGTTCTTACTAATTAGGAAGTTTCATTTTGTTTCTGATTTTCAAAATACTATATAAGGATAGATAAGGCATTTAGTGTATTCTTAAGATTTTTTGCCTCAATAGATGATCTTTTGCAGAATGTGTTGTTTGGACAAGGTAATTCTACAAACATTTATGTTTGATCTGCTGGATTTGAACTTGCAGATTCCTCCCTAATTTAATAGTTTCTATAAATCAAAACTAAAAAAAGAATATGTGTAATTCAGGATAGCTTTTCATGACTCCTTGTCTCTAATTTTTTTACATGGCAACTGGCAGGCTTTTTAAAAATGATTAGTACTAAATGATCTAATAAAAACTTTTATCAGGAGCTTTAAAAGTTTCCATACCCTTTGTTACTTGGCTTCTTGGACTATCCTAGTCTAAATGAAAACAAAAATTTATGCACAAAAGCATGAATCTCAGCCCTATATACAAAGCTAAATTTGGGGAAAAACTCTGAAAGTCCAATAGGACAACTACTAAGTCAGTTAAGGAAACATGCAGCCTTTAAATTCTTTTATTCAGAATGTAATATGTGAAGGTACTCAAGCCATGTTAAATTAAAGCTAAAAAGTTGTATGCACAATATCATCTTGATTATACTAAAATGTGTAAGAGAAAAAAATTAGGAAAAAAGGAAGCAAACAAGGTTAACAAGGTTTGCTGTTGGGTACATGGCACATAGCTGCTTTTCTTTCTGTATTTCCATTTTTTCTGAAGTAAATATTTTTATAACCAGTTACAAAAATAAAAACATTTACTATCTGTAACAGTGGTGGTTCAGAGAAGTTGAGTAATTTTCCCTAAAGCTGAAGGGACTAAGTGGCAGTGAAGATTAAAACCCATATATCCTGAATCCCAGATCCAGGAATTTCCATTCTGCCATAGGTTCTCCCTCAGAATTACTTCCAAGTGTCTTTCCTTTTCAAATCCCAGTTGTCACCAACTAATTTTCCTAAAATAAATGTTATCTAGTTCAAGACCACTGATATTACTTTTAGAAAATGAAGTATCAATGTGGATATTTCATTAAAAATTACTGTAAAACTAACACTAATGTAGCACATTCTTGTAAAAAAATTAAAAATCTGATGTTCAGGTTGTAAACTAACTGTGTGAAAAGTTCAAGAAATGAGCCAAGAGATTATATCCTCCTCACAAATCAGGGCTAGGGCACTCTACAACCCATCCTGAGCTATGTATCATCTTTATGGACTATAAAAATCAAGCTGGTAAAAGAGTAAGGCAGACTTAGATAATAAAAAAGTAAAAGGATAAAGTGCACTTGACCAATACAGCCCACAAAATTTTTGCAAGATGTCTGAAACAAATATAGCTGATAACTTTACCCTGCAGACGTTAATAATCTGAACTGGCTATTCTAGCTGTCAAATAAGCCAAGATGTGGGTTTCTCTTAAAGTATAGGATGATAAGAGTACATTACCAACAAGCAACTGGCCTGTGAAGATAACTTTAAGCATGGGAAAAAAACAAATCAATTCCACAATTAGAGCCCAATTTCAATTTGGCACAAATCCATGGCAGACATGCAACCCAGGAAAGGGGGATCTAACTCTTCTTCCCGTCATTTTGAGGTCATATTAAATGCCAAGACATATGAAATACGTGTAACTGTAGTTCCGCATGAACATTTCAGAACACTGTCTTCTTCATTCTAAGTGGTAACCAAACATCAAGATGTTCAGCATCTCGGTCTTAAATAGCTTAAATTATTGTACAAGATAGACTTGAGGCTGAAGTTTCTCTGCCAGTTACAGCCCCACCACGCTTTTAATATCGCTGATTTCATTCTTTAGTACTAAAAATGTAACAACTGATTGTTTTCCTAGATTGTCTTAAGCTAAAGCAATCACATCAGCATCATTCCCAAAGCGCAAAATACAGAACACAGGGCTTTTATTTTGATGAGTTTATTAGGGGCAAGTCTGCAAAGAGTAGCACGGCACTCGTGGAACAGCAAAGGCGCCGTCCATCACACTCCGTGCACAGCTCGAGTGACAGCGGCTACAGTCACGGCCACGACCCTGGGCACACAATGCGGGTAGACTCTGGAATCAAGATGAGCTTTCCCGATGACCCACTACAGCGTCCAGTGAACAGTCTCTCAGCATCTCCCCAAGAAAAACTACCCATCTCCTTCCCTAGCTTACACAGAAATTATCACATAAGTCAATTCGGTTCTTTCTCCTGCATTTTCTCCGAAGAGGTTTTCGGGGAGAAAATTCCAGGATCGGGATTTACCACCTCACATCACGGTGATAAAAATGCACCTTTAGTCAAATTTTTTAAAAAAAGAAGCAGGAGCCCCGCGCACATACTGACCGCCGACCGGGCCCACCGGCGAAGGCGACCGCCGACTTCCCAGACCCTGCGCGCAGCTCTTGGCCTAGCAGCGCGTGCCCACGCGAGCCGCGGACCGGGCTCAGCCTCAGTGGCTCTGGGGACGCACGCCGCGGGTGAGGGCACAGGGTAGCGGCGCCCACCTGGGCCGGGGTGGGCACCTGCGGCCGCGACGACGTCAGGCCTGAGGTCGGCCCGCCTCGCTCCTTCCCTCGCTGCCCGCCGCCACACGCATCTTACCTGCGGGCTGTCCTCCAGCGTCTCCTCGATGGGCAGCTTGTCTATCCCCGGCATCGTGGCTGAGGGAGGGCAGCGGCCGGAGACGAGGCGGCCGCCCACAGCTACCACCCCAACCCACCTTCTCTTACTAGGTCCGCCGCCGTCCCCGCCCGCGCAGACCTCGCCTAGAGCCCGGCGGTCTGGCGGGAAATCCCGCCCCCCTGGTATCGCTGCTCCGCCTCCTGGCGCTCTCATTGGCTGGCGGTGATGCCTATCAGCGCGGCGGTGTTGACCGGGAGGTTCCTTCGCCTCCCGGAGCATCTCGGCGTGCTCCGGCCTCGAGGGCTGGAAAGCGGTGTTGCCTACTTAGAGCAAGCACCTACCGCGCGCGTGCGCGCGTCCGCCTTTGATCGTAAATTGTAGGGGGCCGTCTCCCATCGCGTGCGTCTCTGGGAACCAGAACCTGGAGTCAGAACCGCACTGGGGAATTTGGAGCCGTTTTACTTTTCCTTCAACATTTTTTCCTCAGACCATGGAAGAAGCCCTAATGCTGTAGCCTCCCTCCCCGAAGCCTCCAGTCTACCCCCTCCAGCAAAATGACGCTGGGTAACGCAGAGATCTGTGGGATCCGAAGTTGCACCGTTAACAGGGCTTTCCCGTGAATTCGTGGACAGTAGACTCGAAATTATTTTTTCTGGGCACTTGGGTATCAGGATATTCAGCTTAAAACATGTGACTTTGTTGCCAATTCATTCTTACCTGCTCTTGAAGGACTAACATGCTACTGTTTAGACTTCCATATTTCTTTTAAATCACGAAGGAAAATATATTTTAAAAATCAGGATACACTAGTTAATTGTGTTGGTAACTGATTAGCATTTCTGTTTGATCAGAAAGTTTTGGAAGAAACTTTAAATAGCTTCTTCAGCCTCTAATTTTACAGTGAAGAAAAATAAAGCTCTACTACTCGAACTTGGTCTGGATTAGAACTCCTGCATCATTGTCCATCTTTCTCAACCTGACGCTGCCTCGTTTATTTCTCTGAAGACAGAAGCTTTCGTTACAGATAAAAGGCAAGTTGTTAGTGTCTTCTAAAAATCTAGCCATTAATCGTACCATTCCATCCCATTTTCATTCAAGAAATACAAGAAATGCTGAATAAAGATTATTATTTAACCTGGTTCCACAGCTACATTGGAACAAATCCAGATACAGTAACTGGAGTGAAAGTCACGTCTTTTCAACTAAAATGCTACATTTTTCCCACAATCTCTTGAAGAATGGTAAATTGGATTTTTAATCCTTTACCAGGTAGACTTGCAGTAGTTTCACAGAATATTATCCTTAGTGTTACAAGCTTTAAATAAAAGCCCTGCCCTTAGATTGTTTATAAACTAGTCACCCTCTGGAAGAGATCTTTAGTTTTTGAAAGGTGTTTGGAGTCCATTCTTACCCAGTTTTGCTGGTTCCCAGCTGCTTAGGTGTACCCCCAACATCTACAGATCCCAGCAACCTAAGTTTGTTCTTCGATATTTCTTTCTCATTCTGGGGGCACAGTGGCATGCAACCTGGCTCTAAGGAAGGAAGACTTTCAAGGTAAGTGACCTTGCTTGAACTGTGATGTAGATAAATAAGTGAAGAAAAGAAAGTAGCAATTGATAAGAATGAAGAGTATGTGAAAAGTAAAAATAAAGTGTAAGAAAAAGGAGTAATTCTGTGGTGTTACTGAAGGAATTTGGCCAGTTGGCCAAACCAAATAGTTCCACTGAAAAATTGTACTAGGTATCTGAATTTTCTGGGTGGAGTATTATCATCAAGTTAAACGGTTTCCTCCTTTGTATGTTATGTGCTTCTAAACTGTATTTTTATAAAGGATTCTCAAGAGGCTATTATATTATCAGGGAGGGACAAGGAATTCTTACTAAGCTCTACTTAAAAAATGAAACAAACAAGAACAAGTTGACAGTTAATTATCACTTTTTAATGGACTCACCTTAAGTGATAATACAACTGTTGTCTTACATTTTTTTAAAAAAATTATTGATTGATTTTAGAGGTAGTTTAGTCAAATTATAAAACAAGAAAGAATCTTAAAAGACCTATTTGGATCCTGTATCTTTAGACTGCTGTGTACTCTGCTCACCCAAAAAGATGATTACATTTTCTGTTTTAAAATATCTCTAAAGCTGCAAAATTAGTCTCCTTTGACAACCAATTTAAGTTAAATCAACCTAAATTGTATACAGTTGACCCAGCTCAGTTCCGTTTAGACAGGAAATGAGACTTGTTCAGAGAGAATGCCTCAGGGGTTACTGGAGACTCACATGTGGGTAGCATACTAAAAACTTTGGGCAGCTGGTTAACTTTATGGTCGGCAAGGCAGGATTAAACAACATTCACCAAAGAATTCTTTGAGACATTTCACACGTATAATTCAGTGAGATGTTTCACACATGTAATTTACAATAAAAGGACATAAAACCCTGTAAATAAATTTGTTAAATTATTAGTCTTATAAAATTATGTTTGGTCTTATAATTAGGTTTTTACATGATACTCCTTGAAGTCCTAGTCTGTGGTCTACAATAGGAAAGAGCCCAACAACACAAATGACGCTGGTGCTTTACTTTTCAAAATTATCCCACTAGGTTTTACAACTCATCTGGAGAAGGTTGTTTTAGAATACAGTTTTCTTAGCACAGCTGAGTAAGATTCTGATGCTGGAGGTCAGAAGTCAGGTGGGAGTTGCCCAAGGTGAGTCAAAGCAAGTAATCCTCAAAGCACATATTGAAAAACTCTATCCAAATTGGAGATTAATCATTTCCCTTTCCCAAGCAACCTTGTATTTTTGAAAATTTAGGGTCAAGTAAACATTTAGGAAAGGAGTCCTAGGTCCCAGGAGGATAGCGAGAGGGTCACCATTTCCAGAATCACCTGGAAAGTATGGGAAGCCTCCGGCCCACAAATATCCCCTGAAAGACCAAATAAATCTGAAATTCTGAAGAATTAATACTCTTTTTAAAAGTATAATGTGTAATGCAAATAATTCTGGATGTTACTTAATAAATCACTTTTTAATGGACTCACTTTAACAGATAATTCAATTGTTTTCTTAAATTTTAAAAAAGATTTTATTTATTATTTATTTTTAGAGATGGGGGAAGGAAGAGAAACACTGACGTGTGATAGAAACATCAATTGGTTGCCTCTCATATACCCTCAACTGGGGGCCTGGCTCCCAACCCAGGCACGTGCCCTGACCAGGAATTGAACCAGCAACCCTTTGGTGTCCAGGTCAGCACTCAATCCACTGAGCTACACCAGCCAGGGCCCTCAATTGTTTTCTTAACATGCAGCTGAGATTAACTAAATTCAAAAAATGAGCATATTAAATGGTAATTTAGAAAATTGAGTCACTTTCATCCACCTGAAAACATCAGAACCAGTGGTCAAGTAGGGGGAAGCTTTGGGCAATTTGAGTGTAGAATCAAAAGTTCTGAGGAGCAAATTTCAAAAGGAGGTAGATGGGCAGCAAGAACCAGAAGATTCTTCACTGTGCCACTGCAAATCATCCTCTGGCTTTGACCTTGATTATGATACTGCTTTTTCTCTTTGCCACAGCATCCTCGGAATGCAAGGCAAATTCTGTAACTCGCTCCTTCCTTCCTTTCTTTTTGAGAGAGAGCAGGGGAGGGAGAAAGAGTGGAAGAGAAGCATCAATGTGAGAAAGACCAGTTGGTTGCCTCCGGTACCCACCTGAATAGGGACTGAACTCACAACCTTTTGGTATACAGAATGCTGCTCCAACCAACTGAGCTACCTGGCCAGGGCAATCCTGATGCTATTTTAAACAACACTACCATTACCCCTGCTAGTGTTTTATCATTTTGACTTAGGGGCTTTTATGGTCAAAACCAAAAAAATTTAAATCAATAAATATGTATTTTGATACTCGGGAGAACAGTTGTAGGTACCAAAACAGCAAAGTCTATTACCCTGTTTTTGGTTTTGGGCAGTGGGGAGGGAAGATGCCCTAAGGTTGAAGGACATAGAACTTCATGACACTCCTGGTCCCACAAGAATTCTGGGGCAAGTCGGTAGAGAAGAGGTTGCCCTCAGAGGTGTCAGAATATTTCATACTGTTTAATCATTGAAAACATTTAATTTTTTAAGGATTTTTAAATATTTTTATTTATTTATTTTTAGAGAGAGGGGACTGGAAGGAGAAAGATCAATGTGTGGTTGCCTGTCTTGTGTCCCCTACTAGGGACCTGGCCTGCAACCCAGGCATGTGCCCTGACTGGGAATTGAACTGCGACCTTTTGCTTCACAGGTCCGTGCTCAATCCACTGAGCTACACCAGCCAGGGTGAAAACATTTTAATTTTTACAGAGCCACAGAGGCCAGTTTAAAAATAATAATAAAACCAAGAATTTGATTAAACCATGTCTAATGCAAATAAATCTCAGGGTTAATCAGCATGTTCTTTCAAGAACACTAGGTGGTGCTATAAATTTAGTTTTGAGATTTAAAGTACTACCTCAGGAAATGGTTGTCTTCATTCAACAAATATTTACCAGGTGATGAACAAGATATTTAAAAAATTTCTACCCTTGTGGAGCTACAGTTTAGTGGGGATTGTAAGGTGAAAGAGAAGTGATAAAAATAAGTCTTATTAGAACTACAGTATATTAGAAAGTGGTAAGTGCTATAGAAAATAGAACAGGGAATGGGGTGAAGGGGCAGTTGCAATTTTGACTTTTTTTTAAATCCTCACCCAAGGATACTTTTTCACTGCTTTAAGAGAAAGAGAAAGGGAGAGAGACAGACATCGATGTGAGAGAGAAACATCAATCCGCTGTCTCCCACATGCACCTGGACCTGGGATGGAACTGCAACCCAGGTTTATTCCCAAATCGAAACCACAACCTAGGTACGTGCCCTGACGGGAAATCAGACTCCCTATCTGTGGTATATGGGATGACACTCCAGCTACCTGAGCCACACTGGCCAGGGCAGCAGTTGTGATTGTAAATAGGTTCATCAGGGTAGGTTTCATTGACGAGAGAGCTGCTCTGGCCATGGTAGCTCAATGTTTCTCCTGTCAATGTTTCTCTATCTCTCTTCCTCTCTCTCTAAAAATCTAAAAAAAGACAGAGAGAGGAGACATCTGAACAAAAACTTAAAGTAAACCATGGGAACTTGTGGGGAGAAAGCATTCCAGGTAGGGGAACCACTAGGGCAGAGGCCCTAAGCCTTAAGGCAGGAACTGTCTGGCCTGTTTCAAGAATTGCATAGGGACCGGGGTGCCAGGAGGGAGGAAGAAAATGTCAGATTGTGTGAAACCTTGAGGTCTATTGTGAGGACTTTGACTTTACTGGTTTGGGTTAAACACACCTTTAATAGAAGTTGTAATTTGATCCCTGGCTGGTGTGACTCAGTGGATTGAGCACAGGCCTGCAAACCAAAGGGTCACCAATTCAGTTCCCAGTCGGGGCAGATGCCTGGGTTGTGGGCTGGAGAGGCAACATCAATGATGTTTTTCTCTCCATCATTCTCCCTACCTTCTCCTCTTTCTAAAAATAAATAAATAAGTAAGTAAAGTCTTTTTTAAAAAGTTGTAATTTGAAACAAATGGTGAGGAAGCTGAATTAATTAGTGATATGAGGCATCATAAATTATGGCAAATGAACAGTGTCGATAGTAAACTTGGTAGTTTGTGAGCATTTTTTATCATAATTATAATCACACCCCACAAAATTAATATGAATTACTATCTTCTTGATCATAAGTTTCTTGAGGACAGAAATCATTTCATTTCCTGGTACCCAGTGTACCCCTGATATGTGGTGGAGTTCAATAAATGTTTGTTATGATTGAAAAGTTTGTTCTTAAACTGGTAAGACCCATAATATTTATTCCCTAGAAACAATGTTATAAATACGAATTAGGTTCTCCCATTTAGTCTGCAGTGGTTAGATTAAATGGCGCTGAAGTAAAGGCCTGAGCCCCTCAGAGCCTTTTTTTCCCTTTATTGTTATTGTTGACACTATTGCAGATTTCCCCATTGCCCATCCCTGTGCCCCCTTCTAAACTGTTTTATCTTTGAATATTGAATCTGGAGAGAACCTAAGTCTAATTTAGCCTAGCCCTGTGTTGTCTGTTCTCACTGTCAATCTGGGGAGGACATAAGAACAAGGACTAGATTCGGTGGGAGTGTTCATTATAAAGATTTCTCAGAAGGAAATATGCACCAAAAAATGTACTTCCAAAGAACATTTTCCATGGAGATACTGCATGTGTGCTAATATGCAAGGTGCAAGGTGTATGTGCAAGGTGTTTGTTGCCATAATGCATTATAGTAAAAAAAAAATTGGAGACAGCCCTAAGTACCCATTATCAGGGGTGTTGTTCAGTAAATTATGGTTCATTCACTTGATGTTTAGCACCAAGCAACTGTTGAAGAATGAAGATAGAGCTACATATACTGACGTTGTGTATAGGATGGGGGTGGGAGGGTTGTGAACCACATGGCAGAACAATATTGGATATTGGATATTGTTATCCATGTGGATAAAAATGTGTGGATAACAATATCCAATCTGGATATTGTTATCCATGTGGATAAAAATGTGTCTGTGTGCATCCACGTATTTATGTGAAGGCCTTTTAACAAGACAGCAAGGAAGGAAGGGCACTAAACTGCTAGTAGTAGTAACCAGTGGGTTGGGGAGTAAAAATGGTAGAATTGAAGAAGACCATCATATTTTACTCTATTATTATGGTATTGAATGAATATTTTTTAAAATAAAAATGCGTTTGGCCCTGGCTGGTGTAGCTCAGTGGATTGAGTGCGGGCCTGCGAACCAGACGATCGAGGTTCGATTCCCAGTCAGGGCACATACCTGGGTTGCAGGCCAGTTTCCAGCAGGGGCCAGTTCCCAGCAGGGGATGCACAAGAAGCAACCATACATTGATATTTCTCTTCCTCTCTCCTTCCCTTCCACTCTAAAGATAAATAAATGAATATTTTTAAAAAATGCGTTTGTGTTTCAAATGAGTTTATATCAGTTTTTAAAATCTAGGGCCTGCTATGTGCAAAGCACTACATTTTACTGAAAACAATTTTAAGTGATTTGGAAATGTAAGAATATGAAACTGTGCTCTTGAGATTTGAGAACAAAGGCTGGAAGTATTAAGTATTTTTAAATACTATAAATAAAGTGAACTTATTCAGTAAACCTTTATTTAGTATCTCCTGTGTGACAGGCACTGTGATGGGTGCTGGGAGAGATAGAAGTGTTTTTAAAACCGTCTGAACTCTCTCAAACCTTGTGAACCCTGGAAAGATACAGTGTCTCAAGTAACAACAATGGAAAGACAGAGTTCCACAGGTGTGAATTGTTTCACATGACTCAGGATTTTTAAATTTTAAACTCAGATTTTTTAAATGAATCCTCCATCTCACTTTGTATGAAATTTTAGTACAGAATGCCATAATGCCTTCTAATTTGTGGATTACCCTGGAGTGATATATAAGTGTTTCATAGAAAACTGAGAGTACTTTACACACTAAAAGCCAGACGGGAGGGGGTGCTGAGGGCAGGGTGAAAAAGGTGAAGGGATTAAGAAGTACAAATTGGTAGTTACAAAATAGTCATAGGATGTAAAGTACAGCATAGGGAATATAGTCATTAATATTAAAATAACCATGTATGGTACTAGGAAGGTATGGAAATATCAAGGGGAACACTTTGTAAAGTATATGATTGTCCAGTATGCTGTACACCAGAAACTAAAACAAATTAATACTGAATGTAAACTTACCTGAAAAAAATTTTAAAACAATGGCAATAATAGTAATCCCACAGCATTTACATTCCCTGTCCAATTTACGTATGTCCTCTTCCTAGTCCCATCTATCCATCTATTTGTTTATTTGTTCATACAACAAATATTTATTGAATATCTGTTTTGGCATTCCTCTAGGAGACACTCAGTGTATTGTAGGAAGAAATAAACTATTTTATTTTAGAAAACATGTTTTAACATTTAAAAATACTGATGGTCTCAAATAAAACAGTGTAAATCCTATGAGAAAGTAAGGTACAGTGTCATTAGAGCTTTACTTCTTGCATTTCTTTGTTATTAGGCTCACACTGTGAGCATTGTGATTATATGGTTGATTTATAAAAATCTCTGCCAAAACGTCTAAGACATTGGGCATTTTTCCTGATGTTAATGACTTGGGACTTCATTGTAATACACAATTAGAAAATAAATTATCAAAATCTGGGTGGCCCTGGCCTGTGTGGCTCAGTTGGCCTCTTCCCACAAGGTGGGAAAAGGGTCTCAGTGAGGCCTCTTCCCACCTTGTGCATTTGTGATACGGCTTATCTGGCTTACCTGTTGCCCTTTATCATTCTTTGAACTGATTAATGTATGAAATAATGTACTTATTTATTTACTATTGTTTATTGTCTGTCTTTCCACCTCCACCCCACCCAGCACCACGGTGAGCTTTATGAGGGCGAGGATCCTATTCTATTTATTCTGGTATGGAATAGGTGTTCAGCCAATTGTGGAATGAATGGATGGATGAATGAATAAATGTTTCAAAAGAGAGAAAAGAATCTGGGAAGGGCATAAATTATGTCTTCCTACAAGTCTTCCCAGATTAAGGTCTCCCCCATTTTTGTACAGAAACCTCCATGAGGTATAAGTGTTTACTACTTTATTCATTCTCAGCATGGCTTTACTTGTATATCCATACACACATCCTGAGTGTGCTTGTTGATGTTTTGTGTGTGAATCTTTTGGTCACTCTAGAGCTTGCATAGGAATTTAGCTTAATATTTATGACACCATGCTAGGACAGAATCTGATGAGGTTGAGCTCCATTTTGTAAAGGCTATTTCCTGAATGAGCAGAGACTACTTTTCCTGAAGAAAGTCTGGTAGCTGTTTGAAAGCCTGGTAAAGCTCATCACTGAATTTCTTGTCAGGAAGGTACTGGAAGAAATGTTGCAGTAGAATACAGGAACTAAAGGTATCATACTTTTTGCTGAGAGTGGACACTTCCAAATCTTTCCAATTAGCAGCTGTATTTGTCTTTCAATTTCAAGTTTTCTTAGGTTTACAAAATTAAAGCATTCTGTTCTTGATTATTTTTTACAAACCTATTGTCTTCATGGAAACCTCCAGTGCCTCAGAGAATTTTTCTTTAAAAATACAGTACACTGTATTCTTTGAAATAACTGTGGTAAGAAATTCTCTTTAGGTTGAAGTCATGCTTTTAAATTGCTTGGGGATGGTTCAGTGTGAATCTTCATATAAACTTGTATCTCTCTCATTTAAAACAAAAAATGAAAGAAGGGAATTATCTTATTAATTATTTAAAATACTTGGTGCAACTGTTCCTTGTGCATTAATCCAAGTACTTGGAACAATTACACTCAGTGTTAATAATATTGCCAACCTTTTCCAGTATGCTGCACTCCAAATACTATTGTTTTCATTGACAGCGTTTACTATTATATATGCATATGAAAAGCAGGCATTTTCATCAGAATTATCGTAATAGCATTAAGAGATTATTACTTTTTCCAATTTCCTTGGAAGAAAATTCAGTTAAATTAGATTATTTATTACTTGACTGCTTTCCTATCTTGCCTGTATGTTTAGGTAACTGGAATCCGTGAAAGTATAAACTTCAGAATAAAAAGCATGATTTTATACATTAATGATTTCAAATAAAAGAGAAGTGCTAGTTTGTGCATCACTTCTTTCAAGAAAGTTAAGTCTGTGTTCTGCTTAGCAGAGATAACACTTTTGTCCCTGTAGGTGGCCCCCCTGGTGTAGCCATTAGTTGCTAATTACTTGCAAACAAATAAACAATTAACTCCTAAAGCTGCTGGCTGGGTATTCATTGACATGCTAAAACTTTCTAAGACAGGATTTTTAATTAGTGACGTTATAAATCCAGCCCCCTTGTCAGCGGATCCCTAAGGTGAACTGCAGGAAGATCCTAGCCCTGTTTGTGTGGGTGCAGAGCCAGCCAAGAGGTGCACAGAGGCCAGAGCTGTTGACCTGTGCAGCCCCCATGAGGAAGTCTCCTAGCCTTCAGGAAGGTGCTCAGCTTGGGGAAAGCAAACCCTCGCCCTGCTCCTTTTCAATTGAAAGCATTTTAGGATTGGACCAGAAGAAAGACTGTGTTCCATCCATGAAACCCCACAGGCCCTGGGCAGACACCTGCAGCTCCTCAGGTATGCTTAATTTTTTAAACTCTTTATTTCTTTTGCATGGTTTAATTCAGCCTTTAATTTTATACTACTGCATACTATAGAGTTAGAAAGAAACTGCAGTTTCATCCAGTTACATTACGGAGCTATCTAAGATTTTTAATGCCTCCAGCTGAGTCCTATGGGAAATAAAAAGAGTATCAGCCATGAATCCAAGTGGGTATAGCATGCACTCCCGGGAAATGCCAAGCACTTGCGTTTACTTCAGAAGATCTCTGTTTATTTGACACATCAGATATTGTCTTTTCTCACCGACATTGAGAAATATAAATGACATTCAGAGGCCAAAATGTTCTCTAGCACCAAGGCAGGATCTTCACTTTTTGTTTGCTTTTTGGTTGATGAGAGGTCGGTTCGCTTGTGAAATCCAGAAAAATGCCACTAGGAAAATTAAAGACAAGGTCCTGAAATTCTTACAGAACTTTGTGGAATACAGGATTGGACATCTAAGATGGGGTTCATTTTTCTGTTTTTAGGGAAAGATTTTAACCTGTGTCTACCAGTCCCGAGCCTTCCTAATGGGATCTTACTCCCTTGTACCATGGATTACCCAGTGCCAGAAGAAAGAGTTTTGAAATATGAAAATTACTTTACAGCCTCAGAAAGACTGTCTTTGAAAAGAGAGTTGAGTTGGTATAGAGGCAGAAGACCAAGAACTGCTTTTACTCAAAACCAGGTGGGAAGTTTTTTCAACTAATAATGATATTACAGAGGCTTTAACAACTGACACCCTGTTGAGCAAAAGCCTATTCACTTGGGATTTCAATTTAGGCCTTATTAATGAAACAATAGGATGTATCGTTTTTAACAGTTTCTGGATAGTCCAAGTCCATTTTTTATGATATATCAAGATTCAACATTTTAAATAACTATTTCCTTATTCTTAGATTGAAGTGTTGGAAAATGTCTTTAGAGTAAACTGCTATCCTGGCATTGATATCAGAGAAGACTTAGCTCAAAAATTGAATCTAGAAGAAGACAGAATCCAGGTAATTTTCAAATTTAGTTATTATTCCTGATGATTGAAATGTTAAGAATAATGAAATAATGTTTCTGAGATCTATTTCATTTCTCCTTAACTTCAGATCTGGTTCCAAAATCGACGTGCAAAACTGAGGAGGTCCCACAGAGAATCACAGTTTGTAATGGCAAAAAAAAATTTCAACACAAATTTCTTGGAATAGATAAAAAACTAAACATGTGAAATTATCTTCCAATTGCAGAACATGAAGAATGAATGGAAATATCAAGTTTTAAAAGTGTGTTCTTTTGTGCATTTAATCTGAATATTGTCATTTTTCTGAAAATATAATGTAAATAATTACTATTATACCATGGTACCTATTATACTTGGGCACTTTTAAATACAAAAGCCCTTTTCTATGTATTTTAATAAACATTTTCAGAAAAAGCCAGCTATTTTTTAAGTGAGCAAATTTAATCTAATAAATTAGTTTGCTAAAATCAGTAAGCTCATGACTATGTGGCTCCACAAACTGGATTATGTTTACAAACTACTTTAAGTAAAATAATCTGAAGAATAGCACAGAGGTGTGATTTGTTTCAGTTAGTTTCCTTCAAATGCATTTTGAAACCTGATTATGCTTTAATATATTATAGATTATTTATTCATAAATCTTTAGTTCCTCTTGACTTCTGGCATAAAGAAGTGAGAATTTTTCACCATATATCAGTACAAATCCTTATAGATTGCCAGTGTAAGCTTTTTTTTTTAAGCAAAGGCATTATACCAAAGTAGAAATATCAAACTATCGGTCGTTATATTCATACCACTGGTACTACATTGCACAAAGGAATTGAGCAATGTAAATGCAATTTAAAATATTTTTCTAGGTTATTTAATGCCGTACTTTAATTTCACTCATTAAAGTGACAATGATCATTTGGCTTATATCTATTTCTAGTGTAATGACTTCCAATCAGCTATATATTTTGTTACAAGTAATATGTTGACCGAGAAGGTGAGATAACTGACCTGCCTTGTGTATGTGCTCTAACATAGTTGCTGGATATAATCAGGGCACTTTCTGGGACAAAAACTATGTATTTTCTTTGCATTTCCCATTGTACCTATCAATTAAAGACACAAATAGGATTAAGTAGCATCACAAGAAAGGAGTCCTACCACTGGAAATCTGGGTATTTGTTTTCTAGTTAATTAATGGAAGGCCAAAGTGGGTGTTCTTTTTGAAATGTTAGCTTGAGGGCTCTGACTTTGTCTCCTGAAAGCCTATTTCAGCTTTGCCTATCTGAATTGAATTCTTCCTTGCTTCCTTTTTCTTTATTTTCTATTCTGTCCTTTACCCTTCCATAGCTAACCGGAGTAGGAGGTTCTTACTGATTTTTTTTCTTTTTTCTTTCCTTTTTTCCTATTGCATGAGAAAGCCTAGAGGGAGTTTGCATATTATCTCTGAGGAAAAGTAGCATGACTCGGATTTTGAAGCTTTTTAAAATCATTTACTGAGAGCACATGTGGTGGCCGAAAGCTGTGTCCCCAGCAACAAGCTGTTTCACTGTTGGTGAGATGGAGAGGGGTAGGAGGAAAGAAGGGGCCCAACGGTAGTAAGTGGAAGATGACCAGAGGCATTAAATGTTTTCCAAGGAACACTCTGCTGTCGTACTGGGCCACTTTTCCAATATAAAGAGCTGCTTTCATTCATATAAAATTTGAAGCACCAGGAGCTTTCTTTCCTCATTATTGGGTTCTCGTGAAATTATATTAAGTTGGAGGACCAAAAGTCACGAGGAGTCGGTTGGAGGGAAAAGTGTCACATGATGTGTAAGCCTTTTCAAATAGCCTTTTACTTTAATCCCAAATGCCGCGTTTACATACTGTGAAAAATTCAAGCAATATAAAAATAGAGTGAAATCTTCCTCAGATCTCATCTTTCACAGATAACCATCATTAAACATTTTATAGATCTTGTGTAAAAGAGTATGTACATATGTGTACACACACACATATATATATATACATAGATACACAAATGCATACATATTTGTTGTTGCTGTTATTTTTTAAAATATCACACTTGGTATTCTGTGCATCTTTCTGACATCTTGTCATGTCATACATATAGCTCTGTCTTTCTTGATGTTTGCTTAGTTTGGAAAAAGATTTCAAGTCCTGTACATAACAAACTATTCCATAATATTAATACTAATAAATAAATACGTTTGAAATAGTACTTTTCACAAATGGAGATCTTCAAAGAATAATCATTGTTTATCTAGAATTTTTCTAAAGTTAAACCTAATCCCCAAATCCCTGAGGAGTGTGAGGATTTTGTATAAAATTATAGACATTAGTAAAAAATTAAATAGCATCATATACATTCATCAATGACTAGTAATGCACTTACATTTTTTTAAATTATAAAAAATGGTTACATCTATAAAATGGTGAGGGAGGAAATGTCTAGATAATGTCTAGAATACTACTATCTCGGTTTTTCTCAGTGCAATTTAATGTAACTGATTTGTGTGGCTCTAAAACTCAATTTTGTGCCCTGGCTGGTGTAGCTCAGTGGATTGAGTGCGGGCCTGTGAACCACATGATCGTGGTTCGATTCCCAGTCAGGGCACATGCCTGGGTTGCAGGCCAGTTCCTGGCAGGGGACACACCAGAGGCAACCATACATTGATATTTCTCTCCCTCTCTCCTTCCCTTCCCTTCTAAAGATAAATAAATAAAATCTTAAAAAAAATAAAAATAAAATTTTTTTTAAAATTCAATTTTGTCCATAATTGGAATGAGTTGTATTTGTTTCATTATATTCATAACGAATCTGTTATAATAAAAATGATGCCTTTATAACTGAAACAACAGAAATCAGAAAAATTTAAATACTAGAATTTATAATGTTAAATAACTATAAGTATAATTACACATCCTTTTATATTTTCAGATTAATAACTCTACCATTAAATATTGTGAATTTAGTCTATAATATGTAAGAAGCAAGATAATATGCAAAATCAATAGTGTATCTCCCCTAAAATCATTTCCAAAAACCTAAAAGATAAAGGCTGATCTTGTTAAAAGAAATAACGATTCAGTAACTTTTGTTATCAGTTATGATTGATAGTAATTTGAAAAGGATATGTGTATATTCAGGAGGAAAAGCTGGACTTCAACTTCGAGGAAAAATCAAATGTGATGACAGTGGAAATGAAAACACAAGGTAGAATTATCTTTCCCTGAAAACACACGGTCCCTAATCCACAGCTTATCTCTGCTCCTGTAATTCCAAGCCTTTGTCTCCATTAATACCCGAGACAAGATGAACAGTAGTACAAATCAAACTAATGCAGTCAGGCTAATACCTGGAGCATCTCTATTATCTGACCACTGCCTGAATAAGGTTATTTGGTCTCCGGTAATGGCATTTGTCTTTTGTAAAGCCAGCCAGACAAAGCCAATGACTAAAGAAAGAGGCTGGTGGAAACAATGGATGTGTGTGCTGGTGGTCAACTTTTCAGTTAATCAGTGTTAATAGCTGCTTTCACCCCCTGCAACTTATCATGGATCACTAGAGTGGCATAAATCCCCCATTACCACACCCAACAAATAGCATCAACCTGGGCCTAGTGCTTTCTTCTAAAGCCAGGGAGCTATGTGCTCGTCCATTTACTTGATGTGGAACCCGAATCAGAGTATGACAGATGGTGACTTGCTATGTCCATTTCACTGAGCCCCACAGGATTAAAAACCCTTCCACAGTAGAAGTACTGGAGCCAAGGCATCTCTTAGTGGCTTCCACCACTCCTCATCCCATTAGATTCACCCTTTCCCATTTTCCTCTCTCCTATTTTTTTAAAAATTTCAACCCCTTTCCTTTTCTTTTGCTAATCCCTTGGCAAGCTTGTTGATACCAACAGGTATTACTGAGTTCCACAAATGAACCCCCAGCCTAAAAAGTTTGTTGCTTATTTTCTGTCTGGTAAAGTGACCAACATTTAGAAACTTCTGTTTCTGTTCTCTTCCCGCAGGTCACCTAAGGTGGCCTAGTGGGCCATATCCTTTATTTAGTGTTTTCTTATTGGGTGGTTTCAGTGAAATAAATGATACCTGTTCTATAGTATCATGTTCTATAGTATCATAGAACCATGCACCTATTATATCTGGTATTAGGCAAGAAATTGTGTAACAATGGGTTCCTTTTATAAGGCGCAACCTCTACCTGATGTATATTTATGGATTTGTTTTGAGCCACCACACTGCTCTTCCTTGATCTCTCAAGTTCAAGTCAAAAAGTAGTGATTAGAGGCAGCCTAGCAATGCAGTCCAAAGATCAGGCTAGAGTCTGGTCCCCTGGGTTCAAACCCCAGTGACTGCTGGACTTTGGGTCTATTATTCAGCCTTTTTGAGACTTTGTTTCCTCATCTATAAAATGGGGATAATAATAGGACCTATTTCATAGAATTGTTGGGTGAATTATAATAAAGATAATATGCTAGGGAACATACAAGTAAAGGAAGTTGTCTAGAACAATGTTGTCGTGTCTGGAACAATGTGTGGCACAGAGTGTGTTTTCAATCAACATGTTGAACATATGAAAACAGTTCTTGGTCTCTAGATGTTCAACATATGATACAGAGAAAAGTCTATTCAGCGCTTATCCAACAAATATTTATGGTGTCTGCCACGAGCCAGTCACCCTGTGAGACTCTGGAGAGAGAGGGGTGAACCAAGGGCTCTGCTGTATCAGGACGTTTTATGCCCAGGACCTAGCACAGTCATGGAACACAGTTGGCCCGCAATAGATGGTAAATGAAATGAATAAAACAGTAAGAAAATAACATGGGGGCCCTGGCTGGTATGGCTCAGTGGTTGAGTGCCGGCCTGCACACCAAGTGGTCACCAGTTCAATTCCCAGTCTGGGACTCATGCCTGGGTTGTGGGCCAGGTCCCTAGTGGGGGGCACATGGGAGGCAACCACATATTGATGTTTCTCTCCTTCCCTTTCTCCCTCCCTTTTCCTTCTAGAAATAAACAAAATCTTTAAAAAATAAAACATATCGCTTCACACAGTTTCCTTTAAAAAAAGAAAATGACACAGGGGAGTATTAATTAAGGACTAAATTAATGTGTGTAGATTGTCAGGACTACTAAAGGCCATA
Organism: Sturnira hondurensis; assembly: GCF_014824575.4. NCBI lineage: Eukaryota > Metazoa > Chordata > Mammalia > Chiroptera > Phyllostomidae > Sturnira > Sturnira hondurensis. Next base: position 3,875,829 of record NW_028075471.1, on the reverse strand, counting down.
GGAGAAGAAGGCTCAGAGACATGTAAAGACTAGTTCTCAACTTGTTGCCTCTACATAGGTGGGTCTGGGGACAGGCTAAGGTTTAATGTGGGCAGAAACCAAGTGTTGGTGAAAGGGCAGCCCAGATAAGGGAACAGGTGAGAAGACTTGGAAACTGGATAGCAAGAATCGTGGCCTCCCCAGCATGGCAGGCACCTGTTGGCAGGGCCAACTGCATGAGTGTGCAGCCCATGCAGTTACACAGAGCACTGTGCTCGGAAGGGTCTGCCTTTGGTTCAGTGCTCTATTATTCCCATTTTGAAATTCAATCATTTTGACCATGGGAACCCATATCTTTATTTTACTTTATTTTTATTTTATATCCTCACCTGAGGATGTTTATTGATTTCAGAGAGAGAGAGAGAGGAAGGAAGAGAGGGAGATGGCGATAGGCTGCCTCCCATATGTTCCCGAACTAGGGGTCAAACCCACAAACTAGGTATGTGCCCTGACCAGGGAGTGGACCCACAACCTTTTGTTGTACAGGACAGTTCTCCAACCAACCAAATTACCTGGCTAGGGCTGCAACTCACATTTTCATTACTAGGAGATGTACATTAGAGAAAAACATTAAAACTATGTTAACAGGCATTATCAAAGACAGGGGCACAGGTAAACAAGGCTTACCTCCTAGCACAGCCACAGCAAAAATCATCATTAGACTGCAAAACAGCTAACGCTCAGAACTGTCAGCAAATCGAGATGTGTGGAAGTACAACAACCAATGAATTAAAGAAGTCATATTCATTCAGACAGGTAGGATGGCAGAGATGAAGAGATGCAGATCAGGCGGTCCCACACCCTGCTGTGGTACATAAAAATCAGGAGGGATATCTCCAGAACAAGGAATCCCAGTCCTACACCAGACCACCCAGACTAGGGTTCCAGTGCCAGGAAAATAAGTTCTCATAAGTTGTGGCCGTAAAACAAGTGGAGGTTGGGGGCAGTAGAAGAAACTGTGGGATTCTCTGGTGTCTCCTCTGAAAGGGCCCACAACATACTTACACAGACTCACTCCCTCTGTAATGCAGCACCAGTGCAGCAGCTTGAAGGGTATCAGTGGCATACAGGGAGGAACTGAGGTGTCTGACACCAGGATGAGAGCCAGGGAACAGCTTCCCTCTGAACAAAACTCTAGAGGCCAAGCAGTGGCCATTGTTTCTTTTCTAAGCCTTCCCCTGCATAGAGCCACAGAGCTTCAACACCGTATCTGAGACTCCATCAGCCTGGTTCACGTGGGTTGCCACACCTTGGTGATTACACAGGGTTGTGCCCATACAACCTGTGGGTCCACCCAAGCAGCTAACTGGCTTTTTTTCATTAGGCCACACTACTAAAACAGGGAATCAAAGCAGCTCTGCCTAATACATAGAAACAAATGCAGGGAAGCTGCCAAAATGAGGAAACAAAGAAATATGGTCTAAATGAAAGAACAGAGCAAAACTCCAGAAAAAGAATTAAGCAAAATGGAGATAAGCAACCTATCATATGCAGAGTTCAAAACACTGGTTATAAGGATGCTCAAGGAATGCAGTGGATACTTAAAGAGCATAAAAATGATCCAATTAGACATGAAGTTTACTCTAATTGAAATAAAAAAATCTACATGGAATCAACAATAAAGTGAATAAAGCCAAGAATCAAATCAATGATTTGGAACATATGGAAGTAAAAACATTCAATCAGAAAAGAAAGAATAAAAAAGAGTCTGAAAAAACAAGGATAGGTAAGGGGCCTTTGGGACAACTTCAAATGTACTAACATTTGCATCATAGGGGTGCTGGAAGGAGGAGAGAAAGGGCAAGAAATTGAAAACTTGATTGAAAAAACAATGAAAGAAAACTTCCCTAATTTGGTAAAGAAAATAGACATATAGGTCCAGGAAGCACAGAGAGTCCCAAACAACATGGACCCAAAGAGGACCATACCAAGACACATCATAATTACAATGCTAAAGGTTAAACATAAAGAGAGAATCTTAAAAGCAGCAAAAGAAAAGCAAAGAGTTACCTACACAGGAGTTTCCATAAAACTGTCACCTAATTTCTCAAAAGAAATCTTGCAGGCAAGGAGGGGCTGGAAAGAAGTATTCCAAGTCATGAAAGGCAAGGACCTACATCCAAGATTAGTCTACCCAGCAAAGCTTTCATTTAGAATGGAAGGGCAGATAAAGTGCTTCCTAGACAAGAAAAAACTAAAGGAGTTCATCATCACCAAGCCATGTTAAAGGGACTAATTTAAGAAAAAGAAGATCAAAACTATGAACATTAAAATGGCAATAAATTCACAACTACCAACAAGTGAATCTAAAAAATAAATTAAGCAAACGAGCAGAGTAGAAACAGAATCATAGGTATGAAGATAATTTGTATGGTTACCAGCTGGGAAGGGGAGGGGGAGAATGGGGAAAATGTACAGGAAGTAAGAGGTACAAATCAGCAGTAACAGAATAGGCAGGAGGATGTTAAGAACAGTTATAGGGAATGTAGTAGCCAAAGAATTTATATGCATGACTCGTGGACATGGACAAAGGGACAGGGATTGCCAGAGAGAGTGGGTAATGGTGGGTAGAGGGGTGCAAAGGGTGAAAAATTGGGACAACTGTAATAGCATAATCAATAAAATATTTTTTAAAACTATTTAACAAGGCATAAAAATGTTTACAAAATTAAATGTGATCCAAAATGTGTGTATTTTAGATATAATAGGCATAGAAATTTAAACTTGGGAAATTTAAACTTTTTGATAATCTTAAAAATTCAAACCTTACCCAGAAAAGTAAGTAACAAAGGTTTTACATGTCTTTAAAGATAACATTGCTCTTGTTACTATTACTGTAAAAATTAATGTCTTTTCATTTTCGCTTGTTATACCTCAATTTAACAGTAAGTAGACTCATTTTTAAAAAAATTGCTAATTTTATAGACGATACTGGTTTCTTGTTATTTTAACTTGATTTGTTTTGAAGTCTAACTGCTGATATATTAATTGATAACTCGTATTTTCTCTCTTGGTCAATCCTAGTTCACCTATTTCTTTCCCAGCAGTCTGTGGTACACTGAGTCATGGTTCACAATTCTTCACGCCCTCTGTATTTTAAAATTATACACCCACATCTTTTGCATGTGACTTTTTGGCACCACCCATTATTGAGGGCAGAAATACTTTCCTGCTCCATTGATGTTGGTTTGGTCACGCGATTTTCTTTAGCCTGTAGAACGTGTACAGAAGTGGTGCTGTACCAGTGTCAGTGCCTCAAGAGACATTTCATCTTTCCCCTTGCCTACTTATACTTCTGCTATCATCAGAAGAAGAGTGTATCCTGAGTATCTGCTGCGCCTTAAGACAGGGCTTCAAATTGAGCAACGTGAAGCAGACCTGAACCCAACCTGCAGTCTGGAACCAAGCCCACCAAACCCACCTACATTCTCCCAACCCCAAACCTGTAAGAGAGTTTTCAACTACCGAGTTTGAAAGTTTATAAAAGTAGCATTGCTGTGACGGTACAGGTCTGATAGTGTTTCTTGTTGATTTGTAGCAGTTCTTTATATAGTAGACATTTGATTACCATATTCTGATTTGTAATTTCTTTACATTTGGCTTTTTAACTTTGATTTTTGCACTTAGAAATTTAAGTATTTTAAGAGGAATCTCAATCTTTTCCTTCATGGTTTTTCTACTGCTTTATGTGGCACGGTGCCCACTCCTGTGATTACTGGTATGTTATTCTAGTGTATTGATAGTTTTTTCAAGAATATATTGATCTTTATTACGTTTTTAGCCCATCAGTATCTTTTCACATAATGAAGAAAATGAATAGAACAAGCCTCCTCACTAGAGTTATAAAAATAAAAGATGATGATGCTACTAATGAAAACAATAACTAATACCACTATTTATTAGGTGCCTACCATGAGTGAAGCAATATGTTATTTCACATGAATTATCTCATTTAATTTTCAGAGAATCTCTGCAAAATGGATATAGTCAACTCCCTTAAAAAATAAGGAAATCTAACCTAACCTCAGATATTTTTATGATAATGACATTATCCTTATTTTAAAGATAAGCAAACTGGGGGATACAGACAGATTAAAGAAAAGATAATTTTTAACTCATAAGAGATTATTTGATAGACCTCTAAGCAATTACATTTTAAAAACCTAGACAAAATGGTGAATTTCCTGTTTAAAAAAGTCACCACAGATCACCAAATTTGATTCCTTTAGAGATAGGAATCTCAATCTGTTTCTGTTGAAGAAACAGAACATTATTCCACCAAAAAAGTGTGAGTTCCAGATGGTTGCACAGGGGAATTTGACTAACCTTTTACACACTAGGTAGTTCAATGCTACATGAATTGTTGTGGAATATAGCAAACATGAAATTTTCCAGTTTATTTTTATGCAAATAAAAATAAATAAAATTTATTTTATTTATTTAAATAAATAAAATAAATTTATTTTATTTATTTAAATAAATAAAATAAATTTTAAATTTTTATTTAATAAATAAATAAAATTTATTTTAAAATATTTTTTAAAAGAAAAAAACTCACATAACTATGAATATTGATTCAAAAATACTAAGTAAAGTATTAGCAAACAACATCCAGTACCATGCTAAGAAAACAATACACCGTGACAAGTGGGATTTCTTTTAGGAACACAAGATTGATTCACTATTAGGAACTGTAATAATATAATACACTATATTAATAGATCTTAGGAGAAAAATCATGATTATTAACCTAGATCCCTTTTGTCAAAAGTTAAATCCATTTGTGTTAAAAGACTCAAGAAAATAGGAATTGATGGATATGTTCTTAACACAATATATTTTATTTCACTGGGAAACACTGACCTTCCCACAAAGGGCAAAAATGAGGCAAGGATATCTTTATCTCCACTACCAAAAATACCGACAGGTTCTTTATGAAGCTAGAAAGTGAATGGTAAAGTTCATGTGGAAAAATAAAAATGAACAATAAATAGCAAAGGAAACACGAAAAAAAAAACTACTACAGCCCAACCAGATCTTAAGATATCTATAAAAATTATAACTTTAAAAATATACTATTGGCACATGAGGAGCCAAATACATTTATAGAGTAGGATAGACAATTCAGATATAGACCCAAATACATATAGTAATTTAGTAAATAAAATCATTAGGGAAAAGCTGGATTTTAAATAAAAGATGGATACTGGGAAAACTAGATAGCCATTTAGGGAAATAATTAAATTACATTTGTGCCTCAGACCAGACACAAATGAGTTAGAGATCTAAATATAAAATATGAGACCTTCTCAAATATAAAATATGAGAAGAAAGCTTCAGTGGGTTTCTTTATAATCTGCATGTAGATAAAGTTTTCCAATTTTGATTCAAAATCCATATTCAATAATTAATTGCATAAAAATAAAACATCTTCATGGTTAAATAAAGTAAAAGATGAAACACTAGTAGAAAATGTTTTCGGCATATATCACTGGTAAATAGCTAATATTCCATAAATATCTGAAGATAAAAAGAGCCCTGACCTGTGTGACTCAGTGGATTGAGTGCCAGCCTGCAAACCAAAGGGTCGCTGGTTTGATTTCCAGTCAGGGCATATGCCTGGGTTGCAGTCCAGGTCCCCAGTAGGGGACGCTCAAGAGGCAACCAGATGTTGATGTTTCTCTCTCTTCCACTCTTCCCCTCCCTCTAAAAATAAATACATAAAATCTTTTAAAAAACATACCAACAATCCAATAGAAAAGTTAGCAAAAGTTATAAATCAGAAATTAATCAAAAAGATGTTTTAGCCCTTATTGGTGCGGCTCAGTGGATTGAGTGTTGGCCTGTGAACCAAAAGGTTACCAGTTCGATTCCCAGTCAGGGCACATGCTTGGGTTGCCAGCCTGGTGCCCTGTTGGGGGTGTGCAAGAGGCAACCAATCCAGATGTATCTTTTGCACATCAATGATTCTCTCCCTTGCTTTTTCCCCTCTTCCTCTCTCTAGGAACAAATAAAATCTTTTTTAAAAAGCCGTTTTAATATGAACCTTAAAGATACAAAAAAGATGTTAATTTTTACTTATTAGTAAGAGAAAGGAAAATTAAAATCATATGCAGAGGTTTCCATTTCCAGTGTAGCACACTCTATTCTTTTTTCACACTCAGAGTGAAAGTCGTCTATTGCTTTGACCAGAGGAACTATATGATCCAAAGAGTGCAGAGGGAATCCCCATTCCTTTTTAAAAATCTCCATATCTTTCCACTTCTTGGCCACAGAAACAGATACAGTCACAGGAAGAACACAGCAAGAAGGAGGAAACTAAAGCCCTGTCTGGCCAGAGGACTAGAAAGGGGTGCCCCTGTGAACAGGAGAATGTGAGTGAGATCAAGGAGTGCAGACTTGAGAAGGTAATCTTACAAAGTTGTGAACAAACTCCTGGAGTTCCCTGGTGCTGCACCTGCATGTATCTGATCCTAAACACAACACCAAAATCTCTGAGAACTAAATAACAGGGTAGATTAACTGCCCAGGTATCAGCGGCCCGTGGGTGGCATTTGTGCAAGGTGGGTCTAAATAGCACTGCTAAGGCTTTGGGAATTAAATTAACATTGAAAACACAGACCACTGAGGAGAGATCAGAACTTGTAGCTTCTACCCAGTCGGGTCAATTGCTCGCTTAAAAAAATTATCCATAGGAATTAAAGAAGACTCAGAGTATCATAACAAAACATTCAAATGGCCAGGATGCAATCCAAAATCACTCAACATGCAAAGAACCACATTAGTCTGACCAATCTTACAAAAAAGAAAAGCAACAAACGCCAGCTCCAGGATGACTCAGATGTTGGAAATATTTGACAAAGACTTTTTTTACCCCTTTTCTCCTTTTTGAAAAATTGAGATATAATTGACATATAACATATTAGTTTCATATGTATAAATAATCATTCAATATTTGCATATACTGCTGAATGGCTACCACAATCAGTCCAGTTAACAACCATGACCCCATGGTTATAAATTGTTTTTTTCTCATGGTGAAACCTTCTAAGATTATTTTTTCTTGTAATGAGAACTCTTGTTTGTATCTTAGCAACTTTTAAATATACAATATTGTGTGATTAACTGTAGTCACCATGCTATACATTACATTTTCAGGACTTATTTATTGTATAACTGGAAGTTCGAACCTTTTGACCATCTGCACCCATTTTGCTACCCTCCACTCCTGCCTCTGGCAACCACCAGTCTGTTCTCTGTATCTATGAGTTTGTTGTTCTTTCTTTTTCTTTTTTCTGAGATTTCACATATAAGTGAGATCATATAGTATTTGTTTTTCTCTGTCTGACTTATTTTATTTAGCATAATGCCCTCGAGGTCCATCTCTGTTGTTTTAAATGCTAAGATTTTGTTATTTTTTGTGGCTGAATACTATTTCATCATGTATAACAATTTCTTTATCCATTCATCTATTAATGGACTCTTTCTCATATACTGGCTACTATAAATAATATTGCAGTGAACATTGGAGTGTATAGTATATCTTTTTGAATTAGTGTTTTCATTTTCTAGATAAATACCCAGAAGTGGAAATACTGGATCATATGGTAGTTCTATTTTTAATTTTTAAGGAATCCCAATACTGTTTTCTATAGTGGCTGCACCAATTTACATTCCCATCAGCAGTACACAAGGGTTCCCTTTTCTCCACATCCTGGCCCACACGTTATTCCTCGTATTTTTGATAATAGCCATTCTAACAGATATAAGATGATGTGCCATGTGGTTTAGATTTACATTTCCCTGATGGTTAGTGATGTTGAGCACCTTTTCATGGATCTGCTGACCATCTGTATGCCTTCTTTGAAAAAGTATCTATTCAGTTCCTCTGCCCATTTTTCTATTAGATCGCTGGGGGGGGGCGGGTGTTGTTTTTTCTTTTTTCTTCTTTTTTTTGCTATGGAGTTGTATGAATTTTTTTTTTACTTTTTAAAGATTTTATTTATTTATTTATCTTCAGAGGGGAAGGAGAGAGGGAGAGAAACATCAATGTATGGTTGCCTTTCGTGTGTCCCCTGCTGGGAGTTGGCCTGCAGGGAACTGGCCTGCAACCCAGGCATGTGCCCTGGCTGGAAATCGAACCGCGGATCCTCTGGTTCACAGGCCCGTGCTCAATCTACTGAGCTCCACCAGCCAGGGAGTTGTATGAATTTTTAAAATACATTTAGGATATTAATTCCTTTTCAGATATATGATTTTCAAATATTTTCTTCCGTTCAGTAGATTACCTTTTCATTTTGTTATGGTTTCCTTTGCTGTGCAGAGGCTTTTAGTTTGACAAAGTCCCACTTGTTAATTTTTGCTTTTGGTGGCAAATCCAAAAGTCATCACCAAGACCAATGTCAAGGAACATACCACTTATATTTTCTTCTAGGAGTTTTATGGTTGCATTTTTCTCCTCACCCAAGGACATTTTTGCTTTGCTTTTAGAGAGAGAGGAGGGGGAAGAGAGAGAGAAACAACAATATGAGAGAGAAACGTTGATTAGTTGCCTCCTGTGTACACTCTGCTGGAGGATCAAACCTGCAGCCTAGGTATGTGCCCTGTCAGGGAACTGAACACGCCACATGTTGTTGTATGGGATGATGCTCCAACCAACTAAGCCACACCAACCAACGCTGGTCGTATTGTCTTTTGTTTCTTAAGGTTTTTAAATTAAGTAATTAATTAACAGGGAGAGAAGAAGGGAGGGAGAGAAACATCCATGTGTGAGAGAAACATCATCACCAATTGGCTGCCTCTGGCACGCCCCTAACTGGGGACCTAGGCAGCAACCCAGGCGTGTGCCCTCCCTGAGAACTGAAAACTGAACCAGCGACCTTTCAGTTGGCAGGCCAACGCTCAATCCACTGAGTCACACCAGCTGGAGCTGTATTTTCTTATAAAGTTAGACATATGTTTACCATATGACTCAGTAATCCTACTTCTAGGTATTTACCTAAAAATACTGTGCAGAGATATTTGCAGACATTTTATTCATAATCAGCAAAAACTGGAAACAATCCAAATGTCTTTCAGTGGGTGAACGGATAAACAAACTATGATGCCTCCGTATAACGGGATGCTACTGGGCAGTAAAGAGAAACAAACTATTTATTACTATTGGTAGTCTACAAAAACATAGATGAATCTCAATAATCTGCTGAGTGAAAGAAGCAAGTTTCAAAAGGTTACATATACATGATTTTATTTATATAACACTGGACAAGTCACAGCTGTAGGGGTGGAGAAGAGATCACTGGTGGCTAAGGTTTATGAACAGGAGAGTTTGACTAGATAGGAACAGCACGAGGGAACAGAGTGGGCACCATCATGGCAATGTTCTATATCCTGACTATGGTTAGACGAATCTATACATATATTAAAACTCATGGAGCTGTACACCTAAATCTTTTTTTTACTCTGTAGAAAATTTTTAAAAAACTGCACTGAGATACCAATCTTCGCTGTCAGGTTAGCAAAATTTTAAGTTTGACAAAGCATTCTGATGGCAATGCTGTGAGAAAATAGGCACGTTCATCTCTTGCTGGTAGGCATGCAAATTACTAGAACCCATATGAAAGGAAATCTAACAACATCTAAGAAAACTACATATATGTTTAACCTTTTGTTGTCATTATTAATAGCAACTTTTTTCCACTGGTGCAAAAAAAATTATGATAATGATATGATGCATTTCCCCTAAATTTACAATAATGGAGGTTATACATAAACTATATAGATCACAAATTTTCTATTTATATTATTTAGAACAAAATTATTTTGATTAATATGTCAAGAGCAAAATACAGGTAAATATATAACTTTTGACTTGATGCAACTTCTAGAGATCTACTCTAAAGAAACATAATAAGATAAAAATCTTAATGATTATTCACTGAAATGCTATTTGTAATTGCAAAATATTGGAAGAAACCTAAATGCTCGTAGAGAAGAAGGTGGTTGTGTACATCATAGTACATGTACACAATGAAATACTACACAGCTACAAAAAAGATTACAGATCTCCGTGAACTGATAAGAAGTGATGTTCAGGATATATATTATCAAGCAAACAAAGAAAAGCACTAACACATGTGTATAATGTGACAGGAAGGAGAAACAAGCAAACATATATGTATCTGCTTATTCTGAAGAGAGAAAAACAAAAAGGATAAAGCAGGAAGTGAGACAATTACCTCCCAGGAGCAGGGATAGTGGAGGGGGTAGGAGCAAGGCTACACTAGCCTGAACATCCCTTTACACAGAGTCTGACTCTCAGAACTATATCCGTATTTCACATACTCAAAAATTAAACAACAAAGATGAAAGAAAAAAATCCCTCAAATTTGAATATAGGCAGTAACAACAAACAATGTTATTTCAAATGAATAACATAAACATACTGAAGTAGGGCAATGGTAACTTTTACCCACTGTGTTTTAACCATATCCTCTTGGACTAATGATAAAAACTATAAATAAATATTGAACTCTCTTTGGTAGGCTCACTTTTTGTGGTTGTATGAATTAGCAATTCCAAAACTATCTTCTATGCATTATAGGTCTGAGCAAGTAAATATGTTTCTTAAAGATTTCATTTATTTTTAAAGAGGGGAAGGGAGAGAGGGAGAAAGAGAAGCATCACTCTGTGGTTGCCTCTTACACGCCCCCTACTGGGGACCTGGCCTACAACCCAGGCATGTGCCCTGACTGGGAATTGAACTGGCAACCTTTCAGTCTGCAGGCTGGTGCTCAATCCACTGAATCACACCAGCCAGGGCAGGTAAATACGTTAAGAACAAAGGGGGCTGGGTTTCTCACTGTTGGGGAAGGGATGTACAAGTGTGGAAAGGGAGGGAGGCTGGAATGAACCCTGTGGTGTGTTAGAATTGGGAGAACCGGTGTGGACTCAGGGTGTGTTAGAGCAGAGCAGTTGGTGGTACATGACTATGACACTCCGGCACACAAGATAGGCTTCGAGAGAGCTGTGATGGGTAGGGTGTGTCTGGTCCAGTATTTACAGCCCGCACCTTGCCAGATTGTAACATTGCCCACCTACATTCTGAGACTGGCCTCACTATTACATTACAAAGATGATTTTCTGCCAATAGCACACTTTTTTATTTGGAGACTTGGGACAATAATGAAAGAAACAGCCTTGGCGTGTTAGGCTGTGTGTTAGGCCTCTTTCTGTTGCAAGAAAAGAAATTGAGCTCAAACTAATTGGAGCAATAAAGGGATTTATTAGCACCTATCACGGCTTTCCGTGAGTGGACTTAGCTTCCGGTCTATCTTGATCTAGAGGCCTTGATGACGTCGTTTTCTTCATTGCTCAGGCTTTCTCTGCTAGGTGAGCATGATGGATTGGACAGTACAGGGCTCCCCTCTGGCTAGCTTAAGGAGGGTCAACAGAAAGAGAGCCCACCTTCCAGAGTCCAGCAAGGAAGTCTGGCTGCTGGGTTGGGAGAGAAAGGCCCACCTTGACTGGAAGCCCCCCTAGAACCCCAGGGAGTGAGGGTGGGTCTCCTAAAGGGAAGCACAGAAGAGAAAACAACAAAATGTAATGATCTCCATTGCTTGTCCTGCCACAGCCTCCTTGTAAAGTTCTGGCTGCAGTTTTTGCCCACCAAGTGGGACCAGATAAATTCCCCCAAAGCAATAAAAGGCAAAGCTACCCTAACTGCTTTGACAAGCTCCTCTGAGAGGCTGTAAACCCACCTGGGCAGGCTGGGCAGACCTGGGCGTGTCCTTCTTCTCACATACCTGCACCTAGCACAGCAGCTTGCCCTTAGCATAAACTCAACATTCATTTAATGTTTCCAGTACCTTCTAGGGGCACCCCTTACTCTGCCCAAGGCCATCTGTGCGTGCTCCATGGGTCGCCCACAGTGCACCAGTTCTCAGGCCGTAAATGACTGAGACAGGTGTCTGAACATTCCTGCTTCCGAACTCTTCTTAGCTCGGTCCCCCAGCCTGATCTTAAAAGAAAAGCTAATTTGTTCTAGGTATTTTATATTTCATTTATTAATAGGTGAACAAGTAACAGCCAGCACACATACAAAAAAATCTTTCTAGCTAAAATTTTGGCCTTCAGTAGATGAACTTTGAGACTCTGAAGATTCATTCATCTGTGAGCTGACACACCCAGGTTCTTCTTGAGGAACATCTTGGCCCACAGGATCCATATGGCTTCACAAGGGACTGAGAGAATAATAGCACTCCAGGTATCTGTCGGAAGTTTGTTCTGGAACTCCCTGCCCCTTGAATACTTATCAAAGCCAGGCTTTAGAACAGGGACTCTCAGACATGAGTGTGCATGAGAATCATGTGAAGCACATATTTAAAATGCAGAGTCATGCCCCAACCCCCAGATTCTGAGGGTCAGCGGCTGACCATGTGAGGAGTGGAGGGAAGATCTGTCTGAATACAGGGAACAGAAAGTGCAAAGGCCCTGACGCAGAAAAGAGTGCTCCGAGAATTATGAACAAACTGAGCAAAGGGAAAAGGGACAGGAAACAAAGGAGCAAGGGCCAGAACAGGCAGGGCCTTGTGGGCTGGGACAAGGAAATTGGTTTTTTATTTAAGTGTGACTGGAAGCCACTGAAAATTTTACATGGGGGGAACTACAGGTCAGATTTTCATTTAAAAAAATCACTCTGGTTATTCTATAGAAAATGGATTATTGAAAGGCAAGAAGGTAGGCAGGAAGACCAGACAAGATGCTTCAGGAGGGGAATAGGCCAAAAGAGATGGTGGCCTGGCATAGGGATGAATGGGGAGCTGGATAGCAATAGGGGCTATGAGGATTTTCAGTGTTAACTTCAGTCCTGATGATTCTTATTATTCCTGTTTGCATTTTTTCTGTTCCAGTTATATTCTGTTGTTTCAGAGTGAAAATGTTCTTCTTATTACGAAAATAATACATTCTCAGTATTTAAAATTTAAACACTGCAGAAAGGAAAAAGAAAAAGAAAAAGAAGTTAGTCACTAGCAATCCCACCACCCTGAGATACTACTATTTCTGCAGACGTACAGGGCCCAGCAGAAGTAAGGCCATTGAGGTGGCTGGATCTCTTATACCAGAGGGACAGCAGCTTGAACATTTCACCTCAAATAGCATATGGTGTGCTTGAGTGTGGTATTGTACATTACAGAATTACATGCTTATGATTTTGTAATAAAAGATTTGGTATACATTACCAGGGGCATAAAAAGGGGCATTATTTGTGCCAGACCCTGTGCTCTCCATGAGGACTCATGCATTTTGCACAAGTCGAGTCCCACCACCCGTGCTGCTTCATAACCTGCTGTTCCCACTGTATAAAATAGCGTGATTCCAGGTGTCTACATGATCTACACTTGATGAAGGGAAGTTGAATCTCACTCAAGAGGATTTCTTTGCTGTTCATGCTAATTTCCTAAGTCAAGGAAAGACTTTCAGAGGTATAGATTTGAGAAAAGATGGCAGCCCAGTCTTTCAGGTGGAAGCTGAGCCCACTTGCTTGTGTTCCCAAGCACAGATTTTTGGCTGATCTTCCAACAAGTGACCTGAACAATCAACAGAATCTCAGCTGATACGAATTTTTGAAGTAATACAAAGGATGCTTTGTACCCTCCAGTGAGAGATTTTATAAGTTGAGGGGGATGTTCCCTGTGTGAGGAGCCTGCAGCAGACTACAAATCAGACAGAAAACGCAGGTTAGTGGTGTCTTCCCTTCCTGCAGCAGCAGCCCTGGTGCCTCACAAGGAAATCCCCAACCCTAATACAGAGAGACTTGGAAGGACACACAAAGGACTTAGGCTGCACACACACAGCAAGCCGCACATCCATAGCTGCAGCGCCAACCTATTGAAGATTTTCTCTTCTCCTAAAACTCTCAGAGGCACTGGCAGGCTGTGGACAGCCCTAATTGAGAGAGACTTTTTGCTGTTTGGGGAGGTGGAGGGTGTGAGACCCAGCCCATGTCTTAGGACTACAGTGTAGGTGCCACATAGAGACTTTAAAAAAGGGAGCTGAGGCACAGCAGAGCAGGGACCCCGTGCTCACATGCACAGTGGCTCCACCAACAAAGAAGCCAGAGTGAAAGCACAGTTGGTTCCCACTGAGTCCAGCTGCACAGGAAGAACAGGGAGTGGCATGGTGAAGGGACAGTGGGACCCAACATAGTATGGCTGGTGAGCAGAAGTTTATGCAGAGTGCAGAGTTCAGGTCTGAGTCTCCTGTGAGAGTGGCAGGCTGGGGACTGGATGGCCAGGAGCTGAGCACCTGAGTTAGTTGTAGCCAGGCAGGTCTCCTCACCTGCAGGTGTGCCAACCCCCCCACCTGCAGGGTTGCAGATTCTGTATATCAGTGAGGCCAGGCTCAGGAGCCCCCTGCTTCACACATATCCACCAGGAAAGAAAGAGAAGCTCTAAAAGGGCCCTTTCTGAACTGTTGTCAGACACTATGAGCTACACTGGTTCCTTGGGCCCCGATCCACTGAAGCTAGTAGAACAGAGAGGTTAGGGACAGGAGCAGCAAGGGGTGCTCAGGGTCCTGCCCAGCCTTGGCTCTTTCTTATACAGAGCTGCCATCAGTGCCAAGCAGGGAAAAGCTGACTGTTTTACACAGATTGGCCCTGCATAGGAAACAAACAGCTAATTCATTCAGAAACTATATGTTACTGGAAATAATCTGGACAGACCAAAACGTGTGGTGGGAGGGGAGGGGAAACACTCCCACCATCTTCCCTGAAGACTGAACAGCGCCTTTCAGGGGTGACCCAGGGACTCCACCCTCCCATGATTGCACCAGAGGCCCCTTCTGGAGGCAGATGGAGGTGGCACTTGCAGTGTTCTCGGACATTAGATGAACTACTACTGGGCCTTGTGCTGATGGAAAGCTGGCAGGGCAGAACAGGGAAGACCAGCCAGGCCTAAAGGAGACAACCATAGACTGTGGGTCGCTTATAGCCTCAAACAGGCTGCCTAGAGCTAGAGAGGGACACCATCTGACATCACCAGGGGCGGATCCAGAATCAGAAGGCAGTGGAAACACACTAGACTCTGCTGAGAAGAATTCCACCATGGTCTTCTTTATTATTTGCGTTAATTCTTTTCTGTGGCATAGCTTTTTAACATTTTTTTTCTTTTTCTTCAAGTATCTTCCTATCATTTCACTATTTTTATTTTAGTTTTATTTCAAGTCTCATATTTTACTCTTCCCTTCTCTTACTCCATTTTGCCTTCTCCCTTTCTCTTCTTATTTTTGTTTGAAGTTTTATTTTTTCCCTTTCTATATCCTGTTTCTATTCTGCACCCTTACTATTCCTCCTTCCTCCAGCCTCTCAAAACCATTTTTCTTGCCATTAGTCATCTCACATTCTTTTCCCCTTTCTTATAATATCCTTATTCTCTTTCCACCTTTACTAATCTTTACTTATCGGTTGTCAATATGGGGGATGTTGTTGCAGTTCTTCAATTTTATTTCTAGGTGTTCATTATTTTTGTATTTCAAATCTTGAATTTTACTGTTCCCCTCTACTACTCCATTATGACTTCCTCCTGCTCCCCCCCTTTTCTTTCATATTAATTTCATTTTTCACTCTCTTGGCCTAATTTTTATTCCTTACTCTTATTATTTCTTCTTCTTCTATCCCCTCGAAATCACTTTTCTTTCCTTTATAAATATCATAATATTTTTTTCTTTCTTATTCTCTTTCCACTTTTATTAATTTTTGCTCATTTGTCATTGATATTGATGTGGTGAGTGTTTTTCCTCAGTTTTGATCCTAGTTTTCAAATTAATTTTTTAAACATACTATACTCTTCCCTTTTCTTACTCCAAGTTGCCTTCTTCCCTCCTTTTTTAATTTACACTATAAATTTTATTTCCTTTCTATCTTCACCTTGTTTCTATTCCCTACTCTTATTATGTTTCCTTCCTTTACCATCTCAAAATCATTTTTCTTTCTGTTAGTCATCTCATATTTGTTTTTCCTTTCATATAATAGTCTTAATTTCTTTCCACCTCTATTAATATTTACTCATTTGTTGTCACTAGTGTGGTTGTGGTTGGGGGGTATTTTTGTGCATGTGGGTTTTGTTTCCAAGGTTGTTTTGTTCTGGTGCACCTGTACAAAAGCATACAAGATGTGGTGGGCAGTGTGCTCTCAGTCAGCCAGCTGGAGGGAAGAACCCCTGCCTTGGTGGGAGGGATGCCCACCAAAAATGACCCAACAAACCAAAACACACTAACAACAAGAGAGCCCACATAAATGGTATAAAGGGCATTCCAAGAGCATCCAGTTTGGGAGATCAAGGAGATTGTACCACTGCTTCCCACATGTCTCCTACAACAGAAAGTCAACCCACAAAGATAGGAAGTCAAAGCAGACTGATCTAATATGCAGAAACAAACAAAAAGAGTCACCTAAAATGGGGAGACAAAGAAACAACCCCCAATTGAAATAAAAGAAGGAATCCCCAGAAAGAGTGCTAAATGAAATTGAGGCAAGCACTCTATCAGACATAGAGTTTAAAATAATGGTTATAAGGATGCTCAAGGAACTAGGTGAGAACTACAAGGAATTCAGTGGGAGCAACAAGGAACTTGCAGGAACTATATCACATGAAAAAGGACATATAAACTATGAATAAGAGCCAGAAGGAAATGAAGAATACAATATCTGAAATTAAGAACACACTAGAAGGAACTAAAAGCAAGCTAGATGAAGCAGAGGATTGAATTAACAAGATGGAAGACAAGGTAGAAAAAAATACCCAATCAGAGCAATGAAATGAAAAAAGACTCAAAAAGAACAAAAGTAGTTTAAGGGAGCTTCAGGACAATATTAAACATAATTATATTTACATCATATGGATACCAGAAGGAGAAGAAAAGGAGCAAGGGATAGTAAACCTGATTTAAAAAGTAATGACAGAAAACTTTCCTAACTAGGTAAGGGAAAAAGTCATGCAAGTCTAGGAAGCAGAGAGAGTCCCAGTTAAGATAAAATAAAAGAGGCCCACTATAAGACACATCATAATTAAACTGGCAAAATTTAAAGACAAGGAGAGAATCTTTTTTTTTCTTTTTTTTTAAGATTTTATTTATTTATTTATTTTTAGAGGGGAAGGAGAGAGGGAGAGAAACATCAATGTATACAAGGAGAGAATCTTAAAGCAACAAGGCTAGTGGTACACAAGGGAGCTCTGATAAGGCTATCAGCTGATTTCTCAACTGAAACACTGCAAACCAGAAGGTAGTAGCATAAAATAGTCCAAGTAATGAGAAGCAGAAGCCTGCGACAAGACTACCACCCAGCGATGCTCTTACTTAAAATGGAAGGTGAAATAAGGAGCTTCCCAGACAAAAGAAGGGGAAAAGAATACAGCTCCACCAAACCAGCATTGCAAGAGATGATAAAAAGATGAAGAGAGAGAGACATTAAAAAGATGAAGAGAGAGAGAGAGAGAGAAAGAGAGAGAGAAACACAAGTACAAAGGGAAAAAATGGCAATGAACAAACACTTAACCTTAAGTGTAAATGGATTAAATGCTCCAATCAAAAGACATAGGGTAAGAGTTCCGGCTAAGATGAAGGTGTAGGTAGAAACCTTTCACTTCCTCACACAACCAAAAGGAGGATAACATCCAATCTAAAATCAATAAATGACCAAAATCACGAGAATATCAAACTGCATGGAACTCCAACAACCAAGGAATTAAAGAAAAAATCAACCAGAACAGCCAGACCAGTAAGGCGGACCCAGCAGGGCAGGCAACTCAGAAAAACCCATGGTGAGTCAGCTGAGGGGTGGGGCTGACTGCTGAGCTCAGTGAAGCTGAGAGAGAGAGAGAGAGAGAGAGAGACTTAAGGGAGAAACTGAAACTGAGACTCAAAGCTGAATGTGGGCTAAGGCTGGGGTTGCTGTGGTAGGAGATGCTTCCAATCTGACTCAAGAGTCTGTTAGAAAGTTCACTAGAGATGAGCAGTTGAGCTGCATTGTTCCCTCTCTGGCCCCTCTCCCACAGGCATCACAGCAAGGAGGGTTGCCCTGCCAGGGTGAATACATAAAGCCCTGCCCCTTACAACTTATTAGGTGCACCAAGACAAAGAAATATGGCCCAAATGAAAGAAAACAGCAAAATCTCAGAACTAAGTGATGAGAACATTACCAATCTAACTGATGTAGAATTTAAAGCCCTGGTAATCAAAATGCATACAGAACTGACAGATCTTGGTTGAAAAATGAAAGAACAAATGAGAGATACCCAAAATGAAACAAAGCAAAATATTCAGGGAACCAACAGTTCCCCAAATAAGAAGGAAACCAGGATTCAAAACAACAATTTGGAACAATAGGAAGAAATAAACATCCAACTGGATCAGAACAAAGAAACAAGACTTTAAAAAATGAAGAGAGGCTGAGAACTCTCTGGAATAACTTGAAATGTTTCAATATCCAAATTATAGGGGTGCCAAAAAAAGAAGAACAGCAAGAAATTGAAAACTTATTTGAACGAATAATGAAGGAAAACTTCCCCAATCTGATGAAGGAATTAGACTTCCAAGAAATCCAGGAAGCCCAGAGTCCCAAAGAAGTTGGACCCAAAGAGGAACACACCAAGGCACATCATCATTAAGTTACCCAAGATTAAAGACAAAGAGAAAATCCTAAGAGCAGCAAGATAAAAGGAGACAGTTACCCCTACAAAGGAGTTCCCATAAGGCTATCAACTGATTTCTCAAAAGAAACCTTGCAGGCAAGAAGGGGCTAGAAAGAAGTATTCCAAGTCATGAAAGGCAAGGACCTACATCCAAGATTACTCTATCCAGCAAAACTTTCATTTTGAATGGAAGGGCAGATAAAGTGCTTCCCAGATAAGGTCAAGTTAATAAAGTTCATCACCAAGCTCTTACTATATGAAATGTTAAAGGGACTTATCTAAGAAAAAGAAGATAAAAATACACAATAAAATGATGACAAACTCATAACTATCAACAGATGAACCTAAAAGAAAAGGAAAACAACAAAAACAAAAAGTAAGCAAACAGCCAAAACAGGAACAGAATCAGAGAAATGGACATTACACAGAGGGAGTTCAGTGGGGAGGGGAAAGGAAGGAACAAGTGGAGAAAAGGTACAGGGAAGAAGAAGCATAATTAGTAGGCATAAAACAGATGGGGAGAGATAAAAATGGTATAGGAAACAGAGGACTCAAAGAACTTTTATGTACAACCCATGAACATGAACTAAGGGAGGGGGATCCTGAAGAGTTGAGGGGCAAGGTGGAGGGAGGATAAAAGGGGAAAATCAGGAAAACTGTAATAGCATAATCAATAAAACATACTTTTAAAAAAAGACATAGGGTAGCTTAATGGGTAAGTAAAACATGATCTGTGTATATGCTGTCTACAAGAGATTCATCTCAGAATAAAAGATCTACACAGAGTGAAGAGTTGAAAAAAAATTGAAGCAAGTGGACACAAAAAAGAGTGGGCTAGCAATACTTGTATCAGACAAAATAGACTTCAAGTCAAAGTCCACAAAAGAGACAAAGGACACTACGTAATACTTAAGGGAGTCCAAGAATGAGAATATAACCCTTGTAAACATAGATGCACCCAACATAGGAGCACCTAAATATATAAGGAAAATCTTGGAGGACTTCAAGAAAGGTGTAGATAGAATACACTTATAATAGGAGATTTTAAGACCCCACTGTCAACAATGAATAGATCTTGCAGAAAAGGACATTGTGACATTGAATGGCACTCTAGATCAAATGGTTTTAATTGATATTTACAGAACATTTCACCCCAAAGAAGCAAAATATACATTCTTTTCAAACATACATGGATCATTTTTAAAGATAGACCATATGGTAGGACATAAAACAAGCCTCAGCAAATTCAAGAAAATTGAAATCATATCAAACATCTTCTCAGTTCACAATGGCTTGAAACTAGAAAATGAACTCAGGAAAAAATGGAAAAACATGCAAATACATGGAGATTGAATAACATGGTATTAAATAATGAATGGGGTAACAATGAGATCAAGGAAGAAATTAAAAGTATCTGGAAACAAATGAAAATGAACTAACAATAACCCAAAACCTATGGGACACAACAAAGGCAGTCCTGGGAGGGAAGTTCATAGCAATACAAGCCTACCTAAAAAAGACAGAAAAATCTCAAATAAACAACCTAACCCTGCATCTACAAGAACTAGAGGACCACAACAAACAAGGCCCAGAGTGAGGAGAAGGAAGGAAATAACCAAGATCAGAGCAGAATTAAATGACATGGAGACTAAAAAACAATTCAAAGGATCAATGAATCCAGGAGCTAGTTTCTTGAAAACATAAACAAAATTGACAAACCTTTAACTAGACTCATCAAGAAAAAAAGAGGGCCCAAATAAATAAAATCATAAACAAAAGAAGAGAAGTTGTGAGCAATACCACAGAAATACAAAGAACTGTAAGAAATTACTATGAACAATTATATGCCAAAAATTAGACAACCTAGGCAACATTGATACATTTCTAGAAACATACAATCTTCCAAAACTCAGTCAAGAACTATAAAGCTTGAAAAGACTGATAACTACTAGAGAAATTGAAGCAGTAATCAAAATGTCCCAGCACACAAAAGCCCTGGACTGGATGGCTTCACAGGTGTATTTTACCAAACATTTAAATTAGAACTAACTCTTATCCTTCTCAAACCATTCCAAAAATTCAAGAAGAGGGAGGACTCTGAAACTTTTTTTATGAGGCCAGTATTATCCTAATTCGAAAGCCAGGTGAAAACACAATAAAGAAAGAAAATTATAGGCCAATATCTCTGATGACATAGATGCTAAAATTCTCAACAACATATCGGCAATCCAGATCCAGCAATACGTTATAAGGATCACACACTATTATACAAAAAATTGTACATTTTTCATCCCAGGGATTCAAGGATGGCATTATATTTGCAAATCAATAAATGTAATATACCACATAAAAATGAAAAGTAAAAATCACACAATCATATCAACAGATGCTAAAAAAGCATTTGATAAAATCCAGCACCCATTTGTGATAAAAATTCTCAGCAAAATGGGAATAGAGGGAACATACACCAACATCATAAAGGCCATACTTGAGAAATTTACTGCCAAAATCATACTCAATGGGCAAATATTAAAGCTTTTGCCTTAAGATCAGGAATAAGACAAGGGTGTCTGCTTTCACCACTCTTATTCAACATAGTACTCGAAGTTCTAGCTTTAGTGATCAGGCAGGAAAAAGAAATAAAAGGCATCCAAATAGGAAAAGAGGGCATAAAATGTCATTTGAGATGACAATAGTATGCATAAAAGGCCTTATAGTCTCCACCAAAAAACTATTTGACCTAATAAATGAATTTGGCAAAGTAGTGGGATACAAAGTCAATATTCAGAAATCAGTGGCACTTTTGTATACCAACAATAAACAATCAGAAAGAGAAACTAAGAAAACAATCCCATTTACTATAACAACAAGAAAAATAAAGTACCTAGGAATAAATTTAACCAAGGAGGTAAAAGACCTGTGCTCAGAAAACTATAGAATACTGAAGAAAGAAATTGAGGAAGATATAAATAAATGGAAGAATATACAGTGTTTGTGGACTGGAAAAATTAATATCATTAAAATGTCTATACTAACCAAAACATTCTATAGATTCAATGCAATTCCTTTTAAAATACCAATGTGTATTTCACAGATCTAGAACAAATTTTTAAAAAAAAATTGTATAGAACCAAAAAATACCCCAAATAGTCTCAGCAATCTTTTTTTTAAAGATTTTATTTATTTATCTTTAGAGAGGAAGGGAAGGAAGAGGGAGAGACCTATGTATGTTTGCCTCTCATGTGTCCCCTGATGGGAACTGGCCTGCAACCCAGGCATGTGCCCTGACTGGGAATCGAACCATGATCCTTTGATTTGCAGGCTTCCACTCAATCCACTGAGCTATACTAGCCAGGGCCATCCTCAGCAATCTTGAGAAAGAACAAAGTAGGAGGGATCACAATACCTGATATCAAACTACACTACAAGGCAACTGTAATCAAAGCAGTCTGTTACTGGCATAAGAACAGATACATAGATCAATGGAACAGAACAAAGAGGCCATAAATAAACCCATGTCTCTATGATCAATTAATATTTGACAAAAGGGGGCATGAGCAATACAATGGAATGAAAATAGCCTCTTCAGTAAATGATATTGGCAAGACTGGACTGGTATGTGCAGAAAAACAAAACTAGACCTCCAACTTACACTATGTACCAGAATAGACTCAAAATGGATAAAAGACTTAAATATACTTTGTGATACCATAAAAGTCCTAGAGGAAAACACAGGCAGTAAAATTTTAGATATCCCATGAGCAATATTTTTGCCTATATATCTTCTAGGGCAGGGGAAATAAAGGAAAAAATAAACAAATGGACTACATCAAATTAAAAAGCTTCTGTGCAGCTAAAGAAACCATTATCAAAATGAAAAGGGAACTGGCTGTATAGATATACATATTTGCTAAGGATCCATCAGACAGGGGTTTAATCTCCAAAATATACAACTCAACACCAGGAAGACAAACAATCCAATTAATAATGGTCAAAGGACTTGAATAGATACTTCTCCAAGGACATACAGAGGGCCCTTGACATATGAAAAGATGCTCAACATCACTAGCCATCAGAGAGATGCAAATTAAAACCAAAATGAGTTATAGCCTCTCTACTGTCAGAATGGTCATCATTAATAAATCAACAAATAACAGAAGTTGGTGAGTATATGGACAAAAGGGGACCCTAGTGTACCATTGGTGGGAATGCGGACTAGTGCAGCCACTGTGGAAAACAATATAGAATTTCCTCAGAAAATTAAACATAGAACTGCTCTTTGACCCAGTGATTCCACTGCTGGGATTATACCATAGCAATCCCAAAACGCCAATTCAAAAGAACGTGTGCATCCCTATGTTCATAGCCGCATTATTTACAATAATCAAGTGATGGAAACTGTCTAAGTGCCCATCAATAGATGAGTAGGTGAAAAACCTCTGGTACATTTACACAATGGAATGCTACAGAGCAGAAAGAAAGAAGAAAGTCCTACCTTTTGCCTCAGCATGGATGGAACTGGAGAATATTATGCTAAGTAAAATAAGCCAAGCAATGAAAGACAAATACTATATGATCTCACTTATAAGAGGAATTTAATGAGCAAAATAAACTAATGAGCAAAATAGAATCAGAGGCATGGAAAAATGGGACAGACTGACAACAGCAAGAGGCGAGAGGGAAGGGTGATAATAGTGGAAAGAAAGGGAAGGGACTAGTCAAAGAACATGTGTGAACGACCCATGGATATGGACAATGGGTTGGGAATGACTGGGAGCAGGGGGTGGGCTGGGTGGAGGAGAGCAAAACGGGAAAATTGGGACAACTGCAATAGAATAACAAAAAATAAAAAAATTAAAAATTAAAAATAAAATAACATTTGTAAAAAATATTTAAAATAATAAAAGGTGTAGCTTTGCTTTGGCCAGGCTGTTCAGTTGATTGGAGTATCCTCCCATACCTCAAAAGGTTGGGGGCTTGATCCCTGGTCAGAGCATGTGTACCAGGAACTCAATTGATGTTTCTCTCCTACATCAATGTTTCTCTCTCTGTATCTTCCTTTCTTTCTAAAATCAATAAACATATTATGGGGTGAGGATTCAAAAAAAGGCTATAGCTTTGAGTCTATAAAGCTAGAATACACAAGTAATTTTTCTAAAAGGCAGGAGAGGGGCTAGGGGATTTAAGAATTAAAATACCAGAAAATATACTCCAAACAGAGTAGCTAAAAAATGAGTTTAGTAATTTCCTCCCAGAAGGAAATGTGATGCTTGGGCAAAATTCCCTTGTTTATTTTGCATGGTCTTAACTCAAACTACACAAAAAACAGAAAGCAATGGCAGGAAGTGCCTTTCTGAGTCCTGGCGGGGATGGGGCTCTCCCTGCGAAGCCTCTGGATGTTTTAGGATTAGTCAAGGATCCTCAGAGCGACTCACCCAAAACACTAATTGTATTTGTGTCTCTGTCTTTAACTAGTGGCTTAGTCAGCTATCATCATAATCCTTTCTTTTTTTAATTCAAAAAATAAGGTTAAAACTCTAATTTTATTTTTATTTTCCTTCAGAAGAAAATAACATAAATGCAAATTTGAATGTATTTTATATACTCTTTGTCTTTAGTAAATATTTAACAACCTCGATGTGGGAATGTTACGTCTCTTTTCTTACCTCAGTTAACAAATGGTGGAAATAAAAACCAAAGGCCTTGGGATACCAGGACTCTGTCCTTAGCCATTAGTCAGTTGCTTTCCTCAGATCAAATGTCCATCCTGTAGTTCTGCAAAGAAGAGAATCAAAGCAGAGACAGTGCACATTGGGAGAAGTGGGGTTTTACGCTTCAACAATCTCATGTGACAGAGCGAGACTAGTCAACTACACAGTGTGGGTGGTAGGTATGTGGCGTTCACTGTAAATCCAGATTCTAGACTATTGCTTGTCTTATATCACTTGGTTTTATCAGCTTGGTTTTATAAGAAGCCTTAGTGGCAGGCAACATTTAGGAAAGTATTCTTACATTTTATAGAAGAGGCAGAATTAGGGGCTTGTCATTTTCCAGAATTTTCTGTACGAAAGGCAGATACTGAGTGTTTGAATGTATCACCTGCTGCCACAATAGGTTTTGAGATTTAATGTAGTCAATATTTTGTGTATTTGTTTGTTTTTACTTATATAAATAACATATGAACAAATTAATATTGAAAAATGCACACATTATAGATAAAGGTTCCTTTGAAACCCTTGCCCCCCAAATCTGTCTCCCACTCCATCAAATGAAATTACATTTTCAGTTGACTGTACATGCTTCCAAACCTGTTTATTTCTTTTTTTTTCTTCACAAATAGGCCTTTTTATTTGCCATCATTAAATGTCTGAATTAAAAACATGGAACGCTTCACGGATTTGCGTGTCATCCTTGCACAGGGGCCGTGCTAATCTTCTCTGTATTGTTCCAGTTTTAGTATGTGTGCTGCCGAAGTGAGCACCCAAAACTTTTTCTTATAGATTTTATACATATGTACGTACCCACATGAAGTAGGTGGTGCGGTTGGTTTTCCATCCGTGGTGTTGTAGCACAGCATACTTACCCTTCCGTGAGTAGCTCCTCCACAGTCACTGATGCAGCTTAGCGCTTTTTCTGAGTTCCTCATCACTCTGCCTTGTTAGAACCAACAAACGTGTCGCGTTGTGTAGGGTGCCAGGTTGGCTATTCCGTGTTATGTTTCTAGCCATTTCTCTACTGATAAACATTAAGGTTGTTTCTGTTTTCCTGTTTTGTTTCTTTTTCACCATCAAAACTAATATTACAGATTTACCTGTGAACAAATGTGATTTTTGCCCCTGAGGGTAAATATCAAAAAGTTGGATGGCTACAGGGTAGCAATTAAAAGTTGTTCAAATGTTTTAGTTTAATACGAACGATCAGTTTGCCTTCCAACGTAACTTTAAGTCATCAGATCCAGCATATATTTCTTTTTATTTATTAAGCTTTGGCATGGGTTCACCCTGGGATCCAAACAGTGCGGGACAGGAAGAATATGAACCCAAGTCTTTCTAAGAAAACTTAGTATGGACCCCCACATACTAACTGGTGAAAGAAATCCAGGGAGACTAAACCCGATGCTAGAAAGGTTGGTTACTTATTGAAGGTGGGGGATGAGAATTGGATGAAAAGAAGGAAGAAACGGGAACAGGTAGTGAGAATGAGGTGCCACAACACTTCTCTGCGAATACCTATACCTTTAATGTAGCTGGGACTCTTGGAACAGGGTAATGGTTCACATACTTCCAAAATAAATAAGTCATTCAAATCAACCAGGATTAGAAGAGAACCCAAAGTAAAGCATCAACAATAAGGAACCTAGGTGTCTTACAAATAAATAATATAACCACATGGGAGAGGCAGGGAAGAAATAACCTAACTCTGGAAAACAGTGATCTGACTGGACACTATGAGACTAAAGATGAAAAAGACTATACACGAAGATTATAGTTGAGTTGTACATTTGTTTCTCTCTATGGCTCTCACAGAGGGGTGTCAGTAATTCTGAAACTGTTTTAGGTGCAAACTAGTCTGAGACTCACTAGGAGACAAAAAACACAGAGTAATTTGAATAAGGAAAATTTAATATAAAGAATTATTAACTGTAACAAGGAATTGGAGAAATGAGGTACTTACTGAATAGTAAGAAGTAGAGACAATGCTCAAGAATATAAGGATATCATATATAAGTAGCAGTCACTGCCTAGGGCCCCGAGAGACAAGCCAGGGTGGAGCCTTGCCCAGGGCAGAGATCCAGACCCTGTTGAAGAGGGCAGGGCCACGGTTCACTGAACGACAGAGAAGTTGTTGTGGTGCTGTGCTGTCAGAAATTGCCAGAAATCCACCCACCATGGTGCCAGGAAACGGTTCGTGGGGAGGTATGTCAATGGAGGCATTCTGCTATGAAATGGCCTGAAAGGGCTGCAGGGGAACCCGTGGGGCATGGGTGCTTCTTGCTGCTTATTACAGGAGCCAGCTGCTAGAAGCTGATATGTCTACACAGCAGGGGCTGGACATGGAAAAAGCCACCTGCATTGCACGCGCTGGAAAAGGCACTCCTGCAGCAGGAGCTGGGTGCTGGCGAAGCAGCCCACACTGCAGACACCTGCCCGAGGGCTACTCAGGACCAGATCTCCCTCCTTCCTCCTGCAGTGTCTCTCCAACACCCTCTACTAACAGTGTTTCACATCGTGCTCCCTGACAAAGGAAACTAAATGGATCACCTGTTCTTTTGCTTACCAGGTGATGAAGGATGAATTTGGATTTGAGAGGCAATCAGTTGATAACTGGTAGAGTCCATCCCTTTGTCCATCTGTTTCCTTTTACAGACATGAACTCTCATACAACAAAATCTCTCTATAATTCCACCTAATAAGAACAACCTTCTGTCTCAGAAATGAAGTTCTTGGCTCTTCCCGAAATGAGGTGACACACAATCCTAACAGTTAGTGTAACCATCGCTGGCTGTATTAATTACTCCTTAAATTCAGTCACAGTTTCCCTGAATATTTTGTTACCTAGAGACTAAACTCTAAAGTTAACTTCAGCAACTTGTACATAAAATAAAAAAGAGAAGAAAATGGTTAGCATGTACAAATAAACACATGCGTATAATAAGCTAGTAGAAAGGTAGTTGCTAGAATTGCCCACAAGGCTCTAATTCATATCTGTGATTTCCTTCTTCACTGCCTGTTCAGTATTTCCCTCATTCTTAGGCAGAACTTCAGTTGTTTGGGGTTCTTTACCTGGTAGAGTGACCTAAGTCTTAATTCTCAAAGACTCTTGAGGGCTTAACTGTCCTGCCTTTCTTAGTTGCTCTAGTTTTCCATTAACCTTTATTATGAGGCATGGAAGTACTAACAAGCAGCCTGGAGAACTCCTGGGTATATATGGATACAGAAATAAATATAGGTGCATGTGTATGTTGTGTTAGTATATGTGTATATATTTACTAGTGCTGTCTGATGAGAGGGCCTAGCAGCTATGCCACACCAGCTGCAATGAGAATGCCTACTGCCCAGATCTGGGTTTCTAAGCGTGATTTAAAAAAAAAAGTTCCTTGGAGAAATTATTGATTCTGTAGCATTGGGGTAGGGAAAATACAAGATGGTCCCAGGGCATCTTGTGCAAAAGGAAGTCAGAACATGCTCCAAAATGATGGGAGCATGTTGAAAGGACACAGGCCCTATCTTGAAGGGGTCTTCAATGGCCAAAGCTGAAAAAAAATGAGCAAAAATAAATAATTGGGGTATTGGAACAAAACCCACAAAGTAAAACTTTATGACCCCATACTTATGTAAACAAGTAACTGAATAAATAAATGAATGGAAGAGAAGGGACAGGAGAATTACAATGAATAAATATAGAGGGAATAAGAGAAACAGAAAAATCACCATTAGAACACCATGTAATGATTGTTACATGCAAGATTTATTCTAATATTAGCTAGCAAAAGTCTGATGATAAACAGGATATTCACACCCTCTAAATGTTTCTCCACCAAACTATTAATGACAAGGGGGAAATGGTGATTTTACAGTGGAGATCCCTGCCATACACCATCTTGACCACGTGGTGAAGAGTAAAGTCAGACACAGTGACATCATGCAGCCCCGACGTGATGCACAATATCGCATCTCTGACGGCCCTACCAAAATGTTATAGCTTCAATTCAGTCATGAAAAAAATCAGACAAATCCAAATTAAGGGATACATTTAAGGACTCTTCAAAAGTGTCAAGGTCATGAAAGACAGAGGAACTTTCAGAGATCAGAGGAGAATAAGGAGACATGAAAACTAAATGCAATGTGGGATTCTGGATCGGATCCTGGACCAGAAAAAGGACATTCTTGGATCCTTGCTATAAGGCGTGATGAGCAAGGCGCATCACCTGTGTGGTCTTCCTCTCAAAAACCAGTAACCCCAGTCTACTCATGACCAAAACATCAAAGTACAATGGCGGGGTGACCTGCAAAACACGTAATCAGTACTGAAAACTGTCACGGTTATCAAAACAAGGAAAATAAGAGATTGTCGAAGCCAAGAGGAGCCTGAGAAGGACAAGACAACCAAATGTAATGTGATATTTTGGATGGGATCCTGGAACCTAAAAGGACATTAGATAAAAATGAAGGAAACTTGAACTAAGTATTGATTTTATTTATTAATAATATATTGATATGGGCTCACTTATTGTGGCAAATGTATCATATACTAATGTAAAATGTTAATGAAAGGGGCCACTGGGTGTGAGGTATACGGGAACTCTGTGCACTATCTTGTTGGTTTTTCTATAAGTGTAAAATAATTCTAAAATTTGAAAATTTAATTTAAAAACAGAGACTAGGAAGAATGGTAAAATTCCAATCATGTCTGTAGATTCCTCAGTGTTATTATGTTAATGTTAAGTGTCTGGTTTTGATAATTGTGCTGTGGTCATATAAGGGATTAACATTAGGGGAAGCTGGATGGAGAGTACATGGGTACTCTTTGAACTATTTCTGTAACTTCACTGTAAATTTTAAAATATTTCAAAAGCATATTTTAATGAGTTTGAAATATGGCCAGTTTGGGTTTTATTTTTTTTAAGGAATCTAATCTATGGCCTTGCACACCATTCTCGGCATTGGCCTGGCAACGATATATGCATACTTTTAAAGGTATAGACTATGTCGAGTGTAGCCAATGTACATATGGCTCAATTTTATGGAAAGCAGCTTGGAAGTCATGAACAAAGCTGGAAGCGCAACCAAAGCAGTAAATGAGACCGCCTGGAAAGTCCCAGGGAAACGCTGTGAGACATTACATAATGGCAGCCAGAACAAGGGAAGAATTTGTTTTAGGTTTCCAGTTTAAATACATATATTTATGAGCCCTGAGGAATGCCAGTGGAAGTCATTGTCTGACCTCTGCTGTGAAGGGAGGGTGAGCTGTTCCCCGCCCCCACCCCAGCCTGTGCTAACCGGCAGGGTTTCCACCTGTCAGAGCAGGGATGCAGAGCAGCTGTCTCACCTGGCTCCCCAGAGCAGCTCCCGTGGCCAGGAGGGCACTTGCAGGCCTCTCAGGAGTCTCTCTGTGTTTTTGTCACTGGTGTGAAGCTGACTTCTCTTGCTCTTAAACTTGACTCTATACCTTGCTCTGAGACTGTTTTTGCAATCCGTCACTCCCTTGCTCCATCTCTAGTGAAATTTACCTCGAGAATTTCCTACTCAAGGGCCTTAGGATGGGAGACTAGAGTCAGGGCATATTGCATGTTTGCACAACTGAGGGGTGCTGGTTGCCGCACCCCCCCCCCCGCCCCGCTTGGCAATGAGAGCCATGTACTAGAAGGCTCTGACACACGGGATTTCTGCCCACTGCTTCTAGGTGTGCAAGTTATTCGACTGTGAGGATTTTCCCCTGCTGGGATTAACTCCAGAAGGTAGGTGAGATGCTCCTCCTTACAGGAGATGCTCAACTGTAAAATGAGCGCACTATGTCTCTTCCTCCTCTTTTATTCTGTTTCTCTCAAGTGTGATGGCAGCCACCCTCCCCCACTACTTGCCCTGAGCTAGTCCTAAAGTGTAAACTCACAGGGTGGGGTGGGGAGGCAAGGTGTAAGGCCTGAGCAAGTACTTTAAAACTCTTTTTCCTTTGCCACTGTGATGGTTAATTTTGCACGTCAGTTTTACTGCGTTTAGGCAGGTGGCAGTAGCTAGTAAATTATTATGTCCAGGCCTTTCTGTGAAGGTGTTTCTTGAAAATATTCGCATTTGAATTGGTAACTGAGTCAATCTAATGGCCCTCCCCAAGGCCGGTAAGCAACATCCACTGGGCTGAGGCCCGAAATAAAACAAAAAGGCAGAGGAAGGGTGAACTCGCTCTCTCTGCTTGAGCTGAGATATCTGTCTTCTTCCCTCAGACAGTGAGCAGGGCTTCTGGTCTCAGACTTTCAGATTCAGATTGGGATTTACACCATCAGCCCCCAGTTCTCAGGCTTTCAGACTTGGACTGAAAAACACCGCTGACCTTGGTTCTCCAGCTTGCAGGTGGCAGATTGTGGGACTTCTGGATCTCCGTAACTGTGTGAGCCAATTCCTATAATAAATTTCCTCATATGTATCTCTCTATATATCTTATCAGTTCTGTTTCTCTAGAGAACCCAGACTAATACAACTTCCTCTTGGTTCACTTCCAGTCTCCTCCTTTCATGGTTCATTTCTTTCAGCTTCTCTTTATAACCAGTTTTTGAAACATAGAGTGTGGGAGATTTGGGTTCATGATGCAGCAAAGTCTCCAAATAGCTGTGTGTCATTCAGGCAAACCAGGAAACCTCCCTGAGCCTCACTCAGATCCTTCACCTGTTAAATAGAACTCTCAGTGGCTGCCTTCCAGGCTCCAGGGGTACTGCCCTGGAGAGTCAGCTTCCAGAGGGCAGAAGCCTCATGACTGGGAGCGTGTTTTCTCCCAGGGCCTTGCACAGTACCCAGAACACAGTAGGCACTCAATAAATGATTGCTGAATTAACAATCGACTATAAGAATGTTAGTCGTTATGATTATGCATTCACATATGTCACAAGCCATGGCATTTAGGTTAAGATGGTACTGGAGAAGACCAAAAACAGCACTCCGGTGGTAGAAGGGGGACAAAAAATTATAGGTGCAACACTTCGAGAAATAAAATGGCTAAGAGTTGGCATGCTTGCTCCAGGTTTCCTGACCATTTCTCACTTGAGTGGCTCAACGGCATCTCTGTCCTCCTGACATGGCCCACTCCTCTCTGGGCTCTTTGTTTCTGGACACCGATTACCCGGTTCAAATTCTGACCTGCATAGCATGCCCATTTTCTTACCAATGGTTTTGGAGGAGCCAGGAAATCTGATTCCATTTTTAAAGTTCAAACAAGCTAAAAGACATTAGAAGAAACAGAAGGAAACTATTCTTTTAAGAGGTAAAAAGGAAGTACTTCAAGTACCCTCCCCAAGGCGGGTAAGCATCTTCCACTGGTGATGTACTTAAAAGTACTTCTTTGAAGCAAGAATAAGATGTTCTGCAAAAGAAACCACCTCTAAGAGCTGCTCTTAAATACTAAGACATGATAGTCATAATAGAAATTCATTGATTTTTGAAGATGTAGTTAAAGATACATTCTAAAGCGTGGGGTATTGTGACTAGGAGATGGAAAAATAGTTGATAATGTTAGGAGATTGGAAGACAAACTTAGGATACCTATCATCCAACTCTGGATTTTCAAAACAAGAGTAAGCAGAAGAAAAGGAGGGGAGGAAACTGTTTAAGTGACACTCAACAAAACTTCCCAGAACTCAAGGACATGCAGCTCCAAAGTAAAGGGCCACAGAGAATGAAGAGACTCATTTGTATGAAACTTCAGGACCACAGGGCTCCAGAGGACAACTTAAAAGCTTTGAGAGAGAAAGAGAAAAGAAGAAGAGGAAAAAGAAGAGGAAGAAGAAGAGAGGAGAGAGAATAAAGAGAGAGGCTCTCAAAGGACCAGGAATGAAAAAGGCCATCACACTTGTAAATCACAACCTTTGAAGCTGAAAAGAAACAGTGCCTTCAACATTCCAGTGGAGAATTACTTTCAACATAAAATCCAATACTCAATTAAATTATTAATCAACTGTGATGTTTAATAGAGATACTTTTTAGGCATGCAGTGTCTCACAAAATTTACCTCCCAGACTTTTCTCAGGAAGCTAATGGAGGATGTGCCACCAAAATGAGTGAGGAAACCCAGAAAAATACACAGGATCCAGAAAATAGGATTCCACGGCAAGAAAGCAGGAAAGGGCATAGCAGCCAGGCAGCGGACCTGACGACAGCAAGCCTGACTGGGTCAGGAGCAGGAGGACTCCAGGAGGAATTCTCCTGAAGTAAACGGAACTGAGAGAAAAGCTAATGCCTCCAACCATGTGGAAAGTTGTATGGGATGAGTTAGCATGGGGATTACATAAAACAAAACAAATGTTTGTTTTTTCAAGGTAAATACTAACTACACACACAAACATTGCAACAAGAAAGGAAATACTATCATCAAACAGTACTTGCCTTAAGGGTGAACAATGTTTTACATGGTCACAATAACACAAACATTGAAAAATGACTTAGCTAAAATGGTAATCTCTTAGCCAGGATCCCAACAAGAAACAGTCCTCAAACGGGGCAATTTGAGGAGAATTTCATAAAAGAGAGTTTGTGGGCAGGATGAAAATAAACTATAAAAATAATATTGAAAGTAAACGATAACTGCCCTGGCCGGGTACCTCAGCTGATTAGAGCATGATCCCCATATAACATGGTTGTGGGTTTGATTCCCAGTCAGGGCACATACAAGAATCAACCAATGAATAAATAAATAAGTGCAACAACAAATAGATCTCTTTCTCATCAATAAGTAAATAAAATTTAAAGGAAGAAAATAAACTGGAACCGGAACATAAATAATAAATTCCCCTATTATTTGGGGGAGAAAAAGAAAACTACAAGGGAAGCAGCAGCACCAGGATGGGGGTCTTATTCCCTCTCCCCCACACCTCAGTACTCAAGTGGGAAGCAGCTGTCAGAAACCGGAGAGGGCAAAATGGAGAGGGTGCCTGGCAGCAGAGTCAGGGCTCAGTCCCCCACAGCGACCTGACAGGGAGGTAAGGTAACCGAGGGCATAAATACCTGTGCTCACTCCCCCTCCCCTCGCCTGCCTGCCTGTGCCCCACATCGGCCCAACCCACTCAGAAACCTAAGGGTAAGAGAGCCCATTGATGTGGTTTGTATAGGTCAGAGTGATTCTGAAGGGATTCAGGGAAGATATCCAGCACAAACCTTGGTGGGTGGATACAGGAAGTCAATGTAAAGAGAGAACAATTCCTATGTGTCATAAAGAGCAGGAAGTTAGGAGCCAATGTCTAAACTGGTCAGTCAAGAAAGGTAGGATCAGCCTTTTATCATCTAGAAATATGGCAGCAAATGCCAGGAAAAAGCTCAAAGAGTTGAAGGAGGGTGCTCTGGGGAGTGAGAGTGACAAGGTACTAAGAAGACTTCAAAACTTTGTACATGTATAACTTCGATTCATGTAAAAAATAATATCCAGTGTAATCATGAAAAAACACCAGACAGATCATAATGGGGGGCCACCCTACCACATACCTCACCAACGCTTTTCAACATTATCCAGGTCATTAAATGCAAGGGAAGTCTGAGGGACTGTCATAGTCAAGAGGACCCTGAGACAAAGCACCTAAATGTTATGTGGTATCTGGATGGGATGCTGGAACAGAAAAAATACGTGAGGTAAAAGCTAAGGAAATCTGAATAAACTTTGCACTTCAGTCAATGATGAGTTGTCAATATTTGTTCATTAGTTTTAAAAAATGTCCTATGCTAATGTGATATGTTAATAACAAAAGAAACTAGGAGCAGAGTACATAGGAACTCTGTACTATTTTCAAACTTTTTATGTTTAAAATTGTTCTAAAATATAGTCTATTAAAAATATTAAAGAACTTTACAGTAGTAATAAACTTAAATGACAATAGGAGAAGCTTACACATTTTATTTTATTTGCATTATTTAGGGGTTAGGTGGGGTTGGATGTTGTTCCAGGTTTTTAAATAATTTTCACATTCAAGATGTTATATCCTGAAATTTTGACAACAATTCCCATTATTCATTCACTGAACAAGTGTGTATAAAAGGTGATTGCATGCTGAGCAGTACCCTGTGCTTGGCACTTGGGACACGGATTTTTTCAAAATGCAGCCTTGTCACCATTGCCCTGAAAACCCTCAGAAGCTGCCAGTGCCAGGAACTCTTAGGTTCAAACCAAGTTACTAAGGCCCACCTGCTTACCCCTGCGGGTCTCTCCAGCTCACCTTGCACCATTCCTCCGCACCTCTCTGCTCTCTAACCACACTTGTCTCTGTGGTTCTTTGAAGATGCCGTGTTCCCCACCGACCCAGGACTTTGCATATGCTCCTCCCTCTGCCCAGAAGACTCTTCCTGTCTCTGCTTCCCCACCTTTTGCCCAGGTAGTTTTTATACTTGGACCCTCAACTCAGGTATAACTTCTTTAGAGAAAAACCATCTACTTCTTATGATCTCCTGGTCATGTAGTTATTTGAGTAATGCCAGTGTCTCCCATGGAATGTTTGCTTGTAGGTCCTATGACAGCTGGGGCACAATCTTGTTGGGGACAGTATCTGCAATGTTCACAATGGTCCCCAGCTCCTAGCACAGTGCCTAATATGGTTCGGGCACTACATGAGTGCTTTTTGAAGGAACGAATGAGTGAATGAGTGAATGATAAACGAGGTATGGTCCAAAGCCTTCCGCTCTAGCCAGGGTGTTAGCTCCGGAAAGAGATAGAGGTGGCCATCTCCCCCAGCAACGGTCTGTGTTCCAGCTCCTCCTGGGCTTGGCTGCATCAACTCCTGGTCTACCTCCTACAACAGTAACGTTCACGCACCATTTAGCCATTTCTTTACATCTGATTTGCAAAAACCTACTGAGGTCTGCATCCATGTCATTCTTGTGCTACTACTGAGAAGTCGAATATCCAGAGGTTAAGCGAATTGTTCAAAGCTACGTGGTTGCTAAAGTCCATATTTAACCTCGTTTTCTTGCTGCCTCCTGGACTCTACTTCCTCCAAACTTCGCACTGGCTCTGGGTAACAGAGAGTATTTGCATTTGAACTGGGGGCTTTGCCCTAGAACAGAGATTTTCAATCCGTGTGCTGCAAGAATTTTTAAAACATGCAACGCCTGACTCTCTAGTCAGGGGCACTGACCTCTTTTCCCTTAGATTGTCAAATTAAAAAAAATAGATAAATAACAGCCAATACAGTAGCTGTCCACTGTGATCAAAATTATATCTATTTTTGTCAGGTTGGCCAAAAATTAATATATTTTCTCATGTGCCACAAAATTTTAGTAATTGTTTTATGTGTGCCATGAAATGAAAAAAGCTGAAAATCGCTGCCCTAGAATGGTGTACATTCTCCGGGATTGTTAGGGCGCCTGGAACCTGGGCCGAGCGCCCCCTCGCGGTTTCCACGGAGAAAACAAATAGAAGTGGTGGAGAACGCATGGATTTCGTGTGGGGGTGGCTGCGCGCACCACCCCCATACGAAGTTCCCTGCGATATCGAGGTGCTGGTTTGGGTCATCCGTCGCAGGTGTTCTGCCCGTCCCCGACAGGGGCCTC
The DNA here is from genome assembly GCF_014824575.4 of Sturnira hondurensis. Taxonomy (NCBI): domain Eukaryota; kingdom Metazoa; phylum Chordata; class Mammalia; order Chiroptera; family Phyllostomidae; genus Sturnira; species Sturnira hondurensis. The sequence goes on along the minus strand of NW_028075471.1, from coordinate 3,839,864 downwards.
AAGTGGGTTCTGGAAGGCTGCAGCATCCGCACCCAATGCGAAGTTAGCGGGGAAAATCATACGAGTGTGGAGCCTCCTTCCTGAGTCTCAGATGCCCCGCCTGTGAAGTGGAGATGAGGAAAACTCTCCTGTTTGAGTCAAGACTGCCCCAGGGCCGGACTGGCATCCAGGCAGCCTTGGGGGGTTAGGACAGAGAAGCTGAGGGGCTCTCAGAAGGGCGCCAGTTCTTCGCATAAATCCCTGGGACACTTGCAGCCTCAGTCTGCTGGGAATCTTGGAGGGGAGCGTTGAACCTTTACCTTATATATCTTGGTTAGTACATAGAACACACTATTTGATCACAATACCAAAAATAAATTAGAATTTCGGTCCACGGCTTCTAATCACTCTTTATAAAAACGGTCTTTAGTTGGCTAAATGATTCAGGAGACACATTAGTACCATGATCACTATATCATTGCTTGTTTCAGGGGAGAATTTGATTCCTAACAAAATCCAATCCTTGTGTTAAGTATTTTTTCCTATCTGGTTAGTTTCTGGGTACATTGGAGAAATATACATATTTGCATTTTCTCAAAAGCCTATTTTAGGGTAATTTAATCTGTTTAATCTCCAGCTTCATTCCAAACAAGGATGGAGGCAGCAACAGTTTCTTGCCTGCTGATGTGTGCTAGGCTCTGGAGGCAGAGAAGTGACTTGGGGATGGTGAGGGGTGGCTGAAATCGTGACTGGGCCACAGGACATCCTGGCCTTGGTGGGTGAGACCATGTGTTGTATTTGCACAGTGTTTCATCCTCTGGTCTACTACACAGCTGAGCTTGCTTGCAGTCATGAGGAAGTTGTGGCCCATGGAGGCTGTGGAGTGGGGGACTGGCCCTTCATTTTATCTCAGTTCCAATTAGAGAGGTTCAGTTTTCGTAGCCTCACAAATATTCTGAAGGGTCAGGATAAAGAGAGGGAATGAGAGTAAAAGAATCACTGGAGAAGACCTGAATGGGGGGGATGTTGCCAAATGCCGATTTATTACCTTTATTTCCTGACCAAATTTGACCCTTTGATATATGTGTTTCTCTCACTACTACTCTCACCCCACAGGAATGTTTATGGTCTTCTAGAAGGGAATGCTTTTAGTTCCTGATCCTGAGGTATGTCATTTTAACCATGTTTTATTTTTATTTTTAAATTTTTTATTGATTTGAGAAAGAAACATTGATTTTGTTGTTCACCTATTTATGCATTTATTGGTTGATTTTTTAAAAAATATTTTGTTTATTTATTTTTTTTAGAGAGAGAAACATCAATCAGTTGCCTCTCATAAGCACCCTAACTGGTACCAAACTCACAACCCAGTTATGTGCACTAAGCAGGAATTGAACTAGCGAACTTTTGGTTTGCAGGCCAACACCCAACCAACTGGGCCACCGGTCAGGGCCATTCTTGTGCATGCCATGACCAAGGTTGGAATCTGCAATCTTAGCATATCAGGATCATGCTCCCAACAGCCGAGCTAACCAGACAGGGTCTAACCATGTTTTAGAGTGGACACATAGGTCTTTTCTTTCTTTTGTCCTCTTCACTCCTTTAGAAAGTTGAACAACTCTCAACTCTGCAGCAGCATGTTTTCAGAGGCAGTCAGTTGTCTGCTTGGGCAGTGTGAACTGTGGGTAGAGGAAAATACAATGGTGGGTGAGTGTGGAGGCTAGAAAGGGAGAAGGAGCTTTGCTGAGGCATCCCTGACACTCAACCATATGGTGTAAAACCTAGGAAGAAATGCTCTCCCCTGCCCAATGCCCTCAAGGCTCTCCCCCTACCATAAACCCCCAGTACTGATCCTATTCCTGGAGTCAAGCTCCAGAACAAAGGAAGAAATGCAAATGTCTACCTCATTAGCAATCACAAAACCCAATTAAGATGGCAATGAGATATTGGGCAATTTGGTAATTTTAAATGTGTGTAATTTAAATCCAGCAGTTCTGATTTTAGGAATGTATCTTTAGAAAACAGTTGAATCAAGATAAATGTGTTAGAATAATTTTGAATCACTGATTATAATAGAAGTCCCTCAGCAGAGGATTGGTTAATAAATTATGGAGGATATCTAGGTTGCAATGTCATATAAATTACGGAGCCTAAGAAGCAGACAGCCTCATGGTTTCTTTAGTGTTTCACCAACACCCATGTGGTCCTGGCCCCATGTCAGCCCCTGACATTCATGCTAAAACCCCTGACTTCCCCTGCTGAGGGAGCTGGGAATGATTCAGTGAGAAGCTGTGTGGAGGAGGAGGTGGTGGTGGAGATGAAGGAGGGGGCGATGGAGAAGGTCAAGCTGATTGCATTCAGGTGCACAGAAAACAGACAAAGCAGGGGCAGAGAACTGTGGTGAAAAGTTGCATGATCTTGGTTCCTCCACTTCTATGAACCTCAGTTTCCTCTTCCAGAGATACCATCCACTCCACAAGGGTACTTTTGACAAGTGTAGTGGTTAAGAGTTTTGGTTTTGTCAGATCTGAATTTGAACCTCAGGTCTAGCAGGTACCGGCTCTGTAACACTTTATGCAAGTCAGTGAGATACTGTAGCATTTACTGAGTGCTCGCTGTGTGTTAACCAACAGAATCCTCCCCAGCCTAAGATACTCTTATTTTTATTACAGTCTACAGGGGAAGATTGGAGAGAGCAATCATTTGTCCAAGGTTCCAGCCAGGATTTCTCTAACCACCGCGTTATCCTAACTTTCCTGCACCAGAAACTGGGATAACAATAATTACCAACAACTCCCTGTGTGGTTGGGAGGAGTCACTAGGAGGACTAGCAAAAACTGGGTGTTTATTAACTTGTTATTAAAACCACTATTATTATATTCTTTGAGTTTTTCTGAGTTTTTGAAGGGAGCAGGAACCACTTCTCCAAATCCTTTGCCTTAAAAAAAAAAAAAAAGCAACCATCAGGTGAGAGGGGAAAAACCTTGCACCTTCTAAGCTTTTACTTAAGGCGCGGCAGTAGGGACGTGGCCTAGAGGTTGAGGCGGGGCCAAGAAGTAGAGCCAGACTGAAGGGGCGGGGCCAGAGCTAGGGCCTTAAGGCTGGGGGCGGGGCTGGGAGAGAAAGGGCCGGGCTAGGGCCGGGCTAGGGCCGGGGCGCATGCTCCGAGGTTCCTCCCGCTCCTCCTCCGCCGCCGCTGCCGCCGCCGGCGCCACCGCCCACTCAGGGTTGGCTTGCAGCGGGTACCCGGGCGCAGAGTAGGGCTGGGGTGGGTAAGCGCACGGCCATGGCCCCGTGGCTGCAGCTCTGCTCTGTCTTCTTCACTGTCAACGCCTGTCTGAACGGCTCGCAGCTGGCCGTGGCCGCGGGTGGCTCCAGCAGAGCGCGGGGCGCCGACACCTGTGGCTGGAGGGTAAGGAGAAGGCGGCAAGATACTCTTCGTCCCCCAAAGCGCGGGGGGCGCAGCGGGAGCGGTGCGCACAGGTGCTCGCGGGTGGCGGAGACCGCGCTGACTTGCTTGCTTCCTTTGGAGTCCGCGGCCGGGCTGGGATCCCCAGCGTCTCCAGACCTCCTTCCCTCCCTTCCTCCTGGGGCGCGCGTCCGCCAGCCTCTGAGAGGATGAAAGGGGCCGCCAAACCCCGGCTTTGTGTTGCTAATGAGGCGCGGCCACGGTCGGGGTCCGGCTCCCGGAAAGCGGGCTAGAGGGGCGCGCGACGGCGGGTGGGAGAAAGGCGCCCCATCTTTTGTTCCTGGCCCGGGACCTCCAACGCCTCAGGGCTGCAAGCCCCGGAGCCGGGATCCTCCGAACTGTCCCCACGTTGGGGCGGTTTCCGAAGCGCGAGTGCGCGTCTTACCCTGGACCTCTGGTCCGCAGGTCTGCCCAATCCGAGGGCTGACACAGAACGGACCCGGAGAGTTGGGGAGGTATGCTCCCCATTCTGGGGGCCGCTTTGTTCTTTCAAGGCCCGGCTGCCTTACCCCACTTTCATCCCACCCCCGACTTCTGATTTGCTGGGAAATTTTGGCCCTCCATTCACCCCTTCATCTAAGAAGGGTCTCAAGGATGATTCCCCCACTCCCATCCTACCACGCCCCACCTAAAGTTGGAGATATTTTTCATCGGCAAAGGAAAGCAAGAGTTTGTCATTTGCGTCAGGTGTCCGAGACGGGACTGGAGAGGTGCACAGACTTCTGCTGTGTGCTTGGAACCCTCTCCCTTTGATGCTGTCTGGGCGAAGGGGAATGCGGTGAGGAGCTGAGCACACCAGGACGCTAGTGTCCCGGGTACCTTACTAGGATTCCTGGGCCCGGGCGGTCCTGGTACCTGGAGACTGCATCCGTTTGCTCCCTAGCTCCCACGGAAGCCAGGGCAGGCTGGGCATCAGGGGACTCAACAACCTTCAGCTTTGTGTAGAGGACGTGGGCTTTGTGTTAAGGCAGCCACGGACATGACCTTGGCTCTGCTCCTGGGCAGCCATGACTCTCAATTTCTGCACCTGGAAAATGGGAGTAAATCGGGATTTGCTACTTTCACCAGCACTATTGCTCTAAGTGGTGGGTATGAGGTAGTTTGCTTAGAGTAACGTTGACCCATCTCTTCTGGGGTGCTCTGAAGGACCTCAGCACCGTCAAGGCCTAGGACTGGACACCCTGTTAGGGGCACAGGCTGGTGCCTCCAGCTCACTTGCCCCACATTCTGAGAAACTGCGGAAAACTAGGTATAAGTAGGGTAGCTGGGATTTTACGCCAAAGAGCTGCACTATAGACAGCTATAACCTACACTCTCACAAACCCCATAATGAATATAAAACTTACTACTCGAGTAAAACAGCACATTTTCTTACTCTCTCCCATTTTAGTAAAATAACATGATTGTGTTTTTACTTTTAAAAACTAGATAATAAGTTTGCTGCTGAAAAAGTTTTCCTTAAAGCTATCTCATGTTGACTTATTGATGCTCCTATATTTTTTTGGATCTAGACTGACAGGTTGGCTTTTAAATAACTGTAACAGCATCACAGGCATTTTACTCCAGCATTTCATGTGATGGCATAGGTGAATCAGTGCAATTTCCTGGTTTTCTGCAATTGCCTGGGTGGCTTCATGTGTCAGTACAGGAAGCTTGTGAAGTTTCATTGTGGTGGGGAGCCAAGCCTGGGTGGTTTTGTTCTCTCTGCCTGTGAGAATGTGTTCTTTTTCCTTAAACCTTCACCTCTGCAGAATCAATGGTGCCCTTCTTCCAATGGCCTCACATTCATGCTGACCTCTCTCCCACCACAACTTCGAATTGGGGGCACCCTCAGCATCTCCTACTTTGGCTCCACCAGTCCTTTCTTCGGGTCATCTTCATCATCTTCTTGAATGAGCGTGGAAGCCTGTGGGCCATCCCCCAGGTTCCAGACTCTTCCCAACCTTCCCCCTTGGGTTTGCCTGTTGGCGCATCTGATGGAGCACCAGCTTTCCCTAACCCAGCTTGCCTACCTGCCTTGCATTCCCACCCCCAGCCCCTCTCACCATGCTTCCTAACTCCTCTGCCCTTCATGCTGCTGAGGCATGCTTTTTCCTTCTCTGAGAACCTGCTTGGCCTAAGACTCAGCTGAGGCGATGCTTCCTCAGAGAAGGCCTCCCACAATGCCATTCTCCTTGCTTTGCCTTTTCCTTCAGATCCTTCAGATTCCTTCAGAATCCTACTTTGATTCTCACCAGACTTCATCATCTGCATTTGTTCACATCTCTGTTTTCAGACTAGTTGGGCAGGCACTTAACTTCATGGCGGTGGCCTGAGAGTCTGGAGCCCGGTAAATCTTGGCTGAACCCAATTAGACCCTGCAGCCATCCTGCTAAATCCTATAATAAGTGATTGATTTTAAGAAGTGGGGGAGAGAGCAGCACGCCAGGCTCTAGTTCCTCTCCACAGCAGGCTTATGCACATGCTCTTCCTGCCGGTGTTTCTTCTCTTTACACCTCAGCCTCCCCTCGGAGCCTCACTTCCTGCAGGAAGCCTTCCCTGTTCCCGTATCTCTAAGTAAGTTCTTCCAGAAGTTGCTCTGTTAGAGGACTGGCCAGTAAATACTGGTGTACTGTGACTTGAGTATTCAATTCATGTCTGGAGTTTCCTACTTGATAGTGGGTGTTCAGCCCCTAGTTAGACGTTAGTCTCAGTTATGAGGTTGCTTACAGTCTAGCTGGGGCTATGTGAACATACAAGAATAAGGATCGACTGTCTGTGATGCAGACAAGTGAGGGCTTCTTGTGGGTCCGGGAGACACAGAACCTGAGGGGACATCGGGTGGAGAAGTGAGCCCTGAAGGAGGGACAGGATCTGGGTGCTGGAGAGGAGCTGAGCGAATGGCCCCCTTGGTCTCCAGGAAGCGTTTGTTCCAGGAACTCTTGCCCCTGCAGGAATGTGTATTTTCCCAGGACTTGGTAAGGTGACTGCAGCCAGCTAACCCTCCCTTGGCAGCTCTGCCAACACACCCTTTCGGGCTGCTTTTAGGGGAGCCGGCCTGGTTCACATGGTCAGATTTCACAACCTCCCCATTATTAGTGGCACAATTAAGGGGCTGATACCATCTTGAACACAGCTCAGTGTTTTAGAAATGAGTTGTGGGCACACTTCCTCAACTACTTAAAAAAAGTAATCTCTTAGCGCCCTTGCCAGGTAAAGTTGTTCTTTGAGTAATAAGTACAATTTTCCCAAAGAAGTAACAATTTGTAAAACTTCCAGAAAGGAAGTTTTGCATCCTCATTGACACTGGGTCTTAACTCATGCTTTTTGATAGTGGGATGGGTTTGTTTGTAGTGATCACTTGTGCTAGTTTTTTTTTCCCCTTTGGGTCTCGCTGGGCATTTGGGGAGCCTGTTTATAGAACAAAGAATTAGGAGTCTGCTTGCACAGGGTTTTATTTAGTCACTTTTCCTGCAGTGGAGAAAGAGGAGGGAAATTGCTTACCTTCCTACCTCAAAGGGGTATACCTTCTCTCCTGTTATCCCTGAAACACAGTTTCTACCCCCCAATTGTCTGCTTCAGGAATTCAGGAAGCTGGAATGCTGGCATCATCTTTACAATGAAGTGCAAGTTTCCCATTTAAGGCAAATACTTCATCTCAAAAGGTAGGAAGGAATAGGGTGGTACTTGGAAAAGAAGTTCCAGCTGGTTAAAATTTAGGTCCCTGATAAAAGTCCAATCCAAGAACTCTCCTTGGCTGTGGGCCCAGGCATGTTTATTTGATTCTGAATTGGATGCGTTTTCATTCACTTGCAGCCCGTGGCTCCCAAGCCCGCATATGGTCTGCCTGTCCTGTGGCTATGTTATACATGCTCTTGTTTCCCTTACAGAATTCTTGGTTAAAAGAGACACAACACTGGTTGTCACGTTTTTCAGAGAGACGTTCTTGTAAGTGTGAAGCTTCTTCTAGTCTGTTTGCAGTGTTAATTGGGAATCCTCCTGGCCCTGGTCCGTCTCTATTGAGCAGCCCTCCCTTCTCACTCCACTGGACCCCCGGAGCCCTCACTGCCTGGGGCATTGAGCTAGTTACTAACTCCGAGATACAGCTGGGTGATTGTGACCAGCAACTAAGTACAGGCTCTGGCACCGCTCCTTCTGAACAAAATTTCTCAATGTGAATCCGGAGGCTTCCAGGACCAGGGTTGTTTGGGAGCTTGTTAAAATGCAGATTCAAGGTTAATGGAACCAGAATGGGAGTGAGGCAGGGCCCCGGAATTGGCATTTTAACAGGTTCCTCTGATGGCCTCTCAAGGGTGAGAGCCCTTGCTTTAGGAGACAGGTGTCCAGATTGGGAGCAAGGGGAGAGAAACGACATTCTAAACATTTAAAATCAGAGTTTGGTTTTAAATTATTTCACTGGATTTAGAGAAGAAGCAAAGTGGAGACTGTCAGAGCTGTGGCCAGTGAAAGGGGTCAGGTTGCTTGAGAGAGGACCTGGGGAGCCAACTGGGCAGGGCACCCTATTTGGGTGGGTACCTTTGGCCTGGGGTTGAAGAGGAGGCCAGGAGGGAAGGGGATCTGACACTTCCACTGGGTTCCTCCCCAGAACAGCTGGGCTTGTCTGGAAAACAGTCTTAGGAAAGTGTAGAGTAGGGTCTGAATCATATTCTCACAGTTCAGACCTTACAGACGGCTTCCCTACAAAGGAAAGAACTGCTAATGCTTTTTAAGTCTCTATTTTAAGTTGAGTGTTTTTCATGCTTCATTTGGCCTAAAATGTGTGTTTTGTTTTTTAATATTTCAAACCCTCTTTTCCTCATTGGTCCTTAAATCTTTCACCTACTGGGCCCCAGCAGATGTGTGCTGCTGTTGCTGCTGGGGCCACCCCACTAACGATTAATTGTCCCTTTTCTCCTCCTCACTGCCTCTTCTGTATGCCTCGGATGGGTGGGTTTTTAGGGTTTTGGAAGCTCGGGTCCCCTACCCTTGATTTTTAAGAGTATGGACTGAGGTGAGGGCTCAGACATCCCTCTGAAGCTTCACAGGCAGGGGTGGGAGCAGCACCCTTGGAGCTGACCTCCCTTTTGCCACCCTAGCCTGGCAGCCTCGACCTTTTCCAGTTTGCATCTTGCCCAAGTTTGGAGGGTCTCCTGCCCTCAGGAAGTCCGGGGGGGCTGTCTGCGCTGGTGCTACGGGCTTCACCCCCAGGCAGCCTTACTTGCCCAGCCGGTGGGAGGTGATGTCCCCCTGGGCAGTGTTTGTCTTGGCAGCAGGGTAGTGCTGAATGGGCCTGACGCACGATTAGGTGACTGATGGCCCCCGCAACACATTGTCTCCTTCAGGACCCAGGCCTTTGAAGCTCTTCCCGGTGGGAAGTAAAAGACTATTTGCTCTATTAAAATGCCTTGGTATTTCCTCTGTTTAACCACAGGCCACTTCCTCCTTGCCACTCTAAGCCCCGCAGGGCCACTGGCTGATTGAAAAGACACAAGCCCAGGAGTGATCACATCCTATTGAAACAGATAGTCTTTAATGCAGATTAAAGCTGGGGCAAGTCTCTAAGAAACCAAATCTAAGAGGGAATTCTTGAGATGGCTCTTTACCTCGCACAAAATTTAGCCCCTTGACATAATTCACATTTGAAAGTCCTGAATGCGTGAGTGGGTACTTTTTTTTCTTTAACGAAGGGAAGTCTGAATTGTAATCAAATCACTGTGTGTTTTATCTGCATATGGCAGATATAAACGATTTCATCAACTGAATTTCTGGGAAGAGCATGATGCCTGTTCATAGAAAACCATACTTGGTTTATTCTCTACTTGCAGATTCTGTCTGCTTGGTCTTTTGTGCTCAGAAGTCCAAGTAAGTTTGTAGCATAAAAAAATACCAAGAATTTCTCCAGGGAGTCTGGCTCTCATCCTTTCCCTTTAAAAGAAAGTTTAATTAACAACACCAGGGAGGAAACTAAAAATTTAACAATTAAAAAATTACCTAAGTAACACAGATTGAAAATTTGAACCTCATCTGTATCTTCTTCTTTTTTTTTTTAATCAAGGGGTTTGAAAAAGGGCTAAGCAGTTAGTGTCCAATGGAGACTGTTACTTTAGCACTTACAGCTCCATTGTTCACAGGACCCCCGATAAAAACGGCTTCCCTTTTCTTTGGTCCCTTGTTTGGCAATGTTGGGGGAAGGTGGATGTAGCTAATTAAGGCTACAACATTTAAAGGGAGGACTTAATAGGTACCAGCTGTCCTCAACAAATCACCGGGTGGATGACAAAATAAAGATGTGATGTGAACACACGTGTAATTCTCTTCTAAAACGGAAGTTGACCTATAAATTGTCTGATTTAAGAGCACAAATGAAAACTGCCTTTACTGTGCACTTTCAAGAAGCATTCGTTTTATAGTGAACCTAATGGTGAGTGTCTTGTTTGCATCAGGCCGGTACCTGAAGAATGGAAAGGGCGGTAGACGGCAAGTATTTGTTGGAAGTTAAACAAATTGTAATTTTATTACGCTTTCTTTTTCATTCCAAACCTGATCTAATAGACATTAATCATGAGGCTTTTCATGAAAAATTACTACTTTGTAGGGAAGCTTGCTTGAACTTATCAGAAATGCCATATAAAATGGAAACAACAACTTCGAAAAGGGAATGGAGATTATAGTATCAATTAAAATGTTCAGATGGGTATTTACATTTCACATGTTAAATGAATACTTCAAATGAATCCTTTTGAAATCATAAGGGATTGGGCTTTACAGAAATAACTTTTCAGGTTTAAAAAGTACTTTATTCCCTTAAAACCCAGGAATTTTTCCAAGTGGTCTGTTTTGTCAGTTTTGTAGAGTCGTCCCCATCCCCCCATTGAATGGTAGCCCTTTAAAAAAAAATGCTGGCTGTGGCCCCAGACTTCTGTTCTGAGATGGACAGCTTTACTCAAGAGTGAGAGGGTGGATGGGGATAGAGGGAGGGTTTCCTTGGACCGAAGAGGTACATTTTCCTGAGACAGGCCATATGGTTTAGAAATTTCTCTTGATTTTATTCTGTCCAGGTGATTTCTGTTTTCTCTTCTCCTAAAATGGCCCTCCTTTTATCTGAGGAAAATGCAATGCAATCCAGACCAAATGCAGGAGCAGTCGGCCAGCGTGGTCCCTGTTGAGTGACAGTTGATGGCCTTCTTCCTCTGTAGTGGGCCCACATGCTGTGGGAGGGGCACAGGCACTCATACAGTTAGGAGTTTTTGTAACTGCTCAATATCTGAAGTTCAGAAAGACTTATTTGGAGTGAGGAGGTGAGAGATGTTTTTTTTGAGCAGCTACTTTGTGTGAAGTCACCGAGTGGTCCTGCAGTAGTGGTGAGCGGGTGTCTGGGGGCTGCCTAGCGCCCACCTTTGGAAGCCTCTGCTAAGTTAGTCCATTTCTCAGTTGGTTCCTAGTAACTCTGCCTCCTTGCTTGCCCTGCCTCAGTTTCTCCTGCTTTGGAGGAGGCCTACCTTTCTCTGTGAGGCTTTTCCACACCACCCTTTGCCCTCCCCATGTGAATTTCCCCTTTGCCACCAGGCCCATGTTTAGTAAAGTCAGCCCTGCCCCATCATGCTTCCAGATTTAGTGAGAATGCATCCAGCCATTTGCAGTGATGCAGTGAAGAAGCCGCAGAAACTTGATTTGTTTGTGGAGAAGACACTAGATTTGGGTGGTTCAGAGGAGACTTGGAGGAAGGGATTGGGATGGTTGTAGAAGGCCGGTCTCCCTGAGCAGGGCCTCCTGGTGAGTGGAAGCAAGAGGTGGGGTGACAGTTTAGGCAGAAAGAAAGATATGAGCAAAGCTAGAGAAGGACAGCTCATCGGAGAGCATGCGTACAGGAAAGCTAAAGACAGAGGTTGGGACTGGATAACAGGGTCCCTTGAGTTTGGCCTGCATGTGCCTGTTAGGAATGGTGAGGCCTGGAAAGTTTCTTCAGTGTGTGAATGGCTTGATAAGAATGACCTGCAGTGACCATTCTTATATTCAGCATGTATTTGGTGCATGTGTCTGTGTGCTAGGCCTGATTAGGATAACCAAAGCCCAGACCTCACTACCCTATTTAAAATAGCAATTACTGCTCTCTGTCCTCTTTTCCTCACTGTATTTTTCTCCATAGAACTTTTCACCATGAGGCACACATGGTTTTTTTTTGTCTGTTCATCTGTCTCCCTCGCTGCAGTGTCAGTTTCGTGGGAGCAGGGCCTTTACCTGTTCTGTTCCCTGCTGCATCACAAGATCAGTGCCAAGCACCTAGTAGTTTCTCTCTCTCTGTTTCCTGAATGACTAAGTGCCCTGCAGTCAGCTAAGATAGGCTGACTAAGCGATGGCTGCACAAGTGGATGATCTCGAGTGGCTTCTGCAAGGAGGTGACGTATACGGCAAGCAATTATAATAAAAGTTTCCTCTCAAGTTGTAGTTACTTATGTTTTATTAGCATTGGCACGTACTTTGGCATTAGGTGCTGAGAATAGCATGAAAATATGCTCCCTTTATTCATTCACACCACAGTTGTTGGCACTGTGTGCCCATACGGGTCAGCTGCTGGGCCAACCGCAGGACGGGCTCCCAGGAAACAGTAGAGGTGGCGACTGGGGCCGTCACTGGATGGGCTTGCACTTTGCAAAGTGTTAGTTGCTTGAAGAGAATATTTGGGTTGTCACATTATGCTGCACTGTGGATAAGAAAAAAATGTCAAAAGTTGCTGCTAAGCATTAACTAAAGCATCCTGGTTTGGGGCTGTACGAAACCATGGGAATGAAATGACTCCCCCACCCTGGCAGCAGCCCCCAGTGGGTATGAACATTGTGTCTCATTTTGTTTCATTCCCCTGTGGTTGTGAATGCGTTTCATTTTCTGAAGTTCCTAGACGGTCCATCCAGAATCAAAGATGCTCTTTGCCTTCTTTTCCGGGGCTGTGGGTTTGCTGGCCAGCTGTGGTAATGAGTTTTTGCCCGGCTTTGATTTTCATGCCTTGCCTCCCTGTGGGAGGAATGAGATATTTCTGATCTTACCTCTGCTCATATTCAGATCCAGCCAAGCAATCAGTGACTTCCCGGGCTTTTTTGTGGGAGACTGTGGGAAAAGTCCTGGTTGGCTGGCTATGAATTAATGAAATCCTTAGAAGGCTTCACTAAAGATAGCTCCTGTGGTTAAAAAAAATAGCATTGCCTTTTTAATTTGAGAAAGAGGTCATGGAGTTTTACTGAAATCAAGCAGAGAAAATGTAACATCTGGTTGTGCTGCCCAAAGACTGCTTCAGGGCGGCAAGTGGGGTGGGTTCCCAGTGTCCTATGCACCCAAGGCGACGGTCACCAGGTCCCTTCTAGGCTCCTTCTCTCATTGCTCTCCTCCCTGGGTTTTGAAGTCCTGGAGAGACAGAAATTCTATCCGATATCGTTTCACTTGAGAACATTTCCCATCTACTGAACTTTCTTCCTGTTACTTAAAGGGCCAGGCATTTTTCTTAAGGGCATAGTTTTTGAGTTGGTCAAGACTATTGTAATCATTGCTTTTATCTCATTAAAAAAGGATGGGGGTGGATAACTGGGGAGAGTTTAGGTGGAAGGCAGGAAAGTTTTAAAGAGCCATTCTAAAAAGTTTTTATATTAATAGAAATTCTGATAAGATCGGAAGGAGAATGATAAATTACAGAAGAGTTTTAGGGAAAGGCATAAGGGGTATTTTAAAGGGACCTAAGACTTTTTAAAAAGCAGTAAAATATGAATGTCATAAATGTCTGCTGTGTGTACATCTACCCTCCCACTGCCCTGTTAAGTGAATAATAAGTCATGTTATAATGTTTTTATATTTATTTATATCCTGGATCTAATCTATATTAAGACTTTATATAATTTTTCTTTAAAAATATTAATAAGCCCTGGTTGGGTGGGTCAATTGATTGGAGTATTGTCCCATACACCAAAAGATTGTGGGTTCAGTTCCCAGTCAGGGCACACATATCTAGATCGTGGGCTCAGTCCTTGGTTGGGGCGCATGTGGGAGGCGATCAAGGTCTCCCATGTGTTTCTTTCTTGCATCAATGTTTCTCTGTCTCTCTGACTCTTTCCGCCCTGCCCCTGTGCTCTCTCTAAAATTAATAAACGTATCCTCGGGTGAGGAGTAAAAAAAATATTAGTAATATTTTGGGGCATATATTTTCTGAAACTAAACAGCATGATAAAGTCATTGCTGCCCAGCCCCCACCCAGCAGGCAGCCAGTCACCTGTACTTGGGGCTTCTCTTTACTGTACCATATCTCCCGTATTTTGTATTCTGAAAAATTTCAAACCTACAGAAAAGTTGAAAGAACAGCAAAATGAACACTTCTTTTCCCTTTGCCTAGAGTCGCTGGTTCTTAACATTTTGCTACAGTTACCTCAGTTGTCTTAATGTCCTTCATGATTTCTTTTTGAATCACCTTCTGGGATTCAAACAAGTTCATTCATTACTCTCAGATGGCTTATCCTTTTGGTCTGCTGTAGTCTAGAACAGTTCCTTCACCTATTTGTTTTTTTGTCCTTTGTAACATACACATTCTGAAGAGTCAAGGTCACTTGTGTAGATAGTCCCACAATTTGAATTTCTGATTGTTTCCTCATGATTAGGGTCAAGTTAAATATTTTCCCAACATTATTGCTCCCAAGGCAATATTGTGATGTTGTTGTGTTTAAGGTATCAATAGATTTAAAAATATGTAGATGCAGTTATAGTGATGAGCAAAATTTGGTTTTTCAACCTGAAATTGTTGTACACAGAGAGCTTTCTAGTGGTTTAATCCAGTTTAGTCTTGTGTTGTCTTTAAAAAAAATAAACACAATGCTTTACATTAAGGCTCCCCTTCTCCTTTTCTGGGGGTCCAAAGAAAGTTTAGGGGGTCACTTGTGCTGTCCTGTAGTATAATCTTTCTTTAGAGACTATTTGAAATTAACACTGCTTTCTCAAAATCAGGAGTGTAATGTCTCGAGAATGCTTAAGGCTTTTGCTATTCATATGAGCTTGTTGCGAACGGTGGTAGACGTCGCCCTCAGCGACTGGGAATGAGTTCCTATTAAAACCTCTGTTTGGCTGGGGCAGGTTTACGGTTGAGTGCTTCCTCACACCAAAATTCAGCCATTTCTTTCCTTTGTGCTAAGAAAACATTGACCTTTATTTCCAGTAAAGGCCATTTCACTCAAAACATGTCCTCAAAGTTAGTTTACACCCTTTTAGTTCTGTGATTGTGTGTTGCCTATATTATTTTATTAGAGTCCCTTACAGACAGTTTCATTAGTTTAACCGGAATTACCATCTTCTACCTAATTACATGGCTTTTCTTTCTTTTATTTGTCCCTACCCCAGATTTAAGGGCCAAGACATGTAAAGTTAATATTGATTATTTTTCAAAGTAAGTTAAAACGTCAAAAAAACCGACAAGTTGTTATTCTTACAGGGTACCAGGGAAACGATAGAGACAAAACCCCCATCTTTTATTCATAAGTCCAGGGAGACCATGAGGGCAGAGGCGGGCCTGCGCGCCTGCGTTTGTTCAGCTTTCAGGACTGGGCCTCCTCCCCTGCTGGCCGTGAAATGTCATGCCGAGATGTAATAGTGGGACATTCAGCATCCAGAGAATGGACCACAGAGGTTCAACTTTGCTTTTCATTTTCTTTTCTGGCACCGAGTCCCGGTCCCCTCTGTGGCCTGACAGTGAAAGGCCAGAAAGCAGCACTCGATGCTGGCATGGATGCAGTGCGGCCCAGCCCCATGGGCCGGGCTCTGGCACTGGAATGCAGAGGCTGGGCCACAGTGGGCCTCAGGGGGGGTGCACGTTGCTTTTGCTTTGCCTAGTTTGCTCTGGTCACCAGAGAGAAAGTTCTTGTTTCCATGGCTCTGCTCTCCTTGGTTTTGGTGGAAGTGCAAAGTGCCTTTGATTTCAGAAATCACTGGTCGCTAAGCATTTCTGCACAGAGGAGGCACTGGGGCAGAGAGCCGGAGGCTGTGAGACCCCTCCAGGTCTGACGCTGTCTTTCAATAAAGAGAAAATCTGATAGCATTTGATAAATGGGCCAGAAATCTGACTTACAGCAATAGTTCTTGGGAGTGCTGTTGGGAATCTCTGTACACATTTTTGGTTGTCACCACTGGGAGGGGCAGATGCTCCTGGCATCTACTGGGTGGGGGCCTCGGAGGTTGGTAAACATCCTACAGGGCACAAGTCGGCTCTTCCCAGCAAAGAATCATCTGGCCCATTTTGTCAACAGTGCTGAGGTGAGAAACCTGACTTAGGGGTTCCATTTTAGTATTTGGATTTCTCAGCTCACGTAGCTTCATAACACTTTTCAATTTCCTTTCTGCTTAACAGAAGCTGCTGGCTCTGTAAATCTGCACTCAAGATGAATTTCCATTAAACTGTACAAGACATACGATTAAACCATTGTGGCGCTCCTAGAAGATATGTCTTGAATGCAACTACTATTTTAAATGCAAAAGACGATTTTTTTGGCCATAATTTGATCAAAGTAGCATAACCTGTGCCTCTGTTTTTGTTACTTGCTGATGGTCTGTGGATAACATTACATTTTTTCAGCATGAAACCCAACACTTCAAATCCCTAAAGCAGGCTCAAATTTATGGTTAATAAAAGCATTTATTGTACTGGATGTCATCTGTTATATCACTCTGGGGCTAGAAACTGGCAAGCAGTGGACAGGAAATATTTTCATTTCAAATCACTTCAATCTTATGGTCTAGGGGCAAAAGTGTCTGATTTCAGGAAAGCCGAGTTGAATAGCATAGTAATGAATGCATTTTTACTTGATTAAGCAGGCATTCTCTCCCTTTCAAACAATCTTCTCTTTTTTGGCTTGGTGGGGCTAAATAAACATGTGATGTTAAATGATAGCATTTCTTACGTTGGCCATACTTTTCCTTTGATCATCTCAAAATTTTCAGTGTTTTTCAGGAATCCTCAGCAGAACTGGAGATAGTGGGGAGGCAGAGAAAGGCTCCACTCAAGTGTTGACTCTCTTTGTAATTGTTTACTCTCTGAGCAGGGGGGTTTTCAGAGATGATGCTGACTCTTCCAAATTCCCCATTAAAAATGGCATTTGGTCCCTCACCTTTGGAATCACTCATTTGGGAGGAAAAATTTTTTAAATTTATTTTTTAAAAAGATTTTATTTCTTTATTTTTAGAGAGAGGGGAAAGGAGGGAGGAAGTGTGAGAGAAACATCAATTAGTTTTCTCTCATATGCACCTCTACTGGGGTCCTGGGAACCAAACCTGCAACCCAGGCATGTACCCTGATGGGAATCGAACCGGTGACCTTTTGCTCTGTGGGATAGTGCTCAACCAAGGAAGCCACACCGGTCCAGGGCCATTTTGATTATTTTTTAAAATTTATTTCAATTTATTTTTATTTTTTATTTTATTTTTTTATCTTTAGAGGGGAAGGGAAGGAGAGAAGGAGAGAAATATCGATGTATGGTTGCCTTTCATGAGTCCCCCCCTGNTGAGTCCCGCCCCCCCCCCCCCCCCCCGCGCTGGGAACCCCTGCTGGGAACCAGCCTGCAACCCAGGCATGTGCCCTGACTAGGAATCAAACTGCGATTGAGTGGTTCGCAGGCCCGCGCTCAATCCACTGAGCTACACCAGCCAGGGCTCCCATTTTGATTATTTTTAAGGCTGCAGTTTTATTGTAATTTGAGTCCTGAATCTCCTATCTCCATCAGGTAAACAGGGTGAGGAGAGTTCCACCCAGAGGCAACCTAGCAGGGTGTGATGATACATGCAGGATGGGGTACCTGGCTGCTCTGTGCCTTTGAATGTGTTGTCTAAATCATTGCTTCCCAGTGAGCCTCCTGAGGTAGGCAATTATTTCTGATGTGGTTCCTTTTTTCCAGATGAGCCCATGGTGCAAAGAGTCAGGAAGGGATTAGGATGGGAAGCCATGTGACTTAGGCTTCTCTCTGCCAGAAACCAGAGCCAGTACTTACCCTGGCTTTGTTCTTACCCTGCCAGTACCCCCAGTGGTCACTGCCCTGCCTTCTGAGCCCTGGCCTGAGATGGACGTCTGCCATGTGCCGCAGAGCAGCTCCTGGGAGTGGGAAGAGAGCAAGACTAGATACCAGAGAGTGCTTCGCAGATGATTAAATTAAATTTAGGATTAGGTATTTACCCCAGAGGTTTCCAAACCTGGCTGAACACCAGAATCACCTGAGGTACATTCTTGGGTGGAGGTAAGTGGGGGAAGATTCCGGGCCTCACCCCAGACCTGCTTAAGTGGGATTTCCAGGAGAAGGCCAGGAATCTGAGTTTTTTTAAAAGCTGCCAGATTAGGGTTGCCAGGGTTTTGGGGGATGGAGGGAGGTTTTGACTATAAAGGGGCAGTACTAGGGAATTTGGGGGGTAATGGAACTGTTCTTTATGCTGACAGTGGTGGTGGATACACAACTGCATGTATTTATACATTTAGCTATAGATTTATATATGTATATATTCATGGAACTGTGCACCAGAAAACATTCCTTTTACTTTTACTACGTGTAAATTTAAAAATTGCTGCCTGAGCGAAACTGAGTTATCACTTAAGTGTCAGTTAAGGTGGCAGATGGGGCCTGGTGACAGCTGGGAAGAGTTACCAGCTGTGAGAAAATGTCACCTGGAATTGCAGAGGCAGGTGGGCAGGTGCCAAACTCAGCCCAGCGCTGTCCAGCGGGACTTCCTGTGATGATGGACAGGTTTTTCCCTGCCCTGTCCAATTCAGTAACTTGTGGTAGAAATGTGGCTAGCACAACCAAGGAGCTGAATTTAAACTTTACTAAGTGTGAATAGCTACCTATGGGTAGAGGGCACCATGTCAGATAACTTGCCCTTGGAGGCAGACATTGCCATATTGGGGCTTTGGCTCTGTGCCAGATGCGTACTGAGTCCAGTGGCCCTTTATGCTTGCAAGACGGTAGTAAGTCATCCCAAGTATTAGGCAAGATGGGAACATGGGCAGGACGTGTGGGTTGGTGAGGACAGAGAGAAAGGAACCTTGGAATGAAGACTGAAGTGGGATCTGCCCAGGCAGAGGACGGTCTCGCCGAGTGGAGGAATCTGCTTGTCTTTCCCTAGTGCAGAAGTCAGAGAGCGCTGACTTTGGCCCAGTTCCTTGCCCAACTTACCAACCTCATTAGTCTTAAAAGATACAGCAGTTACTTCAGATGCTCTGTTCCCTTCGGGTGCTTCTGTTGTGCTTCTGTTCCCCTCGGGTGACAGGATCTACAAGGAGCCATCAGAGTCCCCAGGGGAACGGTGTATGTACAGGTTAGGGGGCGTCTGTAGTCTGAGTGAGGGTGAGCCGGGCCCACCTGCCTCGCTGGACAGAGTGTGATGAAGAACCTGTGGGGCATATTCTCCTCCTTTTGGGAGAATGAAATCTTATAAAAATGTCAATTGGGCATAAAACTCCTACTTTATGCTTCATCCACATGGCCTCCATCTTGGCTCATGTTCAGATACTCTTAAAATTCTGCCCCCACCTGCTAAGGATTTACATCGTCTTCGTCATTGTTACTTTTCCAAGTGTATTACAAAAGAATGAGATTCTGATAGTGTGGACTTTGATCAGTGCAAACCAGTCAGTGGTGATGGAAATAATGTTCCAATTTATGAGCCTATTTGTTCTTTAATGTGCTGAATGGCTGACAAAAGTTTTTATAAGCTATGGGCTTATCACTAAGGAGGTTTTGTTAATCTAATTTTATTTTTATTTTTATATGAAAAAGTCACTTTTTGGATCAGGAAGAGAAGAGCGTTCTGAATCATAGCACACTTAAGCAGGGTTTCCTTGGTTGCCCTTGCAAATTGGTAAATTCAAACTGATGCCCCCAAAATAGCTTAATGAGTGTTAAATGCTGACTCTCTCACTCTTGACAGATACAGACAGATACATCTTCTGTGGAGTTGAAATCATTTATTTTTGTGTTGGTTATTTTTACTTAAATTTGTTTTCCGAAGATATTTTCAAGTATTGACATAGTCACTGACATGCCACTTTTAGTGGCTGCCCAATATTTTCGTGTTGCGGACCCTCCCCTGCCCTTTTCCCGCATTGAAGTCTCTGAGCTGTTTCCAAGTTACTGCCGTCTGCAGAAAGCTGCTGTGAAACCTTTGTGCAGACTGCTTTCTGCAGGTCCCCCTCACCCGCTAGGTTTGTTTCCTTGCCATCTATTCCCCAGAGCGGGGCGAAGGTTCGTAGCTCTTGCTGCACGTAGTTCCCTTGCCAGCCTGCCCTCCTGGTGCAGTGACAGTCAGGGCTGCAGAGAGTTGTGTTTTGGGAAAAGGGCAAATTTGGTCCACAAACGCTGGCTCTTCCATTTGCTATTTTTTGTGAGCTGAGAAAATTTCACCTGTGAAATGGATTAATAATCATTTATCTCTCAGGATTGTCTTGAGACCTAAGTGTGATACCGTCTTCAAAGCATTTAGCTGTGTGCCTGGCCCCATAGCAGTTACTTAGTGACTAGTTGCAATCTGTTACCAGAGGAATAAATACTCCTTTTCCCACAGCCTAAAAAGTACTGACATTTGTACAGTAATTTTTTATTTACTCTGTTATTTTGGTGGTACCTCATACCTGTCTAATTTTGGATTTATTAGAGAAGGACTGAATCTTCCTACCTGGTGCTTTATCTTCTGAGTCAAGTTTAGTGCTTTGAAGTGTGGCAGTGTTAAAGCAAGGTGTGGATGAAATGCTGCTTAGTGGAGAATATTAGGGCATATGTTTAAGTGAATAAATGAGAATTTTAACATAGGAATATTTACTGATTGAGTGGATCTTTTGAACTTAACAGCATATTATGGAAACAGTTGAACTTAAATAATATCATGGGAATTATTTTTGTACTAGCAAATTGGCTAGCAAACCTTTGTTCATATATATATATTATTTTTTCCAAGGCTGATTTTTGGATTGATTGCTCATTTCCTATAAATAGAATACCAATTTTTAATATTTTACTGGAGTTTTTATAAATCTGGATATTGGGGTAGAAGCCATTCTGTTAGATTGTCTTTTTTTTTTTATCAGTGCCACATAGGACCTGAGGGCATCCCAGGCCAGCTGAGTTTCACTGTGAGCCAGGCAGGTGACCCTTTTAACTCAAGTGTCTTTACCTGTAAAATGGGACAGTCAGACTAGAATTATTTTTAAGAGTTTAGAAGTTATTTTTATTGAGATTACTAGAACCTTTAATTCAGGGGATGTAATTCTTTTGACGTACCCACTCCATCTCCTTATTGAGTTGGTCATTTCTATGTCCACCTAGACACCTGGGTGTCTGCTTCTGATCTCTCTTAGAAAGGACACCTGTGGTCTTTTTTGTAGATTTTTTCTAATAAAAGTGAAGTGTTTGTCCTCCATGTGACTTTGAATTTTTAAAGAACTCATACACAAATTACTTTATTTTTACAAAGTGAGCCGATGGGCTGCACTGGTCATTGTTGATTTGCCTGTCTACTCAGAGCTGCCCAGAGTGTCCATCTGCCTCCATCCTTTGAGTGTCCTGTGCATTTGTTCACCTGGTCAAAGGCCCTCTCACATCTCTCTCTCTTTTTTTTAACATTACAGTTAGTGATTGATTTCAACTCATTTCATCTTCTGGGCCAGGAGCTTTTAGGGCCCAATCAATCACTGAATCCATAAACATGGGCACTGCCTCAGACTCCCTGAGAGCTCTGAATTACATCGGGGTGTTGACAGTCCCGGAGGCCTGGGCTGCTCTGTCAGCGACTGACGAGAAGAGAGGGCTTGGATGTGTGCTGGGTGGTGGTCAGGGCGGGAGAAAGGCAGACACAGATAAAAATTGGTCAGAGATAACAGATTGTCTCTTTGGTAGGTAATCTGCATGTAATTGCTGGTAGGTAATTGCTGAGCTGAGAGATTAATTTCATTTCCCTCCTTCCCCTGGTCCCTGCGCCCATTCGCACCAAGTCTTTTTTTGGGAAAGCCAAATTGGTTAGAATAGTGTTACACACCCAGTACCTCACTCTGGGATTGCTGTCTCTCAGGTTTCCCTCAGGGTTCAGGAGCCTTCATGCCAAATGATCGCCACCTGTCCAGGTTAAAGTGGTGTTGTCTTAGGGTGCAGATGGCAAACACAAGGCCCATGGGCCGAATCCAGCCCTCCACCTTGTTTTATCCATCCCACACCTTGTTTCTACCTGGTAGCAGCACCAAGCTCCTTGTCCCTAGTTAAGGAGTAGTTACATTTCTACAGCCCTAAAATTACATTCAGCCCTTTGAAGGCAACCACGAGGCTGCTGTGGCCCCTGGTGAAAATGAGCTTGACACCTCTGCTTTAGTGGGTCCCTGTGAGGGTCCCTTGGATACCATAAAAAAATTTCTTGAAGAGCCTCATAAAAGCAACCCCTTCCTCTACAAAGGTGAGCCTTTGCCACCCTCAACAGATGGAGTGAAGGACGTGCACTTACAATACATGGGTGGGTGACCCTAAAGGGACTGGGTAGAAAGAGAAGATAAAAGCAGAGACATGCTTTAATGAGATAAGGTGGAGGCTTGTGCTAGTGTCCTCTGAGGGGCCAGCGAGGAGGCAAGAATGCCCAGTAATAGGCTGTCAGGAAGATGGTCACCTCCGAAGGGGTCTGTGACACAGGCCAGACGAGGTAGATATGGTGAGAGGCTGGGAAATAGATCACCCATTCAGACGCCAGAAGGGCCTGCGGCTTGGGGGCCCCAGGAAGGCTGACTTGATGAAGAGCCTTATCTCCAGGGGTCACGCCCTCTGGAAGCTCTGAGCTTAGACAGGAGTGATGACAGGTTGCCCTCGGAAGGCACCGGCTGATTGCAAAGCAGGGCTTCCACCTGCAGCAGCAGCAGAGCAAACACCGCCTCAGTCCCTGCGGAACGGGCTGAGACGTGCATGGGGTGTGCAGCTTCTACTTCCGAGTACTCTTACCCCAATAAAGGTGGGTGGTGGATGCCTTCCCTGAGCCTTTACCAGCACCCTGTGGTTGGGCAGTCCCTCATCTGTGGCCTGTGACTCATGGTACCCAGAAGAATATTGGGCATGATGGCTAGTCCTTTTTGATAGTATGAGACTTTGAGGTTCTCCACAGTGCCATCAGTTGGTAACTCACTGAATGTATTCATGGGCGTCAGTGGTGTGAGCCAGACTGCTGCTTGAGGCTGCGAGGGAGGACACAGGGCACAGCCACCTTGGAGCCCCTCCTGATTGGGAGCTCCTTGCCCTTGTTCTGCCCTGGGTTGGTTAAAACTTCAACCTTTGCAGAAAGCTCATGACTGGGAAAAAACATCCTGAAATGGGCTTCATATCCACGGAAGTTGAAAAGGAGATAAATGACAGGGGCTGTTTCTCTTGTTCTGATATGCCTCCTGCCCCTGTTGGTACAGAAATATTTTAACTGCAAGTATGTGGCTTCAGATGTGACAGTGTTCTCATTTACATGTGGAGCTGGCCACTTCCCAAAGGTGCCTACTCAGCCAGTCATTGCTCAGGTAATACATGCATGTCACATCTACCTGACTGTCATTCCCTGGGCACTTCACCCTTGTCTTGGTCCCTCTTAACACTCTGCCCTGTGGCCCAGTAGGCCGTGTTGGTCCACAGATCCGAGTGCTCTATGAATAAGGGCTGGATTACCCTATGGAATACAGATACACAACTTCCACACGTTAGGATTTGGTTAAAGGCATCTGTGTGGGGTCAGCATTTTGGGAGTGTGTGGTGTGCGGAGGATGTCAGGGACTTGGCAGATCTGGGTGTAAGCCCAGCTCCCAGCCCCGGCCTACTTCCCATAGGGTTCCTGGCAGCCTCCATGGGCTAAGACTGTTCATCCTGCACATGTTCCTCGGATGCCTGGGAGGTGGTCAGAGGGTGTCCCCGGGGCTGCTGCTCTGATGGGGTCACCATTTTCACCCTCGGGGGAGTGATGAGAGTGACTTGGCTTTTGTCAAGATTTTCCAGGAACAGCAGAGATGAGCTTCTAGTACTGAGATAGTTCCTGCCTTTGCAAATAAAACGCTTCAAAAAGGATACCGCTCCCGCCCCCTGCATGCCCCCATCTCAGGGTAAGGTGGCGG
This sequence comes from Sturnira hondurensis, assembly GCF_014824575.4. Classification (NCBI taxonomy): domain Eukaryota; kingdom Metazoa; phylum Chordata; class Mammalia; order Chiroptera; family Phyllostomidae; genus Sturnira; species Sturnira hondurensis. Next base: position 3,816,321 of record NW_028075471.1, on the reverse strand, counting down.
AAGGAAGCAGTGGCTGACAGGGAGTTAAACAAACTTGGAGGTAGGTCACATTTTTGACATACCATTTTCCTCCGCCCTTCCAGCAGCTGCCCTCTACTTTGAAAGGGGACTTAGCTGCTCGTATAAACTTTGGTTTGTGATAATGTAAACTATTATTAGGATTATCTTTTTATTCATAATATATGCCTGCCTCTCTGTCTCCTTTATTTATGCTGCCTTTGAAACACTCATTTACCTTCAGTACCTAGAGCAAGCAGCAACCCCTCTGAAAATGAAGGAACACTTTAGAACAGGCTATCTGTTTAAATTTCACTGTAGTTATAAAGGACTCTGAGAATTAAATAATTGGGCTGAGGAAGCTTCAAATCTTAGCAAAGCTCCCATATTAAAACTGGGATGTGATGTTGGTGAAACATTTTAGTAAAAAAAGAATTTTTTGGAAAAAAAATTTAAAAAAACCGAATTGTTTGTCACCCTGACTGGAGAGCTGAGGTGGTTAGAGTATTGTCCCTGGTCCACCAAGATTGCAAGTTCAATGCCCAGTCAGGGCACATGTAAAAATCAATTAATGAGTGCATGAATAAGTGGAATAACAAATCCGTGTCTCTCCCTCTGTCTCTCCCTCTCCCTGCCCTTTCCTTTTTTCTAACATCAAGTTTTAAAAAAAGAAGAAAGGAAGGTTTGTCTCAAGCGTAGTTATTTTGATACTTTAATCTTAGTTGAGAGTGTTTGGCTTTCAGAGCCTCTCTCCTCATTTCATCACTACCTGGTGCGCCCATTTGCTACTCAGAGCATTCTGGAAGTTAGAGAAGGCCGGAAGCGCGGGCGGCAGCCCGTGGTCAGCCAGGCACTGCCCTCTGCAGCCGTTGATGGAGGGATGCCTCGATCGTCCCGCCTCAGGTGCTCCAGTGCAGTTTGTCAGCAGAGGACAGGTTAGCGTGGGAGCCAAGAAAAACCAATAACCTTTTCAATTTTTAATAAAATGTCTCTCTCGCCCTTTGTTTCTCCCTCCGATCTTTCCCAAAGGAAAGAACACACTGAATTTTTAAGCACATCTGGACACTGTTTTTGTAAAGCTCTTACCCTGAATTCCCAGAAGGAATGTATTGGCTCCCATTTTTCCAAGCAAAAACTGAAATGACTCCTTTGTTTATAAGTACTGTGCTTGCATATTTTAATAAAACTGTAAAGAAAGAAATTGCACTGATTCGAAGGTCCTTGGCTAGGCCTACACATTCTCCTTTATTACTCTCCTGAAGCCTTTGAGAGGTGCTAAAAGTTTATGGTGGTTTTGGTGGGGTGGGGAAGGGAGGAGTAAAGCTTCGAGTGTCCCTTTAGAAACTACCTTCTGCTCCCTTGGCTGTAAGTGTTGGAGCAGGATGCTCACAGCCCTGGTCTTTCTGGTCTGCTCTTTCCCCCATCCACACCCTCTTAGTAGATACAGTCAGATCACAGTATTTCCAGATCTGAGAGCCCAAAGGTGTGTAATGGAACCCGTATTTCTCTTATCAGATTAGTGTACTTCTAGGAGCTTATTGTTGTTAAGAAAATGAGGTTAATCTTTCATTAATATCAGTCTAGTAGGATGTTGGAATGGAGTTCTATTATGCGGAGAATTTAAAAAGAGTGTCAAACTTTGAAAGATGAGATAAAGAGGCATTTGCTACATTGGGGAACTTGTGAGATGATGTGATTGTTTTAAAGTGGTGATTGCGCAGTTCTTTTTTATGCCCTTAGATACTGCGTTCATGAATTGAAGTATTATCTCCAGGAAGACATGAGCGAAGTGTGATTAAGTTATGAGGGCCATAGCTCTGTTACTACCCAGTAAATGTTCATTAGCCGTAAGCGTTTCATCAGGGTAGTAGTTACTGCTTCCTGGAATACGCCTTCCTCTAGAGCTGTGCTGGGTGTCTGGAAATAAACTAAAGAGGTGTAATGTTCCTGTAGGCCCCTTCTCAGAGATGAATCAGATTTCAGAAATGATCACATTTCAGCTTTATTTATTCCCCTACTTTGGGGGAAGAAAGTTGCTAGCGGCAAAGCCAAGGTTGATTCACTAGCCTGTCAGTGCCATGGATGTGCAGCTGTCAAATAGCCTGCAAGTGTTGAATAGTGTCCAAGACAGGATGGTGTGAGAGTTAGTATTTGTAGTTGTGCCTTGTGCAAAAAGTCACAGTTTTCATGAGCTTTGGACACAAACAAGATTTGCCTATACTGAAATTTAACTGGACAACTTGGAGTCATACCATAATGTTCTAGCTTATCTTTTTTGAACTTTTATTTTTCTTTGCGTTCTGGGAACTTGTTGGTTATTAGACAAATTAGTTAGGAGTATTTGTTTAAAAAAATGACCTGATTTAGAACTAGTAGTTAGTTTATCGGTTCAATGATGGCTGCCTTTACAATTTTCAGATAGCATCGTTTCCAAAACTGCAAAAAGGTTTTGCTAATTTAACGGTGGCTCTAACTGTGAAGCACTGAGCTGAATTGGGGAGCATCGTGGCCTGTGTCCCCTTGTTCTTCTCCGTGATGTGGGAGATTGGAGGGCTGTCTTGGCAAGGTGTTGAGGCCTGATGGTAGCTTTGCCTTCAAATTGCTGTATGTGCAGTGCGGTATGTGCACACTGAGCCCTAATGGTTAACTGAAGTCGTTCAGAGCCTTTTCCAGCGCCACTGTCCCTTGTTATCTCTCTAAATTTTCAAACATATGAAAAGATTTTATTTAGACAGTTCTTATAATATGCTTCCTATGTTTATAGGAAACCAGGAATGAGTCTGAATAGCAGCCAAGGACTTGGGAATTTACATGGAGGACCTATTGTGTGATTATTTGCTTAGGGATTTGTATAATCAGAAAGGTAGGTTTTGTGTTGAAGATATCCATCTTGACATTCTTCTACATGTAACCTGTTGATATTCTTTATTTTAATTTTACTTCATTTTTCTTTGTCTAAAGGCCATCTCTGGTTCCTCTTCTGCTTTGCCAGCCTTACTTTTTCTGTCTTTTTCTCCTCACGTGCCCCAGCTTTGGTAAGTCTCACAAAAACCAGTTCCCGGTCCTCTGTTCCTTTTTATTCCTCCTATTAATGAGCCCATCTGTCCTTAAGGTTCTGTAGTGTGACTTCACGCATGACTTCCTGCCTTCTAATCTACATCACCCCCCCCAAATGTCATTAGAAGATAGCCTGTAGTCACTTCACGTTCACTGTTTTTCCCCCTTAAAAAAGAGAAGATTCTCCTTCCCCAGTGTTTTCTTTATTGCTTTAAAATCACGAGTCTTCCAGATTCCCAAAATAGGGGCCCTGAAGTCACCTTTGAACATTCCATCATCACTTCTGTATCACATTTGTCACAGAGTCCTGCAATTTTTTCTTAAAAATGCCTTTCAAAGAAGTCCTTTCATCAGCTTCCCACCACCCTTATCACCTCGCGTCTGGACACCTGTAGTTGTGCCTGTAGTTGTAGCTTTCTGCAAAGGTTGTCCACCTTCCTTACTCTTCCTGCAAACATGGCCTCAACATTGTTTCATTGCTGTTATTTTTCTGCTCAAAATCTGTGGGGGTTTTTATTGTGGTAAAATGTATATAAAATTTACATACCACATTTTGACTCTTTGTAAGTGTTCACTTCGGTGGCATTAAGTACATTCACATTGTTGTGCAACTAACGCCATCATCCATCTCTGGAACTTTGTCTTCCTAAACTGGATCTCTGTACTCATTAAATAGTGACTCCCCATTCTTCCCTCCCCTGCCCACTCCCAACCCCTCTGTCCAATTGTCTGTCTCTGTGAATTTGATGATACCACATGCCTCGTGTGAGAGGAATCCTACAGTATCTGTCCTTTTGTGCCAGTGTCAGATTTTAAAGATTGTATTTAGTGATTCTGATCTTTAGGAATTTTGATGAAGACTTGGTAAAAGCTAACAATGGGCCTTTGTTTCTGGGTGTTCTTTCTCTCTTTAGTATTTTGGAGCTCTACCTGAGAGCATGGTGCTGGTTTACCCTAAGTGTCAATAGGAAAGTCAAGGTGACTTTCAGGAGCGACTGGGGAAGATTAGAGAGATGCATATGGAGATGTCCCCTTTGGGCCTCTGTGGTACTAATACCAAAAGTTGGTGACATTCTTTTGTCATAAAGAGAAGACAAGAAAAAAATTGGAAGAGAATGGTGATCATATCACCCCTTTCTCTTTCCTAAATGCCTCCCATCTGTGTTCAGGGGCAGGAAATCAGGCCCATCTTGAAAATAAGGGGGTGGTGAGCAATGAGAGCCCAGCGCCCATCTTTTCTGTTTTATTCTTGGCACCTCCAGTGTGCAGGCCCTGCCGACTGACTCATTCCTTTGATTCAACTCTCTGGCCCTTTTGGTTCATCCTTTGAAGCTGCTGTTTTATTGCCTCTTTCTTTTCTCCTCACCCTCAGCCTGACCCATTGCCACCTTGGCCTGGTTCAGAGATGCTTCCCTAAACTCCTGCCTGCCAAACCGAGCTTGTGCCCACATCTGTAAGGACCACTTTGTTTAGGTCTTGCCCGACTCCAAGGTGCACCATATGCAAAACTGAGCCCACTTTCCATCCCATCCCTGTGATGCTCGTGCTTTCAGGCCAGGTGGGGCTGTTTAACATGGAAGGGATGAGGGTGTTGGGTCAGTTACTTCAGGATTGCCAGAAGTGTCTGTTCTGGGTGATGAGGAAGGCTCTGAATCATCACGAGGAGTAGCAGCCGTTTATTGAATGCTTAGCATGTGGGTGGTGTAGTTGATAACAGGTGTTCTCTGAGTTTGTATCTGCTTAAAATGGTCTGCTCCTCCCTGCCTCACCACTGGACTTACTCTGTGGTCCAGCTAGTGACCTGCCTCTAATGTGAAGACACTTCTCATTTGGTGAGCCTTCCTCTGTTTACAGCCCTTTCTCTGAAATCCTATTTCACTTGGAGCTCAACTGAATAATTTAGCACATTCACTCTGTAAAATATAATGTTATAAACTCTAATTTTATGTCTTTTAGCTTTGTTTTCCGCACCAAATTGTAAACTGCTGGAGCAGCCTTGCTCTCAATCACTCAAATGGCCATCCCATTGTAAAGCATATTTCTAGCCCTTGAGACATCTGTTGATAAATTCTGGGGCAGAAGCTGAGGTTTTCCACAAATAAATGGGGAGAGAACCTCAGGGTGCAGTTAAATACTGCGTTTAGATCAAGCTAAGGTTTTGAAGTGACATCATTCCTTCTCCTTCAATACCCAGGCTGCATGTGTATTGTAGTTCTAATCACAAAATGAAATGTACAGTTTTTAGCAAATTGTTTTATCTCCCCAGCTTCTCCTCTCAGCCACCCCGATTCTGAAGAGGTGGAACTCTGAGGTCCCCATGAGGCTGCATGTGATCGCCATGCAGGACGAAGATGTGGGCAGCCCAGATTTGCCAGTTTCCCTTTTAATTTCACACAGTTCTGTTTTTTTCCACATGAAACCAACCAATTAATCATAAAATCCCCTACGTTTGTATAATTTAAAAGACAATGTAGGATACATTATAGTAACATTGTTTTCCTACAGAATAGCATTTAGGACACTTCGATCAGCCAGCAACCTCCCAAAATATCCACACGTGTGCACTGTGCACGGAGAAACCTTCCGGTACCTCTGTCCTGTTGCGTTCTCCACGTGCACACCTGCTTCAGAGCAGGTGATAGGGCCTGCTGTACTACTTTTTAATGATAGAAATTATGGCTAATTAGAGCTTGCTGGACCCTTAGAATCTAGCCCAATGGTCCTAGTTCTCACCTCATTAGGGTCTTTTGCTCTTTACCCGTTGGTCCCATACAGCCCTCCTGAAAGGAACTGTATTAGCTGGAAGAGATTTATCAGAACTCATGTTTGGTATATTAGGACCTAAGTTAGGTCAACTCATAGTCCATGTGATGCATGCAGCAGGGACGGTTTGGAAGAGCCTTCAAATGATGGGAAGGGAAGAAGGCTTAGGGAGATTTTTCTCTTTTTTAAATTGAGATATAATTGACATACAACATTGTATATGCAGGTTTGAGGTATACTGCATGCTGATTTGATACATTTATATACTACAGTGTAATGACCACCATAGCTTTAGCCAGTGCCCCGTAATGTCCATAATTATCATTTCATTTCTGTGATGAGAGCATTTAAGGACTAGTCTCTTCATTTTGAAGTGTATAATGTACTATTGCTGATGAGGGAAGGCTTTCATATTTTTGTTCTGAAATTTGTTCTCAATTGTTTTCAGAATATAAGGTTTGTTTTTAATAATTAGATTGAACAGACATAAAATTACTATTTCAACTTGCTATAAAAGTTTCTGAATGCTTCCTCTTACTCTTTGTTTGTATCTCCTTGGTAGCAAATGCCTAGCACACTTTGGCTGGTACTGCCCTAGTCCTTGTTACCACTCATGACTGACCACAGCAACGGTACAGGCAGGGCAAAAGCAGCCTTCCAGTTGTGAGTATGTGAAACATGGAGTTTATTCTTATATTATTGTTCACCTATTAATTGTTGTATTTTCCATATGAACAACTGTAAACCTTCTTTTTCTGCACCGTGTGTTGGTTTCAGTCATCCGGTCTCTGACTTTTGCCTTCTTATCCTTGAGCTCAGAAAACTATGACCCACAGTAGAATAATGGTCACAGAGACTGAATGAACATTAAGCCTAAGACATCATCTGGCCTTCCACAGAAAATTTTGTCAGCCTCTGTGTTAGAGCCACTGATTCTTATGCATCCATTCAGCGGTTTCTCTGGTCCTCATTAGTCCTCCCCAGCAGTGGAAGTACCGACCTCAGCAGTGTCTGCTGCTCGCTGTGCTCACTGCCCTCATCCCTTGTCCCCAGCTTGGACTCTACTGTCTGTTGAGCATTCTCTTACAGTTCTACCACCATTGACCTTCTCTCCACCTTGGATTGAACCCCCTTCCCCTACTTTGTCAACATCAGGAGAGCTGAACTTCCCTGAAGAAAAACTAGTGACCAGATCGCATGGTTTCCATTTATAGTCAGGACCACAGATGGACAAACTTCTGAAGACACTTCTCTATAAGTTTACTTTTTGGCTTGAAGATTTCACATTTGTCCCTCCCTCTGCAGATGGGTGATTCTCCCTTTTTCCCTCTTGACCTTAGATGATGTCACCTCACACTTCACCAGGGAAGTGACAGCAGACTGGACCCCCATCTTCCCACCATCTCATCCCCCCATCTCGGCATCATTTATACCACATGTCCTGTCTTCCTTGAATTGAAGAGAATTGTTTTTCCCCACCCAAGGCTGCTTCCTGTACTTGCCTCTTCATGTGTTCTTTTTCTTTTGCCCACTATTACTTCTTGCCTTTCCTTTGCCTTAAGTTTGTTATGTTTATAAAAATAAAAAAGCCCACCCTGACTGGTGTGGCTCAGTGGGTTGGGTGTTGTCCTGCAAACCAAAAGGTTGCCAGTTCGATTCCCAGTCAGGGCACCTGCCTAGGTTGTGGGCCAGGTCCCCGACTGGGGATTGGCCTTGCCTGTCTGAGGCTTTTCCTCGTCAGTGACCTGTGAATGCAGTGGCTCTGTGGCCCACAAAACAGTGCTGCTGCCCTGACCACCTGGCCTCATGTCAACCCAGCTCCTCAGTCTTGGTTTTTTTAAAGAATTTTTAAAAGTATTTTTAAAAAGATTTTATGTATTTGGTTTTAGACAGAGGGGAAGGGAGGGAAAAGAGAGGAAGAGAAACATCAATGTGTGGTTACCTTTCATGTGCCCCACACTGAGGACCTGGCCCACAACCTAGGCATGTACCCTGACTGGGAATCGAACTAATGACCCTTTGCTTTGCAGTCCAGTGCTCAATCTACTGAGGCACACCTGGTAGGGCTTGGTTTGAAATCTTTTTAACCAGAATGCTTTGGACCTCTCTTATTTTGTTTTTTTTTTAAAGTACTTAGTCACCATTTTACTCTTTTCTGGTAAATCTCTGTTTCAACCTTACTTCATGAGAAAACATTATAGGCTTCATTTATTTCTATGGTAATGCTTTGACCACTTTGTAAACATTTCTTCATGGGAAGCCTCATGAAAAGGACAGTTACATTGATGTCTCCTGTTACCTGGCCTAGAAGGTTATGGGTGCCATAACCTTGCCTCAGCCCCATCGGAAAGGAGCAGGAACCCAATGAAGACAATTTCTCAGGGAGGAAGTACACTCCTGCCTGCTGTTAAGTTTGCCTTGTTCGCCTCATGCAAATCTGCTTTCTAATTTAACTCTCTATTCCAGTCATGTCAGGAGACATTTGTTCCCGGAACTCCTCACTGCCTCCCTCACCCACAAGGAACGTTTACCTAAATCTGAAATTGACCAAAGCAGCGATATTTTGCTTTTACATCATTCTCTGCCCTCCTTCACAGAATAAATGGCATTTTAGCTGTTCAAGGAAATTAAAACAAAGCTGAATACTTCTTGGTAAACACAATTACTTCCTGGCCTGAATCACACAATGATTTAATTGGTATGTTATTGTGTGTGTGTGTTTGCATGGATGTGCGTTTTAATGCGAATTCCATGTGGTATCATCAGGAAATTAGGAAAAAGGAGTCTTCTAGATTTATTACTTTGGTTTAAGGGCAGACTGCTGGCGTCCATCCAAGAAGTGGGGAGGCCTAAAGTTGCAGGGACCATTAGCGCTTGAATATATCCTTCTGATTGCCTGCGATTTTAACACCAGTTTGGCAAATGGTGAAAAATCAGAACCATTAGTGAAGTTGAAATGATTTACTCTTTGAAAGTTGTGAGGTTCATAAAAATAAACTTGTGAGGGACTTGGCATCCTGGAAGCAATGGTGTCCTTTCTCTGTCTACCAACATTTTATTTTTGAAGCTTGAAGCGAGTTTAGGTATGTCTGGAGAAATCAAAGCCGTAGCTTACTCTTCCTTTTGGAAAACTGGAGTCAGACTACCCCCCATAGTGGCTCTTGGGCAGGTGTTTTTGCAACGCATCCAAAACCTAACCTCATTTTGCACAGGCCACGAACACCGCAGACCGCAGAGACGGTTGTTGAGCAGGAGGGGAAACCAGCTGTTCTCCCTGTCTCCTGTTCGCTCTTTGTCCCCTCCCATTTAAGGGTGGAAGAAAAGGAATAAGAATTTTCCAAGTTGTCGTTTATTTTTTAAACTTAGTTCAGTGATATTGACTGCAGATGTGACATTTGTCACCTGGGATCTAAAAAGTGATAGCCTAGTCGCTCTTAATGAACTCACGTGCCTAACAGAAGAAGTAGTTGCCTTTTATGTCGCCGCTTTGTAAAGTTCATGAGTCCCAGCATCTTGGACAAAATGTTCATTACTGGGTTGTAACAAACATAACCTATAAGTTGAGGCATTTATGTAGGGTTCTGTTTATAACAGATTTTGCTTCCAGCTACCTCGCTTCACCATTTAAATTTTGTTTTTGTCAGAGTTTCTCTCAGATCACTGAACCATTAATGTCTCTCTCCAGATGTGCTCTTAAGCCACCCAGCTATCCATAAGACAGGCGGGTCAGGGGCCTGGATGGATTTCAGGGGCCCTGAAATGGCTCTGTGCAAACTTGAGTGTGTGCTCTAGTTCTCACCAAATTCTCAAGAGAGGTCTGTGCCCCTCCCTGCATTCTCCTCCCCCCCAAATAGCTGAGACCCTCTGTTGGGAGGGATGCTAAGTAAAAGAGAGGGTCTCAGCGATTGTGACCCTGGTGGTGACAGTTCTGTTGACGGAGGATTGGTGACAGGGTTGCAGCTATGTTGCAGTTCACACCCTCCCCACTTGCAGGGCTGATCAATGTTTGAAAGACTCAGGGTGTTATTCAGACCTTCAGCGCGTCCTTATGTCTTGCACTTTAGCCCATGAACACAGTGAATGGGATGCCTGTGCTTACTCGGGGCACGGGGCTGGGTGGGGCACAGCCTGAGACTCTTGTTGTCTGAGCATCTTCACTTTTGTTCATTTTTGCCCTCATTAATGCTGGATGAATGACACCCGCAGTGACCAGCAGGCTCTCAGTGAGTGGGCGTGGCTTATGTTCTTAGGGGAATGACTCTAGGAAGTTGTTGACTTGGAGACTCGGTACTTCTCTCAAGTAACTCAGATTCCCAGAAGTTTGGGAGAACCAAGACTGTTGAGGATCGTCCCTTGAGTGTTTGGTGGGCTGGAGGAGTGGCTGAGGAGGGGAGCAGGGGAGGAGAAGCTTGTTCACATGCTTGTTAACATTTGAGGGTCTTTGACAAAGGAAGTCTAATGCCTTGCCCCGGTCAGCTGGCGATTGCCCCCCAGGAGGCCTCGTTGTGCGCAGGAAGTCAGACACTAATGATGTTAGTGAGGGGACAAAGGCTCCTGGCCTGGGAAGGGCCTAATTGCTGTGTCCGGCTCCCAGGCGGCCAGCCTCAATCTGGCGGGGGCTGGGCAGGATGCGCTAAGTGTTAACACCTGGAGCTGGAGCGGCTGACTTCCTGGCGCATGAGAGAGAGAGAGAGAGAGAGAGAGAGTGTGTGTGTGTGTGTGAGAGTGCGCACTTGCACAGACATAGATACACATTCACAAACGTGGCCACATCGCAGAGGGGCGTTTGGAGATGTGGTATCTATGGGACTAGGTAGAAATTGTTCAATCAGGAGGCCACACTGAGCCAGGGCCTGGCTGAAAACCTGGAGGCCTGATCCCTCTTCATTTGCCTACGGGGCTTGGTGACTGTCACTCACCTCTGGTTGGGCTGATTCCTTCCTTCCTTCCCCAGGAAGTTTTCTGGGAACAGCGAAGCCATGTAGAGAGGCAGATAACATATGAGAAGGGCCACTGTTCCTTGAGCTTGGAACATTCGAGTCAGAAGTGATGGGAGAGTGTGCCTGGGGAAAAGAGTGGTGAGGGTCTTAATCACTATTTTGAGCCAGCTGGGGCCTTAGGGGGAGTTAGGACTCTGGCAGGATGAGGAGTGATGGGGGACACCTGCTGGCACCAAAGGGGAGTTACCTTCAGCTGTGTGTATCTGAATTCCCACCTGGGAGGGGTCTGTTGGAAGGGTTGTGCCCTAGGGAAGTCCAGATGCACTCTGTCATTACAAAGGGGGGGTCTCTGGATTCTTCATGTCTAAACGTGGCTTTGGACCTGGGACCTGTGAAGCCCTCAGTGACCTTGGGGAGCCCTGAGAATGCCCCCAACCCCCAAGTTATGTAAGAGATGTTTCTGGGGGGGGGAATTGGATAAAGAATGTTTCTCACAGGAGTACCTGTAGGATTTAGGAACCCTTTCTCCCTCACAACAACAGGGTCATACAGCTACAAGTGAAGACCCCCTGCCTTGACTGCTACCCTTGTCAGGATGACAACAGTGGCTCATTTCTGGCAACTGTGGAGCCTGGAGCCTCCCGTAGATGGGCAGTGGGAGGCGCCTTTGTGCACAGGTGGATTCACTCGGATTTTTGCAGCCAGAGAACAAGAGAGTTTAAAAAGGATGCCTGAAGCCTGTTTCCCTCCTAGAGGAAGGGGGGTGAACCACAAATAACTTTTGAAAAGGGGTCTAATGTTGACTTGCTGCTTCCCACTGTTATTTTAAGGAGACTTTTCTGTACAAGACCACCATGTGGACAGCAATAACAGGCTGACAGAAGGAGTCGCCTTGCTTTCTAGCATAGCCTGTGATGTTTCGATTAGCATTAAAACCTAAAAGGGCGGACTTCCATAATTTCAAAATATGTGAAATCCACCTTGAAGGAAGCACATGTGTAGGGCACACTGGAGACCTGCCTGGCTGGAGGCGGCTGGGTCCCCATGGCAACGTCACAATCCCCCATTTCTGCAGGCATTTGTGCTGTAAAAGCAGAATTCCAGATGTGATACAGTATTTGGAGACTCCATCCCCGGGCCTCGGAAACGGTATTTGAAGTCAGCACAATTCAGTGCACACTCTCTGTGTGGTCCTAAGGCTTTTTATTAGTAATTTTGTTTTGATCTGAACATTTCCTCTGAGCTTAGGCGTAACAATCATGTTTATAGCTTTCAGTTTTCCTCTGCTGTCTAATCACTATTTTGCCCTTGCAGGGAGATACTTTCTCGGGCTTCTGGAGTGAAGTCTTTGTAACTACTTTTACCAGCAAAGCGGGAGGAGCAGAGAGCTGTTTTTCTGGGAGAGTGAGTGTTTCGCTGGTTGGTTGTTCTCTTCCCACCCAGTATTTACAGAAAGCCAGTTAATCTGTCTGTGAGTTGTCTGTGTGTGCTTTTGAAACTACAGATCGGTTGACTGTTACCTTCAAGATGCCAGTTCTCTAACATGCGGTTCTCATTTGAGTGGATGGGAGTGGTGTGTGCAGCCGAGGGGAAAGGTCTGGCTCTCCATCCAGAGGCATGTTTTATAGCTTGCTTTTAACGTTTTGGGGATTGGAAGAGTGGAACAATCCTGTCTGCTTGTGAGTCTCAGCCACGGGAGAGAACACACAGCCCAGATTCTTCACAGACTATTGGACAAAGCACTAGGGCTTTTGCTCTGTGGAAACTGGGGAGGCTGCAGGGCTTTCTTTTGTTTTTAAACACAGGGGAAAAGTCCGTGTGTGTATCTCTGGACTTTAACTTCATGTGCATGTTCCTGTGGCAAAGCAAATAAAAATCATCAAGTTGCACAGGGAAGGGCATTTTAAAATATACTGAATTCCATTTAGGCCACCACCATTTAGAAAAGTTGCTATCATTTTGTAATATATAAATGTATCAAACATTGTATACCTTAAACTTATATAATGTTATCTGTCAATTAGTTATCAACTAAAACAATAAAGGAAAAAAGTCGCTCTGTGAGAAACAAGTCATAAATGCCTTTACCACATCGTTATTGTTGTGAGTGCATTTCCTCGGTGGGGTGGGCTAGAGAAAAGAGGCTTAGATGAAAACTCAGTCTGATAAGGAGGACACATGGTAACTTGGCGTAGGTTGGCTCCATGCTAGCGCTCAGGAACAATTGTCCCTTCAGCTTTCCTTTGGGGAGCATGAAATTAGGAACATGTGTGTGCTGATTAGCAACATGTCAGAGATGAATCATGATTACGGCTTTGGTCTGGTGCACAGGCCCTGCTTTGGAGCAGTGATTTCCTACCTCCTTGAGCAAATCTCTCTAATTAGCTTAAGATCTCCGGGTCTTTTTGGGCTGACGTGGTAATTGCTGGTGGGAACACACCGGCAGTCCCCCAGAGGTTGTGTGTCCCCACCAGACGTCCAAGACCTCGCCTCCCCACATCAGACAGCTGGCTGGCATCCTCGTTTCTGACGCTGGTTGCATGTACATGGGGAGTGAGAAGAGCAGCCCCCGGAATGTGGAGCAAGTTTCCTGAATAGATCCAGGCGCAAGCTGGCTTTGTGATTTATTCTCCTCGTGTTTTGGGTTTGCCAGCGTTCTCCTTGGCTTGCATCATCACCTGGGGCTTCTCTGCCTTTGTGGACTTTTTTTTTTAAGTTAACGGTTTGAAGTGAAGTAAGTGGGATCTGTCTTCGTTTATGAAACCATCTGAACCTGCATGGAATAAATTGACCCCATGGTCTGCTGCTTGCCCTCACCATGTCCAGTGGTCATAGGCAAGGAGCTCCTGTCCCGTTTCTCATTTTAAGCCTCACAGAGCTGTCTGTCTTTTTAATCCCATAGACACAGTGGAAACTCATGATGGAGGAAATGTGATGGAAAATAAGGAATTGGTCTTAGTTTTAATTAGTTACTCAGTGTACCTGAAAAAAAAAACATCCTCTTCAGTTCTTTATGACAAATGCCTTTCTATAAATTTCACCCAAAGTCAGTTCACTAAAGTATTACCAGCTTTCTGAAAGTTTCTTAATTGATTTGAAAGCAGTCTTACTTAAACCTCACTGTTTGGCCTGCCTTCCACTGGTAGAGGGGGGCACTATAAATAAACCAGCACAGTCCTTTTCAAAATGCATTTTTCCAAATGGCAGTTAAACTGTTTTGGAGCTGGATCGATAGTGTTGCTCTGGGAAGTTGGTATCTTCAGATGGCCCAGAATCCCTGGGGGCCCTCAGGAATTGGCCGGTGATGGCCCCTGGTGGTGCTGCCGGCTGCTCTGTGGGATCCTGCCTGGGGCTGTCTTTGTGTCCAGGTCTTTGCTTCTTTGCCATAAGGATGGAGCATGGTGTGGATTTTTGCCTTTTGAATTCTATTCCTTTAGAGCCCTTAAAGGTTATCCTCCCCACTTCCTGAGTAGATGTTTTCTCCATTATGTTCCCATTTGGTGCCTCCACCGTCCCTGCTTACTACCCCAGTGTTCATAGCAGAGCTCCAGGCACCTGGGGCTTGCTTCTAAGCTCGAACTGGAGCAAATTAAAAGCTGACATTAGAGTAGCAAATGGGGATGGTTAATGAACTAAGGATATGACACCCCACGGCCACAGCATTGGCATTTATAGTTTTTAAATAACAGGTAACAGACAAGTATTCTTAGTCATCAGCTTATTAAATATCAAAACAGGTGTGGTAAGTAAAAGCTTGGAATTGTTTCCTGACAGCTTCCAAAGCTGTTGACCTGATTATGAGTTGCTTTATCTCTGTTTTTAGTGTGGGCCTTGATTCTAAGCCTATAAACCACCCCGTTATACCAAGCTAGGTCCCCTGTGTTCTCTGTATGTATTACCTGGCTGGATCATGTGTTTGTTAATTCAGACAACTAATATTTATCAAGGGCTGGCTACATGCCAGGCCCAGGACTGTGGGGCAAGCATTGGTGGGGGTGTAGGGAGCTGCCGTGGTCACTTTGCCTTTTGCCTTCCGTCTCTTTCTATCTTGTCCAACTTGAGCACTTATGAGCAATGTAGTCACTGGGTCACCCTGTTCCCACCAAGACCATTAGTGGAACACATTCCTTAGTTTGGTGGTCAGTGCCTTCTGCCACTAGTTCGTCTGCCTCTTCTCCCACAAGGTCTGGGTGCTGGAGATAGATCATGCCTGAAGATGCCACTTCCTGTGAGTGTCCCACAGTCCGCCTCATGTATCTTCTCGTAGGGGATACTTTCATGTTATATATTAGGGCAGGAATCTTCTCAGGCAGGAGTGGTGAAATAACCATGTCAGTGTTGTGTCAGATGCTGTGCAGAAAACTGAGTGTGTCATCTCACATAGCCCCCACACCAGCCCAGTCCAGGAAGTTTTATTCACACTTTATATGTAGCTCAGGGAAATGAGGCCCAGGAAGGTTTAGAAGCTTGCTCAAGGTCTCACAGCTGCAAAGTTGCACAGATTTGAACACACATCTGTGCAACTCCCAAAGCCTATTCCATTAACCACTTATATCCCAGACAAGCACAAGGCTGGCACACAGAAGCCTATATCTGAGATGGCAAAATCTCAAGCAGCAGGTCAGAGAGACGAGTGTTCCACATCTGCCTGCAGCCAGGGTGGGAGGGAGTGCAGTGACAAGTGATCAGTTGGCTGTGTGTAGGAGAGGAACAATGACAGCCCATGGTGTGTGTGACATCGATTTCCATTTCATTACACTATACTTTCAGGGATCGTTTCCCTAGTTTGTTACTAGAGAAGTTTCTCTGAATGCGTAGTGCACCTGAAACCACGAGAAGGAGATGGAGTGTTCTCTCCTGAGCGTGAAGTCAGCTCTTGGTGTTGCTTTGGTAACTGCCACTGGCCATTGATGATTGTTCTTCTCTCTCCTTGGAGGGAGTAAGAGGGAGAAAACACTGTCTGAGTGGGAAAAAATCCATTTCATCTGTATTGCAGCTGGTTATAGGTGTGTATTAGCTTTCAATTGCTGCAGTAATAACTTACCACAAATTTAGTGACAAACAGCACAGCTTTATTATCTTAAAGTTTTTAAAAAGACTTTATTTATTTTTAGAGAGGGGAAAGGAGGGAAAAAGATGGAAACATCAATAAGTTGCCTCTCGTATGCACCCCAACTGGGACTGAACCCACAGCGCAGGCATACTTCCCAACCAGGAATCAAAATGGCAGCCTTTGATTTTGTGGAACGGTGCCCGACCAACTGATCCACCTGCTCGGGGCTTTTATCTTAAAAGTTTTTGAAGTCAGAATTCCAAAGTGAGTGTTACGGGGCTGAAATCAAGGTGTTGGCAGGGCTGGCTCCTCCTGGAGACTGGAGGGGAGAATCACCCCCCTTTTTTCTTCCTTTTCCAGCCTCTAGAGGCTGCCCGAATTTGTAGGCTGATTAGCCTCTTCTTCCTCCACCTTCAAAGCCAGTAGCACAGCATCTTTAAATCCGTGTTTCTCTGTTTCTCCTTCTCTCTGCCGTCTGCTTCTGTTACCATACCTGCTTCCATGATCATGTCTCCTTCAGACTCCGCTTTTCCTGTCTCCCTTTTGTAAGGACCTTTGTGATTGCCTTGAGCTGACCTGTATAATCCAGAGTAATATCATCTCAGGATGCTTAAAATGAATAACATCTGCATTTCTTTTGCTTCATAAACAAAACATTTATAGGTTTTTGGGATGATGATGTGGGCATGTCTGGGGGCTCTGTTACTCTGTCTAGCGCACAGTGTAAAGAAAAGAGTGGTGCTCTGTGGGCTAGCCTGGGCTCAGCCCACAGGGGCCCTGGAGCAGTGGAAGCATTATTCAGGTGCGAGCTGAGGACTGCCTGATGGACCAGCCGGCTGATGCATGCACTGAGAAGCCATGCCTNACCATACCTGCTTCCATGATCATGTCTCCTTCAGACTCCGCTTTTCCTGTCTCCCTTTTGTAAGGACCTTTGTGATTGCCTTGAGCTGACCTGTATAATCCAGAGTAATATCATCTCAGAATGCTTAAAATGAATAACATCTGCATTTCTTTTGCTTCATAAACAAAACATTTATAGGTTTTTGGGATGATGATGTGGGCATGTCTGGGGGTTCTGTTACTCTGTCTAGCGCACAGTGTAAAGAAAAGAGTGGTGCTCTGTGGGCTAGCCTGGGCACCGTAGCTCAGCCCACGGGGGCCCTGGAGCAGTGGAAGCATTATTCAGGTGCGAGCTGAGGACTGCCTGATGGACCAGCCGGCTGATGCATGCACTGAGAAGCCATGCCTTCTGTGACTTCCAAGAGTGAGAGGTCTTCAGAGTGCATGCAAGAGCTGGTACCTGCGATGGTATGTTTTGCTTCCAAGCTCCATGCAGGTTTGGATGGTCACAGGGTCTTTTGGTATCTGATTTCCTGTGGAATCAGAATTACCATTTCATATCTACATTGGCAGCATGCCATGCCAGTGCAATTACCATGCTCACATCAAATGAGTATATGGGCAGACCGATGTATCAGCAACACAATGTGGTAGGGGCTGGAGTAGGGTGGGAAGCCCATGGGGAGCAGGATTAGGGTGATGGGAAGGGCTTCCCGGGAAAATGGAAATGCTCAAGAGCGCGCTGCACTGAAGTGCAGTACACTGCACTGAAGTGCAGTGGGTTTGGAAGAGGGTAGAAAGGAGAGCCACATCAGGAATGGTTTAGGAAGGTCAGGAGGCCTGTGGTGGGCTTTGGAGCAAAGGAACAAGGGCAGATTTGCACATTAGTAGCCACAGTCTCCTGAGGTCAGGTTGGTCAGGATCCAGGTCTAGTTCAGGGCTAAGTGCCCAGCCCATCAGGGTCCAGGTGGAATGCTCAGTGAGAGTGAAGGACACTACGTGCAAGCCTCACCATCCTTCAAGGCCAGTTCATTTGGAACAGCTCCACACACATCACAGAGACCTTATTTGGAGGGATTTAGGTACTTGTGTATACAAGTGATATAGAACATCTCACTGTCTTGGGCTCCTTTCTACACTGCATTGCTCATTGCAAGTGCCTAATAATTTTGTGTTAAAAACATGTTGCAATAGAAATATAGGGAGGACAGGAAAAAAAAGAGGAAAAGCTGACGAAGTCCTACAAGTAAGGTGATTGGTCATCAGAGTCCTATGTACTAAGGAACATTCGGTTAAACAGAGTGCATTTCCCTTTTGAAAAGTGCTGCTTCTTCCTGGCTTCACAAGGTACTCCTTACATCATATCCAGGGGAAAGTCAGCAAACTGCCTTTTAAAAAACTCAGGGGAGGAGCCCCGGACCTACTGCAGAGAAGTGGTTTGCCATTGGTATCCAGCTGGAGGATGAAAAGGTTGAGATACTTACCTTGGCCTCTAGATTGCATTTTTGTTTCCCTCTAATGATGTTCCCTTTTCCTGTCCATTCTAACTCAGTTATCCTTCCCTCTTTGAAGCATCTGATATGGGTCATCCTTACCCTTCCTGAGGTGCTGCCTCTGGCATTTCATATACTACATGCTTATTTGTGGCTGGCTTCCCCCCACCTACACATATCTTATATGACATCTACATTGAGACTGCTTGGAGGGCTGGATATGATTTGAAATTTGTCTGTGTGCCCTTTGTGTGATCCACATATCTAGTTACTTTGCTCCTGAAGGCAGGGACAGTGGCTGCTTTGCTCACCACTGTACCTGGCATGTTGTCTGGCTCCTAATCGATGGTGAGTGCATTTATGAGGGTGTGGTTTGGGTGTTTGGCGGTGTGAAGGGGTTGTGGGGATCGCATTGTCTCCTGGCCTCCTGCTTGGTCGCCTTGCTCTGGTCTTGGCCATCTGGAAGTTGAGTGTCCTGTAGTTGCACAGTCTGGCCTCGTCTGTAAGTGTTTATGGCAGAGTTTAGGCTTTTAATAAGGTAACAACACTTTCCAAAGTGTTTCAGTTCAGGTGAGAAATTCTGGAATCTTGTATATGTCGGGGAAGGGAGGATGGGAGGAGGAAAGCTGGAGAAGAAGGGTGACCAGCCCAGGGTTTCTTGGGCTGGTATGCCATGTTGGCTTAGATTTTGTTACTGCTCACTCCTCACTTTAACTAGAATGGTGTGTGTGTATATGTGTCCCTGTCTGTCCCTTTCTGCACAGCTGTGCTTTCCCAAGGTCCACGTTTATCTGAGCTCAGGGATACAGTTTCAGCAGGCATGCTGGCTTCAGGGTAAGCAGTGTGAGCATGCCTGCAGCATATGGATGTGCTGGGGCTGTGGTCTGAGACCCCAGGCTCCATCAGAAGTGTTCTGCACTTTTTGTCTCAGTGTAACAATTGCCCATTACATACCAGGCTGTCAGCATATGGTTTCCCCAACATCCCCCTTGTTGAGTAGAAACTTCAGCCGTGTGGCTAGAATATTTTCCCATCGTTTAGCATTTCAGAATTAACATATTTTGGAGCATTCTTCAATTAATGCTGAATAGCACATTTTCAGATAACCTCAGAAACAGTTAAGTCAGAGGCGGTAGATCTGTAGCTGCTCTTTCCTGTGATGGATAAGTGGCGGGTTAGGAAAAGGCGGGGCCAGCAAGAGGATTCCGGGGCTCCCTCTGCGGATGCTGTAATTAAAGTGGGAAGTCTGGTGGAGTTGTTATCCCTGCTGTTAAGAGTGCAGATGGCTAACAGCCACATCACCAAGAGGTAGAGTTAGACCTTTTAAAGTCTTTTTTTCTTTTTCTTTTACGACCCACCCTATATATTCCAAGCAAAGGTATGGATGCAGTGAAGAATTTTCTCATTAAAAGTAACAGTTTGTTCCCACACTCATTCCTGGTCTTGGAATGAGAAACCTGTTTCCTTAGACTTGAGGAATTGCCTATCTGTTGTGACTTAATAGAGCTTTTGGACCAGAGTGCCTGGTTAACAAATTTTATAACCAATCAGTCCTCAAAGCGGATCCAACTGGTAGGACGCCAGCTGGCAACTCATCTCTCTTCCAATTTTACTGTTAATGAATCATTATTTAAGCCCCCAATACAGAGCAGCCTGCTCCTATTGTCTTAGGGGAAGTGAGTGCTCATGATCCCTGTGGCCCAGCAGTTAGGAATCTCCTGGGCTGGGGGGAGTTTGGCAGCCAGAGGGGCAGGCGTGGATGGAAAGAGTGAAGCGCTGCTCAGTGACTGGCATGACCCTGGGTTTCTGCAATTGTGGGCACGTTTTGACTCCATGGGGATCTGTGCTGGAAAAGCAAATTGGCTTCACTCCTCATCATGTTTTCCTGTTTTCCCACAGGGAGTGGGGCCGGCTAGCAGAAACAGCGGGCTGCACAATATCACCTTCAGATATGACAGTAAGTAACTGGCTTGACCTCCAAAGAATGAAGCCCTTTGAGTGATCTAAAGCTTATACAGTCGTGCTTAATCAAGGACGCTGCGGGTCCTGGGGTTAAGGAATTTTCTGAACCTGCTTAGATTTGTCAGCAGAGCTAAAGTGGCTCAGTCTGAATTAAGCCACTCAAGAATTTGGGACAGGTCAAGTGTCCTCTGTAGTGTTTAGAGAAGTTGTGTATGGAGACCTCCCCTGATTTCCTCAGGACATAGCTGTGTCCTTAAGAACAAACGCAGCTGTCTGTAGGACCCAGCAGGCGACACATGTGCAAAGCTACTCAAGTGCAGGGTGCAGGGCACGGTGGGACTGTGGCATCCTGGTCAGGCACGTCTGGTCGCAAAGCAGCACTGGCTCCTCCGTTCCAGTTGCTTGCTGCCTTGAGGAATCCCCCTGAGGATAGCCAGAAGTGATTTCCAAGAAGAGTAGGAGATTTTCATTTTTCTGTATGAACATTTTTTAAATACTTGCATTTATTTAAAAAGTGTCAGAAACACGGAGTAGGCCAAGTGAATCTGGGTTCTTGACCAGCCCAGGGATTCCAGGGGCCTCTGGTTGGCTGTTTCTGACGCAGGCCTGGGTTCCAAACCTAGTTCCCCACTTATCAGCTGTGAACTGTGGCAGGTGCTTTGACTTCTCCAAGCCTCAATTTTCTCATTATAAAACAAAGATTAATTTCTTCTTCAGCATCTTTCTTTTTTTGCATATGAGTGTAGTAGTTTAACGCATGTGAAGTATAAAAGTAAGCAGAACAAATCAAGTCATTCCTCAGCAGCATTTTGAGGCTTAAACAGGTAATGCTTAATATCTATTAATATTAGAAGTTATTCCAACTGGAGTTGAAATATAAGCACCCTTTTGGCCCTGTCTCAAGGCTTCCTGGCTGACTCGTTTTCTAAGGGCAAGTTAGGGTGCTTTTTCTGATTAAGCATACACAACCCCCTCATGGGCTTTCATGCCCAAGAAAGTAATTATGTAGAACTGTGAGCATTTTAGCCTTATGAGCCACAATTTAAAAGTAAAAATGACAAGAAGGAGGCTGACTCATATTTAGTGACCCGTGACATTTGATTTATCTCTTGGAGAGGGTTATGAGTTCATGTAGTAAGTAAGGGGCGTAAGTCACGGGAGGCCTCTGGAATGATCACAACTGAAGCAGGGTTTTCCACGTGGCGTATACAATCTTACAATTTTAAGATACAATTATATATGTCAAATTCATGCCTGCAGTGGCTGATGTGGGTACTTTAAGTTAATCAATGAGGACTTACATATGAAACCGTCATGGCATGTTAGTGTATGTTCTTGGTAAATGCTGTGATTCTAATGAAGGATTTGCAAGTCCGTGATACATAATTCAGCTAAGTAAAGACATGTGTAAGAGATCTTTGAGTTAGAAAGTTAGTTTCTAGTGCATGTTCTTGGTCCTGGCAGATCTTGTGTTCCATTCAAGAGTTCATATTTTCTGGTCAGCTGCAAACAAGTATTTGCATCTCTGATTTACTGTGGCGATTTGTGAAAGAGGATCTGTACCTGTAAAAAGTGTTTTATTGTTTTCTTCATGAGACTGCATATTTGTCCCATGTGCCAATGCCTATCTCTTAATCGTTATTTTCTTTCTGATTCTTCAGCATTTATTTAGAATTTAATTCACAACTCATAATGACCCCTGAGACATCTAAAATTCTGCTGGATTTTGGCAAAGTGTCTTTTGAGGCACAATTTTTTGTGACCAAAATTCAAAATGTTAGATTTGCTAGTCGCTGGATACCAGCTGTGTAAAGTGCATTCATTGTTTTCCATCGAGGAAGTTGTTTCTCCTTTCCACCAAGAAGTTCCTGTTATTGCTTGGTTGACTGGTTACTCGTTCTGTTTGAAATAGCTAAGAACCAATTACTGAGTTTTCACCAAAAGTATTAAACTACAACATCTTAATTTTTTTATTCCTTTGCCATTTAATGCTACAGAGAAAGAAAATATCTTACTGTTAAGTTAAAACCAAATTTCACAGGTCTCTTTGCCTCCTTTCACGTCGCATTTCTTGTTTCTTCTTCAGCCTCTGAGGGGGTAATGCCTGAGTAGGTTGTAATACATTTTCTTAATTCTTAGACATTTTATTTGCATAATTTTATTTACAGAAAGCGCAGAGAATGCTAATTTTGGCATTAGGAATGAACAAAGGAAAAAAACATGATTTCCTCTTGTTCACGCATCTTTTCCTAAGCTGAAGACAAAGATTTCTCTTTCACTTTAGATCTCAATAAATGAAAATGTTTGAACTTCACAAGCGTGATGGGGTCTTGTCCTTTTTTATGTTGGGAAGCTGGGCTCAGCCAGGAACTTTGCAGGCTGAGCTCTTCTGATTCAGAACTCATTTGAGGAATAAATAGGCTCTGTGCTGAGGATGGTAAGAGCCCTGCTTTGACGATGAATTTTCATCAGAAGTAGACTTCAGTTTTATGAATTATTAACATCTGTTCAGAAGAAGTAATATTGAAGTGTTGAGAGCTGTTTTTGAGGCAGCTAGGAGAACACCTACTATGGGAAGGCAAGAAAGCAGGACACAAAGTAGTGTGGAGGATCAAGTTTTAAAACAGAAGGATGTGCCCTGGCTGATGTGGCTCAGTGGATTGAACTCCGGCTTGTGAACTGAAAGGTCGCTAGTTCGATTCCCAGTCAGGGCACATGCCTGGGTTGTGAGCCAGGTCCCCAGTGGGGGGTGCGTGACAGGCAACCGTACATTGATGTTTCTCTCCCTCTGTTTCTCCCTTCTCCTTTCTCTGAAAGTAAATAAATAAAACATTAAAAAATGGGGGGTCCATTTTAGTGCATACGTGTTGTACTTGAGTAAGAAATTTTAAAAGGAGGAGTATTATGTGCACGTTACAAGGCTTGAAAGGCCATCCATTAGATATTAGCAGTTAATTCTGTGTGGTGAGAGGTTCTGGGTGACTTTCACATTTTCCCAGTATTCTCTTTTAATTTTTCAGTATCCAGTGAACATTTTAGTCACAAAAATGGCAAATGTGTGGCACAGTTTGTGGGGAAGCACGAGGGGGGGGAGGGTACAGCAATCTTGCCAAGCTTAGAAAACACCTCTGAATGCTTCCCCTCAAAGGGAAACACCCTGATTTCAGAGGGGTAACAGGTGGGTTTTTGGAGTGGCAGACCTTTTACAGCAGTTACAAAAGAGTTTTCAAGTCTAATCATTGAGAAGAACAGAGATGGAGCAGTAAGGATCGTGAATGGGTGTCTGCCAGGGATGGCTGGTGGTTCTCCCTGCACGAGTGGCCATTTCCAGAAATCCCAGCCCGAGTCTGGCTGGAGGCTTCTGGCAAATCTTTAGGATTTTGCAGCCTTTGAAGGTATATTTAGCAAAACCAGGTGGCGCAGCTGCTCTCATTGTCATGGCTGCATTGACAGTGACAGGTGGCGCTGAACCATGTCCTCAGACAGAATCAACGGATCAGGGGTTTTATTTTTTCAGCAGTGTGGACTGTGATTTTGGCGGGTGTTGTGGGTGTCTTTGATGATGATGTGGGAGGAAAGTTTTACCTTTGTTGATGCCACTTAACATTGGAAGGTGCTCTGCTTATCACTAAGTCCGTCAGTATCTTTTGCAGCTACTAATTGGATTGTTTAACAGTCTTTATTCTCCCCTGAATTTACATCTTCATTCTATTTCCTTTTTCCCATGCACCTTGCCCTCTAGGTTTCTTCTGAAAACAAGTAAACCCAGGTTATTTTTAGCCATTGTTTTGTTTCACCTTACTCTGTAACACTGAAAACGGATTGAATTGATATAAATAATTATTAATTTAGGTAAAGTGTCATGATAGTAAAAAAGTCCATGCCACATACACACACAGCCCACCCCGTGTAGGATCTTTCTAACATTGTCCTGGAATTTAACTTGGGGTGGGTGGTGGTGATGGTGGTGCAATAAATACATCCCACTGTAGCCTTTTAGAGTCTCCCAAACAATCAGCTTCTGATGTCGTATTTGGGCTTTTGAGGCACACAGAGTGGATTTGGCTACCTGCAGACATGCTCTATGTAATTGGAGAAGATGAACTTGTAAATAAATTTTTTTCTGAACTTTCTATTTTTTATTATAAAGATACAAGTTTTAAAAAATGTGCCCTGGCTGGTGTAGCTCAGTGGATTGAGCGTGGGCCTGTGAACCACAGGATCGCGGTTCAATTCCCAGTCAGGGCACATGCCTGGGTTGCAGGCCAGTTCCCGGTTCCCAGCAGGGGATGAATGAGAGGCAACCATACATTGATATTTCTCTCTCTCTCTCTCTCTCTCCTTCCCTTCCCCTCTAAGATAAATAAATAAAATATATATTTTTTAAAAGTCTTGTTATTCTATTAAAAACTACAATTTCTAATGTGACTGTTCTTGTTCTTCCAACACTCTAGACTGTACCACATACTTGAATCCAGTGGGGAAGCATGTGATTGCTGATGCCCAGAACATCACCATCAGTCAATATGCTTGCCATGACCAAGTGGCAGTCACCATTCTTTGGTCCCCAGGGGCCCTTGGTAAGTGGTCAAAATGGAATCCACTGTGTTGGCCTGGGTGGATAGTGCCCGGTGCAAGGGTCCCAAACCTGACGGCCTCCAGGGGCCAGGAAGGTCTTGACATGAGAGTAGCTTTGGTTGGCCTGGGCACAGACATGTTTCCTACTTTTATGCATACACGTGCTAGGCATGCTCATGGCTTGATGCTGTGCCCTGTGGCTCATCTTTTGTTCCCTTGGCTGTTAGTGAGAAAGATGTGGGCTTGAAAACTATTAGTGTGTGAGTGGTAAATGTCTCAGGCTTGCTTGGCCTCTGTGTGTCAGCCTCAGTGGGAGGATGGGCGGCCCACCTGAGGAGGTAAGGGGTTCAACATTCAGCATTAATGGTTTCTAGCCACAGAGAGATGTGCAGGCCCAGCATTGGCACATGTTGTGAGTTTTCAGGAAAATCCAGTTTTCATGAGAAACCATGAAATAAACAATTTTTAAATGTTGGCGACTAATTGCATTTTTATTTAAACAGTGTGGTCTGAAAAAAAACAAACTAAAATAAAGAAATTGGAAAAAGCAAATCCACATTATCTGGCCAGATTCAGGTTAGCGCCACGTCTACTTGTGTTCTTTGATGAATTGATGATACACAGGAGAGGACGGGATAGTTGTGTGGGACTTGGGGTGGGCCTGTTTCTTCAAATGGGCCTGGGTTTGAACCCAGGATCACAAGAGGCCTTCAGACCTCCCTGAGCCCCAGCTTCCCCCTCTGTAGAGTGCAGATGACTGCCCCTTGTGTATTGTTGTAAGAGTTAGAGACACAAGGCACATTTTTAGAGCTCTTAAAAAAAAACTGTGGCTATTGTTATTATCATCAGAACCTGGTTCTTTGGCATTGCCACTATCTTAGGATAAACAAAAATCTGGCTAAGGGAAAAGTGAAATAAAGTCTGAATTTTGAAATCTGGATGGGATAAATCTCAGAAGAACCAGATTTCAGGAGAGGTCAGTGCAGAGAGAGGAGGACGAATCAGGCCTGTGGGCCTGACTCCCTTACTCATGTAAGTACTGCTGGGTTGAACCCAATGGGCTTCCAAAAATAACATCATCTTAACATTTAAAGATGCAAACATTCTCTCTGGATAAAAGGGACGTGGTTGGTCCACGTAAGGCTAAATGCCCAGGGCTGACCCGATGAATTGCAGGCTCCAAGTAAGAGATGTTAGCTGGGGTAGGCGGCCACCTCGTAGAACTGTGAGGCAGGAGGCTGCGCTTCACCTGCATCATGATTTGGCGGGCGTAGGGGAAGGTGGCTGGACAGGTTCTGTCAGTTTCTCCGAAGTTCTGTCCAGGAAGCTCCTTGGGAGCCGGAAAAGCATATGGATTAAGAGCATTCTGGGTTTAAATCCCACCTCTGCCATTTAATTCCTGTGTGACCCCGGGCAAGTCATGTAGTGTCTCTACACCTCAGTTTAGAGGTGTATATTCTTCATGAATAAAATGGGGATAATAATACCTTCTCTCTATGATTGTTAGGAGGATTCGATGACTTCAGTGATGGGCAGGGGTAAATATGTTCCTTGATGGGAGCTGCCCTATAGCATTGCTGAGCACTGTGTAAACTACCAGGTGCTGACAGTATTGTGGTAAAGGTGTTACTGTGGGTTAAGATTTACACTTGCTGCCTCTCCCCACCCACCGCCAGACTTGGCATAGTGGGTTTTCAGGCAGGTCTTTTAAAAAGAAGGACTAAAACCGCCCACTGCCACCCCAGCTGATGAATTTTTGTGTAACTATGATATATGGGTCTTTAATTATACCGATCACCTGACTTTTGTTAAAACAGTAGTTCTGGGGGCATTACATGAAAGTCTTAAAGTAATAGTAAGAATTTGTTTTGAAAACTGGGGCCATGGGTGAGGGGCAAAATCTCAAAAGGCAAGTTCTTGTGAGACCTACTAAATAGTTGCTAGATCTTGTCAGCATATTTAGTTCCCAAGCTGTCGGTCAGCTGGTCACCCCCACAGAAAACTTTGTGCTTGAAATACAACAGAATCTCTCCCTACACACTCTCAACTCAGACTCCCTAAAACAGGAAGCCCTACGTGTAGCTCCTTTGCCCTGCCCACCATAAAGTATGTGTTCTTCATCAAACAGTTACAGGATTGGAGGATCTACTCAAAAGAGAAAGAGATTTGCCTGGCCTTTGCCATCCATAATTTTCCCACCTGGTTAATTGCATCCTGTGTAATTACTTTGGCCCTGGGAGGGGAAGGGTGGAAAATGTCTCCTTGTCTAGTGTTCAGAAAGAATGCGAAATTGATATCGTGCCAATGGAGGCCGGCTTGGGGGACCTCCAGCTGCAGTCGGACCACTCCAGTCTCCGTGGGATACAGAGCTCCAGCACTGGCTCTTGTGGACATCAGAGCTTAATCCCTTTGAAAGCATCTAGTTCGACGTGCATCGGGGGAAGCTCAGGTGGCAGGAGGCTGGGCCTGTGCCTTTCAGCAGCACTGTGGGTGTCTCGGGGCCTCTGAGTGCTGTGTGAAGAGCACACACTGGGCAGCTCTTGGGTGTCTGCCTTTCAGGCATGATTAGAGCAAGAGCCGCTTTGTAAATCACATAGGCATTCTTCTAAACTATTTAATCTCCAGCCTAGTAACCCCTTGGGTGCAGACACACACTTTGTTGGGGATTTTGTACATTGCTCATTGACACGTACCAGCGAAGATAGGACTAAAACTTAAAGTGGAAATGGTGATTTGGGGAGAGTCCCTAGTCAGCATGGGGAATTACCAGTTGGATACACCCTGTTTTTAATGACCTAGAAATTATGCATTCCACAGCAGACTTTTTATGTTCAATTGTGACTTGAGTCTAAATATTTGAACCCTGATATCACAGAGGCAATGGGCATGTGTGAAGTGGCTGGCTGGATTAGAGAGTAATTGGTTAGTAACGGTGTGACAGAGAAAACCACCTGGCCTGAACCAGAGGGATGCGGGTTATGTGTTTTTCCTTTCCATCAACTCAGATATTCTGGCCAGAGTAAGAATCCTTGGACTCTGCCATGTAGGTAGAGAGAATGATAATGCTGGAGGGAGGAAAGTGTGTTCAAAAGTACAGTAATTAGGTCCACATTTAAATGTATATATTTTGTTGATTATGCTATATATTTTGTTAAAAATATATATATTGTTGATTACAGTTGTCTCAGTTTTTCCCCATTTTTCTCCCTTTGTCTGGTACCCCCCTTTCCTCTATCTCTGCCCCCCCCCCTCNTTTCCATTATTTTGTCCCCCCCCCCCCCCCCCCCCCCCCCCCCGGCTTAGTTCATGTCCATGGGTCGTACATATAAGTTCTTTGGCTTCTCCATTTCCTATAGTGTTCTTAACCTTCCCTGTTTATTTTGTACCTGCCATTTATGCTTCTTATTTCCTGTACCTTTTCCCCCTAGATTCCTCTCTCACTTCCCACTGATCACCCTCCAAATGTCCTCCATATCTGTGATTCTGTTCCCGTTGTAGTTATTTACTTAGTTTGTTTTTGTTTTTTAGGTTTAGTTGTTGATAGTTGTGAATTTGTTGCCATTTTACTGTTCATAGTTTTGATCTCCTGTTTCTTAGATAAATCCCTTTAACATTTCATGTAATAATGGCTCGGGGATGATGAATTCCTTTGCTTTACCTTGTCTGGGAAGCACTTTGTCTGCCCTGCCACTCTAAATGATAGCTTTACTGGGTAGAGTAATCTTGGTTTTAGGTCCTTGCTTTTCATCGCTTTGAAAACTTCTTGCCAGTCCCTTTTTCCTGCAAAGGTTGTTTTGAGAAATCAGCTGACAGTCGTATGGGAACTCCTTTGTAGGTAATTCAGAGCTTTTCTCTTGCTGCTTCTAAGATTCTCTCTTTATCCTTAACCTTCGGCATTTTAATTATAATGTGTCCCGGTGTGGTCCTCTTTGGGTCCAACTTTTAGTGAAAGCATTCTGTTTTGCTTAGGCATCGAATTCCTGAAAGGATTTCGGGTGATACTGGAGGAGCTGAAGTCAGAGGGACGACAGTGCCAGCAACTGATCCTGAAGGACCCAAAGCAGCTCAACAGCAGCTTCAAAAGGACTGTAAGTCACACGCAGGGAATGTGCTCCTGAAGACACTCATTGTTCCAGGGGCTTGAATAGTCTATTCACCGCCTGTGAAATTGGAGAAGGGGGGGCTTTGGGGTCCGCCCCACCTGCCAAGGTGGGCAAGAGTGGCCGGCAACACTGCCAGCCGGCTGCATACTCCCTGAGAAATCCTCCGGCACCTCTCTCTGGTAAACACACCTTGGGTTACATGCTGGGACAGCCATCCTGGAAGGTGTCTTATGCTCTTCGGCTTGTATGTGGGCTCCTACCTGCCATCTTTGAAGTTCAGTGTTTACGAGCTCTGGCTTCCTTGCCAGGAAACAGACAGCATTGTTGATCTTCATTTCATTGAGGGATCCAAACTTATCTTGGTCTGGGAAATAGACCTGACTTCCTCCTTCCCTGGGACACATCCCCCAGCTCTGGAACTGTGGCTGGGTAACTGTCAGGGAAGAGCGAAGCTCTCTTTGGTAGGTGGAGGGATGGGTAATTTCTCCATGACGTCACTTGTGTTTTTGTTCCCATTTAGGGAATGGAATCTCAGCCTTTCCTGAATATGAAGTTTGAGACGGATTACTTTGTAAAGATTGTTCCTTTTCCTTCCATTAAAAACGAAAGCAATTATCACCCTTTCTTTTTCAGAACCCGAGGTAAGTATGACCTTTTTGTTCCTGGTTCCCATTGCAAGACTTCTGCTTTTAATTTTCAACAGATATGTGTTCAGGAGTTCACAAAATACTGGTGTGAAACCAGTGTGGCGAAGAGAAAAGCATCCAGAAAAGCAACTTTTAGAATTAAGATTTGGCCCAGGAAGGGTTCATCTAACCAGAAACACCCATTCCTAGTCTAGAATAGATGTGATGGTTGATGTTTTTTAGAGGGTACTGTTAGTCATATATAAAAACCATTTAATAAAAAAAATAGAAATAAACCCTGGCTGGGTAGCTCAGTTGGTTAGAGCAGGGGTATTAAACTCATTTTCACTGGGGGCCACATCGCCTCACAGTTACTTCAAAGGGACGAATGTAATTTTAGGACCGTATATGTGTAACTACTCCTTAACTATTAAGTGAGAGCTCAGCGCTGCCGCTGGGTAGAAGCAAGGTGCCAGGCCAGATAAAACAAGGGGGAGGGCTGGATTCAGCCTGCAAGTCTAGTGTTTGCCACCTGTGGGTTAGAGCTTTGCCCTGATACACCAAGGTTACGAGTTCAATCCCCAGTCAGGGCACATATAAGAATCACCAATGAATGCACCAATCAAGTGGAACAACAAATCGATGTTTCTCTCCCTCCCTCTTTGTCTCTCTCTGCCCCTTCCTTTCTCTAAAATCAACAAATCTAAAACAATAGGAATAAAAAGTATAAGTTGGTTTGGGGGTGAAGAGTAGAGCACAAAACTATTGCATCGTTTATGTGTCATCAGAAAGGCGGCCTTGGGGAGGGATCACCTGCCATTTTCAGGATTAGATTAGGGAAGTGAGCAGTGTGCCTGAGATCACTTCTTCCTAGAAATTTATTGTCTCCGCTTATTTATTTTGCACCTATGTGCCAGGCCCTGTTCTAAATCTTTCCAAATATTAAGTCAAACTCCCCCATGAACCCTACAAAGAACTGGTAATCAGATGCAGAATCACACACAGAGAGGACCTTCTGGAGCTCGGATTTGAACCCCAGAAGTCTGTCTTTCGATCCACACTCTCAAGCCAGTACCCAGAAGCCAGGCTGGGCTCCCTTTTCTGCCTAGCTGTCCCTTTCCATCTGTTTTGCATGTAGTGTCTCTTCCGTCTCCCTGAATCACCACGTTGGTGCCCAGACACCCTGCAAGCTTCAGCAGTGCTCTCTTGCCTTCCTGGTCAGCCTTCCTGCCTGCCATTCCAGGGCAAGCAGTCGGTACAACCCAACATCCCCTCCTGTGTGGTCTGGTGTCTGTTCTCCTCCTCTAAGATGTTTTTATTGTCAACTCCAGCCTTCATCAGTGTTTCCTTCCCTGTGAAGAATTCTTACACTGGTTGTTTTCTTCTGGCCTATCTTTCTTACTTTTTTTAAAAAACTGGTCGTTTTCTGTGCAGCAAAGGTATTTTATAAAAATTGGTCTTATTTACTTAGTTAAATAAGATTCCATGGGGAAAAGACCTTTAGCATGTAACAATACCTTTTGGTACCTTACATGTAACAACCAGATAGAGGATTCAAAGCATGTGTTCATGAAAAGTTTGCCTAAATCAAACCTAGTGTAATTTAAGGATTAATGTTTCCCATCAGAATCAATCAGTCAGTGTGTCTATCTGGATGTGAGGCAGAGGCAGGAGATGGATTTATCACTATTTTAGTGCATTGACCTCGAGTCTGCCTTCTGTTTTCTTGGAATTGTATGGACATTTGCCAGAGGTTTCTCCTGGGTTAGCAACATGGCATATTGAACCAGCTGTTTGGCCTTTCTCATTGAGTTTTTATTGCACTGCAATCATGTTTCAAAGCTACTGGCCTTGGTGGCTGCTTTGCAGCACTGGGGCTACTTCTTAGTAGATGCCTGACGTTGTTTTTCGATTCCATCAGAAGGATTTTACATTAGAATGCTAGGGAAGGTTAAAGTAAACTTGATCTAGCCCTGGCTGGTGTGGCTCAGTTGGTTGGGCATTGTCCTGCAGACTGAAAGGTCACGGGTTCAGTTTCCAGTCAGGGCACAAGCCTGGGTGGTGAGTTTGGTCCCCAGTCATGGATGTTTCTCTCTCACATCAAGTGTTTCTCTCTCTTTCTCCCTCCCTTCTCCTTTCTCTAGAATCACTAAAAAAGAAAAAAATGGAGATGATAATGGCGCCAACTTAAAAAAAAACAGAAACCCTGAGACAGTTAATAGTCTCCTGTGCCTAAACACCTCCACGGTGGGACAGGAGCCAGCAGCTTCTGTCACAGCTGAAACAGCCATCCATGTGGCACTAGTATGGCCAGGGTCCTGCTGCTCTTGGCCGCCAGACTTGAAACTACATAATGCTTGACAAGCTTTTAAAATCTGGGTGACTTTGTAGTCTTTTTTTGGCATAAAATGAACTGCATTAATATTTTATATTGTACAATTTAAGTCTTCATAAGATACAGCTGCGCTATACCGAAAATCATTGTTGAATTGATGTATTTTGTACTCTTCTCAGCTGTACTCAGTGCCAGATATTTATATTTTACTGAATTGTTGGACAAGAAAAATGTCAAACTGTCCTATAACCAAAACTATACACCTTTCTTAATAGCTTGTGACCTGTTGTTGCAGCCGGACAACCTGGCCTGTAAACCCTGTAAGTATAGCTGTTCTTGTCTCAAAGTGTTGCCACCCCTGTGGTGTCGGCTGGCCTCAGGTGCTCACTCCGGGCGCTTTGTCCTCCCAGTCTGGAAGCCCCGAAACCTGAATGTCACCCAGCACGGTCTGGACATGCAGGTGTCCTTCGACCACGCACCGCACTCCTTTGGCTTCCGTTTCTTCTATCTTCATTACAAGCTCAAGCATGAGGGACCCTTCAAGCGGAAGACTTGTAAACAGGTTAGTTGTACATAAAGAAACACTGTATGTTTTAAAGTGATCCCTGCACCCCTAGGATTTGGATGGTTCAATTTGAGCATTAGGTGTTGTTGACTCTTCAGCAGTCAGTAGGTATTCCAGAATATTCTTTGGTGTGTCTCAGGCCACCTTGCCATCATCCCTCACTCCCCAGTTATCTACACCCCCGCTATCCTGGTGGTAATGTGGCCCAGTAAAAATATTACCAGAGGACCAAAATATTGAAGTATCTCTAGTTTGTTCTTTTATCTTTAAACATTAATCAGGTGCTCACTGTGTGCCAGTCACCAAGCTCTGTGCTCATTGAATCCTTACAACCCTATGAAACAGAGGCTGCTGTCATTCCCTCTTTACGGGTGGGGGGAACCCGCGGCTCAGGGAGGTCACCCAGTTTGCTCAAGGTCATAGAGGAAGTGGAAAAACTACATGGAGGAGCCATGTGACCAGCATTTCGGTGGCTACTGATTTTACACATAGGCCAGCGTGAAGCAGAAACTCAGTAACCAAGTTCTTAAACTGGGAGCACTCAGAGGGAGTGGGAAACCCATTTTTTCTTAGCTTTTTATTTTTATTTTATTATTATTATTATTTTTTTAGAAATGTTGATAGTTTCTTTTTTTAAGATTTTATTTATCTTTAGAGAGGAAAGGAAGGAGAGAAGGAGAGAAACATCAATGTATGGTTGCCTCTCGTGGGTCCCCTGCTGGGAACTGGCCTGCAACCCAGGCATGTGCCCTGACTGGGAATCAAACTGCAATTGTTTGGTTCGCAGGCCCGCACTCAATCCACTGAGCTACACCAGCCAGGCTTTTCTTAGCTTCTTAAAATTAAAGAAAATTTTTGAAGTTTTTTAAATTGCATTTTTTCCATTACTATTTAGTCCTTTATACCCCGCTTCCTCACGCCATTGCGCTCCCCCGCCCCCAAACACCACACTGTTGTCCACGGAAGTTCCCAGTACTCTGAGATCGCCCCCTGGGAGCACCATGAGGGGTTTTGAGTGGGGGCGGAAGACCCCAGCATCTTCCTGGGCTTCCTGGGCGTGCTCCTGTGTGTGTTGAGTTTTGCTTTCCTGCTGGCTCTCACCTATTCATTGACCTTTGACCTTCTGCTCAAGTTAAAATTACAGCACCTAAACACAAACAGACAGGTAATTTCTTTCCTCACCCTTTCATTAAGTAAAGGGTAGTCTAACTACATAGTTTTGAATCAAATATTCCTGCTAAGGGTGCCACTAGCTATGCATAAAATATGAAAGGGGTCCCAGACTCTCCCTGGGCCTTTTACCAAAGTGGGGTCCAGATAAGGGGGCAGAGAAACGCAGTTGCTTTCTGACCTGATTGGTGCCTCTGAAAATGGGTGTGAGACTGGTGGCGCATCCCCTTCAGTTCTGGGGAGGATGGGGTCCTGCCGATCTTTACTCAAGATCCAAGTTTTAAGAATATTATTTCTCTGCAGGAGCAAAATACAGAGACAACCACCTGTCTCCTTCAAAATGTATCTCCAGGGGATTATATAATTGAGGTATGTATAAATTAAGAAAGCTTGGTTATTAATTCTACAGAATGAGTCCAGTTCACTTAGAAATTCAACTGTTTACTAAAATTTTGAGCCATTGAAGGTGTGCACCATTATATTTTTATGTGGACCTTAATAGGCTTTTAGAAAATTTTATATAAAATTCATACTTGATTTTTTTCATTAAATATTTCAAATAAATATTTTTATGTAACCATACAGTCCACATAACCATGATTTTAAATTCTATATAGTATTTTTCTTCCTTACAAAACTATATTTTAAAATTTTACCTTCTAAAAAGTCATCTTAGTAATAAAACAGCAAAGCAAAAGTTATGCCCATTGTGTCTGCCTATACCTCTCTAGGTTTCTCCCTGACATTCTTCTGTATAAATTTGTATGAGTTCCAAGTTCCACTTAAAGGAGCATGTAAATTATATACTTTTTCTTTTCATTTTGTAGATTTCTTTTCCAGTATCAAAAATACTACAAAAACAGGAGTAAAAGAAAAATAGAAAGAGACATTAAAAATTTGCCCATAGCCTTCCTATTCAAAGAGGACCAACATGTCTTAAAATTTTGGTAGAAACACCTAGTTCTTGCATGACTCTGTAACAATATGCGGTTTTGAACAGACACACCCTCTTAAAGCATTAATGGAGGTCCAATATGATTAGTGGTGAGAGGCCATTCTAACTTAAAATTGGTGGAACATGGTCCTCACTAACTGATTTCATCAATGAATAAGCAGCCTTTTGATTTAGGAAGAAGTCGAGACTTTTGCATTGATAAAGCAGAGATGTGTCTGACCATCACTGGGTAGTCTCGCCTCGTACATGATCACAGACAGCAGCCCTCCTTCCCCTCACCCTGGCCTCCTTCCTGCTGCCCCACACTGCTCCGAGATGACAAAAGAATGAAATCTATTGAGATGCTATCATTTAAAAAAATAATACAGCACCCTCTGTTTTGCAGCTGGTGGATGACTTTAATACAACAAGGAAAGTGATGCATTACACCTTAAAGCCGGGTAAGAATTTTTCTGTTTGAAATGTTGGCTCTAGACTACAGTACACCAAGGTATCAGTACCTAATGGTTTATAAAAACAAAACACAACAAAACCTGAGCTCCTCTCTCAAAGGATATTCAATGAAATCTGACTTTCTTCCCCACTAACGCACGGATGCCTGGAAGATCAAAGCCAGTGTGGTGTGTGTTGCTGGAACTAAATAAATAGTCAATTGTCCTTGGAAGAAAAGTGGTGGTGGGAGGGGAGGTTTCCTTAGGCAAGATTCTCACTCAGAGGTATTTACAGTTAGCAGACTAACTGTTGAATTGTTTCTTCAAAATGAATCCTTTTAAAATTTCTAAACCAGTACTAGAGAAAGGTGGTTAAGGGGTACTAGAACCTGCTATGTGGCTTATTTTGAAAAAGAAAAAAAAAACCCTCTTTGAAGCTGCTGTGCTGTTTAAGTTTAAAAGCCTTCCCTTTGAAATTTCCCAGTGCATTCCCCGTGGGCTGGGCCCATCAGAGCTGTAGCCATCACCGTGCCACTGGTCGTCATATCGGCGTTCGCAACGCTCTTCACCGTGATGTGCCGTAAGAAGCAGCAAGGTATGTGTGTGGTGTGTCTCTCGCCTGGGGACAGGACCAAAGTGCTTGGTCCCTCCAGGTGGGCATCTGGGAAGCTACATAGCTCCTTAGTCAGTTTCCTGACTACAGTACTTTCTAGAATTGAAATGCTTGACTTTTAACCTCAGGAGCCACTAAAAGGACAGGCATACCTCTGTTCCCAAACTTGAGGTAGTAAATTCAAGAGCATCAAGGAAGTCTAAAGGTGTGAGTAAGGATATAAGGTAGGGCTCGATCGCTTATAAAAGTCAAGTGTCAGGAGAGAACCTTCTGGGGAGTTGGAAATGTTCTGTATCTCAATCCAAGTGGCGATCACAAAGGTGTATACTTTAGATAAGAAGTTGAGCCCTGGGTGGTTTTGCTCAGTGGGTTGAACACCAACCTGTGAACCAAAGGGTCGCTGATTTGATTCCCAGCCAGAGCACATGCCTGGGTTGCAGGCCAGGTCCCCAGTAGGGGGCACGTGAGAGGCAACTACACACTGATGTTTCTCTCCCTCTCTTTTCCCCTCCCTTCCCCTCTCTCTAAAAATAAATAAATAAATTCTTTTAAAAACTTATTTAAAAATAAAAATGGAGATGTACTCTTAAGATTTGTGCTTTTTACTCTTGTAAGTTATACTTCACTTTTAAAAAGTGCCTTTTTTAAAAAGGTGTACTCTGCCAATGCTGATTGGACCGGTACACTTGGTTTTAAGAGTTGCTTTTGGGTGCCCTTTGTTGGTTGTGTGGTCCCTAAAGTGCTCTTGGTTTGTTCAAGGTCGATTTTAGGTGAAGAACCAATTTTGGCCATTAGTTGCTCCACTCAGTGAATCAGCTGCCCGTTCCCAGTGGTGACTCAAGCAGGGCTGGTGGAGTTGGGGAGTTGGGAGTACTCCAAGTGGTCATGCCACCTTTTGTTTCTTGAAGATAACATTAGGTCCCCAGTCTTAGGAAACAGGACAGAGTGTTGCTCATAGCTGTCAATCCTATCTTCTTTTCCAATTTAGAAAATATATATTCACATTTAGATGAAGAAAGTTCTGAGTCCTCCACCTACACTACAGCATGCCCCAGAGAGAGGCTCCAGCCCCGGCCGAAGGTCTTCCTCTGCTATTCCAGTAAAGATGGCCAGAATCACATGAATGTCGTCCAGTGTTTTGCCTACTTCCTCCAGGACTTCTGCGGCTGCGAGGTAAAGAATCTAAAATCTTTCCCTCTTATGGGTCACATGCTCTGTACCCTCTCTGGCCATCTTATCCCTGCCTCTAGGCCTCATTCGGTGGCACCTGCTCTCCAGCATTTCCAGGCTTCCAAATGGGGGTCAGACTTGCACTCTTCATTCAGTCTGCCCTACCCATCACCAAAAGTAAATGTTTTCTAATTCTCAGTCCTAACTCTGACACTGTCCTGCTCAGAAGCCTTGAGTGGCACTTCACTGGCAGGAAGTTATGGGGGTGGCGGTGCGGGGGTGGGGGGCAAGTTGCCCTGGGAGCATGTAGTGGGGGTGGGGAGAGGTGGTCGGTCATATACATATGTCATATACTTGACATATGTATATGAGCATTAAAGAGATAACGGCAAGTAAAGTAGGTTTGACAATTCTATGGGGGAGTTTTGCTAAGAAGGGAAAATAATACATCATGGTTTCATACCTGTTCTTTTGGGTTAAGCTATTCATATATAGATTATTTATAATGTTATAGTGTTAATGTTAGAGTGAAGTCTGAAGTTATGGAGGGCACATTGTTTCTTACAAATGCAAGAATAGTATTGGTAATTGTGCTGTTAGGTTATTTGTTCCTGCTGGTGGCTAGCTCTCAATCTTTCCATGTGGTGAGGCTGCCCTCTAGTGTCAAAAAATGTATTTACAAGGCTGGCTCGGTTTCCCAATGTAGGAAGGTAGAGAGGTTGGCAGATCAGCTCATGTGCTGAAAAACAATGGCAAACTTGAGCAGGTGCCACACACTGTCTTTAGACACAGACAACCTCATTTATGTGCATAATACTGTAGAAAATTTCGAAACTAGAAAAAGATGAGTAAAAGTGGCCTGAAACCTCAACCTCAAAAAAAAGGGGAACCATGGTTAATATTTGGTGTATGTCCTTCCAGGCTTTTTCTACATGGATGAACTCATGTGTACAGTTTGCAGTTTGGGTGGCTTGGACTTATTTTTTCTGTCTCTTTAATAACTTTTTACACAATTAGCAATTTTGCATAAACTGCAGTTTTAAATAGCCACATGATCCATGATGTTATTTAAAATTGTTGAACATTGGTAGTTCATTTTGGCCTCATTTCTGATGATTTTCCAAAGATAAATGCCTGAAATGGAATTGCTAAATCAAAGATAAGGACATTTTTTAAATGCTTGGTAGATAATCCCAGGTAGTTTCTAGAGTGTATGTTTGGAAGAATTAGGGCAAGTGGAAGACAATGCAGGATTATCTTTAGCAGGTAGATAGATGTTTGGGGTTTCTTCTCTTTGGTAACACCTTAGGGCACAAGAGGAAGACAAAGTCATTTCAGGTCCCCTTACCCCTTAACAGACTATGGCTGCTGTGTTTGGGCATAGCCACTGGGAATTCTGAACTACAGAAGGGAAGAGAAAGGTACAATTACAAAGAAATGACTTTAACAGAATCAGATGAAAATGGTCTGAGGAGATGAAACCCTCTGAGGGAGCCTGATTTTCTTCCCCTGCCTCCAAATGCCCTGCCAGACTCCCCTCAGGCTTTTAAAGACTTTATATAGACTGCTGCTAAGTCATGGTGGAAGATGTTGGTCAACCCCCAAGTGAGTTTACCAGAATGGCCACGTTCCTGCAGTTCACCGCCTTCTTCTCCAGCCACTGGCCAACAAGTAATCAGCATGGCTTTGAGAGTGGTCAGGGAGGTCCTCTTGTCACACTCTCGGGACATGAGCCATACAGCATTGTGAGTGACTCGCAACCAGACCTGATCCCCATTTCTCAACCCACTTTGGGCGCCTCATCCACATTCCTCCATCATTGCCTTCCAGCTTTCTCTCCAGGACCTGTCCTCTATGTGGGCAGCCTCACTCATCAGGTGGACCAACTCCAGTGCCTCCGTTTTCATGCTCTGCACCACACTCTAAGCTCCTTGAGGAGGTTCACACATATTATGTGACTTAGGCAGGTTGCTAGAAGCTTCATGCTTCTGTCTTTTTGCTTGCAGGAGTGTCAATGATCCCACATTATGCTAAATTCAGGACGTGATACAGAGGATCTGGTGTGTGACTTATCTGTGGAGTGTTACCTGTTCCTTGGGGCTGAGCAACCTTGGAGCGGCACATAGCAGTGCTAATAATGATTAAGGGAGAGATGGTGTGCCCTTCTTGTAATATTTCCTTTCTTATTTGAGGCTCCAGGCTATATGTGAGTGTGGGTCCTCCTCTCTTTCCAGGTGGCTCTGGACCTATGGGAAGACTTTAGCCTCTGCAGAGAAGGGCAGAGAGAGTGGGTCATCCAAAAGATCCATGAGTCCCAGTTTATCATCGTGGTCTGTTCCAAAGGCATGAAATACTTTGTGGACAAGAAGAACTACAAGCACAAAGGAGGTGGCCGAGGCTCCGGGAAAGGGGAGCTCTTCCTGGTGGCCGTGTCGGCCATTGCAGAAAAGCTCCGCCAGGCCAAACAGAGCTCATCGGCCGCGCTCAACAAGTTCATTGCTGTCTACTTTGATTATTCATGCGAGGGAGACGTTCCTGGCATCCTAGACCTGAGCACCAAGTACAAGCTCATGGACAACCTTCCCCAACTCTGTTCCCACCTGCACTCTCGAGACCACAGCCTCCCGGATCCGGGGCAGCATCCGGGACACGTCAGCAGGAGGAACTACTTCCGGAGTAAGTCCGGCCGGTCCCTGTACGTCGCCATTTGCAATATGCACCAGTTTATTGACGAGGAGCCGGACTGGTTTGAGAAGCAGTTCGTTCCCTTCCACCCTTCCCCACTGCGCTACCAGGAGCCAGTCCTGGAGAAGTTTGACTCAGGGTTGGCCCTAAATGATGTCCTGTGCAAACCAGGGCCTGAGAATGACTTCTGTCTCAAGGCCGAGGTGCCCATCCCCGGGTCGCCGGCTGACTTGCACTCGGAGGGTCAGCATCTGGGCCTGGATGAAGCAGAGGTTGGGCCCAGCGCCAGCGGCAGCTCGGTCCTGCAGCCCCTACTGCATGCCGTGAAAGCCGTCAGCACCTCTGGCATGCCTCGGGACTCGGGCATCTACGACTCCTCTGTGCCCTCCTCCGAGCTGTCACTGCCCCTGATGGAAGGGCTGTCAGCAGACCAAACAGAAACATCCTCGCTGACAGAGAGTGTGTCGTCGTCCTCAGGCCTGGGTAAGGCACTGGGGAGCCCAGAGTGCCGGTGGGTTGGTTCCAATGCAGGCCGCAGCATTTGTTCATAATTCTGAAATCTGCAAAAAGTGTTTTTCTAATTTGGGTTTGCTACATAATTTTGCTCTTCTGCAAACTTATCTGGCACTGAAATCTGATGGGAAGTAACACAACTGCCTTGATAGCCTCACTTTATCCCAGGTAATGGGAATGTTCACATATGTGAGCTGATGCTAAATTACTGTGAGCATTCCAATCCCATGTTATGTAATGTGCATTATATCACCTTACTAAACTCCCAAAACATCTGAAGAACAAGATGCGGTGGGCCCCAATGAGGTTCTGTGGACCCGGATCTTTGCTCGGATTTGCAGTGTTCACTCTTCCCTAAACCTCCCAATGTCCTTAAAGCCACCACACCTGCTGAACCTGAGGTTCAGGGACACAGTAGTCTCTCTATCACAGCTTCACAGCTTAGCACCAGCTCCAGGTAGAGCCCTGTCGGAGGACCCGCTTCCCCAGGGAGCCTCTGCAGAATGCCCATGTCTGGCTGTTCCTTACTGTGCCTGTGACTAGTTGCAGTCATGCATGCAAACCCTTGACCCTCAGCTAAGGAACTAGGACCTCTCAGCAGCATGCAAGTGCTCCATCTTGAGCTGATTAGGATGCTTGCCTCATTTGTGTAAAACCTGCAGTCCAAACCCAGATTCTACCATGTCTGGCCTGTGTGACCAGCCCAGTGAGGTGCAATGACATGTGGTTCTGCCCTCTCTTCTTTCCTTAGGTGAGGAGGACCCTCCTGCCCTTCCATCCAAGCTCCTCACCTCTGGGGTGTATAAAGCAGAACCTGGTTGCTACAGCTACACTGGTGAACTCTACACGGCTGCCCCTTTGTAATGAAACTGAAGAGTCTAAGCATTGCCACTTTAGCTGCCGCCTCTCTCTGGTTCCCCAGCTCATCTCTCTGGTTGGGTAGCCGACTTGGAGCTGAGGTCTCCTACAAGGATGTTTGGAGTGAAATTTATGCCAGTACTTGTTCTCCTTGCCCCTACTCTCTAACATATCTTGGCAAAGTCTCCGATTTTCTAAAACCATATGGAACTCCGAAAGGCACGTCCATAAGATCTGACAACAGCTTGCCATGTTAGGTCAGACCTTGGAATAGAGCCAGTACTGGGAGGTAGGGAGGAAATATGTAAAGAGGGACAGGAAAATATCTGCACTGATCGTTCAGACTTAATTTATCTCTGCAGACTTTGCCTCTTCACTGTTGGCTGCTTTGATTTGAAATGCTTTGTAGAAAAAGCACTTTTAATGCTGTTAAAACCATAGAAATCAAGTGTCAGTCTATCTAGAATCCATATCATTATAGATATTACTGTCCATTTTTGGCGTGGCACTTACAATGCCATGGATGTGAACAAAGGTGTAGAAGATAACCGAATATATAATCGCCTTTCATAAAATGAGTCTTTATGTATTAGTGGGTAACATGCTGGCTGAGAGGAGGCAGCTGCAGGGCCAGGATGACCATCTACACCACTTTTTCCCAGATGGTTGGTCAACATGCGATGGCACCAGGGCTCAGCACCCAGGACCTCCTCCTGGTCTGGGTAGGCATCATGTGAGGGCCAGATCTGGCTGCCAAGCTTCCTGGGCTACATTTACTGCACTGTATCTCAAATATTGGTATCTGAAATTTTATTTTTAAGAGACTGATACATGACTGGGCTGTAGTACTGGAAGTTACAGTTCATGTGTCTGTTGGCTTCTGGTCTAAAGCTGTGTCCAGAATATTTGGGGTCTGAATCCACTGAAATTCGCAGTGTCTGGAAGTGGTGGCCATTTGATCTGCTGAACTGGTTTTGACTAGTGACAAACCTCTTTTTAAGAAGGTGAAAAGGAGGGGACTGTCCCAAAGACAAATGTGCTCTTTGAATATTGTCTAAAGAGGACATGGAACCTGAAATCAGTAAATTCTTCGATCTTAAAGTATTACTCCCACAGCCCAGCCTGTGACTCATGTTTTACTTTGTGTTTATATTGTACTTATCCAATGAAAGGTTTGTCTCCGTCCTACCGAGAACAGCTATTCAGAGTTTAGGAAAGAATTTTCTATAGGAAGAAAATGTAAATGTTCTGTTTTTATGAATGGCTTTTCTACAGAATTTCTGTTTTCAAAGGGGAAACAGTTTCCTTCTCCTCCCCATGCCCTTCTGGGGATGTGAGCATCCTTTTCCACCCTTTTCATAGGAGTTGTTGGCTTTGGCACCCTCTTTTCTTAGCATGCACACCAGGGGCCATGGTTTTGACTCCAGCAATCTTAAAGGGGACACCAAGAAACACCCTGAGGAGGAATGGGAGGTAGGAAGAGGCACAATTTCTCTTTCCAAGCACATGCTTGGCAGGTGGGGGAAGGAAGGCTTACAACCCTCCTGGAAAGAAGAGGTTCGTGTGCATTTTTAATGCAAATGCCATATACCCTGCTCTGAGAAGGCAGCTGGCAGTTTCTTGGGAGAAGAACGTGATCGTCTGTTCTCTGGCATCAAGTTTCCTGCAGCTGCTCTGAGGGAGAAACAAGTGAGCAGCAGGACTGAGTGCCCCAGAAAACCAGACATCTTGTTGGAGAAGAGACATTCCGTGTTGTCACTGTGGAATATAGGACTAGCAAAGAGCTCCTGTCCACATGTGACTGTCTTGCCGTTCCACCGTTGGCGTGCATTCTGTGAAGGAGGTTCGTCAGTTCAGTCTTGGCCAGTATACGAAAATTCACTTTGAAACATTATGAGAGAGATTTCTTATTGAGGCTAAATGGTGCATGCCCCAAATGGTGTAAGTAAGAGCCACTTTTAGGATAGATGTTCAGCTTCACATGTGAAAGGAGGCATCTCTGAGAAAGCAGCCCCAGTGACAGCGTGGCGGACTGGGGTAGGGGAAGATCAGCTGGGCTTCATGGGCAGATTGCTAAATGGATTCACTTACCATGAAAATGAAAGGGAAAAAAGGTGCTAATCTAAAACTCAGCTAATGTTTTATTTTGGACTTAGGGTTTTGGTATTTACTTTGAAATGCTAACGTTTGTGATGTTCAACAAAATCAAACGGATGTACCAAGTAATGAAACCACAGTGTGAATGCCTAACTCAGAGTAAGTTGAGAAGT
The DNA here is from genome assembly GCF_014824575.4 of Sturnira hondurensis. NCBI lineage: Eukaryota > Metazoa > Chordata > Mammalia > Chiroptera > Phyllostomidae > Sturnira > Sturnira hondurensis. The sequence continues at coordinate 3,773,341 of NW_028075471.1, read as the reverse complement.
CCAACTTCCTGTTTTCTGCCTTACTAGTTTTTCTTTTTTTCACCCTCCCCCTCTCATGCTGGGAATGGAAATAATTGCCTTATAGGCAAAGAATCTGTTTAAGCAGAGCTCCATTTTTTGACTCATGCATTGTTCCAGATAGTGGAAATGATAAGCTGGAATTAAGATCAAGGTTCTGTAAGTCACAGGCTTTTAAACAATGGGGAAACAAGAAATAGAATATAGGGATGATCTTAATGGGTTCCTGATTTTGAGAGTCAAAGGCTTATATAGCTTAAGTTAGATGGGGTCTCTGGACAGGAGAACAAGTGTAAATCCAAGGTTCCAGGTAACCAAGAAGCCTGAAGGTAGTTGAAGGTAAGAGGCTTGTTGTTTATCTTACCAGTACCCTACAGAAAGGACTTAGCATTTGACATAGTCAGCTTTTCCAGGAGAGTGATCAGGGAGGTAAAAAGCCCAGGTCAAGGTGTGCTCTTTCAGAGGTCAACTACAAGCAACAGCGACCACCTGGATGGTCCCAGCACTGCCACACCATGGGCAGAAGATACTCCAGAGAGCCAAATCCTGGGCCTTTGAGCCACACTGATCTCTAGAAATAATCAGAAGCCATTCAGGTCCAAGCCCTGGTGGGAGACCCAGCCAAGTAATAGTTTAGGGTTGGTCAAAATGATAAGTTACTACGATAACTCTAGTAGTGCTTAGTTGTCTTTAACTTCATATGAAACTGTTTTGTTAGATTGTATCGTGACATTGTCATATCAGTGTGCATTAAAAAAATCAAAGTTGGTGAATTTTTATGCAGCCATTTTAATAGTGAAGATGGAAGAAAATATGCAACATTTTGGCATATTATGCTTTATTATTTCAAGAAAGGTAAAAATGCAACTGAAATGCAAAAAAAAGATTTTTGCGGTGTATGGATAAGGTGCTGTGACTGACCAAACATGTCAAGAGGTTTGAGAAATTTCTTGGTTGTCCTGACATTGTGGCCAGTTATTTGCTGTGGGGCTGTCTTATGTGTTGGAAGATGTTTAATGGCACCCCTGGCCTCTACCCACTAGAAGCCAATAGCTGGAGGAAGCTAGCTGACATTCTCAAAATATCCAAATCAATAAAGTTATTGGTGGAAGTAAAAAATGTATCTGTTATTTTATGGAAAAAATCATACAGACATTTTGGCCAACCCAATATTTTGAAACAAAAATGAGATGGGCCCATAAAGTCATGGGACAAGAGTTTTTGGTTGGTATATTGGCAGTAACTAGCAGTAACTAAAGATAGTCCCAGATCAGAAGTTCAAAAAATACCTTTAACAACGATGATATTATTGGAATCAATGTATTGTAATTTAAGTTCATGAATGTTTGTCAAAGTTTACTGTTACTACTTTATAGCCACATTTTTTTTTGTTGATGTTAAATAAAAAACAACCTCTAGTCTCAGGTTCCCTGACTTAAGTGTAAGTAAACAGAAAAGCTATCCCCCTAAAAAATGGGATTATTTGATTTTTTTCAGACCCCTGCACCAGGGTTGAGCATCTTTTCTTAAAAAAGGGGGGGGGGATTGGTTTTCTTGGAGAAGAAATAACATACCCTTCTCCCCAAAGAGAGAAAGCCCTGCTGTATGCAACTGCTTGAATGGATACTAATTTGACTCTCTTGGAGATAGGAATTACTCTTCATGTCTTTATTGGAGAGAAGTGGGCAATGCCAATGTGAAGGTTATTAGACTTTTACGTTGTTAGTGAGAACTGCTACCCTTATTTAACAGATGGTATGCCTTCTGTTGCAGGACACTTGTAAAGATAAATAAGGTTTAATTTTAAATGGCAGTGACATGTCCTCTTAGCTTATCCCCATATCCTCATAATGGGGATATTGTGAGGCATGGTGGAGACCCTGGCAAACTGAAATGCTCTCTCCTACCTTGTAGGAGGTATCTACTGATGCCAGTTGTTGCCACCCGTGGTTGCCTGATCTTCCCATAGATACTTCAAGAGAAGCTGAGAAGCTGCATTTTATATGAAAAAATCCGATTTGCATTTAGTGTAGTATTGACATTTGGGCCCAACAAAACACATGGGCGGACCTGATTTGGCTCACTAGCGGCCAGTTTGTTACCGACCTTTGCTTTACAAGATTTGAAATTAAAGGCTTGCGTGATAATTAGAGATGTCTGGTACCACCAGAAAATGCTCTTGCTAAACGCAGTCAGCAGCTGGATTGCTTCTTTCCCTCATTGCTTCCCCAAAGAAATTTCATATGACTGTGGATATATTTGAAATATTTTGATTACTGCTTTATATTTCATGGTGTCTTAAAAGAAAGGCAAGCTAGTTGTTAATGTTAAAATCAGATATATGTTCTTCCCATTTAAAAATAGGACATTTGGAACAATTTCCCTTAAACTCTATAACCTGAAGGACTTTATTTATCATTTTAGCTCGGGCCTTAATCAGTTTTTTAGGTGGTGTTCGATTCTGAGCTTAGACCAAGACTTTAGGAAGCATAGGCATGGTGGGGAGTAGGGCAAGGAATGAGTGTCCACTAGAACCAGGTATTTGCATTGTCTTCCCCTTTAAATGATCTGTGAATTGACTGTGGTTTGGAAGTGTGAAATCATATATGGAGAAAAGCTTTTCCAGTTAGGAGTCATCTTGGGGTATGGGGTCATGCTTGCTATATTACCTCCTTTCCAAACTCAGGGTGAAAATAAACAAAAGGGAGTCTGACTGTAAGCCAGTAGCTTTGATTTTGATTTCAGAGTTTTGGAGGTGGGAGAAAGTTAGGGTTATCTAGCGTGCTCCCTCCCCCTGACGACAGGGCTGCGCCTGAAGTATTTCAGACATATGGCTGTGGATGGGATTCTGGATTTTCAGCAAAGGAGATTCTGTAACCTATCCTGCTGATCAGATAGTTCTTTGTATGTCTTCCTTATAGAAATTCAAACCAGCCTTCTTTTGTTCAGCGTGCAGTGGAAAAAGAACAGCTGGTCACCTTTCCTGTATTTAAAAACCACAGTGAAGTCATTCTCCTGGTGTTTTTATTTCAGTGATAAATAATCCCACCTACTTATGCCATTCTTCATAGCTCTTATTTTCTAAGAGTTTAGTAATTTTCACAGCTATTCATTTTCTCAGCTTTGCGCTCAGTTTAGTTGCCCAAATAGAATCTGGTGCCTTACTCACATTGGTGCTTTATGTAGGCCAATCTCAGAATGAGGTTTACAGGGAATTCTTATGTGCCAGCTTCTCTTATTAATTAAAAATATAATATCACTTTAAAAAGTATCACCTTGATTCATTTTGAGGAGTGTTTGATTGCCACATTTTTTTCTTGGCAATAGTACTCCTTATATATGGGGTTTTCCTTGCCTCTTGTGGTCAAACGCTTGGTACTCATTCCTGATGTGTTTAATGTAATTCTTGAGCTGCTTCAAGATACTCTTCAAGATCAGCTCTTACCTTCTGGGTGGCAGCTATCCCTACCTCCCAATTTTGGATTCTGTTTTTACATATCTCTAACATCTCCTTTAATTCATGAGTCACAAAATTATTCAATGGTGCAGACTTCCGATTGACCACTGGTGAGCTAGACAATAGTTGCTAAGGGCTAATTTGTAAAGAGGTCAAGTGAAGACCTCTTGGGAATTTTGATCAGTTGTCTTCTCTCCTGGCCTTTGGTTCCTTTCCAAAATTCAGCTGTGACCAGGAGCTTTTTTACGTTCTAAAAGGCTGCAGCCATGGGTCTGAACTCACCCAGCCCTGTGAGTCTGGAAAAGTAAACACACAACCAGAAGTCTAAGAAAAGTAAATCTTTGTGACTGGTTTATGTCATATAAAACTTCAGTAGAGAAAATTTAGAGAAGCAATCTTTCGTTTCATATGTGATGTAGACATAGCTGACCGCTCCATTCATTACATACAAAAAACTTACCACTGGGTAATTCTAATGTGTAAACATCTGTTCTTTTTTTTTTTTAAAGGTTTTATTTGTCTTGAAAAAAGCATAGTGAGTGCGGACAAAGAAAAAACTTTTGTAAAAACCAAATGTGTTCACTTAGAGAGTAGGTAACTTCTATTTTCACTGTTAGTTTTTTTTCTTTTTCTTTCCTACTACAGAAGCTCCCTGTTAGTGCATTCCGGGGACGAAGCCTGTGGAGCGCGGTGGTTACTGCCATTGTCCTTGTTTCATCACTGAGTGTGTCCCTTGTGGTGGAATAGTGAGCACTGACAGACTGTAGCCGTGTGTTGTACTTTTACATTGGAAACAATGTCTCTTTTGATTTGTACATAATTCTGAATAGGTGACAGTAGATCACAGCTGACATTTGCAAAATGATGTTTTTGTACCTTTAGAATTTCTTCATCAAATAAAGTGTTTTGTTTTAAGAGTGTGGTGGTTTATTATTCTAGATTATCTTTACAATTTCCTGAATAGCTGTGATTCCTAGCACAGTTTTCTGAGGGTTCTCCCTCTGAGAAGGGTGGAAATTATCTAGGATGAGGAGGTAAGGGTGGTCAGTATGTCTTGCACTTTAAAGTAAGAGAAAAGGAACCCGTTGCCCTTGACCATTTACCTCACCCTCCAGTGGGCAAGTGCCTATTGCCTGTATAGTGTCTGGAGCAGGAACAGGAATGCTTAAATCAAGAAGAAAGTTTCCCTGGCTGAGTGGCTCAGTTGGAGCATCATCCCATACACCAATAGGTTGTAGATTTGATCCCTAGTCAGGGAACATACCTAGGTTGTGAATTTGATCCCCAGTCAGGGTACATATCGGAGTCAACTGATTAATGTCTGTCTACATCNCCATTTACCTCACCCTCCAGTGGGCAAGTGCCTATTGCCTGTATAGTGTCTGGAGCAGGAACAGGAATGCTTAAATCAAGAAGAAAGTTTCCCTGGCTGAGTGGCTCAGTTGGAGCATCATCCCATACACCAATAGGTTGTAGATTTGATCCCTAGTCAGGGAACATACCTAGGTTGTGAATTTGATCCCCAGTCAGGGTACATATCGGAGGCAACTGATTAATGTCTGTCTGTCTACATCTGTTTCTCTCTCTCTCTCTCTCTGTCCCCCACCCCCCACACAGTCTCTTTAAAATCAACAAACATATCCTTGGGTGAGGATTAAAAAAAAAAGGCATAAGAAACTTGACTTTCAGGACAAGTGGACTTTCTTTGCAGAACTTTGAAAAGAACCATGGGTATTTGGAAGCCACTAATGTATTTCCTGTCATTAACAGAAAAAGAAATAACTGTTCATTCTTCTAACACACATCTGCTCACCTCCTTTGGGCTCTGTGCTCTGAGTTAACTTCTTGGAGTCATTGACTTCAGGGTCAGTTCCTAGTTCTGCTACCATCACCGTGAACATGCGACTGCATTTCTGGGCCTTAGATTCTCACCCACAGAATGAACCCGTCAAAGGCCCTACAGGGTGATGTATATAAAGTACTTACTTGCATGTAGTACAGTTGCCTCTTTGAACTGTGTGGGCTCCCTTATCTGTGGATTTTTTCAATAAATATAGTCAGATAATATGCACACATGATCCATATCTCTGGGTTTTGCATCTGCTGATTCAACCAGCCACAGATGTGGAGGGCCGTTACCTGAAGGATATGGTAGAGGTTAGGTCTTTGGAGCATAAGATTTTATTTTATTTTTAGAGAGAGAGCAGAAGGGAGGGAGAAAGGGAGAGGAGAAACATGAATTAGCTTTACAAGAGGATGCCCAGCCTACTGAGCCACACCTGTCCAGGGAGCATAAGATTAAAAAAATTGGGTTTTCCTTGTTTACTTGTTCTTCCCCCGTCTTTCCCTCCCTCCCCACAGGATGAGTGGTAAAACAGCTCTGAGTGAAGCACTGTTGGTTCCTGAGAAGAAACTATATCAAGTTCTTGCAGCATATACCTTGGCATAGTCTCACTGTTACTCTTCAAGGTGGGTAATCTTACTGTCCCCATTTTATAGACAAGGAACCTGAGGCTCAGAGAGGCTGCTGCTGACTCCTGATCTCACAGCTGGTTAGGGGCAGGGCTAGGATGTGAGCTGTGGCAAACCCTGCCTAGGCTGATTGTGTGTGTCCTAGGAGGTAGAGGTAGACGCCTTAAAGTGTGTGTGGTCAAAGGCAGTAGAGAGCTTTCCTATAACAGAGTGGCGGCAGAAAGGAAGTTATAACAGACACCCTTCGAATGTTAGCATGACTAATTCCTGCTCTGAGTGCTTCTTGTGTCTTTTGTGACCACAACATGGTGTGGAAGATACTATTAGCATCCTCATTTTTGAGATTCTGAGGCTTGGAAATCAGGTAGCTTTGCAGAGGCACAAACTGGGAATTGGCAACACTGGGATTCAGATTCTGAAGCATCCTTATCCTAACCAATAGGCTACATTGTCCCTCAATATAGTTTATGAGGAAAAGAAAGAGCCTTGAGTAGCAAGTTATGTTGACTTGGTTCCCTTCTCAGTCTAAATACTGAGAGCAAATCCCATTCAGAAATTAAATAAATGGATCTAAAAGGGCTCGTCTGGGTGAATCTCATTAAGTAAATGCTGCAATAGTGAATTCCTTTTCTTACATTAAGATAAAAGTTGCCATTAGTACTTTCTATTAGTGGGGGAAAAATCCTCTTTGGACAGCATGAGAAGCCCTACTTTTTACCAAGGTGTTTGAAAGCAGTCTGTTTTTATAGTGGCTTAGGTGTCTTAGGTAGCCAGCATCTGTGGCATTCAAGCTTTCTCAACTTAGATCCCAGTCTGTCCCTTTCTCTATGCCAGTAGGCAAGTGACTTGACCTGGTTAGTTTGTTTTTTAGAAATTCAAACTTTAGAGGTAGCAAAGTCCAGCTTCCTCATGCAGGCTTTAATCAGAAAATAATCTCATTTTGCTTTAGTTGAGTAAGAGACTACAGGCAGGAAGCTAAGCAGATGGGAGAGGGAGGAGATGCAAAATGTATCTGCTATTCTGGGTATAGTGGGTCCTCACCCCCACCTCCAGTATCTCTGTGCTCACTGTCCACAGGGACAAAAACAAGTGGTCCAAGAACAGGATAGGTAGGGGATCCAATAAGGGAAGGATGGACACAAACATGGAGCAAGGCCTTTTTCAATGAGACAAAATTTGAGTGGATTCTTTGGGATTAAGGGAAAGCAGTGCAAGATCAGTTGGCCTTTGCTCCCTGGGCTCTTTCTGGAGGGGACACTGTACCATCTATCACATCTGTAGATGATACAACCTTTTTACAGCATTCATTTGAGATTTTACTGGGAACACAGTGATTAAGGTGCACACATGATCCCTACCATCCTAACGCCACCTTTTTCTACATACCGGACTGTGAGTGAATCATCTAGTTGTTCTGAGCCTCCATTTTTTCATCTTCAGTGTAGGCCTAATACCACAGCATAGCAGTGTTATGAAGATTGAGTGTAATGGGGTCTATAAAGCACCCAAAGCCATGCTTGGCAAGTGCTAGGCACTTAGTAAATAGTAACTATTAATTATTCTTTGCAAGAGCAGGTCTTGGGCTTTGGGGGGCCATATGGAAATGGGTGGGAGAGAGTTTCCTGCTCACAGGGTCTTTAGCCCAGGGACCATGCCTGGCTGATGCGATGGTGGTCCAAGAAGGAAGGGGTGGGCATTGAGGAAGGGGAGGTGCTCCTAGCAAAATTAAGACAGTAACTCTGATACTATTAATAGTTCACTGTGCATAGACTGACAGTTGATCACGAACTCCTGAGATTTTCTGATGTTCTATTCACCAGGCTCCTCTTTTTCTGGTTTCCTTCTAGCTCAAATAGAGACGCATTTATCTGGGCTTGTTGCTTCAAGGCCCCTGCACTAGACAGATGACCATGCTCCACTCTGGATGTGAACAAAAGCATTTCTGTAATCAACTATCAGTATGAGGTCATGGGAATTTTCTGATTTTTAGAAGTAGAAAGGGGGCAGAGATCCAATAATAGTCCTTCAGGGTGAGATGCCTCTGCCTGGTCTTTTCCACTCTCGCAGGTCATAAACTTTCCAGGGAGTAGGCAGGTGTCAGCCTCCAGACAAGATGTAGATGTTTTCCACTGGGCTGGGCCAGGCCCAGGCCACAGAGAACTTGCAGCAAGGAAAGGCTGGAGCATGCCTGGTTGTCAGAATGCAAACCAGTCAGATCCTGTCTTTGGTTTGTGTACCTGAAGTTAGATGTGCTTAAAAGGTGTGTATGATTGTGCATTCTTGTTGATGAGATTATTTTACCATATTAGCATTATGATTAAAGAGGGGCTTTGACCTCAGGCATTCTTTTTTTTTTAAAGATTTTATTTATCTTTAGAGGGGAAGGGAAGGAGAGAAGGAGAGTAGTCTCAATGTATGGTTGCCTCTCATGGGTCCCCTGCTGGGAACTGGCCTGCAACCCAGGCATGTGCCCTGACTGGGAATCAAACCATGATCATGTGGTTCGCAGGCCCGCACTCAATCCACTGAGCTACGCCAGCCAGGTGGTCTTGGGCATTCTTAACTCAGATCCCAGTCTGCACCTTTCTTTATGCCAGTAGGCAGGTGACTTGACCTGATTAGGGACTAGTTTTCCTGTCTGGAAAATGAGTCAATTCTAACAGGGCTGTCATGAGGCTTGAATGTGAAGCCAAGTGCAGTGCTGGGTACAGAGCCTAGGCCCCTGCAGATGGTTAGCCCCCTGCAGATGGGGGTGTGGTCACCTGGGATAGGTTAAGGGTTGTGCAGTCTTAAAGGGGGATCCCCCAAATGTCTCCTTTACCCCTGGCCTGGATAGCTGATGGGCTAGTTAACAGAACTGGATTTCCTGTTTCCTGAAAGTCTCAGTTTTGCAAGGCACCTGACAATGGCCTTCTCGGGAGATGGCTACTTGATTAAATGCCACTCCCTGTTCGAAAGCACCAGTGACTCGGGAGGTGAGCTCCTAGCTCTTTGTAGACCTTTTCTCTCCATGTTCCTTCCTTCCTTTATGGCCATATCAGACTTTTCTGAGATTCTTGACTCATTCATTCCTCCCCTGAGGCCTTTGCATGTGTTGTTTCTTCTGCCTGAAAAACCTGCTGTCTGTCTCCATTTGTCCTTTGCAGTCAAACATTCCCTGACCACTGTCCGACCTGGTCTGGGTCCTTCCATGTGCCTCAGGAGCTCTTAGCTCAGCTTGTGTGATTATGTAAATGTTTCACCTTCAGGGCAGGACCCAGGTTGGACTGAGTCAGGCATTTCCTACTCCAAAGCCTCTGTTTGCCTTTCCACTCCACTCAGCCTTCCTTCTCAGATGTTCCTCTAACCCAAATTATGTGAGCAGAAAGGACTTGCTTTCAAAGAAGACCTTATTAAGTATGTGCAGAGTATTGCTTAGGCCTGAACAATAAGACCGACACCTTAATCCTTACACAGGCGTCACTCTCCCCTGGGTGAAGACTGGACCAGGTTAGTGTGGCTTCATCAATATGATGTTCCACACCTTTCCCAAGCCAAAGGGGGGGGGGGGCAGAGGCAAAGCATCTGTCCATCTCTATGGTGCTACAGGCAAAAAAGTTGAATGTCCCTTCCCGTCATTCAACTTCTAGGGTTTTCTCTTTAGGATATAACCAGAAATATGAGTCAAAGTTTATTGTGCAAAGGTTTTCATCACTAAGCATTATCTCTGATACTGAGAAATGAGGAATAAACCAAGTACCAGTCAGAATTGATCTTAAGAAGAGGGTGCATTCAAACAGTAGAATAGCAATTTTCAACTGGTGTGCTGTAAGAATTTTTACAACATAGTTCCTGACAATTTATTCAGGGGTGCTGATCTCTTTTCCCTTAGATTGTCACATAAAAATGGCCATTGACAACAGCCAACACAACAATAGCCATCCAGTGTGAATGAATCAAAATTATACCTATTTTTTAGTGTGCCACAGAATTTTAGTAGTTTATGTGTGCCATGAGATGAGAAAGTTTGAAAATAGCTGCAGTACACCAGCAAGAGGCCTTTAACAGTCACGTTATAGAGGAATATTTCATTACAAAGGAAAAGAATCATAGTACAGTAAATAAAAAATGATACAGATGAACAGTGGTTATCTCTGCATGGTATGATTGTGGTGGGTTCTAATCTTACTCTCAGGATATCTCAGTGTTTTCTACATTGTTTTACATTAAGTGGTATTTCAGTTTTTTTTCACCTGGGATATGTTTATTGATTAGAGAGAGAGAGACATCAGTCAGTTGCCTCTCATACGTGCCCTGACTGGGGATTGAAACTGCAACTTCAAGGAATATAGGATGATGCTCCAGATAGCTGAGCACCCAGCCAGGACTCATCAATGGGTTTTAAACATCTGGTTGCACATAATAGCAAGTGTTATGGACCCCAGTGAGCCCTGGGAAGCTGGGGTGGGTGGTCTCAGAGTCTGACCCTTGCCCTTGGTCATGCCTGTCATGCAGTTGCGTTCTCTGGTTGTGCTATCTGATGCCTTACCTCTGGGCCCTCACCATACTTTCCACCTGCCATCAGTCAGAGCGCATTATCTGTTCTTCCCACAGGCCATGTGGGAGCCTTCTACAGACACTCACTCTGGCTTTCCCAATTGATGATTTAGTGAGGTGACTACCCTGGTTCCCTCCCCCTCCCCAGCTATCCTTTCAAGAGTTTGGGGTGAATTTTAGAGTAGACCTTTATGAACAGATCATCAGTATCTTCTGGCCTATCTCTGTGGATAGTAACCCACATTTCCTGCTTATCCCCTCCCTACCCCCTACCAAAGGACTCCCTTTGGGTGTATCATCTCTTCCCTGAACAGAATCCCAACCTCAGTCCAGGGTCCAAGTCCTTCCCCTTTCCTTCCCGCCCCAGGGCCAAGCATGGCATGGGTGGGAGGGGATGTGCACTGCATATAAATGCTTGTGAAATTAAGGTGATTTATTTTAATCTACATATTGTACTTGCAAATCTATACTTCTATATTTCTGGAAGCCCTGAATTATAGGGGAAGTTAAGGAGTTTGCCCTTAGTAATAACAGAAATCCATCTTGCCTTTGCTGTATACAGGGGACTTTCAGTCACTGTATCTGTTCCTCACTCAGCTGCCTGAACCTTTTAAAGGTCAAGGTCTGGTGTCTTACCTTGGCCCCTCTAGCTCGTTTCCTCCTCTACCTGCCCCTCTTCAGAAATGTGCCCTGTGCTCTCTCACCTCTGGGCTTCCACACCTCCTGTTCTCTCACCTTTTCCCTGCCTGGTTCTCTGGCTGTCAGGGCTCAGCTGAGACCCACTTCCCACAGGCAGCCTCCCTAAGCCTGAATCTGGGCGGGCACTTCCCAAAGTCTCTTGCCGAATCTGGCTCCCTAACTGCCCAGGCTGGGAGAGGTCTGATTGTTTCATCAACTGAGGCTCACATGCTCAGGGAGTGTTTTTGTCTTGGTGACAGTTCGGTGGCAGGTAGAGATGCTCAAATCATTGTTAAATGGAATCCATGAAAATAAAACTCTTATCTTTGACCAGGCTGTTGGTGTGTAGGTCTGAGGTGCCTGCTGAGATCTGGGCTATTATGGCGTAATCAATGTGGCTGTCTGTAGTAGGGATATTCCACAGTGTAGAGCAGGGAGAATTCCAAAAGGTGTTCTGGGGGACCGATTGAGGACTGGGCCTCTGGACACAAGTTTTACCCTTGGAAATGGAGTGCTGGGGAGGGTGTGTGTTACTTGAACAGGAAATGGGTGGTTCAAGAGGCACTGAGTTTGGGGTCAAGGAGCCCCCTTGGAGCTGTAGTGGAATGAAGTTGCAGCTGTTGGAAGGAAAGTTGGTTTCCTCAAGATGCTCAGTTTTGGGCCCAAAAGGCAGGCTGTGGGTCAGGAAGAGACCACCCAACACTTGGAGGCTGAGTGGTAGAAGGAGAGACAGGGGTTACTGCAATGAAGAAAGTCTCAGCTATGCCAGAGCAAGTTCTTACACCTCGTGCTGGTCATGGGGCCTGAACTGGGAGAGATACATTCCAGCTGCTCTCAGGACAGGTGCCTCCCAGGGAGCTCTCTGCAGCTCGCCCCCTGGAGGGAGTAAGGAAGTCCACCTAGGGCCCTACTGACTGGAAAAGGATTCGCCTGGTAAGAAGAGCCTTGGCTCTTGAGTGGGTGCTAGCTTTGCTTCAGTTTCTTCATCTGAGAAGTGGGCCCACAAAACCTCTACATCGACAGGGCTGTTAAAAATGTTCAAGTAGAGGAAGCACCAAATCAAGTAAAGTACACACCTGGCACATGAAAACAACTAATGAATTTTGGATTTTTATCATCACGGAGCCTGTGGTATACGGCATTCTTTTTTCCTGAGTTTATGAAGTCCTGTGGACAGTAGACGTTTATCTGTTGAGGGAATGAATGAATGACTGCAAAAAAAGTTTTATTTAGAGTCCCATGTTTATTTCCCCACGGCTGACCCAGGCTACTGCTAGCTGCAGTGTCTTTCAGGCTCAGCGTCTGTTGGCTGGTAAACCGGCGATGACTGAGAGAGTGCTGCGCGCGGGGATTCCCGCAGCTGGTGGCTTGGCCGCAGTCTCACCCCACAAACGAGGAAAATGTGATTGGGCAAGATACGCTGAAGGTCAGCCTAGTGGCTGGGCTGGGGCTCCACGAATAGGCCTCCCAGCCCCCCACCGCTGGGGTGGTCGTCACTACAGTCCCCTCCTCAGATACCTGTCCCGACAGCTGACCCCGGGGTTTGCGCAGCACCTTCTAGCCCTGGAGACTGGGACCCAGGGGAGGGCTATGCACCCCTTCCCCGAACCCCTTCCCTATTGGATAAATTCTCTCCTCTGGAGTCTGGATCAGGTGGCAGGGGGTGCCCCGGGGGCCAGGTCACCTCTCTTCCTCCCTTCCTAGCCTTCCCAGGGAGTCAGCAGAACGCGGGGAGGCGGGAGTGTCCAGCGGTGGCCAGTGGGACAGCGCTGGGGTTCAGAGCACCCGGTTCCGCCCCAGGGGGTCCCGGGCCCGCCTCCTGCCCACGTGGCCGGCAGGGCCTCCCAGCCCCCGACCCCGCCCCGCTCCAGGGTGCCTTCCCCCAGCCGCTGCCAGCCGCGCTGCGGCTGTGGGGCGCTCTCCAGCCGGGCAGGGCCGATCCTGCCCTTGGCACTGAGGTGAGTGCCGGTAGCCGGCCAGGAACCCCGCCCCTCGGGGACACTGTCTCGTGCTGGCTCCTCCTCTGCTTTAACCCACTGTCCCGGCCCTGGATCCCCACCTCCACCTCTGTCGCTCAGCTCACGCAGGGTCTCGGTGTTCAGGGTTTGAAGCAGGTTCTACTGGCTCCCTGGGCTGGGGGACCTGGAGCGCCCGGAGGCGCCCTGGGGGTGGCACAGGTGGGTGGGCCCGGGAGCCGCCAACCGCGCCAACCGCGCCAACCCCAACCCGAGGGCGCCGCTCCCTCTGGAGACCCTGAGGTCGGTCCTCGGGAAGTTCTGGGACAAAAGTTCCCGGAGCCACTTCCGGGGAGGGAGGCGTCACCTGTCTTGGGACGAAGCCCCTTTTCCCGCATCTGCCCCGGCCCTGGTAGGGCGCCCGCAGGTCAGAGTGGTGCAGGGCGCTGCAGGTTCTGGCTCGCACGGCCGCTAGCCACTTCGCCGCCGAGGACTCGGCTTTGGGCGCGTAAGGTGGTCCCTGTGTTTCCGGGCCCACCCTTGTGCCTGGGCTGCATCTTTTAAACTGCGGGGCCAGAGGATCCTGAGCCTGAGGCGAGGAGACGGACATCAAGGGGTTAAGATGAACCTCCGTGCCTCGTAGCCAGAGACCGGTGAGCATTTTCTGAGTGTGGACGTTGTCTGAGCTGGGTGGGTGGAAATGGGTTCCCTTGGGCTTTGATACGAGGAAGAGCTGCCCTTGCGTTATCAGCGGCCTCATCAGGGGCTCGGACGTTGCCGAAACAGAGCGGCCTGTTCCTAGAGTACTTCTGCTTCACTTACTGGCCCGAACCGATGCCCCGGTAGACACTCATCTTAAAGCTTTTTTATACACTACCCAGGTATAACCGCTTTGTTCCCTGGGGTGTGGAAGAGAAGCGCTTTGCTATGTCTGGTTTATGTGTGTAGGCCTGGACAAGTTACTTCACCTATCTATGCTTCAGTTCTCTCATCTGTAAAATGGGGATGATAATAATACAAACCTTAAAGGGTTGTGTGAGATTAAAGCTCTTAATATTGTGCTTCGTACTAGGCAAGTTCTACACGTGCTAGCTGCTCTGGTTATTATGCCCTGTCTAACAGGGCATTCTCATCCCCAGCTCCCCAGTGAGGTGGGTGACCAGGCTTTTGCTTCTTCTCCTACTGAGGACCTGCACTATTTAGACAGAAGCCACGGTGTCCCCTTTAGCCCGGAAACACTGGGGCTTTGCAGTAGCACTTCATATGGTTAACTGGCCTTGTGCAAAATGTATCTCAGTGTGAGATTACAGATGACCTTTATCAAGGACACTCTTGGGAAATGGGGTCTCATGCCTCCTCTGAAGCTCTGGGGTGTAACTGGATGTTTGCCTCTCTGTGGTGGAGTGGATAAGGTTTCACTTGAAATCCTTCAGGCCCCCTGACAGTCTAATCTCTGCGAGGGTGGAAGTCTATTTTTTTAGGTGCCCACAGGCCTGATCTAGTCCCCTCCTCTGCAGTCATTTACCTCCAGCAGATTGTCCCCTTCATCAGCCTCCCTGGGCTGCACGAATTTAGTTTCTTCTGGCAGTGGTGACCACAGACAGCAGTTCTGAACCTGGGGCTCCAGAAAGCTCCTGAAATGTACATGAGATGCTTGGAGCCTGGGTGTATGTTTTTCTAGATGGGGTACCTTTTTTTGGGTCATGTTCTGCAAAAGGCCTGTACCTCACAAAAGTGTAGCTGTTGGTTGGGAGATGTGGGTTTCTTACCCCTTGGATAGGATAGGTGCACATTTTTAGGGAGTCAAGATGTCAGTATTATCTCTGTCTCCCAGACAATGGAAGGCACATTCATTTCTTTACGCCCTCACTCAGGGCATACCTTCCAGTGGAAAAATTCAGATCTACCTTGACTTGAGAAAATCTGATAAAGAAGTCAGTTGGGGAAAGGAGAAAGCAGGCCGTGTGAGGAGGCAATGTTGGCTTATGGTGGGGCTTTCAGGATGAGATGCAGTTCATGAAAATTTGAGATCAAGCTGTCAGGAGACTTCTCAGGGCCTTAGCCTGTGCTCCTTCCTCATCGGAGCACAGCCTTCCACTACTTTTCATGTCTGACACTTTCTTACTCTGTCCAAAGCAGCCACTTCCCCATTAGTTTCTGTCACATTCTCCCATTGCATTTTTTTCATGGAGATTACCTGAAATGGTCTTACTCATACATCTGTTTATGGGTTTATTGTCTTCTTCCACCCAGGAGAATGTAGAATCCAAGAGGGCAGAACAGTTGCCCAGTTTACTGCTGAACTCTGGTTCCTGACACACAGTAGGTGCTCAATAAATGTCCTTTGAATGACAGAATGAATGAGCATCACTGAGTGGAATGAGTGAGGCTGGGGAGCTTTTAAGAGCAGTAAAACATAAAGGAACTGGCCATTAGTCAGAAGCTCTGGGTTAAAAGTGACCTTTACCATTCAGTTCAACCTGTACTTTAAACCACCTTTGTAACTTCTCTTCCCAGTTATTGCTAGCTGGAGCTTGAATTATCCAGTGACAGGGAACTCATTGCTTACTGAGACAGCCCATTCCATTAGGGCAAAGATGTGGGGTGCAGAGAACCAGATAGAGTCTGTGTACTTATTCCGGTAAGGACAAGATGTGGCCTCAAAGCTTCTGCACACCACGGCTCCAGTCCTGGGTTGGTCTGCATCCTGATCACCCTTCATCCATCACTGCCCATCCCAGTGAGCTGCCTCTACTTCTGTGCTATCACTCAGGTTCTTGAGCCCTCAGTATGCTACTGAGTTTATACCATCAGAGGGTGCCTGAGGCAGAGGCATCAAGAGAAAACTGCTGTAGTTTAGGGACCTTCAAGGCCAAGTTCAGTATTGTTCAGGACCCTGTGCATTGGCAGTGGAGGTGAGTGGAAGTGGGGGAACAGAGGGTGGACTCTGTTTCTTTCAATCTTGTTCTGGGTTTTCTGAATCATTCCTTATCTATTGATTGTAGCCCTAGCTATATTTCAAAAAATTAATCCTTGGACCCATTATCTTAATGGTTTGTACAAGAAATTGTCTGATTCATACCATCTTGCATGTACAGATTGAAACTCAAGTGAAAGTGAAATGTTTTATGTGATTCTGGTTATCATGTCGGTTTGACTTTCTGCACGGAAGATCACCAGTGTGGAGTGGGGTCTGCTGTGGAGTGGTTTGGAAGTAAGCTTTTCTTTCTTCTAACTGGAGTGAAAATTATTCATTTAGCTATGAAAATGGGTACTTTTTTTAATCTTAAAAAAAACAAGACTGAGGAGTACCGTTGTTAATCGAAGTCATATCTATGTGTGTGCTTTAGCCACTTAGCTCAGCTTATTCACTTCATTTATTCAGGACTCATTTATGGACAGAGGGCCCTGGCACTGGGCCATGCAACCATCGAGAGAAGCAACTGTGTTCCTTCCCTGTGGAGCTTACACCCCAGTGGCAGAGGTGGACACTGGACAACTAGATCTGTAACATGATGCCAGGGGGTGTGATCAGCGTGATGAAGAGGATGAAGCTGAGTAAGGGGATCCAGAGTGACTGGGGTGGAGGCAAAGTTGGTTTGGTCAGGGAGGGTCTTTCTGAGGAAGCAACATCTGAGTAGAAATCTGAGGGGGCAGTGACGGGGATATCTGGGGGAAGGCCATCCCATGCACATGGGACCCAGTGTGGTGCATGCATCTCTGGTGTGGCCAGTCAGTTCTTGATCTCTGGATGTGGTCTGTCTCACTGGGGAAGGGAGAGGGAAGTGGGGGCAGAACCCCTCCCCTGTCTTTTCCCCAAACCTTGGCAGGTGGCTGGAGTAAGATCTCAGCATTGTGTGGTCTCTGGTTGACCAGAAGGCTTGTGCTTTTTTTCCGGAAATGAGACCTGAAGTGATGAGGTTTCCTAAAACTGTTTCTTGGGCCATGAGCATAAGCTGGGGGGGCACTGCTGGAATTATAATTCTATACAGGGTCACATAGTAAGACTTGCCTCACCCCATATACCCTGGGACACAGACTTTTGTGTCATTTGGTTACTTCCAGTTTATCACCTAGAAGGAACCACCTGGAGTTACTTAGCAAGGCTTTGATAAAAAAAATGAAGAGGTCAAAATGTGTGGGATTATGGACCAGGAGATGCATACTTCCCATTCTCTCCATTGATTGGTTGATTAATTGATCAATTGATGTTATTTAACACAGCATAAGATTCCTGAGGCTTAAGACATGAGATCTTGGTTGTATAAGCTTTAAGCAGTAACCTAACCTTCTGAGTCTTGGTTTCTTCATCTGTAGTATTGGGGAGAAGGTGTGGCATGAAGGCTACTTGGAAAAGGTGACCTCTAAGAAGCTACAAAGGGTGGGATGGAAGGAAGACAGAACAGTAGATGCAAGGTTCAGATAGAAGTAGGCTGTGTGTGTGTGTGTGTGAGTTGGAGTATAGTGTGCAGAGGGAATTGATGCAGCTGCCAGTTGATCTGAATGGTCGTGCCTTGTGCTATGGACTCCTCTGTACTGACATCCTCAGATATTCCCTACAACCCTCCTATGGCACAATTCCTCTTAGTATCCTCATCTTCTAGGCCAGGAAGTCAGGATGTGGAGTGAGGAATAACTGCCAGCTGGGCTCCCAGGCTGTGCTCAGTTGTATCAGGAGAGCTGCAGGATCTTTCCAGAGGATTTATTCAGTGATGTCCAGGGAGGTGGGTGTTTTTTATGTATCTCTGACAGGCCTTGCTTTGATGTACATCCCCCTGGAGCCAACTCTGGGAGGACAGGGGCTGCTCCCAGCCAACTGCTCGGTCCCTGGCACAGTGAGGGTTGGTCGGTGTGTTAGGTGGGTGCTTCAGGCTCACTGGTGGCCACTAAACAGCAGGGCTGGAGGAAGTCATTGCCTTCCTCTCCCACATGTCTCCTGGTTTTTTCGGGGAGGACACACAAGCCAGGGCAGAGCTGGACATGGAGCCCAAGTGAGAGCCAGAATGCTCCAGAAAGAGAGGCTGGGGATGTTGGCAAGTTGGAAAAGAACACAGGAGGCATTTTGGTGTCTTGCCTGGCTTGGCTAGCTAAAGACCAGGATAGTTATTCAACATTCCAATTCGGTTCCCTTCCCCAAAACTCCACCTCCACTTGCAGCCAGAATATGATGCTTTATGGGTCTGGATTTTTTGTTGGTGCTCATAGAGTCCCAAGCCCTGAATTCATTTCCAATTCTGAGCTCAGTAATATTTTCCTGGAAGCCAGAGCAGTGCTCTAGCTGCCTTGGAAGCAAATTGAAATGTCTGGACGTTGTAGAGACTGGAACACAGTTAGGGTCCTGTGTTTCAGTCTCAGCTCCACGATTACTAATGAAGTGACCTTGGACGAGATGCCAAACCTCTCCAAGCCTCAGTTTCCTCATCTGTAAATGGAGACAGTACTTAGCTATTACTTCATAGGTTTGCTGTGAGGACTATATGAGAAATTATTTGTACCGTGTTTATTCCTAGTCAGCATGCAGGGAGGGGTGGCTGTGGCATCATCTGGTGACTTTGCTGACCCAGGTCGCTCCATCACTGCTTTGTGCTCCTAATAGGAAAGGTGTGCTTGCACAGCGGAGGTTCATCATTCAGATTTGGAGACTTTACCAAGGACAGACAATATCCCTCTCAGAGACAATCTTATTAGGAGCCAAATTTGGATAATTGAATTGGGGGTCAGCTTATTAGGAGACAGAGACCAGTTGTGAAATGTCACCAAGACTTCCTGCCCAAGCAAAGTGTTCCCCCATCCTCTTGCATGGTGCTCTCATACCAGTCTTCTGGCTCCCAACCTACAGTGGTCCCTAAATATACCCATGGTCCTTAGTCCCTGAAAGGTATACAATACACTTGCAACCTGGCTGCTTCAATCACTATTCTGATAATTTATCTTCATTCACCACACCCATCCCCAATTCACCCATTGGACCCTGTAACAGAGCTGAGCCTGACGGTCCCCCAGATGCCCCAGGGGCTTCCTTGGTCACGTCTTTGCTCCTGCTCATCCCACTACTTGAAATCCTCTTCTGCTTTTGTTCACTTTGAGACTTCCCTCACTGCCCCACTCCAATGATCTCTTCCTCCTGTACTTCCATTTTAGCTAAAAAATGCTTTTTTTTCCTCACAAGAAACCCTAATTATATTCTTAGTATACACGAGTACAAAAGTCAGAAGTTGTAGAGGAAATAATGAAATTCCACCTTTCCCATTTCAGGCATGCTTTCAGAGAGAACATTTATGATCAGGCGGCTGCATGTCTTTCTTATGTTTTTACATTTAGGTGTGTGTACCTGTGACTATCTTTAAAAACTGCCACAGTGGGCTCATTTTATAGGTCTTGCTCTCCAGCTAATTTTTTCCCATTTAGTCATACGTCCAAGAGCACTTTCTCTGTCCCTAATCATTCCTCCTCTTTTTCCTGTCCTGGCTATCTACCCGGCTGAGAAGAGTCTACAAGTTTGTGTGAAAATACACATTCAGTTCTCTTGGATGTATAGTAACAGTGGTATTGCAGACCATATGGTAACAATGTTTAACATTTTGAGGAAATGCCTAACATTTTCCAAAGTGACTGCACCATTTTGCAATCTCGCCAGCAATGTTATGAGGATTCCTGTTACTCTGTATCCTCACCAACACTTGGTATTGTCCCTCTTTTTGATCATAGCCATCCTGGAGCATGTGAAGTGGTACTGTTGTGTTTTTATTTGTTGTATTTTCACCTGAAGATACGTTTGTTGATTTTAGAGATAGGAGAGAGACAGCAGGGGAGAGAGGGAGAGACAGAGACAGAGACAATGTGAGAGAGAAACATCGGTTGGTTGCCTTTCATACGCATTGTGACTGGGGATTGAACCTGCAACCCAGGCATGTGCCCTGACTGGGAATCAAATCCACAGTATTTTTGGCATATGGAACAATGCTCCAACCAACTGAGCCACCCAGCCAGGGCTTATTGTGGTTTTTTTTCCTGATGGCCAGTGGTGTTGAATATCTTTTTTTTTTCACTTTTACTTTTTGAGCGGTTTTGGAGTTTATAATAAAACTGAGAGAGAGATACAGAGATTTTCTCTGGACCCTCTGCTCCTGCACATGCATAGCCTTCACCATTATCAACATCATTTACTGGAATGGTACTTTTGTTACCAAGGATGAACATAAATTAACACACAATTATCCAAAGTCAATAGTTTACCTAAGGGTTCACTTTCAGTTGGTTTGAACAAATGTGCAATAATATACGTCTATCATTATAATATCATAGAGTATTTTCACTGCCCTAAAAATTCTCTGTGCTCTATGTATTCATCCCCTACCTGCTCCCCACCATGACCAGTGATCTTTTTCTCTCCATAGTTTTGCCTTTTTAAGAGTATCATATACTTGGAATCATACAGTATGTAGTCTTCTCAGATTGGCTTCTTAAAATTAGCAATATGCATTTGGGGTTCCTTTGTGTCTTTTCATGACTAGATAGCACATCATTTTTAGAGCTGAATCATATTTTACTGTCTATGTGCACCACAGTTTATTTCTCCATTCGCTTACTAACGGACGTCTTGGCTGCTTTGAAGTTTTGGCATTTATTAATAAAGCTGCTATAAATATCTATGTGTAGTGTGTGTGTGTGTGTGTGTGTGTGTGTGTGTGTACATATGTTTTCACCTTCTTTGGGTAAATACCAAGGAGGCTGATTCCTGGATCCTACTGTTTCAGAGTGTGTTTAGTAAGAAACCACCCCACTGCCTTCTAAAGTGGCCGTTCCGTTTCGCATTCCCACCAGCAGTCAATGAGAGTTCCTGTTGTTCCACATCCTCTCCAGCATTTGTGTTGTCAGTGTTTGGATGGTGACCGTTCTTGTAAATGTGTAGTGCTATCTCATTGTTGTTTTTAATTTGCGTTTCCCTGATGACATGGGTGGAACATCTTTTCACATGCTTATTTGCCATTTGTTTATCTTCTTTGGTAAGGTGTCTGTTAAAGTATTTGGCCTTATTTTTTTAAACTCTTATTGAGTTTGAAGAGTTTTCTGTATATTTTAGATAACTGTCCTTTATCACATGTGTCTTTTGCAAATGTTTTCTCCCAGCCCATGACTTGTCTTGTACTGTCTATTGCAGAACAGTTTTTAATTTTAATGAAGTTCAGTTCAATGATTTCTTTCATGAATCGTGTTTTTGGTGTATCTAAAAAGGCATCGCCACTACCAAAAAGGTAGTCTGGGATTTCTTCTAGGAGTTTTATACTTCTGCATGTTATAATTAGGTTTATGATCAGTTTTGAGTCACTTTTCGTAAAGGGTGTAAAGTTTGCGTCTAGATGCAGTTTTTGCGTTTGGAAGTCCGTTTGTTCCAGCACCACTTATTGGAGAATGTCTTTGCTTCATTGTGTTGCCTTTGTTCCTTTGTCAGAGATCAGTTGATTTTATTAGTGGGGTGGGGGGTCTATCCCTGGGCTCTTCATTCTGTTCCATTGCTCTATGTGTCTGTTCTTTAAGCAAACACCACACTGTCTTGCTCACTGTTGCTCTGTAGTAATTGTTGATGTCAGGTAGTGTCCGGCCTCCCACTTTGTTCTTCAGTGTTGTGTTGGCCGAGTATCTTTGCATGGGCTCACTGGCTATTTGTGCATCTTTTTTTGGAGAGACATCTATTCAGACCCTTTGCCTATTTTTAAA
The DNA here is from genome assembly GCF_014824575.4 of Sturnira hondurensis. NCBI lineage: Eukaryota > Metazoa > Chordata > Mammalia > Chiroptera > Phyllostomidae > Sturnira > Sturnira hondurensis. Next base: position 3,751,507 of record NW_028075471.1, on the reverse strand, counting down.
AATTAGTTATGTCTCTTTTTATTATTGAGTTATAAGGGTTATTGATTTGTTCTAGATTCAGTCACTTATTAGATATATGACTTTAAAATATTTTCTCCCACTTTATGGGTTGTCTTTTCACTTTCTTTTTTAAAAAATATTTTATTCATTAAGTTTTAGAGAGGGGCCAGGGAGGGAGAAAGAGAGGAAGAGAAACATTGATGTGCAAGTTGTGAGAAAGAAACACTGGCTGGTTGCTTCTCATACACTCCTTGACTGGGGATGAACCCACAGCCTAGCATGTATGCTGACTAGGAATTGAACCGGCAACTTTTTGCTTTGTGGGCCGATGCCCAACCCACTGAGCCACGCCTGTCAGTGCTCTTTTCACTTTCTTGATGGTGTCCTTTGAAGGCCATGGTTTTAATTTGACGAAGTCCAATAGATCTATTTTTCTTATGTTGTTTGTGATTTTGGTATCCTACTTAAGAAACCTTTGCACAATCTAAGGTGAAGACGATTTATACCTAAACTTTCTTCTAGGAGTTTTATACTTTTAGCTCCTAGATTTAGGTCTTTTTCCTTCTGAGTTGATTTTGTGCGTGTGTGGTGCGAGGTAGACGCCCAGCTTCACTGTTTTGCGTGTGGCTATCCTGTGGAGCCAGCGCCATTTGTTGAAAAGACTATGCTGCCCATTGACTTGTCTTGACATCCTTGTGAAAAACCAACTGGCCGTAAATGTAAGTATTTATTTCTGCACTCTCTGTTCTATTGCATTGATCTAGATACCTCCCCTGAGGCCCATACCACTGTCTGGACTGTCTTGACTACTGTAGCTTCGTAGTGAGTTTTGAAAGCAAGAAGCATGAATCTTTCAATTTTGTCTTTTTTCACAATTGTTTTAGCTATTCTGGTCCCTCTATGAATTTTAGGATCAGCTGATCAATTTTTGCAAAACAGGCAGCTGAGATTTTGATAGGGATTGTGTTGAGCCTGTATAGGTCTGTGGGAGTTTGCCCTCTCAACAATATTAAGTCTGGATCCTGAAGCACATTTTGCCTGGTGCATCAGCGCGTGTAGTCAGTGAGTCTCCTGAGGAGACACTCAGAATACCACCTTTCACACTGCGCAAATAAAAATCCAGGGACATCAGCTTCTCTTTTCCTTGCTGAAGAAAGTGACATGATGCAGTATATTGTTTAATTTAAGGCTGGAGGCCTTGGATGAAACATTTAACTCCTGAATTTGTGAATTAGGAGTGCCCCTGACACTGACCAGGCAGACCTGACTTCTCTATTCGGAGTGCGTGGCGGGGACTCCTGAAGGCCCTCCCGCTGCCGTGCTCCCCTGCCTCCATGCTTGGGAAGCTTTTAACTCATCCTACCTACTGGGCAAAGAGGTAGATATTCATTTAAGGAAAAGCTGCTGCTGCTAAAGCAGTTTTTGTGCCTCTTCTGCCCCCAATTCACTGGGATTATAGTTTGAATGAAATAAAAATAAGAAAGGAGTTCTCTCACATATTAAAATATTAAAAAATTAGTTTACACCTCTATATGCACTTGTGCGTTCCAGATGTAATGCTTTGGCACAAATCCAAGATTATATCCTCGTGGAAGGAGAAATAAAAAGTGAAGAGCCTACATTTGTATCAAGAGGAATCAGGTTTTCCAAACTTAAGGAACAACCTGGGGAATATTCAATACATTAGACACTGCAAATTCACTCACATCTCAGCTTGCTCTTACCTGGGAGAGGAGCTCCATTTTAAACCAAACTGTGCTAATATTTGGTGGGAGGGGGTAGAGTTGTTTATTACTGGTGTTTCAAAGAAGCAATTTAAAAGGCATTAATTTGGGCTGAGTTTTTAGTTTGTTTCTGGAGGGGAAAAAGTTATATGCAATAGAAATTATCTTGAGATCTTCAAAATATAAGCACCTTTGGTATAGCAAAGTCTCTTTACCTCAGCTGTTAGAACAGGCAGTTTGTAGGGATTTTATTTTCCATTCTTTAGTGAGGGGTGTGTGCACATGGAAATTTAGGGGAAAACACACTGATATAACCTAACCCCCAAACAAGGAAGTGTGTTACAGAGTTTCTAGTCTCAGAAGGTGCAGCTTAGCTGACCTCATGTAACCTCTGTCTATGACACATCTCCCAAGGGGTCCAGGGGATTGTTTCTCTCCAGCATGGCTCTGATTTTACAAAAGCCCTGTGCAGTCTTGCAGACTCAAGGGGTGTTCTTAAGTCACTCATATTTCATGTGTTCTGGGCTGGGCAGGCCTCACTAATCCTTGGCCGGCACTGTGAGTCAGAAAATATTTGAATGACTGCCTGAATCCTTTGAAGAGAGAGAGCAGGCAAGTTAGTTTAAGGAAACACTGCAGCAAATGAGTGGCAGAACTGATACTAATGTTAGCAGCTCTATTTTGTTATACTAAAAAGTTACATTATCTTTTAGAGTGAGGTTATAATGTTACCAAATTTTACTGAGCATTTATTATATGGTGGAGTCTGGCTTTTCATACTTGTTTTTGACTGTGACCCACTGTAAGAAATAAATCTTGGCTTTAATGTGCATGTGTATAGATCTAAACAAAAGTTTGGTAAAACATTACTTACCCTATGTATGTTTAGTGTGGGTCCTCTGATAATTCTTTTCAACACTAATGAATTTATGTTTTTTAAAAAAATGATGGTTTTGAGACCCACTAAATTTATTTCACTGATGGGTCAAAACCTGCTGTTTGAAAAACACTGTGCTGGACAACTTATTCTGTGTTTTATGTGTTACTATTTCATTTACTCCTCACAACCACCTCATGGAGCGGGTCTTATTGTCCTCATTTTTATGGGTGCGGCACAGAGGTGCAACTTGACCAGATTCACACTGCAAGTGAGCAATGGAGGTGCAATAGAACCCAGAAAGGCTGAGTCCTGTTAGAAGTTCATGGTGTGAATCCGGGTCACACCTATCTTTTGTAGAGATTAAGGGATAGGGTACTGTTTAATATCCTAACGAGCTGCTGTAGTTACTCTCCCTGGGAGTTTTAAGGAATTGGTGACTTCTCTGTGTGATAGTGGAGGGTGGGGGAGGTTCAGAGTTTGCAGGGTAGTGAGACTCCCGGGAGGGTTGCCGGAGGGTTGCCATTCGAGGCTGAAGGCAGCCTGCGGGCAGAATTCCTGCTTGCTAGGGGAGGTCAGTCTTTGTTCCGGTAAGGACTTCAACTGATCCGATAAGGCCTGCCCACATTATGAAGAGCAGTTTGTTTAATTCAAAGTCTACTGATTTAAATATTAATTTATCCAAAAAATACCTGCACTTTCATAGAAATATCTAGAATAATGTTTGACCAAATATCTGGGTGCAGTCATCTAGTTACGTTGACACATGAAGTTAAGGGTCACGGGGGAAGATAGTGTTTGAAGTTGTTCAGAAGAAAGGAAAAAGGCAGAAGGAAGCAAGAGTGTGATATTGTTACAAATAGAACATTTCAGAAAGAACTCCCCCTTCTATGATGGATTGCAAAATAAGCCCATTTCCGGTTCCCATGGGATTCCTGGGGGACAACCTGGGCTGGCAGATGGAGAGGGCGCAGATTTTCTTGCTTTGAGTCGAATGGATTTTTTCTTACCTTTCCCTTTTAGACCAGAAACCTGAGAGTTCATGGCCGTAAGTAAACAGAGCCATTACCTGCAGCTAGTGCGTGCTCGTTCAGGGGGCCATGTGTGCTAATGCAGCATTCGTGTCCCTGCCTACACTTGTGCCACAAGCTGCCACACAGCCATGGTGCCCTGTGGTTCCCTGGCCACAGTAACTGTTAGATCTGGGGTTGTCTGGGTGGGAACTCAGGCTGTGTATGAGAACATGGTATCCAGACAATGTCACATATATTTTAGTTCTTGTTTTATATTATTTTTGTTGCAATATAATTCACATATCATAAAATTGGCCCTTTAAAGTATACAGGTTAGTAGTTTTTAGTATATTCACAAGGTTGTGCAGCCATTCCAACGATTTAATTCCAAAACATTTTCATCACCCCAAAATGTAGCTTTTATTTTGAAAGTAATTTAAACATTTGAGAACGCTGTCTTCTGATCAGTCCTATTAGCAGACAAATATTCTGTTATTTCTCCCACCTTAAGGAAAAAAACACAGCCCAAACCCTCTTTTCTCCCTACTTCTCCCTCCAGTTGTGCCCCATTTCCCCTCAGTTTAGAGCCAGACTTCTTGAAAGAATTGTCCGGACCGGCTGGCTTCGATTCTTTGCTTCCCATTCTCTCCCACCTAAAGAAATTGTGACAAAACACTCATAATATAAAGTCTGCCATCACGACCATTGTAACTGTCCACTTCAGTGATATTAAGTATATTCCCTTTTTTTTTTCAACAATCCCCAGAACTGCCCTGACCAGTAGGGCTCAGTTGGTTGAGTGTGGTCCACAAAGCGGAAGTTCGCTGGTTCCATTCCCAGTCAGGACACATGCCCGGGTTGTGGGCTAGATCCTCAGTTGGGGCGTGTGTGAGAGGCAACTGATCCATGTTTCTCTCCCTCTCTTTTTCTCTTCCTTCTCCTATCTCTAAAAATAAATAAATAACATTTTTATTTTAAAAACATCTTCAGAACTTTTCCAATTTGCAAAACGGAAACTCTGCATCTGTTAAACAACAACTCCGTTTCTCCCTCTCCCTGGCCCCTGGTAACTACCTTTCTCCTTTCTGTCTCTGTGAATTTCATTGCTCTAGATACCAAACATAAGTGGAATCAGTACAAATAAGACGCTATTTGTCTTTTTTTGTGACTGGCTTATTTCACTTAGCATAATGTCTTCAAGGTTCATCTTGCCCCACGTGTCAGGAATTTCCTTCTTCTTAAGGCTGAATAATATGCCATTGTATGTATGTCACACTTTGTTCATTCATCTTTTGAGGAACGCTTGGTTGCTTTCTCCTTTTGGCTGCTATGAACAAAGCTGTTCTCCCATTCTTGTTTGACCCCATCATTCCAAGCAGGTTTGGGGTCCCCTCATGAACATTTCTTGTCTTGGTCTTCAGTGACTGCCATATTGTTCATTCCAATGGCCCATCCTCTGGCCCTGTCCTGCCTGGCTAGTAGCAGTTTGTTGTAGTTGCTCCCTCTCTCTTCCCGGAAGCCCTTTCTTCACCTGGCCTCCAGGGCACCTACCTCGCTCTCCGGGTCCTCTTCCCACATCTCAGGTAATGAATGGCAACTGCATCCTTCTGATGCTCAGACCCAAATCTGGGGTCTCATCTTTGACTGTTACATATCTTATCTGGCACTCATCAGAAAATTCCACTATGCATACTTTCAAAACTTACCTAGAATGTGGCCACTGCTCCCTGCCCTTGCTGCTGCCACCCTGGTCACAGCTACTCTCCCCTCCTACCTGAATGACTGGGGTGCTCTCATTTCTGGTCTGCAGCCTCTGTCCTGATCACTTTCCAGCTTGTTCTCAGTTCAGAGCCAGAGGGATCCTTCTTGAGGGCTGGGCATGTTACCCACCACTGCTCTGCTCAACACCCTTGAAGGGCTTGCCTCCTACAGAAAAAACTAAAGTCCTTACATTGACATAGGAGCCCCCATGATCTGGCACACTTCCTCTCCAACTCCCCCCTTCGCCTGCTCTTCCCCTCAGACCCCACTCCAGCCACGTCAGCCTCAACCGGATGCCTCAGGGCATTTGACTTGCCGTCCCCTTGACCAGAAGACCAATCCTCCTCTCTACATGTCGGCATCACTTGGTCCTTCACTCTCTTTAACTTTTACTCAGATGCCACTTTCCTTGGTGACTGTATCTAAACTGTCTCCACTACTGTGAACACTGATGTCTGCCTTACTTGGCTTATTTTTTCTCCTTACTGCCATCACTATCCAATATAGGTTGTATTCTCCTGAGTCAACCTGTTGGTTGTCTGCCTCCCCCAACAACAATGTCAATTCCATGAGAACAGAGTTTTTTCTCACATTTTGTTCCCCGTCATATCCCAGCGCCTTGCCTGGCACCAAGCAGACACAGTAAGTATTTCTTGAAGCAGTAGTGAAAGTTTGGGAAATAGATATAAAAAGTATTTTATGACCTGGCTGGCATAGCTCAGTGGATTGAGTGTGGGCCTGCGAACCAAAGGATCGTGGTTCGATTCCCAGTGCCTGGGTTGCAGGCCAGTTCCCAGCAGGGGACACATGAGAGGCAACCATACATTGCTATTTCTCTCCCTCTCTCCTTCCCTTCCCCTCTAAAGATAAATAAATAAAATCTTAAAGAAAAAAGAAGTAATTGTTTTTTTTAAATATTTTATAATTTCTTCATTATGATGTAATTCTTGCCTGTGTTTTTTTCTTACCTGTAAATTGTTACATATAAGAGTGTGTGTGTCCCGTTTTTTTTTTCCCACCACACATTCCCGTGTAAGCCTCTTTTTTTAAAAGCTGCTACATAATCTTCCTGATTATTACTTGTTAAACAGCTACATAATGTTTCATTAAGTGGATGTTGCAACTTTATCTAACCTTGTTTTTTTGGTCAGCACTATTGGGCGGCTTCCAATTTGTTGCTAGTATAGATTGCTCCACAGTGAGTGTCAGTGTTGGGCATGAGCCCAGCCTCCCTCCCTCTCCTCTGGGCCTGTCACAGTTCCCCACCCTCCTGCTGTGGTGACTGGTTTAGGGCCACATGTAGGCCCAGCCAGGCTGGGCTGTGGGCCTCCTCACAGTCATTCTAGCTTGCTCAGAAGCAGCAGAGATGCTTGGAGGCAACTGGGTCCCAAGTAGTAAGGACGGGGTTCTGGGTGTGAGTGGCAGTAGCAGGAGAGGTTTGGACACGTCATCTTCAGATCCAGGCACTTGACTATTTGAGCTGCCCCAATATCCTTCCAATAAATCACCTTTTTTACTGATATAGATGGAGTTGGATCTCTCACTGGGAGGAATGAGCCTAGACTAATCCAACCCAGTAGATCACCTCTCCCCCCTTGCTTTTTTTCAGTTCCTTAGTCCAGAGCAAGGAAAGTGTTAAAGTCCCGAGAAAGGCATTGTTCAGGGCAAAACATGCATGTAGGCAGAGCAGCTCATTTATAAATTTTTGTCAATTGGAGACAAACAATGTGAAAGCATTGCCTGTCCGGGTTCAGATGCTGGCACTGCCATCTGACAGGGTAACCTTAGTTTCTTTGTCTGTAAAATGGGAATGAATGAATCACACTCCACCTCGGTGAATTCTTTTGAGGATGAAATGCGTTGATGCACAAAACGTCCTTAGGGTGGTATGTGACGGAGTGCGAGAGCCCTCCCAGAGCACCAGCTGGGGCAGCTGCTGTGATGATGCCGGACTCTTAAATGTATAAGAGGAGTTAAACATAGAACTAAAGTGTGGTCCATTCATTCCACTCCGGGGTAGAACCCAAGAGACCTGGAAGCTGGGACTCAAACGGATTCTTGCCCAGCCATGTTCATAGCCGCGTTGTTTGCGGTAGCTCACTGGCTGGTGAATGGATAGACAAGCTGTGATGAAGTGTGTAAGACAAACTTACAAGGAACATTACTCAGCCATGGAAAGGAGGGAAAGTCTGACACATGCTACAGCATGGGCGAACCTTGCGGACATTATGCTAAATGAATACAAAAGGACAAGTATTGTATAATTCCACTTATCTGAGCTACCTACAATAGCAAATTCGTAGACACAGAAAATACTGAAGAATAGAGGTTTCCAGGGCTGGGGAGGGGGAGGCGGGGAAGAGGGAGTCACTGTTTAATGGCCACAACACGCAGTGTTTGTGATGATGAGGAAGTTTTAGAGGAAGATAGTGGTGATGGTTGTACAACACTGTGAATATGCTTTATACCACTGAAAGGTACACTTAAAAATGGTTAAAATGGGCTTCTGGCCAAGGTGGAGGCATAGATAGACACACTGTGCCTCCTCACACAAGCAAAAGAAGGACGAAAACAACAAATTTAAAAATAAAAACCAACTAGAACTGACAAAAATCAAATTGTATGGAAATCTGACAACCAAGGAGTTAAAGAAGAAACATTCATCCAGACTGGTAGGAGGGGAATAGACCGGCAGCCAGTGTGGAGAGGACTTGTGGCAAGGTGGCAGCTGGAGGACAGGGTGGTCCCACATTTGTGTGCACATTAAACTGGAAGGGACAACTGGGAAATGAGACAGACCACACAACCTAGGGTTCTAGTGCAGGAAAATAAAACCTCAAACCTCTGACTGAAAAAACCTGTGAGGGTTGAGGTGGGAGGAGAAACTCCCAGGATCACAGGAGATTTTGTTGGAGAGACCCATGGGGTCCTAGAACGTACACAAACCCACCCACCCGGGAATGAGCACCAGAAGGACCCAATTTGCTTGGGAGAAGTGGTGGGAGTGACTGAAAGCCAGCAGAGAGCTGAGCAAGTGGCATTGTCCCCTCTCAGATCCCTCTGCCACATACAGCACCACAACACAGTGACATGGGTTACTGTGAACATTTAAGGCTGTGTCCCTTACTATGTAACAGGTGTGCTGAGACAAAAAAAAAATGGCCCAAATGAAAGAACAGATCAAAGCTCCAGAAAAAAAAATACAACTAAGCAATGAAGAGATAGCCAACCTGTCAGATGCACAGTTCAAAACATTGGTAATCCAGATGCTCACAGAACTGGTTGAGTATGGTTGTAAAATAGAGAAAAAAAATGAAGGCTATGAAAAGTGAAATGAAGAAAAATGTACAGGGAATCAACAGTAACAGGAAGAAAACCAGGACTCACATCAATGGTTTGAACCAGAAGGAAGAAATGAGCAGTCAACTAGAACAGAATGAAGAAACAAGAATTCAAAAAAATGAGGAGAGGCTCAGGAACCTCTGGGACAACTTTAACTGTTCCAACATCTGAATCATAGGATGCCAGAAGGAGAAGAAGAAGAGCAAGAAATGGAAAACTTATTTAAAAAAAATAATGAAGGAGAACTTCCCCAATCTGGCAAAGAAAATAGACTGCCAGGAAGCTCAGAGAGTCCCAAGGAAGCTGGACCCAAGGAGGAACACAGCAAGGTACATCATAATTACATTACCCAAGATTAAAGCAGCAAGAGAAAAGGAGACAGTTATCTACAAAGGAGTTCCCATGAGACTGTCAGCTGATTTTCCAAAAGAAACCTTGTAGGCAAGAAGGGGCTGGAAAGAAGTATTCCAAGTCATGAAAGGCAAGCACCTACATCCAAGATTACTCTAGCCAGCAAAATAATCATTTAGAGTGGAAGGACAGATAAAGTGCTTCCCAGATAAGGTCAAGTTAATGGAGTTCATCATCACCAAGCCCTTATTATATGAAATGTTAAAGGGACTTATATAAGAAAAAGAAGATCATGAGCAGAATATGAATAGTAAAATGATGAAAAACTTACAACTATTAACGACTGAACCTAAAAAAACAAAAACAAAATTGAACTAAGCAAACAACTAGAATAGGAACAGAATCACAGAAATGGAGAGCACAAGGAGGGTTATCAGTGGGGGAGTGGGACGGGGAGAAAGGGGGAGAAGGTACAGGGAATAAGTAGCATGATTGGTAGGTAGAAAATAGACAGGGGGCGTTAAGAATAGTATAGGAAATGGAGAAGCCAAAGAACTTATATGTATGATGCATGGACATGACCTGGGGGGGGATGTAGGTGGGAGGGGGTGTGCTTGGGTGGAGGGGTATAAAGGGGGAAAAATGGGACAACTGTAATAGCATAATCAATAAAACATATTTTTAAAAAAGAAAGGGCAAAATAGTTATAATGGTAAACTACATGTTATGTTTATTTTGCCATAATTTTTAAAAAAGTATAAGAGGAGTTATAGAGAGGGTGGGTGGACATTGCATTTCCTGGACTTTTGTTTACAGGTTGAAGTTAAATCAAAATGGACCACACAGTGGATAAACAGGCACAGACCAAAACAGAAGTAGTGGTGGGAGAAGAGGGGTAAACTACCCACTGGGGCCCGAGGGTCCTGCTAAGATCTGACACTGTGGACTGGGATCTGGTATGCAGGGGCCGGCCACCTGGCTAGAGGGTGAAAGATGACGGAAAAAGAGAGTGTGCCGGCAGAGTGTTCTTACTGACTGTGGGCAGGTCAGTCAGGTCCCCAGGAGAGATTGACCCAGCCCAGGACTAGAGCCTATGTGAGTCACAGCCCAACCCCCAGTGGACAAAGGCACCTTGCAGGGAGTGGGTCTGGGCTATGACTCAGAGGCCACTGCTGCTGTGAGCTTCCTCAGGCACCCTCCACCCCCTCAGTTCCTTTCTTCTGCTTCTCCCTGTGCAGGCCATCGGCAAGGCTCCCCAGCAGAACCTAGAAGTTGTCCAGAGTTCTTCTGAGGCTCCTTTTTGAAAACAAAAGTAGCTACATTGATTATTTGCTTTGTACTGGCCATGGGCTTGGGCTCTGCACGCAGGCCTTTAATTTCTGTCCTATCAGCTGGTCTCATTAGCTGCACTCTCCAGTAAAGGAAATGGGCTTATAAGGCTGAAGCAACTTGCTTAGGACTGCACAGGTGGCAAGCAAATGGGCAGGCTGGGTTGGAATATGTTGCTGATTCAGGAGCCTGGACTTGTAACCATACCAAGACACTCACATACTGACCCCCCAGTACAAACTCACACTCTCCCACTATCAGAGGGATATAGACTCCAAAATGTGACTTATCTCTAGTTCATAGGTTTAAAGAGAATTTTAGTAACTTTTCCTTGTGCTTGTAAAAAAAAGTTAGACAACAGAGATAATATATTTTACAACAAAAAGACACCATTAAATATGATTGCACTGTAGCATTTCAGATCTTGAAGAGTGTATGACAATAAGCGAACTCACAGTGAGTATTGAGTGTCGCTGTGCTGGTCCCTGGGGTACACAGTCATGACAGTTCTGTCCAGTGTCTGTAAAACTAATGACATTTCAAAAAGACCAGGCTCATTTGTAACAAGTTATCATAAATGTTACAATAGATAAAATAGGTGAAATGAAGATTGCCCCTTGAGAGACTGAACTGTAATACTTGTTTCCAAGGCTTTCCTTGTTTTTCTGTGTGTAAAAAGCCACATGTCTTGTTTTTATGGAAACAAACTTGCTCTTTCAACCTTTTTAGTTGCGATTGTGGGAAATATGTAACCTTTTCTTGCTTTACAGTCACTCCTTGAGGAATGTGGCAATGATAAGGATAGGCCCCAAAGGTAAAGCCCAATAAATATGGGGACAAGGAAATTAATTTTAGCCAATAGTTTAAATCTTATCTTCTGAAATTTTATCAGAGTTGCTAACTTGGTGGTAAAACTGACTTGTTTAGGTGGTCTCTCCACACCTTTTCCCCATGTGTCTACTGTCAACAGCAAAATCATGGAGAGTAAAAATTAAGCACTTACTTTTTGTCCATTGTAATAGGAGGCACTCATTCATCCATTCATTCTCTCAACAAGTATGTATTGAGTGGTATGCTGGCTGGGGTTTACTTCACTGGGAGGGGGATAGAAGAAATAAGATTAGAAATGAGTTTACCATTGAAGTTGTATGGTGAGTACATTTTTGTATGTATTTGAACTTTTATTTTCAAAAAAGTTGAAATATATAATGTCAAGCACTTATCTGAGGCCAGGCCGTGTGCTAGGTGCTGGGAAGGCACTGGTGTCCAAGAGAGGCTCAGACTCTGCACTTCTGGAGTCAAGAGACAGACTCACTCAGGAAACAGACATTAATCAAATAGTCACATGAATGCAAGTAAAATTATAGCTGGGATACGTGCTGAGAACTTGCAAGCAGAGGTACAAAAGTCTGCAGTGTAGACCCCATTGCACCCAGGGCTGAAGAAGGAACTAAGGGTTCTCAGCTGGAGGTACTACCAAGGGGGCAGGTGTGTGTGTGTGTGTGTGTGTGTGCACATCTGCATGGTCTAGGCCAAGAGGAGTCTTTATGTTTCTTTACCTGGTGTAATAGGAGCATTTCAAGGTAGACCAGTTGACTGTCTGCTCTTCAGCCTCATAGAGGGCTTTGGTGGTATTGGCTCAAGAAGATAACTGAGACCTAGCATAATCCTCCAATGGCTTATGATTCTTTCTGCTTAGAAGAAAACTTCTTTTTTTACCTTTACCTATATTCCTTACCAGTCCTGTCATGTCTTCTTGAATGTTCCGGCAAGATCCCAATCCCTTTCCTTCCTCAGCTTTTGAGTATGCTGTTCCTCTTCTTCAGAATGATGTTCCCTGCCTCTGCTCAGGGTCAGCTCCTCCCCATGTGTAGGTCTTGGCTCCAATGTTATAAGGGAGGCCTTTCCTGAGTCCTTTTCCCTGTTTGCTTACTACACGCCACAGCTTTTAATTTGTCTCTTCCCAGGCTGTGAGCATGGTGACAGTGGGGCGACGTCTGGTGATATTTGGTGGCCTCCTAACCTCCAGCCTGTAGGTGCAGATAGTGGCCACTCAGCAAATCCGACTGCCAGGTGCTATTTTACATTGTCCCTGTGTATATTCCTACTTAGTAATTTGGCATTTAAAAGAGTTTTACTCATGTACAATTGTCAAAATGGACTTATGGGAAATTGTATAAACTTTATATGAGATGGGAGTGTTTTGTACATGGTTTGTGTCCAGAAACTCTCTCAAACAATAGGAACACCTACATCTAATTCTGTTGGGTGGCAGGAGGCAATGTGGAATTGGTTTTTCTGCAGGATCCAGGTAAAGGGTTGTGGTATCTGGGGACTGGCACCTTACTCTGGGGGTGACAAAGATTGGTCCTTTGGGTGTGTCTGGTTTGTGGTCACATCTGACAGAGTCTTCCCGTAAAAGTATACCCCAGCCACTTCTATCTCATACCACACACACACACAGAATGTCAACATGAGTTGAGGACCTAAATGTGGAAGGTAAATCAGTGGCACTTCTGCAGGATATTAGAGAAGAATGACTGCATGAAGTTAGGCTAGGCGCAGATTTCTTACACAAGACACAACTTAAGTACACAACTTAAGATTTGTGTACTTCCCTGCATGGGGCTTCTCCTGGCCCCAGGTGCTGGCAGCAGTTACTGCTCCTGTGTGTTCCTCCTCATCCTCACCCATCTGTCCAGGGTGTCCTGCAGCATGTGAGCAACAGCTGTCATTTGTCCTAGGCAGAATTCACCAAAGGATGCATCAAGGATCCGCACTTGCGGGAGAGGGTGGCCTTCCCTAATTCTGTGCTGTTTGAAGGAGAGGTGCATCTAGCTGGTGCTTGCAGAGTTGGCTCTCTGTGGACTCTCTGTAATGTCCCAACCTGGTGGAAACAGAACCTGCCTGTTGGCTAGCTTTCCATGGAGCTGAGGATTAAGCGGTGATGGTTGGTGTGACTAGATAGGTTGGAAGGGATCCAGGGGGAAGGTAGAACCTGCCTCTGTCTGCCCAGGCACATCACTCAGCACCCACACCCTAGGCTGATTCTTAACAACTAATTAAAGCCTGTTATGTAGATGGCCTGGGGCAGCCCCATGGTCCGCTGGGATAGATCTTCTAGCTGAATGGACCGTGGTGCCCAGGAACGTGGCCTGTACTCCTGATGAATTTTGCTCTGTGCTTGGGTGCTCTTGGTGGCGTCTTTCTGATGGGAGAAGGACACTTCCTTTCCAGGCCTATGGGCTGGCTGCATGGGACAACAGAAGTACCTTCATTGTGGGTCTGATTCCCAGCATGGTTGGACTTTATTTATTTATGTCTTTGTGGCCTTTCATGTGCTGTAAATGTTTAAAGCCACTTTACCAAGAGAAGATGAGGGAAATGTAAGGGTTAAGAGGGTAGGCCAGAAGCCAGGGACCTCAGATGTGATGTTGTACCAGGAACAAGTGTCAGCTAGTGTTCAGGCACCATGGAGTAAGAGGCTGGTGGCCTTGGGCAAGTCGCTGTGCCCTTCTGTGATTCAGTTTCTTCATTGGATGGTAGAGGATAAGTTAGGGCTAAGTCTGAACAACCTGAGAGTAGTAACAAATCACCCTTTGTGTTGTTTTACAGATTTAGGAAGGTAATTAACACAAAGCACTCAGAGAAGTGCCTGGTGTGTAGTCCACAGAGGTTAGTGGTGGTGGCCGGCAGTGGTGCAGAGCCGTTAGATGTGCATCTGTGGCCAGGAAGCAGAGTGTGGAGGGTACTGGAGCTTACCAGCACGAGCCAGGGCTCCATGAACGGTCCCTGGCTTTGTTATTTTTATTATTCCATCATGCTACCTCAGGCCCTTGATGCCTTGTCTATACTTACAGAATTAAGAAACTACATGTCTTTTCAAAAGTTTGGTGCAAACTCATTTGATGACTAAACATGACCTGATTGAATAGGAGGCTATTTATAGTATGTGGCAGAAATAGACGCACACTCAGCTGCATAAATATTTACATATTTGATTATAGATGCTGGCCTGACCCTACTTGCTTTTTACATAACATACTGTACATACTTCGTATTTTGTTTCTAAAATGAAAACCTTATGAATTCTGAAACACATCCAGCTCCAAAGGTTGGGAAGATGGATTGTGGACTTGTCTGCTGTAGTTCATTCTCCAGCTGGCCAGCTAGGCTGTGTGCTCTGTTTGGCTATTCTAAAAGGATGCTGCTAGTCTTGGCATCTTGATAGTCTTGGCATTCCTGGGTTACTGGGTGTGAAGATTTTAAATCTTGGTAGCTATTGCCAGAGTGCCTTCTAGAAAGATGAGGGAAAATGACAGTTCCACCAAAAGCATGTGAATGTGGTCATATTACTCCCCTGCTTCTGACAGCATCTGTGGCTGCTTCAGGCTGCCGTGGCCCACAGGCTCACGACCTAGCTCCTTTCTGTGGTCTTCACACCACCCTTCCTATCCCAGTCTGGCAGTGGCCTGTCTTCCCAGTCTCTGACTCCCTCGCCTTTCTGCTGCCACCATACTTGGGCCTCAGACCAGCTGCAGAGTCCCGTGGTTAGTCTGTGACTGTCCCTTCTGTGTGCTCTGGGTGGAGGGGGAGGGGCCCACCAGGACAGAGATACTTCTTCTCTATGGCCTTGCTTTCTGGGGAAAACTGGGGACCCAGTTGAGTTCTGCTAGTCCTGTTAGGTCACTGGAGGCCTCTGAGCTGAGAGGAACTAGAAAAGGAGAGGAGATAGTGGGTACATTCTATGGGAAGGCCCCGAGGCAAATATGGGAGGAAGATTTGTATCTGCAGTCTGTGGGAAGCCCTTGCAGAAGACTGAGCCAGGGAGTGACCCAGCTGACTAGGCTTGTACTTACTGGGGGTGGTAAGTGCTGATAGCAGTTAAGCTGGAGAGAAGGAGGTGGAGGGAGGCCTTAGTATGTAGGGGTAAGAAGAGAGAAAGGCCGAGCTACAGCTTTTTGATTTGATGAATGCTATTTGTTTTCTTTCCTTTATGTCCCTTGCTCTGGGGGACATATTGGTGAAGATGTTGCTGTGTGGAATATCTGAAATTTTGCTTATGTTCTCCTCTTGGACTTTTATGGTGCCACAACTTATATTTAAGCTTTTTATCCATCTTGAGTTTATTTTTGTGTATGGTGTAAGTTGGTGGTTGAGTTTCATTTTTTTGCATGTAGCTGTCCATATCTCCCAACACCATTTGTTGAAGAGGCTATTTTTTCTCCATTTTGTGTTTCTGCCCCCTTTGTCAAGATATTAATTGACCATAGAGGCTTGGGTTTGTTCTGGGCCCTCCAATCTGTTCCATTGATCTATGTGTTTGTTCTTATGCCTGTACTAAACAGTTTTGATTACAGCGGCCTTGTAATATAGTTTGATACCCTCCATGCACTGCAATGTTCATAGCAGCATTATTTATAATAGCCAAGTGCTGGAAACAGCCTAAGTGCCCATCAGTAAATGAGTGGATCAAAAAACTGTGGTACATTTACACGTTGGAATACTATGCAGCAGAAAGAAAGAAGGAGCTCCTACCCTTCGTGACAGTGTGGATGGAACTGGAGAGTATTAGGCTAAGTGAAATAAACCAGGTGGTGAAAGACAAATACCATGCGATCTCACCTATAATAGGGACCTAATGAACAAAACAAATAAGCAAGCAAAATAAAACCAGAGACATGGGAAAAAAGAATAAACTGAGAGTGACCAGAGGGGAGGGTGTCAGAGGGTAATGGGGGAAAGAAGGGGCAGGGTCAAGTCAAGGAACATGTATGAAGGACCCATGGACAAAGACAACAGGTGGGAAGATTGACTGTAGGAGGTGGGGGTGGGTAGGGCAGGGAAGAGTAATGGAGGGAAAATGGGGACAACTGTAATTAAACAACAATAAAAAATAAAATAAAAAAGAGAGAAAGGTCAAGGATACCTCCCGAGACCCCAGATTCATGGCTTGGGTGGATAGAGGTGTCCTGCTTCAGAAGAAGGAAGGGACACAGTGAAAAGAGCAAGTGCTTTGGCTGCTGGGGTTCTAATCCCAGCCCCAGCGCTGTTGGCATCAGGTCCTCAGCAGGGCATTCCACCGCAGCCTGAGCCTCAGGGCTCTCATCGGTACGACGGGGATCTGCACGGCCCCCTGTAGGGTTGTGACTGTCCACACTGTGAGCAGTAGTCAAGGGGCTGGCCCACAGTGGGTGCTGGGAAAGTGCAGGTCTTCCTCCCTTTGCCATGAAGTCACCTCTCAGCCTCCCAGACGTAGCTTCTCTGTTTTCCCTCAAAACCCAAAGCACAGGTCCTGGAGCCCAGACATTTGCTGAGGCGTTCCCACTTCCTGTTGGGCAGGAACTATGTCTTCTCAGAGCTGGTTCCAAGGGGGACCCTGGGTAAACGATGGTAGGATGAATGAGTGTGTGAATGAAGGAACAGTCAACAACTGTATTCGTGTTGTGGCCTCCCCCTCCCACAGATAAACCAGCAGGCTGGATCGATCCAGTTTCCAGAGGAGCCTAGTGCTGTGCCAGCTGCCTCAGTCCCTGGGAGGGGCTTGTAAAGTATAAATTCTCAGGCCTGGCCTGGGAGATTCTGATTCGGAAGGTCTGAGCTGGGGCCCAGCTTGATTCTGTACTTGGATGATTCTGTGCCTCACCCCATCAGGACACCCATGGGCTCTGAGGACTGTGCCCTCCTGTCTCCACCTTCCTGTGACTCTTCATGGAAGCGAAAGGCCCTTGCCCTCAGACACAGGCCCTGACAGGTCTGGCCCTGCTGGGCGAGGTTGGTTTTCTTGGTCCCAGTCCAGCAGGTGGGGTTTCTGGGTAGTGGCAGCAGCTGCTCCCCTCCTGCAATCAGCAAGAATTAAAATGTCCAGTTGTTTTGAACTTGAATGTCCCTCTGCTTCCTCCAGTGACTACCAAGGGGAAGTGTCTTTATCACAGCTGATGCCCCAACAACCTGGGGGCCTCTGTCCCCAAATTTGCTTTGGTTTGTGGTCTCATTTACCCTCCTAGCCCCTAGGGAGGGAGATGATGGGACCAACAGCCCTGACCCTAGCAGAGGACAGGGCTCAAGTGCTGGGTTTTGCCTCTGGAAGCATCTGCCCCTTCCCGCTGTCTGGCCCCCTCTGGACACAGAGGAAGGGTCCTCCTTCACTCCTCTCTCCCTCCTGCACATTTCTGGATGGGTTTGTACTGAATAGAGGGTACAGTCTTGCCCTTGCCTGGTGCCAGGCTGCTGAGGGATAGAGGCCCCAATACAGTGTCAGGAGTGTCTCCCTGCTTTATTCTCCTCTGCCTGAGCAGGGGGAGCAGCGGGTGAAGGGTCAGCTGCTGGTAGAGGGAAGCCAATGCTGCACATGTGACTTGACTGGCTGACTCCAGATTGCTCATGTCTCATCATTTTTTGTGTGTGCTGTGGGCGTGTGCTTCTGGGAGTGGAGGGGAGGGATCTGGAACCCTGGAGGGCCTCTCCAAGGCAGACCCAGGTCTCTGCTCCTGGGGTCAGGGAGGAGGGGCAGGGTGGGCTGACAGCCTCTGAGTGTCTGGGCCAGCAGGAATGGTGGAGGCTCAAAGCCTCATTTAGGGTGACTGTCACCCCAGTCACTTTCTTTGTCTCTGTGGCTGAGGCAGCCAGTTTACTGCTGCTTGCAATCTCTGTGCCTGTACAGTCTTGCTTTCTGGGTGGGTCTGGAATGGCTCCTCCCTGGCTGTTTTCATATTCTTGGGAAGTGTGTCCCCCTTCTTTTCATCCTCCTGTTTGCTGAGCATCCCAGCTCCTGAAGCTTCAAATTAGACACCAAGCAGTCTTACTTCAGAGCCCGAGGCTTCAGTTGTCTATATTGTATAAATGTTTTTTAATCCACAATATAGATGTTTTAGTAGCTACAGAAAATCATGTTTTAGAATTACAGTATTATGGAATGACATTTCTCTTGAGTTTAACTTACATAAAGTAAATTAGAAGCTCTTAGAAAAAAGAAACAATGATTTAATCTCACTGTTTCATGTAAGTGACTTCATGTTCTGGAGAGACTGGGAGAAAGGGGATGGTGAATCTGTGGGTCCCCGGGCTACCCCACATTCCACATACCCCAGTTAGCGTGGGGCAGTCCCACGTGTGAGGCTGAGGGGTACAGGCCCGTGTGTTTTCCCTCTGTGCTGACCACTGACTTTACCTGGAGTACAGCTCGAACAGCCCACCTCCGCCAACACTGGGCCTTGCCGGGCTCCCTGAGGGACGTAGAGCCCCTCTCCAGGCTGCACCTTCCTGAGGGGCTTCCAAGGGGGATTTTGGACTCCACAGGATTTTCTCACTGACTTTAGAATTTGCCCTCCAGTGCCAGAAGGCTGCAGTTGGTCCCCACTTCCAAGTTCTTTCTCAGCTTACACTTGATGTCGGAGCACAGAGATGGAGCTAAGACTTATTTAGCCAGGGAGTTTTACACTGTGGGGAAGTCAGCTGCATATTTACTTGGGTACCAGAGCCTACAGGACAGTGGAAGTTTGGAGGCCTGGACACAGGGACTAGACAGACTCAGCTGTTTAATCTCCGTTGTCCATTTCTGTCTGCTGGAGCCTGGCCAGGCTGCTTATGCTGCAGCTCGTTCCCTTCTGTGTGCGATGTGGATACCAGTGTGCATCGTCAGGGGGTCCTGGGTTACTCGATGCAGGTTTAGAGCAGGTCCTTGATGTGTTGTGCTCATCTCTTTCTTTAACTAAAGCCCCGTAAGTAGATTTCAGAGAATTTTACATTGTCTCCAAGTGTCTAGCTACATACAGTTCACAAAGCATTGTTTGTGGATGGGGTTAAAAGAGAGCTCACCTTCTGGGCATTTAGAGTGCTGTGCTTAAACATCCACCCTTACAGGCGGTGAATGCCGAAGGAAGAGGCAAACCTGCCTGCTGGCCCCTGGCTCAGTTCGTGAGTGTGGTCAGTTCCGTGAAGTATCAGGTCAGGAAAACTTTCCCTTCCCAAGAAACCCAGTTTTTATCCCCAACTAGGAAAACTGGCATGAGGCTTTTTCTAGGGTCATTTAGCATGACTGTTACCTCCATTGTGGACTTTTCTGTTTGGGCGAGGGGGGACAAGCATCATTGGGTTCTTATGCTTATCCTTGGGTCTTCTGCTTACTAGATCTGTAAGCCTGGGCAAGTCACTCGAACCTCTCTGTGCCTCAGTTTCCTAGTCTGTTAGAAGGAGTCCTGCATTACAAGGGGGCTGAAAGTCACATGGGTTCAAGCACTTGAAGCTCTATGTGGGGTGCCTGGCACAGAGGAAGGCTGCTGTCACTGTTGCCTGTGGTGAGGAAGAAGAGGACAGTGATGACAGCCATGGCAATGATGACACGGTCCCCGGCCCCTGGACAGGCTGCCTGCCATCCCTCAGACAGACTCTGCGTGGACAGTGTCCCTCTGGCAGCACACAGCACAGGTGGGAAACCCCACGCTGCTGCAACCACTGGGTTGCTCCCTCCTGCCTTTGGGCTGTCCCCAAGTGGACAAGCGTGCTCTCTGTCCACCAACAAAAATGTATCAAGTGTCCACTGAAGACATTATTGGAAGTGCCCTAGAAAGAGGCAGGCAGGTGGTAGTCATTTTGTATAAAGATTTTTGGGACTTCCACCAAGATGGAGGTGTAGGTGGAAACACTGTGCCTTATCCCACAACCAAGTTTGAATACAACAAAGGTTTGGAGAACAAAGACACAGCCAAAGAACAGAAAACTGAACTATACAGAAGTCCAACAACAACGAACCGTTCGACTGGGACGGTAAGAGGGGCAGAGCCAGCAGCAGAGCAGGGACAGGCAGGAAAGATCCCCTGACCCCACGTGCTCAGGTAGCTCCGTGTTGGGCTGACCCAGTCAGGGCTTGGGGCGGCGGGCTGCCTGCAGTCACACATTTGCGAGCAGATAAATCAGCAAAGGAGTGAGCAGTGAGACAGACTGCGCAGGCCCCAGCGGGTGAACCCGGCAGTGGGCTGACCACGGTCGCACATTCACATGCAGTGGGACAGACCACGCGGCCCGTGGTGGCAGTGGCAGGTAGCAGAGGGGGCTCGCCGTTGCTCTCCTTTGGCCCCGCCCCCACATACAGCGTCACAACCCAGCGACTGAGTGGCCCGGCCTTGGTGAACACCTAGGGCTCTGCTCTTCATACATAACAGCCACAAATAGTCCAAAATATGGCTCAAGAAGAACTCGAAGCCCCAGAGCCAATAACTCTAAGTGACAGGAAATAGCGAACCTCTCAGATGCACAATTCAAGATACTGGTGATCAGGATGCTCACAGAACTCGTTGATTTTAGCCACAAATTAGAGGAACATATGAAGGCTACACTAATTGAAATGAAGGGAAATGCACAGGAAACCAATAGTGATGGAAAGGAAACTGGGACTCAAATCAAGGGGGTGGACCAGAAGGAAGGAAGAAATGACCAAACAGAAAGAAGTGAAGTTACAAGAATTCAAAAATATGAGGAGAGGCTTAGGAACCTCCAGGACATCCTTAAATGTTCCAACATGTGAATTATAGGGGTACCAGAAGGGGGAAAGAAACAGCCACGAGTGGAAAACTTATTTGAACAAATAATAAAGGAGAACTTCCCCAGTCTGGCAAAGGAAATAGACTTCCAGGAAATCCAGGAAGCTCAGAGAGTCCCAAAGAAGTTAGACCCAAGAAGGAACACACCAAGGCACATCATAATTACATTAGCCAAGATTAAAATGAAAGAGAGAATCCTAGAAGCATCAAGAGATAAGGGGACAGTCACCTACAAAGGAGTACCCATCAGACTGTCAGCGGATTTCTCAAAAGAGACCTTACAGGCAAGAAGGAGCTGGAAGGAAGTATTCCAAGTCATGAAATCCAAAGACCTACATCCAAGATTTCTCTATCCAGCAAAGCTTTCATTTAGAATGGAAGGGCAGATAAAGTGCTTCTCAGATAAGATCAAATTCAAGGAGTTCATCACCAAGCCCTTATTATATGAAATATTAGAGGGACTTATCTAAGAAAAAGAAGATAAAAAATATGAATAGTCAAAGGACAGCAAACTCGCAGTTACTAACAACCACACCTAAAACAAAAGCAAACCAAGAGACCAGCTAGATCAGGAGCAGAACCATAGAAATGAAAATCACATGGAGGGTTAGCAACAGGGGAGTGGGAGGAGGAGAAGGGGGGAGAAGGTACAGAAAATAAGTAGCATAGATGGTAGGTAAAAAGTAGATAGGGGGAGGGCAAGAATAGTAGGGGAAATACAGAATCTAAAGAACTTGAGACACGTGGTCATAAACTAAAGAGGGGGGGAAGGGTTGGGGAGGGGTGTCAGGGTGGAGGGGAATGAAGGGGGGGAATAGAACAACTGTAATGGTATAATCAATAAAATATATTAAAAAATAAAGATTTTTAAAGCTTCTTTTTTGCATTGGAACTGTTTTACAATAAGAGAGTTTACCCAAAACCCCAGCATATGAGTTGTATAGGAGAGGAGATGCCCTGGTTGAAGTCAGAACACCCTTTGACCTAAAGACAGGCAGCCTGGAGCTGGACAGGACTTGACCCCTGGTGGTGTCCCCACTGAACCCTCACTCCAGAATCTGGGATCTGACCTTCCACTGTGAAGGCTGGAGACTGTGACGAGGCCCTGAGACTGACCTAACTCCTCTCTACCGTCCCTGAGCACGCGTGCAGTAGAGGCCATGCCCACGCTGCCAGCATTCACATACACAGGGAGCACTGGACTGCTGCCCACGGCTGTGGCACGCTCAGCTCGTCCTATGCTTGTAATTAAGCCGTGTGGAGAGTCAAGTGCTGAACCTGAAGCCTGCCTAGCAGGAGCGGTGTTTAAAGTCCTTGTTGGAGCAAGTATGGTCTCCCAATGGCCTTTTTATCCATTTTATCATGGGACATCTTGACGTTGGTGCCTCAAGTCCCCAGCATACACCTTCCTTTATTGATAGAGTGACACAAGGGCTCAGGAGGGTACAGGAGGGTGTTGTCTCTCGGAGCCTCATTTTTCTATGCATCTTGGTGGCCAGCCTCCTGTGAGGGCCATTTATCTCTTTAGTCGTGTGGCAATGGCCTCCACGGTGCCTGATTCTGCAGCAGGCTTGTGCCACCTTCATTAGAATGCAGAAAGCAGTCAGCCGACAGTGTTCCTTTGTTCAGGGAGTGTTGGACTCGTCAGTGTGCGCACAGTTGGGGGACCACAAACCCCGGTGCAGGTAGGGAGACACGTGCATGCAGGTGGAATCTGGGTGAGGAAGGCGTGCGCAGGAGCACGGGGAGCGTGGGAGAGTCCATGGGAATGTGAGTGATTGGGTTTCAAGATGTCTGTCAGAGGGCGGACCTCATTTCCGAAGTCTGGCCCCAACAACCCTCTAGGGCTTCCACAGTGTCTGGCCTCCAGAAAGATAGAGTAGAAATACAAATAAAAATAGATGAACACCAACCACTAACTGAGTATATCTTCTTGGCTAAACACTCTATGTAGATTGTCCTGTTTAATTGGGGGTGCGCCCACTGAGGTGGTGCCCATCTGTGCTTCCCACAGGCTGACGGAGTGCTGCCCCCCAAAACTGCGCATCTCTCTGTTACTGCTAAATCACATTGTACTGTCACGATCTCTGTGTTTTTTAAAACTCTGTCACAGGTTAGCAATCCCACAATACATAAACACTTTTTTGGTTTGATTTTGTAAAAATTGCTAGTGGCACAGATGTAACTGAAGCCCGCCCTGGCCTCCGGCCAGCCCCATGCCATCCTCAGAGGCAGCCAGTTAAAGACAGCGTCTCCTCAGCCGTCTGCATGCTCCCGGGTCCATGTAGGTGCTGTGAGCAGATCTGTGGGAGGATGGGGTGGTGTCTGCTGTGTCCACATGGGCCCCAGCACTGTTTGGTCACTGACCTTGGGCTAGGCCTTCAGGGAAGGAGCACTCAGGCACGATGCCACTGCCAGGTTTGTGGCCGCTGTCCCCTGTTGTTATCTCTGGTCCAGTTTAGTGGCCTCAGGAGCCCTTACGCACAGTGGCCTTGTTTTCAGTCAAGGCCTCTGGTCATGTTTCTGGGCCATAGGGGAGGTGAGGTCATCTGGGGGAGGTGGCTTGAGACTTTGTGGTCATAGCCTCAGTTGTCCAGTCAGCCTTCAACTCTGACTTTGGTTTTGGCCCTGAGGTTGGCAGACTGTTCCTCCACACCCCTCAAAACAGTCTTCAGCTCTCTCCTTCTTCTGATAAAAGTGTGGAGGACAAACCCTGACTCTTACTGATAAATGTTCGTAAAGCCTGCTGCGTGCCAGACCGATGAGCATGTGGAGCTTTTGCAAGTCTCTCCAGGGCTGTGTCTTCTTTTGTGATCTGAGGCTGAAAAGATCTCATTTGATAGAGTCTTGATGTTTTACTTATATACTTGTGAAGAATTTTAACCCACTTAGTGTATCTTTTTTCTCTTTTTTTGGTGGGTGATCAAGCATGTCAAAATGTTTATTAAACACCAGTGACATGCCTGGCCCCCAATTTGGGAGGGGCATTACAAAAGCAGAGTGGGGCCTGGGTCAAGAGCATAGACTCTGGAAACGGGTTGAAATCCCATCTTTCCTGTGGCAGCTTAGGGACCTTGGGCCAGTTAACTAGCCATTCTGTGTCTCAAAATCATCTCCTTTTCAAAAGAGGTACCATGATAGCACCCACTTCACTGGGTGGTAGAAGAGAAAATGAAATAATGCATAAGGACCACTGACCCTACCACAAGACAGGTACTCAACAAAGGCTGTTCTTTGTAGTAGCAGTTATTATTAATTAGCATTAGAAGTTCACGTGCATTCAGAACTAGGAGGAAGAGACTTGAGTGTGTAAGAACTGATTCTGTTCTTGAGAGTTTGCAGTCTGTCTGGGGAATTACAGTAAGGCTCTGGGTACTATTAGCAATTAATACATAACAGTAGCAATTAAGTTCAAACGCTGTGGTTTGTATTGAAAGCCCTACAGAAGTTTGGAGGAAGCTCCTGGGAGAGGGGCTTACTATAGGCATGTCAGGTGGGTGAAAGGAGTGAAGGAGAGACTGAGGAACAACCATGTGGCAGGTTTGAGGGGAATGTTCTTGGTCAGTCCAGTGGGCTGTGACGGGCAGAGTGCAGGGTGTTGGAGAGACAGCTGGGATCTGCTTCATCCAGAGGTGAAAGGACACATGCCCGGGGTGGGGGGTGGGGATGGGGTGAGAGAGGAGAGAAGCAGCAACTGCTCCTGCTTCTTCTTCTTCCTCCCCCACCAACTCTCCCCCTTCCTCCTCCTCTTCTTGTTCCACCTCTTCTTCAGTGATAAATGCATTTATTGTATTTTCATAGCTATGGACCTCAAATTGTAGGATGCAGAGTTGGGAAATTTAGCACAGCTATATTGATTTATAGAAACAAACACTCAACAAATGAATTTTTTAAAAATATTTTATTTATTTATTTTTAGATAGAGGGGAAGGGAAGGAGAGAGAGTGGGAGAGAAACATCAGTGTGTGGTTGCCTCATATGTGTCCCTCACTGGAGACCTGGCCTGCAACCCAGGCATGTGCCCTGACTGGGAATCGAACCAGCGACCCTTTGCTTCACAGGCCTGTGCTCAATCCACTGAGCTACACCAGCCAGGGCAACAAATGAGTTTTTTGAGAGGGTTACTGAGAACTTGGGTGGAGTGTGGGGAAACCTTTAAATAGACAAAATAGTTGTTATAAAAAATTTAAAGTTTCATATTGAGGCATAACATGCACACAGAAAAGTGCACATCCCGTGACTGTGCAGACTGATGGAGCTCCATAAACGGAACACACTTGTGTACGCAGTGCCCAGAGTAAGAGCAGAGCCCTGCCAGCACCCAGTGGCACCCCCTGTGCTTTCTTCCACCCAGTGCCTCCTCACTACACCCACCATCCTGACAGCTAACAGTTTGGGGCAGTTTTACCAGGGTCCTTCCTTTCTGCAGACAGACTCATGTAGCAAGCGTTTCTGTGTTTGGTATCTTTGGCTCAGCATCGGCTTGTGAGAGTCATGCTTGCTGTTACATGCAGCTGTAGACTCTCCATTGTCATGGCTGGGCATCACCATCATTTATTTCATTCACTCTACAGCTGATGAGCATTTGGGTCACTTCTGGTTTGGGGCTGGAGGTAGGCCAAAAACGGCCCCCCTAATCCCTGGTCACAGGTGCCGCTCACTGGCGATGCCTGTGCCTGTGTTACCTTACGTGGCAACACCAAGGGTCCTGACATAGGAAGGTGATCCTGAATTATCTGGTTGGGCCCATTGTGGTCACAGGATCCCTAGCAGAGGGGTGCAGGAGGGTGTGGTTCAGAGAAGGAGATGTGACCATGGAAGCAGAGGTGAGAGAGGAAAGAGATTCGAAGGTGCTACATTACTGGCTCTGACATGGAGGAAGGGGCCACGAGCCCGGGGACGTGGGTGAGCTCCTGACACTGGAAAAGGCGCAGGAATGGATTCCCCCCTAGAGCCTCCAGAAGGAGTGCAGCCCGGCTGTCGCATTTTAGACCCATTTCTGAACTCCAGACCTGTAAGATGATAAAGCTGTGCTGTTTTAGGCCACTGTGTTTGTGGTAATGTGTTTTTATGGCAGCAGGAAGCTAACGTAGGTCTGTGTAGTACTAATGAGAACATTCTAGAAAATGCTTCTTCATGCACCTGTGTACCTAGCAGTAAATGAAGGTTGAGTAGTTATGGCCACAGTCTTCTGTGTGGTTGGACCTATTTCTGCTCCCACCAGCTGCGGAATGTGAGAGTTCTGGTTGCTTCACATCTTCACCATCACTTGGTGCTTCCTGAGAAGAGCTATTTTTCAGTGAAGAATTAGCAGAACTTTATGTCCAATGGATACTTTGCAGGAGGCTGATGCTTAGCAATGCTGGCCCGTGCTGATCTAGCCAGGTGAGGAGAGGAATGAGGAAGGGGTGGTTCCCAGCAGAAGTCCTACAGACCTCTGGTGGTTCCCAGAGTTCCTGGCTGGGAAATACTGATGCAGATTTAGATTAATACAGAACTTTCCGGCTGAAGAATTAGAACAGCATTTTTTCCCAGAACTTTCTGATTAACCAAGGTGAGTGGTAAGTATTGTGAAGTGAGAAAAAAGCCTGTGACATTGAGCCAGCTCCTCAGAGTTTGAAAACTGCCCTTACCAAGTGGTGTGGCCTTAAAGTAATCCCAGCTGCCCAGGGCTCTGGTTTTGCCATCTATCGAATGGGTGTGACCCTGCCTTCGTTGGGGGACTGGGTGGGTGGGTGCAGCTTCTGGGTGAGAACCTGGGATTACTGCCCACAAATAGGGGGTGCTGAGTCAGCGGTAGCTATGGTTGTTACCAACAGAGGTATTAAGCACATAAATTCCTTTTACAGAACTTGGCAATTTCTGGATTAAGGGTGTTCAGGGGGCTAGGTGGCTGCCTGGGGAGGGATCTGGGAATATTGCCCACTTGGTTGGCATCCAGGATGGGTAAGGTCAGGCTCGTGGTCTGCCTTTCTGGGCTTTATAGAGACACTGTCTCCTTACAGTCCTGAAACTGCTTTTGAAATTATTCGTTCATTCATTCGTTCATTCATTCATTCATTCATTCATTCAGCTGTACTGAGCTTTACCGTGTGCATTATAATACTATTGTTAGGAATACAGATCCTGAGAACAAATGCCTGATTCAAGTCTTAGCTTTACCATTTGCTGTCTGTTTGACCTTTGAAAAAATCTTAACCTCTTTGTGCCCAGTTTCCTGATTGCTTAAGTGAGGTACTATCTGCTGCCCCCTAGGGCTGATATGAGAATTGAATGAGTTAATCCATGGGCCCTCGGGCATCCCTCAGTGCTGGGGTACCGAGCCGGGTACCCCAATGCCTGCCTCTAACCATAGGATGAAGGGCAATGGTTTATTGACGGCTGTCTGCAGGTTACCTTGTCTAATACCTAGAGGGAAAATCTGAATCCCTTGACCCACAAGGAGCTAGTGAGCCAGTGGAGGGCAGGCTCTGACATCTGACTACTTCTTGCGAAATGTGGCTATGGGGAGAGGCCCGCTGTTGACATTCTTTTGGCACACAGGTGTAGAATCCCTCTGTGGCAGTTCCTGGGTTGTAGAAGAGCTTGGTACACTGTGCAAATGTGGCTTCCAGGCCAAGGTGTTCATGGCTGCAGAAGCAACTTGGGATGGGCTGCTTGCTTTCTCCCCTCTCCCTTCATAGTGGGCATGCAATGGCACCTCTGGGACTGAGCTCAAGTCCCACTACCCTTCCATCTCTCTTCTCTCCAGGATCCCATCTTCTTTTTTGCCTTGTTCTGAGTCCTCTGTAATGCACATACCTCAGCTGGTGAAGTTAAGCTCTGGTGGAAGCCAGGTCAGTGGCACCAGACTGGATCGAGACACTAAAAATACTGCATGGTGTGCTCTTTAATTGCCATGGAGTTAGAGGAGTAGTGTTGGAAGCTGTGTCTGGGGATTCTCCCCAGTACCGACTGTCCAATATCTTGTGGCATAGGGGCCCCAGGTATCTGGTCCTGCTCCCCTGGATCTGAGAATTAATCCAAACGGTGTTTTTATCTGGGAGAAGGCCAGACCCCAAATGAAGCATATTGCAGAGATTTGGCCAAGCTGGCCTGTGAGCCTCAGCAGTCAACACAGCCCATGCACTGGAGCTGGGCCGTGAGGAGGCACCAGTGTGAAGATCAGGGTGTCAAAATTACCCTGAACTCCCTTTCACTGAGGAAGCACCAGGTTGGAGACCAATGCACCATCCCTCAATGTGGTCTGCAAAACCTGTTCTCTTAGCATTGAAACTGACAACTGTTTGGTTGACACCAAATGATATAGGTGGTTTGTGCTGAGACAGAAGAGATAACCTCAGATATCTCAGACTTCCTTGGGACAAATACTCAGGGAGTGGAATACTGGGTGGAATCCTCCACCCATTTGCATGATTTCTCTCTAGCTCTGTCTCTGTCCCCATGTTTTTCTTTTAGTCTTTGTCTTTCCTAGCACATGGACTTGAATCCTTACATGTGTGTACCATCTATCTTTGGAGGGTGTTTTACCATTCCAAGTGGTCTCTTTGTGACATGAGGCTCAGCACTCATACTTGTGGATTCCAGCATTTTCAATCCTGTACCAGGTGCCCTCCACACACTTTACAGTCTTCACACTAGAAGATAATACATGCTTATCAACTCCTCCTCATCCACCAAATACTGGCTGCGTAACCTACTGAGAAATGCATGTGGTTTTACCAAAATTGTAACCAAAAATAGTTTGGCTTTACCTGTCTCCATAGACACAGTATGCCCCAAGCTCCAAAAAAACAAATCCACCTCAGAGGGGTTTCAGTGAAAATACTTAATTGTTGTGCCAACTGGGGTGAGAGTTAAGAAGCCTTGAAAGCAGGACCCAATGCAACAGTGACTCAAAGACCACGGTGAGAAGGTGGCCAGGCTCCATGCAGTCACAGACCTAGGTGCCATCTATCTTGTTGGTCTGTTATTTCCAAGAGCATTGTCATCATCTGCATGGTCAGAGCTGAGTTCCAGCCAGTGGGAGCCGTAGGATGAGGCATGCCCATTTCTTAAGACCTGGAAAGAGAAGTGGCACATCATCTCCTCTCATATCTCTTTGGGAATTCAGATTCCTGGCTGCGCCTGGTTGCAATGATGCCCAGGAAATGTAGTCTCTGTTAAAACTTGAATAACTTTGGAGGAAGGGGAGAATGGATTTTGATGGACACTGGACAGCCTTTCACTTACTCCCCTTTATGTATTTAATGCAAATTATGGTGTGTTTCTAACATAAATGCACCCAGTATAAATGTTGTTTGTTTTTCTTCTTTAGAAAGAAAATCTGGACCTGCCCAGCTGTGTCTATGGACAATTCTCCAGTAATGAATCAGTGTGTCTTCAGAGGAATGGAAGAACAGAAGGAAAGGTAAAAATTAAATTAAAAAATTTTGAAAATAGATTTATCAATTTTAGAGAGGGGGAGGAAGAGAGAGAAACATTAATGTGAGAGAGAAACATTGATTGGTGGCCTCTCATATGTACCCCAACCTGGGATTGAACCCACCACCTAGGCATGTGCCCTGACTGGGAATCGAACACCCAGCTTTTTGGTGTACAGGATGGTGCTCTAACCAACTGAGCCATCCTGGCCAGGGCTTAAAATTTCTTTTACATGCAACAATTAAATGCAATGCCAAGCTTTGTCTTTGCTTATATAAGTCTGTGGAGGCCATCAAAAATTTAGAGATGGCCAAATTTCATGTGTCCCTATTAATATCTCTAATTTCTGACACTAGAAGAGAGATACCTTTGAGATACCTTTGTTAAGTATGAGGGGACTTTTCTAGGATTTTGAAGGAAGAGTTGGTATAAATAGAACTGATGTATTGTAAAATTAAATACTTGATTCCAAAAACCTTGGACGCCTGTTCCAGCACACTGTGGGCACCTGGTCTGATGTGCAGTGTCTACACTTGTGTGTGGCCAGCCCTCCCAGAAGAGGCAAAGGCAAACCCTCCCTCTTGGCAGGGTCCTCCCTCCCTTTCTTTTTTCTTTCTTTCTGTTCTTTAAATATGGGCTGTAATACTATGTTTGTTGATCTCTTTTGTAACCTTTTAAAAGAATTTAATTATATGTCTTAAAATGTTTTCAAGACAGTAATGTGTAGTATGAGAACCTTCCTGTTTATTGAGCTATTTTTCCTGCTGGTATGGGTGGGCAGGTTCTGTTTTTTGCCTGTATAACACTGTTGTGATATACTTCTGGTATATGCCTCCTGAACACGTGGACAGACTGTTTTCTTAGGTGGTTACTGAGGAGTGAAGTTGTTGGGTCATCCTGTGTATGCATTTAAGATCTTAAACACTGCCAGATCGTTCTCTAAGGAGCACCTTGTCAACGGGGTACCAGCTTTCCCGCTCAGCTGTCTCCTCCCACACCTCTGCTCTTGATGCTTTTCATTTTAACCAGTCTGTTGTTGAACAGTGGCCTCTCTCTGTGATTGTAATTTCCTCCCCCTTCTCTTTACTCTGGGGAACTTCATCTTTTCAGGTCTCTGTTACCTGGTTTCATCTCCCAATGGCCCCAGTGAGCCTCTCTCCTCACCGGGACTCAGTGAGCTCTCCTGAGGCCCGGGGCATCTGAGCAGCCTTGGGCCTTCCCAGGGGGAGGTGCCATTTCATTTTCTCTTCTGAAAAGTGTTCTAGTGTGTTCCTCCAGGAGAGGTCGTCACAGGATTACCAGCTTCTCTTTTGACCCCCCAGGGGGGTTTGAAGAGCCCCTGGTAGGGTTTCTCTTTTAGGTTGTTTTATGCACCACCACTACCACCATCACCCTCACTACTACCACACTGTCACCACCAGCACCATCACCAATACCACTCTCACCTCCACCACTGTCAGCACCCTCACCGTGGGCACCACTGTCACCACCGCCATTACCACCACCCTCATCACCACCACCACCACCATCAAATCACCCCACCATCATCAAAGGTGACAACATTAGTATTTACCGTGCGCCAGGCTCTGTGTGGGTCACTTAGCTTCCTTGTCACATTCTCACAATGGCTTTGGGGTCTGGCTCCGACCCTGTGCACAACATTACAGCTGCCTCACTTGTGATTATCAGGAGACTGACCAGCTCTGGTTCCCAAACTAGAGCTTATTAGCAGACAGTGCCTTAAAGGAAACTGGCCCTTTGGTCCATCAATTGATTAGTCATTCAGTGGGCATTTATTGACTACTACTACGGTGTGCACCAGGGACAAAAATGAATTCTTAGGGAATTCGAATTTTGGGGGTTGAGGAGGCAGCTGCATACACTGTGAGCACTGGGTAAGTGGAAAACTTCAGTTCTTCATTGGTTAACAGGGACAATAATAGCATCTCCTGCGATGGGTTGTTGGGGCATGTCCTGAGTTAATCATAGTAAAGCACCTGGCATTTATAGTAGGCACCTGATAAAGGCAGCTGCTTCCCATTTTTGTGTATTTTTATTGCTACACAGAGTGAGGAACCCAGGAAGATTTTTCTATCAGAAAAATCAGAGATGGTAGGCCCAGACTTGTGTTTAGAAATGGCAATCAGGTAACTCAGGTTCTCAGCCTGCATGTAGTTATTACTTTAGCATCTTCCTCCCCCACTGAACTGTGAATTCCATGGGGCCAGATCGTGCCTGTTTTGTTCACTCTACTTCAGTGGTGTGCCTGGGACACAAAGCAAAATAGCCAAGGATGCAGATGTTGGGTTTTTGAATGGTTTAGCATTTTATTTTTATTAGGAACTTTAAAATATCATTGTAGGCAAAACACCTGACTGTGTGACCTTGAGTACCTCTTTACTTTCTCAGCTTCCTCATTGGCTTAAAAGAAAGGGGTTGGTTGATGAGTTTCCTTGTAATCCTAAAATTTTAGGTATATTATTTAGAAAACTGTAATCCCCATAAGGGCAGACAGGCTCTATGTGTCTTCTCATTGCTTCCTCAAAGCTGTGCTGGGGATACAGTAGTCACTCATTAAACATTTGTTGAATAAATATGGAAATGGGATAGGCTCCTTATTACATTCAATGGCATAACCCCATAGACAGCTTAGCATTAAATTGCTACTAAAGTAATTTAAGGAGTATGCATGATCTTACTTGAGACACATGAAGACCCTGTGGGGAAAATAATATTGTTTTACAGATGAGAAGCTGAGAGGCAAAGGGCTAGGCAGTGGTCTTGTAGCAAAGAATGGAGAACCTAGACACAGACTAAGCCTCCTGAACCCCATGTTCTGCTTCGTTACGGTTTTTCACCACACCGAGTCTTTGTCTGTCCTTGTACTGGCTGAAGGCACTAATCAGGGTAGTGGCTTAGAGGATCTGCCAAGACGCCACTGAAAAAGCCCTCAGTGAGGCCCACCAATCTTCTACACAGCCAGTGCTGATAATATCTGCTATTTGGGGGCTCCTCCTAAGGGGGTCTTATATCCATTGGCTCTAAATATCACAGCAGCTGAGCAGAATACACATCATTTGCTTACGTTTTACAGATGAAAAAACAGTTTTAAATACCTGCCCCAATATCACAGGTAATTGTAGGGCTCAGACTTAAACTGGTGTCTTTGACTCTGTTTGTCAAGGGAGAGAGCCCCTGGCCTTCTCACCTCCCCCATGCTTCACGATCTGTCTTGCATGTCTCCAGTGTGATTGGTGCAGCCGCAGGTCACTTCTCTTGAGAGATGCCTCCGTGCACACTGACCTTTTACAGGTTCTTTTGGGTCCTGTGAGAAAGACCACATTTGACTGAGCTTAAGCCAACAGTGCCCAAACAAGTTTGGCAAGAGTCCCCATTTTTTCCCTGCAATGCCTACTGATGTTTGGAGGAAACCATGCCCTAAGGAGCAGACCATAGGAATGCTGATGGAATCTCCAAGAAGTCACTGTGGAGAGGCGAAGTGCTTTATCCCAGGTCACAGGGCTGGCAAGTCCTAGAGTTAAGGCTATAGCCTCAGAACAGGAAAAGTTATGCTCTCCCTTGTGCTAGGTTTCCAGCTTCTCAAGGTCCATAGCTGGACTTCTGGAGGCAGCAGGAAGTGGAGCAGGCAGCACACATCCCTTTGGGCAGTGAACAAAAAGCTGATAAAAGTCAGTGAGCAAAACAACTCTGGCCTAAGGCTGAGATGCATGAGAGCTGATAAGCAGGTCGGAGAGGAGAACAACCAAGGAGGGGGGAGCTAACCGAGTCTAAAGGTGGCACAGATCAGCCTACCCCTGAGCACTAACGTGACACAGGACTCAGGCAAATCTCAACTTTGGGTACACGCCTTCACAGTGCCACGTAAAATCACTGTTTTCTAGCCAGTTTGGTCCACCAAAGCCACTCTCACAAACTGAGAGCCTACCATTTGCTGGGCCCTGCCTGGGCTAGAAGTGGGGGTCTCACACCCCAGACGAGACTTTCCTTGCAGGAGAATGAAGTCTAGCAGAGCTGGCACAAAGGAGATGCTCAAAACACACGGGAAGAAATGAACAGGCCAGAGATGATTTTTATTTTCAAAGAAGAAACGTGCATTTGTGCAATCTGAGAGTGAAGGCCCTGCCTGGAAGGCTGAATCCCTTCTTTGAGCATTTTCCTCAAGTATTTAAGGCTGCTGAGCTGTGATGGGATGTTAATTAACTGACCCACCGACCTACCAAACATGCATATGTGAGTGAATGGTGAAGGAGTGAACAGACTTAACCTTTACATTTGACCAGTGGGGCTGGGTCCTCACCATCTGCCCATTTCGGCACACGCTCATTCACAGGAGGGTTTTCCAAACAGGGCAAGCACTTCTCCCCTCAAAATTCTCCTCTATGAACATCAGAAATTTGCTTACCTAGTAACAGCACTGCTGCACAGCTGAGGACACCGAGGCGCGGAGAGGCGATGTGATCCACCCATATTCACTGCTGGCAGTGGAAAACCGCTCTCCCCAGGGGCTTAATTTGCTAGGAATCCTGTGTTCTTGTGAATCAGCAACCAGAAGTACAAGTGGCAAGTCATGGTTGCTCATTCAACAAATACTGCGGGAATAAGTCTCTTCGCAAAAAAGTCCCATGGTTAAAAGACAAAATGTCCATAAATCACAGGAGCAAAACTGTTCCTGCAGAGGGGTGTAAGGTTTGTGGGTAGGGCTCCTGGGGAGCCCCACTCATCGGGGAAAGTGGGATTGGCTCCCGGCGAGCTGGGGTCCTTCTCACCAGGAGGCTGGGGCCCCTTGTTCTTATCTTACCCCTCCACGTGTCAGTTCAGAAATATGAGTGAGCACCTACTGTGTGTCAGATACCACCTGACTGGTTCTTATCTGATGGGAACCTTCTTTTTACCTCCTCCTTGTAGATGGGAGCTCAGAGTCCCTCTGTAGAGTGGGGGGCAGCTGCTGTGGCTGCCCAGGGGTAGGGCTGGGCTTAGGCCAAGATAACCCACCGAGGCACAGAGAGTGGGTATTCTAGTCTCATTGGGAGCCCATCTAGGCAATCTCCTCACAGGGTGGCCCTGGTGACCAGGGAACTGCCAGGGGATGTTAGGGGAGGTGCAGAGATCCTGGTGTGGTTGCTGGAGTTTCCAAGTCTCAATCTACCACCTGTGAAGGTGGATGGCAGTGGACTTAGGTCATAAAGTTGATGTGAAGGTTCAGTGTGGTAAGGAAGGCTTAGTCATGGTCACGGGCACCCAGCTAACACTCAGCACATTAGTCTGTTATCAGCCTGTAAATCATTCTCCCACCAACCACAGGGCCAAGAGGAGCTGTTAGGACACATGCCCTCTACTTTCCTATGACAACTACTAACATGTGGTGATCAGTTTTTCCAAAAAACTGTTCAGTAATTATTTGAACACCTACCACATACTCAGCATTCTGTCAGGTGCCCTGGGAATACAGTCAGACGTGGACCATGCTTACAGTCTAGAGGGGAAGATGCACACATGTATTGGGACACAGAAGGGCTTAAAGAAGGGCCTAGCAGAGTCTGGTACACAGCATGTAGCTGGGAAATGTTTTAACGTGCACACACTGGAGGGACTCAAAAGGGTACAGCACTGTGAGGTGACACCAGGAAACACAACTCATGGGACACAGCAAAAGAGTGTCTTTGAGAGTTTGTCCCTCGTCCACGTCCATCTGGGAGTGGAAGCTCCCCTGGCCCCTGCCCTGTGGACAGATGGTGGTGGGTGAAAGGCAGCATCTGTCCTGATGCTGAGTCATGCAGGTCAGAGAGCATGTGTGTCAGTCTCCCTCCCAGGGAATCTGATAGAAATTCCTGCTGGGCATTGCACTTCGCCTGGAGCTAGATCAACCTTTTCAACTCTGAGGGCCAAGAATCAGGCTTGGAGAGCTGCATGAAGATGGGGGTGGGGATATGTGAACCCCAATGGCTGACATGCTCTTTGGGCCCACAGAAGAGCAGAATTAGCAAGATGCATATATGAAGCGCTGGTTTTGTCTCGGGTGTTCTGCTAGAGTGTGGATGGGGAGAGTCTAGAGACTTGTTCTTTAGGTGGAAGAAGAGGGTGAGAACTTGGGTTCAGGCTTTCCCGGGGATCACTGCTGGGACTTGAGCTGCGTGTGGCCTTTGCCCACCTATATGCACTGTTGGAGGGGTGTGTGATCTCTGAGCAGGAGCCAGTGTCTTCTTCAAGGCTGGGTGTGGATGTAGGGCCCGCTGTGTGCCAGGTACTGTGCTGTGCTCAGGGATAGATTTGTGACCAGGACAGGCAGGGGCCTGATATTAATCTAGTAGGGTCCCTGCCCTAGAGGGCTTTGCAGTCGAGCTGATGGTTTTACAAGGGCAGAAAGCTAAATGGGAAGCAGAAACAGGGTGAAAGGAGCCCTGAGTTGGAAGGAGGGAGGCCTCAGGTCAAGTCTTGGTTTAGGGGTAGGATTAAGGGAAGGGAGAGGTTAAGTGGGTGTGTGTGGGAGACAAAAGCTCAAACTTGTAGTGTTTGTCTATTTCCACGGTGCAAATATTCCCACCATGGCTATCTCCAACCTACTACCCCAAAGTCACCGAGCTGTGCCCCATCGGCCCTCCCAGTGAGACCCCGCTTCAGCACAGCACTGCAGAGGGCAGTTCCTGATGGCAGGTGAGTGGGTGGGGCTGGACACCGTGAGTTCCTGGGTGAACTGGGGAGCATTACGTAAATGTAAAATGGTGAAGATTTCTCATAGCCTTGGAGTTCCACGACTAACACAGACCCCTACCTGTTCTGCTCAGGATCTGCGACCAGGAGCGGGCTATGTTATTCTGATGGTTTTATAAACCGCCTTTTAGAAACTGCTTCAAGACAGTGTCTTTTCTTTATTTCAAAAATGAATAACAAATTACTTGTAGAAACCTTAGGAATTACAAACAATTGAAAGAAAGAAATAGATTTCTTCCACCCTGGCTGGTGTGGCTCAGTGGATTGAGCCTGGGCATGCGAACCAAACAACCGTGGTTCGATTCCCAGTCAGGGCACATGCCTGGGTTGCAGGCCAGGTCCCTAGTAGGGGACACATGAGAGGCAACCATACATTGATATTTCTCTCCTCTCTCCTTCCCTTCCCCTCTAAAGATAAATAAATACAATTTTCAGAACAATTAATTTCCATGGACAATAGAAATTCTGCTTGCGATTGTCTGTCTTATGAAGATGTTTCTTCTTATGCAGTATTCCCGCAACTGTTCTTTAAAGCACGTTTTTAGACTTTTTAAATAAAACCACTTTTATTTAAAAAAAAAGAAATAGATTTCTTTTGTCCTTTGAATAGAATCATTGAATATGATTTTTTAAACTGGGATAGACTTGACATGTAATATTATATAACTTTAAGGTATATAGCATGTTGCTTTGATGCATTTATATATTGTGATATGGTTGCTGTTGTAATGATATTTAGCACATGACATACTTACAGTACATTATTGTCTATATTCAACATGGATTTCTTTTGGGTGTGATCTCATCGCTCCCTTAGACCCACCATCTCGTTTGCCAGTGAGTAAACTGCTCGTGGGGGATGTTGGAGAGTTAGTAGCAGAGGTGGAGTTAGAACCTGGGTGTCCTGCAGCCTTGAATGATGGCAGTTAATTAGGCGAAGTCAAAGCTGAGTTGTTTCTTGACCAGGCTGTCCTCATGTTAGAACTAAGGATTTTTTAAAAGATTTTATTTATTTATCTTTAGAGGGGAAGGGAAGGAGAGAGGGAGAGAAATATCAATGTATGGTTGCCTCTCATGAGTCCCCTGCTGGGAACTGGCCTGCAACCCAGGTGTGTGCCCTGACTGGGAATCGAACTGTGGTTGTTTTGTTCGCAGGCCCGTGCTCAATCCACTGAGCTACACCAGCCAGGGCAGAACTAAGGATTTTTTTAATCTATAAATTCAAACCAGTGAGAAATGTTTTCCCCACTTCCTGACTTCCCCCCTTGCTTTACTCACCGTCCCCGTGCCCCCAAGTCACTGCAGTCCTCATCCCTTCAGTGTACTGATCATGCGCCTAGCTAGGACTTTTCCATGGCAAATCATTTTCATAACCCCACCCCCATTTAGCTACTCTTTGTTTTGGTAGTTTAGGGGTTTTTATTTTTTTCCCAATTTTTAATTTTAAATGTTTTAATCACCATTTTGTTATGCTTCTTACTTGTCAATCATTTCTTGTTACATTATCTTCATGTGTACACAAAGAGCTGTATAATACCTCGTTCACTTAACAAGTGTTTGTTGAGTGACTGCTGTGTGTCCTGTGCTGTGAATGAGTGAGCAGGAACTGAACGCTGTCCTGCCTGCACAGAGGTTCTGGTTACTGGGAAAATCAGCTGTTAGCCTCATAATCTCATGGACACAATATCTGGTAGGTTATGGTGATGGAGTTGGGGGAGAATTCTAATAACCTGTTCTCTGTTTCCCAAAGCAAACTGAAGAGGGGAGGTTTCATCTCTCTAATGAAATCTGGGGGTGCTTGCCTGGGTGGGAGCGGTGAGCATTCCAGGTGGAGGGCACACTTTCCCCTGAAAAAAAAAGTATCATAAAACTACTGGTATTGTAAAAGAATGTCATGCTTGTGGACAGTAGGTATATTTTGAGTTCTGAAGTGATCAGAACGCTAGTCACCTGTTGAATACCTAACAGCACCTTTCTTTTTGTCCTTTACCTGTTTATGATATGTTGTGAAAGGGAGTACATTTTACATTGTGTTTTTCTACCTAACTATATACTTGGAAAATTTGCAAACCTACAGAAAAGTTACCAAAACAGTATTTTCTTCACCTAGATTTTGTTTGAACGTTTTGCCTCATCCGATCTGTGTGTGTGTGTGTATATATGCATCGACACTTTTCTCCTGAACTGTCTGGAAACAAGTTGCAGACATTCCGACACTTTACCCCTAAATACTTTGGCCTATACTCCTAAAATAGCAAAATTCTCCTACATAATCACCTAGTATTATCTGCCTCTGTAATTTACAGTAATTTTAGAATATCTGCTAGTATCCAGTTCATGTTCAAATGTCCTCAGGTGCAACAAAACACCTTTTACAGCTCTTTTCTTCTCCCTCAACCCCCATCCACTCATCCGAGGACCATCCCTGGTTGAAGCATTGCATTTGGTCATATGTCTCTTTGTTCCCATCAAGCCAGGGCAGGGCCTTCCCTAGTCTCTTATGACTCTGGCATTTAAAGAGCCAGATCGCTGTTCTGGATTTGTCTGCGTGTGTCCTCACAGTGCCACCCACCTTGTTCTGTCTGTCCTCTGCCATGAATGTCAAGTGAAGCCCAGAGGCCAGAGTAGGTTCAGGAACAGCATTTCCAGTGACCAGGCCTCACTGGTGACTTTGTCACCCCCCTAAGGTCAGGATGGCCCGTGGTTGGTGACACTGAGTTGACACCTAGTTAAGACCAGAACCTGCATTGTGTTTTGGCTTAGACCTGGTAGAGACGTTATAGTGGCCATGATTCTAACACATGTTGGGAAGAAAAGGCCTTTGTAATAAAAAATTCTCTCTCACCCCAAACACAGGGTGAGGTTTTTTTTTTTAATTATAGGAACAAGTCATACGTAAGTATAGCTTTGACATTTTTGTTTGTTGATTTGTTTAAAACTTTCAAATAAAATTGAGTCTGTTTGCTATCGAACTTATAGGCATGTACATGCTAAGGGAGACAGTTCAGAGAAAGTCTTCACGCTTTTTTAAAAAACATCTCTCCTCTTTTAATGGGCCCAGGTCAGGTTTGGCTAGAGTGTGCTTTATGTAGAAGCCTCCAATATGCTGTTGATAACATTCAGGTAGAAGCAAGGCCCCCTGAAGGGTAGAATGTCGTGGCGGAAGGGAAGTTTTGAGAGTGACAGATTGCCAAGTGTTTTGAGTGTGTGCAAGAGTGAGCGTGTCTGTATGTGCTGCTGTTGTCTCAAGGAAACTGGAATGGTGGGTCAGGGTGCCAAGAATAGTGTCAGGTGTGACACAAAGAAACGAACCCTGTACCAATTCGGGGAAGGTGTGATATAAATTAAAATCAAGGAAATCTATCTCGAGTGCCTGCTTGGTGCCAGGCATTGTGCTGGGTGCTGCGTGTCATGGACCAGATGGGCTCCTGTGAGCTTTACAGTCTGGAGAGAACAGACCTAAACATGCCAATCCCAGGGCGGCGAGTGTACAGCAGGGAAGTCCGAGGAGCTGGGGGGAACGTGGGATGGACCTAATGTTTCCCAAGAGGGGTAACAATCAGAAGTGCAAGCATGCATAGTGAGGTAAGGAATGAGCCGTGTAGCATAGATACAGAAAACAGACATGGTTGCCAGAGGGCAGGGGGTAAGGGGTCTGGGTGGAAAAGGGGAGGGAGTAAGAAGTGGTCACAAAATAGTCCTAGAGATGTGAAGTACAGCACAGGGAATATAGTCAACAACACTGTAATAACCATATGTGGTACCAGGTGGGTACTTGAAATATTAGGGGAATCACTGTGTAAAGTATATGATTATCTAACCACTATGCCGTACATCTGAAATTAATACAAAACAATATTGAATGTAAACTGTAATAAAAAAATAAAATAAAAAAGTTTAAAAAAAGAGAATGAGTCATGTGAAAGGAACGGCATGTGCGAAGACCCTGTGGCCAGAGCGATCACAGTGTGCCGGAAGGAGAGGCTGCAGCTCAGTGTGGCTGGGTCATGGAATAGGGTGGGAGACTGGGAGGTGTCTGCGCTGGGGCACTGCGTGAACCCTGTGAGCTTTGGTAGCATTGGTAGTAAAGAGCTTAGATTGTGCTAAGCTCCCAGGAGGCCCCTGAAGCATTTTAAGCAACATGATCAAATTTGCGTTTGGAGTAAAGACCTCTGAATGAGTGGGGAAAAACATCTGTGGGGAGACCAAACTTCGGAGAGGGACCCGTTGGGCTTGGCCAGGTGACGGGAATGAGGAGTTTCAGGAGATGGGCTCTCCAGTCAGCAGAGATGGTTGAGTCAAGGCAAGGTAAACACCTGATTGATGGGTCTGTGTTTGTTTAGAGCTGCGATGGGCATTTCAAGCATTCTACCAAAATTCATGCAGGTGGAGAAGGGGGAAAGTGACGGAAAGCAAGAAGGAATGTGTTTTAGAGCCATCATTTATGTTGGCTCGATCACCGTCATTTTCATAGTTTGTTTTTGTGTGTATATAGGAAAGCTGTTGATTTATAACCTCTTTTACTGATGTTTATTAATATTATGAAATTGTCCTATTGGTTCTAATAGTTTTTCAGATCTTATTTTATTTTTTATGGGGAGGAATTTTTCCAGACATATAATCACATCATTTGCAAGTTAATAAAATTTCATTTCCTCTATTTTTCCAGTTGGTAGAAAAACATTTTAAATTTGTCTGATTGGCTGGGAAATGCTTCCTGAATGGTGGTAAACAATTGTGATATTCGGGTCATTTTAAACTTACACTGACTGCAGTGTGGAAGCGCTCTAAGGTTTCCCCTGAAATGCGGTGTTAGCTTTTGGTTTGAGCTCTATCTCTCTTAAGGAAGTTTTCCTCTCTTCCTAGTTGAGATTTTGTTAAGAGATTTTTTATTTTTTATTATTTTTTCCTTGTTGACAACTTATTTATTCATTCTACAAACATGTTCAAGCCTATTATGTGCCAGTAATCTTTCTAGGTGCTGAAGATACAACAAAGAACAAAACAGGCAAAAACCCCATTCGTACAGAGTTGATACACAAATGGGAAAGAAAATAAGCAAATAAATATATAAAATATGTAGTATTTTGAATGATGATATTGCTGTAGAAATAACGCTGTGGGAGGCAGTTAGACATGAGCAGAGCAAGGACAATAGGCCACCTCCCCACGGTCACCAGGGTGGAAAGCCCCCAGTGCCTGGCCACAGGCAAAAGTGAGATCACAAGGACCTCATCTCCAGGGTGACATTTTCTCCCCTAGCGTATCGCTGGTTGTACAGTTTAGACCCCTTGACCTTTCTGGTCATGCAGATCGGACCCTCCTCCCTTGACCTTTTCTCTCCTAGCATGTTGGTTGGATCCCCTTAGAGGGAAATAAACATGGGGGCCAGAGAACAGCCCTTAAGCATTAAGCCCCTGGACAATGAGGTTCTGATCCACATCAGATACATCTGGGCCTCACTTATGTTTAGCTCCAGGGCCAGAAAAGCAGCAAAACCAGACAAGTGACTCCCTGGCTGACACTGAAGTCAGCTGCATTGACTAAACCAAGAGACTTTTTAAAAAGTCAGGAGTAGCCCCATACACCAAAAGGTTATGGGTTCCACCCCGTTCAGGTCACTTCAGGGAAGCAGCTGATCAATGTTTCTCTCTCACACTGATGTTTCTCTCCCTCCCTCTCCCTTCCTCCCTATCTGAAATCGATAAATATATCCATGGGTGAGGACTTAAAAAAATAAGGAATAACTGTTGAAATTTAACAAGATCTGCATCTAAGGAACCATGTATATTTTTCTTTTGACTCTGTTAGTGAGATGAATAATATTGATAGATTTCCTAACATTGTCTGATTGTTGCATCCCTAGAATGAATCATATTTGGTTGTGATCTATATTCTTTGGATAAAAACAGTATTTTAAACTCCTTCCATCATTTAAATTAATGCCCTATGAATATGCTGTTGGTTTATTCTGTGGCTTCTAGAGAATGTTGACAGGACAGCTTTACTTCAGTTTGAGAAGTCAGAGCTAGAATGGTGAACAAATCATTTATTTTTTAGGTCAACATACCATTGTCAAATGCTTGATATGTGCAAAACACGGACAGATGGCCTCCAGCGCCTGTGTAACTCAGAGACCTCGTGGTTCCAGCCAGTGGTTCCATTGGTCAGGATTTGTTGCTCCTGAATGACAGAAACAATTGGCGTTTGGATTAAGCAGCATAGGGAATGCAATGGCTCATATAAATGGAAGTCCCAACAATAGGTAGCTTCAGGCATGGTTGGACTCGGGGGCTCCTTGTCATTAGGCCTTGGACTTGCTCTTGCCTTATTTGGCCCTGCTTTCTTCTGTATTGGCTTTGCTCCCAGGACGGCTTCCTCCCTGTGATACCTCCCAGAGCTCTAGGCTGACATTCTGCCACAGCTGTGGAGTGAGAGTTTATCATTCACACTTGTTCCGAGAAGACTTCCCACGTACACTCATAGTTGTTCAACCTGGGCCACATACTGTCTCCTGTGACTGGAGGGTGGGGAGATAAGGTGAGTCTCACCTGGACTCATGGACTGAGAGTGAAGGGGGCTGGTCGCCCAGTGGGAAGGCCAGGTGCCATCACCCACAAGCAGGGAGTCAGATGCTAGGTGGCAGAAACACCCAATGCTCATGCCACCTGGGCCGGCAATGTCCCTTCTGTGATCC
Source organism: Sturnira hondurensis (assembly GCF_014824575.4). Classification (NCBI taxonomy): domain Eukaryota; kingdom Metazoa; phylum Chordata; class Mammalia; order Chiroptera; family Phyllostomidae; genus Sturnira; species Sturnira hondurensis. The sequence continues at coordinate 3,708,722 of NW_028075471.1, read as the reverse complement.
TCACTATTCTTTTCCACAAGTGGGAGGAGAGGCTGCCAAGGGCCATGATTCCTGACCCAAGCTCAGGGTGCAGCAAGTCAGTTGCAGAATCAGGATTCTAGGTCCCTACCTAAAGTTCTAGGTCTTATTGCTCCATTGAATTAAACATAGAAACAGGAGTAGAGAGTTAAAGCATTGACTGGGCACCTTGAAATTTTGTTGTTCTGTGCAGGATTTCCCTGGGCTCACCCTCACCCCTGACTCCTTAGCCAACACAATAATTCATCTTGCAGTTCTGTATTGTTCCCTTTACATAATGAACTGAGAACGTAGACACTTTTAGAAGGGTGTCTTTGATGGGATGTGAGATATTTTTCATCAGGGTTCTGCAGCCCCCAGGGCTGTGGACCGTACAGGTCCAGGGCCTCTTAGGAACTGGGCCACAAGCAAAGCTGGCCTGGGCTCCGCCTCCTGTTTCCCCACCAGCATCCACAGCAAGGGAGTGAAACTCACCTGAGACTGCCTCTGGCCCCCCAAGTCCCCAACCCTCCCCAGCCCATCTTCCATGAAACCAGACCATGGTGCCAAAAAGGTAGGGGACCACTGTTTTATGTGAAGCATTTATAGAAGCCTGGTCTGATTTATTATCTCTTCAAATATTTTTTTCTTCTAATCTTTATTGAGTTGTAAGTATATGTGGCATGTATGCCAACCTCAGTGAGGGCAAAGCTTGGTGAGTTTTTACACGGTTGTAGCCCTCCGATTCAGGCCTCCCATTCCAGCTTCTCCCCTAGCCCCCGTTTTCCCTCCACTCCTCCCAGAAGAACTGTGACCTACTCCCCACAGCCTGGCCTCAAGCTGCACCTGGGAACTCTCTCCTGGGTGTAGAGACTTAGACGCCTGCTCCTGAGGACTTGGGCTGTGAAGGGAGGGGGAAGTTACCATCCACGAGGGGATTCAGCAGCCTGTGGAACTGTCCTCACTTCAGATGCCACAAGTGCCCATGAAGGGCCTGTCTTCTAATCAGGGTGCTAGAAGGCCCCCTATTCTCTTGCTCTTCTCTCACAAACGAGGAAACTGAGACCCACAAAAAGAAGAGATTTGCTGGAGGTCATGGGCTAATACAAGCTGGTGGCCAGGTGGATGGGCTGTGGTGACCAGCCAGCCCCCTGCTGCTGCCGCTGTCCCACTCAGTGATCAGGTTGGCTGAATTGTTGAACTTGGTCATTCTCACTCCTCATTTCATCATACTCTTGTTTTTTTCCCTGGAAAATTTTGAAATTCTGTAAGAAATGGAATATATAATAGAAAGAATATAGATGCTGGAATAGGACATTCTTGGGTTCAGATTTCTCTCTGTGTTGTTACCTTGGGCAAGGATGTTAACCTGCCTGAACCCCGGTGTCTGTGTCTGTAAATAGGGTAATACTATACCAATCTCATAGGGTGGTTGGGAGGATTAGATGAGATGATATGCATTACATGCTCAGCCTGCTGTCTGGAACTCATTGACTTTGTATCTGTGAAGCCAGGTAATAGCATTTCCTGGGGGGAAGATGGGGTGTGACATAAAAGTAAGATGACAAATATTACAATCCCTCCCAAACGTGAATACTTTAGATAACTCTAATTTTACTATTCTAGATTAGTTTAGACATTAACAATAGCATAGTATTTAATTAAGAACACAAGCTCTGGAAATGGACAGCCTTGGTTCAAATCCTGACCCTACCACTGTGTAATCTTGGGCAAATTACTTCGTTTCTCTATGCTTTAGTTTCCTTGAGTATAAAATAAGGCTAAGAACAGGACTGACCTCATAGGGTAGCTCTGTGGATTAAATGAGATAATGCATATAACACATTTTCTTAGGCCAGTGACTTGGAATGAATGTGACATTACTATTATCTAATAATCACATTAATAGTAATGTGGCTTATTATTTTTTCCTTTGAATTTTAAATATCTTGGTGGAAGTTTGCCTTGGTTTTCAGTGTGTACTCTGTACTGGTGCTTCACTGAAAGTTCTCTCCCGTGCCTGTTTGTCCTCGCACTTGTCTTCATAACGGAATTTGGGCACAGAAGACTGAATGCTTGTGTTTGTAACGGAATTCAGGTGCAGAAGACTGAATGCTTGTGTTAATAACGAATTCGGGAAGAGAAGACTGAATGCTGGGGGCAGCAGCGTCCTCAAAGTTGCAGAAAGAGATCGGCTCTTGAAGAAGTGTGAATGCGCCACTCTCCTGGGTCGAGCGTTTTGTCCATGGGGAACAATGTGTGGCTTTCATGGGTGACTCATCCTTGGGCAGCAGTGACCACACCATGGGGACAGCGGAATGGAGTTCAATCCCACGTGCGTCCAGAGGGAGTTGTTCAGCGCGCTATGGGAGCAAGTGGGGCGGGGAGGGTTTATTTCTCCCGGGACCAAGGAGTCAGCTCAACTAGCAATGGATCAAGTTGAGTGAAAGGCTGTGAGAAAATAAAAGGTGCTAGTTTGGCAGCTTGGCTGTTTTATTTTGAAAAAACGCTCCTTTCAGCTCTGAATGGGCCCCTTGAACTGCGAGGAGCAGTGCCAGTTAGCCCACATTTAATTAGAAACTGGGTTAGTGGACTTTCTCTTTCTCACAGAGCATGGCCTGCATGTTGGACCCCTTCCAGTGTCTGGTACAGTAACGGCCATTTACCCAGCCTGGTTATCTGGACACTGGAATCAGCTTCGTGGTCATTCTCCCCTCTCCTCCCACCTTCACCAGCTCTCTCCTGATTGAATTCACCAGCTCCACAGAGAATGCCGACTTTCCCCTAGATTTTTCAAAGGATCAGTCCACTTTGTCTACCCTTGCTGTTTGGGAAACACCTCAGCAACACATTTTCACTCTTAGATTTTTTATTTTCCTCTTCAGTGGATGTATTTCCTCTCCTGGGTGAAATTATGTGGATTTCCTTTTGTTTGGTCACATCCCCCTGGGGTGTGTGTGTGTGTGTGTGTGTGTGTGTGTGTGTGTGTGAAAACTTCCCTCTCTTCCTCTCCCAGGCCTCACTGTCCCTTCTTTTGGGGGCAGGGACCCAGCAGACAGTGATACAGTGACTCCCTTGTCTGCTGGGTTCCCACCAGCTGATGAGCAAGGTCATTTTCAAACTCCTAACACCTGCTTATCGAAACTGCCAGCTGCGCTCCACTAAGATTGCTCTCTCCCGGAGAGGGGAGATGAGAATAGACTAGGGAGGGACCAAGAGCCAGAGAGTGAAGGGCACTACCCAGCAACTTTAAAGGCGTGGGTGGGCATTTGATTGGACAACTGGGCTCCACAGGCTCTTGACTGATGGGAATGCAGCGCTATAACAGTTGTGCTGTGCATTGGATAGGTCTTTTAAATAGACAATAAAACATTTGCACATACACTGTGTAATTCGATCCCCTTTTTTTGTTGTTCTTGGGAGCAACATGACTTTCTTTAAACCAGTTTTAGCTCTGCCTGCCTTATCATTTGAAAGTGCTGTGATTGATAACATGATGTATGTAGCATATGATGCATATTTATGCATCAGGAAATATATAGTTTAAATTGGATGGTGGGATTCCAGTGCAGGAAACAAATGGCTGAAGGGCAGCGTGTGTGAGCAGGTCTGTTCCTCTTTCCTGTTTGTGAGTGTGGGTGTCGTCAGGGGTCCTCCACGGGGACGGTCTGCTCTCTGAGCTCCCTGGTGGAGTAGTAGTTCTTGGTCAGGCACAAATTGAGACTCAGTGGGTATCAGGTATTATTATTATTATTATTATTGTTACTATTATTATTATTATTATTGTGGTTGTGTTGTTGTAGGAGTGATAGCAGTTCTGGGTTGTGAGGTCAGCCCTGGAGTGGATACCCTGCCCTGGAGACCACAGACCAGCATCAACCCCACCCATCCTGGCACGGCCTGAGGGGGGGCAGAGAAGTGCCAGGCCCTCCAGGAGGGAGTTTCCATCCTCAGCGGGTGCCATGCAGGACCCCCAGTCTTGCAACTCTAAGCGTCACCACCCTCCCGCCCATCCCAGTCCCTGCTGCTTCTCTTTCTCCTCAGTGAAGTCAGAGGCTCTGTGAGCACGAGGGAGGGGGAATGATGGCGGAGCAAGACCTGCAATTGACAAAGCATTTCCAAAAACAGGTCTTGCCACAGAGATTAACCTGCTCCCCAGCATGGTCAGGGTTTGAGTGATTATCTTCTTGTACAGATGGGGAGACCAAAGTCCAAGTTCACATGGCAAGTGAGTAAATGACTGTTGGGACACCTTTCTTTTGAATGTCAAATTCGCACCTGCTGCCTTTGCTTTGGTTTAGATCTGGGTTTCTCAGCTTTGGCACCACTGACACACTGGGCGAGATAAGTCTTCGCTGTGGGGCTGCCCTGTGTGTTGCAGGATGTTTAGCAGCATCCCTAACCTGTACTCACTAAATGTCAGTAGCGATCATTCTCCCCAAGTTGTGACAACCAAGAAGGTCTACACACATTGCCAAATGTCCCCTTCGGGGCAAAAGTGGAGGCGTATATCTATTTGTCGGTGGGTGGGTGGATTGAGAGCAACTCACTATCAGACTTGAATTGCCGTCAGTAGTGTGTTTGGGAATCTTCAGGAGGTTCCCTCTTAGGGGTTTAACTTCCTCTCTTCATGCCTAAAATGTATTTGTGTTCACCAACTGTGATTGTGTTACTTCATTAGCCTGCACACCTCCCTGCTGTATTAGATGTGGTCCCAGTTTCACCTTTTTCCCTTGCCCTCCACCTTGCATGCAGCTCTGTGTCCATGTACCCATAACCAGGAGGGGATGGAAACCTTTTCCCTGGGGCTAAGTCCTGCTTTGAAATTTCCTTTTGGTCTGCTTCCTGGGGATCCTATGTCACCTATTAGCATCCTCTGCTTTTGCTCATTTTCTTCTTCAAGTTTTGCTGCTTCTCATTTCTTCTTCCTGAGTTTATTGTGTTGTGTGTAAATTAAGAGTGAGAGACAGTGAGCAAGGGCCCAGCATCTCTCAGAGTGAAGTGTATTTTGTAAAATCACCCATATCTGTTTTAAAACAGAACTCTCCCCATTATTCAGGCCTTTTCACAAACACTGGGGTCCTTTGTCCTCCATGGCTGGGGTTCTCAGGAGCCAGGGCTCTGACAGGGCAGATGCCTTACTGTGCATGGGGCAGAAGGCAAGTAGACAGTTTATACAAGAAAAGCTAGTGAGTGAGGTACAGACTGCAAATGGTCAAGATTCACCTTAAAACCCTTCCAAACCATGCAGAAAGAGTAGTGTGGATGGTTTTGTGGGTGTAGCTCTGTACAATAAAGAACCTGTGCATTTAGATGTTTACATGCAGCTATTACCCACTGAGGAGTACACGTGCAGACAAATTCCACTTGACTTTTGATAATATAAGAATGTGGACAGGAGTGTGTGTCACTGAATCCTGAACACCAAAGGCTCTGTGCTGTGTCAGCAGAGAGCCCAGTGGTCAGAAGCGTGGGCTCAGGGGCAGCTGCCTGGCATCCAGTTACTGCTCCACCACTTGCTGCTGTTAGATCTTGTTCAAGTTTGTAGTCTTGCTGGGCCTCAGTTTTATTATCTTGAAAATAGGGATGCTGGAAATACCAGTGCCTGGCACAGAGTAAAGAGCTCACTGAGGGTTGACTGTCGTGCTGCTGTGTCTGTTGATATTGTCACTATCATTGTCGTTACATTAGTATTACCGACAAGTTTGAGAACTTAGTTTTGTTCCTGCACTTCTTGGCTCCGTGTTTCCTTTAAAGAGATGTGGAACCAAGTCCTACATCCTTGCTCCAGCGCCCAGCACAAGACACACCTGACTGGGCCTGACGCTCCTCCCCACATTCTCTCTTGCTTGCTTCTTGCTGTAACAGTTGTTTCGTCTCCCACAGCAACCTGGCAGGCCCACAGGCAGCCCCGCACACCCAGGCCCTTCCAGCAGATGACAAAGTGCAGATGTGGCTCCGACCTCCACAGAAACCCGCCCCCCTCTGACCTCACTGTCCTGGCTCCCACACTCCTGTCCCTGGCTGAGGGGCCGGGATGAGGGGTGGGGATGGTGTGAGACAGCCCACAGAGGTCAGAGGGTGCAGGGAGGACTTTTAAACCAGCTCTGGGTCCTGGACGGTCAGTGTTAGAATTGTTGCCAGACTGGGGCACAGGTCCCAGCTTTGTGGATTCCCACTTAATGGATTTTTTTGTACTGATTTTTTGTGAAATATTTTGACTTCAGAGTTTATTCATGTGCATTCCAGCTGAGGTGAAAAGTGAAAAGTTAAGCAATATGTTAAAGGGGAAAAAATAAGCCAGACTTAAGGATAGAAGTCCCAAGGTTAAGTGCTGACAGGGCCAGCCAGCGATGACAATGAAAGCAGCCGCCGGGTGCTTCACCCCTCTCCCAGGTCCAGCCTCCTGTTGGGAGTGTGGGCCCACTGTAGCCAGACCTGCTGACTGCCAAGATTATCCAGAAAGCAGAATCTTAATATAAAATCCCCAAATGCTCATGAGAACACTCCAGATTTTGAAATGTTGGCAACTACTTGGGAAAAAAATTAAAAAAAATATGTCTCTGGGTTGGAATTGAAAAGTCGCCAGCTTGCAAAGGACTTACTTGAAAGATGCTGTGCTTGTGCCTTTAGGGCTTACAGATGAGGAAACTGAGATGGTTTCAGAGGTGTTTTTGAATCCAGTTCTCTGGGGCCTTTTTCCTCCAGTTCCATCCAACAGCATGTTTCTAGTTTACTTCCAGGAGGGTTGCCGAATCGTTTCATTGCAGGTGTGGGGTTGTCCAAGCCCTGCTGTGAAGCCAGCGGAATGACGGCAGGGGGAAGGAGCCTCAGGAAATGTAAGCATGGTCTTCATTCTTGGTTGACTCAGGGTCGCTCACATGCACACGAAGAGACTGTTCTTGGCAAAGCCATCTCCTCAGATTTATCATACTGAAAAGTGCATGGATTTAATATTGCTGAAGTTTGACTTGTTCTAGGAAAGTCCATTCAGTGTGGCTCAACAGAGAATTCCCCGCCCAAGAATTTATACAGTTTAAAATATTTTGGAGGCTAGGATAATTTCTGTGGTGTCAGGCTAATTCAGCCTGGTCCTTTGGCCAGAAAAGACCAGGTCGCCCCTGGACCAGGCATCAAACCCCAGTGCCCAGAGGAGAAGCCCTACTGGGATGAGGTGATGAGATATTCACCTTTGCTAAATGGTTGGTGTGGCCAAATGACTGTCTGACCAAGGAGCTCAGAAATGAGTATTTCCTGTTAGGCAGGAGGGGAGGAGGGGCCAGAGCCTCATGTGCTGTTCATTCTGCTCATAAAAAAAGAGAGTTTTATTTTTGCAAGTTATAATACTGTGAACCCCAAACACCAGTCAGTCTCTTGAAGGAAATTGATCAGGATCCAGGAGCAGCCTTCAGGAGGGTGACTCATGAGCAGCCGAGTTTCCGAAACACACCTGTGCCTGTCCAGCCAGGAAGAGGCTAAGAAAGGAGGTAAATGGGGAGGGGTGGGGCACGTGCTTCAGTCATGACCTCTGTTAAAAAAAAACAAAAAAAAACACAAATGGTGTGTGTTATAGTTGAAGCACCCATCATCTCCTTTGAGCAACCAAGGCATTAAAAAAAAGGTTCTACAGAAAATGGTGCTGGCCGCCTGCTTGCATCTGGAAGACCAAGTGCTCCTGTCCAAGCCTGATCTTGGAATAAACAAACCAGTTCCAGCTCAGCCTCAGCAGGAGGGATGTGCAACGGCAGCTCTTTGGTGGCTGCCTTTCTTCCTCAGGGCTGTTGGATGTGTTTCTGAAACCAGTGCAGTCTGTGACTCTCAACAGTAGGAGCAACTGGTTTTTCAGGCTATTGAGAAAGAAAGTCTGTGATTTCTGTGGTGTGATTGAGCCCCTACCTCCAGCCCCTAAAGTTCTACAACAAACTGAGAATCAGCAGTTTACATATTAACTTTTTATAGGCAAGTAACATACATGCAGAAAAGGTTACAAATAACCACACAGCTTCCTGGGTTTTCACACACCAAATGCACCTTTGCAATCAGCGCCCAGACCAAGAAATGAAATGCCCGGCAGCGCTCCTGTGGCTCTCTCTATGGGGGGTGGGGAGGGCACTATCCTGACTTCTGTCTTTGTATAAGTGGAGTCACCAGGATTTTGTGGTTTTGAGCTTACGGAGTCCTAAGCAGGGTGGTGCCCTAAAGCTGAGGGAAAAACTCTGACTACCAGGAGGAAGATTCCTGTGGTGTTCATGGTCTGGGGGAGATGTTGGTTCGATGGCTGGTGATGGATTTGTGGTCTTTTCCTTGAGAGCAGGTGGGCGTGAGAAAGCATGACTGTGTTTGAGGGGCTCTCGGGGGCAGGCAGGACACTGAACCTGCGGTTGTGCTGGTGATGTGTGTGCCACTGATACATGACCGTTTTCTTAAAGGCCTGATTGTTCAGGAAGTAGTAAAAGCTGAGAGCTGCCTGTTGGGGGTGGGGTGGGGTCCTGAATTGGAGCCAGAGAGAAATGCCATGTGTCGTGACTGATAGAAATCTGATCATCCCCGGATGCCGCCTGTCAGCAAGTGGGCTCCTGCTTTCTGAGGCCTGTTGACAAAGGAGCCGGGAGGATGGAGCTCCGCCTAATGAGTTCCTTGTCTCTTGGCAGAAGGTGTGGGGTTTCTTCGAGGGAAGCCATTAGCCAATTTGGTGGTTTGTTGAAAAACAACTGAAATCTGTCTTGTCGGTGTGGAGGTTCCACGTGTACTTTGTGCTGGTCTCTGACCCCAGCAGCTGGGTGCTCGCCTGGCAGGTGTGGGCATTGCTGGGCTTCTCGGTGGTTTGCTCTCACGTTACTTGAATGTGTGGCTGGGTTGTTTCTATATATACACTTGCTCTGCGGGGCTCAAAGCAAGGGAGCAAGGGAAGTGGCAGATCCCATTAAAAGTGGTTCCTGTTAATTCAGTATTCATTTAACATTTATTAAGTACCAAGTGAACACCAGGTGCTGGGTGACTTTATTTCCAGTTATCGGGGTAATTGGCCTTTATGCATACGCAGTGTCACAGGTAAGTTAATTATTGGTTTGAAGGCTGTATGTTGTGTATCCGTCTCTCCTGTTACGTGCTTCTCATTTCCTAAGGAGACATTGATCCCAAACAAAAAATGATACATGTAAAAAACTCTGCATACTAGGAAGTGTTTGGCAAGTAAATCTGAGGAGTTATTTTTATTCCGGAGCCGACAGCCTTCTGTTTTTGTGCCAAGTTATGGTAAAATACTTGTCGTGATGGCACACTGCAAACGTTGTTCTTCATCTTTGACATGTCAGGGAACAGAGCTTCATGGAGGTGATGTCCTCGCTCCTTCGAGGACCTAGTTTGCAGCTCAGCCTCTTTACCCTCAGCCACTAGACAAGGCCGAGTGTGGACTGCAGACAGAGCTGATGGGACAGGAGGGACAGGTTGTCCGGCAGTTGGAATGCTTGACTTGGTTGACGGACATCTCCGTGTCTTTGTTATTCATGTTGGGGTTTTCTGTTGTGCGGTAAGTATGGCCTCATCAGTGGTACTCTTCTACTTTGTCACATTTGACAGTGTGTGGGGTGGGGGGCAGGCAGCACTCAGGCGGCAGGTGGTTTATTTCCACTGTTGAAGTTAGTGCTTGTCTCCCTGGGCCCTTATTCTGCTCTGGTGCTTGTGGACTGTGGTTGGGCCTCAATTTTCTCATCTGTCAGATGGGTTTGATATAGTACCTGTGAAAGGTTTGTTAGCATAATCAAGATTAAGTACTCAATAAATACTCATCATGATTTCTCTTCAGTTATTCCTGCATGTTCATGCATATTTCACCCCCAAATTCTGAAGCCATGTGTGTTTCACATATGAGATGCCCAGAGGAAGCAGAATCTTTTGCCCAACAGTGTAACGTAAAATGCTGGGAGGAGAAGTAGATGGGGAGTGAGTACTTCATGGGTACAGGGTTTCCCTTTGGGGTGATAAAAATGTTCTGGAACTAGATAACAGTGATGGTTGTATACCATTGTGAATGTACTAAATGCCACCAAATTATTCACTTTAAAGTGATTAAAATAGTGAATTAAAATAAAAATATGACCTTATACAGTCTGCATTTTTAGAAGGCAAGGCTCCTTTGTGAATCTAAGGGAAACCTCTTATAAAGAGGAGATCTATTCTCTCTTTGCACCCCCATTTATTTCAGGGATCCATAGATTGCACTAGGTATGTTATGAAATCTCAGTTTGCTTGACTGGCTGGGAAGATGCCTGGGGGACTGGTATAGGTGGGAGGCAGTTACTTGAAAGGGGATCTGTAGTTGAACATGTTGCTGTCTCTCTTACATTAGAATAATTCAATATGTACTTGACCTTGGCCAGGGAAAAAGGAAATGTCTGAAGGAGCAAGGGGCCCAAGTGAAGCGAACAGCAGGAGGACCTGGCTGGTAAAGCCAGACAAGCCACCAAAGGGTTCCAGGAAGGAAGCTGTGAGGGTGTTACCCTTTCCCTTGCCAAGTTTTTGTCTCTTACAGATGTGGAAACATTATCAGGGCGGATCCGTTAAAAAGTGAATCCACTGAAAAATCCTTTAGTAAGTGCTTCCAGACCGTCATTATCTCCCTGGGTTTTCTAACCGGTTGTAGATGACAAGGACATTTGCCAGGATGGTCAGGGGCCCACTTATGTGGTCCCCAAACTCTTCCCCAGGTCCCCCTAGCATTTATTGTGGGTGTTCTGCAACTTTTATTCCACCCAAAGTTTAGGAACGGTGGCAACTTGCCCGTCTCCCTCTCTGGATGAATGAGCTCCTTGAGGGCAAGGACTGTGTTGTATGCATGTGTGTGTGAGAGAGGTGGGGGGAGACTTAGCTACTGTATTAGTTTCCTACGTCTAAAATCAGTCTCACTGGGCTGAAGGCGAGGTGTTGGCAGGGCTGGCTCCTCCTGGAGGCTCTAGGGGAGAATCCGTGTCTTCGCCTTTTCCAGTTTCTAGAGGTTTCCTGCGGTCCTTGGCTTGTAGCCCCCTCCTTGCCTCCCTCCAGCCTCTGCTCCATCACTTCTACTGCTGCTCTGACCCTCCGGTCTCCCTCCTATAGGGACCCCTTTGCTTTCATTGGTCCCACCCAGCTAATCCAGGATCATCTCCCCACTTCAAGATCCTTAACTTAATCACATCTGTAAAGTTCCTTTTTCCATGCAAGGTAACACATTTACAGCTTCTAGGAATTAGGACAAGGACATCTTTTGGGGCTGTTATTCAGCCTACCACACCAACACATGACCTGCAGGACCAAGCTCACAGAGCCTGGCTCAGTCCCTCACCAGGTTTGTGATGCTGGCGTTCTTTAAGTTCTCCTCATCTAATGTGGAGGCGATATAGTACTTTCCCTTTTCCTGAGATTTAATTAAAGTCACATATGTGAAGTGTCTAGAACAGCGCCTGGCACATAGTAAGTGCACTTTGATTTATCTATTCTCACTGTTGCTATTGTCTTTTTTTTTCTACTTACCTCACTTAGCATAATGTGCTCAGGTTCTACTGGGTCCATTTTAACTGTATGCAAAAATGTGCTGAAGGCTTTGTCTCTTTAACACAAAGTTACCCTGAGTCATGTTTATCTGGGTTCCTCTTACCCAGAAGGGAAATATTTATGTGTGAGGACATTATCAATACTTATAAGGAGATAGAATATTCAATCCATCCAGCTTTCACTAACCAAATGTGGTGGAGAATTTGAGGGTTAATAAACTGTGTACAATCGAACGAGGATGAATCAGTCACTTAAAAGACAAGTGCAATGTGGTATTGAGTAGCATCAAAATCTTCAGCATTGTCTGTAGCACTGAGAGATTTTCATCTTCTGAAGTATCACAGGCATTTGCTTTAAAGAGGCTGTAAAAGAGCAGTTGGCCCCCCAGCAAAGGCACTCCCATGCCCTGTCTCTGTCCCACTCCCTGTCACTGTCTTATTCTTAACAAGCTCTCAGAAGGTGTTTGTGGGCATGTTCCCTTTTCCAGTTTGGTTGTTCGGACTGTTGATACTTATGTATGGAAAATCTTGTCATTTTTAACCAATGTTGCCCCAATAAACTCAATAAAAGAGGGAAGTCTTGTTATTATCGTAAATATATGTATATATTTATTTATGAGTTTATATTTAATTTAAGAATCTCACTTTGGGTTTTAAGATATAAGACTACATCAGTGGATTGAGCGCGGGCCTGCAAACCACATGATCGTGGTTCGATTCCCAGTCAGGGCACATACCTGGGTTGCAGGCCAGTTCCCAGCAGGGGACTCACAAGAGGCAACCATACATTGATATTTCTCTCCTTCTCTATCCTTCCCTTCCCCTCTAAAGACAAAAAAAAAAGATATAAGACTATAAGACGAACTAGTTTTTTTGTGAGGAAATACTTGCTGCTCCTTTGTAGAATGATAGATAGTGCTAAAGGGTAGGAAGAGGTTAATGTAGCACCTAAACAACCCAGCTGGCTACAGTTCAAGTCTTTTTTGTCACCTCTGCCTTCCCCTTGGTGAGGCTTTGTCTTTATGCTCCCACAATCGCTGCTCATTTCCTGCCCTCACATCCATGATCCAGTAGGGGAGGAGGGAGAAGGGAGAGCAAGCACTGTATCGGGGCGGGGGGCGGGGTGGGGGGAAAGCTTTCGGGAATCCTCAGTAGATTTCTGTCTACATCTTTGACCTGAACTGAGGTGTGTGTTCTCCTGTAGAGGTGGGGAGATCTGGAAGGTGAGAATGTTTAAGTGGATCGTGAGAAAAAGTTGCATTTCGTTAGTTAGGACAAAGATGCATCAGTGTCAGCCATGATTCCATAGAGAAACTCTGGCTGGTGTGGGTCTACAAGGAGATGTGAACAAGCATGGCTGTGTATTTATTACAACATTGTTGGTAACAGTGAAGAACTGTAAACACCCAAAGCATTCATTACTGGGAGAATGCACAAAGAAGTTGCTATTATATCTATACAGTCAAGTGCTAAGAACACATATGACTTACATGTGTTAATGTGCATAAGTCTCAAAAATCTATCAAATAGAATATTACAGGTTAAATATACACAGTATGATTCCATTTATATAATGTTTACATGCAGAAACACTATTGCTTATAGTTACATAATAAGGAAAATATGAATAGGAGGGATCAACACATTCAGAAGGGAGGGAATTAATCAGGGAGGGATGGGCAGTGAACATCAGTTGTTAGCTATATCAGGGAAGGATCCAAGTTTTGTGGGGCCTGCTGCATATATAATTTGGGGAGTCCTCTTTAAGAAAAAGAGGGCCCCACCCTGGGCTTTACTCTAAATCTGCCTCTGACTAGCCATTGCAAGAGTGTGTGATGCACTGAGAAGTCATTTCTGACTCTGGGTGTGTGGGATGCTCCTGTGAATAATAGCCACATTCATAATCACAATAGCTAACGTTTACTGAACCCTTGCTATAGGGCAGGTAGCAGGCTAAGCATTTGGTGGGATATTTTCATTGATTCCTCAAAACTAGTTTATGATACTCATGCTGCTTATTAGCCTCCTTTTATGGCCAAGGAAGCAAAGGCTCGGAGAGGTTAAATAATTTGCCCAAGGCCACACAGCTAGTACATGACAGAGTTGGGGTTCAAACTCATGGAGCAGAATAGGACTTGTTTACTACGATTAAGCACAATACACATAGTGACTTCTTTATTGTTGTTTACATACATGTTATGTTCTCTTCTTTAAAGAGTTGTTATTTTTAATTAACTGGAGGAAGAGCAATATGGTCTGAAAATAGTATTTCTTCCTATCACGTAGAGCTTATTTTTGGAATTAGACAGTGTGCTCTTTAGTGGTATTTCTCAAAGTAGTTGATTTGATGAGTAAGCAACAATGATTTGTGATGGGTTAAAAAATGTCATTGATTAAAAGACTTTTATTTTTTTATTTTTTATTTTTTAAAAATATTTTATGTATTTATCTTTAGAGGGGAAAGGAAGGAGAGAGGAAGAGACACATCAATGTATGGTTGCTTCTTGTGCATCCCCTGCTGGGAATTGGCCCCTGCGGGGAACTGGCCTGCAACTCAGGCGTGTGCCCTGACTGGGAATCGAACCGCAATCATCTGGTTTGCAGGCCCATGCTCAATCCACTGAGCTACACCAGCCAGGAAAAGACTTTTGGTTTAAAAAAAAAAACCCTCCTCAGAATCCTTGTACTTAATCTGTTGGCTGAGCAAATGCAGAGCTTTAGTTGTAAACAGTGGAGAAGTCAGCCCTGATGACTTCCTAGTAATAAAGTTTGATGAGGTTCTCCCCCAATGGATACACACTAAGCATTGTGAGGCCCCAGAACAGCAGCTTAAATGTGTGCCTGGGCCAGTGTCGTGGGATCTTCGACTCTGAGTGCCCGCGGACCTAAACACGGGCATAACTTCCTCTGGATCCTGAAATGACCCCTTCCACAATGGAGGAGCAGGTTAAACAGAAGCTATGCTTGAATCAGCCTTTTCTTGAAACAGTTTGAGTTAAAAGCCAAATCAAGAAAACCCAAATGGCTGGCTGCTCGCTTTCTGCTGGTGTTTGGGGAAGATGGCTTGAGGAATGGTTTTCGAGGACCTCAGGCACAGGGTTTGGCCTGCAGGCTTGCCTGTGTTCCTCCTTTTCTCCCCCTACTCCCACACACACTGCTGAGGGCTGGGCCAGTCTTTGCTCTAGGGATCCCCCAGCAGGAAAGCAGGATCCAGCCAGTGTTGTTCTTGGCTGCAGGGAAGGAAGGGATAAAAAGCGGGATGGCTGGGAAAGAAGGAGCCAAGCCACCTTCCTGGTCACATATGATGAGTGTTAATATTTGTAAATATTGAACAGTATCTGTTACCAAGTAACAACTTTGCCAAATGATTGAGTGAGGGCCGCCTCCTGTTTAGTTTCACTGATTGGGGTTTGTATGTTTGTGTGTGCAGAGTGTTTGGCCCTTTTCTTTTGTGTGGTTCTCTGGGCAGAATGGAGGGGTGGTTGTTTTTCAGTTGTCTGTGTGCAGGAAGCCTTGGTCGACTGGAAGACGTTGGCACTGGAAAGCGAGCAGCGTTTGTGGTGTTACCGATTTGGCTTTTGCATGAATAACTTGAGAGCCTTAAAAACCGCATTGTACACCACACTCAGGACATCAAAGGTAATTTTGTCTTGCCTGCCTCATTTCACAAGTGAGGAAACAGGGGCCAGAAGAGCCTGCACACAATGTTGCTTACAACTGTGCACGAGTTCATAGGGAGCATGGCTTTTTGAAACGTGGAAGTTGTACAAGTTACAAGCATCCTCCAGGAATTCTAAGTTGGAATGGAGCCCCTGGAAGAGTGAAAATATAAAACTCTAATTACAGGGGAGATGACAAGACAGCACAGTGTGGTGGGGGTGCCCTGGGGACACTGGGATCACTGACCCCTCACCCCCGTCTACTATTGGGGCCTCCCACTTTGCTCCCAGGATGCTCCTCTCTGTTGAGCAGGGCAAAGACCTAGGAGGACGTGGAAAAAGCCCCCACAAACAGCTCCTCTGGGTTCCTGTGACAACCTGCCCAGGGTCGGCTCTGTGTGGAGTCAGCCCTGTTTATGGAGAGGCTGCCAGACCCCACTCTCTCTTTGTCCTTCTTGCTCAGACAAGCCCATTGCTCAGTTGTCAGAGGGCAGTGTTTGTTTTTGGCGTCTCTTCCTGCCCAACATGAGCTGCTCTCCTCTTGATAGCAGCCCCTTCCAAGAAGCTGGTGCCTTCAGCCCCTCCCTAAGGCCAGTCTCTTCTGGGCCATGGACTGTGCAGAAATGACCAAACATGGACCTGCCCTGAAGGAACTCCCCACAGGGCATGTGGGTGGACAGGCAAGGAGACTGAGCTGAGAGTTGAGGGACAAAGAGGGAGTGGTTTCTTCTGGAGGGGGTCATGGGAGGGGGTCAGGAAGGCTTCTCAGAGAGAAGAGCATGGGGGTCTGGGTCTTTAGAGGCTCCACTGCTCAGAGATAACCAAGGATCACAGGCCTGGGTGCTGGGGATGGAGGCAGTGGCTTCTGCAGGGTTGGAGACTGGGTGTGAGATGCTGGTTTCAGGGTACAGAGGGAGCTAAGATAGAGGGCTGGGTGGGGAAGGATGTGTCTGAAGCAAGGTGGATGCAGAAATGCGGGAGGGGGCGGTCCGTGGTCTCCTGGGGTCCAGAGTGGGTATAGGGAGATGGGTGATGCCATTCATTGAGTCTCTTCCTTAACTGGGGAGCCCGGTTTCTAGCTCCACAAAACGGATATGGGACAATGACGACTAAAGGAGGTCTCGTGGGTCTGTTCATAGGAGGGCCCACACCCGTGTCCCTCTTCTCCTCTCAGTCAGAACTCACCTGGCCTGGGCCCAGAGTCTCCCCTGGGGCTTTGCCCTTCACTGGCTGTTAATGGTTGGTGGGTATTAATGCATAATCCAGGACTGGTAACCCAGTTCCATTTTAAACAGAGGTCCTTAGTGCCTGGACTAAAGGAGTCCTCAGAACTCTAAGATCAGCCCTGAAATTTCATTAGAGTTTTACCAGAAAGCTTTCAATTGTCCAATTTTATCTTCAACTTATATTTTTTAGGTTTCTCTCTAGTGGAGTCTCAAATTGAGACCAGGTTAAAAACAATTGTATGCTTAGAAAATTTACTCTCTTTTGCCCTCTAGTGGCAGACTCTGAGCACCTCTTTTTTGGCGTTTTATTGGTTTTGAAACAAAAACCCCACATTTTTCATTCAAAATGTGTATTTACATTGCCCTGGCCAGTGTGGCACAGTTGGTCGGAGCATTGTCCCATAAACCAAAAGGTTGCAGGTTCGATTCCCTGTCAGGGCACATACCTAAGTTGTGGGTTTGGTCCCCTGTTGGGGCACATGAGAGAGGCTACTGATGGATGTCTCTCTCGCACTGTTGTTTCTTTCCCTCTGTCTCTTCCTCCCGTCCCCTCTCTCTAAAATCAATAAGTGTGTCTTTGGGTGAGGATAAAGACATGAGTATTTATGTAAACATAGTGGGTTCATTATCATTTTATTTTTACATACTTTATTGTCTTAAAAGTTCTCATCTTATTTCTATTTTTAATAAAATATTTCAAGCATATAGGAAAGTGTGTAGCTAATACCAAAATTTTTATGAACCTACTACCAAGTTTTGCTTGCTTTCTGTCTTTCTTTCTTCCTTTCCCCCTTCCTTCCTTCCACGTTATTTTATCTTTTTATTTCCCTTCCCCATCCCCTTTTCTTTGGCATTGATCAGCTTGTTTTCTGCATAGAGGTGTTTTGTTCTGTTGATTTATTTTGCTTTTTTTACATTCCACATATAAATGATATTATACACTATTTGTCTTTCTCTGACTTATTTCACTTAGCCTAATGCCCTCAAGGGCCATTCTTTATTGTCATAAATAGCAAGATTTCATCCATTTTTTAAATTGCTGAATCATACTCGTGTGTGTGTGTGTGTGTGTGTGTGTGTGTGTGTGTGTGTGTATACTAACCACATCTTCTTTACCCATTCATTTAGTGATGGACATCTAGGTTGCTTCCATAATTTAGCTATTACTAGTGATGTTGTAATGAACATAGAGATGCATATATCTTTTCAAATTAGTGGGCTTTTTATTTTTAAAAGATGCTTATTGATTTTAGAGATTGAGAGACAGGAAAGGAGAGAGAGAGAGAAAGAGAGATTGACTGGTTGCCTCCCATTTTCACTCTGACCAGGGATTGAACCTGCAACTGGGCATGTGCACTGCCTGGGAATCAAACACCCAGTCTTTTGGTGTATGGGAGGATACGCCAGCCAGCTGAGCAACACAGGCTGGGACTGCATTAGTGTTTCAGATTTCTTTGGATAAATACCCAGACATGGAATTTCTGGGTCATAAGGCAGACCTGTCTTTAATTTTTTGAGGAACCTCCATAGTGTTCTCCATCGTGGGGGACGCCGCAATTCGCATCCCCACCAACGGTGCGGAGGGTTCCCTCTCTCCACGCCACCATATATGGGTGATAACTGTTCTGACAGCTATGAGGTAGTATCTCATTACATTTTTGATTTGCATTTTCCTCATGATTAATTACTGATGGACTGATGTTGAGCAGCTGTCACGTGTCTGTTGGCCACCTGCATGTCCTTTTGGAGGAATGTCTATTTAGGTTCTCTGTCCATCCTTTAAGTGGATTTTTTTGGTGTTAATTGGTATGAGTTCTTTATATATTTTAAATATTAACCCTTTATTGCATGTATCATGGGAAGAAATTCACTAGGTTGTCTTTTTGCTTTGTTGACGGTTTCTTTTACTATGCAAAACCTTTCAAATCTATGTAGTCCCATTTTGTTTATTTTTTCTATTGTCTCCCTTGGTCCATAAGATATATCCAAAATATTGATAAGAGCATGTCAAGAGTTTGTTGCCTATGTTTTCTTCTAGGACTTTTGTGGTTTCAGGTCTAACATTTAAGTCTTTAATATATATTTTGAGTTTATATTTGTATATGGTGTGATGAAGTGGTCCCATATCATTTTTTGCATGTGTCTGTCCAGTTTTGTCAACAACACTGTTGAAGAGGCTGTCTTTACCCTATTATATCGGGTTGGTCAAAAAGTCCATTTAGTTTTTCTCCATAAAATAAGAGGTACATTTTTCATTTTCACCAATAACTTTATTGATTTGGATATTTTGAGTTCATCACCTATCTCCTGCCATGGCTTCTAGTGAGTAGAGGCTAGAGGTGCTGCTAAACATCTTCTAGTGCATGACACGGCCCCACAGCAAAGAATTAAATTGGCCAAAAATATTGATAGTACCAAGAGACTTCACAAACCACTTTTAACACATTCAACCAATCACAGCGCCTTCTCCATACACTGCACTACTCTTTTTCTGTGTTTCAGTTGCATTTTTACCTTTATTGAAATAATAAAGCATAATACACCAAAGATGTTGTGTATTCTTCTTCCATATGCAATAATAAAATGGCTGCACAAAAATTCACCAGTTTTAATAAGTGTTTTTTAATGCGTGCTGATGATGTGACTGCTGTCACAACACAATCTAACAAACAGTTTCAGATGAAGTTAAAGACAACGAAACACAACTGGGGCTGGAAACAACCAACTGAGCTCTTTTGGGTCAACCCAATGTATCCTGTCTCCTTTGTCCTAGATTAATTGACCATGCGAGCGAGGGTATCTTTCTGGGCTCTCCATTCTATTATATTGATCTACATATGTCTGTTATTATGCTAGCACTATAAATAGCTACCATGATTATTGTAGCTTTATAGTATAGTTTGGTATCTGGGAGCATCATATCTCTCACTTTGTTCTTTCTCAAGACTTCTTTGGCTGTTTGGGGTTGTTTGTGGTTCCATATAAATTTTATGAATAGTTGCTCAAATTCTGAGATGTATCGCTGGTATTTTAATAGGAAATGCATTGAATCTGTATGTTACTTTAGGGAATAAGGACATTCTAACATTACTAATCCTTTAATCCATGAACAAGTTATATCCTTTCATTTATTTATATCTTGTTCAATTTCTTTTACACCTTAACAGTTTTTAAAGTATTGGTATTTAACCTCTTAAATGTATTTTTAGGTATTTTATACTTTTTGATGCAATTGTGAAGGGGATTTTTTCTTAATTTCTTCATTTGATCATTCATTATTGGTATATAGAAGCGCCGCAGATTCCTGTGTGTTGATTCTGTATGTTGCATCTTTACTCAAGTTGTTTACTAGTTCTGATAGTTTTTTGGCAGAGTCTTTAGGGTTTTCTATTTATAGTATCATGCCATCTGAAAATAGTGAGTGTTTTACTTCTTCCTTGCCCATTTGGATGCCTTTTTTCTATATGTCTTGTCTGATTGCTCTGGCTAGAACCTCCAGTCCTCCATTGAATAGAAATGACAGTGGGCGTCCTTGTCTCATTCCTGATCTTAGAGGAAAGACGTTCAGCTTTTTACTGTTGAGCAGGAGGTTAGCTGTGCATTTCTCATATATGTGTGCATACATATGCCTTTTATTATGCTAACATATATTCCTTCTATACCTACTTTGTTGAGAGTTGTGTTGTTTTTTTAAGACAAGTGGTTTATTTGGTAACAAGGACTAGAAAGGATTTCTTAATTCCCCTTCTTTCTTCTGATGACTTCTGACCTGCAATGGTCAAGTGGTTAGCGGCACACAAGAACTCCCCTGCAGTCCTTGAACTTTTGCAAAAATACAAAAAAGTCTGACTTATATGACTTGCAATTATTTTCTAGACAGAAGTGCCATGTGTTGTACTTTCCAATGTATCAGCAGTTGCTACATTCTCCTTGTCTTCAGGGTTCATAGTAGGAAACAGACATACTTCCTTGAAGTAATTGGAGTCTGTGAGAAACATGAGGATGTGGTGGGTGCCCATGCTCCAACCAGCTGTGGGGGGCAGCCTGTATTCCAGTGTAGTGCAGAAGTACTCATCTCTGAACATGACCTCATCATCGCCAGTGGCCTTGGCCTTGGCCTGTTCTTTGAAAAGCTACCACTGCCACATGGCATGAGGTGATTCAGCTCCGTGCAGGCATTGCGTATTTCCTTCTTCATGATAAACAGCTCAAAGCACTTAGTCAGACCCTTATTATCTGTGGGTGATCACACATAAATGTAGGATTGACACATATCACTTCCAGGAACTCCCCAACAAACTTATCGGGGAGCCTGGCTGTGGTTCAAGTGAAGACATTCAGGAAAACATTCGACAGCTTTTGCCACGCAGATATCATCAAGAACGATGCGAGTTTCTTCCGTTTCAAAGAGGTTAGTTTCTGGCAGGGCTTTCTCAAGCTTTTCCACTGTGCTGCTTCTCCGGGAGAGTGGGATGAAGTTAATCTCATAGGCTTGGTCCTCAGACCATCTGGACTGCAGGTGACCTCATAACTGCCTGTAATGGGCGTCAGCATCCCATGGAGAAGTCATCTTCTCTGTGCTTTCTGTGAGATTGTGATAGTCTGTGTAGGCCGCGTGGAACTCACAGGTGGCGAATGCAGCATTGTGAAGCTGATTGATTCCTTCATTCTGGAACTGGCATCTAATTTTGGAAACCTGGTCAATGCTACCAAACACGTTGGTAATAGATGGTAATGCTACCATCTTATAGTAGAGTTCTGGGTCAATTTCATATATAAATTCATGTCCAGCCCTGGCTGGGTGGCTCAGGTCATGGGAGTGGCGCCCTATACACCACCAGGTTGTGGATTCCATCCCTAGTCCAGGCACAGATCTAGGTCAGANATGCAGCATTGTGAAGCTGATTGATTCCTTCATTCTGGAACTGGCATCTAATTTTGGAAACCTGGTCAATGCCACCAAACACGTTGGTAATAGATGGTAATGCTACCATCTTATAGTAGAGTTCTGGGTCAATTTCATATATAAATTCATGTCCAGCCCTGGCTGGGTGGCTCAGGTCATGGGAGTGGTGCCCTATACACCACCAGGTTGTGGATTCCATCCCCAGTCCAGGCACAGATCTAGGTCAGATGCGGATTTGATTCCTAGTTGGGGCACAGGTAGGAGGCAACCAATAGATGTTTCTCTCTCACATTGATGTTCTCTCTCTCTCTCCCCCTCTTTCTTTCTCTCCAAAATCAATAAACATATTTTCAGGGAGGATTAAAAATGTAAAAAAATGTGTGTCCAGCTCATTGTGGTGGATGGTAAAAGGCTTGGCCACTGTGTCCCCTGGAATGAAGTTCATCAGGAAAGTTCCAGTCTCTAGGAATCCTAGCTCACCCAAGAAACTTCTTATATACTATGTGATGATCTTAGAGCAGATGGTAAATTTCTGCCTCACAAAGCCACTCAGGATCAAGTCCAAGTATCTCTGATGGTACTATGATTTCCTGTCTTTGAGGTCAAGTGAAAACGAAGCAACAGATGCAAGCAAGGAGGCAGCAGTGTGATCTTGTAGGGAATGATGTTCAGCTAACCATTCTTGGTGTTCCCAGGATTCTCCCTTTTGTCTCCTTGACACAGTTCGTTATTGATACAGATACATTCTTCTTCTGATGTATAATTCTGGGAATTGGCTCTGACTCGCCACTTGATGTCCTCTCCTCAAAGGTCATAGAAGATGAGCTTTTCCCCAGAAGCTCTTTGGACATGAATCCTACCTGCCACCTTTAAGGGGATGTCACTCAGGTGGTCCCCAGGCTACAAGTAACTGTATTCTTGGATGAAGTGAGGAAGTGACATACAACATGTGTGGGTATGAGTCTGCCCAGTTGACCTTTAGTTGGCGCACTGCTTGGCTGTCAACCTTGTGTATTAGTTTGAGTGAAGGCCCTCTTCTTTGGTACCGTAACATTGTTGGTGGTGTGGTTGGTGGCCACAGCAATGGCCTGGCTTGGTTGTTTCCCACTGGCTGCTTCTGCTTGGCTTCCCTCTTCATTACCTTCTTCTTGACTTTCAGGCATCTTTTAAGCTCATTTCTTTTATGAGAAAGTGGCTTGTCCTTGTGAAGTGCTATGAAAGGAGCAAGTTGGCCCAGTCACAGTTCCCCCTGCCCCCACTCTGACCATCAGGTTTGGGGCAGGGACCCCCTAACAAGCCTCACAGCAGCTTGTGTCCCATGGTGGAGCACTTGGGGCTAGTGATCACCAGNCTCTCTCTCTCTCCCCCTCTTTCTTTCTCTCCAAAATCAATAAACATATTTTCAGGGAGGATTAAAAATGTAAAAAAATGTGTGTCCAGCTCATTGTGGTGGGTGGTAAAAGGCTTGGCCACTGTGTCCCCTGGAATGAAGTTCATCAGGAAAGTTCCAGTCTCTAGGAATCCTAGCTCACCCAAGAAACTTCTTATATACTATGTGATGATCTTAGAGCAGATGGTAAATTTCTGCCTCACAAAGCCACTCAGGATCAAGTCCAAGTATCTCTGATGGTACTATGATTTCCTGTCTTTGAGGTCAAGTGAAAACGAAGCAACAGATGCAAGCAAGGAGGCAGCAGTGTGATCTTGTAGGGAATGATGTTCAGCTCACCATTCTTGGTGTTCCCAGGATTCTCCCTTTTGTCTCCTTGACACAGTTCGTTATTGATACAGATACATTCTTCTTCTGATGTATAATTCTGGGAATTGGCTCTGACTCGCCACTTGATGTCCTCTCCTCAAAGGTCATAGAAGATGAGCTTTTCCCCAGAAGCTCTTTGGACATGAATCCTACCTGCCACCTTTAAGGGGATGTCACTCAGGTGGTCCCCAGGCTACAAGTAACTGTATTCTTGGATGAAGTGAGGAAGTGACATACAACATGTGTGGGTATGAGTCTGCCCAGTTGACCTTTAGTTGGCGCACTGCTTGGCTGTCAACCTTGGGTATTAGTTTGAGTGAAGGCCCTCTTCTTTGGTACCGTAACATTGTTGGTGGTGTGGTTGGTGGCCACAGCAATGGCCTGGCTTGGTTGTTTCCCACTGGCTCCTTCTGCTTGGCTTCCCTCTTCATTACCTTCTTCTTGACTTTCAGGCATCTTTTAAGCTCATTTCTTTTATGAGAAAGTGGCTTGTCCTTGTGAAGTGCTATGAAAGGAGCAAGTTGGCCCAGTCACAGTTCCCCCTGCCCCCACTCTGACCATCAGGTTTGGGGCAGGGACCCCCTAACAAGCCTCACAGCAGCTTGTGTCCCTTGGTGGAGCACTTGGGGCTAGTGATCACCAGTATCTGAGCTCACCACTTGGTCATGGTGAATTATCCTTTGATGTATTGTTAAATCTGGTTTGCTAGTATTTTGTTGTGAATTTTGGCACCTCTTTATTGTCCTGTAATTTTCTTTTTTCATAATGTCTTTTTTTAAATTTAATTCTTTTTGTGATGTCTTTATCTGGTTTTGGTATCAGGGTAATGCTAACTTCATAAAATGGTTTTGGAAACATCCCTTCCTTGTGACTTTTGGAAATAATTTAAGAAGGATAGGTATCAATTCTTCTTTGAATGTTCAGTAGAATTCACCTGTGATACCGTCTGGTCCTGGACGTTTACTTGTTGGGAGATTTTTGATTGCCGCTTCAATTTCATTTCCAGAAATTGGCCTCAGGTAGTTTATTTCTTCCTGGTTCAGTCCTAAAAGATTATATGCTTCTAGAAATCTATTTCTTTTAGATTTTTAAACTTATTGGTTGTTCACAGTATTCTTTAATGAACCTTTTTATTTCTGTGGTGTCAGTTGTAACTTCTCTTTCAGTTTTTATTTTATTTATTTGGGTTCTCTTTTTGTCTTGATGATTTTGGCTAAAGATTTGTCTATTTTGTTTGTCTTTTCAAAGAACCTGCTCTTAATTTTGTTTATCTTTCTGTTTTTTAATTTCCTCTGTGATCTTAACTATTTCCTTCCTTCGGTTTACTTTGGGTTTTGTCCATTCTTCTCCTTCTTGTTCCTTTAGGTGCAGTTACATTGTTTATTTGGGAACTTTCTTGCTTCTTGAGCGAGGCCTGTAAACGTATGAACTTCTCATTTACAAGTGCTTTGCTGCATCCCATATATTTTGAAAAGTTGGGTTTTTATTTTCATTTGTTCCAAGGCAGTTTTTAATTTTTGGTTGGACTTCCTCCTTGATCCACTAGTTGTTTAGTAGCACGTTGTTTAGTCTCCACATATTTGTGTGTTTTCCCTGTTTTCTTCCTGTAGTTGATTTCTAGTTTCATGCCACTGTGGTCAGGAAAGGTGCTTGATCTAAAAAATTATATCCTAAGAAAATTTACTCTCTCTTTCCCCTTTGTAGCAGACTCTTGAGCACCTTTTCCCAGTTCCAGCCACTTTGGAATTCAGTCATTCAAAACAATGACTGCGTGTCTCCTACATGCCAGGAACCACAAATGTCCTCACTCTCTGAAATCGTCATGGCCATTGAATCTGTTTCTGAAGGAGCAGAAAAGCATGTAAAATAAGTTACAATGAACTGATGTGTCTTGATTTTATTTTTAACTTTTAGCATTTCACATTATTATTTTTTTAATTCTCACCTGAGGGATGCTTACTGAATTTAGGAAAAGAGGAAAGGGGAAAGAGAGAGAGAAAAAAATGAATATCAATGAGAGAAACATTGATCCATTGCCTCCCATACTTGCCCTGACCAGGGATCGAACCAGCAACCTTTTGGTGTATGGGACGATGTTTCAACCAACTAAGCCCCTAGCCAGGGCCACATTATTCTTTGATATAGTGAAAATCTTGAGGTAGTACTAAGGCTAAGAATTGATGCTGTGTGGACCAGCCATCATTCCTGCTACAAATCTTATTTTCTTCTGTTATCCTGGATGCTAGAGAATGTGGGAAGGAGGTACTATGCAGAGTTCTAGGTCTAACAAGAAAGACATTAAAAGATTATTTATCTATATGAGTGCTAGAATGTTGAGATAATGAAGGCTCCTAGTAATGGGGGGAAAATAAACTGTCCTGGGAAATAAATGGGACTGTTGAAGGTCTTTTCTCTTCTGACAAATAATTTTAGAGAAATACTCATGTTCTTCACAAAGTGGTCTCCTTTCAGAAAAACCAAACATGTTGACTTCAGCTGTCTGTAAGTTATTACTTTAACGCCTGAGCAGAAGTGGGTGGGTGCCCGAACTGTGCCTGATGTCGCCTCACTCCAGAAATGCGTCTGGCGGCCTTCCGTTACCACAGCTTGTAGAGTTCTACCTTGCTTTCGTGCCGTGTATTTACTTGTTTTTGTTTTTGCAGTTTTATATGAAAATTTTGCCCAAGTTTTACATAAAGTTGTGTTGTTTACTTAAAGTCTTGTGATATTATAGAAATAGCAACTAATAATCATAACAAATATGAAAATAACATATGTTGCTTCATTGAATATAATCTATAATGTGTTTTTCTCCATAGTTGCTGAACCTTTTATTGAGATGTGAGTTTTTCCCCTTCCTGAGTGGGACAGTGAAGCTCAAGCAGGTTAAGCGACTTGTCTGAAGTCACACAGTTAATTATCAGCCTCTGGCCACAGTCTTCTGCCCCAGGGCTGGTGTTGTTTACATTATGAGAGAGAGAAAATCATCACTGTTCTCAGGAGGCTGATGTAAGAGTTAAGTGTACAGTAATGATTTTGGTAGTGATGCATGGGAATTATCCTACTGTAGGGTCCAACAGGCCTCCCCGAGCAGGTATTTATGCTGCGTTGACTTGGTGAATGAGCAGACCGTAGAGCTAGAGCCAACTGCTGAAGGCACTGAGGTTGACAGAGGGCCTGGCACAGAGCTGTGGAGGCCTGGGGATCGCGGCTCTTCTCTGTGATGTGTGCCGAAGGTGGCAGCTGGCTGTGGTTCCTGCAGGGATACCTTCCCCCTCTCGAGAACTGGGACTTTTGCCTGGCCCCTCCCCAGTTACTAGAGAAGGGTGACATGGAGGTACAGCAATATGATTCTGGGAACACAGTTCTCCTGTCACTCTGTGAAGACAGTTCTGTATCTTCAGGACACAACTGTTGCATGTGGCTGAGACACACAGGAGGGGCTGTACTTGACATGTGTGTCATGATGTTGACATAGCGGGTGTTGGTTGAAAGGCCCCAGGCACAGATGTTGGAGGTCACACAACCTCTCTGTTTCTCCAGTGTGCCACATTCCCTGCCACAGGGCCTTTGTACATGCCATCCCCTCTGCTGGGGATGCTCCCCCCCTACCATATTATATGTATGCATATACACATGCATGTATATATAGTTATGGGAAAATGTGGAGGAAAATGTTGGTATAAGACTACAAACTTAGACATAAACTGTTTAAGGTTTCACAAGAAAATAACACTGTTACCTATGGAATTATTTTTTAACCTGTCAGAAATTATTTGTAATTCTTTTCCAAGTTAACATCCTAACTTGACAGAGTCTGGGCCACTGGAATCTTGTTCTCTGTGCATCAGACCCACTGGGTTTTTCTGGGAGGATGCAGGTGTCTGGTCAGAAGGACAGCCTGTTAGAATGGAAATGGATGCTTATGTGGGCCACCTGCAGACACTTAATCAAGATCCGAAACTTGCACGGGTTCGCTGATGCAGAGCTGTAGCATCTACCAGACAATTTTAAGGTGACATTCAATTGCTCCAGCAAAAAAAGCAAGTGAGGGGTGAAATGCTCTATGGCCTTGTACTTTCTCTCCGATCTCCTTTTTGTTTGCAGTTCAGATTAATAACAAAACAAGACAAAACAAAACAAACAAAAAACTACAAAAGATATTTAAGGCTGACTCGCCTCAAGGCAGCCCAACTAGAGCCCTCCTGGGAGAGGTGCATTGTTTCAGATGCAAATTTTTAATGTTGACCAGCAGAGGGCACTCTTCGCCCACATTCAGTGCTGTTTTTCTTCGTCCTGTTCTCCTATGGAGGAAGGAAACTTGCTCCCTCCTGGCCTCAGCCCCGGAAGAGATTCACTTCCAGGTATTTATAATTTAATTTTGAGTTCTTAGGCTTCAGTGTTTATGCAGTTATTTTGACGTAGGCATCTACTGTTGTCAGTTATCCAAAGCTCTAGAAAAGACATAGAGGGAGGTGCACTCTCCAAGGTTCTTGGAGCACAGGTTCAGACAGAAAGGGGGCCAAATGGGCACAGAATGCTGCACAAACACCACTTAAAAAATGCTTGTCTCCAGATGAGCCTGACCTTCACACCTCCATGGTCCAGGCTACGCCTTCCATTGCTACAAAAATGAAAGAGATGGACACACAGGACACTGTGCTTCCCATGGGGACATTTTCATTCCTTTCAATGGATTCTTTGTTTTTCCCCAGTGTATTTTCAGCCCTGTTGATGCTATTAATAATACTGGTAAGTAACATTTATTGTGCTTTTGTCAGCAGCTGGGCATTGTGCTAAGGGCTCTTATGAGCATCCATTATTTTAACCTTAAAATCCCAAGAGGTGGGAGAATTGCTGGGCCTTCTGAGGGTTTTTGAGGGTCAGACATTTGCTGAGGGTCACTCAGCCAGTGTCACCTTGCTGAGGGTCACCTCCCTCAGAGGTGAGGGAGGATCAGATTTGACCCCACAGAGGTCTTTCCCAGGCCTCTCTGTCACCCATTTATTGAGTCCCAATTATGTGCTGGATAGTGTGGTGCAGACACAAGACACAGTGCATCTCTGGTTAATTTAAATTTTGAACGTGTTACTATTTAAATATTTGAAAGTTGAAAAAAAGAAGAAAGCCAGCTGTCAGGAAGTCCTAGCACTCCCTCATTCCGAGGACGGTCCCTTCCTTAGTGGCCACAAGGTGTCGGGGTTTGGAGAGGTTAGCGGGTTCAGCTTCCATCTTTCTTTCCTTTCAGCTAGAACAGGGCTGTCAAACTCATTTTCACTGGGGGCCACATCACCCTCATGGTTACCTTCAAAGGGCCAAATGTAATTTTAGGACTGTGTAAATGTAGCTACTCCTTAACTGTTAAGTGAGAGCTCGGCGCTGCTGCTGGGTAGAAGAAACAAGGTGGAGGGCTGGATTCGGCCTGAGAGCCTGATGTTTGCCACCTGTGAACTAGAGCAACTCTGCTTCTCCCAAGTTGATGTCTTTGGTTTTGAGCAGGATCTGGTTTGACATATGGATTCTGTTACTAAAAAGAATGTAGCAAACCTCCAGTGTAGGGGCTTGAGGGCACGCCCAAGGGTGTATCCACCCCATGGCCCCTGGGTCCCTTCATCTTCCAGTTCTCTTTCCACTGGCTCCTTCCCTCCTGCATCCCTCCTGGGCCACACACTTCCTTGCCTGGCTCCTGCTAAGCCCTCTTATTGCCAGCAGCTGGGCTCAACTCCTGTGTGGTGGGGAGGCTGTGACAACAAGGCCTGCAGCCAAGGCCCAGCTGCCCTCTCTGCTGGTACTGTGTACTTGCCGTGTGTCCCAGGTTCCTCACCCGTGAGATGGGGAGTTAACAGAATCTGCCCATCAAGTTGTTGTGTGGATTATCTGAGACAATGACACACACCTGGCCCAGAGTATTATTCAGTATCCATGGGCCTTTATGAGTACTCATTATTGTTAATGTTGGGTTGATCAAAAACTCCATTTAGTTTTTTCCAGAAAAGAGTTTGGGTTACAGATGCAGCCAGGAAGGGGGGCCCCTGACTCCTGGTTTGCCTTTCCATCCCAAACCAGAACGGGTCCTAGAAAGCTGTTGGCTAGATTACCAGGGGAGGTAGAAGGAGCTGCCTCCTTCTGCTATTCTCTGTGAGCCTGTCCCCAGGTGATGAGGATTCCTCTGGGGAGAGATGATAAAGAGGAATGAACCGCTGTTGCACACGGCACCACGAATGGGTCTCAGTGCTCTGTGCTGAGTGAAAGAAGTCAGACATAAAAACTGACTGCTCTCTGATCCCCTTCCATGACATTTTGGAAAAGGCAAAATTTTAGGAACAGGAAATGGAGCAATGGTTGCCAGGAACTGGGTAGGGGCGGAGGGGGGCAGGGCTTGAGTACAAAGGAGTGCAGGAGGGACTTCTGGGGCTATGGAACGGCGTCTTCGTTGTGGTGGGGGTCACATGCTTCTGAGGGTCGGAACTCACATCTGCACACTGGAAGTGAATCTGACTGCGCGTGAAAGTGCGTTTTTAAAAACGAGGTAATAAAATCAGGTAAACTGCAGGCCGCAGGGCAGACAGACAGCGCATGTTGTCCTCACCCTCCAGCAGGTTGGTTCTACCCCCCCTTGTGCAGATGTGAAAACTGAGGCTCAGGCCTTTGGGAAATGGTGGAGAGAAGATTTCTTTCTCTTCCTGTCTGTGCCTTCACCCCAGCCCTTCCAGGCCCTGGGTGCTGCTCTGGGGATTCAGGACCAAGCCCTCGGGAGGCTGGACTGGCTTCTGCCCTCACAGTCTAGAATTCTGGGAAGCAGAAGTGGGATGAGTAATTCCCAGAACGGTGTGGGAGGGAGGGTCAGGGCACTGCAGGGTTCAGGACAGGGCCAGGGAGGAGGGCCTTGAGGACAGCAGGGAGGAGGGGAGGTTAGTGGCAACAGGTGGCCTTAAGCAAATGAGAATTCAGTCTGAGGGCACTGGAAAGCCCAGGCCAGCTCCACACCCCCTACTTCCTGTCTTACTGCTGGGGTAGTGGGTTCTCCTTCTGTGTGTCTGTTCGTGTGTGTCACATTTCATCCACTCTGGTGAGCTGGTGAGGTGATTCACAAGTCCCTCACAGACTCTAGCATCTAACTACAATCTGTTAATTGTGTCTGGCAGAGCCTGGGGGCATTTGTAACTGCATGGTGCTCAATGGCTGGCGAGCACGGCTTGGGAAACCAGAAGCAACTTGCTGCTCTTCACTTTTGTTTCCCACTTGCCAGTCCATAGCACCATCTGTGGTTATCTTGGTCATTCGCTTCCTTATTTGTGAAGAATCTAACCCTCCATTTCCCCCGACCCCATTTGCTTGCAAGTTTCAGGTTTGCATGGCTCACTCTCTCACCAGTGCCTGGTACGTGGGCAGGAGCACTCAGAAAACATCGACAAGGCAGGAGACTGCATGCAACTGTTCTCAGCTCTGTGACCTCAGCAGCGCGCACTCTCCCGCTCAGAACCCTGGTTTCCTCCTGTCTTTACAAAGGAGCTGGCCCTGAGCTCTTGCTGCCCACCCTGTATGTCTGGGGAACATGCCTGGAGACCAGCCCGGGAGGAGGTAGAGACCCATCCAGGGCTCCCAGAAGCGGTGAGCGGCTGTGCCCTGCCGGCTGTTCCTGGGGAGAGGAGGGTACCAGCACCCAAGCAGTGTGCTTTTCCAGGCACCTGTCTATTTTAGTTTAAAATCGTATATTTGTATTAGAAAATTTCCTTATGTTTCTTTGCTTTTCTCTGGATGCATTCAAAGGTCAGTGGTAAAAAAAATTACCATCTTTTGCTCCAAAAGAAATATAATTTGCCATAACATTTTGGATTTCCAGGATCCGGAAGGCAAGCTAATGTTGCTTTTGCTGCTAGCAGGTGGGGGTGGGGTATCAGTCATTACCAGGCCCACCGAGGAGTTTTGCAGGATCGCTTTCCACTGTGGAAGGCTACCCTCGCCTCCCCTGTTTTCTTTTCCTCCTCCTCCTCTCGATACACTGTGAGAGCCAGACCGATGCAAAATGTTATCCTTTCCTTGGTGGGCCCTCGGTGTTGCGGTGGCCACAGAGGTCCGGGGGGTGAATACTCACCTCATTACAGTTTAGCGCTGGCAGTGAAACATGAACTTTATGAAACACAAAGTGGAAAATGCACAAAAGGATAAAAAAGAAGTTCTACCACTATCAATACTATCGTGTCATTATGAAACCTTATAGCATGCTTTAAAATTTAACATTTTAATATAATCATTTTCTCGTGACATTCATTGGCAAATTAGAAATTGCAGTTGAGGGACTCAGCCCCTCCCTCCCGCCCTGAAGCATACGCAGCCCCCCACCCTTGTCGTGGGTCCCTCTGCGCACCTACCATCCATCCATCATGGATTGAGGGCCCCCTCTGTGTGGAACAGGGTTGGGTTCCAGGAAAACAATAATCAATGAGGCAGCCAGGGAATAATTAACTGTTGAAACTGGAGTGAAAATAAACACACAGGAAGCCAGCCGATCACAGGGTCTTTGGGCCTGCCGGCCACCCCGGCACTGGCAGCCTTGTCTTTGGCTGTTTTGCGTTGATGAAGCCTGCCTGCGTTGGGGGCTGGATTTAAACACTGGGTTGGAGTTTCCCTATGGAAAAGGCAGCCCAGGAGGTCCCCTGGGCTGTGGGACCTTCTCCTGTGGGGTTAACTGAGAGGCTGTGTGCTACAGTGTTTAGAGATCAATTGTTGAGCTGGGATAGTCAGTCTGAGAAGGAGACATTGGACTTGGCCCGGCTTGCTGAGCCCACAGGAGGGGCTGTAAGTGCAGTGTTCTTTGATACTGGAAGTCAGGTGGTTATTTGGAGCATCACAGGCCACTGTTGGAGGCAGAGGCAAATTTTCAGAGGGTTTCCTAGAAAGCTTTATGAGCACAGCAAAGCCTGAAATCAAATACATCAGGCCAGAAGCCACAAACTCTGTGTGTGATGGGGACCAGGCAGCACCTGAAATCAGCGGCCAGGGCAGTACATGGACCATAAGAGGGAGCGGCAGAGATGCCAGGAGCCCACACCCCACCTGAAAGAGGCAGCTGCCACTCAACCCCAGCTGGCCACTGTCATATATCGGAAGGAGTGCCCTCTGTGACATTTAACTGAAGGCAGATACCTGGTTTCTAAGTGAAATCTCCTAGCTTTTTAAATGTTAGGAGCTACCACATGCTAAAAAAAAGTCACCTTGTGGGTCATATAACATATATCAGTAGTCTGCCTGTTTATGACTTGCATTCAAAATTTAAATATTATGATTTTTCATTGTTACATTTTGTGTGCTTTTGTAATGAGCACACAGTATTTCTATAAGCAGGGAAAAATGAAGGAAAACAACTTCCTAACCCAAAGGGCTACTTG
Source organism: Sturnira hondurensis (assembly GCF_014824575.4). Taxonomy (NCBI): domain Eukaryota; kingdom Metazoa; phylum Chordata; class Mammalia; order Chiroptera; family Phyllostomidae; genus Sturnira; species Sturnira hondurensis. The sequence goes on along the minus strand of NW_028075471.1, from coordinate 3,676,258 downwards.
TCTTTTGATTCTTGGTGAAGCTACTGGGGTAGGTGGGGGAACCGTCAGGTTGCCTGGATTGAGGGCATGGCTGATTGAGTGTCGGCTCAGGGACGATGGAAGGGGACTCAGGTCCAAGAGATCCCAGGGTCTGCTGACTGAGGCAACAGGCGGGGGCGACCTGGGTGCCTATTATGTCCTGGGCACTTCTCTCTGTTCACTCTGTGCTCTACCCACTCCATTGTCCTTTCCCTCATTCATTCATTCATTCATTCATTCATGCACCATATGTACAAGGTCTGTCCGGAAGGTATCCAGCCATGTACTATGAAAAATAGACACATTTATTGAAGAAGATACAACATACAAGAAATACTGTGCATTGGACAATGATGCCTCAGACCCCTTCAAAGTTATGACTTTCTTGAGGAAAACTGGTTCATTGGTATTAAGCCATTAGGAACTGCAGCACGATGTTCCTTCTATGCTAGTAGCAGAAGCCATGGAATAGATTTTGCCATGACATATTTCATGCCAAGGTCCTACATCAAAACCTCAGACACAGTAGTTTTTGCAGTCCTCGGATCGGCTTCTAGTTCTTGCACTGTCCATCGCCAGTCTTTGTTGATGGCAGCCCGTACACATTCAGCATTCTCAGGCATTCTGCTTGTTGCAGGCCTTCCAGAACATGGGTCACTTTCAATAGGTTCTTCACCATCTTTGAAGTATTTGTGCCACACTTTTATTTTCACTGCACTCATTGCATCATCCCTGAAAGCCTTCTGAATCATCTGAATAGTTTCCATGGAGGAATATTCAAGCTTAATGCAAAATTTGTTGCAGATTTGTTCTACTTGCTCAGTCATTTTTAATGTGACAGCCACACAGTACACATGCTCACTCAATGGCCTCTACCATCCCCACTGACTGGTACAGTGGGTCATCATTGTTCACACATGTGCATTCCAGTCCACTCTCCTTGGCTGCCAGGTTATACCGATGCCACACAAACCATTCTCGTTATATTAACAATGGCTGGACTTTTTCCCGACAGACCTCATATACTGAGCACCTACAGATGTTGAGCACAGATCTGGCCCTGAGGATACAGCAGAGCACAAAGCAGGAAAAAATCCCCACTGTCATAGCATTTGAGTGGGGGAAACCACCAAGGAGCAACAAGTAAGTCCCAGGAAAGGCCCGATGGTGATAAATACCAATGCAAATGGTCAGGGGTGGTAGTAGCAAAGCTGGGGAGGGCTTGATTTCCAACAGGGTGGTCTGGGAGAGTCCTTTTGAGAAGAGGCATGAAGGAGGGGTTTCATGCCATTACACATATGTCATGCTTACTGTGTGTCAGGTACTAAGCTAGGCATTGTGGAGGGTCTCCTGGATACATTTCCATTTTGTCATTTGCTTACTTTTACAAAGAAACAAAACATAGTTTTTTGAGGTTGCGTGTGACAGAAATACAATGCACACTTGCTTGAATTAAAAAACAAAGGACTCACCAAATTGGCAAATCCAATGATAGTTCAGCATTTAGGCATGGCTGGATCCAGGTGGCTAATCCATGTGACCAGGAATCTGTCTCTCTAGGTCTCTCACTCTACTTTGCCTAGATTAGCTTCCTTCTCAGGTAGGCTGTCTGTACAAGATGCCCTGCACAATTCATGCCCATCTCAGGGGCCTAGGGGTGCTGGGCATGAATTGTGCAGGGCACCAATCATGGGGTCTAGGAGCTGGGGAGGGGTGTACCCCACAGAAAATTATGATACTGTTGGCAGAAGAAGGGGGACTAAATGCTGGGCAGTGAGAACATCTGCTGTCCATTCTAGCAACATTTGTACCAAGAGAGCAAGAAGGGATGGAAACAGCCTACAGATGGGGAGACCTTCAAGAGTCCCAGTCTGTCTCCAACAGCCCACGTAACCTCACGCCAGCTCTTCATTTTCCAACCTCTAAATGAGGTGGTAGACCAGCTGATTCTCTGAGGATCCTTCCACATTATTAGAAAACAGACACTATTTAATTAGATTACAGGGTTTCAAACAATATGGAATTATGACTTCTGGTGAAACATACAGGTAGTTTTTTTTAACAAATAGCTCTGTTGGTCAATGGCTGAGGAAGCTGTGCAGGACGGAAGACTTGCCTCTGCTCCAGCTAGGCTCTTTCTTGGTGGCATCCGCCTACAGCTCTGCCCATACGGTATGCCAGAAGCGCTGTAAATTTTGTCTCTGATGACAGGAAGTGAATTCACTGCCACGAATTTCATGCTCCAAGGCCGGAAATGGCACACGGAGGAAGGTGTACCCTGGCTTCGCCTCCCGGCCTGAACTTGAGAGCAGGCGGCCGTTTAAACAACCCAGGACTGTTAACAGCTATGGGGAAAACCAGCGGCGCAGATGCCAGCATGTGTTTCCAAGACACTGATTAGGTCCCTTGGTCCAGGATTTTGTTTTAATGTTATGTCTCATCTCCACAGTTAGGCTCACACCCGTGTCTTTCCCTGGGAAGATCGGGAGGGATGACAAGGATTGCTCCTTGATGACTAGTGTGTAACTTACCCTTTGTGTCTGTCGGACATCTTTGTCCTAGGGGCCCGAGTTCATGCTGCCCTGCAGGGGGCTTGGCCATGAGTCACCTCAAAGGTAGAGAGCTTGCATCGCCCTTCCACGGGAGGTACTCGCAGGCAAGTGGTTTCATAAGGGACAGCCTGAGGCTCTGGGTGTCTGGGGCTGAGCAGTGCAGTGCAGAGGTGAAGAGCCCTGGGACCTGACTGATCTGCTGAAGTCTGGCAGCTTTGCTGCTTCCTGGCTGTGTGACCTGGGCCAAGTTCTTTGAGCTCTCTGTTCCTCAGTCTTCCCATCTGTAAATCTGAACAATGATAACACCTACTCTGTCAGGATTAAATAGGAAAACACGTGTCAGGCTTGTCTCAGCCAGGATGATGATGGCTGTTGCTTTGGGGGACTGACACGGGCTGTGGGTCCTACGGACAGGCACACTGTACTCATGCAAAAGACACTGCTCTCAGCTGTTCTCAGTGCAGTGATTCAGGTGGGTAACGTGGTCTTTCATGAAATCAGGTGGGCACTGTTATTTTCATTTATATTTCACTGACAAGGAAACCGAGGCAAGAAGAGCTGCGTGCTCCAAGCCACACAGCTGGTGAGGGTGGGTTTTGAAACCAGGAAGCTGGTTCTAGAGTTCTTGTTTTGGCCACTGCCCTTTACAGGCTCAGTGAGTCGTGAGAGCTATACGGACGGCTTCCTACAGGTCAGGAAACCTAAGTGCTTATTGTAGATTGACTGCTTAACCCCCACAACAAGCCCTCTGAGATGACTGCTATTATTGAACCCATTTTCTAGATAAGGAAATGGAGGCACCTAGAGAGGGGTGAGAACATGAGGAGGACTCCCAAACTCACTAGCAGGGAACTTACGAGGGGGGAGCTGACTTCCCTGACTCTCACGGCTGCTGTGGGGAACAGGTAACTGAGGGCAAGCACTGGGTGCAGACACCGTGTGGGGCAGACGGCTGGGCCAGCTGTTTCATGGTTAGTGACAGAGTCTTGCTCCTGGACCCCAGCTTTTAGTCCTTGTCTCGAGCTCCTCCTGGTGGCCTGGATGGGCTGAGAGCCCTTGGGAAGGTGTGGCATCTTGGGGGAAGAGGTCTTTGAAGAAATGTCCCCACCCCTAGCTTGGGCCTTACGAGGCACCAGAGCATAGCTTGGCCCCACCCAGATGCCGTGTCTGGCTTTGAAGGTGACAATCCTGCCACCTGGGAGACTAATACACTGTGAATCTGTCTGAGCCACACAAGGATGAACTGTGTAATAGGCCTGGGGTTTGGTTTACTCGGCTGCCACACAGTGAGTTTGGGATGGAAGCATGTGATTAAAAACAGCAAATGCAGAAAACTCCATATTTTCTCAGTGGGAGCAACAAGTCTCCTGGGCACTGTTTTACAGAATGGACACACAGGACGCTCTCAGCAGCTGGCCCCCCTTCGGGGGCCGTTTGAGTCCAGGGTCTAGTTTCTCCCTCTGAAACAATACTGGGGGCCGCAGCCTTGTCTCTAAGCCCGCGTTCACGGTATTTTGTCAAATTAATTATTGTAAAGGTGAAGTTGTTGGTCATTTTAACATTCTTCAAATATCTGTCAACTTGCTACCGAGTCGCCCTGTGGAACTGCCACGTTGATCGATACCTTCCCGGCCGTGCAGCAGGGTGTCCGTCTCGTACACTCTCGCCCACGAGAGTCGCCGCCTCAACAGGCAACCAGGCCGTCGTACTTACGTTTCCATTTGGCTCATTACTCAAGAGGGTGAAGGATGAACAGTTTTTCATTCGTTTATTCGCTGTTTGGGGTTCTTCTTTTGTGAACTATGTCATGGCAAAATATATCAGCTTTATTTTTTTTTTTTAAGGAAAGTTCTTTTCTGGTTACAAAGTCACTGTGTGCATGTTACAGAGGTTCAGACAGTGAAGGAATGTGTCACCTGGCACATGCACTTTCCCTGCACTAAATGACAACCCTGGGAAGTCACCACTGCTGGCTGTGTGGACATTATGTTAGAATTTTAAAGAAAATTTTGAATGACACCCCTTGGCCTTAAAGATTTCTTTAAGTTTCTTAAAAGGTGGTTTTGCTCAGTGGTACTTTTATTGGATAAAGGTAGTAGGTTTATTCTGATACATCGACTATTTCAAAGGAGCTCTGTGACCTGGTGGGAAGGGCACTAAGTTCGAGTCCCTGCTGACAGCTGCCATGCTGCCCAGCTCTCAGTGGGTGTGTGTGGGCTGCGGGAACTGTTGGCCTCTGCGCTGCTGGCAGAAGTGCTTCCCGTCGTGAAGGCCAGGTGCTGAGCTGCAAAGGCAGTGGCCACCAATAACAACCAGCATTTACTCTGTATGTCCTTTACATGCTTGGGTCCATTCACACCTCATGGCTCTGTAAAGTGTAAAATTTAGTATTACCCTTGTCCTTATTCTTAGACATGTGTCCCTAGAGGCCAAACAATTTGCTAAGGGGCCGCAGCCAGCAAATGCCAGAGCCAGAACTCAAAGTCATCCCTGCCTGGCACAGAAGCTCTGGCAGAGGTTAACCACACACTCCGTGGTTTGCACGGCCTTTCCATGAGCCCTGTCTCCCTGCCAGCCTTATTCATGTTAGTCTGGTCCAAATGCATCTAGGGACCTGGAGACCCCCAGTTGCTTCCCCATTTTGTAAGACTCAAACAAGCTGGGAACAAGTAAAAGGATGAGTTTCTACAGGGGCTGCATCCCTGAATCAGGGCTCCCAAGTGGGGAGAGCCTTTTTGCTTGGGTGACAAGAAGTGGTTGCCATGACGGCAGCTATGGCAACGCTGATGCAAGCTCCCGCCCTGTTCCCAATGGAGCCCAGCTGGTGAGCCAGAGGATACGGTGCCCAGGAGTGGGGGCTTGCTCTACCCTGTGCTTCAAATAGATCAGTTTGATAAAAATGTTGGTAAATAGCATGTAACTGATCAACATGGTTCATTTCTTTCTCCACAGTTTGGTGGCTTGTGTCACCAGAAAAATTCTCAGGGCTAAGAGCCAGCACCCTGCAATGGGGTTCTCTGGCTCTAACCTCTAGCAACTGTGAGGCATAGTAATAATGTATCCATCTCTTACTCAGAATGTCTTACTCTGAGTAGTAATTCCTTACTCAGAATTACCCTCTGTCACCCAGGATTTTAGGGGTGGTTTGCTCTCTGTCACAGCGATGAAATAATCTCGGCCTGAATGGTGCCCTTGGCATTATCCCTCCTGCTCTGCACATGCGCTATAATAGTCTGACGTGGTCCCGCCCCACCACCATATTTCACTGACAGTTTGGGAGTAAACATGTTTTTATGTGTAGCCCCAGTCACTGCCAAAAACAGCATTTATGGAGCTTCTAATTACCTCAGAGACTGTGGTAGGTCCTGTATCAGAGAGTCAATAAACCGCTCTAGGCGATGCTGTCTAATTTAAGAGTTTTTGGTGTTTTTAAGTGAGTTAGGATCAACAGAACATTTGTTAGAGATGCCCATTTCCAAAGACTCATTTTCAGGGTTGCAATTTTCATTTTATAGGTGCTGGGCCACCCTCATACTGATTTATCAGCTTCTGATCAATGTATTATTGACTAAAGTATGAGACTTTCTTCTCCTCCAGGGGTAAAAAGCCCACATGAGCCCCAGTTAGACAGGGACTAGGAAACTATGGTTTCTGTAAATACACTTTTTTTTAGTTAGAGCTTTCCAGAATTTGGAAAACATGAATCGATTTCTTTCCTATGTGTTTCTGATTTGTATATAGTTTGATAGAACAATTCCAAAGGCTTTTCTTAAATTTCTTTTTAAGACAAAAATTGGAAAGATAGGTGGGGGTGATTTTTTAAATCCTCATCTGAGGATATGTTTTTTTAAAAATTGATTTGAGAGAGAGGAAGGAGAGAGAGAGTGAAGAGACAGCCAGACAGACAGTCAGACATCAGTGTGAGAGGGAAACATTGATTGGTTGCCACTCTTACACACCCTGACTAGGAATTGAACCCACAACCTTTTGGTGTGTGGTGTGACACTCCGGCCAACTGAACCACCTTGCCAGGGCAGTTTAAGTCTTGTAAGGATTTTTTATTTGATACAAATCCCTTTAAAACATTAAGAAAACTCAGCCATTGAAAATTTTAAACTAAAATTATACTTTTATTGCAGTATAATATATACACAGTAAAGTACACCAATTAATCTGCATGGATTTATATTTGTAGATGTGGAGAAACCCATAAATAAAACTAATCTCTGATCTTTATTATTATTCTTTTTAAAGTCCAATTGCACTTTATTTAAAGAGAAACCTACCCAGTTACCCTGGCTCTGAGCCTAGAACATTGTAAGCATTTTAGTTGCCGTCTTCTTTCCTCTGTTGTTGCTCCTTCTGTAATGGTTTTGTATCTGTTTTTCTGCCCGTGTATTCTGGATCCAGAGTGCCTGGGTTTGAATCCTTGCTGTGCCACCTACCATCTGTGTGATTTTAGGCAAGCTGCTTAACCTCTCTGAGCTTCAGTTTCCTCATCTGTAAAGTGGCAATAATGAAAGTACCTACTCATAAAATTGTTTGGAGGAGTAAATGAGTTAGTATTTATTAAGCACTTAGAACTGTGTCTGGTCTCTCTCTCTCTCTGTCTCTCTCTCTCTAAAAGTGAATCCTGAAGAATTTACTCTTCATGACAGAAAGACTGAGGATTCTCCCAGTCCACAAGTCAGAGGTGGGAGGTATTGATGGGTTGGGAGGACTTTGAGTTGAGGGGCTGTCAGCAGTGGGGAGCTTCAATTTCTCGTTTCAGACAAGGGGGCGCCGGATTGTTGGCTCATGGGAAGGTAGGGTACATACAAAGAGTCCTGGTTAGAAAAACACACACTTGGAAAAGAACACGCTCTCCCCAGGCAGAACTTTAGAAAAACAACAATCTGCTGCTCCTTGATTAAAGGGTAGCGAACTAATTATCCTTTCCGGAGGGACGCGAGGCCGCTCTCTGCCGGGCTGTGACCTGGAGGTGCAGGATGTGGATTTCCTTAGGATGTAATGAAGCTTTTCCCATTGAAAACGTGCCATAATCCAGATGGATGCAGGTGGGGAAGGAAGAATGATCCCCTTGCTTTCAAAAGCAACCCCCAAACATTTTTGAAGCCTCATTTGCAGGTGAGCACTTTGAGAATATGAAAAAAATAATTTTCTTAAATTGGATTTCCAAAATAGCTCTTTTATAAAATATCCCTTCAAAAATATTCTGTAATTTCTGCTAATTAGACCTGCTTACCATTAGCTTAACTATTTGAAGTTTGGTGTTGGCAACACGAAGTCATCTGTCCACTGATGATGGGGGTCAGGATGTCAATGGGGAGTAACTGGGAAACACTCTATTTTTCACGTTGAACAAATGCCAGCTGGTATTAATTCTAGGTTTGTTTTTTTTTTAAGGGAGGGGAATGAAACATTCCATCCTGGGATAATTTGTGTATGATTTTTCTCATTGTCTTCCATACCATCCTGTTAGGGATGGGAAGTTCCCATTGGCCTACACTCCTTGACCGGAGATACCAAGAAAGTTCAAGGTCTTACAAATATTTATTGAGCATCTACCACGTGCCAGGTACCCAGAGAGTGGGAATAAAACATTAACAAGACAGATGAAATGCCTGCTCTCAGGGAGCTCATATTTTAGTGACTTCAGCGGACTGACCGATACCTAAGATTTCCATCAACTTGTATTTTCTACAGACAATGCTTCTAGGTCCCTTTCAGCTGTTATTCCCCCAACTCCACTTACTTTCTTGCATCAAGTCACCAGGGAGTTCTGCTTTGCCAGACTCAGTGGGCATTTCTCCATCTCCTACTTGGTGAAACAGTTGAGTGCTCCTCCTTGGCACACTTGCTTCACTGGCCTCTGGGGAAACCCCTCTCTCCTGGGTCTTCTCTCGCCTTGGTGCAACTCCTCTTCTGTCTAAAGGCTGACACCAGTCGAACCAACCTCCAGTTCTTATAACCAGTTGCCAGCTCCACATTTCCGTTCGAAGGGCCATGCTAATTCAAATGTGACATTTCAAACATGCTATGTCTGCTCTTGACTTTTGTCCCCAAATCTGCTCCTCCCATAGGTTTTCTCCGTTATGCTAATTGATCAGGCTAAAATTCTTAGCGTCCTTTACTTCTCTTTTATTTCATCCTCCCCATCCAACCCACCAGCAAATCCTGCTATCCCACCTTCAGATATGTACACAAGCCCACCACTGTTCACCACCCCCACTGCTAAGTCCAAGTCCCTGCTGTCCCTTACCTGGGCCACTGTAGGTACATCCTCACCCCCTCTCTACCCCTTCTTTTTCACCTACCGCTGTTTTCTCCACACAGCGTTGAAAACAGTGTTTCCCAGGGCTTCCCATCACACCGAGACTAAAATCCAAAGACCTCGCAGTAATCTGAAGGCCCTTGCCATCTGGTTCCTGTTCCCTCCATGACTTTCTCTGCTCTTTGCTCACTCACACACTTGCTCTAGTGTACAGGATGTGCTGTCCCCGAGCTGTACCCCAGGAACTTTGCATGTGCTGTCCTGTCCACCTGAGACTTTCTCCCCACTCTTTCAGGTCTTTGTTCAAACATCACTTTCTTGGAGAAATCTGTCCTGAACACTCCATTTAAACAGCAGCTACTCCCATTATCCCTACTTCCCTGCTGTGCTTTGTTTTTCCCCCATACACCTTATCACCTCCTAATGTGTAATATACACTTTGAGAAAACAAGAATTGTGTTTTACTCTCTGCCTGGCTTGTGGCAGACACTCAGTAAATCTTCAGAGCTAATGTTTATTAAGCATTCAGTGTGAGTTAGAGAGTATGCAAAGCACTTTACAGGAATTATTTATTTACTCCTCTTAGTAACCCTATGAAATCTAAGTCTCACCATGTCCATTTTCAAATTGGAAACAGACTTGGGGAAGTTCTATGAATTGTGCAAAGTCAGTAGTGGACTTGGGCTTGGGCTTGAGCCCAGGTCCTGGAAACTGCAGAGCCCATGATCTGACCACCTCAGGCTTCCTATCAGGGCCTTATTTTGTTCTAGAAAGGTCTATGGTGGCTGCCTAATGCATGCAAATGTTAATGAGCATTCTATGGCCCAACTGGACTTGGAATTTGAAAATGGACATGAATATTTGTTATGAGGGGTAGGGTGGTGTCTTTCAGGGTGTTTGGGGTTTTAATTTGATGGGGAAAGTTCTGGCATCTTGCAGGTACTTTCTCCTGGATGAGGTGACAGCCAGGGAACCACATTGGGCTAAGTAAGGTAAAAATCTCGTATAATCCAAAGCACTCCAAATATCCTTGGGAAGGTGTCCTGCTGGAGCCCATCCAGCCCTGATGACTAGTGTTCTCCCCAGGGCTGTTCACTAGGGCAGTTCTGGACAAAGACAGTTCTGGCTGGAATGTAAGGACCTTTTGTTCAGAAAGTGCCTATTCAGGATCTAGCTCAGCCTGAGAGAGGCCTTGGGGAAGAGAGGAGGCTGAGATGAGTGTGGACCCACAGGTCGGGGTCAGGCTTGCCTCAGGGCCCATGCCCATGGCCAGTGCTCAGGACTGGCTAAGAGGTGGCCTCCCCTATGGAATTTGCTCTCTCTCTTTCTCCCTCCCTCCTTCAACTGTGTGTGATTTTGTTTCTATTCTGTCAGTTTATGTAAATCTAATCTGTGATACTGTTGATCACAGACTTACTGAGGGCAAGCATAGTGCATTCAGTGAGCAGCTGTTTATTAAGCTCTTCCTAATATGAGGGAGTGAAGAGACAACCAGGAATCGGCCCTGGCCTTCCAAAGTCTGTCACCCAGAAAGCTGCTAACTCTGAAAGCGCTTTTTGGGGCCAGGCACTAAGAGCTTAACAGACATTTGAGCTTAACTCATTTAGTTCTCACAACAACCGTATGAGGGAGTCCTGTTTTTGCATCCATTTTACAAATAGGGAAGTAGGGAACAGAGAGGTTGAGTCCCTTGTCTAGTGTTTAACAGCTAGTTCCAGTGTCTGTGCTCTTAACTGCTCCTCTGTGGCGCCGCTCACGAATCACTGAAATTCATTTACTGTTGGCAGTTCTTCTGGAAGACTGCACCCATCAAAAGTCGTTCTAAAGATAAAAGCTGTGCAGGAAGCCCACGTGCAAAAGGGAAACACAGCCGAGTGGCTCCTGCTTTGGAAGCAGAAGATGGAAAGGGTGCTGCTGCAGATTCTGAGCCCAGAGACCTGGGGCTGGGCTGGAAAGTGGAAGGAAGCGCAGAAAGCCAGAGAGTGTGGGAATTTTTATCATTGTTGAATGATTCACGTGCGTATGGGTCTCAGAAACAGGAATGTGTAGGGCTGATTTCTCTCAACTGCTGATAAAACTTCACGTCGAAGCCATTTTCATCAATCCCCAGGCCGCACAGATGCTTGCTTTCCTTGCTTTTATTTTCAGAATTCCCTCCTCTGGAGCAGTTAATAACATTTTATTTTGCATTATTATTTCATGAGGATTTTTTCCATTAAATATATATATCTTTTAATTTGCCAGCAAATACATGTATATAACTGTCACTTTTTAAGAAAATTGCAGTAAATACACATAACATAATATTTGCCATTTCAACCACTTAAACGTGTTCAACAACCCAGTGGCACTGCTTACGTCCGCAGCATCATGCCTCCATCGCCAGTCTCCGGCCCCAGAACTTTGTCTTCACTCCAAAGGAGGTTGTGTGCCCATGGAGCGGTCGTTCCTCATTCCTTCTCGTCCCCCAGCCCCTGGCCACCACTTGTCTGCTTTCTGTCTCTATGGGTTTGCCTCTTCTGAGTGTTTTATATAAATGGGATTATACAATACCTAGCTCTTTGTGTCTGTTTTTTTCTGTGTGTTTCCAAGGTTGTTCCGTGTTGTAGCTTGTACCAGTACTTCATTCCTTTGTGTGACTGAATAATATTCCATTTATATAATGGAATATATGCATATAGCACACTTTGTTTATACATTCACAAGTTGATGGAATTTCAAATGTAAATATTTACCATATTTAAAAATATGGTAAATAAAGGTACATATTTAAAAATATTTAAATATTTAAAAACATATACCTTTTAAATATGGTTACTGTCCGTACCCGCTATGTGCTAGACACTTTGCTACATGCTATAGCCTGACATATCAATAAAAAGAGCAACCCTTTGTATATATATAAGAAAATGGCCTGAACAAGCATTTCACAATTGGGGAACTACAAATCTAATAATTTAATTGGTTTTAAAAAATCATTTCAACCTCTTATTTTTAGTTAACTGTGGAATTAGTTTGAATAGAGTAGCTCATATTATTTGGGAAAAGATCATAGACATTTGTTTAGGATACTCTCCTTTTGGGGATGCATCTCATTTGTTTCTGTGTTTAAGGAGGTCATTTGTGTGTTTGTGAGCTGAAGGTAATTTCCCTTGGTTTTTTCAGATACTACCTCTTTAAAGCCTTTGTGAAACATTTTGCTCTTTTGAATACTTCTGAATTCAGTTGGATACTAAAATCATTTTGGAAACATGATTTTAAAAACAGAAAGTGTCGCCCTGACTGGTGTGGCTCTTCAGATTAAGCTGCTGGCCTGTGAAACAAAAGGTCTCTGGTTCAGTTACCAGTTGGACCACGTGCCTGAGTTGCCGGCCAGGGACCCTGTTGGGGGTATGTGAGAGGCGACCGATCAATGTCTCTCTCCCACATCGATGTTTCTCTTCCTCTCTTTTCCTCTCTTTCCAAAAATAAATAAATAAACAAAATCTTTAATAAAAGTAAAAAGTGTGTCGCTTTTCATATGGGTCTAAATTGACATGTTTTGGCTGGTCACCACCTGCTGAGACGAAAGTCTGAGGCTCTGAAGCAACAGCATTGTTTTTCTGCAACTCTGCTGTGCCATACGCAGCCACGTGCCACGTGCCACTATTGAGCAATTGAAGCGGGATGGCGTCAGCTCGATGTTCTGCAGGGGTATACTGCTCATTGGACTTTGAAGACTTAGTATTAAAACATGTAAAACATCTCTAATATGTTTTCTATTGATTACATGTTGAACTGACAATATCTGGGTATATTGGGTTTAAATAAACTATATTATTAAAATTAAACCTACTCGTTTCTTTTTTAATGTGAGTAATAGAAATTTTTACATTACGTATGTGGCTCACATGGTATTTCTAAAAGAAAATAAAAGAAAGCTGGCCGAGGGATGGAGAATGGGAGGCAGAAGTCTGACTGGAGCTTAGATGTCCATGCCGTCAGAATCTTGAATGTGTGAGAGACTGCTGTGGTTCTGGGCGCCTGCACTTGCCTCTCAAATGCTCTCTGCCTTCACTCTGAAGCTCTTGGCTATTTTTTTGCCCCTCTTTAGCCGCAGGGTCTTTCTAACAGCAGATCTCATTATGTCACTTTCTACTTTGTAATCTGAGGGGAGCCCCATGGCCAAACCCCCCAATCCTGGCCTTTAAGGCTTTGCCCTAGCCAGCCTCATCACATGTCTGTCGACCTCCTTTCCCACCTGCCAAGGTCTTTTTATAAACGTCATTATCATTTTCATTATATGCACAATATGTTTTCACAGTGAAGATCTTAAAATACATACTATAAGTGTTAAGGTCCACATTTACGCTGCTGTCCCCCACCTCAGCTATGTAATCACTCACTGTCAACGGTTGAGCGTGTATCCTGTGAGGGCCCTCACTCTGTGTACACACAGCTGATTCTGTGCATTTGCAGTGTGTGTGCACGAGCACATAAACGTAAACGGGTTTGCAGCTCGTCTTCTTATTTCACATGCCATATTGCAAGGCATTTGCTGGTGAGCACATGAGTATAACATTATTTTTCATGGGTGCCCTAGTATTTTATTGTATGACTGTGCCATAATTTACTCATTTGTTTCTTATTGTTTTAATTATAAACTATTTCACCCATATAGCAAAATATTGATGATTTTAACATTCATTCCTGTACTTACTATATAGAGTTAGTGAACATTCTGTCCTATTGGCTTCAGAATTTGTATGTGAACAATAGAACATGATGGAGGGGATGAAGCCTTGCGTGTGCCCACCCAGTCCCGTTCCCCTCCAATCCCCAGAGAGAAGTGCTCTTCTGCAGTTGGTATGGTCTTACGTTTTCACTACATGTGCATGTGGCTATAAAAAACAGACTGCTGTTTTGTGTGTTCCAAAATAGTATCGTATCATGTCGTATTGTACCGTCACGTGCATACCTCCTGCAATCCAAATTTTCATTCTTCTTTCTTTGTTGTTGAGAGTTTTCTTTACTATATAGTGCTGTGTGGTCTTACATTGTGAAGAATGAACATAGCTTCATTTAATGGGACTTCTTATGGACAGATATTTAGTTGCCATTGTTTACTTCTAGTTTTCAAATGTGCCATCTCTCCTTTATTTCCTAACTCTGGACTCTTTTTCTGTTCTATGGGACAGTTTGTATAACATTGAAATGACCTATTTCTTGGAAGTTTTGTCAAATTCATCAGTAAACCTGTCTGGTGTTTTATTTTTTATAAGTTATAGAGCTTTTCAGGCTTTCTAGTTTTCCTTGAGACAGTTTTGGTAAGTGATGTATTTTTAGGAGCTCACGCATTTTAAGTTTTCAAATTTAATAGCATGGAGTCATTGACAGCATTCTTGTGCCATTGCAGTCGATGCTGTGTCTGCAGTTCAGTGCCCCCATCCGTTATGGTGCTTGTTAGTGTTCTCCACACCCCTTTTTAAACAAGACGCTTTCTGTCAGTTTTGTCCATTTGTTAATCTTTTCAAAGGTCAACTTTTTACCTCTTGCATCCTAGCATGCTTTTCCTGTGGCCTGGCCTACTGTTCCCTTTCTCATCACCAGGCTGAATTCTTTGTCTCTGTCGGGTCACAGGGAGGCCTCCTTTCTCTGGGGGGCATTTCTGGATCCTCCAAACTTGATTGAGCTCCTTTGGTACAGCCCACAACCGCTCTTAAACATTTTTTGGTAAGACTTACTGTGTCGTTGTCGTCATCTTCATCGTTATCATCATCGTCGTCTTCTTCTCCTTCTCCTTCTTCTCTTTCTTCTTATTTTTTAAAAATCGGGTTGTCTTTCTGTATCTTCTATATCCCTAGTGTCTGGCACTGTGCCTGACACAGAGTAGGTGCTCAGTAAGTACTGATGAAGGAAGTAATGTGTGAGCCCCTATGCAGAGAGTATAGGGCTTTCTTTTAGGGTGCTTTCTCAACAGGACTGTTGAAAAGAGGATTTGACTAGTGCTGAGTGATTGTACCAGCTGACTACTTTTGGGATTCTGTGATTCTTTTTTCACATAATTTACAGGAAATAAGGAGTTGAAGTTGCAGCCATGACATGAGTAGAATGAAAGCAAGTGTGGCTTGATGAGCTACAAAAACATGTTGCTGGTGGGGAGGGCTGCGGGGGTGGGCTGGGATGGGACTAAAAGACAGAAAACTGTACTTGAACAATAATTAAAGTAAAATTTAAAAAACCCATGTTGGTGGGTGGTGCCTCTGTGCTTTTATTTAAGAGAGAAGTCAAAATGGTGAGCGTTTCATTCTGCAAACTACCTCTTACAGTGAGTTTCTCCTCAAAGAGTTGGGTTCTCACCTGTCTAAACACTTGCCAGTCCATCCTCGATTATACACTAAGAACAGAAACTAAAAAGACATTTACGTGAAAGAAAACCACTACCATCTTAAGTGGTCCAACCAGGATAAAAATATCTGGCCCAGGTGGTCCTGCATTGAGCACTAATTTCTTTTACAAACTACAGCTGTTCAGTGTTCCTAGTAATGCTGTCGTTGTCTTCATGGATGAGAAGACGTAGAACAAAAGAAAGAAAAGGAAAGTTTTATTAGCAAGATGCTCTGATTCAGAATTAAGACATTAAAATATTAACACATATACAACATGCTGGCAAAGATGGAAATCTTTAGGAAGGGGAAAAAGGGAGCAGGAAATTAGAGTGCAAAATGGGAGTCTTTTTTTACGGTGACATTGTGTTGATATTTGTGGACATGTTGTTACCTAGTATAAATATCCCTAGCACATTGAATCTCTTGTTTTATTTTACTTATATTTTATCCAATATGTATGAATCAGTGTAAATGTCTTGTCTCTCCAACATGAGCCTTACCAACACTGATGATAAGTAACATCCCACCGTACTGGGTTAAAGACGGAATCCTCTCGATGATGATGATAATGATAATGATAATAGCTCATTTGAGAACCTATTAAGTGCCAAGGTGTTTGCTAAAGATTTTCTGTAGTACCCTAATTTAATGCCTCTATTTTGTGAAGAGATTGTTATCCCCACTTCTTTGATGAGAAAATAGTTGCTCAGAGGGAGTAGAGAGTAGGTGGCTGGGTTCAAGTCCCCAGCAAGAAAGGGAGGGAGCCAGAGCCCCACGTCGGCCTCTTGGCTGCACACAGTGCACAGTGAAACCCCGCTCTTCAGAGCTGTTCAGGAATAGGCACTAGTCCTCTTCTCAAGATGGAGAGAAAGAATCCCATCTGTTTTCACCAGGTTGGAAAATACCTGCTGTTGCCAACCCTGAGGCCTTATACTGCTGAGCTCATTCTGAGACCAGCCATGCACACACCTGACTTTGAAATCATTTCCTAAATGAACCTTGAATTCTGACTTTTCATGCCCACTATGGACATTTTTACTCTAAGCTCTCCCAAGGTGGAGAGTTTATAACTTTCTTTCCAACCTTTCCTAGGGTTGTAAGTTCTTTTCCAGGCAAGAAGCTATCCATTCTGTCCCAGCACTTACTTGTCTCTCCCTCTGCATGCCCATCCCCAGCTTCCCATCAGCCCCTCTGTGAGGCGGGTGATCACCAGGCAGCATTGTCTTCTGACACTGGCTGTGCTTCCTAGCCATGTGTGTATGCACCGGGCACAGGCCTTGCTCACATTAGGGGTCCAAGGACTGGACACACTATCTGTACCTCCTCCCGGCCTTGTTAAGAGGCCCCTCTGCATATCTTTGTGTTGGAGAAACCTGTAGACCCAAGTGCCATGTTCTCACTGGGACTTTTGCTGGCAGTGCAAAGCAGTTGCTTCTAAAACAGAAGAAATATACCCAGGACTGATTGCCCTCCTGTGTGAGGGCCTGGCCTTGATGGACTTCTGAGATGGTGCAGTTTATGCGGCCAACCTCCCTCACAGGTGGCATAAAGAAGCCTCTGGAGAGTGGGTTTTACTCCCCGAAGCCCATCCTTCAAAGCCACCTGGGTGGTAGTGTTTGGCTGGGGAGAAGCAGGCAACAAACTATCAGGAGACTCTTACGATGCCAGATTAGGTTGTTAAATGTGAATGATCTGGAGCCCTGGTGGTGGAATGCGCGGGTAGGGGAGCTAATAGGGGCAGCCCTCTCTCCTAGGTTTCCTGGCAGTTTCCCCACCACAGAAGGGTGCGTCCAAGTCCCCGAGAGTGCCCTGGATTGACAGACTTGCTCTGGTGCTCTTTCCCTGCCAAAGAGGCCTCTGAGTGGGAGGCCCTGCCAAACTGGTGCCCTCCCACAAGGAAGCCCCAGGCTGCATTCTTCTAAAAGCATGCTCTGCCCTGTTAGGTGGGGTTATCTCTTTCGAGAGGGGCTACACCCTCTGCATCTGGAATAGGACACATCTGGGTATGAATTTCAATTTGGCCTACCAGCTGTGTGACTTATAACATGTGGTATAACCTCTCTATGCCTCAGGTTATCTCATCTGTAAAATGGAGTAAGATAATATCTCCATTATACCATAATAATATATGAAAATATATTATGATACAAAATTGCATTATTTTAAAAAATATGTAACACCATTATAATGTGTTACATATAGAGTATTATAATGTATAGCATCATTATAATACTACCCGCATAACATGTATTAAAATTATACTATAACCTGTTATAATAACCTATCTTATTGTTATTGTGAGACTTACATTATATACGCAAGGTGCTTAGCACAGGCCTTGGCATATCATGTAACTTAATCACAGCTAATTAACTATGATCGTATTTTCTGTGAACTAAGCCTTTCCTCAGAGTGTTCGGGTGTATGTTGTTGCTTTGGAAGCAGTGAAGCTCATCAAATGATTAGAAAAGCAAAGCCCAATTATAACCGGGGTGGGGAGGGAATGGAATCCAGGGAGAAGTATTGAATTCTAAGTTGTTTTTGTTTTTTCTTTTTTTAGGAAGAAATGTTTTTTCAGAAAAACTTAGACCAACCTGTTACTTAATAGAAAAGGATATTAAATCTAAATAACCACCCATGTGTTCTCTGTTTGTCTTGAGATGTAATTAGCCTGGGGTTTTACTGTGGAACATGTGGGTGAGGAGGAGGAGGCAGAGAGGATAGAGGAGGAGGCTGGATAGAAAGACACATAAGTGGGGGTTCCCATCTGTTTGGTGTTGTCCCAGCTTTTCTGTGTCAATTCTGTGCCTCTAGGTGAAGGCTGTTCTTGGAGCCGGGTTTGGGAGGTGGTGGCACCATGCTGACCTCTCTTGAGAACTTGGCAGTGATAGAACTGGAGTTAGAGCCCTCGTCTTATCTTAATTCCATGGGCTGGGTATTATTTCCCCTGTTCTGCACGTAGGAATGTGAAAGCTCAAGAGATTAAGCCTCGCGCTCAGAGTCACACAGCTAATAAAACACTAAGGGGTTTGAGATCAGACAGCTGAGATCAGAATCAGGATTTTACCTGTGTGATGATAGTTAAGTCACCTATCCTTAGGTCTTTGTTTTCTTATCTACTAAATGGGTGCAGTAATGAACCTTAGCTTACAGAATGAAAATCCGTGAGGTTAACTTCATGAAGTATTAACATACATGCACTGTTTTAAGTACTGAATACCCATCAGCTGCTGCTATTCTAGAAATTACCTTGTATTTTATCTCTTTTGTATGGTAGAGCCAATCAAGATCTCTTTTAAAAAATCCTCACCCGAGGACGTATTCATTGATTCCAGAGAGAAGAGAGGGAGGTGGGTGAGGGTCGGGAAGGGAGAGGGGGAGAGAGAAACATCAATGTGAGAGAAAGGTTGATCAGTTGTCTCCTGTACTCACCCTGACTGGGTGAGTACAGAAATGGACCCACAACCCAGGCATGTGCCCTGACTGGGAATGGAACCTGCTGCCTTTCAGTTTATGGGACAACACTCCAACCCTCCGAGCCACACTGGCCAGGGCTAATCAAGATTTTTATTCAGGCCTGACATACTGCAAAGCTGTACAATGGTCACCGCAAGCATCTTGCCTTGCGTCACTGATAACTGGCAGGATAATGGAAGGATGTGACTATCATGTCGAAAACCACCATCAACACCCTTTCGGGACAGCAGTGACTAAAACCTCAGGGAAAGTCCAAGGGGGACCTTTGTCAGGGATGCTCTTCAGGGAGATGGTACCACAAATCAACGTGAAATTTGAAAACCCCTATTAACAGACATAACATTTTGGGGAGGAGTAATTTATCACAATGTCATGAAGATATTGTGAATTGGGTTCACTTCACAAGACAGAGATAAGGTGTCCCTGGTGCACCTAGAGCTGTCGGGCCACATTGTTCCTTCTCTGGTTCACCTGCCCCTTGTGCTGACTCAACCTGATGCTGCCTCCATCATGCCTGAGGAGGGATTAATAGATGAAGAAACCAGGTCCTCACTGGGCAGTGGCTACATGTCCTGTCCACTGTCCCTTTAAAAGTCTGGAGCTCACCCTGGCTGGTGTAGCTCAGTGGATTGAGTGCAGGCCTGCGGAACAGATGATCGAGGTTCGATTCCCAGTCAGGGCACATGCCTGGGTTGCAGGCCAGTTCCCAACAGGGGACTCATGAGAGGCAACCATATGTTGATATTTCTCTCCTTCTCTCCTTCCTTTCCCCTCTAAAGATAAATAAATAAAAAATCTTTAAAAAAATAAATAAAACTGAAGATGCATTAGCCTTGACTTCTAATAAAATAATTTAAAAAAAAAAGTCTGGAGCTCACCCTGACCGGTGTGGCTCAGTGGGTTGGGCGTTTGTTCTGCAAACCAAAGTGTTGCCACTCCAATTCCAGCACATGCCTGGGTTGAGGGCCGGGTCTCCAGTTGGGGGCTTGCAGGAGGCAGCCAATCGACATTCTTCTCACACATGGATGTTTCTCTCTCTCTTTCTCCCTCTCTTCCCCTCTCTCTAAAAGTAAATAAATATTTAAAATCTAAAAAAAAGTGTCTAGAGCTCAAGTGTGGGCTGCGTGGAGCTGAGGTGCTGGGACTCCCCAGCGTGTGGGCAACAGGGGAAAGTTCCAGGCTGAGCCGAAGCTATAAACATCACCTGATGGCGTCCACTGGGGACTTGTTTGTGTGCAAGGAATAAAGATCAACAGTGGCAGTTTGGTCTGGCTTTTTGATCACATCAGTTGAATTTTCAAATGTATTTTTTTTTTTTAAGGGTAAGGGATTGACTATGTTAAGGGATTCCAGAGCCTTCCTCCAGGGGGGATGGGAGGGATTTGGAGTGAATTTGGCTGCTCGAGATTGCAGAGCTGTAGAAAACCCCGGTGGCTCCTGTGCCTGGGCCATCTCTCCATCTGGCTCTGTTTTTGATAAAGCTGCATCTGAAGCCAGTGATTTCCTCTGAATATCTAACCAGTGAATAACAAACACACTGTCTTTTCTTTTCTCCTCTTTTAGGCCTAAACGGCAGCGGCAAAACAACTTTGCCATGTTTCCCTCTCCCAAAGCCTGGAATTTCAGAGGGGTAAGTGCTTTCCCTGGGTACATCCCATCTAGGATCTCCAGAGAGGATGCCGTTGGGGTCGACTTCACTGATCAAAGTTTCACTGAGGCAGTTTCCGTGCTTGCTACCTGGGGGAGTCACAGTTGCATCAGCGGTTGTGGTTTAATTAACAAATAGGAGTTGCCCAGTGTCTGCTGATGTTCGCTTGTCCGGAAGGGCTACAGGAGGCATCTTTGAGGAAGCTCAGAGATATTTGGTTAATGAGATGGGCACTGAGGCTGTTGTCTTGGAACATGGAGGGAACCAGTGCACCGTGAAGGAAAAAATAAATCAGAAATGTGCAGTCTGTTAATATGGAGATATATGACTTCGTGGGGAGCTTTGCTTTTCAGCAGGAGAAGTCTATAAGCTTTAAAGAGATTTTAAAGGTAATCATAAAATCCTCCCAATCACAAAGTCATAGACATTTAGAGGTACAGGAAGAGTCATATCTAGCTACCTTTTGACACAATGTTTTCCTCCTTAACATACTAATGATACTAATAATGGTAATACAGTGTGTGGAGGCCCTGCTGTGTACTAAAATGAATATTAGTTCTGACCTCAGGAACAAGACCTTTCTGTGTATGAAGAATGCTCTGAGCTCTGTTTCACCCCAGGCCCTTGCATGCCTTCTGTCCAGAACACTGTCCTCCGCTGTCTAGCGCCCCATTCCTGCACACATTGCAGCTGACCTGCCACCTCAGCCACCGCGTCTGAACCTTGACACCTACCTCATCCTGTGGGAAGTCATCGTGACCACCCCCTGAGTGTGAGCTAGAGCTCCCTCCTATGGACCTCTAGACTTTCTTCTCATTGTTAAGATTGTTAGTGAGCACTTGCTGAAATTCAGGCTTGGGAGCCCCAAGAATCAGATGTGTAGAGACCTCACTCTCTCCTGCTCCCTACTGTATCCCTGGTTCCAGCACAATGCCTGGACATTCATGCTTAATTTGTTTAGTGAATGAATGAATAAATGTATATTCTCACATCCACCAGACACAAAATCCACTTCAGATTGTGTTTCACGTCTTTAGTCTTTTCAGCACTGTTTTCACTGGTTCAATTCATCTTTAACATTCTACATAGATCTCAGTAATTTTCCCTGTGTCTTATTTAAAAATGCACATCATGACTCTAGTTTAGCAAAGTGCACAACATGCTTTTCATTGAGTACAAAGAGAAATGTGTTGACCTCTTAAGTAAGTGTGCATGTCTTACAGAATATGTCACGTAACTCCTAAGTTGTTTATGGCTTTGTGAGTAAGCTCCCCATTTCTCAAAGTGCGTTTAGGTGGATGGTCATAACCATTAAGTGAAGAAAGACTTGTGTGGTCAAATAAACTTGGGGCACAGTGAGAGCACCAAATGAAATGTCTGCTGCTGCAGCACTTCTCAGAGTCTTTGATGTGTTGGTGTGCATGGTCAAGTCATTGACCATAAACCTTTTGTTGACAAAAATAGTTTGCACACACTGTAGAATAGTTGACATTAATAGTTAACTTTGAACCATGTAGAAATAGATTTCTTGTGAGCAAGTTGGCCTTTGTGAGAGCATTTATTTTCTTTCCCTTTTTACCTTGTCCTCCCTCCCGATTCAATAGTGGTCACTCCCAAGGCTTGGGGGAACATCTGGGGTGACCAACAGTTCAAGTTTGCCTCAGACAGTCCTGGTTTTAGCACTGAAAATCCCGTGTCTTGGGAGTTCCAGGCAAACTTGGACAATTGATTACCCTGCCTGTGGCTGTGAGACCTCCAACTCTTTCCCCTTGAAAAATGTTTTGTGAACTCAGCTTTATAGAACTTGCTGCTGGAAAGTTACCTCTTAGATACACACTTGGCTTAAGTGACCCTTTGTTGGCCTTATTCTTGCAATGGTAACATATGTTGGCTAATTGCAACCAGATAGGTGACTGAATCGAATGCATTGTTGACTTCAGCTTTGTATCAGCCCTTAGATTCTTAATTAGCCTACAAGCCTTGCCCAAGTAGTTAGAATTATTGGAGTGAATAGAGTTGTTAGATGGTTAGGTCAGTTGTGGTGTTTACCTTGGTTTCTTGTCCTTACTTTGACTTCTTCTGGACTCTGGGGCTTACTGGTAAAGTTAGACAAACTGACTTCAAGATATACCAGAGTGGGGTGGGTTGGGGCCTTGGTCAATTGCCAGATTGCCTCTGTGGCCAAATCTGTCTCTCTCCACTTCGGAGCATAATCCTCCATGACACGGGGGTGGAGGGGAACCCAAACAAGTGGAAATACTGACGCTCAGCCAGGACACGCTTTATAACCATCATTATGGTATTGCAGCTGGAGAACAAGAAAGACTCAGAGTGCCAGGATAAAGACATTTGAGGCATTATCCAGCTGGTATTTTCTATAATGAAATGCGACTCTCAGCCCTGTTGGACTGAGCTGTGCTCGATGTTCTCCAGCTTTGTGTAAACACTTTGTTTTCTCCTTTATTGTGAAAGTAAGTTTTAGACTCTTGTGCTAGCAAACCTTCCATATTTATATATATGGAAAAGAAAACTGTTATAAGCATTTGGAATTCCACTCCTCTTCAGCTTGTAAAGAAAAAGGATCATGCGTTAGTTCACCCATTCTTGGGCATTTGTGGATTTGGGGGTGGGGTGGGGAGAAGAGGTAGTGAGAACTGGACTGGAAAGGGCAAGAGAAGGAACCGCACGGCTCTGGATGAGAAGTAGAGAGGGAGACACGTGAGGGCTAAGGAGAGAGCTGGGGACGGGGCACAGAGAGGACAGGAGTGGTCGGCGGCTTAAGAAGAACATTTTGGGAAAAGAATTTCAAAATAATTTTTCTTTTTGAGTGAATTGTATTGTAGCCCTTTTTCGTCTCCCCTGGGAACATTCACTGCAAGCCTGCATTATTCCTCAAGGCATAAGGAGTATTGTTTGTAGTTTCCTTTTCTTTGGCTAAGGTTTTTGGCTGCAGAGGGGCTCGGGAAGGGCTGGTGACACTCCGATGAGACATCCCTTCTCCCTACCCAGCAGTTTAGCCCTTTCGTGAGTTGTCATTGGTCTTAGACACAGATTGTGTCCTTTGGTTACCATGCCCTTCCCAGGAGACGGAGACCTTGGATCACCCTTCAGGACTCCCCTCCACTCCCCGGTAAGGGGTGGTTGTCTCCCCAGACCCATGGGCGCTGCAGATACATTTATGGAGAGAAGCCAAGATGGTGGTCTTGGTTGAGGCAGTTGCAGTGGGAACAATAGAAATCAAACCAGAGTAGAATGGAGGGAATGAGAAGACAGGGCTCAGAGAGGTGGGAACTTGGGGGGTGTCTTGCTCTGAGACATCTCCTCTGTCAGGTGCTCACAGCACATCTGGTCTCCATCTGGTTTGGGCAGCACTGTGCTCAAAATTTCCACTCTTCCTGTGAAAATATTTGCTACAGCTCCTCCAGTTAGAGAGAGAGAGAGAGAGAGAGAGAGAGAGAGAGAACAGACATAGACAGATTCAGGGAGGAAATTTACATTAGAAACGTCATTTCAGGAGCACAACTTCTGCCATTACCTATTGGTTAACTAGAAAATACTTAGCAAGACTTACTGTGTGCAAGGCATTGTATTGGGTGTCAGAACAAAGGTTTTAAATATCAACCAAATTTCAGAGCCATGCCCATCTTGTCTTTTTCTCCGTTGCCTCATTTTTACTCTTGCCCAAGCTATTGGGGAAGAAATTTTTAGACTCTGGGGCTTTGGAAGGGACTTTGGATCTTGTAGCCCCAACCTTTTAATCTTCAGATGCTGAGAACAAGGCCTAGTGCATCAGTCAGGGCTCTTTTACATGCAAGTGACAGACACTCAGTTAAAACTGGTTTAAGTGGAAAGGGGAATTGGTCGGTTCATTTGACTGAGGGGCACTGGGATGTGTAGGCTTTAGAGGGAGTATTCAGGCATACTCCCTCTCAGCCTTGTCACTCGAGGGGTATTGGTCTTATCTTTACCTACTGAACATGGACTTTTTTGGAGAGGATGATCACAAACAACCATACATTCCCAAAGAAAAGAGAAAAGTTTTTGTTTCCAGGGTTTGCACATGAAATCCCAGTGTAGGACTCTCACTTCCCTGGGATGGGTCACATACCTTGGCCAATCACAGTCAACAGGATTGGACAGGCCTTGAGCAGACATGTTTGTGACCGACAGCTCCACTAGAACCACTTTCTTGAGTTGGGGAAGGGGTATTTGCTCCAAGGAAGAATTTGGTGCAATAACCAAAAGATAGTCGGTTCCTAGACAGACAGGGAATTATGGTGACTGCTTCTAGGGTCACTCACAGGTGGGGGACTAAGACTAGAACCTTGAATGCAAACAATATTCCTGTGCCCGCTCCACGCTGCCCGCTCCACGCTGCCCCGACACATGCCCCCAGGTCTTATGTTTGGAAGGGAGTTGGCAAACTCTTGGTGTGGCTGAATGCTTCTTTTTTTTTTGTCTTTCTTTATTTTCTCCTTTTCTTAAATATGTTTTATTGATTATGCTATTACAGTGGTCCCATTTCCCCCCCTTCATTCTCCTCCACCCTGCACACTTTCTTCCACCCACATTCCCCCCCCCCCTTTAGTTCATGTCCTTGTGTTCATAAGTTCTTTAGCTTCTACATTTTCCACACTATTCTTGCCCTCCCACTGTCTATTTTCTACCTACCATCTATGCTACTTATTCTCTGTACCTTCTCCCCCTTTCTCCTCCTTCCACTCACCTGTTGCTAACCTTCCATGTGATCTCCATTTCTGTGGTTCTGTTCCTGTTCTAGTTGTTTGCTTAGTTTTCTTTTGTTTTAGGTGTGGTTGTTAATAATTGTGAGTTTGCTGTCATTTTACTGTACATGTTCTTCATCTTCTTTTTCTTAGTTAAGTCCCTTTAACATTTCATATAATAAAGGATTGGTGATGATGAACTCCTTGAATTTGACCTTATCTGAAAAGCACTTATCTGCCCTTCCATTCTAAATGAAAGCTTTGCTAGATAGAACAATCTTGGATGTAGGCCTTGGAATACTCTTGGAATACTTCTTTCCAGCCCCTTCTTGCCTGCAATGTCTCTTTTGAGAAATCAATCAGCTGACAGTCTGATGGGAACTTCTTTGTAGGTGACTGTCCCCTTATCCATTGCTGCTTCTAGGATTCTCTCCTTCATTTTAATCTTGGCTAATGTAATTATGATGTGCCTTGGTGTGTTCTTTCTTGGGTCCAACTTCTTTGGGACTCTCTGAGCTTCTGGATTTCCTGAAAGTCTATTTCCTTTGCCAGACTGGGGAAGTTCTCCTTTATTATTTGTTCAAATAAGTTTTCCACTCGTGGCTGTTCTTTCCCCCTTCTGGTACCCCTATAATTCACATGTTGGAACATTTAAGGATGTCCTGGAGGTTCCTAAGCCTCTCCTCATTTTTTGAATTCTTGTTTCTTTATTCTTTTGTTTGGTTATTTCTTTCTTCCTTCTGGTCCACTCCATTGATTTGAGTCCCAGTTTCCTTCCCATCACTATTGGTTCCCTGTACATTTTCTTTTATTTCACTTAGCATAGCCTTCATTTGTTCATCTAATTTGTGATCAAATTCAACCAATTCTGTCAGCATCCTGATCACCAGTGCTTTGAACTGTGCATCTGAAAGGTTAGCTATCTCATCATCGCTTAGTTGTATTTGTTCTGAAGCTTTGATCTGTTCTTCCGTTTGGACCATCTTTTTTGTCTTGATGCACCTGTTACATAGGAGGGGCGGAGCCTTAGATGTTCACCAGGGCTGGTTAACCCAGTCACTGGGTTGTGACTCTGTATGTGGGGGCGGGGTTGAGGGGGAGCGATGGCTCTTGTTCTGCTCTCTCTCGGATTTCGTTCCCTTCTGCTGCTTCCCCCAAGTAAACTGGGCCCTTCTGGTGCTGGTTCCTGGGTGGGTGGGCTTGTGTACATTCTAGGACCCTGTGGGTCTCTCCAACAAACTCTCCTGTAAGGTTGGGAGTCAGTCACTGTGCCTTAACACCCACAGGTGTTTTCAATCGGTGTTTCGAGACTTTATTTCCCTGAGCTGGAGCCCTGGGCTGAGCAGCCTGCCTTGCTCCCCAGTTTCCCCTAGTTTATCTGGGTGTGAATGTGGGATTACCAGGTCAGCCCGTCAGCCAGCCGCCTTGTGTGCCACGCCCCTCCACAGTCTGTTGCCTTGTTGAGTCTGCCTGCTGCCACCCCATGCCTGGGGTCTGCTAGCCGCTGCCAGCGTGCCCAGGGTCTGCCTGATGCTGTTTTGCGTGCCTGGGGTCCACAAGCCACTGCTTCTTTTTGCAGCAACCCCTCCCCGTCCAGCTGCCCGACTCTGCCCCTTCTACTGGTCTGAATGAAAGTGTCTATTTTAACTCCTTGGTTGTCAGACTTCCATACAGTTCAATTTTCTGTTAGTAGTGGTTGTTTCTTTTTGTTTCAAAATTTTTGTTATCCTTATTTTGGTTGTGCATGGAGGTACAGCATGTCTACCAGCGCCTCCATCTTGGCCGGAAGTATCTGAATGTTTCTTGAAAGCCAGACTGAAATGCTCTGAAATTCATAGCTCAGTAGAGTGACAGAATCTCTAATACTCAAAGCACTCAAATCTCTGATACTCAATGACCGGTGGGCAGGTCATTGTTTATTGTGGCCTTACCATATCTACTTTGCAGAAGAAGTGCACGGCTTTCTTTTCTCTGCCAGCCTCCGTTTGTACATTTATCTCCATTTACTGAACATTGGCTCCAGGCAAGGCTATGGCCGCCCTGCATGATAGGTAATGTTTATTTCCATTTCAGAGATGAAGAAACTGAGCCCCACATCTGCTAATTTGCTTAAAATCACAGCTGTCCTTAGTGGCAGAGCCAGCACCTAAACTCTGGATCGCCTGTTCCCAGGTCACTGGTGCATATTGCCTCTTTAAAACAAGGGTGAAGACATATCTTTTTTCAAAGGAGGTTGGATATGAAGACCTTTATAAAAGTGCTGGAAACAAAGGAGTGTCCTATGGTGAACTTCTCATCTCCTAGAATCCCTTTTAATTTCCTCCTACTCCCTTAGACTTTAATTTTAAAGTTTTGATCTTTTCTACTCTGTTTGTGAGCAAATAATTTTTTACCTGTGTTGTACCAGTAATTATGAAAGCCATAGTAATAGTTCCATTAATCCCAGCTAACTCACCCCTAGCATTGCATTATACTAGGCAGTGTGGTGAGCACTTTAAGAATATCTTACTTCCCAGAACAATTCCAAGAGGAAGAAGATGTTATTTGAGCCCTCATTTTAGAGATGAGGAAATAGAGCATTTTAGTGTTCTATTGCTGTATAACAAATTTAGGGGCCTAAAACAATACCCACTTATTAGCACACAGTTCTGTAGGTCAGAAGTTTGGATATGGCATGGCTATGTTCTCTGCTCAGGGTCTCACAAGACTGATATCAAGGTGTTGGCTGGGGCAGGGGGTCTCATTTGAGGCTCAGGAGCCTCTTACAAGCTTATTCAGGTTATTGGAAGAACTCAGTTTCTTGTGGTTGTAGGAGTAAGGTCCCTGTCTCTTTGCAGGCTGTCAGCTGGGGATCAGTTACTCTCAGCTCCTATAGGCTATTCTCAAGCCCTCGCCATGTGGCTCCTTCCACTTTCAAAGCCAGCAATGGAGAATCTCCCTCACACCAAATATCTCTTAATCTTCCTATGTCTTTGACTTGAGGAAGAGTTCAGTTCCTCTTAAGGGCTCGCCAGATTAGATTAAGCTCTCCCAGATCATCTTCCTTTTGATGATCTAAAAGTCAAGGACTAGTAATCTAATCACGTAGATGATATCCCATCACTGTTCTCAGGTTCTACCTCCACTCAAGAGAGGAGACTGTACAAGGTGTGCACACTAAGGTGTGGGGATGTCAGTCAGCATCCTAAAATTCTGCCCACTTTGTTAGTGACTCTAGTGGAGCTTGCCCAGGGACTCTTAACAAGCAAGTAGCAGAGCTGAATTCAAATCTGAGCTCGTATCATTCCAAACACATGTTCTTTGCCAGCACCCTTTAGGAACTTCTTTTTAGTATGAAATTACTTGCAAGTGGAGAAGATATGTGTAATATTCATCTTATACTAACTTCCTTAATATGCAAAGTGCTCTTGCAAAGCAGTAGTATGAATTTGAAACTCAATAGGAAAATTATTGAAGGATCTGAGTAGATAGCACAGAAGAGAAAATACATGTGACCAGTAAATGAAGTCAAATTGTTCCCTCTAACTCGTACTTTAAAAATATTTTTAAATTACAAAAGTAATAAAAGGCAATACTATAATAATACATTTTATCTATTTGGCTCTTTCAATGTTATCTACTGTTTTCAGTGCTTTGTATATCATCACCCCCCCAACAACCCTGTTAGGTAGATATTAATATTGTGCCCATTTTACAGATGGCAAACTGAGGCCCAGAATCTTAATTACACATCCCAAGGTCCCACTGTAGTCTGGCTTCAGAGCCTGTGCTCTCAGCTAAGCCATTGCTGAGTGAGTGCAAATGATGCCGAAGAGTATCATGTAAAACATGTATATATAGCTTTAAATCAGTAAGTCAAGAAAAGCAAACTAAAATAACAAAAACTGGAATGATCCTTTTTTGTAGGGAAATAATGTGTTAATATATACACATAAAAAATGTTTGAAGGACTGTCACTGTTGACTGACAGGTTGGGGTTGGTAAAATCCCAGGGAACTGTTGTTGTGTTACAGAGTTTTGTAATGTCTGATTTTTTGAACAGATAATATATGTTGGTTTTATAATTAGTGAAAACAATACACTTGTAATAATTAAAAGTGAACTTTTACAATCACAGTCTTCCTCAAGAAGAGGTTTATTTTAAAGTTTTATGTGCTTAGAAAACATCAGGGTGCATTACTGAGTGTGTGTTGTGGCAAAACACCTGGGGAATGATAAAATCTGGCTGCAGAGAAGAGGCCAGCACATCCTGTGCTGAGCTGTAAGACATGCGCCCCCACCCGGCTTCCATCCTTGCTACCTCCCCACACTCCCACCTTTCTACCTCCCTGATAGCCTAGAGGCTGACTCCATGCATTCTTGGGGTGGGGAGTTTAGTGTCCACTGCCCCTGGACAGCCCAAGGGCTGAATTTGGTGGACAGTTCTTAGCAGTTGTGTAAATGCTTAAGTGATGAAAAGGTACATGCTTTGGTGTCCGAATACCAACTAGAAATTGCAGACAAGATACTTTTCAGAGCATCAAGTCCCTTATCTGCAAACTGGGGACAAGTGCCCTCTCCCAAAACATGAAACTTGATTATAATGTGTAAAGGGATCTGAATAATGCCTCTATATAGATAAATGTGCAGAAAATATTAGTTTATTATAACTAGGTTTCTCTTCTACGTGAAATGACTGTTTTCGAAATATGTGTACTTAATAGTTGCCTTTTCCATGTGAGGTGCCCACTCAAAAGGAAAAACTGACTCTCTCTGGTTTCCGCTTAGTCCTCTTGTCTCATTTCCCTTCGGGCAGGGGACCAGCCGGCCTGGAGTGGGTGCTGACACCTGTGAGGAAAAGCTCATGTCATCTTCCGTCTGCTGACACCAAAAATATGTCAGGCACATTAAATGACGCTCCTGTTTAGATTCAAAAGCAGTTTCTTTTTTGGTCATATGTGAGGTCTCAGGGGACAGAGTGGCTTGTATGTCAGCTGTGCAAATTCTGCACTTTGGAGGCAGAATTTATAGATGCCTGTGTTCATTTTATGCAGTTATCCCTTTTTGTTCCAAAGTTGTGCATGGTAAAAGATGCATTTGACTTTGGTCTTGTGGGTTAATTAGGAAATCTTACCTCAAGTGTTGGAAATGCAACTCAAATTAGACTAAAAGCAAGGAAAATTAAAAAAATATATTTTATTTATTTACTTTTAGAGAGAGGGAAAGAGAAGGAGAGAGAGAGGGAGAGAAACATCAATGTGTGGTTGCCCAGTGGAGACCTGGCCTGCAGCCCAGGCTTGTTCCCTGACTGGGAATCCAACCGGCAACCCTTTGGTTCCCAGGTGTGCCTCTCAATCCACTGAGCCACACCAGCCAGGGTGCAAGGAGAGTTTTGTTTGTTTCTTTGTTTGTTTGTTATTGCAAGGAGAGTTTTTAATAACAGAGGTCTGGGGCATATCTCATGGAATGCAGTGGGGACTCAAAAGCCCCTGCAATGAGGCACCAGGAGCTCGTGAAGGTTCCTGACTCCTCGCTGTTATTTGCTACCTTTCTCTCTGCAGACTGACTTCCTCCATTTCTCCATACTGTGGAAATGCAGCCATCTGCAGAGAAACAGTCTTTTCTCTCTCAGAGCCAAAATTACCAGGGAGGGATTTTGATTGGTCCATCATGGATCAGGTGGGTACTCCTGGACCAATCAGCAATGGCCATGGTGTGGAGTTCTGCCATGCTACTATAGTGGCTCCTATGAAAACCATAGTAACATGGAGGAGAAGGGCAGAGGCACTAAGCAGACACAAGCAATTCTTGTCTACAAAAGTCTTCCCCATCTCTCAGGTGAACAAAATTCCAGTTTGGTTAGAGGCAATCCTTTTAGTTATTGATTTTTTCACTTCTGACAATCTGATCTAGGAGCAAGCATTATTAGACTGCTCATAAAATGTAAAATACAATGGTTCGTAGAGTAATTGAAATAATATCAGATCCTGGAAAATTGCATTCTGAAATGGTTGAGACTATTTCTATAATATGGGGACTTATTGGAGCTTAGTCAGGGGGTTTAAATAAAAGGTGGCCCAAGAATCAGTCTCAGTATCACTTTGTGGTTTGTCACATTTATGACTTTTCATGGAGCTTTTTAAATTTTTTATTTTAATGGAATGTAGCCTTTATTATACAAACAATATGGTGGCAGCAGTCTTGTCATCTCCAAAAGGCCCTTGTGCTGTTTGAAGACATGGGAGGGGATGGTGATGTTGAGAACCAAATTTACCAATTTGGAAAGTTTCTTTTCTGAAGCTGAACCTTCCCCCTCAGTTTTCCTTTTCCCTTCCCATCCTAAATGTTGTATTCTGTATTTCCTGTCCATGTCAGAAGCTGGGGGTTGCAATTGAAGCCTCTTGCACGGGAGTTAGTAAAGGTCCTGTCACTAACTTTTCTTCCCTCCCATTAGTTTTTTCCGCTTGCCAGTTAGTGTAGCCTCTTTAATAGATCAGACTAGGTTGAACTTATTGTAACTCTATATAGCACACCCCCACCCTTTAAATGCTCATATCACACTTTCAATTAAACCAATTGAAACATAGAGCTGGAAGCAAGGGGGGAAAGATGGGGTGAGCTGAACTACAGAGAGGATACAGATGGGACAAAAGAATCCCACTAGAATCCCTGGGTTCACAGGGCCAATATGTCCTTTCTCTCTATTGCACTGGCCTTCTCCACTGATGATGTGACTGCAAGGACCAGAGCGGAAGTTCAAGCTAGAGGGCCCACACAGACTGAAGGTGCCTTGGCAAAATGACACACACTTGCTTTATCAAAAAGACTCGTGGACAAGTGTGACTGGTCAACAGCTACAGTTTGCTAATTAGCTGGATCAACATCTGGCTAATTTGTATTTCATTTGTGTTTCTCGGGCAGTGAATATATGGAGCCAGGATGGATGTCTCTAATCGGTAGCTAAATTAAGACCTCATGTATGTAACTGCTCATGTGTATTTAGTGTCCCTGTATACTTAGTGCCTCATAAGTCTTATGCATATTTACTGCATAACAAACCAGTAGTAACCAGGTACCTTATGAATATTAGGTATCTTTTGCTCCTCTACCCTTTCCTATCTGTGTTTAGCTCATGCATGTTCTACTCACTAACCCCTTATTATACTTAATATAACAAAATATTTCTATTATTAAAGATGAATAAGCCTTACAAATGTATTCATCTTCAATAATTAAAATAAATATTCCCTAAAAGCAAACTGAAACACTCTGTGTAGAATGCTACTAATGCACAATGTGTTGTATTGTCAGGACTAACTTGATTTAACATTAATTTAGAAAAAAGAGGGAATTAGGCTGATTACTTCTTTATAAATAGATGAGGATTTGTTTAAAATCATAGCTGTAATTTGAGGAAGGTGCAATGGAGTTGTAGCAGATATGCATTTAATTTATGCAGCTTCAACAGAACCTGCTCATTGAAAAGGCGTTGGGAGAGAATTTATGACTTAGCTAGAGTGTTAGACGTATGGTGAACCTGCTGTCAATCCCAGGGGTTGAAGGTGATTCTAGACCTTGACGTGGGCTTTTTATGCAGTGTGCCCCGTAAAGACAAACAACAGCTTTATCTGGGGCCAAACTGAAGATGCATGTACAGTATTTGTTCCAGTGATGGAGTAACTATTAATAGGGTGCAGTTTATTGAGAGAAGGGATGTCAGGTTTCATCCCCTGTCTTTGTAAGGGGTATTCATGATTATTATTATTACTTTGTGTGCTATTTTTTCAACTTTTTATTATGAAAAATTTTAAACATGGAAAGTTGTTACATAAGTCCAATGAACACCCACCATAGGATAATCTCAGTTACCCCATCTCAGAATCCCTAAAAACACTCTGATCTCATCAGCTCTTCTTTCTGTGTCCAGAAAGTCAAGGTCAAATGGATCTGCCATTCACCAGTTTGGACAAGTAACTAACCTCACCGAGACTCAGATTTCCCATCTGAAAAATGTATCTAGCTCATAGGGTTCTTATGAAGATTAAATTAAATAATCCATATTAAGTATTTAGTGCTGGGTCTGTGACATAGTGAGTGCTCAATAAATACTCTTCCCCCTGCTGCTGTTACTATTATGTCCACTCAGCAGAAAATGTGGGCAACATGGGGAAAAGTGGGGCAAACTTTCTGGAAAGAGACTGTGGCAAAGAGCCCCAAACATTTCCAGTATAGAGAAAAAACTTTCCGTTTATCTAATATTTTTCCATGTTATAGAGTGACCACCTCAGGCTCTGGGTTTTGGGAGCCCGAGTCAGGACCACTAACTCTTTGCATGTATGTGCCATTAAAAAAAAGACATTGAATGTATATGAGAATATGCACTGATTTAGAGGGAGGAAAGAACACTTCTTGTATAAAACGTTATTAAATGAATTTTAAATGTAGTCTGGATATATTCTTAAACATTCTAATGTATTCATTCTGATAGGTGTTGGCTTAGGATAGTTCAGATCTTATGTATCTTTTGAAGTTTGGCAGTGGATTCAGCTCTGAGTTTATTTTGCTTGCATCTCCGTGCACTGGGCTTCTCTCCATTCGGTCACAGACTGGTACTTCAAACTGGCTGATGTTAGCTTCTCACCCAGGGCACCTTAGTTGCTTAATGAAAACATCCAACAAATGACTACATTCTTCTCATGTTTGTGGTTTTGATTGCATTTTTACATGTAAGAAAAGTTAACATTCTTATTTTGAATGGTAAAAGATTATTTCGATACTGAGGGGAACATTTGAAATCACTGACCTCAGCAGGTGGGTCAAAGGATCAGAAACATTTCAACATGTTGTTTGTCACCTAAAGAATTAATCAGCTTTTAAAAAGTGATGACTTGAAATACTGGTGAGGGTGTGGTAGAGCGATGTCCTCACAGGGGTTCAGTGGCATTGTTACTTGATCTCATCTTTGTGGAAAGCTCTTTGTGTCAAGAACCATAAATGTATTTATGGTTATTGGCCCAGTAATTCCACTTCCAGGGATCTCTCCTGGAGAAATCACCAGGATTAAGACTTGTGCACAGAGGGGCTTAGTGCAGCAGTCATTATAATGGTAGAAAATGGACAAAGTCTAAATGTCCAACAATGTGGGATGGTTTGTGTACACTGTGTTTTATCCATATGAGTACATGTTATACAGCCATACGGGATGCTGAGAAAGAGTGATAATTCCAGGGAAAATTATATTATGTTTTTCTAAAGCAGGAAATAAACTTATATGCATGGTAATGATCCTGCTAGGAAAAAAATATTTTAAAAGAACTGATAGAAAAAAATGCCAAAATATTAATAATAATTTCCTCTCAGTAAGTGAGGTTATAAATGACATTTTTCTTTGTTTTGTTTTGAGTTTTCCAAGTTTCTCCAGGATGCTTGCATACATAATTTTTATAATCAAGGAGAAGAAAAACTGAGATAAGAAGACAAATATTTAAACTGCAGTCTTGAAGTGGAGTTTTAGGTTTGAATGTTTAAGAATAAAAATCATCCCCAAAGGCAACAGGAATAAATCTAAGTCAGAAACTCAATGAATTGGCCTGAGTTCCATGGTTACTTAAGATGGAATTTTAAAATATATCGTCTGTGGAGGAGTTTCAAATGTGAGAACTTGGTAAAGGTGAACTTGGAGGAATTTTGTCTTCCTTTTCTGACAACAACAACAACAAAAATCCATAAATCTTCCTTGGATTTTTGAGAGGGGAGAAAGCGCCTTAGTAGAAATGAATGAGTGCTGTGTACTTAGGCAAAGGAGCAATCACAGCTCTAAAACCGTCACCCCCAAGGAGGGTTAACATTCCAAAGAATGAATAGGTAACTCAACTGCATCTTACTGAGGTGGGGCACATTAATCTTATGGGTTTTGGATGATAGCTTGGGACAATGCTTTGGGATATTACTTTGGGAAACTTAGGGAAATATACCTAATGGGGAAGCCTGTGTGTTCCTTCTCACAGGCTTAACTTATAAACACAGAGGACTACAGATTGCAAACTTGACGTAGGAATTTCGGTGTCAAAAAGATGTTTGGCTTTGTCAAAATAGCCCCCACCCCAAACAATGTTTCCTATCATGAAACCTGTATAATTAAAACCAACCTTTGCCAGGCATCAATAGGTTTATCACCAAATTCTCAAGGAAGGAAAAACTTGAATT
Source organism: Sturnira hondurensis (assembly GCF_014824575.4). Classification (NCBI taxonomy): domain Eukaryota; kingdom Metazoa; phylum Chordata; class Mammalia; order Chiroptera; family Phyllostomidae; genus Sturnira; species Sturnira hondurensis. Next base: position 3,641,012 of record NW_028075471.1, on the reverse strand, counting down.
TTATACTGGAGTGGTCTCTTCAAGTCTGCAGAATTGGTACAAAAGGGCGAAATTTGCTGTTCTTGAGACATAACAAAGCCTCCTGTTGCCTATTTGGATAGTCTTGATGTCATGTCTTTTTCTTTCTTCTTTTTAAAATACACTTATTTTATTATCCAAAGTGACTAAGAGGCCCTACACATGTGCCACCAAAATATTTGTTCTCAATTTGCTCTCCTTTTCTCTCCACACCCACTGCTCAGGACTTGACTTCTCTGTCTTGTTTCATGAGTCATTCTGACGTGGTTCTTCAAATCCCCTCCACTGAGTGTACCCCCTACCTAGCTTCATCTCTCTACTTTAATAAATGCCCATTTTCCTTCACTTGTCCACTCGCACCTTGTTCTATTTCAGGGTTTGGTTTAAAGACAAATGTTGCCTCTATCTATATCTGTTACATGCAATTTTATGTTATCTGGTGGTATCAAACTTCTTTAATATACTAAGAAGTATTTCTGTTACACAACTCAAAGGGCAAAAGTCGAAAAGTGCAATGGAGAAGAATAGGAAAGTCGATACTCTGAGGCAGTAAACAGACAATGTAAGTCAGTCAGTTAATTTGATTTTAGTAATTCTGTTGGGTTTGCCAGTAAGGTCATTTAGTTTTTTCCTCACGATGGCTCTGGTAGTGCTTAGTTGTGTTTAACTTCATTTGAAGCAATCTTGTTAGATTGTCTTGTGACAGCTGTCATATCAGCATGCATTCAAAAAAACATATCAAAGTTGATGAATTTTTGTGCATCCATTGTAATATTGAAGATGGAAGAAAATACACATTTTTGGCATATTATGTTTTATTATTTCAAGAAAGTTAAAAATACAACTGAAACACAAAAAACAATTTGTGCAGTGTATGGAGAAGGTGCTGTGATTGATCAAATATCTCAAAAGTAGTTTGCGAAGTTTCTTGGTAGTAATGACATTTTGGCCAAATAATTCTTTACTGTGGGGCTGCCTTATGCATTGGAAGATGTTTAGCAGCGCCCTGGTCTCTTCCCACTAGAAGCTGATAGTGGGAGATAGCCAACATGCTCAAAATATGCAAATCAATAAAATTATTTGTGGAAATGAAAAGTATCTTTTATTTTATGGAAAAAACTAAACAGACTTTTTGGCCAACCCAATAATTACTTATTTAAAAAATTTATGTTTACATCTGTGTTTCTGAAAGAAACACAAAGGTGGTTTGCTGGGTGTTCTCTACTCAGCTGCCTTCTGTTTTTTGCACTTGACACTGGTTTTATTTCTGGAAGAACTTAATCTCAAAAGTGTCTGGTTTAGCAATAGGAGGAGATAAAAAGCATTTTTACCTGTTGTTAGTTGTCTTTATTTAAATAAACTTATGCAACTATTGCTGCTTACGGTCACTCACTGGTCAGTGGCTCATTTCTGCTGGCCTGACGGTGTTTATATTGGCAATGGTAAGGAGATGCTATCAGCAATTCATTGTGTACTGTTTGCATAATGGGAAAGGCCATCCAGCTCAAGGCAGTTTCTAAAAAATGGATTAGTTGAATGATTTCATTAAGGTGCCTGTTGGGTTGGGAAGGTGCAACCTATGCTAGTGAGGCAGTGCTCAAGTCCCTAAGGGGCCGCCAGCCACAGCTGATGGGCTGGGTTAGCAGGTTGGTCACGTGTAGAATATGGCTGCACCTGGAGTGGGGCAGCTACCCCACGGAATGGCAGAGAAGCATCAGTGAGTGATTGCAATGGTAAAGGCAAGTTGCTTAGCTACATTGTCCTTTGATGCTGCAGGTCCTTTGAGCCTCAGAGGATCCAGTGCTTCTCAAAAAACTTTGGTCAAGGCCATTACAGAATAGTCACGGGCAGTTAAAGTACAGCACAGGGAATGTAGTCAGTAATATTGCAGTAACTGTGTATGGTGCCAGGTGGGAACTGGACTTACTGGGAAATCACCTTGTAAGTTATGTAAATGTCTAGCCACTATGCTGTGCACCTGAAACTAATATAATATTGAATGTCAACTGTAATTGAAAAAAATCTTACAAAAGGAAAGAAACGTTGCCAAAGAAAGGTCTGCTGGATGTTACTTAGTTATTTGCTCCTAAACAAGGTTTTCCTTCAAGAACAATCGTCCTGTTAACCATTATGGGATAACTTAGAAACAAGTGCTTTACAGACACATGGTTTTTGAGTTTACTTTTTCTCTTTTCGAACAGTCACCACTTGACATTTTAATTGAAGTAGAAACATAGGGAATAATGATTTTTTTCAGTCTACTTAAGCCACTAGCCTGTCTCCTAGCAAAGGTTCTGTACCTGTGCTTCGTGGATGATGGCAGCAATGGCCCAGAAGAGCTCGTTACAAATGCAGAGTCCCGGGCCCTGCCCCAGACCTGAATCCAAACCTGCATTTTATCAAGATCTCCAGGTGATCCATGGCACATTAAAGTTTGAGAAACATTCTGATGTCCAGAGTCAGCTTGCATATACTGTCAGTTCAGTAGAGGTTTCATGTGAGAGTTTCAGTCAGGATTTAGAGTGATGGAAATGGACATGTGGTTTGTCCTCTTTCTCTAGAAAAGTAAGCAGGGCTATGGTAAATTGTAGTAAACCAGTTCTCAGGATGCCAGCCACGTGGACCCAGAATTCCTAGTACAAATCCCTCTGATTCAGGGGTAAGAGGCCATGGCTAGGATTGAAAATTTTGGTATATTCATCCCACACCCCATCTACACCCTCCTCCTCCACCTGCGAGCATGAAAACCATAGAATTCTTTGTCCATGGGAGGGCCTCCTGAAACTCTTTCCTCTAACTCAGAGGATTTTTTTCCCATGGTGTGCACACAGCAGGCCCTCTGCTGATCTTGTGGGTGGTCTGTGTCATCCTGGGCAGCAAGGCCCCTGTAGCCTGATATGTGACTTACAGGCAAGGCAGCAACTTTGGATAAAAGAGGGAAGGGTGTTCATTCCACTTCCTACGGAGCCCAGGTGTTATGTAATGCATTGTCTGCCTTTAATTATTTACCGGTTTTGCTGTGCCTGTGTGCTGTCCTGGCTGCTGTTTTCTTTTTTCTATGACAGAGAAATTTGACCTCTCTGGGGTTTAAAATCCCACTCCAGCCTGGCCCTTTCTCAGCGTGGTTTTTCCTCTGGTGACAGTTTGCTGGGGGCAGAGACATAGTTTCCAGACACCGTGCTGTGGCTCAGTTCAACCATGTCTTAACTTTAAGAGATTTGTGTAGAGGCTAAGCTGATTACAGGACTCAAGTGAGGCTCTGAGTGCACTTCAGATTTGGAATGCAGATTGTTGTCTGCCGTAATTACAGTTTGTGCTACAGTCCTGGTCAGCCCTCAAGGTCATTATCCTGGAGCAGAATAAGTAGCTTAGGGTCTTCAGAGTGGGAGGTAATGAGGGGGAGAAGGGTGTTTGAGGGACATGAAGGGGTGTTCTTAGAGTCTGTCTCCAAGCCTGAGTAGGGAAGACCCGGAAGTGTGGTGGAATGCTGCCACTGACTGCAGACCAGGAACTCAACTTCTGTGAGCCTCTGTCCTCCAGTCCTTGACTTGGAGGTTGTCATGGTGATGCGATGTGAATGATGTGACGACATGGTGCCTGATGTGTAGCAGGTGCTCAACAAGGAAGAGTTTCACTGCCTGGCAATTACCACGAGGGCAGATGTCTGCAACAGAAAAACACACCCTTCTCAAGGTGATTCCTGTGTGTTCGCTGGTTACCCCTTTCGTCCTGCAGAGGGGCTGTGGCATATCCTTCTCATGCTTCATGTGTCTGCAGAATCGAGGGTTTAGAGTCCTGCTGGCTCCAGGCAGATTTTCTGGGTATCAGTCTAGTTGTGTGCCTTGTGGGATTTAAAAAAAAATATTTTGTTTATTTATGTTAGAGGGATGGGAAGGGCTGGAGAAAGGGAGAGAAATATTGATGTGCGAGAGACACATCAGTTGGTCTCACATGCTCCAAACTGGGGACCTGGCCAGCAACCCAGACATGTGCCCTGACTGGGAATCAAACCTGCGATGTTCTGGCTCACAGGCTGGTGCTCGGTACACTGAGCCACACCAGCCAGGGCTCTCTTGTGATTTGATTAACATGTCTGAGCCATGGATTCTGTCTTTTGTAAAATGGACATCATAATTGTAGGTGACACACAGGGTTGTGGGAAGTTTGTATGTGAGAAATGCATATAGAATTGAGCACTACTGCTTGGCATACACTATGAAGGCGGTACTATTATTATTTCCTTTGCAGGAGAGAGGAAATCAAGGGAAGTTTTGTGGTCTAAGTGACGTTCCCAAGCCTGTAAGTCCTGTGTGGGGAAGCCCAGACTCTGGCCCTGCAAACTGGCTCCGCAGCTCCCGTTGGTGTCACCTGAAGGTGGTCAAAAAGCAGGTGCAGGCACTGCCTGCTTCCGGGGCTTCTCTCCTCAAACCCCTAGTTTTTGCCGACAATTTTTTCTTACATTGAGTTAAAATGTCATAGTACTATTATTGTATTATTATATTATATAATGTTACATGTTATGTATTATTTTTAAATGTAACTTTATACTATATATCATAATAAATATTATATGTAATGATGATAGCAGTAACAACTATTTGCATAGATTTACATTCCTATTGGAAATGTCCTAGCCATTGTCAGCACTTATAATTGCTTTTTGTTGTCCCACATGGCAGCCTATGGACCATGATTTTGCTGCAAAACTCATTGTTTATCTTATATAGTTTCCAAGAAGCTGCTATTGTTACTTATGTGTCAGGCATTGTTTTAAGTGACTTGTTTGACCCTCACAAAGACCGTGAGTGGCAGGTGCTCTTATTATCCCCACTTACTAGATGATGAAACTGAGGCACAGAGAAGGTAAGTAAATTGACAGAGGTCACACAGTAAGCAATAGCATCAGGATCTGAATCCAGGTTGTTTGGCTCAGAATTCTTATCCCTAACCCCTGTGCTGAACTGCCTTTATTAATTTCCAAACAGTTTTCACCATGCTGTGGCCTTGCCATTTTGACTGACTCGGTGCCCCAGACCTCCTAGTCCGCAAATTTAGCATATAATTTCCTAGGGTCTGTTAATACGAGCTGGTCTTACTTAGCCCCAGAGCGTCTTTCAGAGAACCCCTCCCATAATCCTCAGAGACTCATTCAATGCAGGAGGGCCTTTGTGCCTCAACCTTACACATTCTTAAAAAAAAAAGTCGGCCTTTCATTTTAATGATGACACAACCCAGAGGTGAGGTTCCCGTTATCGCACTGGGAGACTCTGGGCAGAGGTGATTGGAGTTGTAGCGGGGAAATTCCTTCTTTCCTCCATAAATTTCTGATGTGCAAGCTCTGTGGAATTTCACATTCCAGGAGGGAGTGCCAGTGCTTAACTCCTGCTGGGAGGGCAAATTTATCTCACCTCTCAGATAGAAGAGGGAGTCGGGAAACGAAGACAGGGAATTTTTTGTTGTTATAATTCCTGGCTTTTAGCTGATATATTTAAAATGGGGAACAGGTTACCACACTGTCTCGAGCAGGATGGCATAGCCATGACCTCTGTTCTTGACAGAGAGGGATTTATATCTGGTCGTGGATCTCTACTTGCCAGAAAACTTGCTCCGTTTCCCCACTTTCTACAGGATATAGTTGAAATTCTGATCTCAGCTCCAACTTTCTCATCTCCCAGCCTTCCCACCCTGTCCCTTCCTCCATAGGGTGGGACATCTCCTCCCTTCCCAAATGAGCCACGGTGTTCCGCATTTCTCTCCTTTGCTCCAATGCCCTGCCCCTCGGCCTGGCAGCTCCAACACACCCCCCAAAACCTGCTGGAACGACACTTTCACTGGGGAGACCTCAGCGTCATCCCTGGCGGCTTCCTCTGTGTTCTTAGCGCTCCAAGGCTGTGGAACTCAGCAGGTTGAGCAGAAAACATTGTTTTCGAGTCTGCGCCCCCTCTGGCCTGTGTGGTCCTCCGTGGTATTTTTGTGTGCCAGACCCTTAGAGCTGCTGAATGAAGGATACCTACCCCCTCTTTACACATGCCTGGCTACATTTCTCCCTTGGGGAGGGCCTGTGGGTAGAAAGTAGACTCTCGGGTGGGAGATCCGGAACACCAGGCTGCAGGCTCTGTGACAGCCCGTCCTGTCCTGTGGCCCAGAGCCTGGTGTGTGGGCGATGCTCATGCCATTGCTGTCAGACCACAGCCTGAGTGAGCACTGTAGAAATGAGCCCACACTGAGGGCCTAGGTTCAAATACCTATTATACCACTGCCAAGCTTGGCATCTTGGACAACTTCCTTAACACCCCCTGAACCTATTTTCTCATCTATTAACTAGGGTTCATAAAAGTACCTGTCTCATAGGGTGGTAATAGAATTAAGTGAGCTTAGCCTAATGTCTGACACACAGTGAGCGTACAATCAGTGGTGGTTGCTATTGTTATTAATAATGAAATAAATTAATCACAGGATGTGTGCTGGAAAGGAAATTAACAGGGTATTGTGACAGAGGATGGTGGGGTATGTGGTGTGGTCTCTTAGACAGCCTGGTCATTGAAGGCCTTCTGTAAACTGAAACTGAACTACAAGAAGGTTGCTGCTGCAATGTGAGGAACTGAAGGAAAGAGTTTTCTGGAGAGTAAGTGCAAAGCCCCTGGGGCAGGAAAGAGCCTGATGAGGAACAGAAGGTGGTGACCAGAGCTTGAAGTGGGGAAGAGAGTAGAATGAGAGGAGGTACAGCAGGGAAACATGGGCCCATTGATACAGGCCCTTGCAGGCCAGGGGACAGTGTGTGGGTCAAAAGAAGCCATTCAGTCCTTAGGCTCAGAATCATCTGTGCAATTGATTTCTGGAGTACTTCATCTCTAGCCCATCCCATGTTCTGTGCACATGAAGTACTAACCTCCAGCAATAAAACCCAGTTCTGCTGGATTCAAGAAAAGGAATTTGTTAAAGGATGTAGGAAGCTCAGAGAATTTTGGAATGATCAGGGAACCATGAACAACCCCAAATATCACTACCAAACATTTCCTACAAGGATACCATTGTTGCCACTGCTGGGCGGTCATTGGTGGCGCCACCGATGCTAGTTACAAACAGGCTACTCAATCTGCCCTCACTGCCTTCTCTGTGAGCTGCCACCACCCTCACCAGAACAGAGTCTGCAGAGTCCCTGCTGCTTTGCGTGCCAGTTTCTGATGCCAAGTGTGAGTGGGAGTATCTGATTGGCTGAACCTTGCTCATGTTCTTGTGCTTTAGCTGCATGGGAAGCTGGGAAAGCAAATGTGTAGCATCCTCATCTCCTTTGGTGGAATGTGGGCTCTGATTCATGAGTTGGGGCATCCCCAAACCTAGGAAGGGGTTTGGACTACAGAGTATCCAGAGGATGATAAATGCCCCTTACAGAGATACATGGAGTAAGTTACGCTTGGAGTAACTTGGCCTCAGCCATGTTCATCTAATAGGTGGTGGCACTTTAAGAAAGACCTGACTGCTTTCCTTTTAGACTGTGATTTTAAGAAATAGTGTTACATTTTGTAGCAACTATTTCTCAATCTGATGGGAGGCTAGGAACTTTTTTTTTAATTAGTTGAGTTTGTGCAGGTGTGTGGGGTAGTATGTTTCTCCTCATGTTTATCACGGATTTGCATTCCTGTTGGAAATGCCCTAGCCATTGTCATGCTTCTTGTGATGGCCACGTGGGGCTTATTGTCCAAGAGTTTGCTGCAAAGTTTATTGTTTATCTTATACTGTCTCCAGGAAGCTGCATGAGCAAATATGTGAGCCTTACCAGGAAGTCTGACTTAAAGGGGCAACCTCCATGCAGGGCAGAACCCTGACTGGGAGGAAGCACTGAGCTTCCAACCAGAATCAGCTTCCTTTGGGTGGGAGCTGGGAGCCTTTCCACATATTCCCTGCTTGGTTTGCTGGCTTCCAGTGTTTTGATGACTACTTTCTGATTGCAATTTAAGGGGGAAAATGACAATACAGTATTTATTCTTTAAGTACACATACGTACACAACTAACAAAATAAAACAAACACCCTCCCCCCCTTTCACTGTTGTGTAGGCAGAAGAACACTCTGAGTCATGTGTATATACACACTTTTAAATCTCTTGGTATTATCTCGGGGGTATTTTCATAAAAGTCTTCAACTTTTTATATGCGCCCGAGGACTTCAAGGAAATCAACATTATATAATATTGAGGAAATAAATAAGACTTAAGTTTTAACCTCCTTCCCATTTTCCCCTCCATTGGAATGAGAGGGGAAATGGGAAATTGCAAATTTCCATCGCATTTTTCTTATTAGATGCCCAGTTGGCAGTTCTCATTCAAATGAGGGTAAAAATCAAACTATTTCTAATTTGGTACCAACTTTTCAACTTGCTAAGAGGAAAATTTGAACTGATATTCATAATTAAACTTCCATTTCTGCTTGAAAAAAATAAGCAAACATTATTATTGTGCTTGTGTCTTTTAAAAATTTTTGTTATGGGAAAATTTAAACTTATTCAAAAATAGAAAGAATAGTATAATGACCCCTAATGTCCTCATCATCTTTTGTTCTGATTTTAAACACATAGTTCAGTTAGAGTCCTGTGATTCTGTCTACGACCTGGGAGGGATAATGGAGTCATTATTTCTGTTTTGCAGATGAAGAAACTAAAGGTCAAGGAAGTTAAAAAGTGACTTACCCGGTCACTCAACTGGTAAACGCCAGAGCCAAAAATCAGAGTTCCCATATTAATTTACTGTTGATTATTCCACCCCCCCTCCCAGTTGTTTCCAGAAATTATCTGGGAGGATATATCTGGGGTCAAAATAACAATGAAAAACCTTTTAATAAAAATGACTTATGCTTTTGTTATATATTTTTATCTCAGAAATCCAGTTCATCAAGAGTTGCTTTATGATATAAGCAAATTACTTTAACAAAATCTCCCTGCTTATTCAGGGGTTGGGAATACCATCCTTTCACATTCAGATTTTCCACATCTAGCCAATTTGACAGTATAATCCTACTATTAACAGTAAGTTTCATTTCCAGGTAAGGAAGTTCTTAGGCTGATAGATATCAGCTAATCAATTTTCAAAACTTCTTTTTCCTAAGATTGGCGCAAAGGTCAGCAACTGGCTGGAGTTTCACTTTTAACTGACAGTGTAATGAAGGGACCTGACAGCCCTTTGAAAAAGCTGTAGTTAGGGTGTTCATGTTTCTTTTTCCCCTCCCCTCCCCTCCCCTCCCTTCCTCTCCCCTTCCCTTTTTTAAAAATCTTCACTCAAGGACATTTTTTCATTGCATTTAGAGAAAGAGGAATGGAGAGAGAAACGTTGATGTGAGAGAGAAGCATTGATTGGTTGCCTTCTGTACATGCCTGAACTGGGGACCGAACCCACAAACTTTTGGTTACAGGACAATGCTCCAACCAACTGAGCCACACTGGCCAGGGCAAGGGTGTTCATGTTTCTAAGGACTAAACAGAATGAACCTATTTGCAAGTGCCCCAGCCTGCTCCCTGCTGAGACTCTTTGGGCTTCCCCTGCTTGTGTTGGTATGGAGGCCAGGCTGGTTGTGGGCTGCTTCACAGCACACATCAGAACATGACTTTCCTTACTTTTCATTTGCTTTTTAAAATAGATGTCTATGTATCATTTGCCAAAATAATGTGAGGAATTTGATGATAAAAGTTCAGATGTGTTTAGAAAGAAAAAAACACAGTGTTCAAACTATGTCTTGTAACAAAACCAGTGAGATAAGCACTCAGATTAGCCATGATTAGCAATCTGTTGAGACTTCCATGTTCAGCCTCATTTATTTTAGTTCTCATGTTGAAACCACAGATGAAGACTTCTTTTATTTATTTATTCTTGACCTTGGGCAGCCAGGTCTGCTCCTACACTCTTCTCGTCATTTTGTAATCTCCTTGAGCAGGGGTATTAAGCAGGGCTCTAGCAGAGAGCATCAGCATTTTCAAATGGTCAGTCTCTTGAGTTACACCACCCTGCATCCAGCCAACCCTGGCCTGGACCCCCCTCCTATTTGTCCACGGTTCATGATGAGGGGGGCAGAGTAGTTGCTCAAGTTGTTCTTGGATTAACCACACTTCCAGCACTGAGGAGTAGCTATCAAAACGTTCAATAAATGTGACCATGAGTAAACTCCCAGGTTCTAAATACTTTGAAGTTCTTTTTTACTTCACTGACTCGTTGTGCATTATTTCTTCCTGCCAACCTAGTAACACCAAAGAGTATTGCTATGCCTCCCTTCTGCACCACAGCGTACATTTTTGTTGTTTTAGGCTTACCTAAATTTGACAATAGCCTCAGAAACCTGAGACCTATGAAATAATGCTTTTCTGAAGTTGAGACCTTGTTTAAATCAATATGCAATATACTATTTTAATTTGGTCACTGTTACAATTCCATTTTAATGAGATTGTTTTAGCACCTATTGTTCAGTTCAGTTTGTGGAATTGCCCACGTATTTTAAAATATAAGGCACCAAATGGAATATGGTCAAGGACTCTGAAATTCCCAGCCAGCCCTGAGCCTTTGTGAACTATGTGATTTCTTGGGTACAAGTAGGAAAGATACTAAAGAACCAGAATAAAATTCAAATAGAAAGAATCACCATTAGTCACCAACTTTTTTTTTAAATCACTTCATTTAAACTAAAGAGAAACCTCAGTTTACCCATTTCTCCCACCCCATACCACCCCCACCTCTTGAAATCACCAATCTGTTCTCTGTATCTATGAGGGTTTTTTTGTTTTTCAGATTCTACATATAAATGAGGTCCTATGATGTATCTTGTTCTCTGTCTGACTTATTTCACTTAACGTAATGTCTTCCAGGTCCATCCATGTTGTTGCAAATGCAATTTTTTTAATCCATTCATCCGTAGATGGACATCTAGGTTGCTTCCATATCTTGGCTATTGTAAACAATGCTGCAATGAACTTGGGAAGCACATATATATTTTGGAATTAGTGTTTTCATTTTCTTTGAGTAAATACCCAGAAATAGAACTGCTAGAATACATTCTAGTGTTTTTTTTTCACTTCTTAAGGAATCTTCATACTGTTTTCCATTGTTCTCTTTTCCAATTTACACCCCCACCAACAGTACACAAGGGTTGTCTTTTCTCCATGTCCCTGCCAACAGTTATTTTATGTCTCTGATAATATTTAGTTGTTCTAACAGGTGTGAGGTTATATCTCATTGTAATTTTCATTCATGTTTCTCTGAGAACTGATGATGTTGAGCATTTTCTCATGTACCTGTTGGCCATCTCTATGTCTTCTTTGGTGAAATGTCTGTTTAAAATTTCTGCCCATTTTTTAATTGGATTGTTTATGGCTATTTGCTATTGAATTGCATGAGTTTTTATATATTCTGGATATTAACTCCTTATCAGATATGTGATTTGAAATTATTTTCTCCCATTCAGCAGGTTGTATTTTCATTTTATTTATTTATTTTTTTGCTCTGCAGAAACTTTTAGTTTAACGTAGTCCCATTTCTTTATTTTTGTTTTTGTTGCTTTTGCTTTCAAATTAAAACAATCATCCCTGCAGCCTATATCAGGAGCTTGCCACCTATGTTTTCTTCTAGGAGTTTTATGGTTTTAGGTCTTGTATTCAAGTCTTTGGTCACCAACTTTTTTTTTAATTGACTTTTTTTAGAGAGAGAAAAAAAAGAGGAGAGAGAGAGAAACATCAAATTGTTGTCCCACTTATTTTTGCAGTCATTGGTTGATTCTTGTATGTGCCCTGACAGGGGATTGAACCCACAACCTTGGTGTAGTAGGATAATGCTCTAACCAGATGAGCTACTTGGCCAGGCCTGCTGACAAAGTTTTAATGAAGAAGTAATTCTCCTGTAATCTCACCATTTTGTTTTGAGTAAATGAATGTATCACAACTCTAATGAATATGTTTCTTATAATATTTTTGGTGAGAAAATTGCTAGAGGTTTTCCAACAGAAAATGTCCTTAGGTGAAGAACACAGGAAATACATCCTCTTGAGTTCCAGTGATTTGAGGAGCAGGCGGTGGTATCTTAGCTAGGTCCCATTTTGGTTTCAGACCTGTGAGAGTCAAATAAGAGGTTGTCCCCAGCATGGTTATTGAACCAGATGTGGGAGAACAGGGCCAGTTTTCACATCATAGGTGCCTTACAAGGGGCTTCTTGTGTATAAATATATGATGATTCAACTTCACACACTTAAAGGAAAATATTTTACCCTGAGAACCTAAGCCCTCAGAATTTCATATCATAGTTTTATATTTTTATTTTTAATATTTCAGCTTAATCCATGTAGAATTTATTTTGGATGAGTGTGAAGAAGGGCCTTAAAATGAGGCACTTGTTTTTCTCAAGAAATAAATTGTCCTGTTAGTGATCCTTCTCTACACCAGTGGTTTGAGGTCCTAATTTGCTGTTAGGTCAGATTGTGGAATATATTCAGGCAGGTTTCTGGTTAACCATTCCAGGGGCCGTGTCCATGTAGTGGGTGCTCTGAAGTCAGCCCACCCCGGCTCCCCTCCTGATCCTGCCACCTCCAGGCTCTGTTGCGCCTGGTATGACCTACCTCAGGACAGGTGTAAAGACCAAATAAAAAAATTCATGATAAGTTTTCATCCTAAACCATCAAAGATATGCAGTCGCCGTTTATGGTTTCAGTAATTGTGGCTTTAGAATGTTTTAATTATCTGCTCACAGGTGCACTTTTGTCATGAGTTATGTTCTCGGTGTTGGCAGAGGTAAGAGGAATGAGCAACCACTGAGAGACGACAGCTCAAGTCGTCCTTCATGTTCGCTGCATGTTCCCAGGGCAGGAGCTGATGAATTAAGTGAGGTACTTCTATACCATGAGGTGCTCTTCAGTGTGGGTCTAAAGTGGGTGTGATGTGGCGTGATGCCCTGGACGTTCACTGACAGAAAGAAAGTGGTAGAATATTGTTATTGTTCCACTTGTAGGGGGGGAAAAAGCAAATGTTACACTCAGCAACCTATGTTTATTTAGAAGTAGCTCCACCAAAGTTTGCACAGTGGTGGCCCTTGGGTCAAATCTAGCCAGCAACTGTGTTTTGTGTGGCCTGTATTTAAAAAAATAATTTTAAAAATGTACAGTATTTTTTAAAAATGAGGAATTAGTTGTCAGTGTTTAAAAATTGGGAGATCTTATATAAAACCTGGAATTTTCAGCTTTTATTTATTTATTTTTAGAGAGAGGGGAAGGGAAGGAGAAAGAGTGGTAGAGAAACATCAATGTGTGGTTGCCTCTCATGTGTCCCCTACTGGGGACCTGGCCTGCAACCCAGGCATATGCCCTGACTGGGAATCGAACCAGCAGCCCTTTGTTTCACAGGCCCTGCTCAATCCACTGAGCTACACCAGCCAGGGCAAATTTCCAGCTTCTCTTGAACAATTGTAATGTCTGGTCACCCTGGGCCAATAGTCCATGGCCACCCCAAAGGGCTGGAACTGACCTATGTTAAGCACTGCTGGTGGTGCCCCATGCACAGCCAGCCTTTCCTTTCAGGTGCCTTACCTCCAGCCCTAAAAGCATTTGGGTTTGTGACCCCTTATCTGCATCTGGTTCTAGCATGAGTATTAAACTCCACTTTGGCAAATGGGATTGGAGGAAAAAGTGGGGGGTCTTTTTTTGGAAGATTCACATTTTACTTTATACACTTCTGTGTGGTTTGAATGTATTGGAAGGATACTATGTTACACTTGAAATTTAGAAATCAATAGAAAAACACATTTGACTACTTGGTGGTGTCCTGGATGCCACATGGAAACCCATGTTACTGTCCCTTTTTAAGCTCCTTTTTTTTTTAAGCCCCAGATGCACTTGGATCCTGCAGAGCTGGAGCCTCTGATTATTGAAGTGCTCCTCCTAGATGCCTTTTGCAGGGATGATTTCATTACTGGAGTTCTTGCCTCTGCTCAAAGCAGGAGCATCAGAGGAAATGGCCATGCCCTATTCTTTCCTTCCTTTTTGCAGGCTACCCCGTACCCCTGCTGGGGCGTCTGCTGGTTCTCCCTTCCTTCCTCCCTCCCTCTCCGCTGCTACCTGCCCCAGAGCTCACTCGAGTTTCACCTCTTCCACGAAGTGCTGCAGCCCACCGGTTTCGGTTCTCCATTCTTGTTTCGAGTCAGCAGCCAGAGTTAGGCTTAATCATTCTAGGATTAGTTCGTGTGAATGTGCCACCCCACCTCCCACCCCTCAAAAAAATAAATGCTAGTGTGCCATGGTTATCTCAGGTATGGTTGGGATCCTTACTGTGGCGATCCAGGCCTTGGCTGCTGCAACTCCGCAAAGTGCCTTGTTCAAAAATCCTCTGGGAGAGTAGTAGCTGGGCTTATGGGAACCTCCATTGGTCCTCAGGGGATTGACATTCTTCATTAGCTCAGGCGCCACCAATGCTGGCTAGTCTGAGGTTGTTTACAGGGCTGTACAAATCCGGACCCTTTTTACGGAGGAGACTAGAGCAAGAGGACTTTTTAGGAATACCTTCCCTAGTCTGCTCCCCCTCCCCCACCAGCCACCTTGCTCCCTGGGGAATCAGGCTTTGGGAAACAGGGTATCCCAAGAATGACTTGAAACCCACCTTTTGTGGACACTGCTGATTGAGTTGTACCCGTTACTGTTTCCTGGGTGCCAGGCCTGTTAGGTCTTACACATGGGTCTTGAGGTGACCCAGATGCTTGTCTGAACTTTTTCACAGTGATTTCACTTCCTTCTTTCTCCAAGCAGATGGGAGCCCGCCCCCCACCCCCATGTTTCTTGAAACAAACAAGCCTTGAGAGCAGTGCTTTCAAAGTATTTGCTTTTCTTCCAAAGTGCCCTGTGGTTCTGCCCCACGCTGCTGTTGTCCTTGTCAGTTCTTCTGCCTAGAACACCTCAGAATTCTGCCCATGTGTGTTTCTTGCTCAGAGAAGCCTTCCCAGATTTCATCTCATAAAAAATGGATTTGCCAGGCTTAGTTATATCTTGGCCTCTTCAACACTTTTTGCCCGTTCCTGGCAGCATTTATTTTATTCGAGGTCATCAGCGTTCATCTTTGTACTAGCAGAGCCTGGTGCATCTGTGTGTGGACAGGGCAGAAGGCACTCTTCAGAGGAGGCCCCGTGCTAGGTAGGGGCCAGGCCACTGGCCTGAGAGAGTGGGGAGAGCTGCTTTCATGTAAGCTCTGAAGTTGAATCTTAGATTGAATCTTGTTCAAATGAACCCTCTCTTTGTGGGACTCCCCGCTTCACTCAGGACTAAGACAGTGAAGGCTCTAAAAAAAAATCTGTGCATTTATAAGAATGCCTCAGAAAACCCTGGACTAAATCTTTGCAGTCTAAAGTTGCAATAAGAAAGATTTTTGCTAGTCAAGTACTACCCCACTAAGGAACTAAAAAATAAAAATAAATAACTGAAAGCTACACTGGAGTTATGTCTCCTTGGGATTGAAGCCAGTCACCACTATTCAGGGTGAGGGTGTTGATTTGTTTGTGTGGAGGGGTTGAACAGGGCATAGTTTTCATCTGAAATGTTGTAGTTTACTGTGAGACCATCTTTCTCACTCAGGAAACCTAGATTTTGTAAAAGGCAGAGGACTGGGGCAAGGTGTTCAGTCGGGTGAGATCCCCAGTTGGTAAAATGAGAAATGTCAGACGTGTGTGTTTTTGTTTGCCACCATAACTGAGAGGAGTAGTAAGGCCTCTTCTTATCCATGTCAAAAGCTGAAAGGGAGGTTTCCAGACACAGCTATTTTGAAGGGGCTCTGAAGAGAAGATTTACCTAAGAAAAAAAATAAAGAAACAGATGTGTGTGGTGCTTACCACCACTCTCATTTACTGAGTTCTATGAAGTTGGGACTCAGTGTGGGCTCTGTATCTGGGCAGGGCCTCTGACTCTTCAGTGAAGTTCAAGTGAACTACTGATTCCTCTTTCAGTACCCCAAACTCTTCTCCCAGTGTTCCTTCTCTTCATTTCACCCCAGTGTTTGGTCTGCAAAGCTCCAGATTTGAGGCAGGTTGTCCCAGCAGCATGCCCTTCAGAACTGCCAAAATGCCCAGCATGGCTTTAAGTGGGGACTCAGTGAGCACTGTGTATTTCTTACAGGCTGGGGATTGTCAGACAGAAACTGAATTTCTGGTGTGCTTTTGAATGTCAAAAGGCAGGGTGCCCCGAAAAGGCAGCAGCAGCAGGCGAAGAAACTGCCGGAGCTCTTGGCTGGTGTGGTTCTCAGCTCCTGACATTTGTAACTGATGGCCCCTGTCACTTCCTGTCATGCAGCCCAAGTGGGGGGGAGGAGTTCCTTCAGGGAAACCATGCTCTACTCTGCTCAGAGTATCCCGTCCGCAGGGCTCCGCCACTGTCAGGGGCGGGGGACTCCTGGGTGGATGAGGTCGGAGTGCCCCATGGTGTGGTGTTGCTTCTTTGTCCGCACTCAGGTAAGCTCCCCGCAGTTGACCTGGGGCTCAACCAGTTCCCAACACCCACCCAAGCCTGGCTGAGTGGTGCCAGCAGCTGAGGTGTTGGGAGGGCACAGCTGTCTTTTTCTTTCCCAAGAAAAAGAGAGCAGGAAGCTGCTGTTAAAAGCACCTGGGATGATGGAGGCAGACTTTTGCCTCAGTTTATTAGGAATCAGACAAGAGCTGTGTGGTTGTTTTTAAGACCACAAGTGGTTGTGCTTGGTGGAGACGGTGAGCAAAGCGGAGTGGCTAGCTGTCAGTGCGTCCTTTCGCATCTGTGATTGGAAGAGAGCAAGTGGGGGGGTGGGTCTTTCGTTCTTTGCTGCTTGATGCTAGTATATTAATTTTTATGAGCCCTGTTTTCAGCTAATGGGAAGGAAAAGAGAGGGGGAAAAAAGGATGCAGCTGCCTTCTGTTTTGTTTTGATCATAAAGTAGATTTCCAAGATCGTTTCTTCTTTGGATTGTAAGATGGTGGAACTCAGTTTTGGAAGTTTATTGTCTTGGAGCAACTTTTTTGTAGCCTCCCTTACAGTAATCACAGTGTTTCAAATGTATTCATCGTTAGGAAGATGAGGTCAGATAGTATCAGGGGAGATGCAGGCTTGCTGGTGTTCTCATTAAGAGTGTAGGTGACTGGCTTGGGTTATTTCAGAAGGAAAGGCTGAAAATGTTCTATTTCTATGGGCTAATTAGCAGCCCAGAAGCATACTCTCTCTGTCCCTTTCATTTGTGGGTAGTTGTTAAAGCTTTGAATAAGCCAAAACTGTTTTCTAATGAAAATGCCCATTGCTTTTCTATTCCTCTCAGCAGAATTATGTTTCTGAGGCTGATTTTTATAATGCTAATTCCAGCTCTTATGTACATGACCATTATAGACATAAATTTTTAATCTTTTTATGTGATTAGGGTGGTTTCATTATCTTTCTTTTTTCCCATCTCACTCACCTGACTATTTGCTCACCCGATAAAGAATAACTTGAGCCTTTAAGATATGGAAATTGACAACATTTAAAATGTTTCAGTGATAGTTAATGCAACATTAATAGAAAATAGTACAATAATCGCTAACACTCATTAGTTACTTTCTACGTTACTAAGCACTTCATTCACATTAGGTCATGAAATTCTTTCAACACTGTAGGGGTTGGGTGTTAGTATTATCACCACTTTACAGATGGCAAAACTGAGGCTTAGGGAAGGTAACTAATTTAATTTGCTCATTACCTAGCTGATTAGTAGGGGATCAGACTTCAAATTCAGGCAGAATGGATCTGCCTGAGTCCAGAAGTGGCATTCTTAACCATTAGGTGACACACAATGTTTTGAGTGATGGGGCCCTTCCCACACCTGTTACATGCAGTATCTTCAGTGACACTTTGCTTTCCAGTCCTTTGACAAATCAGCCTGTTTTGGTGGATGTTTGCCATAGTCTGATTACCACTTACATAAGAGGCATCTATGGCAAATCACTGCCTTCACCAGACTCAGTTTCCCCACCTACCAAATGGAGGTGTCTCTAAACTCACTTAGCTCTGATGTAAATCTTAGACATGCGAATATCTTGCCCCAAAAGTAAAACAGTTCTCATATCTTCCCTATTTCAAGGTCAGGTGACTTAATGAGTACTCTTTAGTACACATTTCTCAAGGATATGAACTGGAACTCAAAATATAATTGTCTGGCTGGTTACTGACCTTTATTCTTCTCTTGAAAATATTATTAAATTGATTTTTATTTCTTGGCCCTGAGAGTCTCCAGAGGAAGGACCTGGAGGACCTGGGCTGGATGTGGGAGGAGCCATTGGTAACTGGATGTGGAGGGTGAGAAAGGGAGGCGAGAAGCCCTTTACAGATCTCATGACTTCATCCTCTGAGGTTTGGCCAGGGTGGTTCTGTGCTTGTGGGGAATGGTAGAGTGCAGTGGTTGAGAGCATGGGTTTTAGAACCACGGAGATGCAGGTTTGAGTCCCAGCTTTGCCTCTTACTAGCCATGCAATCTTTTGCATGTTACCAAACCTCTCCTCTGTAAAATGGGAATAATAAATAATGTCTATCTTATAGGACTGTCATGAGGAATAAATGAAATGACTCCTGACAGCTCCTAGTACAGAGTCAGCACTTTGCACACATGATCCATGTCCCAGGTCCTATTGACCATAACACTGTGGTAGTTTGGTCAGTAAGGTAGCTGCCAGAAAAATGAATCCTTAGTATGTAAGTGCTTAGCAACAATTGGGCCATGAAACATCTTATATCTTGTGATAAAGATGGCCCTGGTTTGACTTTGTGGAGAGACGGAAGCAGCATATTCCACAAAACGTCAGTACTTCGTTTTAAAGTGCCAATTCTAGCCATGTTTTTACAGCTTGCCCAGAACGCCAGACTCCCAGTGGGAGCTGTGAAAGGGGAAGTTGATTCAGATCCTAAAAAGGCCTGTCTTGATGGAACACTCAGAGGTATGACTCGGAGAGGGCTAGGTCAGGGTGGTGACCCCAAGTGTCCACCAGGACAGAAACAATGGGTGACTCTAGGACCTAAATATAGACTATGTGTATGTCACTTGGGGAAACCAGTTCCTGGTGCTGACCAGGGAGGGTGGGCCTTTGGGAAGAGCTCAGGAAGCAGTCCCTGTGTGCCATCCTTTGCTCTGTCAGTCCTTTTTTTTCTGAATAAGCTGATCCATATTCTAGCTTCTCATCCCTTGAGCACCTGTCTCTGTTTGGCAGCTTCGTTTACCTCCCCATCTTTTCCCTCCCATGCCTTACTTACGGAGTTTACCACCCCTCTGCTGCCCTTGTTTCTTGCAGACTTCATCCAACCCCTGCCATTAACTCTAGATGCTCTCGCCAAAGTGTTTCTCGTGAGCACTGGGTTGGGAGTCTGGAGTTTGGGATTCAAGTTCTAAGTTTTGTGGTTAACCTTAGGAAATGCTAAACTTCCCTGGGTACTAGGTTCTCTACTGCAAACATGGCTGTTAAGTACCTGAATCCTGGAGGTTGACAGTCTGAGTTCTAATCCTCACTATCACTTGAGCTTGGGCAAGTTCCTTACCTCTCTGGGCTTCAGTTACTTTACCTGCAAAATGGAAATGATGATAGTGTCTGCCACAGTTTGTAAAAATGTCTGTGAAACCCTTAAAACAGTACATCTCGTCAGTGCTCAAAAATGCTAGCTGTCATTATAATTGTAGTTTGTAGGGAAAGAAGACCTGCGATGGACCAGTGTTTCCTAAGTTTCAGTCGTGTTTCCCATATTCACATGTCACTTGTACTGTTATTTTCTCCTTATTGTTTTTCTTTAAGTCTTCTACTTTTTTTTTTAACTTGGGCTCATCCGAAGTAGTAATAGTCCTGAAGTCACTAAACACTCTAACGTGTTTCGTAAAACACATAATAAACACATCCAGGTCTATCTCACATGGTCTGAAATGATACTGTGTCACCAGCATGCCCACTTCCCACACTTTGGGGATTGCAGAACCGGTGGCTGTGAGCATCTAAGGCCCAGGTTTCTGCCTGCTGGTGATTTTGGCAATGCTTATCCCACCAGAGTGAACAGTCTTCGTGTCCTTCACTCATGAAGCACTGCCTGAGAACCAGCTTTGTGCTTGACTTTGTGCCAGGTGCCAAGATTGCCAAAGTGTAGGTCTCTGTAGCTCTGGCTGTCTTTGAATGGAATATTACCAGCCCAGAGAATATGGAATTGAGAGAGCCATGAAATGACCCAATTGCTGAAATCCCACTTCAGTGAGAAGTAAGAGAAGCCAAACACGTGCTCTGCCTGAAATCTCTGCATGTGGAAGAAGGAGACGATCTCAGCCAGCTTTTACTAAATAACATCCACCCCAAACTCGGTGCCAAACAACAATAATCATTTATTCTTATGCTCATAGGTGTGCAGGCTGTCCAGGACGGTCTGCCCCATGTGGGTCCATGAGCTACCCATGTGTTTATTTTCTTCTTGGAGAGCTAGCTCAGAAGGTCCTAGAAGAACAAGCAGAAACACACAATTCCTCTTAAGGTCTAGGCTCAGGATTGGTACACTGTCCCTTCTACCCATATTTCATTGGCCAGAGCAACTCACAAGCCATGGAGGTCAGGAGAGGGCATAAGAGTTTGCTGAAGAATAGATTCATGTACCAGAGAGATCATTCCTATTTATTCCCTCAACCTACATTTACTGAGTGCCTACTATGTGGAGCACTCTGCCATGTTGGGGGAGGATACATATAGTAAAAATAAATGATGAAGGTGATAATATCTAACCCAAGACCCAGCATGTATTAGGTTCTAAATGAGTATGTGATGTATGAGTACCTGGAATGTTGACTAGTGATGAGTATTTCACATAGGTTATCTCATTTTATTCTGCCATCCCCCATCTCCCTGTTGAGCAGGTATAATCATTCCATGTCAGAAGAGTGCAGTACTGTCTTGGCCTGTTAAAACTTATAATCATCTCATGTGAGGAAGGGGAGGGTTGGTGAAGGCACAGCTTTGGGAAAGAGGCAGGTACTGCACCAAAGAGGCTCAGGTTAAAATCTATGTGTTTATTTCCAGCACACCTCATGTGCTGTCTTGGGGACTAACTCTTCAAGTTTCCACCAAGTACTAAGAATTGATCGTGGTACCTGGCCTATCATAGTTTCTCTAAATCACTAGGCTTTTGCTTTCTTGAGTTCACATGCATTTTTGAAGGTTTTCTTCTGTGCAGGCCTATGGTTCCAGGTAGAGAACTATGCTCTAATTATTTATTCCATTGCCTTCTTCTCTTTCCTTCCCTCTCTTAAAAACTTCATCCAGCCCTGGCTGGTGTAGCTCAATGGATTGAGTGTGGGCTGTGAACCAGAGGGTCACGGTTCAATTCCCAGTCAGGGCACATGCCTGGGTGGCAGGCCCGGTCCCCAGTGGGGGCCATGGGAGAGGCAACCACACATTGATGTTTCTCTCCCTCGCTTTCTCCTTCCCTTCCCCTCTCTCTAAAAACAAAAGAAAGAACAAAAAACTTCATCCAGTGAAAGAGATGCTTTTCTGTATCTGTATGTCAGTGAATGAGGTAGGAAAGCTCATATAATCCAACCCCTTCATTATGTAGATGATGAAACAGAGACCCACAGAGGTTAGTTCGCTTGCCCAGAGGTCCACGGCTGCTTCTGCTAATAATAATAATAGTAGTAATAATCTCCTCCAAGCAGATGACTTATGCTCAGATACAATTAGGTTTCATTCCCTCAATACCTGCTTAAAAACAGTGTCCATTCTGACCTATCAGTTCGATGAATCACATGGCAAAGTGAGTTTTCTTCATCTTCATAGCCAAAGCCGTGGATGACAGAGACATACATGCCCAGTCTCAGCTGTAGAGCCACTGCGGTGTGGGTCCATTAGGGCAGAGCCTGTGTCATCTCTTCCTCTAGGTCTTCCCTTTCCACGCTGTCCCTTAGTCCTCACCCAGAGCTGTGTGCA
Organism: Sturnira hondurensis; assembly: GCF_014824575.4. Classification (NCBI taxonomy): domain Eukaryota; kingdom Metazoa; phylum Chordata; class Mammalia; order Chiroptera; family Phyllostomidae; genus Sturnira; species Sturnira hondurensis. Next base: position 3,619,061 of record NW_028075471.1, on the reverse strand, counting down.
TACACCGCTGAGGATGCAGGATGGTTGGGGCTGAGACAGGGACATCTGTCAAGCCAAGGGTGGAAGGTGGCTTATAGTTGGAGCAGGAGAGGAATTTGTTCCTGTACAGCCCTGGGAGTCTTATTTGGAGCTATTCTTCTATTCTTAGTTTTGAAGCCACTGTGCTCTCTGGTGCATTGTTCTAACAGCAGCCAGGAAATCAGTCCCTGCTCAGGGTCAGCAATGCCCCTGGTTCCTGCTTGTGGCCGCCTAGGTGGGAAGTGTACTGGTTTGTTTCAGGGCTGATATGTCGTAGTCAGGATCGTCGCCACCCTTTCTCCTTTTGTTGCCCACCTTGTCTGCATTTCCAGGAGAAAAAAGAGAGTCTGGTGAATCTATTTTTCTTTATAGCAATAGTAGCTACACTTATTTTTGTGTAAAAAGGAAAATGCTAAAATTTGGGTCTCAACAACAGGATGCTGTGCCCTCTGAAGCAGTGTCGTCCCACAGAAGTGGAATGCGTGCCACAGATGTAATTTTAACAATCAGATGTAATTTTAACAATCCCAACAGCCCGATTAGAAGAGGTAAAAAAAATAGATGAAGTTAATTTTAATGATTTATTTAGTCCAATATATCCATATTTTAGCATTTCAACATGTAATCAATATAAAAATTATCAAGGAGATGTTTCACCTTTTTTTTTCATAGTAGGTCTTTAAAATGCAGTGTGTGTTACATACTTAGAGCACCTCTGAGTTCACAGGCTGCATTTCATGTGCTCAGTACCCACACGTGGCTCATAGTAGCCCCTGGGTAGTGCAGGTCTCAAGCAGTGCCATCCAATAGAACTTTTTAAAAAAGATTTTATTTATTTATTTTTTAGAGAGGGGGTAGGGAAGGAGAAAGGGAGGGAGAGAAACATCAATGTGTGGTTGCCTCTTGTGCACCCCCTACTGGGAACCTGGCCCACAACCCAGGCATGTGCCCTGACTGGGAATTGAACCAGCAACTCTTTGGTTCACAGGCCCGCACTCAATCCACTGAACTATACCAGCCAGGGCCCAGTAGAACTTTTTAAAGTATGGCAATGTTTTATATCTGTGCTGTCTCCTGCAGAGGTCGTTTAAATCCAAACAGTCTCATGTACCTCTAGATATTTGATATTATTAGAAAAATACTGACTTAAAATTTATGAAGGTATTATTTTTCATTTATCACATTGGCAGAGATTGAAAAGTTGGATAGCACTGTTTGGTGAGGGTGACAGGATCTTTTGTGCATGGCCAGTAGGGGAAAAAATTAGAATGGCCTTTATGGAGGACAATTTGGCAATGTTTAGCAAAATTACAAATATAGCTTCCCTTGGGTCTGGAAGTTCCATTCCAGGATGTTGCAGCTTTTTATGCGTATAGATTGGTGGTTTATGTAGAAGAATATTTGCTGTGCCAAAAGATTGGAAACCACAAACATAGCCAGCCAAATAGGGGGCTAGATAAATACATTATGTACCTTTTAAAATGTAATTTGCAACTGTTGAAAAAATGAAGCCAAGTTTTATTTGATATCGTGGAAAGCTCTCCAAGGTATAGCATTGAGCAGGTATAGAGCAATGCATATGGTATGATGCCAATTGGGTAAAAGAAATAATTTGCTTATTTTTGTCTAGAGCAGCTGCAGAAGAATGTGAAGGGAACTGATCACAGTGGTGCCTCCTGAGGGAGGAAGGGATGGCGGGGTGGGAGAGAGGCCTATTGTTATGGTGTATTTTTTTTGGAATCTAACCCCATGCAGTTGAATTATCTACTCAAAACATAAATATCTAAAACATAAAAAGAAGAAACTCTAAGGGAAGGGTGAACCAGAGAAGGCTTCCTAGAGGAGGTGACCTTCGGATTGACTTGTAAAAGACGCATAGAAGTCCTTTTGTCAGGAGCAAGGCTGAGGCTCAGAAATATGAACAAGAAGAACAGGTTCAGGTATCCGTGTATACCCAGTGGTGGGCCGAATATTCAGTGTGCAAGATAGGGCAGTAACGGAGTTCGGACAGGAACTGTATTGGCCAAATGGAAAGAGTTTTGTGAGCAGAATTTGAATTTAATGAGCTAAAGGCAGCCATTGACAGTTTGAAGGAAATGGGAAAGGCCATGACTGTCTACATGAAAGACTACTTTTGGCAGAAGGGGTGGATGATTTGAAACAGTGATTGTCAAAGTGTGATCAAGGACCCCTGGGAGTCCCCAAGATCTAGGAACTAACTATGTAATTACAAAACAAATTTTTCTTCATATGTGTCAGCCAAATAACAATCACAAATTGATTTCACATGCAGGTATATTAATCTGTCTTTTATGCAGCCAGAAATTTAGAAAGTTGTAGAAGTATGAAAGTGTGCTTCTCTTCTATGTATTTTGTTTTGGAAAATGTAGTTAATTTTTATTAAAATATGATAAATAGTTAACAAATAATATATTGTTATTTTTAAAACAAGGAATATTTTTTGTGTGCATGGTTAGCTGGGCCTTCTTCTTTCTTGTCCAATGTTACCAGCATGGTGTCCAGGCACTTCACGAAGATTGGCTTTGTGGCCTGTGTCTCATTTGGGCCTCATGTGGGGAAGTTGGTTATGATTGTAGATGTTATCCATCAGAACAGGACTTTGGTTGATGGACCTTTCACTTCAGTAAGAAGATAGGCTATACCTTTCAAATGCATGCAGTTCACTGACTTCATCCTCGAGTTCCCATAGGACGTCCTTCAGAAATATGTCCAACAAGCCTGGCAGAAGACAAATACCAGTACAAAATGGGCAGCTATGAGTTGAGCCAAGAAGATTGAAGCCCAAGAAAAGAAAGCCAAGATGACAGGTTTTGACTGATACAAAGTTATGAAGGCAAAAAAACCAAGGAACTGAATAATGAAAAGTAAAGGTAGGAAGCTTCAGAAGGCAGCTTTCCTGAAAGCTTCTCCGAGAAAGACAGCTGCTGCTAATGGCGCATCTACAGGCAAGAAGGCTCCAGCTCAGAAGGTTCCAGAAAGCTAGAGGCCGGAAGGCAGCTCCTCCAATAGCTCAGAAGGATTCAAAAGCTCCAGCCCAGAAAGCACCTGCTCCAAAGGCATCTGGCAAGAAAGCATGAGAACTTAAGAGGCTCTCAAAAGTAATAAAGGTTCTTTTTTTTGGTGGGGGGGGGGGAGAATAGGAGTATTTTTTAAAGTGCTCAATTTTATTTTCTAATACTGCAAATATTAATATAACCCACATAAACCAAAGCTGTTTGAGACCCTCAATGACTTTTAAAAGTATAGCGGGGTCTTACCCTGACTGGGTGGCTCAGTTGGTTGGAGCATTGTTCTGTACATCAAAAGGCTGTGGGGTCGATTCTCAGTTAGGCCACATACCTGGGTTACAGGTTCCATCCCTGGTTGGGGTGTGTATGAAAGGCAGCTGATTGATGTTTTTCTGTAACAGCAGGGTTTCTCTCTCTCTCTCTCTCTCTCTCTCTCTCTCTCTCTCTGAAATCAATAAAAAACATATCCTTGGGTGAGGATTTTTTTTAAAGTATAGAAGGATCTTGAGATTGAAATAAATTAAGAACTGCTGATCTGGAAGTAAGGAGGGCCTGTGTGCTTGTGATTCTGGCTGGATGGAAACAAAGTTATAGCGAAGCACATGCAGCTACACAAATGTGAGTTAGGTCGGAGGCATGAACTATTTTGCGTCTGAGCGCCGTGCAGTGGTGTGGGCAGGTGTGTGTGAAAGAGGGGGCGGGATTGAGGGGTTGACTTTGACTGGTGGGAGTGTCCGTGCCTGTCCTCTACTTCATTTCTGCATTGATAGATATTTCTGTTACTTCAGTCCTTTGCTGTTATAAACATCCTGAACATCCATGTACAAGTCTCCACCCATGTGCAAGAATTGCTCTAGTGTGTTTCCCTGAAAGTGGAATGCTGGGCAGTAGGGCATGAACACCTTCAGCTTGGCTGGGTGATGTAAGGTTGTTCTCTAACTTGGGGTCCTCCCTCCAGCCCTGTATGAGAGTCCCCATTTCTCCAGCTCTTAGTGTAGTCAGACTTCTGAATTTTGTCAATCCAATGAGTGTGAAATGGCACCCCACTGTTTTAACACCAAACCCACCATCACTCCTATACCCACCTGCCACCTGGGAGCATAAGATACTAAGCTCTGAATTGTGGACAATTCAAAAAGTTTACCACAAGGAAATGTGTGTGTGTGTGTGTGTGTGTGTGTGTGTGTGTGTGTGTGTGTGTGAATACACAGAAGCAGATTCTGTGCTGGTTCCCTGGGTGCGGAAGAAGTAAGAAATCAGGCCACTACTTTTTATTTTAGATAGAAATCACTCAGTCAATGTTCTTGTGGAGTTTGCTGTCTTTGGAGGCCAGCTGGGTCAGCACTAAAGGAGGAGAAGCCAGGGCCTTCTCAGCATTGCCTGGCCTGGCCTGGCCTGGCCTGGCCTGGGGTTTCAGGAAAGGTGCAGTCTGAGGCCTTCAGCCGAGACCTGAAACTTTGGGCAAACAAATGTAATGTATCAGCCACTTTCTCTAGACTGGCCACATGTTCTCCCTGGGTCAGGCCTGCCTGTGTCCCTGAAGGCAGGGCCAGCCTCTCCCGCCTGAGGCCTGTTTAGGTGCAGAGGATCCCCCCTCTGTTCAGAAGGGCTGCCTGCTTGGTTTAACACTCCTCTATAGTCCTTGTGAAACTCAGTTTTTGGATAAGAGGCCCACATTTTCAATTTCCTCTGAGTTATTATGTAGCCAGTTTTGCCTAAAATATCTTTGTGTTTCTCAGATTAACAAGGGTGTGGGCAGAGGGGTGCAGCCCCTTGGGTGTCACTTTTCTCCTCCCTCCGCGCAAGGCCTGCTGTCCCCCCGCCATGGGCCCCAATGCTCTGGGTGAAACACCCATTTCCTCATTTCATGCATTCATTCTCTTTTTTACTTCTTTCTCTCTATATAGATATATATGTATGTATACATATATACACACACAAATTCATATAAATATACATATATATATTGTTGATTCTCATTATTCTAGATTCCATATTTTCCTACTTACTGAAATTTGTTTGTAAACCCCAAATCAGCACTCACAGTGCTTTTGTAGTCATTTGTGGACATGAATAGAGCAGTGAAAAGGTTGGCATTCACATTCCCAGCTGAGGTCCCACCAAGCAACACTCTGCCTTCTTGCTCCAGTTCTCATACTATAAACAAGTGTCTTCTTCTTGGTCTGTTCAGTGCCATGTTTTTCACATTTTTGTGGTTTTGGTTGATTTCACTGTTTAAAATGCGCCAAACACCCTCACCTCCCCCACCTCTGCCATGTATTATGCTGGAGTTCTTTAGCATGAGAAGGCTGCGACGTGCCTTGCAGAGAAAGTACATGTGCTAGGTAAGCTTTCTTCAGGCACAAGCTCTATAAATGGCTGGTGGCCATGACTTTAGTGTTAATCAACTGTATATATTAAATAAATACATGTAAAACAAGATACATGCCTTGAAATGGTTAATGAAGATATTGCCACAAGAGGCTTGCAGGAACTTAACCCTATATTTCCTCTAGGAGCAATAGTTCAATATTCACAGACTTCTTGTTCACAAAGACTTACTGAACATAACTAGCACAAATAACAAGAACTGACTGTGTGTACGTATGTATGTATTTATGAAGGTCTGCCCAGAAAGTACCCAGCCATGTAATAGGAAAAATAGAGACATTTATTGAAGAAGATACAAGAAACATTGTATATAGGACAATGACACCTCCTCAGTCCCCTTTAAAACAGATACCTTGGAACCTCACACAGTTCTCCCAATCACCATCAGTTGCCCCGTTGTATTTTCTTGAATCTCATTAATGGCCTGAAATGTCTTCCCTTTCAAAAGTGATTTTAGTGTTGAGAAAAGCCAGAAATTACAGGGCACCAGATCTGGGTTGTAGAGGGATTGAGTCCTCTGAGTGATTTGATATGTCACCAAAAAACTCTGTATGAGACATGATGCATGAGCAAGCACATTGTTATAGTGAAGCTGCCAATCACCAGGTGCCCATAGCTGTGGCCTTCTGAATCGTCTGAATAGTTTCTGTGGAGGAATATTCAAGCTTAACCTGAAATGTGATGCAGATCCATTGCTCAACTCACTCAGTCATTCTGAATGTGATGACCACACAGTACACACGCTCCCTCAACAGTGTCTTCTGTCCACACTGACTAGTACAGTGAAGTCATCATTGTTCACACATGCACATTCCAGTCCACTCTCCTTGGGGGCCAGGTTACATCAGTGTTTGCAAACCATTCTTGCTATATTAACAATGTTTGGACTTTTTCTGGACAGACTTCATATGTACATATGCGTATATGTGTATCTTTCTTCACCCTCCCCCTCTCCCTTGCTCATCCTCCTTTTTACTTCTTTCTTCTAATTCCTTGCATTTTCTCTTCTCTGTCATTGTTCATTGGTCTTTCTGGCATTAGCCTTGAGTCCTCAAAAGGTACCCAGAGAAAGTACTTTTGTCCACTTGTTCAGAGCACATTAGTGGGTCACTCTCTTTGTTCAGTGCTTTGGGCTATTCTGGGACCTGAACACAAACCTTATGGTTCAAAAGTATCACCTACAGATAGGATTATTATAATCTGTGATTTTGAGGCAAATCAGGAATCTCATTTTTATTTCTAAAAAATGTTTCCAAGTCTCTGCTCTTCTCATTGCCCACTTTCCTCCCTGACCCAGCAAGCTCCTTGGCCATGTGTTTTCATAGAGGCAAACAATATTGGAAGGAAACTTTACAGGTCACCTAGTCCAATTCCCTTATTTTACAGATAGGGAAACTGAAATCTAGAGGAAAATGAACCACCCAAGGTCACATAGCTAATTCGATGGCCTTAAAAAATAGATAAAAACCAGGGAATAATTGTTCCCCTGTTGCTCTATTTTACTACTTACGCATCAGGTAAGAGAGAGATAACACCCATTGTGTTCTGGCAACTTCTGATTAAAATGTATAAAACAGATTTCTGTGAATTGTGTACATTATAATCAAGCCAGAGAACACTATTTAGGTTGAAACTTTTCTTTTACCAAAGCATTTCATAGGTAAGTTTGCAACATACAGAACGTTTTAAAATTCCTTGTTTGAGTGGATTTCATCATCAAAATTTCTTTTCTAATACATCCCAAAGTGGGTGTCACCGGGTCCTCATGATATGTAGCTTTCAGAGCCAGGACTGTGACAGCAGAGGGGAGCACTGTCCCACAAAGCTGACCAGGAAATAGATCCAGCAGACTTTGCTTCCCGCGCACTCCCCAAACCTTAGCCTCCACTCCCTCCCCTCCCAAAAAGGGAAAACGTGCCCAGTAAAGATAACAGTGCCCATCCTTAAACAAAGCAAGGCTAGCCCTTTGGGTCCCCCAAGTGCTCCCATTTCCTGTGGCTAAAGTTAGACCTATTAGATATGAACTTCATTTTTAATCCATGACGGGGCAGTCAGAGGGCTACAAATTCTCCCCAGAAAAGATGGACAGGGGAAAAGGAGGAGTCCCTTTGCAGCCATCCCGGGGGGAAAGGAACAGAGCATTGCTTTTTCTGTACTTGTCATAAGCAGCAAATATGCATGGGACAGTTACTTTGTGTGAGAATTATGAGACTGAGTTTCCACAAAGAAAGTGTTTCCTAAAGCACACTCATTTGTGAATCACCTTTTACCACAGCCACATAGAAAAATACTTACCATTTTCTAGAAAACAAGACAGTTTTTTTCCTTATATTTATCTTTAATGGAAACTTTATCGTGATTAACAAAACCAATATGCTTGCTATATGAGGTCTGTCCAGAAGGTATCCAGCCACGTAATATGAAAAATAGAGACATTTATTGAAGAAGATAAATGATACAAGAAACACTGTACATAGGACAATGATGCCTCAGTCCCCTTTAAAGTAGATACCTTGGAACCTCACACAGTTCTCCCAATCACCATCAGTTGCCCCAACATATTTTCCTGAATCTCACTGATGGTCTGAATGAAATCTCTTCCCTTTGAAAGGTGGTGATTTTAGTGTTGGGAAAAGCCAGAAATTACAGGGCACCAGATCTGGGTTGTAGGGGGATTGAGTCCTCTGAGTGATTTGACGTGTCACCAAAAAACTGCATGAGACATGATGCATGAGCAAGCACATTGTTATAATGAAGCTGCCAATCACCAGGTGCCCATAGCTGTGGCCTTCTGAATCATCTGAATAGTTTCTGTGGAGGAATATTCAAGCTTAACCTGAAATGTGATGCAGATCCATTGCTCAACTCACTCAGTCATTCTGAATGTGATGACCACACAGTACACACTCTCCCTCAACAGTGTCTTCTGTCCACACTGACTAGTACAGTGAAGTCATCATTGTTCACACATGCACATTCCAGTCCACTCTCCTTGGCTACCAGGTTACATCAATGTTTGCAAACCATTTTTGTTATATTAACAATGTTTGGATTTTTTCTGGACAGACCTCATAAATAGAATATAACCATGAACATAAATAATACACAAAACAATGCAACTAAATTGTAGCTAAATGCTATTGTACCCAGAAAAGAAGGACTGAGGTTGGTAAGCACTGGGTGGGTGTTAAAGGTGACATAGCCCTGCTCTGAGCCTTTCTCCTTTAAGCCAGGCAGTGAATTAAAAATGTAATACCATGCTTTGTATAATGCTCATTTTTCTGCCCAAATTTTTGAAGGAAAAATAAGGATGTATATTATACATGGGCAATATTAATTCTGTATCTATATAAATGTTTTTCATTTTTTTATTTATGCTTATGCATTAAATGTGCAACTCTAGAAAGCAATAATGATATCTATATACAAAGTAATACCCTGGAATATAATAATCAGTTTTATTTCTAAATGTAAATAAATAAAAATTGAGTTAAAATTAAAATAAAATATTTTTTCTGAAAATTTGAGCCAAAAATGTGGATGAGTATTATACATGAGTGTGCATTATATGTGGCAAAATATGGTAACTTTCTTATTGTGTAATCTGACCCTAGGTAAATCCTGTTGTAGCAGACTCTCTCAGTGCCCCACTCACATCCCTGTGCTCACTTCAGATGCTACCTACAGAATCCCCTGTACCCACCTGTGACTTCCTGTGTCCTTCCACCTGAGGGGTTGTCCAGTCAAGAGGGTTAACATCCCAAGGAGCCCCTCTCCACCAAAGAGAGGCAGGAGTTGGTAGGCTGAGTAATTCCACTTCCTCATGCCTTGGTGGGAAATTATGAGGTGTGTCCTATAGCCTATTGGGAGGTCCTCAGTGGACTGGACTCCAGCTGCCCACAGCTGTAACCTGCTGACTCCATACCCCACTGTGGTTTCCCTCCTTTCCCCATTGCACTGCCCCACTTCCCACAGTTCTTCCTGGCATTCACTTCCCACAGGAACAGCTTGTACCTAAACCTTTACCTCAGCATCTGTTTTGAACAGAACCCAAACTAAGGCAGCTGGGAAACATACTGCCTGACATGATCTCACAAACCACTGCGGCACCAGACCTGTCCTTGGGGAAATACTTCCCCAAGGTATATACCCAAATAAGCAACTTACCATTTTCCTTCTTTGAAGTTCAAAAATATATTAAATTTTGTATTGGTCAACTCTCTCTGCCATTTTCCCTACCATACTGGTGTTGCTCTGTTCTGATGAGTAACACTGCATCCCATTTTTGCTCTTCCTCTTCCTCTTCCAACATGGTATTATTACAATTGGCTAATAAACTCATGCTCCTGAATTTGCTCATGTAGTTAAATCACTGTGTAACGTTTATCGGTCTTTTGCCAAAGTGAGACATCCAGTGAGTAGAATAGTACTGTCCATTGTGGTCACTCAAAGTAAATGTTTACTGATGAATCATTGATGAGCTCTGGCTGAAACACAGCGGGCCAGTGTTGCCAAACTTAGAGAGCCACTATTTGACAAGCTTTTGCAACATCCTGATGAGAACCAGGAGCCCAAAATTAGGGAGATTGAAAAGGTGCTTCTGCTAGATGAAGCTTCAGATTTGGCATAGGTCCCATTAGCAGTTTCAAGGCAGAACTGAAGTTCTAATGCAGAGAGGGTTTCTTGTTTTCAGGTTTGGGCCCATGCCTGGAATGTCTGGTCCCATGGGACCTAGACTGGTCAGAGAATGGGGAAGTCCAGGATGTGATACACCCTGGACTATATATCAGTCACATGCATGGGCACTGTCCAATCAGAATAGGCATCCCATACTGTGTGGGGGACATGTGGGAGGGGAGAACTGGAACCTTTAATGATGAGAGGTCTTTAGAAGCTCTCCTTCCCTACCCATCCCCATCTTTGCTTGGCTGGCTCTGTCCTATCGCTCAAATGCATGTCCCTCCCCCAACAAGCCTCCCTGACCACTGTCTGTAGTGGCTCTGCCCCTACCTCCTTTCCTATTGCCCTGGTTTACTTTCTTCGTAACACTTTGTGTACTCTGTAACTAGCTTGTTTATTTGCTGACTGGTTTGTCATCTCTGCCCCCACTGTTCCCTACTTAACTATGCTCTTCCTGAGGACACAGTCTGTATCTCTTTGCTGACCTGTGTGACTACTGTATCCTGCACAGTGCCTGACATCTCATAGGTGCTCCATAAAATATATGTTGAATGAATGAACCTATCTAATGAACTTCGCTTTTCTGAGTTTCCTATTGTTCCTGAGATTCTCTTGTCATAATTGAGGAATATTATGGACCCCAGAGTAAAACATAAAATTTTATGAATGGCATGTCTTAGTGTTTTTAGTCTTCCTGAAAAGAAACTGTGTAGCTTTATACTTGCTATTTGGGGATAGGTGGGTTATTTCAGTCAACAAACATTTGTTGAGCTTTTTCTGTGTGTTGGGTTAAGCTTTAGAAATGTCCAGGAAAATTCTGGACCTGAAAGAATTCTATTCTTAATAAAACACTGATTTCCTGGGAAAGTGGATTAAATGCTGGATAAATATGCCTCAATTCTGCAAAATCCAGACCTCGGCTTCAGACTTCAGGATAAAAGTGATTGGGATTGACTTTGAAGCAAAAGTCAGGATTAGAAAATTTAGTGCAAAGTACTTGCCCCCTCCCAGCAGCCTGTTTGTGGCTCACCACAACTTTTGCTTTTTTTACTCAAAACTTGACAGGACATGATAGTACCACTAAAGAAGGGATGTTCCGAATACCTGCACGTTTCTGGTGTTTGGGAGCCCTTTGCCTCCCTCCTATAATTTGGGGTTTTGGCGAGGCCCTCCTCCACTTTCAAAAACAGCTGCAGAAGGAAAATGTCCCTCTAATCACAGTTGACATCTTTCCAGACACCGCACCAAAACAGTAACTGGCTTTCACACTATTGTTCTGGTGGCTGCTCTGCAGACTATTGCCAAGAGTATTATTCTCATGTTAGTCAGGGCAACTACCCTGGTGACCTTCTCTGTGCTAATGAACTCTACCTGGACAAGGAGAAGGGTCTTTGCCACATGGACAGTCCATGGCTTCTCTGGAATTGCCTTCAGAGGCAACATTGTAAGGAATTATATTAAGACACATCGTGCCCTGGCCAGTGTGACAAACCAAAAGGTCACCAGTTTGAATCCCAGTCAGGGCATGTGCCTGGGTTGCAGGATTGGTCCCTGGAAGGGGGACATGTGGAAGGCAACAAATTGATGTTTCTCTCTCACATAGATGTTTCTATTCCCCTCTCTCTTTCTCTCTCTCATTTCCCCACTCCCATCTCTTTCTCTCTCAGACAAAGAGAGGAGAGAGGGAGAGAGGTGAGGTGAGAGAGATCTGTCGATTCAAGGACCGTGTTTTAAGGAGAAGGGTATTATTACACAGTTATTTTGCTTATGGTTGTTTCTTTCTCATTGAGAGAGAAGAACATCTTTAAGGATAGATGATCTGTTGTGAGAGTTTGTAGTTTCATTTGGGGAAGGGTCATTTTTTATCGAATCTTTAAATTATATTCTTCTTGGTCCTAAGGAATTGCAGTCCAGTTACTACCATCCAACTTCTGCTCAGTGCCTGGGTGAACTTGCTGCCTTGCAGGAGCGCAGGGCCTGCACACCCAGGGGCTGGCAGATCTGGCAGAGCTGAGCCCTTGGCAGCAGGTGCAGGGTGGGCCTGTTGCCCCCTGGCATTGAGTGCATATAGATGCCCTGAGGAAGAATGAATGGACATGGGACTGTTTATAGTTTTTGGTGTTTTTTTATGGGAAGGGGCGATATGTACAGGTTATTTCTGAATGTATTTTCTTTTACTTAGGGCAATGTTATTTTAATATAATTTTAAACTTAGAGAAAAGTTGCCAGTCTAGAATAAGAAACTCCCGAATACCCATTACACAAACCCACCAATTATTTATGTTTTGTCCCATCTGCTTTATCCTTTTCTGCATCTCACTGTCTCTGTATATACTTACATATAGAATATATACACATATATGTATTTAACATATTAATGTAAATATTTTCCTTCCTATTTGAGAAGGAGTTGCAGACATTAATTATGTCCCTTTAAGCCCAAATATTTCAATTCACTGTGTATTTCCTAAGAATAAGAGCATCCTCTCACACAACTTAGTTATTGAAGGCAGGAAATTTAACATTGTCAAAATATATGAACTCATCCACCATTTTTTTTAATTTACCAACTATCACACTAACAAATCCAGTTCAGGACCTTGTGTTGCATTTACTACCCTGTCTCTTTAGTTTGAAACTGTTTCCCAGGCTTCTTGGTGTTTCTTGATTGGACAGTTTTGAAGAGAAGAGGCAAGTTATGCTGTACAGTATCCCTCAGTGTGAGTTTATTAGATGTTTCTTCTCGATTAGATTTAGAGTATGAATTTAAAAAAATTATCTGGAGTGAGAGGAGAATACTGTGTTTCAGGCTGTGGCTAAGGTGTTACCAGCCCTGGGGTCTCTCTGGATAGGAAAGGCAGAAACACAGATGAGCGAAGAACTGAGAACTCTCCTTGTAAAGTCAGGCTTCCAGGACAGGCACATCTGAACCCACACTGTGCGGCTGGACCTTCTAAGTTGGTTAGTTCAATGGAGTAATTCTCTAGAAATTAAGAAACTATTTGGACATTCCCTGAACAATATGGATACTGTTTTTGTCAAACCATTCCATATGGGAATAATTTTTAATAAGTGGGAGTGCATTATGTTGTTAAAAATAAGTGAATAAACAAATACAAGAGGGCCAGGGAGTCATTGGTATTAATAATGTTTTATGAACCAAGGTTGTGATTAATCCAAGTCAGTGTAGTTGAGATCCAGTAGAAAAATAAAATAATTATAATTATTAGAGGCCTAGAAAAAAATGCTCTGGTTAATTTGATTTTGTGCCTTTGTCATATCCCATTATTAAAAATCTTCGTGAATATGAATCCCTTCTCCCACTTTAGATTGGGGCCATAATGGAGTTTTTCCAAAACAGTCTTTCTGGAAAACGTACTTGCTAGCTGTCTGCCCTGGGTAGATGAGTGGTCTGGCTTCTCTCCTCCTCCTCTGGCCTTGAGTGCTGTGGAGGGAAGAGTGGTCTGTAAGTGTTTGTGAAATGGCAGTGACTCTGGCTGTTGGCTGGCCCTTGAGGCTGGTGGTGGCACAGAGGGCTGGCTGTGTCTCCTCCTCCCACTTGTTGGTTGAGTCTGTTTTCCTTCCCACAGAAGAGGAGGACCTTTCCTTGGCCAAGAAGAACTCACCTCTGCTTTCAAACCAGCTGTGGGTCCCATGTTCGGTGGCCAAAATCAGTAACTAGGGCTTTTCCTGGTTTCTCAGAATCAAGTTAATGGGTAGACTTTTATACCTTTCAAATATTTTCTCCATGACTTTTTCCCTGTGGTGGCTGCTCTCACTTGCTGTCACTGCTGCTGTTGCTACTACTAATACTGAACACTTGAGTAGGGACTGTATACCAGGCATAGTGCTGAGCCCTTTACCCACATTCATCCATTTAACTCTCACAACAACCTTTGTATTCCCATTGTGTAGATGAGGAAACTGAGGTTCAGAAAGGTGAAGTGATGTGCTTAAGATTCTACAACAAATAAATGGCATAACTAGGATGTGATCCCACCAAGTCTTACTTTAGAGCCCAGGTAGCATCTTCAAACCACCATTAACGACATCTGAGTGCAAAATCTCATGTTATATTAAAATCTATTTACCAATAGCTCAGAGAGCACCAAGATTTTCAGGATCTACACCTTGTGAGCATACTGAAAAGTCTAGAGGAAAAGAATAGTGCTCCTGGCTGCTGGAAAAGAGAGGATATTTTTAAAATAAGGAGAAAAATACTCCAGCAGGGTATTAAAGATGGAGCGTGTTTCAGTGGGGGTCCCTTTCTTGATTCTCTTGCTCACCTGATTCTGGAGCTTCAGACAGTAAAGAAACAAAATGTGAATTCTTTCCCTGCTCAAACACGAGGTAGTAAGTCAAGTTCCAGCTAAGGGCAAGAACAAGAACACGAAATCCTTTTTCTAATCTCTCCCCAAAGAAGGTGCAGATGAAAGGCAAGGCATCAAAGCCTCTGCAACCATCAAAGTTGTTTGCCAGCAAAGAGATAAATCAAAAAGGGTTGAGATCTGGTTTGACTTTAATAATTATAAATGACTAATCAGGGGCAATTTGCTGTCAAGTTGGGAGCTGCTCTCTCTCCATCAGTGCCTCTTTGCTGGTCTGGTCACTTGGTTATTAAATAGAAATGCCCTCTGATTAAATTACAGGGCTGTTCCGACACCAATCAATTCAATCTTGGCCATTTAAAATGATCTGGCATCGCATTTGTCTTGCCTCTGTGCGTGATGTGGGAACAACATGTAGCAAACGTGACTGAAGGTATCCAGAGAACTCCCATTTCTAACCCTGTTTGAGTGATGTGGCTTAGAGGAGGGTCAGGATGTACCCCAGGTCTCCTACCCTCCCTCCTGCAGCATCCCGGTCTCCAACGCCTACCCCGCTGCCTCTCAAAGTCAAACAGCAACAGAACAGCAGTGACAATCGTAGTAATAGTAAATATGGTAATAACCACAGTAGTGATAATAATTTCCATTTTTAAATCTCTTGCCATTTGCCTGACCCTGTTTTAAATATTTTATCTCCTTTAATCCTGGAAATAGCCCTATGATGGAAAATCAAAGATTATAGAAGTGTTTTATAGACAAACACATCCCACACGCATAGAACCTGGCCCACTGTAGATCGTCAGTAACTGACTGCTGAGTGAGTAAGGGATAGAAAAGTAACTTGCTCAAGGTCACACCAAGTAGCAAATGGTGGGGATGGATTTTGAACTCAGGTCTGTCTCATTTATGCTTTTAATTGAAGTATAGGCAAATGCATTGGGAACCTTTTTATATTGTTGCAAAACACATGTTTTATGCAAATATTTATTTCTATATCATTTTAATATATTAATTTAAATAAAACACATATTATTTTAAAACAATGTAAAAAGAGAAAGAGCATTGCAGGGCAGCAGGATGAGTGGTGTGGGAATCAGGCTGGCCTAAGGAAAAATCCCCTTTCCAGCATTTTCTAAGCTTGTGACCGTGAGCAAGTCACTAAAACCTTTCAGCTTGATTGTCCTCTGTAAACTGAACACAGTACTTAATTAAACTGAGTTAAACAAAAGCTTAAATGGACCAGTCCTTTAAACTGTGAGCACACTAGGTGGCTCACTGCAGGTGCCCAGTTCCCTCCACTTGTGTATTGGAAGGTGCCTAGTGATTCTTTTTTGATTCTTAGACTCAAAATCTCAAAGGATTCCAAGGTTTGAGTCTAGAGAGAATGCAGACTGAGCCCAGTAAGGATAAGATATTTAGGCTTGGACCAGGACCAATAGGGTCAGTGCTCTTCACAGAGAGCCTTGTCCAGAACAACAGAAAAAGCAGTTAGTTGTTCATGGACAATTTACTAATGAGATTTAGATGTCTGCCCTGTGCTATCAGAATGTAGTTAAGCCTGGAAGGAGGCAGCCATAGAGTGACCCCAGGAACAATGACACATGGTGAAAGTGGGTTGGAAGGAAGATGGGTAAAGGCTTAAAGTTGAGGCAGCAGGATGGAGTCACCAGTAACAAGTTCCAGACAGAGCCCACCTGATCCATTCCAAGATACCTGTATCTCCATCACATCTCACATCTGTGTATACAAAGGGCTTTTCTCTGTTGCAAATTAACAAAGGGCCTCCTGGTTGTTTTTGATTTGAGAAGCATGAGAGAAGTTTCCCAGCGGCCAAACACTTCTAGAAACTGTCCCCATCAATTATGTAACTGACAGGGCTAAGGATCAGATAGTACATTCAGGCCCTTTGTTTTCATAAATTCCCCTCTGTAAGTGCCTTTGCTTCCTGCCCCAGGGAGGCACCTCAGTGTTCATACAAAGGGCCCAGGTACCCATGTAGTTTACTATTATTTCGTTCAGCTGACTTTCCTTGCAAGTGAGGTGTTATCTGTCTTGGATTCCTTGTTCCTAAAGCACAGAGGCTGAGTCTCCATGCTGTGGCTCAGGACAGTGTGTGGATAGATGTCCTGGCCATGGGTGTGCCTCACCCTTGAACAGATCTGACATTCCTTCTCATAGGAGGAGGTCCCAAATGTCCCAAGTGTCCCACATATGTTCAATGTCTGAACAGCCCTCATTTATTTGGCCTGCCTATGTATTTGAAGGAAAATAAATACCCCTACTGGTAACCTTATTTGAAAAACAAGAATTGTAGCGTGAACTTGTGGGTTTCAAGTCTCCAAGGAAATTTGAGGTTGAAGAATTTCAGCCTTCAGTGATTTTGCTTTTGAGGTTTTGATTTAATTTTGGCAGCCAGGTGGTTAGCGGAAGGGAAGGGTGTTACCCCAAGAACACTGGCCTCCTTTATTCATTCTTTTAGTCACTCATTCAGAAATTATTCATTGACTTACCACACAGAACACCCGGGTTTAAAGTTATGTGCTCAAATCAGAGAGCATAGACTAAGGCACAATCATTGGACTCACCCAGGGCGCTTTGTTTTCATGGCTGAAAGAGAGTAGACTGTGAGATGGCCTCAGTAAATTTGACAAGAATAACAAGGTGGGTTTGTGACTCCTCAAATTAGCTGAGAACCTGTGAGATCAAGTGTGTAAATGCAGACCGTTCACACACAGTGTCATTCCTGCCTAGGAGCTCCCCCAGGGAAACCGCGTGGTTTCTGATGCACAGGGGAAGTAAAATGGCTCATTCCCTAGCCTCCCTAGGACCACACAACCTTATCTAGTCTAGACAGACATACTGTGTTCAAGGCGAATCCTCTAGTAGAATAAAAGTCGTAACGATATTGCCTCACAATTTCCTCATGTTCAATACTTTCTTAGACCTTCCTGGCAGATGGGATGTACTCTCCCAGACTCTGGGGCAAGACAGTGGGGAAACACATAGCTTGAAGCCAGATAGATATAGGTCTGAATCCAGGCTCTGCTACTTGCAAATTATAGAACTTCAGGCAAGTCCCTACCCCTCTCTGAGCCCCTGTCTCCTCCTCTGTAAACTGGATATTACCCACCTGCCTTGTGGAGTGATCATGAGGATCAAATGAAATCATGCATATAAGGATTTAGCTCTGTGATCAATGTGTAGTGTGCGTTTAATAGGCTAATGCTGCCATTATCAGTCTGAGTAGTATCATTATTAATTACTTTGATGAAGTTCAAAATAGAGCAGTTCAAAATAGGGTATTCTGCCACACCCTGTTTCCTGAGATGTTCATTTGTCTATGTCTCCAGGGCTTAACTTTGCTGCTGGTGATTTATTCCATGAACTGTTGCTTAGATCATTGGCATGAATGAGCTCCCCAATATTTTAGAAATTCTTGGGTGGAATTTAGAGGTTCTTGTGTGGGATGTTCAGCACGTGCATGGGGCTGTTTCATGTGTACACTCACCATCACAGGGGTTGATTAGGTTGGCTGGGCTGGGGGAATGGGTGCCCTTTTGATTCTCTCCACTTCCTTCACCTGTGTCCCTCCTGGAATTGGGTAATTGGTGAAGAGGGCAAGTTTCCCAAAGAGAACAGGGCCAAGAGCATCAACAACAACAGCAACAACAAAAATTAAGAACTATTCCTTTGGGAGGGGTTGGCCAAGTACCAGGCACTACAGCAGGTTCTAGGAAGATGACCATGACAGACCAAGTCCTGCCTTCATGGACTTATGTCTGGTCAACTCATGAGGTCAACTGAAAACCATAAAACACAACACTAAAATAAATTATCTTCATAAAATAGGCATTTCCTACTAGTTTTGGTCTCAGCACCTCCTCTGACTCATTCACAGCAGAGATCACAATCTAATTATTATTTTTTCTTTTTATTCCCAATTACTTGGCAGAGATTACACCTGGCTCGTTCCCTGCCATGTCCCAGGACTCAGGGCAGGGCTCCGCACCTCAAAAGTGCTCAGTGAACACAGAGCGAGTAGACGAATGACTAAGTGCTGCCTTGTGAAATTTTTGCTCTGGGCCAGAATTTAAACCTCACATTCCTTCTTTGCTGTTGGCAGTGGTCAATCACCACCCTATATAGTGGAGATTGAAAAGAAAATACACTTTCATAATCCATTTAGCTTTTATTCCATAAAATTTCTGGATTTCTTAAGGAAATCATTTTATCCCAGATTAACCATCTATGGCTTAATTAGAAAATCAACCAGAAAGAGGACATTTGTCTACTGGATTTGACACTTGTACATAGCAGTGTCTGGGGTTGGGGCTTCTCAGGAGACTGGGTTTCAGTGCTGGGTAGTGTGTTGAGTTGGTCTGGAGAGGGCTGAATGCCTATGAGGAAAAGAGCCTCTTACTATCATGCCCTGTCCTTTACCAGGGTGGGCTTCTTGGGGTAAAAGCCTACTGTTGATGTGCTGCGTTGATGACATCATGCCATGTTGATACCATGTTGATGTCATCATGTTGATGACATCATTAAGTCCCAGGAGTGGAACTCTAGCAGCATAAAGTTCTATAATCTGACAATACCAGGTAACTGTATACATCTGTATAATTTACAGTTCAGGAAATATATAACCATTTATTGTGCTTCTATTATGTGCCAGAATTCATTCCAAATCATCTATGAGCTTTACAACAGTGACCTGGTAGGCATTATTTCCACTTCACAGATAACATCTAAGATCCTCAGCCCGCTCTTGGCATTTCCGAAGATCCCTGGTATATAATACTGTAGCCTTTCAAGGCAGGGAAGCTGGACTCAGGAATAGCCCAGGTTGTCCTCAGCCACAGCACACCAACACAGCTGTTCCCCACTCTTACCCCGCACCCCCTACCCCTGTGCTGACTGATTGGAGCCTTCTGTCATTTTCTGTGCTGTGTAATCCTTCTCAATACAGCTCTCCAGGCAAACGCTACCACATTCTGGATTGCAGATGAGTCATAACCTATTTGTCAAACATGCTTTAAATAGTGTATGTAAAGGATTTTGCCCTAGGAATTAGACTCCTGGATTCAGAGTGCTGTGCTGCAGCTGTGTAACTTTGAGCAAATTGCTTATTTCCTCTGACCTCAGTTTATTTACCTGTAGAATGGGAGTTCTCCATTGCCATACTTGCCTCTTGCTTCAAAAAGTCACCATATAAGTATAAGCCAGTGCATTGGCTTCACGGATACCACAGTGCTGCTTCTAATTGTAACTAGATATGATTCAGTAAGGGTCAGGACCTTATGCAAATGTGAAGCATTCTCAAAAATGGGAAATGGCTACCAACATCTTCTCAAAAGATGAGAAGATGAGAGCNACTTTGAGCAAATTGCTTATTTCCTCTGACCTCAGTTTATTTACCTGTAGAATGGGAGTTCTCCATTGCCATACTTGCCTCTTGCTTCAAAAAGTCACCATATAAGTATAAGCCAGTGCATTGGCTTCACGGATACCACAGTGCTGCTTCTAATTGTAACTAGATATGATTCAGTAAGGGTCAGGACCTTATGCAAATGTGAAGCATTCTCAAAAATGGCAAATGGCTACCAACATCTTCTCAAGGCTCTCCCCAAAATGGAGTGTTTGACTTGCTAAGAACTTGGCAAGCTCATTAATTCTGAGCACCATCCCAGAATGGCTGGTTTAGAGTCCTGGCTCCTGGCATTGGATTTCTGAAGCATTCCTTTGTTGAGTGCTGTAACATATAGGATCTGAACTCCACTCCTCTGGATAGAGCCATGTTCACCTTTGGGATTTTAAATATCTAGGTGGCTGGCCACAGCACAGGAGGCCCCAGTCCTCTCCCACCTTTGTCTGGCAAACTCTTATTCATCCTTCTGCCTGATCAACTGTCTCTTCCTCGAAGAAGACTTCCCTAACCTCCACCCAGTCCAAACTAATTAATCCTCACCTTGTTCCCAGAGCCCTCCAGTACATGGTTTGAGCACCTACTGTGTATCAGGAGCTCCACTAAGCTCTAATATGTGTTACCATAATTATTCTTCCCTCTTTGAGAATAGAAGCAAATGTCCTCGCCCCCATTTTAGAATTGAGTAAGGGTGACTCAGAGAAGTGAAGTGACTTTCCCTAGACTGTTTGGATCTTACTGCATTAATCATATCAGAGCCTGTCCCTCCTCCATGAATGTAAGTTCCTTAACCGTGGGAGTTGCTGATGTTTGCATTCCCAGGAGCAAACACATGGCTCATAGTAGATGCACAACACATCTTTGTTGAACTGAAGTGAAGAAATACTAGAACAATTATAATAAGATGGACAAGGATAGGTCTGGTTGCTTTCCAGTCTCTGCCAGTGTTCACTCTCAGGGTCTGATAGAGGAGGGGGAAGGGATAGACGTCTTCGGGGGGCTAAAGGATCTTGACTCCATTGTCACTTCATATCAGCAATTTGATCCTTTGGTAGCTTCCTGCCAAGTAAGATAGGGAGACTTAGCAAGTCACAAATTAGGGACTC
Organism: Sturnira hondurensis; assembly: GCF_014824575.4. Classification (NCBI taxonomy): domain Eukaryota; kingdom Metazoa; phylum Chordata; class Mammalia; order Chiroptera; family Phyllostomidae; genus Sturnira; species Sturnira hondurensis. Next base: position 3,598,087 of record NW_028075471.1, on the reverse strand, counting down.
AGTACTTGCCTGGTCGGTTGAGCTGGGATTCAGAAGAGAAGTGAGTATGCCTTTGATGAGCCTTTATTGCGGTTTGTAGATGGAATTTTTGTTCTTTTTATATAGAGGAAAATATATTTTTCTTAATCTAACCTGGCAGACTTCCTTGGTCGTAAGTTCATTCAAAGTACAATGTTCTTCATTTCAAGTAATAACTTTTCTGAATCTCAGTGTTTATGGCCATAAAAGAGAAAGGAAGATTGGAGATGGTGGGGAAGGGTTCTTTCCAACATTCTGGTTCTGCGATTACATCAGGACCCTGGATGAAGTTTAGAACAAATTTAAATTACCCAAGTACAAAGCAGCTCTAAAAATGGAATATCTCTAAGTGAATTACATTTTCTTTCCAGTCTAGTTTTTTCTTCCAAGCTAGAAAGAATCTGAACTTTGTGTCTAAATTGTAAATCTTGATATATGAAGACATTTACCAAAAAAAATAAATACAAAGAGGAACAAATTTTAGCAGCATGAATATAAATCATAAGGCAAACCAATTGCCCTAGATCTTAATATTTCTTTGTGTATAATTTTATTTAATTTTTTGGTAAAGATGTTGAAACATGTATTTTTTTTATTGTTCACATGATTACAGATGTTCTCCACCACCCCACCCCTACCTTTGCCTACATCCACCCAGCTCCTGTTCTCGGCCTTCACCACACTGTTGTTTGTGCCGTGGGCCATGCATGTATGTTCTTTGGCTAATCTCTTTGCCTTCTATTATCCTGTACCCCAACCCCCTCCCCTCTGAGATCTGTCAGTCTATGCTGTGTATCCATGCCTCTGGATATATTTTGACACTTCCCCAAAAAGGACATACAGAGGCCAACAGATACAGGAAAAAATGCTCAACATCACTAATCATCAGAGAGATGTGAATTAAAACTGCAATGAGGTATCACGTCCCATCTGCCAGAATGGCTACTGTCAATAGGTCAACAAAGAACAAGTGCTGGTGAGGATGTGGAGAAAGGGAAACCCTCGTGCACTATTGGTGGGAATGCAGATTGCTAAAGCCACTGTGGAAAACAGTATGGAGTTTCCTCAAAAAATTAAGAGTGGAACTGCCTTTTGACCCAGTGATCCCAATTTTGGGACTATTTAAGAATTCAGAAGCACCAATCAGAAAGAACATATGCATCCCTATATTCATAGCAGTGTTATTTAATAGCCATGATCTGGAAACAGCCCAAGTTGCCATTAGTAGATGAGTGGATTAAAAAAAAACCCATGGTACATTTACATAATGGAATTGTATGTAGCTGTAAAAAGAAGGAACTCTTTTTGCAACAGCATGGATGGACCTGGAGATTATTATGCTAAGTGAAATAAGTCAGAGAAAAACAAATACCATATGATCTCACTTACATATAGAATCTAATTAACAAAATAAACTGAAGACCAAAATAGTTTCCTGGACTTCCTTAGGCTTTCTTAGAACTGTTCATTTACATAGCTTGGTTAAAGGTTTTGGGCAACCAGGCAGGAATGACAAAGATTGCATGTGCTACCTGACTGCTTTTTTTCTTTCCTTAGTCAAAGCCATAATCCATGTTTGCATCTGAACTTTGTTTTATCATTTTCTTTACAGCGAAAACGGAAGCAGAGCACCCAAGATGAAGATGCTGTTAGCCTTTGTAGTCTCGACATAAGTGTAAGTACAGTCCTTCCTACTCACCTGCCATGGGAACACCTCTCATCTCTGAGTCTATTTGTTAACATGCTGTGCACGTTAAGTGGGCTTCTAGGATCTGACTATGGCACTGGGGGAAAACTCTTTTTAAAAATATTTCATTTTTACTGGAGAAAGCTTTGTGTCCAACTTAAACTTCCAAGCCAAGTTGTTTATGTTTTTTCTTTCATAAAATGAAATATAAGCTTGGTGTATCTGGTTAGAATCTAGAAAAATTCCACCATGCTATTTTAGAAGCTGGTTCCAGAAGATGGACCAGATACTTATCCACCTTCCCAGAAGTTAGCAAGTTGGCCCAACTCAGCAACTGGGTGGCCTGAAGGCCAGAAACCTCCAGCAGCATGGCCATAAAAGAGTGAGTGACTTTGGATTTAACAGATCTTAGTTTGAATTAAAATTCTCCACTTACCATTTGTGTGACACTATTCCTCACCTCTGATTCCTCAACTGGAAAATAGGGATGAAAAGACTTTACCTAACAAAAATTTTGTGAGAATCAAATAGAGCAATGAGATTGAGAATACTAAGTACTGGCATGTACTAGGCACCCACCAAATGTTAGCCTCATTGTGTTTTTCTTTAAAAGCAGAATTTTGCAAGACATGTTGAAATGACATGGTAGTTGAAAGCTGGTGATGATAGAAGTAAAAAGCTTTCTTGGATTTTCCAGGCCCATATCCTTGAATGCTTAATTTCGGTAGCTTTCTTCGTGTGGCCTCCTTGTCTCCCCATGGCACAGTGGATGCCTACCTGAACCTCGGATGCCCTCCTTACCTGGGGTGGGGATGGGTAAGGATTCAGGCTCTCCCTGGGCCCCCCAAGTCTATTCACCTTTTGCATGTCTTGGAGTTTAAACGCTGTGCATGTAGTATCTGTTGAACATTGGACCCAGGTCTTTCTCCTCTTCTGAGATCAGAGAAGCCATTGTTGTAAGATGAGAAGGCTTTTGTGCTAAGAACTGGAGCAGGTTCTGGCTCTGCCTGTAACAGTGTAACTTGGGCCATCTTCTCCATGCTCTGGGCCTCAGTTTCCTCATTTACTTTTAAAAAAGGGGTTTGAGATCAATTATTCTACAACCATTGTGAAAATTTGAATCTTCATAGCACATAGATGATTGGGTTCTTATCTGATGACATTTAATTACCTATGTAAACAATACTCTTTGAGTTATTTTTAATCATGGCAGAGTTTTCTGTGATACAAACAGCCATGATGGAGTGAGCCTGAGCTATCATCTAATTAATGTGCTTGCACATTTTTATTTCACCGTACAGTGTTTGTTCCAGCCCTTGTGCCATCAGACTGATGGGGTTGGACCATACTAGGTGGCTGTTGTGACATTACTTCTGAGTTTTACTTTACTCAGTGAATGTTTTATTATTGACAAGTATAATCTGTAGAAGTTTCCTTATCAGCAATAAGTTCTTTATGTTTGAATTTTTTAAAATTTTGTGGCAATTATTAGAATCATTGGCTTTCAAAATTTAAAGAGCCCTTAACCATCATATATCCTTATTCTCTCACTTTGAAAATGAAGAATTAGAAGCCCGGGGAGGGATAGTGATTTAGGCAAGACTTTAATCTGGGTCATTTCTAAGATCATGCCTCATCTTTCATTATTCCTGAACCATATTTATGTTTTTAGGAAAACATGTTTCTAGTAGCTTTTTATCAAAAACCACTGAACTCTTTTATATGAAAAGATTAGTATTTGCAGTCACAAATTGTGATGTGTTTTTTATTTCTCTCTCTCGAACTATCTCACAGTTATCATGTTTTGTCACAGTAAAGAGACTTTTACAAAAAATAAATCTACCTTTATGCTTAGGAATTCAACTGTAGCCAAACTCCTTTCTGATTTGCCTGGCATTTTTCCTGAATCTTAGCAATATGGATTCTAGAGCCTGGGCAGAGTTCCCTCCAGATATGATCACACAGTGTTGTAATAATTGTAAATGTTAAGAGAATCCCAGAAGCTGTTGGAGGACATGAAAATTGGCCTTGTGAAGCTTTACTGACTGTCCAAGTCACATGAAGGTGACAGGATGTGTGACTGAGATGTGGCCACAGAGGAAGCGGTACTGATTTTCAGAGCCTTACACCTAGCAGGCCCGCAGTAGAGATGAGTTAAATCAAATGAAGTGGTGGGTGAAGTCACTCATGAGAAGATGTTTTGCCTAAAGGAAACAATGTCTAAATAAATATGAGTCTAATAAATTAATTGTTCTGATAAATGGCCTTTGTAGGCTATTCAAAGGTGCTTTTAAATGGTGATATCCAGTAGAGTTTTAGTCCCTTGACTAACCAGCAGCATTACTGCACGGTTGTTTGGAGCCTGTTTCTAGGTGTAGTGGAAAGTGGTATCTGAAAAAGAGGTGGGTTCCAATGGATGACTCACACAGGAGGATGCGAGGGTTTGGGAAAGTGATATTAGTAACTCTCGATTTTTGTTCCATTTAATAAGTGGAAAGACATTCACCAGATGTCTTTGAGCAAGAAGTTGCTAGATGAGGGGACAGAAGTCTTTTGAGGGTCATGGTCAAGTTTCTATTGAGTACCAGCTGAATGCTGTGTACACGTCATTACCAAAAGTGAGTTCTTGGTGAATAGTTATTAGTTGATGGATTTTAAAAATTAAAAAAAAAACAGTGAATTCTCTAGGATATGGGGAATTCAACACATATACTACTGTTAAAGAAATATATCTGTGACATAAATTGGGAAATGTTAATGCAGACAAAATCATCCCCCTTTGATTAAAAAGTACATATGAGCCCCTCAGGGTCTGTGAGTGGTGATAACACCAGACATTTCCCGCTGACATCTTGCTTTATTTTAAAGCCTCAGCTGACGATTCTGGTAGGTGCCTGGAAGGGAGTTTTCCTACTAAACTCCTCTCCAACCTCTTACTGAACTTGGGCTTAGAGACCAGATGGGAATGGATAAGCTAAGAAAAGAGCTTATTGTTACAGAATGGGATCCTCAATTGTTTGAGGGACCACAGACTCCTTTAGGAATGTGATAATAGCACTGAGCTCCAGAAAATTTTACAAGATTGATGTGCGAGTTCATGGGCCCTATGAAGCCCAGCCAAGACCCCATGTTAAGAGTTCCTCTTGGAATAACATTGGAAAGACCTTAAAGCACGGTGACGTGTCTCCGAAGAACCATCCTCCCACCTTCACCCCTACCATTTGGTGAAAAACGAATTGTGACTGGTGAGTCCACACTATTTAGTGACATAATTGGGTTCTATTTTTTCCCACCACTTCACCCAATCCACTAGCTGGGCCCCCAGCTTCCTGCCAGGATACAACACAAACTGTTCCAGGAAAAAAAAAGTACATACTTTTGAGAACAATTTGCAGTGTAGAAAATGCTTCCAAGAGCCACCTACAGATCTCCTCGCACATCAAGGGATTTGAGTGGGATGATTTCAGGGACGCTTCTTCCCCCACAGCACTTTTCTAGTTTAAATTCTAATGGATGAGAGACCCCTGAGTGAAGAGCCAGGGTTCACAGTGCCCCAGGAAAAGCTCTTGGTGGGAGAGCTAGCTGTGCCCCCAACGGAGGGCCCTGCTTAGCACCAACCATCCTTTCTCAAAAACAGATGAGTTCGGGGGGTGGGAGTATTAAAATATTTCCCAGTGATAAACACAATGTAAAAGGTGAAAAGGAATATGTGTCCCTTGCAGAAAATTTGAACAATAGAATTCATGAATAATCCCATCACAAAGCAGTAGACATGTTTTGATCTGTTACCTTCCTGGCATTATACACCCACTCACTTTACAATTTCTTCATTATGAAATAGTGCAGACGTACAAAATGTTGTACAAGATAATATAAAATTCCATGTAGCCCTTAACAGCAAAGCCAAAGGCCCTTGCAAACCCCTTTCTGTGCTGAGGGTAGTGTTTATTGTCACCTTGCCTGTCTATGAACTTGCTACATACATGTATCCCTAAGTAGCACCCATCTTCAACCAGCTTTTAAAGCTTGTATAAGCACACAGTTTTTAAAATTGAGATCATAACACGTATTAGTTTATTCATGTGTTTTTCATTTATTTATTGAGATCATGTTACCACATCTTGAAATAGTCCTCAAGAACATTATTTTCAGTAACTATAAAGTACATTGTCAAATGGATGCACCAAATTTATTTAACCAATCTTTTATTGGCTATTTAGATAAGTTACGATTTTTCCCTATTATAAGTGACACTCATGGGCATCCTAGAATACCTTTGTCTAATCTTCTGTTAAAAGGCTAAAAATGGATAAAATATGAAATTCCTGGCTAAAAGAGTATAGATATTTTTTAAACCCGTGAACAGGTGTATACCCCTTTTGGCGGTGAGAGGTAGAAATGCTGTTTAGAGCAGTTGAAATCTTGCACAGAAACTCAGGGTGGGGGGTAGTTTTCACCTTCCTCTAGCCCATCTCTCTTTGAACTGCATCTCTGGTCCCTTGCTAAGTCCATGACTTTATATGGGACACCTGCTTTTACATCCCTTCTGTGGGAGGAATCCCTCCTGCTGCCCTAGTGGAGATGGGGCTGGTGGAGGGGCTTCCTTTCCATGCTGGTGGAGGGGCTTTCCTGGGGCAGCAGTCTGAACCATGACTGGAGGTGGGATGAGATTTATTTAATCTCACAACTGTCCTGTGACCATAGGTATTCCCATACCCTTTTTGAAGATGAGGAAACTGAGGCTCAGAGAAATAAGCAGATTTCTCCAAGTCTCAGCTTATTGTAGATTCAAGGCCAGGATGGTTGGATTCCACAGCTTCCCCAAACTGCCTCCAGGACAGGAAGGAGAAGGAAGTGTTTGGCTCCATGGTTTATGGCTGTGGATGATGTATAGGGCATTCGTCTGATCTTATGGGCAAACCACCTTTGAGGTTTATGATACACATCCCTGAATTCCCATTACTGTGCTTTCTGATCACCTACCCTGTTTCATGGATGTTTGTTCAAATAATAAGTGTTGATATAGAAAGGGAAAAGGCTTTCTGGTCTCCATTAAGTCAAATGACCTTCATTGCTAGGATATGTTAGACAGGCAATAGCAGCAGGTTTATTTTATCTCTGCTCAGCAGAGTCCAGATAATTTAAAAAGATACTATTTCTGTGGTTTTTGTTTCTTTTGGTCTCTTTTGGAACTTGCTAACTGGAAAGAGTAGTCTTGCCCCCAGCCAGCATGAGGCCTTGATGAATTGTGTGGATTTTAATAATGCTCTTATCACCAAGGAGACCAGGCCTGACTCTGCGATTGGGTTTTCATTAGCACATGCTTATATTTAACCTGTTGGTATTTTTTTCTATTTGGATTTATGATCCGCCCTTGCTGCCTGTGAAATCTTTGGACCTAAGATAGTGGAGACCCTATGCCAAATTCAAGGTTGTGCTCATGCCACCAACTCTGACGGCAAAGTTGCTCATTGTTGACATAGACACATCTCACCTTGCCTTTGCCCTAATTGATTAGGTGGTGGATTGTAATAATCACTGTGATCTTTTTCTCTTTGATCCACCTCTTCAAAAGCACAGCGACAAACAAATCCCAAGCCGTTTCAGTTCACACTCTTGGAAGTTAATGATGTAGCCAAGTGTCAGTCATCGTTTACTACTCCCCTTCAAAATGACACTGAGGGGGGGCTATGTTGATGAGGTTTCTTGTGCTCCAGGAATACCTTTTTGTTTGGATTTGTCATCAGAATTACAAACTTTGGGAGCTAGAGACTGGACACCACTCTGAGCCTCAGTTTCCTTATCTGTAAACTAAAATCATAACAGTGCTTTGAGTTGTAAGGATTAAAATAAATTAATTCACGCAGAGCACTTATGACCTAGCGCACAGTAAGCAGAAAAAGGACTAGCTATTGTTGCTGTTGATTTCATAATCCAAAACTAGCTTATAGTTAAATTTGAGGGTGTTGTTGTAGTCACCAGCATTTCACAAGTAGAAGTGATCTTGAAACTTAAAAAAATGCCAGTGTGTGAGGAGACATATACAAGGAGTTTTATTACAGAATTTTTTAATAGTAGCCAAAAGCTGGAAACAGCAGGAATATCTGAATTATATAGACTTGTAAGTATATTACAAAATATAAGTATAAACACAATTATAGAACACATAAAATATAAAGTGTGCTCCCAGGTGTTCATAAATATATTTGTCCGTGCAAAAGAGTCAGTGTGGGAGACTGTGCCTGGCGCTGGGGACAGCGGTTCTATTGGGAGACTGGAATCGCTGGGCAGAGTGGCTAGGTTTCAGGGGTTCTTGACCTTTGACATCTTGTGAAACGTGTAAACAGCCCTTCCCCTCAGAAGACTGTTTATATGTGCTTACAATGAAATATATCAGGTTACAATAAAACTCAGTTATATTGAAATACAGTTATCCAAATATTTAAAAACAAGTTTGTACTAAGAGTTACATACATGCATCTTAATCACTGCATTAAGTAAAAGACCTGGCAACACATCTAATGACTAATACACCTAACATGAGATAAGAGCAAATGATATTTTGAAATACTCACGTCAACCACACTGTGATTTAAAAATATAGTGATTTCTATGGTAACAGATTCACGGGTCTGCTAGTGCTTCTGTGATTTGTAACCTCTATTCATACTGGAGGGAAATGCTGAATTTCAGTTCTTAGTGAAACTAAAGATTTTTTTTTTCTGTCAAAGCTCACAGATGTCCTGAATTTATCCATGGACTCTTTGGGAGTCTGATAATTCTAGGTTGAGTATCCCTGTTTAAGATACTCAATCTGTTATGATTAGCTTTGCATTGCATTACTTTAGTAATTTAAATGACTGAGGTAAACAAATACAACAAATATAATTAACTTTGACCTGTTGGTCTATGAGGATGTCAGTATTTTAAAGAAAAGAATGTAAAACATTAAAGTAAGACATAGGGGCAATACTGATGCTTTTAGGAGGACCTAGAAATAACCATTAAATCAGTTCCCAACACTAAGGGTTTAAATTTTTCTTTGAGACCAGTTTAGCTTTTGGAGGTAGATAACTTGAATCACCCCAGTAGTTTAGTAGATGATTTTTTTCTGCTGCTTCTGCTATTAGAAAAATAATTTTAGGGTAGAAAAATGTCCTTTTTTAAAAAAAGAGATAAGTACTGAAGGGGTAGCATGTCATGATACCTAAAATTTACTTTTGAATACTTTCACATAAAATACAAAGTGAATATTTTAACTAACATGCCCATCATTTACAAAAACCCAAACAGCAGAGCTAAAGCTCCCAGCCCCTTGAGTGCCCCCCGTCCCACTGGCCTCCGCCGGTCCAGTTCTGGTGATCAGCTCAGCCTCCTTCCAGATATTTGGATGCAGTTAGACATAGAGGCAGACACAGATATAAAAATTAGTCTGTGATGGTATTTTAAGGACATAAGTGCTGTCATTTTTTGTTTTGCCTTGCAATGTGCTTTTCTTTTCTTTTAAATAATTTTTATTTTTTAGAGCAGCTTTAGGTTCACAGTAAAATTAAGCAGAAATCACAGCGAGTTTCCATAAACCCTCTGGCCTCACACAGGCACAGCCTCCCTGTACCATTGACACCCCACCAGAGTGGTGGCAACTGGGAAGCATACACGTCATAATCAGCCAGAGCCAATCGTTTACCTTAGTGTTCACTTGGTGTTGTACATTCTTTGGGTTTTGACAAACGTGTAATGGCAGGTGTCCACCATTAGTGTCTTACAGAATCGTTTCACTGCCCTAAAAATCCTCTGTGCTCACCTGTTCATCTCTCCTGCCCCCAACCCCTGACAACACTGGTTATTTTATTGTCTCCAGAGTCTTGCCTTTTCAAGTATGTCATGCAGTAGGTAGCCTTTTCAGACTGACTTCTCTCACTGACGCTCCTCCAGACCTTCTCATGGCTTGAGAACTCACTTCTCTTTTAATCACTGAAGTAATATTCCATTGTATGGACGTAGCTCAGTTTGCTGATCCATTCACCTGGTGAAGGATATGTCTCATTACACTGCTGCTCTTTCATGCACAAGCAAATGAGTCATAGTTTATGTTCACCTGATTCTCCCTTGAAGGGCACTTTTGCTGTTTCCAGTATTTCCCAGTTACAGACAATGACTATCCTCATCCTGTAGAACAAGTAGTAAAGTCAGGGTTAAAAAGTGCCTGTGGACACTTACTCTTTAATGTTAGTGTGAATAGTATTAAACTGCCACTTTTTGTGGTTCAGATCCACATGTTATTTTGTTCCATTCATTGACACCAAAGAAAAGCAAACAACAACCACACTGTTACCAAATGCAGATCTGAACAGGCTGTTAAAACTAGTGAAGAAGGGAAGTTTTGTCTGCAACATGTATGCTTCTCCTACTAGTGTGTGCAAGATTTAAACCTAAATATCCAGAAGTATCATCCATGGTTTAAAAGGAAGGAAGGGAGGGAGGGAGGGAGGAAGGAAGGAAGGAAGGAAGGAAGGAAGGAAGGGAGGAAGGAAGGAAGGAAGGAAGGAAGGAAAAATAAGAAAAGAAGGAAGGAGAACAGGGGAGGAGGGAGGAATGGAAGGAACTGTAGTTGTGAATTCAAAGAATAAGTTTGTTGTATTGACAAAGATTACATCTCAACTACCTCATTTTGCAGTTTATCATTAATTCTATTTTGACTGAGATTATTTACAGTAAGAAATTCACTAGAAAATAAATGTTTTAAAATGCTTTCTCTTATGACTTCTTTTTCTAAAATGTAGCCTGAGTCTGTCCACCTGAATATTATGTAAATTATCCTGGTTAGGAAGTTCCATCCAGGCTTCCGATCCCAGCTAATTGAGTTTTTCCCCAAATGACTTACATAATTGCATCAAGCTCATCTTTGATCTGGTTATGTATTCCTGGTTTCAATAGCAGATGTTGTTTTCTTTTTTTCTTACTTTTCTCAATTGTGTCTGAGGCTCATTCTCTGAAGAAAAGCTGGTATGTTGACTTTTTCCCTTGACATTTACTATGCATAAACTTTTTACGTTGCTTGATTGATACTTAAATTCTTAGGTAACTTCTCAAAAAAGGTCAAAAGAGTGAGGGGTCCAGGAGCATTCTCATGGTTTGTGTGTCTTCCTCCACCCTGCTGTCTAACTCACACTGTTCTGTGTGGGTCATTTTATGGAGAGAGTCGACTCAGTGTGAGCAGGTAGTTTCTCTAGCGGCATCATTTCCTGGCCAGTATTGATGGTGAAACATTTGAAACTGAAGGCTTACCTTCACTGGTCAGAATGCCAGCATTGGGAATTCTGGCAGATTTAATTCTGGCAGAATTTTAATTCCCTCTCTTTAGACAGGGAATTAAAAGTGTTTATTGTGTTCTTTCATGAGCAGATTGACATTTCCTCTTATGGTTTTATAAATGAGATTTCTATTACTCCCCACACATCTTGAAATATCAGTTTCTGTCATTGGAATTTTCAAGGAACATTGAAATTAATAAAATTAAAGTGTTTTCTTTGCCTGTACATGGCAGGGGGAAGTGATGCTTTTGCTGGCCAGGTCTATATAAATTCCAACCAAGCACGTATTTATTACTATAGAGTTAATGAATTTATTTATTTATTCTTTAGTTTATTCACTGACTCATTTATGCACTAATTCAATCAACTCGTATCTATTGAGCTTTACCCCGGGTCAGACACAAGGGCACTGAAGGAAGTGAAACTTCAGACTCGGTCGTCTGCAGATGAGTGGAAATTGCTCTTGATTTTGTTACAACTTAACCAAGCATGGGGCAGACATATCTTACTGGTTTTCCCCTTTCTGTAAGGGAGTAATTTCACATGGCTTTGAAAGAAATAATTTTGCCATAGACTCTTCTGGTAACATTTATATCCACCTTAGAGTCTCCTTGAAATTGGCTTATTTTCTTCCAGCTGGAAGATTGAACCCAAAGGTTCATCTGGGGAAGTGCTTCATGTTGTTTTATGCAGAAGCTAACCTTGAGAAGTTATACTGTGTGGTTGGTGCTTTGCATTGTGCTCTCCTTACAGTGAGGGATTAGGGACTGGGAACACTGGATTCCAGAGCACAATCTCTAAAACTTTTAGACCTGACAGGGACCTGAAAGAGTTTATCTTGTTGAGACCATTTCATTGTGTAGTTGTGGCAATTGAAGCTGAGATATGTCAAGTGTCCTGCCCAAAGTGACAAAGGATGAGTGAAAATACAAGTCCTAGGACTGGACCTTAAATCCAGGAGAAGGTTGAGGCTAAGAGTTCTGGTTTGGGCATTTTGAATTCTTGCCTAACCACTTCCTAGCTGTGAGACCTTGGACAAAACATTCAACCTCTCTGTGTTATGGTTTCCTTGGTTGAAAAAATACTGATAATGATAGGGTTGCTGGAAGGATTCAATACAATAATGCAGGTAGGACTATGGCACAATGTTGCAACAAGCAAGGATACTTACTATCGATATTGTAAAATAACCAAGGGCAATGGAACAGGGGTATTGTCTATTCTAGGTAATACTGTTTCCCTGGTGCCCTAGAAAGTGGCTGGTATGTATCCAGCCCTCAATTAAGATTTGTTGAATGGCTTTTTTTCAAATGTAAATTGGGTAACTCTCATAAAGGATGAATGATAGCTATCAGGGAAGGAAACATAATGATGCTGATGTGGCGCTTCAAACAAGAAGGTTGTGAAGTCCTGTGCCTTTTTAGGTGGAACAAGTTTGTTTTTAAATGAGCCACTTCCGTAAATAATAATTAATAGAGGTATTTGACAAAATGCCTCAGCTGTTGATTTCATCCAGCAAAGCCTGATTCACATCCAAGCAGTCTCAATCCACAGGTGACTGGTTGATAACACCACTGTCAACTCTGCCTTTAAATAGAGTCAGAACCACACCATTATGGCCTCCAGTGGGACCACCTTTATCAGGCCCCCATCATCTCCATAGTGGCTGGATGATTTCAGGGGCCTCCCACATGGTCCCCCTGCATCTGCCCTTGACCCTTGCGGTCCACTCTCAACTCAGCAGCTAGAAGGTTTCTTTTAAGCCTAAATCACGATGTCTCTTTCATGTCTCCTTCTTCAGTGACGTTTCAGTGGCATTACCACATCCTCCTAGTGACCCTTGAGGTCCAGCACAGCTGGGTTACCTTGCTGCTCCTGGACCTCATCTGTACCCCCTTCTCTGCACCCGCACCACACTGGCCCTTCTGTTATTCTCCTGCATTCATCTCAGGGCCTTAGCAATTGCTATTTCTCTCTATGTGGAGAGCTCTCTTATACACCCGTGTGACTGACTTCTTTCTGTTCCTTCTGTTATCTTCTCAGTTGTTCTTACCTAGGCTGTTTTGTATCCCCATGTTGAAAGTCATCTCCATACCCCACCCCCAGTCCATCCCTGCATTCCCTACTTTTCTTACCCAACTTGATTTTTTTTCTTCATAGTATTTATCATCACCTGCCACATGATGTGTTTTCTACTTATCAGAGTCTATCCACACTAAAATATAACTTCTATTTTTATCTTTCTGCTATAGTCCTAATATCTGGGATGGTGTCTGGCACAGAGTGCCTCCAGTTAACATTTGTCAGATAAACGAATGAGTGGCTGCTTTATTGTTTATGTGTTTTATGCTGTCTTTAGAAGGTTACTATAAGCATGAACTGGATTTATCTTGGCAACACTTTAAGAATATCTGTCTTTCTCTATACATATATTTTCATCTCCTCATTTTTGAAGAAAAGTCATAAAACAAGAGGCAAAAACCAAGGTGTACCTGAAGAGACCTTGTGGTATACAAAGCAAGATAAGTGAACATAATGCCGGGCTTTTACGAGCTAATAAAACAAATTCGCGTGAAGATAAGAGGATATAAGCAGTGTGGAATGCACACAGGATTTCTGCAGATGTGGTATTGTTAATGCCAGTGCTTTCCAGTCTAACCTGACTGGTGCTGCAGGAATCTCTCAAGATGATGGTAGGAATGGAAATTTTCTGTTAGAATGAAAACCATCCCCCCTTTTAGGTCTCAATTTCCTTCCATTTAGCTGGTGTTTACTGAGCGCAGAGCACTGCTCCTGGTGCCCACGATGTGGTTGAGAAGGTGAGAAATGTGTGAGATGTGTCAGTCACACTGATCTCTGGTTGATCTGTTTAATGGAAAGGAGTATATTCCAGGCCACTTAAAAACAGTGCACTACCAGCACATACATCATTTGTGTCTCAGCCTGGAATGTGTTCTGGAGATTACGTTGAAAAGTGAGCGTGCCTTGAATTCTTGAGCATTCTCAATACTGTGAAGAAAATAAGAAAGGCATTTTGGAGAGACCCAGCTGTGTAGGGACTAGAATGGGTCAGGTTCTCCCAGCTCCACCTGGGTGGAATTCTTCCCCACTCACCATCCAGGGTTAGTGGAGGAGTCTCACCTGGGAAAGTAATGTAGGGCACCCGCCACGCTACCCACCACCCCCACTTGTGTGTTTAGCTTATCTTACTTGGGGAAGGTAAATAGGGCTGTGGCTTAAAATGCCTTTTAGTGACTCTAAGCTTCAGAGGTTGTGGAAAACTAACTAAGAGGTGCTGAATGGGCCCCCAAATGGACCTGATGATCTCCTAGCTTTATTATGCTAATAACTTAAAAGAAAGAAGGGCTTTTTAAAATTTCCTAATAACCCAAAAGGTGGATGATTCACCTGTAGCTAACAGAGGCAACTGCACTTTGAATAAGATGTCCACGCTCACAGATAGCACCCCAGCAGCCACCTGTCTAAATGTCATCAAAGCCACTAAATTCCACTATGGAAATAGAAGAGAGAAAAGAGCTTCTTAACATAGTTTACTTTTCACAAATTTGAATATTATATTTAGCTGGGAAAACTTTGGCTTTAAATAATTTTAAGTTATCTTCCTCTAATCAGAATTTCACATTGTTTTGTCTTCACGTGGGAAAGGGAGTTTGCCTGTGGTTATGTTTCTGAAGAGCCTTTTCCATAGCTGTCGACAGCTCTCTGCCTGCCCCGCTCCCTTTGCTGTGGCAGAATCTTTCTTCTTTCCGGCGAATCCAGGCTTTGTCATGTCATGTCTCTGCCACTGTGCTGCCTTAAGTTGTTCTGTGTTTCTCTGTCACAGTCTTTCCCTAACTCAACCAGCAACTGAAGCTGAAATTTAATTTAAATTATTGTCAGATTGCGGAAATCAGCCTGCCATGTGCGTGCTCTTCCCCGCGGGGAAGTGGAGGAGTGTCTGAAATGAGAAATGAGCTGGCTGCTGGAGACAGTCATGAAGAATGTGTCTGAAAACAGGGATGGTACGAAGGGAGGGTTATCTCTGTGTGTTCTGTAATGAAGGGCTCGATTTATGGGCTCCTGGGAAACCGTAGTAAAGAGCAAAAATTGCCATCAGGACCTGGAGGTTTTGTTCAGTTGGGGAGCTTATGTTTGACTGAAGGTCTCACATTGTTGGTGAGACCAACAATTTTATTGAGTGCACTGTGAAATGCTATTATATTTTATGTGATGTCATCTTAAAAATGCAAGCATGCTTCTAAGAGAAGAGTGTCAGGTAATTTCCCTCTTCCCAGAAAAGTCTGTGTTAAGTGACATTGATCATTGGATAGCTTCCCAAAGTACAGGTGGTTGGGAAGACATGTCTAGTCCTCAGTCAAGGGCCTTACATGTATGTTTAGATTCCTTTTCTCATTTATTCTCTCATTCATATTCGTATTGATTGAGCATCTTCTGCACTTGCACTGTGTTGGTGGTGAGCAGATAAAATGGTGAACAAGCCAGGCAAGGTTCTGGTGACTTCGAGTCTAATGGAGGAGGCAGGTGTTAATTAATAATCACAGTATCAAGAACATAATAACAAGCAGAAATAAAAGCTTTGAAATGGAAAGAAGCATGCTGCTATGAGAGCATCTAACCAAGGACCTTGACCTCATCATGGAAGGTCAGAGAAGGCTTCTATGGGGAAGTGAGATATGAAAGAAAGGAAGATGTTAACCCAGTTAAAGGGAAAAGCGAAAGAGTCAAGGTGTGGACACAGCATGAGTGAGGGTCCTATGGCAGGATGGCCCGTGCTGCTTTGAAGGCAAGTGTGGCTGGTAGGTGGGAGATGGTGAGACTAGAGCAGTCAACAGGAACCAGACCGTGTAGCCCCTCAAAGGACATGGCCGAGATTTAGATTGTCATTCCAAGAACAGAGGGGAGTCACTAGCAGAGGTGGGGGTGGGGTGGGGTTTGTGTTTTGAGAAGACTGCTCTGGCTACTGAGTGGCTTGGAGGAGGCCAAGGGTAGAAGTAGAGGACCAATGGGAGGTGGCCTGGCCGTCCTGAAGATGGTGTCTGGGGCGTAGCTGGAGCAGGTGAGTTTGAAGGACATGTGTAGAGCTTTGTATCTTTACTGCCTTGTCTTTTTGCACTTTTCAGTGTAGATTAGAAGCCTTGGGTTTTATTTTGACTTCTGTCATTATGTTGCTATCAGACCTTGTACCTGTTGCTTTGCCTCTCTGGATCCCAGTTTCCACATCTATAAAGTAATATAGTCAGATTGTTTCTTTTCCAGTGCCAAAATTCCCTGTGTCCATGCTGATTTGGGTACTACAGGTTTTTCAGGTAAATGATTAAAATGTAAATACAATTAGATGTTGGTTAACAATGGGAGACCCATACATAAGTTTGCTCATGTAACACCTTGCTTCAAGTCCTTTTTGCTAACTCCTTGGATGGTGGAAGAAGACATAGCAGTTAGGGCACTAATGTGTACTTTTTCACTTATTATACCAAACACAAGACTGTTCCTTAATTAGGATGCTGTCTCAGTCACCTTAGGCTGCTACAACAAAATACCATAGTCTGGTTGGCTTAAAGAACAGATCATTATTTCTTACAGGTCTGGAGGCTGAGAAATCCTAGCTTCAGGTGCCAGCAGATTCAGTTCCTGCTGAGAGCTCGCTTCCTGGCTTGCAGACAGTCACCTAATCTTCTCACGGTGCCCTCACCTGGAGGAAAGAGCGAGTCTGGTCTCACTTCCTCTTCTTTTAAAGACACTAAGCCTACCATGCCCCCATTCACCCAATACCTCATCTAAACCTAATTACTTCCCAAATGCCCCAAATTACTTCCCCAAAGCCATCACATCGAGGGGCTTAAACACGAATTTTGGGGGGACATAAACATTCAGTTCAAAACAGATGACTTTTTAAAACATACCAGATGTGATTCATTAGAGAAACAAAACAAAATCCTTAGTATGAGTATGAGTGAAAGCAGATATTCTAATGAAGCTGCCCAGTGTGTGCAGCCTAAATGAAGTGGAAAAAGCTAGAGGCATTTTTGCTAAGGGGCTTCATTTGACTCTTGTGTCCTTCGATTTTGGAATCCTTTGTCAGTGGTTGTAACAGTCATGCTTAGTTGCAACCACAAATAATTTCCAGTGGAGGAGTGTTGATAACATTTTATTGACCTAAAAAAAAATCTAATGACAGGGCCAAAGGAAAGGCAGGAGGTGTAGTTTTCTAGACCAATGGAAGAGGAGGAGACATAGGTCTAGACCAGTGGAAAGAGCGCTGCTGCTTCTTAGGCTGGAGGCATTTGGAAGAGAAAGAGTAAAAACCAAACAAACAGAAATGAAGTTAGAAGGTTTCAATGACCCTTAGAACAGAGAAAGGAGGGGGAGTCTGAGTGAGGCTCATTCTACGATGTGGGGTACTGTCTGGCAGGAGCTCCTGGGTTGGGTACAGGAATTGGCAGTGGTGGACTCTACTCCTTGCTGCCTGCACAGCTCCGAGCAGCCCCACTCCTGGGAGCCCAGCAGATCTAGGCCTCTACATCCCCTACCCAATCTTGACCCCTGCATTACAAGCACAGGCTTCCTTTAAGAAGCATTGATCCAGGGCCTTTTCACAAATGCATCAAGAGAGGAAATTACAGGTCTGGAGAATTGCGTGGAGCACCTACTTTAGCCACTGCTCCATACTCTCCTCTGTAAGTAAATTTTCCTCCTTTCCCTGCTAGAAAGTAGATTTTCTTTTTGCATGTTTTCACCGGGGCAATCTAGGTTTTAAATTCTGAGTATTTGTGCTGGTTTTGTTCTAACCCTAGTGAGTGGAACTGGGCTCAAGTCTCCTTCAGCCCCTAGTTTGCTAGATCTTCTGGAGCCATCCCTTAACTTCTGCAAGATGAAATGGACCCTAAGACTATTCCATGTTCCACCTCCCTCTAAAGTTGATGGCCAAGGTCCCAAACAGATGGTGCCAGATGAGGAAGGTCCCATCATGGCACTACCCACTTCCTGAGAGTTCCCAGTGTGTGGCAGCTCCTCTTGTCTGCAGAACCAGCCTGGACGGTGGTTATGAGCAGACCCATCTTACAGGAAACCAAGGTGGAGGTTTCTTTTCCGCAAGCACTCACTGACTTGCATTACGGGTATTCTATGGCCATAACCTCCTTTCCTTTCCCCGCAGCAGAGAACTGGAGATGCTTTGTTTTTCTTCATGAGCCAAAGGGTGCTCATAAGGACATGCCTTCTGTTCTTTAGCAGCTTCTCAGCAAAAGAAACTGAGTGTTGCCCTTCCCTACTTCTGGCTACTGCCAGCTTCTGAACAGGCGATGATCTTGGTACATTTTTTTGTCTCACCACTTACCATCCATTAAGCTGATCTTTTTTTAAAAAATGTAAATCATATTTTATGTTATACCCCTTAGTCAGACTCTCCAGTGACTTCTGTGAGGTCTATACATTGGAGTGGAAAAAAATTACATCTTTATTTTTGCTAACCTCCAACTAAAATTTATATCTCCTTTTATTATAAATGAGGACAACAAATCTCAGCAGTACTTGTGACTTTGGCATGAGAAGAATACACTGACATTTTTCTTTACACATTATACTGGTTGCATATATCTGTAAATATGTTTGCCCACAATTATTGAAAATGACAGTAGCTATTAGACCTACCACCAGCTCTTATTTAAATAGCAAGACAAAGAAGCCATGTTACCATATGATCAATTCGTTTTTTAATATACCAATAATTATATTTTAATGTAATTGGTATTCTTAATCAGAATTATACCAAGAAGGGGTGGGAGGATGATGGGAGCAATCTCCCAATTTCAGGCAATAAGGTAAGGCATTGGCTCAAGAATTTAACAGCAATAAATAGTTGACTTCATATCTACCTGCTTTTTTAAAATCACTATATTCAGGCAACTCTAAACAATGTCAAGGATAAAATACTCCTCCCTGCCAGGGTAAACCACACCCATTGTCCTTCTGCACCTCACCCTCACCTGTGGTCTTTCATATTCCTAAATATTTTTATTGTTTTATTTGGTGGGGTTCTTTTTGGCATTTAAAAGCATTTTTAAAAATATTTTATTTATTTATTTTTTAGAGAGAGAAGAAAGAGAGGGAAATATCAATGTGTGGTTACCTCTCGCACGTCCCTCATTGGGGACCTGGCCTGCAACCAGGCATGTGCCCTGACTGGGAATTGAACCAGCGACCTTTTGGTTCACAGCCTGCACTCAATCTGCTGAGCTATACCAGCCAGGCTAAAAGCATTTTTTAAGAAGAGGTCTATAGTTGTCAGCAAGCTGGCTATAGGTCCATAGCATGGAAACAATTATGAATCCCTGATTTAGAACAAAATACAGATCCACTTTCTTTGGCCTACTGGACCCTATATGCCTAGGCTTTTACCTAACTGTCCATTTCATTCCCTCTACCTTTCCCCTCTTGGTACCTTCTAGTAACCAGAGCTTCCTGATGTCCCTCAAGCATGCCAAGCTCACTCTTATCTTTCTTCTTTCCCTGGATCTGACTCCCATCTGTTCTTTTTATTTCTTCTTCTTATTTATTTTTAAATTACAGTTTGTATACCATATTGTATTAGTTTGAGGTGTATACCCTGGTGACCAGACACCATACGGCTTTTCAAGTGGTCATCCAAATAAATCCTGCACCCATCTGACACCAGACATAGCTGCCACAACATCACTGACCACATTCCTTATATTGTACTTTACATCCCCATGACTATTGTTTTAAAAAAAATTTTAATTTTTCACTTATAGTTGACATAGATTATTATATTAGTTTCAAGTGTACACCCCAGGGATTAGACATTACATAATTTACTAAGTGATCATCCCGATAAATCTTGTATCTATCTGACACCAAAAACAGTTATTAGAATATTATTTACTATATTCTCTAGGGTGTACTTTACATTCCCACGACTATTGCGTAACAACCAATTTTAACTTTTTCACTCATCTCCCTAACACTCCCTCCCATCTGGTGACTGTCAAAATGTTTTCTCTATCTATGAGTCTGTTTTTGTTCTGCTTCTTCATTTATTTTGGTTTTTAGATTCATTTGTTGATGTTGATAGAAATTTATTTGTTGCCATTGTATTGTTCATATTTTTTTAGGGAATTTTTTCCTTTCTTCATCTTCTTAAAGAAGATCCTTTAACATTTCAGGTAATACTGGCTTAGTGATGATGAACTCCTTTAGTTTTTCTCATCTGGGAAACTTTTTATAGTCCTTTAATTCTAAATGACAGCTTTGCTGGGTAGAGTAATCTTGGTTGTGTGCCTTTGCTTTTCATCACTTTGAATATTTCTTGCCACTCCCTTCTGGCCTAAAGAGTTTCTCTTGAGAAATCAGCTGACAGTCTTATGGGAGCTCCCTTATAGGTAACTTACTGCTTTCCTCTTGCTGCTTTTAAGATTATTTATTTATTTTAATATTTTTCATTTTAATTATCATGCATCTTGCTGTGGGCCTTTTTGGCTCATCTTGTTTGGGACCCTGTGTTTCCTGAACTTATATGTCTATTACCTTCACCAAGTTAGGGAATTTTTCTGTTATTATTTTTTTAAATAGGTTTTCAATTTCTTGCTCTCTCAGTGCTCCTTCCAGCACCCCTATGATGCTAAAGTTGGTATGCTTAACGTTGTCCCAGAGGCTCCTTAATATGTACTCATTTCTTTAATTCTTTTTTCTTTTTGCTGTTCTAATTGGGTGTTTTTTACTTCCTTATATTACAAATTAATGATTTGATTCTTGGCTTAATCTACTTTACTTTTGATACCCTGTAAATTATTCTTCATTTCAGTCCGTGTAGCCTTACTGACGATTGTTTTTTATGGTTTCTATGTCCTCTTTTATGCTGTTGAAGTCCTCACTAAGTTCCTTGAGCATCCTTGTAACCTTTGTTTTGAACTCTGTATCTGGTAGGTTGCTTATCTATATTTTGTTCAGTACTTTCTCTGGAGTTTTAATCTGTTCTTTTATTTGGGCTGTGTTTCTTTGTTTCCTCATTTTGGCAGTCTCCCTGTGTTTGTTTCTATGTATTAGGTAGAGCTGCTTTGACTCCATGTCTTAGTAACATGACCTAATGTAGTAGGTATATTTTAGGGTCCAATGGCACAGCATCCCCATCATCCAGGCTGGGTACTCCAGGTGTGCCCTTTGTGTGGGCTGAGTACACCCTCCTCTTTTAGTTGAGCCTTGATTGCTTTGGCAGGTCAATGGGAGGGATTTAACCAGGCCAGTGAACTGCAAGGACTAGCTATGACTACTGATCACCAATCTTCACCCTCCATGAAGGATCAGCTGTGCAGGGGCAGGGTGGTGGTGGTCTGACGTCATCTGTAGCTGTCTACTGGGTGCACAGGCTTTGGGTTTTCCTGGGTGGTACAGGCCAGGTTCAGTCCCCATCTATGTTCTGCCTGAGGCCACACTGCATGACCTATAAAGCAATATGAGATGGCTGCTCTTTGTGCTGGGCTTGCTGGTTCCCAGATGAAGCCAAGCTGTGAACCTAGGCTGGCTGCTACTAGAGCTGGGCCTGGGGACACTTAGCAAAAGATATGGGGGCAGAGGCCTCATTGAAGCCAGATGTTGCTTCTTTGAAGGAATTTAGGAAGTTATAAAATGTGAGCCAAGACCAGCCATTTGTATGAAAAAGCCACTGTTAACAGCTTGGATGGGCTCATAAGTTGGGTGGGGTGTAGTCTCAGGGAATCACCAGGATGGGACAAACACTGTTAGCCAGGTTGATGGAGTCTCAGGTATGGCACCCACCTGCTAGCTCTGTGGCTGTATGGGAGGAGGGTTCAGAAAAGGAACAGTGGCCTCTGCCTGCCTTTCTCTCTGGGAGAAAGCTGTCCCCCATAGGTTGGGTGGGGCAGGATCTTAAGGAATCACCAGGGTAGTACACATAGTATGAGCCAAGTTGATGAAGACTCAGATATAGTGCCCCCTTTCCAGCTCTGTGTGTGTGGTGGTGGTGGTGGTAGGGTCTCAGAAGAGGAACAGTAATTTCTGCCAACACTTTTGTCTGGGAGAAAGCTGCCCCTTCAGCCCTTACCCTGATGCCAGACAATTCAGTTCTTTTCCCATATGTCCCTGATACCTTTGGAGCTGCTGCCGCAGAGCTGGAGCTCAGAGGGAATGAGTCCAAGTAAGTACATGGATCCTTTAAGAGGAATACCTGGGAGTCCAGAAGCCCTTTGTCTCAGCCTCAATCCCTTCTGGTTTTTATAGCCACAAGATATGGGGAATATTTATGGGGACTTTCCTCCTAGCACTTGAACCTTGGGCTAGGAGGTGTGGTGTGCAATTGGGACCCCTCATATATCATGGGAGACCTTCACAGGTGAGATATCTCTCCCAATTTCTATCTGCCACATAGGATTGTGGGACTAGCCTATTCTATGTCTCCACCCCTTCTACCAGTCTCTATATCGCTTCTTCTTTAAATCCCTAGTTGTAGGACTTCCATTCACCTCAATTTCAGGTGGTCCTGAATCATGGTTGTGCTGTAATTTAGTTGTAATTTCTGTGGGTATGGGAGGATTTGAGTACCACATTTACCTACACTGCCATTTTAACTGGAAATCTTCCATCTTTTTCTGATCTCAGCTTTCATTGCCATCTACTTGTAGAGGCCATCCCTGATATTGTCTGTGATAATCTTGTCTAATGCAGTGCATGCCCTCAACTAGTGCTTCCTCTTGGCAGTTACTGCAGTTCACAGGAAGGTAATCCACACACATAGACGGGGACTGCAATTGTCCTGATCCCTGCTGTTGCTCCAGCTCCTAGCACCTTTACAGATGCTGGCCAGCGCTCAGTATCAGAGCTGAGTTTGCTTCTTTTGAGCTTTTTATGGTATCAACCTTTTGATCATATATGTATATTTAATTACTAGGCTTAAACCATAAAAATAGTTCCTTTAAAATCTGGAAAAATGTATTCAGCTATAAAAATGCTTGTGGATATAGCCAATGTGTTATGTAAGTGAAAGCAAAAGAAAGAAGAATGTAATTTAGAGGTTGGAATATGGTACAACATTTCTACTCCCA
This sequence comes from Sturnira hondurensis, assembly GCF_014824575.4. Lineage (NCBI taxonomy): Eukaryota > Metazoa > Chordata > Mammalia > Chiroptera > Phyllostomidae > Sturnira > Sturnira hondurensis. Next base: position 3,574,973 of record NW_028075471.1, on the reverse strand, counting down.
CCTTCTTTGCTGTTGTATCAGTTTGGGAAGGCAGCAGAAGGCCTAACTCACAGAGCCTTAGTCAGTAAGGATGCTTTGTCTCACAGAGTAAGAACAGAGGTACTCTTGCCAGTTGGCTTGGTTGGAATATTGTCCTGTAAAAAAAAGGTTGCAGGTTCAATTTCCAGTCAGGGCAAATACCTACGTTGTGGGGTTGATCCCCACGCAGGGTGCATTTAGAAGTAGTTGGTCTATGTTTCTCCCTCACGATGATGTTTTTCTGCTCTGCATTCCTCTCTCCTTTCCTCTCTCTAAAAAGCAATGAAAAAATGTCTTTGGGTGAGGATTTAAAAAAAGAAGTAGAAGAAGTCCAAAGGTAGGTTGGTCCCTGATTGATTGATTCAGTTACTCAACTCTCACCAAGCACCCAGGTCCTTTCCATCTCTCCAGACTGTCTATACTCTTCAGGCTGGTGCCCCTTATGGTTGCGAGACAGCTGACAGTAGCCACATAGGCACTGTGCTTCCACTTCTAGAAAATAAGCCTTTCCCTTTAGTGTGATTAGGTGCACTATGTCACATGCTCATCCCTTTGCCAATAACAGTCCCCAGAGGAATGCCATGCAGATTGACTCACATTATGTATGTAGTGGGCATGGGGTGAATATTTGCAGAAAATACAGGATTCCATAAGGAGGGAGAAAGGAAGACCAGTCACTAGGAAGGTAACCCATGGTGTCCACTATAGGCATAGCTTTTTTAGTATATGTGCTGCTGAAGCGAGCACTAGGCATAGCTTTTTTAAAAATTAAATTTCTTTTTGTTTTAGTGTTAAAGAAAGTTGATGTAAGAAATGTCTAACCCTGTAGAGAATTTTAATAAAAATGTGAGTCAAACAGAGGATACACCTGGAAGCAAGATCTCAACAAACTGAGACAAATGCTTCAGAGAAGAACAGTTTTCAGGGCAGGGGTCGGGGGGGGGGGGGTTTATGCATTTGAGATTAAGGAATAAAGTAAGGAAGATTACGTGAAGGTGGGAGGAAACGACATGGGGTTGGAATTACAGGATAGTTAAGGTTATGTGCTCTCTTGAGGGTAGTTTATTTCAAAGGTGTGTTAACCTAGTTGTACAGAAACAATGGATAGGGCTTGCTTAAGGCAAAAATAAACCTCTTACTAAAGAAGCTGTATGCCTGGTTATTACTACCCACCACAACCTGCACAGTTAGGAATTTATGATCAGATCACCTTGTGGGGTTACTCTCTATAGAACCCCTGTTTTTCAAACACAGTTCCCCTTTTTGATCCTAAATCAGTTAAAAGAATGTGTTGATAACCTGCATTTTGGTCAGATAGAGTGGTCTCACAGAGCTAGGAAGGCTCATTCCTGGGAAGCTTCAGTATCAGTGTCATCTGGACCACTGGGGATGAAGCAATACTGAAACCAGGGATGTGAGTTGAAGCTGCATTTTTCCCAAATGGGAAGGGCAGGTAAATGGAAGGCAGTCAGGTCTTATGGCCTTCATTGTGAAAAACACACTGGGTCATTTCTATGTGAACTATGATGATCCAAGTGTTACCATGTCCCATTTTTCAGTATTTGTCATTTAATACAACATTTACTCAAGCCATAAAATGGTATTAAAAGGTATCTTATTCATTTTCCTAAGCTTGGCGATAGTATAAAATGTCTCTTTTCAATAATGGCATTCAATTATTTTCATCTAATTTATGTCCATCTTAAATGCACTGTGATGCATGAAGGAATGTAAAAATCAAAAAATGGGTTGCCAGGGAGAACCAACTAGCTATCTTGGATTTCCCATAGCCCAACTGTTTCTTTAATCTACAACCATTGTTTATCCATACAATATATCCTAGCAGATTTCCTGAATGTTATTCAGATTTTTAACCCTTAAAATCCTAATATTTGCCTGGCTGGGTGGCTCAGTTGGTTGGAGTGTCATCCTGCATACCAAAAATGTTGCAGGTTGACTCCTGGTCAGGGTACACACCTAGGTTATGGGTTCAATCTCCAGTTGGGGTGCATGCAGAGGGCAACCCATCAGCGTCTCTCTCTCACATTGATATTTCTTTCTCTCTCTCTTTGAAATCAGTGGAAATATCTTTGGGTGAGGATTTAAAAAAACAATATCTAATGAAAACTAAGAAGTAATCAATTATCATTCTCTAGCTTGGACATTTTTAATATACATAAAAGCCAATTATTAACATGGACATATTTTTGTAAAACTGAGGCAAAATAAATACATGTCTGTTTTACTTAAAACAACAAACTTAAACTAGTCTTTATTTATTAAGGATTTTTCTTAGATCATATAAACTTAAAAAATTTTGAGTTAGTTTCTATTTTTCTGAGAAATTTAGAATGCCTAATTTTTATAAGTGCTTGCCTTTAATTTTAAAAATACCATCTAGAGGCAGACAATTATCTCATATTTACAACATATATTATGACACACAGAAGACAGACACAAAGAGAGACCTTTTAGCCACAAGAAAATCTCACTGGTTTATAAAAGAACAGTTGGATCCAAATTTTGACCTGGAGGCATTTACAATTTATATCTGATCTTAACAAGTTCCAAGTGACTTCTCCCCTTTTAAAATAAGGGCAGACATTTTTAATACCTCGAAGAATTGGGATAACACCTGAGGACATCAGAGCTTGATCTATTTACCTAAATCCTCTTTTTGAAGCTTTGAGAAACCAGTTCATTCTACCTGTTCTTATAATCAGCTTTTTCTAATTGCACATACGAAATTTAATTTAGAAGTATTAAAGGATCTTCATCTTGGCCATCTTAGTTATAAATGGGAGGCTGGCTGTGGTGGACCTTGTAGGCCTGGGACGCATGATTAATTTTGAGATCAGTAGAGTCTGAACCAACTTCTAGGGAGACCCAGCCCTTGCATGCAAGTCTCCAGACTAGCCGAATGCAGTGGGTATTCCCTAGAGGACTGCTTTTCACACTAGAAGAAACTTTTTCTCAGGCAACTTCACAAGGATTCTTAGTTTCCAAAGAATACTAAGAGCAAAGGCCAGTGAGAGCTTAGCAGATACCACCAAAACCACGACCCTTCCCAGTCATGGGCCCCTCAGGTATACCCATTCCAGGGTGCCCTGCTGTTCTCCCTGGGGCTCCCACCAGCTTCTCCACGGTCAGCAGTGCTGCTGCACTCTTCTCTGCCACTTTGGGTTTGGGGATCTGAACAGTCATCACCCCACTGGCTATTCGGGTTTGGGGAAGCATATGTCCTTTCTCTTTCAGAGCCAAGAAGAGTTCAGGCTCTCATTTAACTAACAAAGGTTTTGTTCGGACTCTCAGTAAGCAATGCAATTAAAAAAACAAAATTAAAAGGAGGAAACTTTTTTTCCCCTCCCATTTCCTGGGTCGCCTTAACTGTTATCTACCTCAAGGATTTTCTAAGAATGGCTCAAATAAAGTCATCGTCTGCTGCTTAAAGCAAGGAGGCCTGGGATTCTGAGAAAAATTCACCATTCACTACGTGTGAAGTGGGGAGCTGGTGGGGCACAATGGGCTCCTACTGACACCAAGCATGGGTCTGGGTTTGCAGGGTTATTCTGGGTGGGCTTCTTTGGAATCCTGCTGAGTATGCCAAGTAAATGTCAATGTAAGAAACATCCAAACTTGTAGATGATTTTTTTAAATCGTCACCTGAGGATATGTTTCCTGAATTCTAGAGAGAGATGGAGAATGAGAGGAAAAAAAACCTTAATGTAAGAGAGAAACATCGATTGGCTGTCTCCCATACACACACCAACTAGGGGTGGAGTCCATAACCTAGGTATGTGCCCTGACTGGGAATCAAACCCGCAAGCTTTTGGTGTACAAGACAATACTCCAACCAACTAAGCCACCCAGCCAGGAGTAAACCTGAGGAGAATTTATAAGTTTATTTGAACCAAACTGACATATGCCAGGGAGCAAGATCTCAAGTGCCCTGGAAAATAAATTTTGCGGTTTCTTTTATGCATTTGAGATGAAGGAGGGAATATAAAGATTTATATGAAGATAGAGGAAGCAAGTCAGGGATGGGATTACAGGATAGTTAAGATTGGGGGTGGCCCAGCTGGGTGTGGCTCAGTTGGTTGGGTGTCGTCCAGCAAACAGAAAGATTGCTGGTTAGATTTCTGGTTGGGGCTTATACCTGGGTTGCAGGTTTGGTCCCAGTTGGGGCATGTACAGAAGTCATCCAATTGATGTTTCTCTCTCACATCCATGTTTCTCTTCCTCTCCTTCTCCCTCCCTTCCCCTCTCTAAAATAAGCAAATAAAAAAAAATTAGGGGTAGCCACGTGGAGATTGGATTACTGGGTGGTTAAGATTATGTGCTGTTTTGAGGGTCATAGGTTTATTTCAAATCTGTGTTAACCTAGATGCACAGAAACAATGGGCAGGATTGGCTTACAGCAAAGATAAACCTTTTACTAAAGAAGTTATGTGCCTGGGGTGTGACTGTCCATCATAATTTGCCCAGTTAGGAATTGATGACCAGATCATCCCGTGAGGTTACTTTCAAAGAACCCCTTTTTTCACCCACAGTAATAATCACTTTGAATGGGTTCTGACGGGAACACTTCTAATCATTTCAGTTTTTATTTTTTCAAATGCTTGGACCTTTTTTCTTCTAGGAAAAAAAAAGCCTTTTAAAATGATCATTTTCATCTTGGCCTTATTATCAATCATGTGATCTGACAATTTAGGAAATATGGCCCATGGCTATAGGAAATATGGCCCATGGCTATAGACCTAGGTGCTTACACAACAGGCTTTGGTCCCCAAGGTTAGTTGAGGGTTTTTTTAGTATTTTTATTGATTATGCTATTACAGTTTCCCCAATTTTTCCCCTTTATTCCCCCTCACCCTGCCCTCCAACCCTCCAGCATTCCACCCCCGTTTAGTTCATGTCCATGGGTTATACATGTAAGTTCTTTGAGTTCTCTGTTTCCTATACCATTTTTTACCTCTCCCCATTTACTTTATGCCTACTAATTATGCTCCTTCCCTGTACCTTTTCCCCTCTATTCCTTCCTTCCCCCTCCCCACTGAACTCCCTCTGTGTAATGTCCACTTCTGTGGTTCTGTTCCTGTTCTGGTTGTTTGCTTAGTTTTTGTTTTCATTGTTTTTCTTTAGGTTCATTTGTTGATAGTTATGAGTTTGCTGTCCTTTCACTGGTCATATTTTTTATCTTCTTTTTCTTAGATAAGTTCCTTTAACATTTCATATAATAAGGGACTGATGATGAATTCCTTGAATTTGACCTATCTGGGAAGCCCTTTATCTGCCCTTCCATTCTAAATGAAAGCTTTGCTGGATAGAACAATCTTGGATGTAGGTCCTTGCCTTTCATGACTTGGAATACTTCTTTCTAGCTCATTCTTGCCTGTAAGGTTTCTTTTGAGAAATCAGCTAATAGGCTTATGGGAACTCCTTTGTAGGTAACTGTTTCCTTAACTCTTACTGCTTGTAGGATTCTCTCTTTATCTTTAATCTTGGCTAAGGTAATTATGATGTGCTGGTGTGTTCCTTTTTGGGTCCAACTTCTTTAGGACTCTCTGGGCTTCCTGGACTTCCTGGAAGTCTAATTTTTTCGCCAGACTGGGGAAGTTTTCTTTTATTGTTCAGATAAGTTTTCAATTTCTTGCTGTTGTTCTTCTCCTTCTGGCACCCCTATAATTCAGATATTGGAATGTTTCAGGTTGTCCCAGAGAATCCTCAGCCTCTCTTCATGTTTTTGGATTCTTGTTTCTCCATTCTGATCCAGTTGGATGTTTCTTTCTTTCTTTTGTTCCAAATCATTGCTTTGAAACCTGGTTTTCTTCTTGTCATTGTTGGTTCCCTGAATATTTTGCTTTATTTCATTTTGCATATCTTTAATTTGTTTTTTCATTTTTTGACCAAGCTCAATCAGTTTTGTGAGCATTTTGATTACCAGGGCTTTAAATTCTTCATCAGATAGGTTGGCAATCTCCTCATTGCTTGGTTCTGAGGTTTTGCTGTGTTCTTTCATTTGGGCCATATTTCTTTGCCTTGACACACCTGATAAGTTATGGGGGAGGGGCCAAAGAGGGAACAGCCCAGCTTTGCTGTTCCTGGTGCACTTTCCAACAGACTCTCCTGTCAGACTGGAAGTATCTTTCACCAAGGTAACCCCAGCCTTAGCCCACAGTCAGCTCTGAGTCTCAGTTTTCCCCTTAAATCAGTCCTACCCTGTGCTCCTCAGAGCTCAGCAGTCAGTCCCTCCCCTCAGCTGACTCTCTGTGGGTTTTTCTTAGTTGGAACTGCATGGTCCGCCTTACAGGTCTGGTTGTTCTGGTTGATTTTTTCTTTAATTCCTTGGTTGTCAGAATTTCATGTAGTTTGATTTTCTGGCAATTTTGGTTGTGTATTGATTTTAAATTGGTTGTTATCCTCCTTTTGGTTGTGCAAGGAAGTGAAGGGTTTCTACCTACACATCCATCTTAGCCAGAACTCCCCCATAGTTAGTTTTAAAGGGAGAGTGTATGCCAGGGATTTGAAAAGCTCTAATATAAATTTTCAAAGAAATAACATTGCTTAGACCTTACTTAGGTTATGAAGAAGCAAGTCAATTGATCTTGGGAGCAGAACAAAACTTCTAACCAAGAGCTGAAAAGCCTTTACTTTTTAAAAAAATTCTGGTTTTATTACAGCAGAAGTGACAGCTGCTATTGTGATAGATGCTGTGAAATTAAAAAATACCCTTAGGGTGAAATAGAATTTGGTTCACTTTGGGAAAATTCTAAAACAAAAGATACAAGTAAATGAGAGGGGAGATATATGTATATATACATAGAGAGAGAGAGAGAGAGAGAGACAGACAGACAGACAGAGACAGAGAGAGATAAGGAGAGACAAAGAGACAGAGAGGGAGACCAGTCTGGAAAGAGAGCCACCTGTATTCCTGCAGCAGAGAAGGGAGCTCCCCAGGGGTGGAGGTCAAGGATGAGGGTTGGGGTATAGCGTAGTGGTAGGGAAGGGTGAAGGGAGAGCTTGATGGAACTCAAGCCATGTCTGTAAGGAGGATGTGTCTTCATGAGTTACTAGTATAATTAAACATTAATAAGAAAAAATACACAAGTGAAATTGCAGTATTAGATTTGATGACTTAATAATCCTTCAGTCCCGTGTTGGTATTTGAAGATTCTGAGGTAAAGGACTTGAGAAAGAGGTTATTCCTCCCCTTATTATCCCATGCTTCCTTTTACTCCCTTGAGTGTATTTCATGTGGCTTGGTGCTTTTCAGTGGTGTCGCTTCCCTTTAGAGGTGTCTACCAGGGGGCTGGATGGGCTGGTTATGGATTCAGATCGCCCAGCCCCCTGGTAGACATCTCCGATGGACACCAGGTTAGGCCTCAGCCTCACCATCGAGCCCTCTGGTCTTCAGAATAAAATTGAGTGCAGTGACATAATTGGGACAAGAAAAGAAGGACTTTGAAAGCCAAATAGTAAAGTGACAATGGGTGGGTGGGTGCTTGTCCCACTGAAAAGTGACAGCTATCTATTAGGGGGTATAATTTTCAATGTTAAATTTCCTTTTACTTTAGGGTTAAGGGTATTTGGAATATCTTTACTGATGGCATTTGTCATCCATCAACTGTACCCTATATGCTTCAAATTTGAGGGGGATTTGGTTCAGCATTATAGCTTTCCGCCCTCAGGGCTGTAATTGCTGTGATCATTGACAGACAGGCAGCCCAGAGTACCTGTTTTTATATCAATAAAGGTTCATTTATTGCCTTCAAAATGAGAAATTTTTTTAAAAACCCAGTATACATATGTTTGGAATCCTATTCCTCCACTTTCTTGTGAAAGTCATTTTTATCCTCTAGATAAAAATGGGAGTAGTAATTTTGTTTGACAACCTTAAGTCTTTCTCATCACAAAAAAGGCCTTTGGTGGCTGGAGGCACCTCTCCATCCTGCCCTTCACCTCCATCTCTCTCCTCTCCACCCTCCTCACCTCCATTCCTTTCTGGATCCAGTCCAGTCTGGATTTCTCCCTACCCTTCTTCTCACCTTGTAGCCATACTCCATATGTTGGTGTCAAATAAATGACCCAACTGCTCTGGCCACCAGGTCATGCTGTGGCCACATCTAATGGCTTTTTTCCCCTCCTGACCTCTGCTACATGGTATGACCATTCCTTGTCCAGTTCTCCCTTCCACTAGCCTCTGGGACCACATACTCTCCAATTTCATCCTCACTATTCTGGCCACTCTGCCTTGGATTCTTTTTCAGGCTCCTCTTCCTGTGGCCATGGGGATGACCATCAGGGTCCTGAGTGAGGCCTCCTAGACAGCTGTATTCAAATGTCTCCCCTGGGCTTTATACTTAGTGTGTCTAAGATGCAACTCCTTCCCTCCCCATCTTCCTTATTCCCCCATACCCATTGCACCTCAAGGTACTTGTGTCCCCCTGAACAGTACCTCTCAATTGTCAAAGTCAGAAACCTGGAAGGTAGCATGGCCTCTTACTTTTCCCTCATTTCTTATACTGAGTTCATCACCAAGTTTTGACCTGCCTGCCTCCTAAGGATCTCTGCAATCCTCCAGTTTTCATCCCTCCATATCTGGCCTGCATTTCTGCTGTTGCTAGATCATCCTGCCTCCTTCCTCCCCGTCAGATCCATGCCCTCATGAAGCCAGTGTGAACTTCCTAAAACACAAGTTGGGTTCTTGCTCTGTTATTTCACACCTTTTGCTGAGTTATCCTGTTCTCTCTAGAGAAATCCTGAGGATAAAGCCTACTTCTTAATGTGGCTTTCAAGACCCAACCCTGCCTGCCTCTGCACTTTCAACATTCTGCATCCCAACCTCTCCCCAAGCAAGCTAAATCCCCTGGAATTTTTGACCATCGTCCTATTCACCTGCTGGTCCTTCTGCCTGAAACTTTCCTTCCTTTGTCCTCACCGTTGCCTAATTGTTCTCAGGTTTCTGCTTTCTCTGTAACTTCCACTGGGAAGCACTTCCCGAAGCCCTTCCTGACCCTCAAACAGTGAGATGCTGCTTCTGGAGGCTTCCACAGCCCATGCGTTTACTTGCTATGTAAGTGCTTACAATGCCTGGCATAATACTTAGGTTATTAAGCATAATAGATGCTTCACAGATATTCAACAAAGAAAAAAAAACTAAGAGCTCATGGAATGTGAAAGAGGCTCTGTTAAGTTTAAAGCATTCATTAATTTTGGTTCTTAACAAAAGTCTATAATAAAAATTCAGCAAGAAAACCTTAATCACAAGGTACCGCAGTTATATTTTTGAGGATGGAAGGTGCAAACTTTCTTCTACACAGGCACCAGACATTTTTGTCAGTAGGCTTCTGCTGACTTGGCATCCCCGGCTTTCCTCCAATAATGCTGTACCATCTGTTCTATTAGCCCTACACCCCATGCTCAGGTACTGGAGGGAAGTAGGTGCTGCTTTGCAGGAATAAAATCGAGCTTCAACATATGTACAGGTTACCATATATGGATCAAATTCAAAGTTGAGAAATCTGTTCTTTCTGGGAGGTCTTGTTTTCTTAGACAAAAAAATCTTTGGAACTTCAAATAGACTCTGAAGTAAAGCACTCTCTAGCTATTTTTAGCCCTCTCTTTCACTACTTTTGCAATGCTGTGCATGATCTATATATCCATTGGGCAGCCAGCCTTCGTTTTGGGGAAGTAATAATTCTAGTGAGTCAAGGGGTTGATTGAGAGGATAAAGTGGACAGGTCAGGTTGAGGTTTGGTGAATCAGCCGTCCCAGCCTGAAGCTGGAAAGATTACCAGCCGCATATTTCACATTTTCTTCTCCAAGTTGACTGTTAAGAATGGCATATTATACAAGCGGGGTTTTTTGACAGCATGTGGATCGGCTTGTGACTATTCTTTAGGGTTTTTCCCTTTAATCCTATGAAACCAAAGGGAATGAACCATGATTTTGATCTGCAGAAGTAGAGAGGAAGGGGCCCAGTTCTGTAGCTTTCTGCTAATGCATTTACTCATTTCAGAAAACAGTACTTTGGGTCTGTGTGTGTGTGTGTCCTCCAAAGGTGATGTTAACATGCAGGGGGGTCAGGCTGCTTGCCAGGCTGTGCCCCCTGGGGACTGGTGCTGTGAAGGGGGTCAGATCACGTGCAGTCAGAACGGTGGGTCCCCTTGTTTTCAGGTCTTCAATGTCTCTGGGCTCTGAATGAACTCAAAGAAACTGGGAGAGGAAGATCCAGGAGAAAACACTTACTCAGATTCTCCCTCCTGTGAGATAAAGGCACTCCAGATATGAAGAGAGCAACAAATAATGAAAATAGAATTAGAACATGCAGGGGCCCTGGGGCTTTCAGAGACCCACATCTTGGAGGGTTCTCAGGAAGAGGTTTCTTTCTGCTACACCAAGGCATTTTTGTTGCAGTGACCCATATCTCTGCTCTGAAGTGAGCTTTCTCTGCACGAGGAGGAGCCCTAATGAAGTCCCGGGGCTGAAAAATGCTGGGGTGGGAGGAGAATGAAGTCAGGTGGGGTCGGGGCTGGCTGCACCCTCCCAGGCAAATCAGGTGAGAGCAGACTCAGGGGCTGAATTGACAAGGCTACAGGCCAGCTAGAACCATTGAAGGTGGGTTTTCTGCCCACATATTGTGTGACCCAGTTAGCCTAATAATACTGAATCATTGTTAAAACATAAACTTCATCAATAAATGATGGGTAGGTGGATGTTGGTGTACGTATTGTACATAAAGAAAGACATGATCTAAAATCATTTGAGGAAAGTTCATCTCTGGATATAGTCTTCGGGTAATTTTAATCTTTTTAGTTGTCTGTATCTTCTACTTCTGCAAAGATCATGTGTTACTTATACACTAAAAAAAAAAACAGACTAATAACAGGGTTTTTGTTTGTTTGTTTTTTAAGAAAAGAAAGCATAGGAAGAAAGACTGAGGAAAGAAAAATCCATTAGGAGCTATGAAATAGTGCAGGTGAGGGTGACAGGGGCATGGAAGGTGGGCAGGAAGTGGGTTTTGAAGTGGAATCCAGAGTGCTGGGAGACAGGCAGGGGAGGCAGGGCAGCAAGGAAGGACTTAGTGGTCCTCAGTAGCCTTGTGTCAGTAACTGGAGTAGAGATGGATGGAGGAGGAAGGGGGTGCACAGCAGGCACAGAGGTAGTGGGGACATGAAGGACAACAAGCACCCACCCTAGCACACAGCTGGGGACATCAGGTGGAATTTGAGGGCCTCTCCCCTTGGAAAGGTCACATGGTGAATGAACAAATAGATGAGTGTGGGAGCCAGACCACCTGGCTATTGGACTTCACTCTATCACTTATTAATTGCATGATCTTTAACAAATTCCTTGACCTCTCTTGTGCCTCAGTTTCCCCATCTGTATACTGAGATAATAATAATAAGAAGAAGAATAAGAATAATAATAGCTACCTCATAAGGTTCTTATAAGGATTAAGTGAGTTAATGTTTGCAAAGTGGTTAGCACAGGACCTGGTGTTAGTAAGGTCTCTATAGTGACTGATAAATAGAACCTAGAATTTGAGCCCCTGAGGGCCAGGAATATATGTTTAATTGTCTCTCTCAAGTGCCTCACATGGTGGTAGGCAGGTACATTTTAAACACTATGTATATACAATTGTCAAATAAATGCACATGGCAATTCATTTTCTTAAAGGATTTTGTGCTATATCATGAGTTAAATAGATTTCAGATGGCTTTGTTTTCTATGCATGAGGAGAAAACAAGACCCCATTTCAAGTTCCAAATGACCAAGTTTACGAAGAAACTTTGGTACACAACTCTTTCACCAGCTTGCCTGGTGAATTATTTTCCAAAATTTCAGGAACCACAAGGTTTGTATCTACCTATGATGAATGTGGAAAAGCATTGATTATACCAAGAGGGTTTAAAAACACTGTTGGTAAGTGTCTGGCAGTGCGTGACCGTGGTGGGAGAAACACTGCTTAAAACTCAGAGAGCGCATAAAACAACTTAGTTTCGGATCTGGAGCCAAAACTGATAAGATCTAGGGCACAGGGCTGCATTTTGTAAGGCGTGTTTTCTAAAAGGCCCTTTCAGCTGTCATGTCCCAACTGGAGTGGTAAGGCAGCCTTCTGAGGCGGGAAGCAGGGGGATGCACGATATTTTTAGAATACATTGTTCTCTGAATTCTTGAAACAGCCAGCCTAGTTGAAAATGTGATTTTAGACACACTCTTCCACTTTTTATGCTACTTTAAGATTGGTAGATTGGTATCTAGAAATAGAAAACAAAGTGTGTTTTCTTTGGTAAGTAAATTTCTTGTTTCACCCAGAAGTGGGGAGGGGCCATCTATTTTAGGCGCCTGAAGTTGGTAAAACATCTTCATGGCAACAGGCCACGGCATCATGGGAGGAAGGTATGATTCAATGTGGGAGAACTTTCTATTCAGGTCATGGTACATGAATAATAAAGCAGCTAACATTTATTGAGCTTTTACTGTGTGGCTTAACATGTATTTTCTCCTTTAATCCTTTCAACAACCATGAGAAGTTGTGACTGTTACTGTCCCCATTTTATAGATGAAATAATGAAGCCAAAACAGATGAAGACACTTGATCAAGGCTGAAACTCTACATTGCTAGAATGAATCCAGAGACTATCACTAAACCATATTGTGTGTATATAAAAAAAAACCCTCCTTAAGCATGTGCTTTTTTTATTTTAACTAAATCACAGTTCTAGCTTTTCATGCAAACTTATAAAGAAAAATTATGTAAGTTTCTGGTGAAAGACCTTATGATTTGTAGGTACAGGACACTTAGCTGCTATCTTGTAATCCCCAGGAACATAACAGAATGATGTCGCTTCACAGAAGGCTGGCTCTCATGTCTGTGGGAGGTGAATAAAGCATGATTCACTGCAATTAAGATAAAAATAAATCTCTTTTAGTGGTTTAACCAAATAAAGATACCTGCTGATAATAATTAGCATTCAGTTCAATCTTTTTTAAAAGCCACCTGCACATCAAGCGTATTAAGATGTCTTAGCAGGAGAGATGAATGAATGCTGTTCTCTCCACCCCTTTCCCCAAATAACTTTTATTACATGATAACAGTAACAAACTACCTTTTGTTGAACTCCTCCATTTTTCCCCAGAAATAGTACTAGACCCTTAACCTACACTTTATCATTATTGAAGTCTCCCCAAAAGCCCCCTGAGGGAGAGCAGGTCACAGCCATTATACATTTGCAGAAACCGAGCCTCTGAAAAATTGAGTGAACTGCTTGAAGCCAGAGTTAGCAAAGGGCACAGCTTAAACTTGACTCCCCAAATATTTTATTTTTGTGTGTTGCAGAAATGCTCAAGCATACACAGAATTAGACATATTGGTATAATGAAGCCCCCGTATACTGATTTTCCCAGCTCCAGTGGTTATCCATTGTTTACCATTTTTGCTTTTGCCTATTCCCCCATTCACACATCCTTTATTTATTTATTTTTTGTAATGTTAAAGCAAATCCCAGGCATCAAGTCATTTAATCCACAAATAGAACCCAAAGGTGGATTACTTATAAAACATTAGCTTTTTTTTTCTTCAAAGTTACTTTCTACTCAGCTCAAGTCTTGCTTTGCTCCACAGTGAACTTTTCTCTCTAGTTCATGGTGTTTATCATGGTTTGATGTCTCTGTGATGTTTCCTGTGTGTCATAACCTCCAAGTGGGCAGTCCCTGTGTCATCCTTCCCCCTTGCCCATCCACCCCCATACTCTGCACTGAGTCAGTGGGGCCCAACTGCTAAAATGAAGCGTAAACGCTCTTATAGACTTCTTAACTTTTAGGAAATTAAAAGTTCACTATTTTCAAGCAATCCTAGGAAAACAAGAGACTCTTTGAAGAAAGAGATGAGAAAACACTCCTTCACAACCCCAAGCTCCATGCTTCACCGTGAACGCACCTTATAGGTATATATCACACAGTTGGCCAGTAACCCCTTGGAAAACTGAATTGAAGGTACAAAATGAGGCTGAATTCTGGAATGAATTTGTGAGTTTGATTCTTAGAATTATGCCTCAATTTGGGTAGCATTGAATTGGTTGCAGAATAGAAGAAATTGCTTTCACAGAATACATTCTGGGGAATTGGGAAGTCCCCCCCACCCCCTGCCCCAGTTGAAATTCTTCTTGTGAATCTTTCTGTCTATAGTTTATGACTTGGTGAGAAGGAAGGAAAGTTGGAATGTATAATCAGAAAATGTGTTCTCCTCCCCTGTCCTGTCTCTAATTCACTGTGGGACCTCAGGCAGGCCACTCAAGCTCTCTGAGACACTGCTTCTTAATCCATCTATTCAGTAAATACAACTGGGTGTCCACCATGTGCTGGGCACTTGCTGGGCACTAAGGATCAAATAAGATGGTGTATGTGAAAATAATTTATAAATACATTCTGGAATAATTGTGGTGTTTTCCTTGTTAAAATGTCAGTGCCTTTGAAAATGAGCTCTTCAAATAGTAATATGTCCTTGTGAATGCATCTTAACTTTTTAGGGCTTTGACAGGGAGGGGAAGGAGATGGGATACAAAGCCCTGGGCGCACTGGAAATGCATTTGGTCAAAGACTGGATCTGAGAGGGTGACTGACTTTATGGGGAAAGGTTATGAAGTTAATCCTTGAGCAAGCCCTGTCCTGAAAGAACATTATATAATCTCTGATGTATAGAAGAGCACTCAAAGCAGCAAAACAGCAAACCCAACAGCTTACACATACTTTGAGCCCCTTCACAGCAATTTATATAACCGTGTCCCTTTTGAATAAGCAACACCTGGTCCTGGAATTTCTCTAGTCATTTTTACCCTCTCTAACAATGAACTCTTGTTAATTGTTGCTGATCTGACAGCCCACTTGCAGCATTAACACATCTCCATAAGCTATAAAACCATCTTATCTGGTCTTTTAATTCAACCCCTAGTCTCTCCAGCCCTTCGTTCTAATTTCTACATTTCTGTACAATCGTGTTTGTGTTCTTGTGCTCTTTGAGGTATGAAGGAGAGTAAAATATAGCAAATGAAAGGCATAAATAAATCTTTTGGATAAAAGTGGAAAAGAAATTGTTATGGACCCACATGGGAATGTTAGGATTGTTAAATAGTGTTACATTGTTACCTGTTAAACATTATATAATGAGCCCTGGCTTGTGTGGCTCAGTAGATTGAGCACATGCCTGTGAACCAAAGGGTTGCTGGTTTGATTCCCAGTCAGGACACATGCCTGGGTTGTGGGCGGGCCAAGTCCCTAGTAGGGGTTGCTTGAGAGGCAACCACACACTGATGTTTCTCTCCCTCTATTTCTCCCTCCCTTCCCCTCTCTAAAAGTAAATAAATAAAATTATTTTTAAAAAACATTATATAATGAACAGATTAATGACCTCAGGCAGGCTGGATTCATTTTCACTAGTACAAGTACCAGAATGAAGGCCACTGAGGAAACTCAGAGATCCCTGGAGCAGTGGAGGGTGATGCTGCATTATGGTTTCAGCCTCACATTAAAAGTTTGGGGGCAGCTGCTACATGTTAAGAGCTGTGCTGGCACTGGGGAAGTGAAGATGCCTGAAGTACACTATCTGCCATTGAGCAGTCACAACTTGAGATAAGTGTTCTACTACATGTCTTTATTCATTTCTTTATTCACTCAACAAACCTGGCCTTGGGGCCTCGCTAAGGAGTTTGGTTCTGATTCTTCAGGCAGTGGAAGCTTTGGAAGAGGGATATAGTCTGATTGGATTGGTCTTTTCGGAAAGTCAAGAACTGAGAGAGTGGCTTAATGAAGTCAGGGCCTGGCAGCTGGTAAGTCAATTAGGCAGTCAGGAAGTCTCCCAGGGAGATGGTTTCCTCCTGGAGTTCTGTTATGTGTTAAAATGTATGTTGCTTTGTCTCACTGTGAGAAAAACAGGGAAAAAAAAAAACAAAGAACAAAGAAACAGAATATAGCACCGATTTTTGGAATAAGAAATAGTGCCATTTTAATTCATTTTAATTCAGGCATCATCAAGGAGACCTGGTAGCCCAGTACTTTTAGATTTTTGCTCTCTTATTACTGATGAGACCTGACTTATACGATTTTTCCCCTGGGTTCAGATGGAGGAGTGGAAGCAAAGGTGATATATTAGTTATCTATGACAATATCACCACAAATTTAGGTAAAACCACCCACATGTATTATCTCACAGTTTTGCCACCAAAACTGTGGCATCAGAAGTCTGATGTGACTCCTCAAGGTCCTCTGCTTCCGGGTCTCACAGGGCTACTGTCAGCCTTTTGGGCCAGGGCTGTGGTCTCATCTGAGGTTGGACTGGGAAATGATCTGCTTGCAAACTCACATGGTTGGCAACATTCAGTTCCTTGTGATTGTCAAATTACAGACTTCTTGTTGGCCGTTGGCCGAGGCTGCCCTCAGCTGCTAGAGGCTCTCAACTCCTTTCCACATGGGCTTTCCAACATGACCTCTTGCTTCTTCAGTACCAGCAAAGGTGAAATATGGATGTTACAATCTTATGTAATCACATACCTAATCATGCACGTGCTGTCACTTTGCCATATTCTATATCACTAGGAGCAAGTTACTAGGCCCGCCTGTACTGAAGGGCAAGAACTCACTTGAG
Source organism: Sturnira hondurensis (assembly GCF_014824575.4). NCBI lineage: Eukaryota > Metazoa > Chordata > Mammalia > Chiroptera > Phyllostomidae > Sturnira > Sturnira hondurensis. The sequence goes on along the minus strand of NW_028075471.1, from coordinate 3,558,313 downwards.
GGCATGAACACAAGAAGGCAGCGCTCATGTGGGCCCCCCTAGAAGGTTGTCTGCCCTTTGTAATATTCAGTGACTCGGTAGCAGTGATGGAGCAGATAAGAAGTTGAAGAGACCACAGCCTGTAGGTCTCCCAGAAAACATTGCTGTTGTCACAACACCACCCTCTGTTTTCCTCTTTCTCCGTGTAACCCTGGGAAGTTGATCCAGAATCCCCACCAAATCTTCCAGGCTGATTATTTTAGTCCTGCTAGGAGGCTGAAGTAAAACCTGTTACATTCTCTGGAATCCTGGTGGCAGCAGCGGTCGGTGTTGGTTTTCCTCTTTCTTGTTTCATTTTTTAAATACTATCTTCTTTCTCTGAAAGATTTTACTCCTTTTAGTTCTTAACTTTAATTTGTTTAGCTCAACTAATTTGAGTATTAGTCATTTGAGGAAAACTAACAGAGGCAGGCAAGATTCTAGACACATGCTGAGAAGGCTTCAGGTAGCATTTCAAGCATTATGTTTGTTAATTTAATGGTGAGCCAAAGAAGAGGAGCTTAATGGCCCTTAGAAAAGCTAATCCTGGCATCGTGATGGATCTACCTTGGGCATATTTTTCTGTCTCAATGTCTCTACCTATAAATGCACAGGGTGCAGCACCCCTACTAACAAGATATTCCAAGGAAAAGTTGGATACAATAATTTTTTAATATAAGCTGGAAATCTTATACAATAGAGATTGATTTGTATTCTTTTTTAAAAGTTTTATTTATTGATTTTTAGAAAGAGAGAGGAAGGAAGGGGAAGAGAAACAGAGAAAAAGAGGGAGAGAAATATCAATTTGTTGTTCCTCTTGCTTACAAGAGGGAACCCAAAAAACCAGAATTATATTCTAGAGGGTGGTCCCCTTGTATTACAGACTTCCCCTGCTAGGTCAGTGTTTTAGGAACACATCTGTATCAGTGTACCAGCTGGTGTTGTTGTGATGGGCTGTGTCCGGCTTCAGTGAATTTTTTTTTGAAGACTCAACGTGTTTGCCCATTTTGTGATGGGTGATTTACAAGTGTACCTGCTCACACCGCCCTGAGTGTTCAGCAGTTTTTGGCTCAAAATGGCATGAGCCCTGTGCCCTACCCTCCTTATTTGCCTGATCTTGCCCCAAGTGACTTTTTGTTTGTTTCTCTGGATGAAAACAGTCCTCAAAGGGATATATGTTTTACCGATGTAGAACAGGTGAAACAAAAAATGGCAGAAGCACTAAAAGGCATCAAAATCAAGGAGTTCAAAAACTGCTTTGACCAGTGGGGAAAAGTCTCAAGAGGTGTATTGCATCAAATGGAGAGTATTTTGAAGGTGATTGAAGTTTAGACATGTAAGAATAAATAAACGAGTTTTTATAAGTAAATTCCAGGTTTGGGGGAGTCCCTCCCCATATGTATTCATTGGTTGATTAATCTATGCCCTGACTGGGGATTGAACTCATAACATTGGTGTATCAGGATGATGCTCTAACCAAATGAGCTACCCAGCTAGGGCCTGATTTGCATTCTCCTCTGCTGAGCAAAACTGTGCCACAAAGCTTTAAATAATTGCCATACATTAAGTGCCTACTGTGTGTCATATACCATGCTTGTTGTCTTAAATAGTCTTGACAGTGATCTTAACAGGTAAATATTATATTCATTTTGCAAATTATGAGTCTAAGATTCAAGGATGGTGTTTAGCAAGTCCAAGACCATGAGTCATGATTCTGCCTGAGTCCATATCCTGTTAAAGTGTCATTACACCAGGAATTAGGAACTCAGGTTGATCCCTCATTCAGATTGCCATCTGTGTATTATTTTTACTGAAATCAGTGACAGTTTTCTTTCTTTCTTTTTTCTTTCTTAAACAACAGACATTTATTTTCTCATAGTTCCTGAAGCCAGAAGTCCAAAATCAACATGTTGGCACATCTGGTTTCTCCTGAGGCCTCTTTCCTTGGCTTGCAGAGGGTCACTTTCTTGCTGTGTCCTCATATGGTTGTCCCATCATACCTGAGTACCCCTGATGTCTTTCTAGTGGCAGTATTTTAGAAGCCAGAAATGGCAGGACTTAAAGGGGAATTTCTTCTTGTGTGTCATTGTTCTCTAAGAAAAGGTGTTATAGAAAAACCTAACATTGAATTGCATGGTATTTTCACCTTTTAAAATATAAAATATATATTGACACTATGGGATACAATACAGCAATTTAAAAAAGAAATGAAATGAAAGGTAGGGAATAAGTAAGAATGAATGAATGAACAAAGTGGAAAACATGAGGTAGGTCTTACATGAAAAGATTGCCAAGATATATTGATAGATTTAAAAAATCAAGTTATAGAAATTTGACTATGATACCATTTGTGTGCAAAACTAAAACACATAAAAAGCAGTTCTATTTATTTTTAAAGATAAACAAATTCATTAGAAGCATAACACCCTGAAAGGCTAACACCCCAAATTTATTAAAATGATTCCCTCTGAGAATAGGGTCCCGTATTCGCCCCAATGGCAGTCTGGGAAACTCTAGTCCAATAGTTAGTGTTTTAAGTTTCTACAAGGAAAAAGTATTTATGTGTTACTTGTGTAATTAAAAGTTCCTTTTTGAAAAAGTCAACTGGAGAACACAGCCCACCTCATGAATAGCCCAGCCAAAAGTTAGGTATTTATAAGTCATTTTAACAATAAAGAAAAAGGATAAACTAAAAATACCACATCAAGAGGATGGACCCCTCCACCCCAAGCTGAGATTTCTAAGTCAGCTAGGTCTTTAATGTCTAGCCATTGTCTGATTAAGGAACTTGCTCAGGAGTTAGCTATGGCCACCCTAAGGAGAGTCCTATGATAAGCCATGTCCAGCACAGAGAGATGAGTGAGCAGACTGACTTCCTCCCTGACATCTCTGTGCTTCATCGCTTCACCTTATGCTAGGTAATCTTCCAGGACCAGATGAGTGTGTAAGGCATTGAGGGAGGCAAGTGCAGTAGTTGATGGAGGAGAGAGGGCTAGGAAAAGAAACTCTTTAAAAGTACAAGTGTTAGGTTCTAGGCATCTGCTAAGAATCATTTAGTGTCCGGACTGTTGAACTCAGTTGGGTACCACTCTAATGAGACTGGTATGGACTCCATCCCTCGCTGGGCCAGATCACTTAATTTCTGGGAGAAATGGCATGAGAATTCCCGACTATTTTTCTAGCTTTTGCAATGTGTGTAACTTACACTAAATTAGCTCAGTCCTCAGCATAAACATTGAAATTAGTTGAGTAATTTTTTCCTAATCTGCATTAAAATAAACACATATATAACTATTAAGAGCCTATTTATCCATGTGCATCTCAATATAATATCTCACATTCTGCTACTGTGTATGGACCATGCTTGGGGAAAAATTGCCAGAAGTGTGATCAACTTGGGCTTTTGGGAGGCTTTGGAAAGGAACTAGGTTCGAATCTGCCTTCACAATTAACTTGGTAGTCTGAGCACTTAACCTTCTTAGGCTCAATTTCCTTACTTCAAAGTGAGCTTATTTACAGTAGCTTCTACATCATAGGGCAGGTGTAAGGATTGTCTGAGCTAATGTCTATAAAGCATAATGTGTAGTACTCACAAATGGTTAGCAAAAGAAAAAGGTCTTAGCAAATAATAAAATAAATGGGAAGATCTTGATTAACTATAGCATCTAAAGGTTGCTACCATCCTTTGGTGATGATTCAGTGCTCAACTTCTCATTTTGGAAATTTGTATGTGTGTGTGTGGTGGGGGTGGTTTCCCCTAAACTGTTTCTTTTTGGTCCTCTTTTTATTAACATTTGGCTGCAAATCATGAAATTATCTATTTCAAATCAATCTGATGACTGAAAAAGGTGAAACACAGAATCAAAGTGATTACATAGCTACTCTGAAATGCATAGAATCACAAAAAGAAATTTTCTAATTAAATGATCTTTGTGGGTGTGAAGTAGGGAGGGGCAATAGTAGGTTTACAGTTATTAATGTGAAAAATAATACAATAATTAATGAAAAATAATACAAGAATAAACTCTGTTTCATGTATTCACAACTGTAAACCTACTTTTGCCTCATACTGTATATGTGTTCTGGCTCTAGAGCATACTAGTTAACTTTATTATTCAGAAAAGTGAAGTTTACTCAGATACTTGGCTTTCAAGTGACTGCCTTGATAGAGGAGGTGAGGAGGGAAACTCAGCCATGCAGAATTGATGGCAGCTAATTGGGGATCGGAGTGTCCCAACTTTTGTCATCCCTGGGCCACACTGGAAGAAGAAGAGTTGTCTTGGGCCACACATTAAATACATTGCAACACATAATTACAAAAAATCTCATAATGTTTTAAGTAAATTTACGATTTCACATTGGGTCACATTCACAAACATCCTGAGCCACATGTAGCCAGTTGGACACCCCTAGAGTTGTGCCCAATGGAGGCCTTCAAAGATCTCATGTAACAGAGCAAATAGGAGTGTGCTATGGCTGAAATGGTGATTCAGTTCGGGAAGCCCACCTATTAGGAAGCCCCCAAGTTCTCCTCTTTGTCACTTATTTAAAACTTCCACCTGATTATCCGGTGGCCTGCTAAGCTTTTCCCACCACTGTATCGCTACTCTAGGCAAAGGCTCAAGTCCAGGTCAATCCTGCTTACTCTTGCATTGAGGTCAAGTAGGCAGCATATTTAGGGATCTTCATTTCCCATTCTGTTTTACCCTGAACTTGACTATTGGCTAGCACAAGTGAAGAGCTGGAAGTACTTGTGTATTGGGGTTGAAGAAAAAGGGTCTTCAGCAATATTAAGGTCAAGTAGATATATGCTGGGGCAAAAGGCTTTCTTTAGTATTGCTTAACTGTGTGTATGTTAATAATAGGGATCTTTCTATTTCTATCCCACCATTTCCGAAAACCTTTTCTATCTCAGCAAACCTTCCTCCCATGAAATTTATGGGTTTTTAGAATATTTATTGATTGATTGATTTTAAAGAGAGAGGAAAGGGAGGAGAGAGGAAAAGAGAGAGGGAGAAACATCGATTTGTTGTTCCACTTATTTATGCATTCACGGGTTAATTCATGTATGTGCCCTGACTGGGAATTGGACCTGCAACCTTGGTGTATCAGGATGATGCTCTAACCAGCTGAGCTACCTGGCCAGGGCCCCATGAAAAAAATTTTTTTAAAATCTTCACTTGAGGATATGTTTATTAATTTAAGAGAGACAGAGAGAAAGAGAGAAAGAAAAAGAAACTAACTAACTAACTAATGTAAGAGAGAAATATGGATCAGTTACCTACTGTATGCACCCCAACCAGGGGATGAACCAGCTACCTGTATATATGTTCACTGGGAATCAAACCCACACCCTTTTGGTGTATAGAATGATGTTCCAACCAACTGAGTCACCCAGACATGTTGGGCCCCATGAAATTTAATAAAGCAACATTCTAGAAATTCTTACTTCTAAAAAGGAAAAGTACTACTTTAGTCTTTATCTAATAAAAAATAATTTTTAAAAGTTTTGAATACATAGTATTAATTTTTTAAGATTTTATTGATTTATTTTTAGAGAGAGTGGAAGGGAGAGAGAAAGAAACATCGATGTGCTAGAGATATATTGATCAGTTGCCTCTCACACACCCGCAACTGGGGACCCAGCTCACAACCCAGGCATGTGCCCTTACTGGGAATCAAACCGGTGACCTATCAGTTTGCTGCCAGCACTCAATCCACTGAGCCACACCAGCTAGGGTGATAGTATTAATTTTATAATATATCACCCAATGAATTTCCAGTGCACTCCTAGATGCTATTTCATCTTTTCAAGAGTAGGACTTGTCGTTTCAGTTTTATAACTAGGTGCAGGGAAGCAGCCCCTGGGAACATGCATGGGTTAAGGCAGAACTGGGCTTCCACACTGGTGACTCAAACAAACTTTTATTGACTGATGGTGATGTCCACTGTGCTGAGTCCCTCAGCAAGCACACAGTTCTAACCTCATGTGAGAGACAAACATATAAGCAATGAACTATGGCTCAGGGAATGTGTGTTGTAATAGAGATATTTTAAAAAGGAGACATTTGATGGGATCATACTTGGACTCTCAACCTTCTTATCTGTAAAATGTGGGAACTGGATGACTTCTCTGTTTCATGCCAGCTTTGAAACTCTGTGAGACCATAGAAACACAGACCATGTCTTGTCCTAGAATGTTTGTTTTGCATGATCTTTGGGTAGTAAATACACATTGGACCCAGTAAATATTTATGGCCCCTGAAGCAGTGTTTTTTCCTGTTGCTGACCATTGTTGGTCGACTCTCCAAAGCACAACCCCGGTTTTTCATTATAGAGTTTAGCAGAGAAAGTCTTTACCTCTCCTTTGCAGAATGTCTGAGGTTACTTAAAAAGTAACCTCTTTGATTCAAAGTGCTAAAAATATTCCCTTAAAATCAAGGTGAGCTGTTGGAACTGCATCTCATCTCCTATTTCCTCTTAGCAACTTGTGGGAAGATGCAGAGGATGACACAATGCCAAGATGAGATAATACCTGAGATCTGGTGGTTGAAGTCATCCCTAAGGGGTTTCCTGTCAGAGGAAACCCTTCTGAGACGGAGAGTGCTGGGATCCTGCAGCACAGTCTGCAAACCTGGGGACATGTTCTTACTCCTCTGATGAGGGAGCTCACTCCCTTTCTCAGGAGGGTAAAGGGCTAAAATGTGATTCTTTGCGATGAGCTGTCAGACTGTAAAGAAGGTAGACTTCTAGGGATGAAGGGTCCTTGTGGCAGTGAGTCCATGCCTGCAAACCCAGTCAGTGAAACCTCAGCTACTAGACCCCTTGAGATTTGGGGAGAGGGTGCAGGGTATAGAAAATATGTCTTTGTAACCAAGCCCTCATTCTTCTTTGTTTTGCTTTGTATTTTTAATAAACTTCCACTTTGGAATAATTGTAGATTTATAGAAAAGTTGTGAATATAGTACAGAGTTCCTGTATACCCTGTATACCCTCCACTCACCATCCCTTAATGTTAATATTTTACATAACCTTGGTACATTAGTCAAAATCAAGAAAGTAACACTGATGTACTACTACTAACAAAAGTACACTCTTTTTAGATTTCATCATGCAGTCCTCTTTAAAACCACAATAAAGAAAAAACCCTAAATATCATGCACATACACATACACCAATGTATAAATATATATAAAACCCCATATTTATTTAGTTATATTTTTTAAATAAATTTTATTGATTATGCTATTACAGTTGTCCCATTCCCCCCTTCACTCCCCTCCACCCTGCACACCCTCTCCCACCCACATTCCCCCACTTTAGTTCATGTCCATGTGTCATAAGTTCTTTAGTTTCTACATTTCCCATACTATTCTTACCCTCCCCCTGTCTATTTTCTACCTACCATCTATGCTACTTATTCTCTGAACCTTTTCCCCCTTTCCACCCATTCCCCTGTTGCTAACCCTCCATATGATCTTCATTTCTGTGGCTCTGTTCCTGTTCTAGATGTTTGCTTAGTTTGTTTTTGTTTTAGGTGTGGTTGTTAATAACTGTGAGTTTGCTGTCATTTTACTGTACATGTTTTTTTATCTTCTTTTTCTTAGGTAAGTCCCTTTAACATTTCATATAATAAGGGATTGGTGATGATGAACTTCTTTAACTTGACCTTATCTAAGAAGCCCTTTATCTGTCCTTCCATTCTAAATGAAAGCTTTGCTGGATAGAACAATCTTGGATGTAGGTCCTTGCCTTTCATGACTTGGAATACTTCTTTCCAGCCCCTTCTTGCCTTCAAGGTCTCTTTTGAGAAATCAGCTGATAGTCTGATGGGAACTTCTTTGTAGGTAACTGTTTCCTTTTGTCTTGCTGCTTTTAAAATTCTCTCTTTATCTTCAATCTTGGGTAATGTAATTATAATGTACCTTGGTGTGTTCCTCCTTGGGTCCAACTTTTTTGGGACTCTCTGAGATTCCTGGACTTCCTGGAAGTCTATTTCCTTCACCAGATTGGGGAAGTTCTCTTTTATTATTTGTTCAAACAAGTTTTCCACTTGTTGCTCTTCCTCTTCTCCTTCTGGTACCTCTATAATTTGGATGTTGGAACTTTTAAAGATGTCCTGGAGGTTCTTAAGCCTCTCCTCATTTGTTTGAATTCTTGGTTCTTTATTCTTTTGTTTGGTTCTTTCTTTCTTTCTTCCTTCTGGTCCACTTGATTGATTTGAGTCCCAGGTTCCTTCCCATCACTATTGGTTCCCTGTACATTTTCCTTTATTTCACTTAGTTTAGCCATCATTTTTTCATCTAATTTGTGACCAAATTCAACCAATTCTGTTAGCATCTGATTACCAGTGTTTTGAACTGTGCATCTGATAGGTTGTCTCTTTGTTCCTTAGTTGTATTATTTCTGTAGCTTTGATCTGTTCTTTCATTGGGGCCGTTTTTTTGTCTCGATGCACCTGTATAAGGGGCTGAGACTTAAGTGTTCACCAGGGCTAGGCAACCCCCGTAGCTGGGTTGTGATGCTTTATGAGGGGGAGGTGTCAGAGAGGGAACAGTGGCACTTGCTCTGCTCTTTACCACTTTCAGTCCCTTCCACTGCTTCCCCCAAGCAAACTGGGCCTTTCTGGTGCTGATTCCCAGGTGGGTGGGTTTGTGTACATTCTAGGTCCCTGTGGGTCTCTCCAACAAACTCTCCTGTGAAACTGGGAGTTTCTCCCAGCCCTTCAACCCCCACAGGTATTTTCAGTTGGTGTTTTGAGGCTTTATTTCCCCGAGCTGGGACCCTGGGTTTTGTGGTTTGTCTCACTCCCCAGTTTCGCCTGGTTTATCTGCACGCAAATGTGGGACTGCCTGGTCTGCCAGCCACCTTGTGCGCTGCACCCTCCACAATCTGCCATCTCGCTGGGTCCTCCAGCTTCTGCCTTGGGGTTCACCAGCGACCACTTTGCCATGACCTGTCTCTCTGCTTGGCCAACTGACTCCACCCCTCCTACCAGTCTGGATGAATGTGTCTACTTTAACTCTTTGGTTGTTGGACTTCCATACAGTTCAATTTCCTGTCGGTACTGTTGGTTTTTGTTTCTAAATTGCTGTTGTCCTTATTTTGGTTGTGCGAGGAGTCTACCTACGCCTCCATCTTGGTCAGAAGTGGAAGGTTTATTTCTATGACAAGGAAAGAGATGCTACTTTCCACACTATACTTAAATCCCACTTTTAAAATGTATATTTGCACCATACCTAGGTAGCTCAGTTGGTCAGAGCATCATCCCCGATAAGCCAAGGCTGTAGTTTTGATCCCTGGTCAGGGCACATGTAAGAACCAATCAATGACTGCATCAATAAATGGAACAGATCTTGTTCTCTCTCTCTCACTCAATCAATAAATTAAAAAAATTTTAAATAAAATGAAATGTATATTTGCAAATATGCAAATTTGTCCAGTTATATAAACAGATATGTTCTCCTGCCTTTTTGATAGGTTAAAAAAATGATTATTTGTCATTTTGGATGACCACCAGTCTTGATGCTTTGCTATATTATATTGGCCTGTTGATGTTTTAGGGCTATTTGGTTTCAGGAATGTGTGCTTTTTGAGTCCTCTGGTCAGCTTGCCACAGTTTTTCTGGCTCCTGTCACAATTTCCGAGCTGCCAGCTGCTACTTTTCTCTGACATCAGCAGTTTTATCTGTTACTGACCTCCTTCTCTAATCTATACTTTAGCTGCTAACCTTCCCAGATTTTATAGGCATGTACTTGGGCTTCTTAGATTTATGGGAAAAACAATACCTACCAGTGAAGTACATGGGCTATATTAGCAAGTGGATTATGACGTTTCTTCAGAATCCTTTTCATTATCTTCCCAGTTGTTGACCAGATTTTGCAATGCAAAGTTCAGTGATACTTTAATAGAATCCAGATTTTAGTAGCTAAAAATATGGGAGTCACTATGTGTCTTACCTAGAGATTTTTAGCAAAAAAATTTCACCCTAATGTTATGTTCTTCTGATGCATTTAAATTATCATTTCACTCTGGAACCATTAACCTATGTAAAACTTGGAATTATTTTTCCCCATGGTGTTTTTCACACACTTTATAGAATTACTTGTTTATTATAAAGAACTTGGGAAATATTGATGTTTTTTCCTATATATTTTGAAAGGCTACATAATATTTTCTTTTATGGCTATATTTAGCACATATGGAATATTATTTAGGTTGTTTCTATTTTTAAAAAAACATAAATAATTCCATTATGGAGAACTTGATAGTTACACTTTTGCACATATCTAAGAGGCTGTCTTCCCAGGAGTGAAATTATTGAGTCAAAAACATACAGTCTGAAGGCTCTTGACGGCCCACATTTAGCAGAGTAACAAATATGCAACTTTCTGGCTGCTGAAGGAAGTCCTGAAGTTCCAGAGTGAAAGTTGTTTGAGCTGCTGTGTACACACACTAGCAAAGGAAATGGCCCTGCCACTCCCCCCCCCCCACACACCCAGAATCACTGGCTGATATTCACACTGGGGTGAATTCAGATAGTCAGAACTAAGCCTTTTCAGGTGACTTAGTGACTCCTGGGAGGAAACTGTTTGCCAAGACCTGTTGCAGTGTGTTGTGACCTCATCAGCGGGAGGTGATGGCCTTGGAGTCCAGGGTTTATGAGGGGCAGGATTCTACAGGCTCCGCCCTACGCAACAAATTCCCAAGAGGATTTCCTTGCCTGCCAGCTTCAAATAGCTTCACAAAATAGCCTCTTTAATGAATAGTCATCCTCTTAATTCCCATCAGTAATTATCGGACCATCTTTTATCCTCATGTTTTCTTCCTGGTGGACTGTCAGGCAAAACTTCTTGGCAAGTTTTTAGCCAGTTAAAAATGGAAGACTAGTTCCGTTGAGCAGTCAGTTCCATTTAGCTGGCTGATGGGACTGTGGTGATAATGCTGGACAAGGAGACGTGGGTTGGATGCCCCATGAACTCAGTTGACCACACTCCCTTCAGAGGACAGTAGTAGAGTACAAAAATGTCTGGATTCTTTGTTTACTCCCTCCCCTTCCTTTTAAACAACGTCTCTTTTAATTAAACTCTTTTCTGGGATATAGGCATCACCATTCTCTTTAATCAACAATTTAGCATCCATCTTTTCAAAAGCTAAAAATAAAATTTCTGAAGCTTCTGCTTCTGATCGTGACTCTTACTTTAGGAAATTATTTGTTTATCAAATAACACATACTTTCTGCATGCTCTGCATCTCTAAAAGCATGAATTTGTGTTGAATATTTGGAGGATTGGCCTTGTGGGGGAGAGTGAAGACTACATAACGCAGACTAATTCTTTCGCGTCATTGTTGACTCTTACATGATGTCTTTTTATACACAGTGGGACAAAACCTAGGTTTACAGGTGTTCATACGGAATGTATTTTAATAATTAATTAATAATACAAGATAAATACTTGTATTGAATACTTGTTTTGAATACTCACAACTATAACCTACTTTTGCCCAACCCTGTACCTTGTCTAGTTGTCTTACAAGCATCTCCAGAACTGGTGCAGACCATTCAGAGTAGGGTCAGAATCACATTTTTATCCCCAGGCACAGAATTGTGATGGGCCTGTGTGGGAACTCTGGATGAGTGAGTCAATGAACCATGGAATAAAGGAATCATCAAATGAGTTAAATCAATAAATGAATGGCAACACAATCAATTACAATAATCCCATGATGGGATTTAGAAGGTTTCAGAAATAACTTGTAATTTAGGATGTCAACTGTCTTCCGTTTCCCCCAAAATAGTAGTAATGGACTGAAGTTAGTGTAACATTTCTGTGCACAAAGAAAGTATGAAGGAATCTTTAAAACAACAATAACAATAAAACCCCTTCTAAACAAGGCTTAATTCCCAATAGGTAATAGATGACCTGTGTTCCTTTAGAAATATTTTATCAACTGTTTATCAAAAACAAACATCTGTTTATCAACCTGTTTTTTCTAAAATCATTAACTTGGCCTTACACAATCATCAGGAGTTACCCCTTAAGCACAGAGGATGAGAGAGGGGAGTAAAGAAAAGGGATAAAAAGGCTTTCCTTAATCAGATGTAATCATGTTGCCTTTGCCTATTGAAGTGCCAAGAGGGTAATTTTTGCTGCAGAAATGCTCATGCTAAACACCAGCAGTTTTCCTAAGAGATGTGATTTTTTTGACTTTGGGGAAATTGAGAAAACACAAACATAAGTCATTTCTTGACTCTCTGAGGAATCTTTATGCACAAGAAGTCCTTGTGGAAGTGCAGGATTCAGTTTCTTTACTCTCTTTTTTTCAGAGGTCAGGAGTGAGCTGTAGGTGATTCAGCACTCTGTCAGGCCCCATGTTAGCCATCTGGCCTGGGGTGTGCTGGACCTCACAGGTCATTTTCTACATGTATGAAAAGGAATGGGGCAGTGGTGGAGGCTTTTTGTTTAAGCCTTTCTGTTAAAGCTAAATAGTTATTTCAAGGGAGCAATATGGCCCTTCCATGAGGCCAGAAATTGGAAGTTGATGTATCAGTTAACCAATTAATTAAATCTTACTCTGAATTCATGCTTTTATGCTTTTATTTAACATTTACCATGTCTTGCAATTATTTCATTTTAACATAGAAATATGTATGTACATCTTCGAAGAAAGCATAATTTAAACCATAACTTAAGGAATTTATATTCAGAATACTTTTAGGTAAGGAATCAGCACAGATAGTCTTTAAGTAAAAAGCTCCCTAACACATTTATTTTTCAAATTTTTATTTCTTTGTCTTACTAGTATCATATGGATATTATAGAAGATTATAAAATAAACTTAAAGAACAATTATTATGTCATAATTTTACTACCTAGAACTACTCTTCATATATTGGCACACAGCTCTTCAAATCTATAATTCTGTGCCCATGCAAATGGGGTGCCTGATGCACAGATGCTGTTTCTTGGCTTGTCTTACTTTGTGGTACATGTGACATTGTCCTTGTTCATACACACACCTGGGCCTTATTATTCTTATTGTCTACGTAGTATCAAAAATTAAATATTAATTAAATAAAGCCATGACTTTATTTTATTTAATTAATCTACTGTTGTTGGACGTAAAGCCTGATTCCAGTTTTTCTTACTGTAACCTTCAGCTTTGTACAATGATAGCTGCTTGTACTTCATATCCAGTGCTGTGTGGAGCATTTTTCATGTAATGTCTCTCTTTTTGCTTAATTGAGGTAAAAGTCACATAACATAAAATTAACTACTTTAAAGGCACAAGTCTGTAGTATTCAGTACATTCACCAGACTTTCAAACAATTGCCTCTATCTAGTTCCAAAACGTTTTCATCACCCTAAAGAGAAACCCCATACTCATGAAGCAATTTCTCCATCTCCCTTTCTCACCAGCCCCTGGAAACCCAACCACTAATCTACTTACTGTCTATATGGTTACCTGTCCTCCATAATTTCTAGCAGTGGGGTCATACAACAAGTGACCTTTTGTGTGATACCTCTTTTAACTCTCACAAACCCTGTGAGGAAAGTACAGCTAAGGGATGTTAAGGGTCTTGTCGGGATTCCCACCCCACAGTATTTGGACTTGAACGCCGCTCTTTCTGGTCTCAAAGCCTTGTTGTGTCCCATGCTCTCTCCACGTGGTCAACAGATTCTTGTATAAAGTACTCGCTCCTTTCTTAGCCTCTTTACTTTAGTGTTGCAATTAAGTGATTGGTCCTTTTCCTCTGCTTCTCACTTGTAAAATGAGAAAGCTCTATAGAGTGGTTCTCACACTTTAATGTTGATCAGCATCACCCAGAGGATGATTTGCAGAGTTTCAGGTCTGAAATGAAGCCTGAGAATTTGCTCTCCTAGTAAGTTCCCAGGTGAGGACAGTGCTGCTGGTCTGGGGACCACACTTTGAGAGCCACCCCTCTGACAGATATGATACAGAGGAACTGTTTATGTACACTACCTCCTGATCATGGCAGTGAAGAATATTGAATATTCAGAAAATGATCAGTTATCCAGCTTGGAAAACGTGAGGATGTGATATACGCTGAAAGCATATATTCAAGCCTGAGGAGACTTGAAGTGTGATCCAGGCAAGACCCTTGCATTTGGTTTTCCAAATGTATGTTTAAAAAGAAATTGAGCATCTGGTAAGACTGTAAATGTACATATCTTGTGATCTTGCCTTATAAATACATGTTTGAGCCTTAGAAAATCAATCTCAGGAGTGCAGAAGAAACATGTACTAGGAAGTGAACAGCAATGCTGTTGGGGGAAAAAGAAAAAAAGAAAACTAGCCATCAGAGAGATGCAAATTAAAACCACAATGAAACACCACCTCACACTGGTCAGAATGGCCATCATAAACAAAGCAACAAATAAGTGCTGGAGAGGATGCAGAGAAAAGGGAACCCTAGTACACTGTTGGTGGGAATACAGACTGGTGCAGCCACTGTGGAAAACAGTGTGGAATTTCCTCAGAAAACTAAACATGGAGCTGCCTTATGACCCAGCAATTCTGCTGCTGGGATTATACCCTAAGAGCCCTGAAACACCAATCCAAAAGAATCCATGCACCCCAAATGTTCACAGCAGCACAGTTTACAATAGCCAAGTGCTGGAAGCAACCTAAGTGCCCATCACTAAATGAGTGGATCAAAAACTGTAGTATATGTATACAATGGAGTTCTACACAGCAGAGAGACAGAGAGAGAGAGAGAGAGAGAGAGAGAGAGAGAAGGAGCTCCTACCCTTTGCAACAGCATGAATGGAACTAGAGAGCATTCTGCTAAGTGAAATAAGCCAGGCGGTGAGGGAGAAATACCATGTGATTTCACCTTTTACTGGAACATAATCAACATAAGAAAAAAACAAACAAAATATAACCAGAGACATTGAAATGAAGAACAATCTAACAGTAGCCAAAGGGGAGGTGGGAGGGGACAGTGGGAAGAAGGGTTTTCAGGAACAACTATAAAGGACACATGGACAAAACCAAGGAGTAGGATGGAAGCAAGTGAGGGAGGTGGGTTTGGCTGGGGTGGGGAGAAAATGCAGACAACTGTAATTGAACAACAATAAAGTAATTTAAAAAAAAGAAAAATCTAACTACCCATAAATAAGAGAACACATAAATAAAATCTAGTGTGGGGAAGGAGAAATTCAGTTAAGCTATGAACTAGATCTATGCAAAACTACATGGAGAAAGCTCAAAAGCAATGCTAAATGGAGGAAATATTTAGATTTACACTCACAAAACAATACTACACATTATTCATGGATGCCTGGAATAAATGCATAGGTAAAAAGTGATAAATTGACTTCCGCCAAGATGGAGGCATAGGTGGAAACACTGTGCCTTCTCCCACAACCAAGTTTGAATACAACAAAGGTTTGGAGAAACAAAGACACAACCAAAGGACAGAAAATTGAATTATACGGAAGTCCGACTACATCTAACCGGTCAACGGGGACGGTAAGAGGGGCGGAGCCAGCAGCGAGCAGGGTTGGGCAGGACAGGGCCCCCGACCCAGGCGCGCAGGCAGACGGGAACCAGTTGGGGTGCGGGGCAGACCGCGGGCGCATATTCGCGCACAGTGAGACAGACCATGCAGGCCCCAGGGGGCGAGGGCTGACGGCGGTGGCACACTCGCATGCAGTGGGGCGAAACGCGTGGGCCCGGTGACGGCAGCAACTGCGGCACCTGTGAGGGCCGTGGTGGCAGGCGGCGGACAGGACGCCATAGTCCCTCTTTGACCCCGCCCCCACATACAGCGTCACAACCCAGCGACTTAGTTGCCCTTCAGCACCGGTGAGGGCCAGGGCGGCAGGCGGCAGGCGGCAGACGGGACGCCAGAGTCCCTCTTTGACCCCGCCCCCACATATGACGTCACAACCCAGCGACTTAGTTGCCCTGTTCTAGTGAACACTTTAGGGCTCTGATCCTGCTATGGAACAGGCACGAACAACCCGAAAGATGGCACAAGAAAAACTCAAAGTCCCAGATCCAATAACTCTAAGGGACCGAGAAATTGCCAGCCTCTCAGAAGCACAATTCAGGACACTATTTCTCAGGATGCTCACAGAACTGGTTGATTATAGTCACAAATTAGAGGAACAAAGTTACAAATTAGAGGAACGTGTGAGGGCTGGACTGATTGAAATGAAGGGAGATGCACAGGAAACCAATAGTGATGGAAAGGAAACTGGGACTCAAATCAATGGAATGGACCAGAAGGAAGAACAAAACATCCAACCAGAAAGGAATGAAGAAATGAGAATTCAAAAAAATGAGGAGAGGCTTAGGAACCTCCAGGACATCTTTAAACGTTCCAACATCCGGATTATAGGGGTACCAGAAGGGGGAAAGAAACAGCCACGAGTGGAAAACTTATTTGAACAAATAATAAAGGAGAACTTCCCCAGTCTGGCAAAGGAAATAGACTTCCAGGAAATCCAGGAAGCTCAGAGAGTCCCAAAGAAGTTGGACCCAAGAAGGAACACACCAAGGCACATCATAATTACATTAGCCAAGACCAAAATGAAGGAGAGAATCCTAGAAGCAGCAAGGGATAAGGGGACAGTCACCTACAAAGGAGTACCCATCAGACTGTCAGCGGATTTCTCAAAAGAGACCTTACAGGCAAGAAGGGGCTGGAAAGAAGTATTCCAAGTCATGAAATCCAAAGACCTACAGCCAAGATTGCTTTATCCAGCAAAACTTTCATTTAGAATGGAAGGACAGATAAAGTGCTTCTCAGATAAGGTCAAGTTCAAGGAGTTCATCATCACCAAGCCCTTATTATATGAAATGCTAAAGGGACTTATATAAGAAAAAGAAGATGAAAAATATTAACAGTGAAAGGACAGCAAACACACAGTTATTAACAACCACACCTAAAACAAAAGCAAACCAAGAAGACAGCTAGATCAGGAGTGGAACCATAGAAATGAAGAACACATGGAGGGTTAGAAACAGGGGGGTGGGAGGGGGAGAAGAGGGGAGAAGGCACAGGAAATAGCATAGATGGTAGGCAGAAAATAGGGGGGAGGGCGAGAATAGTGGGGGAAATATAGAATCCAAAGAACTTGAGACACGTGGTTATAAACTAAGGGGGGGAGAATGGTGGGGGAGGGAGGGTGTGGGTGGAGGGGATTGAAGGGGGGGAATATAACAACTGTAATGGTATAATCAATAAAATATATTTTAAAAAAAAGTGATAAATTATCTCCAAAGACATACAAGGGCCAGTAAGCACATGAAAAGATGGTCAATATCAATTGTCATTTAAGGAAATTCAAATAAAAACCACAAGAATATACTACTGCATATCCACTAAGATGGCTATAATAAAAAAAGAAAAAGATTGGGAAATAAGTGTTGGTAAGGATGTGGAGAAATTGGAACCCTCATACACTGCTGGTAGGACCATAAAATGGTTCAGCTGCTATGGAAAAGAGTTGATAGTTCCTTAGAAAGTTAAATATAGAGTTACCAAAAGATTCAGAAATTCCATTCCCAGACATATCCCCAAAACGTTAAAAGTAGGTACTCAAATACTTGCACACAAATGTTTATAGCGGCACTATTCATAATAGCCAAAAAGTATAAACAAGGTCCATTACCTGATAAATAAATACAGTGTGGTATATCCAAACAATGGAATATTATTCAGCCAGAAGAAATGAATGCACATTGATACATGCTACAAGATGGATGAAACTTAGAAACATTATGCTAAAAAAAGAACCCAAGTCTGACACTTAAAAGCTCTGTGATTGTGCACAATTTACACATCCTCCTGTGTTTTAATTACCTTCTCTGTAAGTGGGAGAGATCATAGTGTCTTCCTTACAAGACATTGTGAAGTACAATAATATGCTTATCAGATGGTAAGCCGTAAACATTGCTGTTATTTGGGTGCTGGCATATGGTCCTATACTTGATAGATAATCAGTGAATAAGGCTAAAATCCTAGTATTCTGCCAATATCTTCCTTAGAGTTCAAAAACAAATCCCTCTTTATGTAAGCTGCTGATTGATGAGACTGGTGGGAGGGCTCTCTCCCTGACCTCTGAAATGCCACACTTTCAAAGAGACAAGTCCAGTCCTTAGGACATTTTAGCTGCAGGCTTTTAAGTCAGCATTCCAAAGATGTAAAGGGGATGAAAGTATATGCTAGGATTTCCCCAGAAATGAGTGTCAGGGTTCTGTGCCTGTTTTGAAAAGCTGTGTCTGTGTTGGGGTTGGCAGTGTGGTCATCCAGGAGGCATTACCTCTTCAAGGGAGGCTGGGTGAGGCCATCTCATTTCTCCATCTTAAACAGACCCTCATTTCATTTGTAGGGTCCCCAGGGTAGCTAGAGATTCCTAAGTATTCCAGCTGTGGGCTTTGAACAACCTAGGCCAAATGTAGGGCATTATTGTCCCAGTCATGTCTTAGACAGGCAGGCTGCCGGAACCAGGGATTAGCTTCTGGAACGTGAGCCAAGCCCCCATTTGTACACTAACCCAGAGCCCAGACAGATTGCGTGCGGGGACATGTTCACTGGTGGCTGCAGACATGTCCTTTGCAAGCCCTGAGCAGATGGCAGCTGTGCCATACAGAAGTCTATCCCAAAGAAACACTGCTCCGTGTGCCCGTCCACCCACGACCACATAAGGGATCTCTTCATTTTTTCTGTCTTCTGAGTGATAAAAAATGTGATAAAGATCTGCTAACACCTAGTATAGGCCTTCTTCCGCCCACTTGGAAGCAAGTTCCCACAGATGGCAATTTTTACCCCTGGCCCAGAGTCCAGTCTTATTCCCGAAGGCTGGGATTTTTACATAAAAGAGCTCTGAATACCTTTCCCTGCAACCTCTTAGTTGGATACCTTGTTTCTTAACTTTAAAATTGGGGAGAGACAGAATGGTATAACAAAATGAACACCCAGCATTTGGAGCCAGTCATAGCTGGAGTTAAATCTCAGTTTTAGAACTTAGTGGCTGCCACTTTAAGCAAATCATTTAACCTTCTGAGTCTCAGTTTTCTCATCTGTAAAAGGGAAATAGTAACACTTGTATTCATGATTATTGTACTATATATACAACCATATATGTAAGACAGGAAAGGGTAGGATTTTCTTAAGTTATGATAATGTTGATGTTTGTTTTGATATATTTTTACATGCACCTTATATTCTGAATATCTCAAAGATCTTGAGATTAGGTTATGTTCTCAATTTTTAAATCTCTACTTGAATATTAACAGCAAACATTTATTGAGCACTTGCTGTCACCAGAAAGGGACCAGGCCTGGAGCATGTCTGCCTCGGGCTGGCCAGTAGTGTGTGGGTTCTTGACTTCATACAGGAAAGATTTCACAACTTGAGTCCAGGTGGTGCTGAGAATATGTTTATTAAAGCTGGTGGAAGTGAAACAAAGGAAAAGCTTAGAGCAGAAGAAGCAACAGGAGAGAACCTAGGTGGTGCTCTGCTTTGGTTCTATAGAAACATTATAGGAAGAAGTGGGCCAACCCTGGCTGGTGTAGCTCAATGGACTGAGCATGGCCTGTGAACCAAAGGATCGCGGTTCGATTCCCAGTCAGGGCACATGCCTGGGTTGCAAGCCAGTTCCCAGCAGGGGACTCACGAGAGGCAAACGTACATTGATATTTCTCTCCTTCTTTCCTTCCCTTCCCTCTAAAGATAAATAAATAAAAATTAAAAAAAAAAAAAAGAAGTGAGCCACAGTGCGGCTGCTATTAGCTCACTAGAGGGTAAGAGAAAAGGGGGCCTTGGAGACATGTTCAAGGTGAAGCCCTGGATGAGTTGCCTCTGCCCATTGCTCCTCTGGTTGAAAATCTCATGGAGACCCTTAGAGTTTAGAAGAGAAAAGTAAAGATGCGTGCCTGAGAGGGAAAGAAGGCATGGGAGTGCTCCAGAGAGAGCCTGTGCCAGGCCATTGTTTTGGGGCTTCTTATCTGTTTTCTGAAGGCAGGAATTTTAGAGGAGGTCTTTGGGAGCATCTCAATAGAACATTCATCAGCTTTATGCTGATTCACTAAAATGAGATTTATTTCCCTGACTTTACCTGTCCTTGGCACAAATGGTATTAATTGGATTTCTGTTATCTATCTGCCTGAGGAGGGTGATTTAAGCTATATATTCTCTGGTTGGGGAGGAGAAATGTAAACCATTTACTGTTAAGTATCCTTGGTTAAGTAAGATAGAATTTTGAGATTTACCAGATGGCTATAAATTGTTTGGCCATTTAACCATCTGTCTCAGTTTCCCTGTTTCACTTGTCCTGGCTTACTAACCTGTCTCATTTCTATGTAATAGGTAGTCAATGAAAATATTAATGTGTTCTATCCTTGAAATGGCACTGCAAGATGAATATTATTACAACCCCCATTTTACAGATGAAAAAAAATGAGGCTTAACGAGTGAAATGGCTTCCCCAAGCCACAAACTAGAAAGTAGCAGAGTTGGGATTTGAACCTGGACCACCAAGTCTATGCCTTTAACTCACTCTACTATCCCTTCAAACACTCACTCATAATGAGTGGCTTTGCTCCTTGTGAATGTCTTCATACTAATCAAACACACGGTCATACCGAGATGGTTGCTGGTCCTTTGCTTCCTTATTTCTAGAAGGTCTTTATATATTATGAAAATCAGAGCTCTCTGATACAAGTTTATTGTTTGTCTTTTGACTTTGTTTATGATATTTAATTATCATGCAGATGGGGATTTTTATTTTATGTGTTATATTTTATGATAAAAAGATTTATTAATGTTTTCATTTCTTCTGGGCTTTGAGTCAGAAAATCCTTTTCTACACCAGGAAATTTACCTATTTTTTCTAGAATTTTTATGTTTTCACATTTACATTCAAATCTTTGATCCATTTCAAGTTTACCCTGGTACACAGGGTAAAATACAGGTTTAAAAAAAACTTTAAAAAATACTTCAAAACAAATTAGCCTACCAGAATATGGTCAGAGTTTGTACAGGAAGAATATTGGGGGTAGTGAATCTTCCTTTAAGAATAAAAGCAGGCAGCTCTCAAGTTCCAGCCAAGATGGAGGTGTAGGTAGAAACCCTTCACTTCCTCGCTCAACCAAAAGGAGCATAACAACCAATATAAAATCAATAAATAACCAGAAATGCCAGAAAAATCAAACTGCATGGAACTCCAACAAGGAACTAAAGAAAAAATCAACCAGAACAACTGGACCAGTGAGCCAAGGAAAAGAAATATGGCCTAAATGAAAAAAACAGAGCAAAACTTCAGAAAGAAAGCTAAGTGATGAGGAGATAGCCAACCTATCTGTAGAGAATTTAAAGACCTGGTAATCAAAATGCTCACAGAACTGATTGAGCTTGGTTGAAAAATGAAAAAAACAAAGATACCCAGAATGAAATAAAGCAAAATATTCAAGGAACCAACAGTGACAGGAAGGAAACCGGGACTCAAAGCAATGATTTGGAACATAAGGAAGAAATAAATATCCAACCAGAACAGAATGAAGAAACAAGAATTAAAAAAAAGTGAAGAGAGGCTTATGAAGCTCTGGGACAGCCTGAAATGTTCCAATGCCCGAATTGTAGGTGTGCCAGAAGGAGAAGAACAACAGCAAGAAATTGAAAACTTATTTGAACAAATAATGAAGGAAAATTTCCCCAATCTGGCAAAGGAAATAGACTTCCAGAAAGTCTAGGAAGCCCAGAGAGTCCCAAAGAAGTTGGACCCAAGGAACACATCAAGGCACATCATAATTACCTTAGCCAAGATTAAAGATAAAGAGAGAATCTTAGAAGCAGCAAGAGAAGAGACAGTTACCTACAAAGGAGTTCCCATTAGACTATCAGCTGATTTCTCAAAAGAAACCTTGCAGGCAAGGAGTGTCTGGAAAGAAGTATTCCAAGTCATGAAAGGCCAGGGCCTGTATCCAAGATTACTCTATCCAGTAAAGCTTTCATTTAGAATGGAAGGGCAGATAAAGGGCTTCTTAGATAAGGTCAAGTTAAAGGAGTTCATCATCACCAAGCCCTTATTATATGAAATCTTAAAGGGACTTACCTAAGAAAAAGATTAAAAATATGAACAGTAAAGTGGCAACAAATTCACAACTATCAAGAAATAAATTTAAAAGAAAAGAAAAACAATGAAAAGAAAAACTAAGCAAACAAACAGAACAGGGACAGAATCAAAGAAATGGACATCATGCAAAGGGATTTCAGTGGAGAGGGGGAAGGGAGGAATAGGGATGAAAAAGGTAGAGGGAAGAAGCAGCATACTGTATTTTTTGGACTATAAGACCACTTATAGTCCAAACTTTGGAGGAAGAGGTGGTATGTCTTATGGTCCAAATGGAGCTTAGCTGGCTCGCTGTGGGGGGTGGGGGTGGAGCAGGATCGCGGGAGGCAGGAGCCAGGTCACTGCTGCGTTTTCCTCCCAAATTTGGGGCGGTGCATCTTATAGTCAGAAAATATGGTAATTGGTAGGCATAAAATAGACAGGGAGAGATAAAAATGGTATAGGAAACAGAGGACTCAAAGAACTTACAAGTCCAACCCATGGACATGAACTAAAGAGAGAGGGAATGCTGGAGGGTTGGGAGGGCAGGGTGGAAGGGAGATAAATGGGGATAAATTGGGAAAATGGTAATAGCATGATCAATAAAAAATACTTTTAAAAGATATCTGATAAAAATAAGTAAAATGCAAAAAAATAATAAAAGCAGGTATATTGGTGTCACAAGTGATAAGCTGTTGGGAACCGCTGTGCCTGGTTTCAGGAGTTGTAACTACCTCCCATGGCTAAGGCTGAATGAGTGACCTCCAGAATGCAAACCACAAGGAGACAAAGCTTGTCTCTGCTTCCACCCCTGCCCACAATACATGGTCAGATAGTCAGAGATGGGTATGACTCCTCAGAGGAGGGGCAACCTAAGCCAGACATGATCACTGGGGAGGCCATCATGGAAGGATGTGGGGGCTTCAAAAAAGAGGGAGTGATGGACCCTTGCCCCCCCCCCCCCGGGCTATTCTGACATAGCTCACATCCCCATTTCCGACTGGGAGAGAAGCACTTCCTGGCCCTAATTCACTTAAGCCTAAAAACCTGTGATGGGGAAGGCAGTGCAGCCCTATGCTGGCTAGAGAGGGATCTGGGGTGATCAGGCCTAAGAAAGAATTTGCAAAATCCCATGAAACCTGCTTCGTTTAGAATGCTCTCATTTAAATGATGAGGGTCCAGGCAAGAAGTTTGTTCCTCAAAGTTTTATGGCTCTTTAGCTATCTGACCCTGACTGAGAATAAGTCCTCAAGGTTCTTTGAATGCTATCTATTGTTTGATCCTTACCTGTATTCTTGTGCAAACAAACCCAGTAAAAGTCCATTGAGGAAGGGGCTCTTGGCCCTTCTCCTTTCCTCCCCAAGCAGATCATGGCCACCTTTCCTCCCCAAGCAGATCATGTCTTGGTAGTGTTTACTTTCATTTGTGGCGGACGGGGGACTTCGCAGGCAAAGTTGCCCCCACAATAAACTGGTTCTATTTAGACCTCTAGCCTGAAGTTTTGATAAGGATTTTCCTGTCTGCTGAGGTGGTCACATGCAGGATCAGGTGAGGCGTGGGAGTGGATAATCAGACAAATGAAACTTTTAGCTTTGGATACTCATGAGAACCCTGTTTCCTCATGCCATCAGCTCCCAAAAGCTCACCTGTAAGACATCCTTTATGTTTTCCTACATTCTTCTCTGGATTTGTTATGAAATGGTATCTCAGCCACCCTAAGTTTGGTTTTGGCAAAAAGTGTTACTTTATCAGTAAATTATCATATTTGTCTCCTAGTTTCAAGGAACTTAGAATCTCATTGAGAGAAGTGAGATTTAGATATGTAATATATCCTGAATACTGTAAGGGAGTAAGAAGGCAAGTACTCATTTATATGGTAAAGACCTTTTTGCATGTATTTTAATAGAAACACTTCAGGTTGCAAGTGACAGAGACACAACTCAAATTCCATTAAGCAAAAAGGGAATTTATGCTCCTGTAACAGTAAAGTCCAGGAACACTGACCTCAGGCATGGCTGGATCTAGATGCTCATTTTCCTCAGGAATTTCTCTCTTCTTTCCTTCTCAGTTTTTATTTCTCTTTGTTGACTCCACTCACAGATATGTTCTCCCCTCCTGGTGAAAATATGACCGCCAGCAGCTCCAAACTTACCTCCTTGTAATTTACAGGTGCATCCTTGCCCAGTTCTTCCTGCAGAAATCCCAAGCTCGATTATCATGCTCTTTCCTGAATCAACTGCTATGACCACAAATAGGTGCTGCTGGTTGGCCAGCCTGGAGTCACATGTACTTCCTTGGGGTTTGAGATTGGGCTCAGTCCCATTGAAACCACAAACACAGAGACAGGGGCAGTTTCCCCAAAGAAAAACTGTTATTAGAGGAGGGAGGAACTGCTGGTAAGTGAATCAAAGCCCCAGAGTGCCCTACACCATGAACTTCTTGTTCTCAAAGCTTTTAAAGAATCTATTCCAGGTGCCAAGAACATAAACAACAAAAAGTCACGACTGGAGCAGTTGGGCCTCGTTAAGCCTATAAAAAAGAAGGCTCACTGAATCACTGTCATGTGGTGGTGAAGAGCAATAGCTTTTGTCAGTTCTCACCAGCATCACAAAATAAAACTGCACAAACAGGAAGAAAATGTTGTTGCCTGACTATTACTGATGATGGGTTTCTGAGTTTCTAATAGAATTTTTCAGAAAAGCTACTATTGTGTCATCAGCATTTGTCAGATACTAAAACCCAATAAAAAAAGAATATACAGAGATATTGTTTTTCTCTTCTCAACCACTGACTATGTTTGGGGAAAGAACAAGGTCTTGCACTGGGCAAGATTCTTAATCTGGTGCTTTGGACAATGTCATCTACTCATTCCACACCAGAATATTCTACAGCTTGGGAAGAGCGCAGCATGAAGTGCAGAGGTCTTTGTAAGCAAAGTGTTCTGGCTGCTTTCTCAGCTATGCCAAGAGCAGCAGCTAACTTTGTGTCCAGCACCGTACCTCACGCTTTCCGTGTATCATCTCACTCACTTCTCACAGTAGCCCTATGTACTCTTTCCATCCCCATGTTATAGGTGAAGAAACTGAGGCTCAGAAGGATTCATTCACCCAGGATCCCAGAGCAAAGGTGGTATAGTCAGAACTCAGACTCAGGCAGCTGGACTCCACTGTCTGGGGTCCTAACAGTGCTCAGTAAGTAGCTAGCTGTGTAACCTAACCTCGTTACCTCACAGGGTTTCCTCATTCCTTTTTACAGGTGAACATTTGGGGTGTTAGGGGAATCTTTAAACAGTGATTCCTCTAAAGTATTTTATTCTGAGAATCCTGGTGTATTCTATCTCTTAGTAATGATAGACCACAAATAAAGAAAAAACCCTCAGACTTTTCTAATTGGTTTCCTCCTACCTTTTCCAGAAAACATCCACAATTGCTAAAATGGGCTAAGTAGCATTTCATTCTTTTCATCTTCTCTTTAGGAAGGAGGTCAAGGAGCCAGGATGCCGACCAACTTGATCATCAGCTCTGAATTTTATAATTATCAATAATCTTCCAAAAGAGTATGATCTGTAAGATCTGGTAATTATATACCTGTGCATAAATGGTTCAAAGGCTGAGCTTTTAAGCAAATCTGCGTTTGAATCATAGTCCTGCCACTGTGACCTCAAAGATGACGTGGAGCCAGTCTGAGCCTCATGCTCCTCTTCTATGAAGGGGCTCGTTAGTAGGTCTGAGCTCACAGGGCTGTCATGAGGATTAAAGGAGGTGCTGCTTACGAAGTACCCAGCAGTGCTGCCCCTTTTTGTAGGTGGCCCCAAAAGGCCAGCTACCAGGAATACAATAACTTATTCTTACAATTACTATTAATATTTACTCTTATCCTCACTCCTTCCCTCTCAAAATAAACTCCACCACAACAAGATCTGCATTTTTTTTTTCCTCACCTGAGCACATACTAACTGGTTTAGAGAGAGGGGAAGAGAGGGAGAAAAACATCAATGTAAGCAAGAAACGGGACTGAATCTGCAGCCTAGGCACGTGCCCTGACCAGGAATTGAACCTGGGGCCTTTTGGTTTATGGGACGACACCCAACCAACTGAGCCACACAGGCCAGGGCAAGATCTCAATTTTCATCACTGACATTTAGTGGTTAAACAGCCTTTTCTTCATAGTGGTTTGCAAAGCACCTTACAATTTCCTCTCTTCCTAATTCCTGGAGTTCTGTTTGTTTGAACTTGAATTGTTTGAAACTCTCTGTTCAGTGAGCTCTCTTTTGTGTATTTCCTCTGATGTCCAGCTTTGAAACAGTAGCTTTTCTATAATCTTCAGCAAAAGTTGTGCTCCCTCCCTGAAGGGTCGGTGGCTTTAGCTCAGTCTCCTCTTCCAGCTGGCTGTCTGGCTCGTTCTGTTTTCCTTATTTCCCCACAATCTTTTCTCCCTGTTTAATTTTTTTAAGGGAAATCTCTCACAGGGCTTTCTCTAAAATATTCTTGCCTCCATCATTCAAGATTAAGCTCTTATCTTGGTGATAGATCCTGGTAAATACCACAGAGAATCACGAAATGGTCGTGTGGCTTGGGTCACAGATTAGTGCCTTTTTCAGGTGATCGAGATCCCCAGGGCTGCCGCAGAAGCTTTGTCAGAAAAAGTTGATTATTTGCGGCAACCCTGGTTCTAGCAGTGAGAATAACCTGGGATGTACTTAACTGGTTTTTCCCTCCCCAAGAAATGTCTCTGGAATCCATTTATGGCCAAAGAAACACACAAGGGCAAGTAGCAGACTTTTAATCAGGATAACCTCTCATTTGTAGAGCATTTCATAGGTTCCAAAGCACTTCCATGTACATAATCTCACCATGAACTTGACTCTGGGAGTAGATCGGATGTGTCTGTCCCGGGAAGGTGAGGGGGAGGAAGAGGAGAGTCCGGAGTGCTAAGACGCTGTTGGGGTTTTGAGGTGATGAGCAGTGTGGTAGATTGCAGTTAGGATGTGCCTGGGCTGGACCTTGATAAGGTGGAGAACTGGATTTCTGACTTTCTGGTGCTTTTCTTAGTTATGCAAATAAAAAATGACCTGTGAGAGGATTTCACCAGACTCACAGGAAACCTCAATCATAAAACAATCCTTTGTAGGTTCGTTTATCCTGTTATCTTCTTTTCCTCTTGGGGTATGTTTTAAAAAATAATAAGCTGTC
This sequence comes from Sturnira hondurensis, assembly GCF_014824575.4. Lineage (NCBI taxonomy): Eukaryota > Metazoa > Chordata > Mammalia > Chiroptera > Phyllostomidae > Sturnira > Sturnira hondurensis. Next base: position 3,531,015 of record NW_028075471.1, on the reverse strand, counting down.
TATCTTACAACATCTTACTCGGCCTCTGCTGCAAGAGAAAACTATGGGATAATTCCTGCTTTCTGATCTGGGTGAATTCCTAGCAGAAATCACTGTGGGGGTCAGGGCAGGAGAAGAAGAATATTTCTTTCTTTAGTTTTCAGTGAGCTTCCAAAGAAGAACAAATGAACTTATCTGAAGAAACTGATGGTTCACCATATTTGTGGAAACCCCACTACCAAACTGCCTTGGTTGCATCAGCAATGGTCACACACCTCGGCTCAGTAACCTCCCCTTTAATTTTTTTCATTATAAAAATGATATAACCACATGGCCCATAATTAGGAGACCTCCCTTCTGGTACAACCATGATTTTTATTTTGGGTATTTTCCCTGCCAAGCTTCTCCACGTATATACAGATTGCATAGGTGCCCTAATAATCAGTTTTCTTCCTGCATTTTTAACTTAGCATTTATGTTGCTTGACTTCATAGGTGTACTTGTTAATGTTTACACAGTGTTTATCCAGTGGATGTCCTATAATTTAATTAAACATCCCCTATTGTGCGACATTGGGATTTCGGGGTAACAGCGCAGTGCCCGGAGCCAGCCTGACCCATATTTCCTGCTCTGCCACTTCCCAGTTGTGCCTCTTAGGGACTTACTGGGAGAACCATGCTTTCCTCAAAGGGTTCTTTAGAGAAGAATAATGTATCTGAAGCACTTAACATGGTTCCTAACAATTAGCATATTATCTAGATTTAGTAGCTAGTCTATTATTATTTCTAATTCACCACTATCAAAGGACTATGCACTGAAAATGTTTTCTTTTGATAAATTGTGCCAAAACTGTGCCAAAACATCTGCATGTTTGTATTGCTCTTGGTACATACTAACGTCTCTTGATGTTACACTTTTTACCGTCATCAACGATTCTAGGTGTGCCATTTTCACTGTGCCCTCACTATACCAGCACTGGAACCTATAATTTTCCAGGTTAGGTAATTTAGTATGTTGAACATGATATCTTATGATCTGCCCACATTAGAGACGTGGAGAAAATAGTATAATTAGCACCTCCACTCACGCAGCCTCCCACATCCACAATGGTTACCCTTTCCCCACGCTCACCGCACTGTTTTTAGGGTACTTTAAGCAAACCTCAGTTATCATACCCTTTTACTCATTATTCAGTATACACTTCTACCTGATAGGGACATTTTATTTTTTTTACATAACCACCACACCTTGTCACACTTACAAGACTGCCAAGAATTTCTTAATGTTTAAGAAATATTTAATATTCAGTCCAAAGACAAATTTTCCCAAATTCAAATTTGCCTTTGGACTGCATCTTAGGTGGTATTAGGGAATTCTTGTTAATTTGTCTCAAAGAGGTCTTTGTACAGCTGGCCTGTTGGATTCACAATCCAAACACACTCCACCCGTTTCTTATGGTTAATAGTCTGTAAAACTTCCATGTCCCTCTCTTTTCTCCCTGTGCTGTTGATGTATTGAGGAAACCAGGTCGTTTGTCATGTAAGATGTTTTCTACTCTGGATTTGGGGATTCCTTCCTCATGGTGTGTCCTTACTTTTCCCTCTATACTCCTTTTTTTTTGTAAACTGGTGAGCAGATCTGGATGTTTGGTAAGTATTTTCCTTAATTTTACTGGGTATTTGAGGGGACTACACATCCTTACAGCCCTTCCCTAAGTACAGTTTTACATGGTGGACCGGATACCAATTGTTACTGGCCTCCTCAGACAGTAGGAGAACAGCACAAAGTTTCAACTGACCATTGAACTAGTTGGAAGAAGTTGATCATAGGAACAAGTAATGATGTTAGCTGTAATTAGTCATTGCTCTGGAAGTCATTCTTTCTTTGCTCCAGTGCCCTAAGAATGTACCCAGAGGTAGGTGTGGAATGGCCCTGCCCTCCAGGAGTTCTAGATGGGGATATAATCAGAAAAGTTATGTGACTGTAGAAAGTCAAGTAATTTCAAAAGTTGTCACCTGGCAGAACACGATTAATGAGTGGTATTATAGTAGTAAGAGTTGTTAGAACCCAAAGGGTGGAACCTTCTCCTGTGGGCTTGGGTGATTTGGGAAGGCTTCTCAGATGAAAAACTTGGCCTAGGATAATTGGTAATATTTGAAAAGGCAGAGAAGGAGGAGGGAGGGGCTCTTCTGGACTTGAGTTCAAAGAGACACAAAACTTTCTAAATGTCAGCCAATCAATCCACTCATGTTGGCGGCCTTCAGTACATATCTTCTGAACCTGTTTCTTTCTCTCTTCCTCCCTTCTTTCCTCCCTTCCTCCCTCCCTCCCTCCCTTTCTTCCTTTCTTTCAACAAATATGCATGGAGAACTTATGTGCCAGCCTGTGTGTGTGTGTGGGGGGGGGGGGCATGGGAGCATAGCTCATGAGGCAACCTGATTTCATGGAAGAGACATCAGCTAGGAGTCAGATGAACTGAGATTTCTCTGAAATCCTGTTTTTGGAATAAAGTACCAAAAGAACTCCCTGAGGTTATCATCACTCCTGGTATCTTGATACGGAGACTTCAGCTTGTCAGATTATAGCTCACTGTTGCCTTTCCTGGGAAGAAAGGACTCTGTTGTTTGAATTTTTTTTAAGACATATATAAATGGCTTAAGTTTTTTGGTTCTCTTATTTTCTTTCCTTTCTCTTTTTTATTTCTGGTGGGAGCACTTTATCCTTTGAGCTCTAAAGCTAAGCTGGAAACTCATGAAACAATATTTGTCGCTACCCTGGGCAATGATACAATTGAAAATAAGAAAAATTCTTTAGCTCCCAGACAGCTCACCTTTGTTCAGATTCCAAACGCTGGGATGGAAGCAGGAGGAAGGTTTACCTGTGGTTGTCCCGCTGGGAGAAGTGTGCTCATTTGCATGAAAAAACCCTGATCTTTAGTTTGGAAATGGCTCATGGTGAAGTGGGTGGCTGGGAACAAAAGAAAGTCATTGTTAGCCCTTTGGACACATTCATATGTCTTCTGAGCCACTCAGCGGTCTCTCAATTTGACCCTGGTCTGTTTTCCTTTGAAGTCAATTCTATCAGCATCTATTGAGTGCTTGCTGTGTGCCATAGCGGTCGTTTCAAAAGGAGAGATTTAGCTTTCCTCTCCATTGTCTCCACCAGCTCCCTCCCCACAAAGCATCCCAAATAAGCTTATAAGCTCCATGTGTGCAGTGTTGTTGATATATAAACACAGCTCCAAGAGGAGCCCTGCTACTTCCCCCATGATTCCAGTGAGTGCTCCTATTCCCCTTTCTCTTCCTCTGTCATGTAACATTCAGTAGAATTTCAGAATTTTCTAGATGAAAGAGAATTCAGGAGTCACCCAGTTCTGTGTTTACCTGTAAATGTATTCCACTACTTCCCCCAACCAGAATATCATGAAAGAGGGGCAGCTCATGTCTTGACTCTTTTATCTCTGACCTCCTGGATATGAAATGTAAGTGGTTAATATTCCACAAGACTTGGATTGAAAAACTATCATCTGTGACATTCTGTTTAATCAAAACAGGATCCAGGAAAATCAGATGATTTGTCTACAGCTCCCAGGAATCTGTGGGTAAACAGGGACTAAAACCCAAGGCTGCTTGAGCCCATACACATCCTATATGCAAAGCCACCTGCACATGTTGTGGACAAGGATTGCTTCCCAGTGGATCTGCGGCATGCTGAGACCCACAACATTCTATCCTTGGGGAGGGGGTACAGCAGTGTGGTTAAGACCATCAGTGTTCCAGACAGACTGAGTTCTAGGGTGGATTAGGAGCTGTGTGACCTTGAGCACACTACTTAACCTTTCTGAGCCTCTATGCCCTCATCTATAAAAGAGAGAAAGCACCGTCTTCAGCAGGCTGAGGACTCAGTAAGATAATATATGTCGTGTGCTTGTTACAGGCCTGGCATGGAGCGTTGTTTTCTAGTGTTTCAGTACTCACACGTGAGCTCCCCAAATCACAGTGGTCCCTTTTTGTTCTATCCAAAGTCAACCCAAACCTGTCTGCAATACTCCAGTTTTTGAAAGAGAATGCAATATGGAATTTTGCTCTGGGCACTCTACCTTTAGAAATTATTTAAAATCTTTGTCTCAGTGCTGTCTTTTTGATGGGTTGGTTGGTTCCTGGGCTTTGAGGAGATTCTTTTCTGCCTCCAGCTTCAACCTCCCAGCTCTCTTTGGGACCACAATAAACCTATCTACTGTTTATGAAATTGATACTATGTGTCAGCCCCTTACCTGGCTTCTCTTTAATCTTCACCTCCACCCTTTGAAGTAGGTGCTATTATGTGCTAATTGCAGATGAGGGCACTGAGGCTCTGAGAAATTGAGTAACTTGGTGGATTGTTGAAGATATTTTGATGGTTCTCCCTCAGAGGAAAATGGAAGAGCACACTTGCGTGATCTGCAGTTGTCTGCATGGAACAATATGTCTATTGTGATTCCAGCATTTGGAATTTATACCTGTCAGGGCCCTGAGTGGCCATCCAACCCAGTGTTAACCAGCAGGGGAAACTGTTGAACAAAGAACTCACAGGATTTGACCAAAGTTGGTGTAGAAGTCCAAGACCAAGATTTGAACCCAGGTGTCCTGACTCGTATTTGTTCTTTCAATCACATCTAATAGGCTTGAATCATTGACCCTCAGCATCATAGTCTTCAGCATCAGGATACCTGCTCAGTTGCTAAAAGCCTGCAAAAATTAATATTCTACTTCATAATTGAAACTGTGGGCTCTGGAAGCAAAGTACTTTCGTTTGAACCCCACCTCTGCCACTTACCGGGTCTGTGACTTCGAACAAGTTGCCCGAACTCTGTGTGCCTCAGTTTCTCCCTAAACAGAAGTATCCACTTCATTGTATTATTGTGAAGATTACCTGAGATACATCCTATAAAGTCAGAGAAGAGCACCGGGCAGAGAGCATGCCCTCAGTCAGCATTAGCTCTGGTCAGCATTTTCTGCCAGGCATTTTTCAGCACCGGGGACACCACTGTGAACAGAGAGTCATGGTTCTTGCCTGTATGGAGCTTACAGTCAAGTGGGAGACAGAGGTGTCAAAGAAAATGAAGCTTATGATTTGTTGGCTAATTCTGTTTCCATTTATTACCTCTGGGACACTTCTTAGAAGTTGCTGCAATGTATCTTTGTCTTTAGCGGTGGCTTGTTAAATGTGTGACATCAGTATAAGCATTTTGCATCTGCTGCGTGGCCTGGGTTCACAGAGCCCTCGGCCTTGAGAAGCCCCTGGCACTCAGCTCATGCCAGCAGCCATCTGCGTGCTGCATTCAGAACAGAACTGGCTGCAGTCCTGCTACTTGGACGTAAGCAGCCTATTTGAAGGGCAGAAAGGAAGTTATGACTGGGGAGAAATCCATAAGGCAGCAGGACTTTGTCACTGAAGGAACAGAAAGCTCTTGTTGTCATAACAGGCCTGTAGGAAGAGGACACAGTAGGAACCAAATGCTGTTGTACAGATAACACAGGCACCATGTGGCCAAGTACCTATTTTTAAGTGGCAGTGTATTTTAGGCCAGTTCCATTTGATTTGTAGTCTAGATGCATTTTCCCTTCAGTGTTTCTTTGCTCAGAGTTGCTATTACCTCTGTTTCAACCGTGTTTTCTTGGGCATTTTTTAAAATATATTTTATTGATTATACCATTACAGTTGTTCTATCCCCCCCCTTTATTCCCCTCCACCCGCACACTCTCTCCCCCACCATTCTCCCCCCGCCTTAGTTTATAACCATGTGTCTCAAGTTCTTTAGATTCTATATTTCCCCTACTATTCTTGCCCTCCCCCCTATCTATTTTCTACCTACTGTCTATGCTATTTTCTGTACCTTCTCCCCCCTTCTCCTCCTCCCACCCCCCTGTTTCTAACCCTCCATGTGTTCTTCATTTCTATGGTTCCACTCCTGATCTAGCTGTCCTCTTGGTTTGCTTTTGTTTAGGTGTGGTTGTTAATAACTGTGAGTTTGCTGTCCTTTCACTGTTCATATTTTTCATCTTCTTTTTCTTATATAAGTCCCTTTAGCATTTCATATAATAAGGGCTTGGTGATGATGAACTCCTTGAATTTGATCTTATCTGAGAAGCACTTTATCTGTCCTTTCATTCTAAATGAAAGTTTTGCTGGATAAAGCAATCTTGGCTGTAGGTCTTTGGATTTCATGACTTGGAATACTTCTTTCCAGCCCCTTCTTGCCTGTAAGGTCTCTTTTGAGAAATCCACTGACAGTCTGATGGGAACTCCTTTGTAGGTGACTGTCCCCTTATCCCTTGATGCTTCTAGGATTCTCTCCTTCATTTTCATATTGGATAATGTAATTATAATGTGCCTTGGTGTGTTCCTTCTTGGGTCCAACTTCTTTGGGACTCTCTGAGCTTCCTGGATTTCCTGGAAGTCTATTTCCTTTGCCAGACTGGGGAAGTTCTCCTTTATTATTTGTTCAAATAAGTTTTCCACTAGTGGCTGTTTCTTTCCCCCTTCTGGTACCCCTATAATCCGGATGTTGGAACATTTAAAGATGTCCTGGAGGTTCCTAGGCCTCTCCTCATTTTTTTGAATTCTCCTTTCTTCATTCCTTTCTGGTTGGATGTTTTGTTCTTCCTTCTGGTCCATTCCATTGATTTGAGTCCCAGTTTCCTTTCCATTACTATTGGTTTCCTGTGCATCTCCCTTCATTTCAATTAGTTTAGCCTTCATATGTTCCTCTAATTTGTGACTATAATCAACCAGTTCTGTGAGCATCCTGATAAACAGTGTCTTGAATTGTGCTTCTGAGAGGCTGGCAATTTCTTGGTCACTGAGAGATATTGGCTCTGGGACTTTGAGTTCTCCTTGCACCATCTTTTGGGCTGTTTGTGCCTGTTACGTATCAGGATCAGAGCCCTAGGTGTTCACCAGAGCAGGGCAACTCAGTTGCTGGGTTGTGGCGTTGTATGTGGGGGCAGGGTCAAAGAGGACCAATGGCGTCCCATCTGCCGCCTCCCGCCTTGGCCCCCACAGGTGCCACAGCTGCCACTGTCACCGGGGCCCACACATTTCGTCCCACTGCACGCGAGTATGCCACCGCCATCAGCCCTCCACCACTGGGCTCGCCCACTGGAGCCTGCATGGTCCGTCTCACTGTGCGTGAATGTGCGACCGCAGTCAGTCTGCCCACACCCTGACTGGGTCCGGGCTACTTGCAGGCCTAGGTCTAGGGATCTTTCCTGCCCGACCCTGCTCCGCTGCTGGCTCCGCCCCTCTTATCGTCCTGGTTGAACAGTTCATTGTTGTCGGACTTTCCTATAATTCAATTTTCTGTTCTTTGGCTGTGTCTTTGTTCTCCAAACCTTTGTTGTATTCAAACTTGGTTGTGGGAGAAGGCACAGTGTTTCCACCGAGGCCTCCATCTTGGTGGAAGTCTGGAACCTTATCTTAGGCATTTAATATTAAAGAAATCTATATGCTTATGCATTTCCTAAGAAAGGAGGACATGGAGCTAAATTTTCTGTTGAGCCCTTAATAAAATGTGACAATACTGAACCTACCCCCCAAAATCAACTGCCTATACCAAATATGCTGATTTTAATGCTTTTATCAAAATTCTTTTGTCAGAAATGTTACAATCCTTGTTTTCTCCCCTGAAATAAAACAGCATAAAATTGAGACAATACCTCATAGACACTTCAGTCATTGCTGTTTTATAGAATCACAGAAGATTAGCATTTCTGTTTAAATCTCATTTAATAGTTCAAGAAACTGTACCTCAAAGAGTTTAATTGACTTGTTGAAGTTCACACAGCAAATTTAATTGTAGAACCAGGAATAGACCCTATGTCTTCAAATTTAGGTCAGTTCCACTCTTCACTGTGCTTGCATCTATTATATATGCCCTAATATATAACTATTATAGTCTGATTTAATAAGTAAATCAGTATTTAAAATCATGGAATTAAATTAAAGCATTAACTCCTTTGGAAGCAAGGATGGTGGAAAAGAATCCCCAGACCCTATCTTTTCCTCTAATTTATTGAGGCAAAAGGGAGTAGAATGCTTTATACACCAGGAAGGTAACAATAATATAGATTTTTGTGCTTACCTAGTACCTAAAATGCTGACATGTGTGGTATCTCAGTAAACTATTAATATGCTTTATCTCATTAAAGCCTTAAAACCCTCATATCCCCATTTTACAGATGATTAAACTGAGGTTAGGTATGATTAAATAAATTGTCCATAGCATAATAGATAGCAAGGGGAAAACTTGGTATTTGCATCCAAGCTTCTTATTCTAGAGCTTCTATTCTCCTATGTTCCATAAATTTTTACTTAAGAACCAGGGTGGAAGGACAATATCTTACTCTTCCGAAATTAATATCACAGCACAATGCATTTATCATATTTTTAAGTTTACTGGAACAGTCTATGGGTTTTTTTTTATTTCACTTTGTAACTTTGCACCTTCCATATTAAAAGTTTCTTTAGAAAATGAAATTGAATTTGAGGGAAGGAGGCCTCCATTAGTCCTGCTTTCAGCTGGCACAGATGCTTGGCCTCCTCTGGTCAGATAAGAAGGAGGATGCTCGCCTCTCTCTGCTGAGCCCATAAACTGGAAGAGTGTCTAAATTCAGGAATGATGCCAGGTGGGGAAGGGGCAAGGAAGGGAGGAAAGGGATGTAGTATTTGGAGCCCATAACTCAGGAAATGTGATGGCACCTAATTTCAGAGTGGTATGAGACAAGCGTTTAGGAAGAGAATAATGAGCTATTGTTTTGTTGTAGACTTTTTTCTTTAATGGGTGGGTTGTTTTTATAAAGTTTTATGAACAGGAAACTAAAGCAAAATGCTGATCTCTTTGGTTTTTGAGCTCTGCCAGCATCATTTTCATTTTTATTTTTGAGTTATGGTGACAGGCGCTTCCTTTAACACTTCTGGGGATATAGCATAATAAGATACCCCATGCTGCCTTTCAGAACAACATCAGAATCCAAGTGAAGAGTTCTAGTTTCAAATCATCTTGAGAACATCATGGGGTAGAATCAGATCCCTCCCTGACCCAGGGAGAAACCAAGGTAGGCTACAGAATGTTTCTCTTTAAAAATACTCTAGAAAATTTGCCCAGCATGTGGAAAACCTCTAACATGCATTAAAGTGGGTCTTGCTGTGACATAGAAAGTACAGATCCAAATTAAATCCCTTCCTTCCTTGAATCATAAAAACCCAGCCTCCCCAGCTATTGTTTGCCCTGGAAGATGATTTCATCTTAAGGAAGGTGGTCCTATCTGTTGCGCATTTTGGATGCAATGAACCAACATTTCAGGCATCTGGCTGCCAACTTCAGAGATGTTAAAAACTTTTTGTTCCTGCAGGGCATTTATTCATTGCTTACCTTGTAAAAGTTATGTCTTACTGCATTTTCCTGGCACCAGAGCAATCCTTGTACCTACCCATTGCATTTGCTTTTTCTGAGGCCGCAGGCAGCACTGGGTTATTAAAGTTCAAGGAGGAAGCCACGTGATGTTGGCTTTACAATTTTAATTCTCTCATACCTTCTTCTCTCCCTTCCTTCCACTCAAACAACAGATGCTTTTTGTTCACCATGTTCTGTGATTAGACCAAAATGAGCTCCCAAAGCATGTAATACTCCAGGTGAGGACGTCCAGACAGGGAGACCGTGGTCCTCTCTTGGTAGAGTAGCCAGCAGAGCAGTTTCCTTGGATAAAAAGTCCTTGAGTCCACAATTTTACATCAGCCTGGGAACTTGAGATAAGCACTGTGTTTAATCGTGCAGAAACAGGCAAAAATCTCCCTTAACCCTTAAAAGTCAGTCCCTCTGGGTCTACCTGAAGAGACCCAAGTTTCGATATAAATAGCACTAGATACAAACATGGCAAGTTGAAAAGAAGCAAAAATTTTAGAGTTTAACCTGGAATCAAAAATCTAGAGAAGGAAAAAGAAGAAAGTGCCTTTGAAGAGAGGAAAAGGGCAGATGAGTATGTTACAAGGTGTCACTGAACACCAACTGTTTGACACACCTTTACCACCAGAGTTTCAGTCTTCCCGACAAGTCCACCTTGTTTGGGAATTAGTGTAACTTGTTGGGTGTGTGCAAAAAGCTGGAGGGAACCCAAACCCCTTGGGAATATCTGAGAGGGACACATAGCCTAACACTGCAAGAACTGGCTCTCAAAGTGGTTTCAGTGAGTTTTGGACTCTTCGACAAGATAAACATTAGGGACCCAGGTGTACTTTTCAAAATTTGTTTTAACTGCAGTATTATGCTTATGATTTCTTGGTCCTTTCTGAGAAATTTTTGCTCCTTATTGAAAATATTCTTCTTTAGATTTATGAAGTTCTTTGGTTAGCCCAATTTCAATTTAGTTTTCATTTCAACAAATATGGATTCTTCTACAACATGCCAGCATGATGGAAGGAGGGGCAGCCACTGTGGTGAGCAAAATAGAATACAGTCCCTGTGCCTCTGTAGCTTGCTGTTGTTGGGCAGTGGAAGCACATCAGATCAGTCATTATGAGCAGAATGAGTGCTGGGGAAAGAGAAGTATTCATCACTGTGCGGGCACAAAGCAAGTGTTCTCCTCACCTGGGGCACAAAGGCAGCCTTGGATGAGAAGAGTTAGCCAGGAAGTCATCTGGTGGTTAATCTTGTCATGCCAAAGAACTAAATGATCAGGCAGTGGTAAACCAGAGACTGGTGCTTTTGTTCAGTTTTCTGTTGCTAAGGCACTTGGTTCAGTCAGAATTGTGGGTATATGACCCCTGTGATTGCTGAGTTTGGTTTTGGATGTGAGATGAAAAAAATTCAAACACAGCAGAAGCTCCCATAACTCAGCACGCACTTAACCAAAGGGCTCAGTGAACCTGTACCTCCTAACCCCTCTGCAGTGTTTTCGGAGGCTCAAGGAATGCTTCGGCTGGTCTCTTGAGCACACACCAGCCGACTTCTACTCCTAACAGATGAGTGAGGCATATGTTTGATGGGAGTCTGCTTTTGCTCATTGACTCCGTGTATAATTAAGGTTCTGTACACACCCATCCCCCTTCCCTTTCTACCCAAAGCCCTAGGTCTTTTTCAAGTAAGCATCTCTAGCCAGCCACCCTCCTCCCATTCTGTACTGCTACAGCCAATTTTTTAAAAACTTAAATGCAGTTGCATCCCCTGGCTATGAAGATAAGCATGCTTTTACTTGGAACTCTGGATACCAGATTGTAAATCAAGTTCCAGGAGCCAGAACACATCTCCTGGTGGGTGGCTCAGTTGATAGTTTACTTTAAGTGTGGACTTACATATTTTTCATCATATCCCTGATGTACCCATACATATATAGCAGTCTCTCTAGCACATAGTAGTTCTCTTCTGGGCATGTCTTCTGGGGCTTCTTGGCACTCAGCTATTTTTTTCTTTGCTCCACCATGCTTAAGCTAACATTGACCTCAATCAATGATCAAGGCCTAAAGTGAAAATATCCTTGAGGTCAAAACTAACAGTCTTCTGGCCTTGATGCCATAAAGAGAGAGCTCTACTCTCTCTTTAATGGTTTCTCAACAGTAGCATTATTGGCATTTTGGACCTGTTAATTCTTTGTTGTAGAGAGCTGTCCTGTGCATTATAGGATGTTTACCAGCAACTTGGGCCTCTCCCCGTGAAATGCCACTAGCACCCTCCTCCAATGACAAGGAAAAGTCTATCCAGACGTTGCCAAATGTCACCTCGGGAATAAAAATCATCCCCAGTTGAGAATCAACTGTATGCTGTAATGAACCAGAGTGCAGAGAATGCACCTGCCTGTGGCATACCAGGGCAAGACAGATATTCATTCTCTTTTTTTCCCCCCAACATAAAGTCTTGATTATTTTTGCATTATAGTTAATAATCCTCAGGATTAGCTCAGTCCTGGGAGAAAGGGAAAAATTCTGTCAAGTAACTGGTTTTTCAGACTTGTTTCAGAAAATGAAATCTTTAATACGAGACTTCAAGAATGATGCCTTCCAGCTTTAGAATACCTAGGGATGTATTTTCACAAATCAGTCCTAGAGCCAGTAGACATATCCCCAGGCAGAGGGAAGTATGATTTTTAGATATCAGCAGTGCTTCATTTGTGTCATTTTTACCTGTCTGACAGTAAACCATAGTCCTGGTCTCTCAGAATTCACTGCCAGAACTTCTCCAGTGAAGAAGTTCCCTCTCCCATCAAAACTGAAGTTGCAAATAGGAGAGGGAGCTGGGTCATTAGATGGGAATGTCGCCCAAATGGGAGAGGGGGAGGTGTTGGTACACATGTGTGTCCACCATTTATCTGCATGACCATTTCAGACCAGCAGTGACAGAAGAGATAGCTCCAGATGCCAAGGAAGCAGGCATGCATCTGAAGGCCTTCTCTGGAGAATCAGCTAGTGTTACTTGAGCTCCTTCTGCAAATGTACACCTCCCTGCAGAGGTTGCAGTTCAATGGCCATGTTTTAAAGTCAACCATGTTCCTTGAGCAGGTAGGTGTATATTACACACCTTCCTAGGAAAGAGGTTCAGGAATGGGTGGAGAAGAGGAGGGGGGAAATGTAGCTCATCCGGCACTTGATCTGTAGTAAACATTCTTACCTATCTGATGAGTGAATGAACAAATCAATGAATAAATGAGGCTTTAGTAAAAAGAAGAACACATAAATCCTAGTATTAAATATAATGCTGACGGAACAAAGCATTGTTCCATTGGCTGAAAAGATCGTCACAACTTCTCTAACTTCTGAAGTTTTCACCACATGCTGGGCCTATTCTGCTTACAGTCGTGCAGTGAATTTGAGGAATTGATTGATGGTCTTCCAGTCATGCCTGGCTGTCTGCTCATTTAAAAAGAGCTAATAATCGGTGGTGGGCTTATGTGTGGAGACCCACCACTCCACCAGCAGCACAAGTGAGCCCTGCTCCACCCAGGCGAGAACACAGGCCCTGCTCTTGGCAACCGTCCTGGAAATGCAGAACAGACTTCTTTATTTCAGTCTCCAGGCTTCTGGCTAGCGGGGAACACTTCCCGGCTGTGAAGCATTTTATAGGATTATAACGCGTTGTGCCGAAGGCGAGTTCTGAAAGCTACTTTGTGCTGTTGTTTTGAGTGAGGCTGACTGTTAGGGCAGTGTTGTTCCTAAGTCCATAAACACACACACAGGCAGGATGGGGAATTGGACTCCTGGGGCCCGCTCAGCTGGGCAGCATTGCAGAGTTGAGCCAGCTCCTCTCTACTGTGACACCAGCCTCAGGGATGTGCTTGAGAACCCTTCTGTAGAACAGCCTGCTTTCTGACGAAGTCTTTGGTTACAGACACCCCTGGTTGGAATCCTAGGAAGATTGCCCAAACCCCAAATCTGGAAGCAGCACATAACATACTGGGAAGGTTCTGAAGTCAGGGTACAAGGTGGAAATTGCATGGGATCAAAAATACTCTTGAAAATCCTTTAACTGTCTTAAGGAAAGGACCACGTACATGGTTTGTGTATACCCAAAATTGCCAGCTTCAATTTATAGGACTTACTGTACAAAAAAAAATGAGTATGTTAAACACCAAAATTCTATTTGTGGTGGAGACATCATGCTATGAGAAGCTCAGAAGCATCAGACCTCCTAAGGAAAATCCAGATTCCCACCTTTCACACTCATTTGGGGGCTAATGTTTGTTTTATTTTGTTTACAGCACTATTTCAATTGTTAATGGTCACTAGCTGTAAATCAATATCTCTTCTCTCTGCACCCCTCCCAGTATGTATGGTAGAAAATATGTAACTTTGCACATATGTTGTATGGCTGTGCATACCGATTGATTTTTTGGGTCCAAATCTTTTAAGGAGGGGCAAATAAAAATGTTTAAGAGATAGTGAATATGGAAGCATTCTCATCATCCAACATGGCTATTCTTTGCTCTACAATAATTGTACTTAAACTTGAGGTTAAAGTATCCTCCCTTCCTTAAGGTTAGTTTATTACTACACTGGATTTACAGTGTGTCAGACTTCCTGCTTGGCCCTGAGGATCCTATAGTGAGTAGTCCAGTCCTAGGGCTGTTGTAGTTTCCTAGGGTCACCCTTTTCTTCACCAAATGCTGGAAGTATACCTCCCAACTGGAGGAGCAGGCCCAGCAAGCTCCAACAGGAATCAAAGCCCACCCCTGAAGGGCTACTGCTGGCAGAATCCTCTGGATGGGCTGGTGGGCTGGTGAGAGCCAGAGGAGCAAGGAGGGAATGAGGAGAAGCTGCAGGTGCTTCAGCTCATATTGTTGGCAACAAGGGGAGCCTTAGGTGAGGCATCTCATTGCCTCCTGGCCCTGCTTTGGCTGCAAATGTAACTAGGGGCTTCTTTGGTTGGGTACCCTTAGAGATAGGGTTCCCTTCACTCCCCCACCAAGCTTGGCCAGGCTTGTGGGGAGCATCTGGGTAAGTACCCCATTGTCACAGCTCAGGCTAAAAGGACAAAGTTGGGTTCGGGAACACAGGTAGGAGAAATCAGTGGTCCTGAGGCATTCTTTTCCCATCCCAATCCTCTTCTTCCACCACTTCCTTATCACTACTTTACGGTCCATATTTGAGAGAAAAAACTCAGGAGCTCTCTTCAATTTCAGTTGGAACCCACTCATTCAGAAGCCTGCCTCCTTCACATTTGTGGCAATAGTGAGGCTGGCAAAACTAGGCCAGGTTTCCGCCGCTTCTGAAGGCAGTCTGTCTACATTAGTTGGGTAGGGAAGTGGGTGAATTTAGTGTCAGGGTGTCGGTTTGGTACCCAAGGCGAAAGAGTTGTGTATCGTGAGGTTTCCAGTCTGGAAGGTAGAAATTGCTGCATTCTGGCTTCAGTTGGAAGCAGAGAACACTAATACAGGCACTAGATATTTCCATTCCCACTGCCTCTTGCACATGGAAGAAGTTGAAACAAAAGACATCATCTTCCCAGACCACCAGCCACTGTGGCCATGACTTTGATAGGAAGGGGAGAAAATTCAACAGTGCAGTATACAAAATAACTTTTGAGGTAATGATCATTTTAATCTTTAAAAACTAATTTCTAGTTTCCTAAATAACACATGGATGCATTTTCTTGTAAAAAAATTGTAAGAATATTGGCTATAAATGTAAAGTCTCCTTTGTCTGTTATCTTTAATCTGTTAATACCAGATACCCTCTGGCACTGATTGCCTCCCCTCAGGCTCAAGAGTTCATAATACAATTTTGCTGTGGATCCTTCTGGTTGGTTTTCAATGGTGTTTACCCACATGTCTGTCTCTATAGAAAAGATAAGGTATGTTTTTGTAGATGCATTTTTAACACAAATGGTATTATACTGTGCTTGCTCTGTAATTATTTTTTAACTGAACCTCATACATTGAAGATCTTTCCACATCAGACCCATAGACCCATCCTTTTTTTTTTTTTTTGACTGCTATTGAGTGGTGTTCCATAATGAGGAGAGTTTATTTAAATATTCTGTTGATGGATATTAGCCATTTCCAGTTGTGGTTTGCTTTTTACTGCCCAGATGGGGCTGCAAAAACCGATCATGTAATTGCCCATTGGGCATTTGCAATGTGTTTTTTCCAGTAAGGTGAGGTGGAGCCAGGTCATTGATTGCTCTGAGTGGCAGGCAGCCCCTTATCAGCCTGTTCGTATTTGAGGAAAGGGCTTGGCGGAACTCTTGGAAGTAGTGGAAATGCTTTGTATCCCGATTGTGGAGGTAGTTATAAGTGTTTACATTTGTCAGCACTCAGCTAACTGTACCCTTAAAATGGGCTCATTTTACTGTTTGTAGATTGTTCTAATGGCGTTCCTTTAAAAATGTGTGTGAGGGGAGACTCGCTGGGAGTAAGGCACTGTGGGCTTTCACAATGCTGGCTTTTCCCCCGGCTGTTTCCCCTGCCTCCTCTTTTCCACTGCCTCCTCCACCAAGGGAGTGTGGGAGTCCAGCGCAGCTGCCCCAGGGCGAGAACCTGGCTGCCTCACCGCTCAACCCTCAACCCTCAACCCCCTGAAGGGTTTCCGCGCGGCTGCACCTGGGTGCTCCGGAGACCCGTCTCCCGCCCCGCTCCGCCCCCAGATGGGCGGGACCGGATATGGCCCCGCCCCTTCTGTTAGAGCGCCGGGGCTGGGTACCTTCAGGCTAGAAGTCGACTGTCAGTCTCCGAGTCGCCGCCACCGTCGCCCGCACCGTGGAGCTGGGGTCCCCTTTTGCCTGGGAGTTTTGTGGTCGAATCGGGTCAGCAGTGACATCCCAAAGGGCAGGCCCGGCAGCCGCCATGGTGGCCAAGGATTACCCCTTCTACCTCACAGGCAAGAGAGCTAACTGCAGCCTGGAGGTATCCCCCGCCAGCAGTCCGGCCAAGGACGCGGAGGTAGGAACCTCCACCTGGACTTCGCCAGTCCGTTTGTCTTCTCTCCCTGTGTCACTGTTTCTCTTTCCACTTATCACTCTGTATGTTCCTCTCTCTTTCTCTCTCTCACACACACACCCACCCCGTGTCTCCGTCTCCATCTCTCACTGTCTCCCTTCCTACCCTCTTTTGTAGATCAAGGGTGAGCCACCTTTCTGCCCCTGCCCCTCTTCCTCTTAGCCAGAGAGCAGGAGCCTCTTGCCCCAGCACTCCCCGCCCCGCCCGGCCTCGCTTTGCATCCTGCCAGGCTCTCAGGCTGTCAATCTTCGGTCTTGACCGTGTAGAGGGATCTTCTAGGGTATCAGCATGCCCAGTCATCAGGAAAGAGCTACCCTTTAAGTGTTCCTTTCCTCTTTCCTGGGTTAGGGGAGGAGGGGCTGGTTCTTGGGGACCCTTCAGGATACATCACCTGTTAGGCTTGACCTTGCAGCTAGCTGTTTGGCAACAAAGGTCATGGCACTTCTGCTCCTCACCTGTGGCTAGTGGGGTCATTCAGCTAGGGGTCTGGGGGCGAAATAATAATTTGAGTGCCTCCCACATGGATCCTGAAAATGAATTAAACTCCTGGGACAAGTGCAAAGCTGTCTTGGAACATTCAAAATATTTCTCTTTCTGGGAACTTTCCTGTACATTGAAGTGATGTGAAGGAGTCCTCCTGGCTTGTGTTTAGTGGGCTTTTCCTCCTGTCTTATATATTGCTGGCAAAGAGCTCACTGGCCTTATAGTTGGGTTCAGCTGGAGGAGAAAGTGTCCCTGTATTTTTTTAAAGGGTTTTAAGCAGTACGATTGCTTTCACTAGACTGCAACTTTGCTGTGGCCGACCTACAATGGAACCCACTGGACCCAGCTCATCATTGTTGCTCATGTGTGTGTCTGGGAAATGGCCACTCTCTCCAACCAGGGCCTGGGGAACATATCTGGCCTTGTCACAGAATTCTTCGGGATTCTGCCCATCCGGCACCCTTGGGTCTGCTTAGCTGTGTGGGTTCACCAAATTATGTATATTTGGGAGGACAGCATCAAAGATTCATTGCCTCTTACAAGAACTGCTTTAAGCTGACAAGATTCCAGTCTCCAGTTGTAATCAGCTTTCTGTAATCAGCTTACCCCCCTTACCCCCACCCCATATCCCAACTCAGCTGTATATCTTCACAAAGAGTTTTTGTTCCCAGAAGCTGTGAAAGTATTATGGCCCTAGTGGTGTTTGCAGTCTTAAGTTTTGACAGGACAGCACCTGCAAGGATTCAGGTTGTTCAGGCTTGGAATGGATATAAAGGTTTTTCGATGGGAACTTCATAATTTAATGAATGTGGGAGCAGTGAAGCTAGTGCCAAACTCCTTTTGGAGGGAAGTAAAGCATAGCCCAGTTTAATTAATAAATTGAATTGGGTTAAAGAAAATAATAGTGAAAATAGCTCTGGGCTCTCACTAGTACCTTCTTGCTGTCACTTAGTCCGGTGTTTTTGAGTAGTTTGGTGAAAGACTTTAAGTAAAACTCATCTGCTTAGTTCTTTCATATTTTTTTCTAGTTTTAATTTTTTATTTTTTTAAAGATTTTATGTATTTATTTTTAGAGGGGAAGGGAAGGAGAGAAAGAGAGAAATATCAGTGTATGGTTGCTTCTGGTGTGTTCCCTTCCGGGAACTGGCCTGCAACCCAGGCATGTGCCCTGACTGGGAATCGAACCACAATCGTGTGGTTTGCAGGCCCGTGCTCAATCCACTGAGCTACACCAGCCAGGGCTTTTTCGTATTCTTATACTACTTAGAACATAAATATATCTATGTATCACAGGTGTGATGAAAGAAATATATCACCAAATGTTAAATATTAATTTCTTTCATGGTAGTTAGATCCAGATTATATAATGTAACATTTTCATTTTATGAAGATGTCCTGGAGTGGGAGTAAGGATGGGGGAGGAACTATTTATTTTTAAACTAATTGAATTTTTTCAGGTACCACCATTGAGGATGTTTTTGTGTTTAGATCCGAGTAGATGTATCTCTTTTGCTGTATACACCTTAAGACAGAGGTGTCCAGTCCAGTATGTTACCCAGCTTCATTGATTTGGCTTATCACTTCCTGACAATGATGATAAACCAAGTTGGAAAGGGAAACCTAAATGAGTTCCGGGCTAGTTTTCTGGTTTTCATTATTAGTACACAAGATAGCTAACCCTTGTAGGGCTCACTTCTCCATAGGCAGTTAACTAAAATATATTTTCTGCCGGCAGATGTCATCACTATTTTTGTTTAAAAACCAGCATACACTAGTTGGTTTTTTGAAAACATGATTATATACTTGTTTATAAAGTAGATATTGACTGTCAGTTCTTATGAAAGTAATTTTTTAAGATTAATCATTTTCTTTGCAGAAAGAATGTGGTTATAATGAAAAGAAAACCTGTCCAATATAAAATCCTTTTTGGCCTACGAAGGCAATTACAGCAAAGTGCCTGTGCCCTTTAAAAGGAACATTTAATGGCTGTTCCTTCTGCATTTGCTATCAGGAGGACAGTGGGCACAGAGCTGTATGGGCAAGTGCCTTCTAGTGTTTGTTTTTGTTGTTGCAGTCAGCATGCTGGGAAAGGCCTTCCCTAAGGGGTGGGTGTCATTGGTGTGCTTTTGATACAAAACTTTTGAGTAATAATGTCCAACAATAAGCATTCTCTTAAGAGCAAATTATTAACAAAATTTCTACTCAAGATTTAAGTGCTTTGTAATTTTTAAATTTCAATGATGATTTCTAGTGCAATAAAAGATATATTTTAAATTTTTATTTCCTTTAAAATATCGACTTTAAACAAAAATATTCTATATGGATTATGATGTAAATATAATAGTGCTTGCTTCTTAATCTAGTATTTCTTATGACATAGGTGTCTTGAAAATGTTCAATTTTAATACCCATAACCAGTTAGATCCTTCCAGCTCTAATCATTAACTGTGAAATCGAAGGAGCTTAGTCCATGGCTCTAGACTTTCACAGGGAAATGTGGTATCATGTGAGCATCACTAAGCTTATTTCTTCTGATTATTGATGCAGCTTTGCTCAGTTGATCTCTGTTTTTATGTTTATTGGGTGCTTTCTTCTCATGCCAGGAGGGACTGGTCCTTTTAGCATGTTAGATACTCTGGACACCTGATCAAGTCACTAAAAGGAAAGCTGTTAATGCTCACAATTTACACCAATTGTAAGTTAAAATCACTATTTCCCCATAGTGGAAGGTAAGGTTTTCCTTTAAAGAAAGAAGGCTCATTTGATTCCCAGTCAGAGCACATGCCTGGGTTGCAGGCCAGTTCCTGGCAGGGGACACACCAGAGGCAACCATACATTGATGTGTCTCTCCCTCTCTCCTTCCCTTCCCCTCTAAAGATAAATAAAAAATATTTTAAAAAAAAGAAGGCTCAAATGAGTAGATATGTTGGCCAAGGGTGCTGGAGCCTGGTGTAAGGTCTTAAGTGTTTAAGGTCCATTTCGTTTTTTAAAATATTTTATTTATTTATCTTTAGAGGGGAAGGCAAGGAGAGAGGAAGAGAAACATCAATGTATGGTTGCCTCTCGTGCATCCCATGCTGGGAACTGGCCCCTGCCGGGAACTGGCCTGCAACCCAGGCATGTGCCCTGACTGGGAATCGAACCGTGATTGTCTGGTTCGCAGGCCCGCTCTCAGTCCACTGAGCTACACCAGCCAGGGCAGGTCCATTTCATTTTTAATGAAAATACAAAGAGGTATTTCTGTTGTTTTCTTTCTGAGACTATATATAACAATTTGATAGACAACTTACTTTTGGTTTTAAGATTCACTATCTAAGATATCAGTCAGGATTAAGCCGGATTTAATTAGTGGTATTTATAGTCATTGCTTTTGTCTCTTTGTTTTATATGTTCTGATTTTTGACTCAGCCAGTAGCCTTGTGTGGCCTTTGGAATGACATCTATCAAGAAATGATGGAGTTCTGGTCCTTCTCCAATACCACACCTAGTGTCTCACTTGAGACCCAACCATGTTGTAAGGTTAATATAAAGCACATATTATTCTCTCTATGAATAAAGACACTGAGGGGAGGTGACTTGCAGAAAGCCTCAGAGAAAACCAGCAACTGAACTAAGATCCAATGCCAGGTTTCCTGATGGATTTAGTTCAGTGTTTAACACCTGTGTACCTAGTGGCATCTGAGGGTATTTATTTCTGTGAAGAAAAAATGGAAGGAGGGATGTAAAACTTAACAGACATGTAAAATGCTCACAGATGCTTTCTTTTAAATGTATAATCTTGAGTACTGTATGCAACTGAGAAGGTACCTTTAAGCTTTAGCTCTAAAGAGCAAAATGAACTCTATCCCTCTGCCGTAGTTTATGCCCCAGTCCACACGTGTATTTGAAAATTGTATGCACCTGGGACAGTATTCCTTGCATGCCAGCTGGAGAGCTAAAAGGATCAGCTGGTTTCCAGTAACTTACACATTTCTTGGAATCTGTATCAAATAGTGTTGAATTGACAGTATGTACAATTAACTGCATGGAAATAGTTCCAAGGAGTTATTGCACTTAGAATCATGGGATTTCTTCAAACAAGTAAACAAATAGACTCTATGAGTCATGTGACTTCATATCTTGCTGGGTGAAGAGCTATATGGAGTTACCTGGGTAAAGGCCGTCCCTTGCTGATAGGATCTGGTTATGGTCATCCAGCCACTTATTCTGAGTCTTGTTTAGATGGAAAAATATCTTGGGGGCTTTGGCCTCCAGGATGCACAGGAACTAGGAATAGGTTTATTAGAGGAAAATATGCTCCTTTAATAAACCTATTACTTTATACATATACATTAGAGGTTGTTCAGGGCATCGACTTTGGGATAAGACTGCCTGAGTTCTGATGCCGTCTCTACCACCTGCTAGTGGTGTGGACTTGGACAAGGTAATGTGCCTCTCTAAGCCCCTATTTCCCCTGTGGAAAACTACTGATAAAATAGTTCTACCTCCTAAGACCATACTGGGAATCAATGAGACAATTCTTGTATAGCACTTAGCACAGTGCTTGACACATAGTAGGTGCCCGATAAATATCATCAAGACCTCTGCATCCGAAAAAGATCCCTAAAACAATTTTAAGAAGCATGATCACCATCTTATTTTCTTGGTGCTGTTTTAAACATAGCAGTGCATTAGGGGGCCTCACTGTAGGTTTTCTCATCATCCTCGCGACAATTCTCTGAGGTTGGTATTAATATAATGGCCCCCTTTTGTAGAAGAAACTTAGGCTCAGAGCTTGGTAAGTGGTCTTTCCAGGATGGCTGAGCTAGTAAGTAGGTGGAAGAGCCAATACTCACACCCTAGTCTGACCTTGAAGTCTGTACTTTCCCAACTACATCACATTGCCTCTAAAGGACTAAATCACTGGTCTCTTTACCATATAACATGTGAAGGATGAACCCTCCTGCTGGAGCAAATTGCCTCATGGTCAGAGGCCAGTTTTTCCTTGGTGACTGGGTGAGACTTCACCATTAGTCAATGCTTCTGGCTGGGACCCACAGGAGTGAGGTTTGCGAGCCTCTGTTGGGGAGGGTTTCAGTAGCTTCTGCTTTCTGTTTCTCAAGAGCAAGGAGCAGGTCCTCGGCAGAATTCTGTGTGCTCAGCTCTGTGGAGGTGACACAGTTAGTTCTGCATTTAGTCATTTTGCTTATCTACAGTAACCACCAGCCTTCTAAGTAAACCAGTAACTGGAATGCCCTGGGTGCCATCTGAATTTCTGTAAATTGTGTCATTTTCTCAAGATACTCTGTGAGTGCCTGTAAAATCCTGGACTAGTGCCACTGTTTTCATAACAACTGAATGAAAAGAAATTATTGATTGTATCCTAATTTCACAGAGCCCTGTGCACATGTAACTGTTATTAATGGTGTGTGTGTATATCTGAAAAAGTAAGTTCACTTGTGATATATGCATGCAATTGCCTTCCATAATTTGTGAGTACCACTAAGAGGTGCAGGTCACACATAATGAGGAAATTGCTGCAATTGCATTACCATTTATTCTTGTTGCATTGGCTGGTGCCCAGTCAGGAGTAAAGGGCAGTGGTTTCTGAAACCTCCATTTTTTATGGATCGACACAAGTTATTAGCTTCAGAGAAACTGTCACAAATTAATCAAGAATGGCTTCTGATCCTTTGACTGGCTAAAATAGGACTGGGTCTTTGTAAGTTTAGAAACACTTGTGACTTGACCTTCTATGTTTGGGCCACTGTGTCTTTTTGCAAGAAGGCAGCTCAATTATTACTAAAGGTCAGTTAATTGAAGCCAAACCAGAAACCTTATGGTAAACTCACTGGATGCTTTTTTCTTTCTGGCTCTTAAGATGAGGAGGAAAGGAGTAACAAAACAGGCTTTTTTCCGGGGATTTATGAAACAAGCAAACAAAACTAGCCACCAGGAAATGACCCAGGGTCATTGCGTTCGAGGACCTCAGAGTGGGAAAGGCCTGTTGAGAATATGGAGCCCGGTTTTCATCCACTGCTGGATCTGTTCAGTCTTTAACACCTGCAGGGACAGAGAGCTCATTACCTCTAAGGCTGTACATTCTGTCTTTGTTCAGTGTGGATGATGAGAAAATTCCTTCTTAGTTATATTGTTGCTTTCTGGACCTGAATATTATATAGTAATGTTTTCTCATGGGTTATACTCTTAAATATTTGAAAACCGTTGTTTCTCCCTTCCCGTTAACTCTGCATGCACACACAGTCTTTCTCCCTCCTTCTCTTTCTCCCACTCCCTCTTCTTCTACCTCTTCCTATCCCTCTCCCTCTTTCTCTTCCCTAGGTGCTTGTCTTTTCCTGGCTAGATTCCTGATTCCTCTAACACAGGGGTGTCAAACTCGTTTTCACAGGGGGCCACATCAGCCTCAGGTTGCCTTTAACGGGCCGAATGTAATTTCAAGACTGTATAAACATAACTGCTCCTTAGCAGTTAAGCGAGAGCTTGGCACTGCTGCCGGGTAGAAACAAGGTGCCAGGAGGGATGAAACAAGGTGGAGGGCTGGATTCGGCCCATGGGCCTTGTGTTTGCCACCTGTGCTCCAACATTTCCAAATGGAACATACTACCCAACCTCTTTTTCTTCCTTGCTTGTTTCTACTGAACATCCTCAGTGTGCCTGGAATTCTTGAGTACTGATCAGCCCAAAGACACCATACAGTAATGTATCAGCAATAAGGTTTCTTTTATGCTTAAAATGCTTCCTTACACAAGAGAAGTAGGCTAATACATTGAAAAAGATTTTTGAAATAGAGATAGCAGACTAAAGATTAATATCTTGGTCACGTAAATAATTTATACAGATGTAAAAGAACACTCCAAGATGTCCTATGACAAATGTGAAGTTCACACACAGGAGCTACCAGAGTGGCATTATTTAAAATGTTCACTCTAACAGATATTATAGAAATGAAAAAGGCAAATAATAATAAGATGCTATTTCATGCTTAAATGATGTCATAAATACTTTAAAGACATGATAAAACCCAATGCTGGGGGTGGTGCAAGGAAAAAACACACTTCTGTGTGGAATGAGGGAACTTATCAGTGCATATTAAAAAACAAAAAAAAGGTTCAAATCTTTGGACACAGTGTTCCATTTCTGGTGGGAGGGGGAGCTTTTTGTACAAAGTAGTTCATAAGAACATCATTTGCAATGATGCTCACATTTTATGTTTGCTTATTTTATAGGTTTGAAAAAACACCTATTTTTTGCCTCACCTGTCGATAATTATCCTCATTTTAAAGAGGAGGTTTTAAAAA
Source organism: Sturnira hondurensis (assembly GCF_014824575.4). Lineage (NCBI taxonomy): Eukaryota > Metazoa > Chordata > Mammalia > Chiroptera > Phyllostomidae > Sturnira > Sturnira hondurensis. Next base: position 3,506,795 of record NW_028075471.1, on the reverse strand, counting down.
ATAAATAAATGTAAATAAAGAGGAGGCTACTAACAGTCAGAGAGATTTAGTGGTTTTCCCAGGATCACACAGCTGGCAATGGCAGAGCTAAAGCTTGAAGTCCAGTTGTCTGATTCCAGTCCTGCATCCCTTCCTACTTATTATACCAGCCAGAAAAGCCAACGACCTCTCTGGCCTATAATGAAGGAATGGATCCATGTACCAAGGCCTCTGGCACAGGGATTTCATTTTAGCCATCACACACTGGCAAACAGGTCTACCCTAGTGTTTCTGGAAAAAATAAACAGGAACAAAAGTTGAGCTAATTATATACATGATGTAACCAATTTAAATATACATGTGTGAACATGGGGTGTAGAGAAGTGGGGGAGGGGATATTTCAATCAGAGCACACTCCCTTTCTGATTTTGCTAAGTTCTCATCCACAAAAATGCCACCCAGTGTTCAGACAATGGTCAGTAATTATCACATGCATTATCTCCTTTGAACCTTATGCTAGCAGAGGGAGCTGAGCAAGGCAAAGTCTGTCCCCTCTGCTGTCAACTGAAGAAACTGAGATTCAGAGAGATAGGAGACAGGTCCAAAATGTTGGTTACTCCTTGCCCAGCCTTAACTTCTTGGCATGCCCCAATGTTGGCTTAAGCCACTCATGTTTCTGAGTGAGGTCAATTGTAAACAGCACTGATTGGGGGGTGTTCAAAGTGAACCCCATTAAAGGTATCCAAAACACCAAACACAGTGGCCTTGTCTTGGAGCTGGTGGACAGGTGGGCCCTTTTGCTGGTCTACACTCCAGCAGATCCAAGTGCAAGGTCTTCGTATTTGTTGTAAAATCCCTGTTAGAGTTAACAAAAAGCCCACAAAGAGTGGGTAAACCCAGACTTCTGTACCTGTACGTGGCATCCCTTAAAATGATGTCTTACTGAGCTCTGCAGATCTAATTCCCAGTGGAGGTGATATTTAAATAAGGAAAAATGAAACATTTCCTAGAGGGTACTGTTTTCCCAGATATCACTAGAAGTTTGCAAACTGACTCAGTTAGATAAAACTGAGATCCTATGTTAGGACCTTGAAAAAATAAAGTGAAATGTTTAGCAGGTACCACAAATTGTGGAAGAAGCCACAAAAGGGAAATGGGAAGAATGGCCAAGGGGGCTAAGTGATAAAACATCCCTCTGTGTGCTTTTTGGCCCTGACACAAGGCTAGTGCAAGCTCTCTGCTCAAGTGTGTTATTTTATATTGCAATGTTAACGTTTCATAATCCACACTTGACACAGGCAGGTCAAGAACAACTCCAAGCCCAAACCGAGAGGATTATTAGAGCCCAGTGGTGAAGACTATTCTTATTTTTCATTTCACACTGGTGGGGAGGGAGCGTGGGTGGCTAATCAATATCCTGTTAGGTTTTGGCAGTTTGGTTCATTTTCACACACTGACATCCTCTTTGCTAGTTGGTAATTGCTTTGAGTGCTTCTGGGTGTGGTTTTGCAGGAGGGTCTGAAACTGCTGTGAAGAAGGAAATAGACCGAAGAAGAAAAAATTAATGCTAGCTTAAGTGTCAACCACAGACACACAGTGAAGAGTCACCTCCTTCCAACTAAACTGTTTGATGGTGCCTTATAGGAGAGGTTTGAAGGAGGGAGCATCATTAAAGACACTCGGTTTTCTTCTGTTATCTCTGAATGCTTTATGCCCAGCCTTTAAGTCTAGGCGGGTGAGTTTTTGTTCTGTCCCAACGTGGAAGGAGGGGAGCTCACTTTGAAGGACTCTTAAATGCTCATCTGAGTTTCTTTTGCAGCAAATATTTCTAAGCTGATTCTTACGAGAGTTTCCCTACTAGCTGGGGACAAGGGCACAAGTAGGCTCAGCTTCTTGGAACCTCAGAGTCTTTGTTTCTGGAATGACTTAACAGGGTTAGATCATTATGTCCCAGAAGGTGGGTTTCACACCACTTGTGATAGCTCGGGTGATACCAGACAAGGTGATACAGAGATAAGACACAAAATAATTTTAAATTACTTTTCAAGTTTCTACCAATCCTTTCTGATTATGTCAAGGAGAAACTCACAGTTTGCAGCTAGTATATCTTTATTTATTATATATATATGTTTATTTTTTCATTTTCTTAAGATTCTATTTATTTATTTTTAGAGAAAGGAGAAGGGAGGGAGAAATAAAGGGGGAGAAACATCAAAGTGAGAGAGAAACAGGAATTGGTTGTCTCTCCTACACAACCAACCTTTTTGGCTTCTCTGAAGACACTCCTCCACAAACTGAGCCACACTGGTCAGGGCAACAGATGTATCGTTAACAATTCTCTATCTCTCACTAATTTTCCTTTTTAACAAAGTGAAGGCTTCAGGCAGGCAGGAGTACCTAAGAATAAGGTACTTCCTAAGAATAAGTTAACAATAGGGTTCATTTTTAAAAGTTACTTTCTATTTATGGCAAGAGATAGTGATTTTCCATTTAAGGCAGTGATAGTTTATTTTTACAAGTTTACTTAAGTAAAATATGAGTAATCTAAGAAAACATTAAGTACATAATAGCTCAGGTGACATGTACATTTTGCCAAAAATTGTCATGATAGTACCGATGGTTTAGAAACAATGCCTTAGGGGTATTCTTGAGGTCATACTGAGGTCATATTGAAGGTCAGACTGAGCTGTGTTTAAATCCCAGTTTGGCCACTTGTGAGCCAAAACACCCTGGATCAGTGACTTGTCCTCTAAGCCTCAGTTTCCTTATCTGTAAAATAAGAACTTCTAAGGGACTCCTAGGGATGAAATGGGCATGCAGAGGGCTCCCACAGACCAAGTGTCCCAAAGCTCACTAGGGGCAGCACCACCTATTTTGCATGTGTGTCAGTTGCGTGGAAGCTGTGGATGGTCATCTCTATCAGGTTGTCTGCTGGAAGGTCACTCTTTCCTTTTAGGAAACACCCACCCAGTTTCCCAGGGATTTGAATTGGCACTGGGTGTTATTTTTTTAAAAACAGAAGCTATTCCAAGCACACTGGTACACTTCCTAGTCATTCCTGCCAGACTGAATGAAAAATATCTGGTGTGGTTTTCTACTGTTCCCATAATGACTTTCACACAGGGGTTGGGGTTTGGGCTCTGGGTAGAGAGGCACTCTGGTCACAGAAAATGAGGAACATGCCATCCATCCTCAAGGCCTCTACTCAAGACACAGACGCAGGGATGGTGAGGAAGGTTAGGTTGCTTTGGGAGTTCTTCATGCCCTATTCATCCGCAGGGCACTTTAATTATAAATAGATCCTTTGTTGGAATATGGGGAAACACCACAGCATGATGGATATGATTGGTGAAGAGTTAAACAACTAAAAATGACCCCTAAAGCTTTTTGATTATCAGTGAGTGTTTACTGAGACCAGACTCTAGCCAGCACTTTTTCCCCTGGGTTTAAAAAAGAACAGAAAGGCACGCAAGAAATTTCTACTTGCGTTTGACCAAGTCATTCACAACCATACCATACAGGCAGTGATTGCCAATCAGCAGAAAGGGGTGTAGGGAAGCAAGCAACCTCACTGGGGAGTTTGGGTACTGGGAACTGGGCATCCAATGAGCCCTTGATGCTGGGTGGTAACAAACCATTCCCCAGGCGTGCGCTTAATGGAGAGTATTGACTGCCGTGTGCACTTGAGCCGGCCACCTCTGCACCAGGCTGGCCACTTTAAGATGCTGGAGGAGGAGAGAAGAAGGGCTACAGATTCCAAGAGTGATAGGGCTTGAATGTCGAAAGAGCAGCTTCTACTTTTTCACTCCCTGCCTCATTCTGCATCGCCCTTCTGCCTCTAGTCTACAGGGTTCCTCCCTGGCTTAGGAAATGAGCAGCATTGTGGCTAAGAACTGAGGCCTTGCTGAGTAAGCAGCCTTACACTCAGTCCTGGCTCTGTCATTCACACTATCGGCTATATGACCTTAGATAAGATTCTTAACCCTCCTGAGCCTCAGTTGCCTGCTTTGTAAAATGGGTATATTGATAGTACTAACTTAAGAGAAGTCAAGGAAACCAGGCACAGGAGGCACTTTGGCACAGCCTGGCATGAAGCCATCCTCAGTATTATTGCTGCTATTTTTTGTGTGTTATAAAAGGAAGTTGTATATCCTGGGAAGACAATGTGGAGGTGGTGGGGAGGGCTTTTAACTCAGGTATATTTGAATTTGAATTTCAGCTCTGCCAAGTGATTATTGGGTATGACTTGGGCAAGTCTCTTCACTTCTATGAACACCTGCTTCTTCTATAAAATGGGGCGATGGGGCTTGCTATACAAAGTAGAGTGAGTGTGTATGTGTGTGTGTGTGTGTTCCCACTTATGAGTGCACATGCCAGCACTTGGTACAGGGTAACTCCATGGCTCTTGGTGCCTCCTCCTTCACACCCAGGGGTCCCCACTGTCTACATAGCACTTCCTTCTCTACTTGTCAGGCAGGGTCAGAATAGTCCCACCTGGGTCGGGTGTGGGCTGACTTCTCTGTTTCTAGAAAATTGCTTGAACCCGTGGGTAGGTAGCATGTAATTTGTTCAATACCAGTTCAAGAGGCTTTGCAGGCTTCTGGCACCCCACTTCACAGCCTGCTTTGTAAATTCAGGAGCAGCCCAGAGCCTGACTCCTAAATGGTGGAGCAGAAGGAGGAAGTGCCTGCCAGGGAAATGAGCCTTCCCCTCCATTCGTGGGGGCCCTTGAGGAATCTTTTCCAGGGAAATCTTTGCCAAGCTAGACCCCCTGTAATCTGCTAAAGGACCCCACCCATCTATGGATGGTCTGTGTTGGAAAACTCGTGGGAACTTTGCCCCTTTCTGCCATCGGAGTACTTAACCTCAAGAATAAATAACATTTTTCTTTTACCACAAAACTGTCTTTGTTTCTTCTGGAAACTTTTATTGGCACCCCTTAGCACTGACTCTCCAATGGCTAAACCAACATTTTTGACAAAACGAAACACTCAAATCACAGGTTTGTATTTGCTTCTTTTCTTTTAAGTCAATTGCCATTGTCTCTTCATTTTCTCTCTTGTGTCTTTGTAATTGAAATAAGCTGCAAGTGATGAGGGGACCAGAGCTGGGTCTCTGAGGCTTCTGGCTCCTTTGTTTGCATTTGCGCGTGATACATTCTTTTTCAAATTCACAGGCTTCTGAATTTTAATAGACTGTGATAATGATACATCTGGCTGCATATTAATTGCTGAGAGAAATGACGCATAATCACTGTGTTTCAGGGCTGCAAATGTACAGCACTGAGAGCCAGTGTTATAAGCCTTTGGAAAAATCCATTGTTAGTGTACATTTTCTAACTCCCGTGATTACTAATGTGCTGCAGAATGAAAACTGTCTCACATAAAGTCAGTATTATGTTCTGTGTGTGTTCAGTTTCCTGAACATCATGCTTTGTACCTTGTTTTTCTACATACCACTGCACAGTGGGTGGTAAGATACCAGCTGAAAGCTGAAAACAGGAAACTTAAAATTTTTTATTTTATTCCCAATTCAATCAATCCCTGTGGCTATGTGGCTGGTAGCTTTTTCCATTTTGAATAATCAGGTTCAGTGAGAGCAGACTGTTCTGAACACCCAAATGTGGTGTTTTAGGTTCTCAGGGCAGGCATGTGCTCTGAGAACGCACATGGCCCAATGATCTGAAGGGACAGAGAGACAGCTGCGTGCTACCAAGCAGTATTGCAATTGTATTTCATGTTTCATCTCTGCAAGGCTTGTCTGCCCAAAGTTACTGTTCTCAAAAATAAAAGCTGACAGGGCAATATGAGATGGAAGTCCACGTTTTCCTACTACAGGCCAAGTATCTTGGTCAGATGTCCCTCTAGGTCTTACCCAGTGGCTTAACGTGGGATCCCTGGTCGCAGCCGAGTTCTCATTCAGGTGGCAGACTTGGCCGTCAGCTTTGCTTTCCTGAGCAAATACCACCTTTAGCTGGAAAAGTCAGGTCTGTCCTTCCTTTGGGACATTAAGATTTAGGCATCCTTTTTCATCTCTGTACTCCCCCCCCCCCCTGCAGCCCTTTCTGGGAAGTTAAGATAATGCTGAGCTTCAAGAGATGACAGGTGGGTGGAAAAGAAGAGGTCAGTGGATCTGTGTAGTCCTTTCTGGAAGCCAAAGGTAACATGCTACTTGGGGAGAAATGCCATCCTGAACATCTGACATGGGTTGAATGGCTGTCATTGAGTCAGTCAGTATCAATGAGTTTCTATCATTGCCTAATTTCAGATAGTAATGGACTCCGGCCAGATTGGAGACCAGTTTTTCTGGCCCATAGTTCAGCAACACAGGTTGTAATAGGAGCGGTTGGAAGCAGACCTCAAGACCCACCTACCTGGGTTCCCTTCCCCTACTCAAGTTCTTATTTGGGGATTTCAAGGCTGAAATTTTCCTCTCCTAGGGACATAGCCATGGATCCTGCCAAACCCCTCCTACTTTTGCTTTATTTCGCCAGAGCTTGACCAAACAGATGGTAAAGATGCAGGAAGAAAGGGGAGGTAGGAATGCGAAATCAAAATACTTGTCTCATAGTCACTGAGTGGTCAGAACATGTCTCTGGTGAGATTGTGGCAGGTGACATAGAGCTCCAGCTTTGGCCCTCAGAGGTCCCGGAAAAAATTCAGTGCAGAATGAACAAGGACAGGAGAGAAGGCTCGGGGGACTTCTAGGACAGGTTTGTACCAAGCACATTGCAGACATGATCGTATGTCATGTTCCAAACAACACTGTGAGGGAGTAAAGAGTCACCTCCACTGCGTGGGGAGACTAAAGCCTGAGAAGGTGACATTGTTGGCCCAGAGTCATAGGGTATGGAGACCACAGGGTACTGTCCTCAGAAAGGTTGCCTCATATATAGTATCCTTAGGTCCTTTGCAATAAGTCATCATTCTTTGAGCCAGAGTGATAAGAACTTTGTGACTTGTTACAGATACTTTGGCTTATTCCTATGCACTGGGAAGCCTCAGCATATGTCCTTATAGTACACTTGGTGTCTGTGCACAACAGTTCCGAACCCTGAGCATTGGTGGAGTCCCCAGTGGCATCGTCCTCCCTTTCTCCGCCCACCCAGCCCAAGGGGAGGCCGGGGAATCCCTTTCACTGAGATAAACTTTAAGTACAGAATTTGTATCCCACCTAAGGGTTTCTAAGAAGTCAGTAGAAAATGACTGGCAGTGAAACCCCAGAGCCACAGAGGCCTTCCTCTGGACCCTGTGGCCGTGATTAGGCCACCACTGCCACCCAGGTACCTTGCTGGCATCCTCCAACCAGGGATGTGCAGCTTTGGCCCCATTTTTTAGACCTGGCATGGTTGTGGCATAGTGGGCATGTCACTTCTGTGGCATTCTTGCCAAAAATGCGTAAGCTCAATCTAATCATGAGAACACATCTTCTGGACTCAAGGCTGGCCTTCGCATATAAAGACCACAGCAGCATGACTCTGCCAGCAGCCCTCACAGGTTTCAGGTTAGACTCTTGAAGTGCGTCGTCAGCTCTGATCATCTGGCCCTGCTGCCTCGACAGCATAAGAGGTTTGCTTGACTTCCAGAGGCAGATGTAGAGCCAGGGGCCGCAGGGAGAGCTAAATATTTGGCTTCCTCTTTCTCTAAAAGTCTGTGGTGCCATGTCTGGGCATGACCAAAGTGAGTTTCAGGCAGTGGGGCTGGCGTTTGCTAAAAGGAACTTATTGGGGTGTGGGTGTGCATTTCTCCTTCTGCCCAAGGTTAAGTAATAGTAACATCCTGTATAAGAGAACTTGAATGTGGTTTTCTACTAAACTCCAATATTTTAGGGCTATTTATTAGATGTGTTTAATCTTGGGCCAATTTAACCAGTAGCAGACTAATAAAATAACAAATTTGGGCTTGCTGCCAGGACAAATGTTGACTTACCCTTATAATGTTGACTGAAACGAATAACTTTGAAAGTAATTGAGGAGTGAAACTTAGCCAAAAATACAGTGTCTGAAACAGTGGTTCTGTTTTATTTTACTGGCACTGCTGAGAGATTATGCTCCGTAAGCTAGGCTGCTGCTGCTTCTTTAGCTCTCAGAGAGACCTACATTTTATTGAATTATTTCCCAAGGTTCCTTTCCTTTTTCAGCCCATAAACCACCATTCAGCAAAAATGAATTTCCCCGTGGCGGACAAGTAGGACAGGTTACTTTTGCAATGTAGAGGGGGAAAAAGTCAGTGATAATTAGAAGAATAAAGATGATAACTTGCTTGAGGTCTTCTCTCAGAAAGAAAATGGTATTCCCTCTCAGAGTCTGTAGTAACATTAATTGCTTCTCCAGGGTATGTACTTGATGAAATCCATGTAGCTTGCTCCGCACCCTACTCTTCCTTCATTTTGTCGTTCAGTTTATACGAACGTTAGAGAGCTATAATAGTTTGGCTAGCATGTTTTGTACCTGAAGGAAGCTGGGAAGGCAGGGGGAAAAGAAGCTAGGATGACCATAGAAATTGTCACAGAGTGTGATTTCTTTCAATCCTCACTCTTTATTTGCATTGTATGAGAAGCTGTGTTTGTGGCCAGGACTGAGCAGGCTTTCCGAGACTCACGCTGGCATAGTCTGAGTTCAGTTAAATGTCCCCCTGATGCCTCTCCCTTAACCAAGACTCCCCTAGACAACCAAGACAACCACCACACAGACTATTCTTGGCCAGATGCTGTAGATGCTGACTGGACCTTTAGTGCTGACTGAATGGCTCAGGCAAAGACAGACTTGCTGTTCAGGGAATAAATATAACCTCTTCAACCTTAATGTATTCAGTGGTATGGCCCTGAGAGTTGAAGGTTTGATATCTGGTTTTGCCCCAACCATCTTGTAGTGTCTCCATCATAGGCTGTCTATCATATGCATGGTGTGTGTAGAGGGTTGGGGGGCAGCTGGAGGAGTTCTCAGCTCCTCAACATAGCAATCCAGCACCCTGTCTGCAGCATGACTATAAGACTGAACTAATTCAGAGTATTCTGTGGTTTTATTTTTCCACAATTTCCTTAATCCCTATTAGCAAAAAACTAACATCCCCCCCACCCCCCCAAAAAGCCTACCCCTTGTTTTTTTTCTTTTAAAGAAGAAAATTGCTATGTTTTCCTTGTAGCATCTGATATGGAGAGCTTGGGTCATTTTATCAAAGAGGAAATCAAATCTTCTTTGGATGCTGGTGTAAGGCAACCTGACCCCTGGAGAAAATAAACAGAAGGTTGTGACCTCAATCTTTGAGAGTAGCCAAGACAAAGGTATCAGGACTCCCTCTGGAGGTGTTCCTGGTGGTTTATCAAAGTCCCCAAGTCTGTAGTCCCTTCGTTGAAATCACTGATAAGCATGTCTAGGGGAAAATTATAGTTCTGAGTTTGAAGATCATTTGCTCACCTTATGGGTTATAAATCAATAATTCTGAAATGTATTTGGCCTAATCAATGAAGCCAGGTTTCCACTGGAATTTGGGCCTCATTGTTTGCCTTTCAGTTTCTGGTAACAGACGACACCAGGTCAATTAGCTCTATGCCAGAGAAAAGAGAACAGAAAAAACATTTTTAATGGAAATTCTAGAGTTAGAAATCATTATATCATTGTTGTCTTTTTCTATTTTCAAAATTAAAGAGTCACTTTCAGGCTCGCCTTCCTGTTTCTGTAGCCACACTTCTCCTGCTCAAACCGCCTCATTGCCACCTCCATGTCCTGCAGCCACCCGGGGAGGCCCCGCTTGCTGACCACCCGTCCCACTCCTTACCCGCTCCAGCCAGCACTGACGCGCTTGGGCACTGGATTGACCTTCTTATGGTTGTCCCTGTTCAGCTGGCAGACATTCCTCCTAGGGTGACACCTGTACACGTCAAGGAAGCCACTCCGCTGGCACTGGGTAAACACTCGCAGAATTGGGTTTAAGAGGGCACGCATAGTCACAAAGTATCTCTTCCAATGTATGTATTAACTACAAAGGGAATGCAGTAGTCCCCCCTTATCCGTGGTTTTGCTGTCTGCAATTTCAGTTACCTGATGTCCACCACAATCCCATTATTAAATGGAAAATTCCAGGAATAAACAGTTCATAAGTTTTAAATTGCACACTGCTCTGAGTGGCGTAATGAAATCTCGTGCTGTCCTGCTCCATCCTGCCCAGGGTATGAATCGTCCCTTTGTGCAACAAATCGACGCTGTATACACTCCCTGCCCATCAGTCAGTTAGTAGCGTCTCAGTTATCAGATCGACTGTCTCCGTGTTACAGAGCTTGTGTTCAAGTCACCCTTATTTTATTTAATAATGGCCTCAAAGCACTAAAGTAGTGGTGCTGGCAATTTGGACATGCCAGAGAGAAACTGTAAAGTGCTTCCTTTAAGTGAAAAGTTGAAAGTTCTGTACTTAAGGAAAGAAAAAAATTGTATGCTGATGCCACTAAGCTCTATGGTAAGAACGAATCTTCCGTGAAATTGTAAAGAAGGAAAAAGAAATTTGTGCTAGTTTTGCTGTTGCAACTCAGACTGCAACTCAGACTTATGGCTACAGTGAATGATAAGTGTTTAGTTAAGATGGTAAATGCATAGATGGTAAATGCATTTATATATATAGTTCAATACAATCCAACATTTCAGGCTTCCACTGGGGGTCTTGGGACATATCCCTGCAGATAAGGGGGGAGTACTGTGCTAGTAAATTCACCATCAAGAAATCCAACATATACCACCTATATTAATTTCCTAGCTGCTGTAACGAAGTACCACAAGCTGAGTGACTTAGAATAACAAAATTTTATTTGTCACTTCTATGGAGACTAGAAGTCCAAATTAAGGTCTCAGCATGGCTTTAATCTCTGAAGCCTATAGAACAATCCTTTCTTGCCTCTTCCTACCTCCTGGTTTTGGCTGTCAATCTTTGGTGTTTGTGTGTGTGTGTGTTTTAATCAGTCCAGTTGCTGTCTCTGTCATCACATGGCATTCTGCGTGTCTGTCTAAATTTTCCTTTTTATAAGGACACTAGTAATCAGATTTAAGTCCCACTGTAATCTAGTATGACCCCATCCTAACTTGACTACATCTGCAAAGATCCTTTTCTACACAAGGTCACATTCACACATTTGGGGGTAGAGCTTCAACATATCTTTTTGTGGGGATACAGTTCAATGTATAACACCACCTTATCCAACAGGTCAAAGTTTATATCAGCAGTAATAAGATATAGTGACATAATGTACCCCTGATATAATGCACCAAGAAGGGCACATCACTTCTGTATTCTTGCTAACAGTGCATTATCTGAATCTAATCAGAGAAAACATCAACAAATCTAAATTGAGAGATATTCTACAAAAAACAGACCAGTGCTCTTCAGAAGTATTGATGTCGTGGAAGAAACTGATCCTGAAACAAAAGGGACATTAGTGGGAAAACTGGTGAAATCCTTTAATAGTTCAGTTAATAATGCTGTAGCAATGCTAATACCTTAGTTTTGATCAGGTTGCCATGGTTATACATAAGATGCTAACATTAAGGGAAGTGGGGTAAAGAGTGCATCCCGGAGCACTCTGTACTATTTTTGCAGCACTTCTGTAAATCTAAAATTATTTGAAACTCACAGTTATTAACAACCACACCTAAAACAAAAGCAAACCAAGAGGACAGCTAGATCAGGAGTGGAACCATAGAAATGGAGAACACATGGAGGGTTAGCAACAGGGGGGTGGGAGGGGGAGAAGGGGGGAGAAGGTACAGAAAATAGCATAGACAGTAGGTAGAAAATAGATAGGGGGAGGGCAAGAATAGTAGGGGAAATATAGAATTTAAAGAACTTGAGACACATGGTCATACACTAAAGGTGGGGAGTGGTGGGGGAGGGGGTGTGCAGGGTGGAGGGGAATGAAGGGGGGGAATAGAACAACTGTAATGGTATAATCAATAAAATATATTTTTAAAAAAGAAAATCATTTTTAAAAAAAGGATGCATACATTGAGTGATTAGATAAATTCACCTGTTCTTAAAAGCAAAGGGGAGGGGCAGGAGCAATAATGTAATAAGAACATACTTACTTTTAGTCCTATTTTAGACTGTTCATGGAGAGCTTGCTTTTCATGAAGCACTGTGCTGTGTGTTTATCTTATCTTTTGGGCAGAATAGTTTAGCAGGATGTAACGTCCAGTATATGAACCATGTGTTGCCTCTGCCACCTGAGATCTGTGACTTGCATAAGGGCTTGTGCTCACTGAACCTCAGCTTAGTCATCTACAAAATGAGGATAATGGTGTTAGCTCGCTCGTAGGATGTTCTGGTGGTGCCGTGAGCAAACCCATGGAAAGCTCTTAGCCCAGTGCTTGATACAGATGATAAGTTCTCAATAAATGATAACTCTGACCCACAGAGTCCTCACTACTGCATTGAGAGGATTATTTCTCCATTTTCTAGTTGAAGAAACTGTGGGCAATTAACTTGCCCAAGATCACCCACCTAGTTAAGTGTGAGAGTCACACTAAAAGAGATTGATTGATTGATTGATTGATAGATGAATATATGTATCATTAAGTTAAAAAAATTAAGCATGAGGGAGAATCTGCAGGAATTTTTTTGAGGGGCAAGATACAAAGCAAGCTGTGAAGTGCCCCCAAAAGGGAGGAGTCGGGCCATTTGAAGCAGAGCTTATGGTTTGGAAGGAGGCAGAGGCAGGAGTAACTGGCCAGTGAGTCAGTGAGAGGCCCGGGAAAGGTGGGAAGGCCTTGGCAATAGAAGGTGTCAAAGAAAGTGAGAACAGGAGGATATTTGTGGTGCCCTAGAAGTTTTGAAGGGTAAGAATCTGGGCGTAAACTGTAAAACAGTGTGAATTGCCCTTCAGCCCTAAGGAAGGGGGTGGTAAAGTTGAAATAATCATAGAGCAATGAATGAGCTTTACATTTATTTGACTGGGGAGAGATAGAGTGGGAGTGAGGATCTGGCAAGGATAGAAGGTCTTAGCTTTCTTAGCAGAAGATGGTGCTGTTGTAGAAGCAGAGAGAAAAACATGAATTAGGGAGGCAGTCATGGAGAAAGCAAAGCATGCTGACAAATTAAAGTAAATACAACAGACCAGGTCTCCTTTCCATGTGCAGTACAGTCTTAAATGGCCTGTTTTCTCTGTATTGTCTTTAAAATAAATCAGAGCTAAGTTTTATGTTGTGAAGTTCAGTGATTGAGAGCCCGTTGTTAGGTTTCTTAGTGAGAGCAAATTAAAACAAAAGAAAAACCAGTCAATAGACTAAAATAGGGAGTCTGGCAGCTTGGGTAGGTGCTTCTCCCCGGGGATGCCCATCTTTAAATTTTTCAAGGCAACTCTCCCAGCTTTTGATCTTCCAGCTACATGGACCTTTCCCTATTTTGTTCCATATTAGTTGACAATTATTTAAATAGTGAGTTATTTGTTTGTTTGTTTTTTAATTTCACCAGGTTTGCTTTCTAATTACATTCAGTGTCTGTCTCTTCAGCGTTTTTTCTCACTAGGCCCTCACTAACACCTAATATAAACATCTCAGATTGCACCTGTCTGCTCCAGTTCAGCATTCACTGGTACATTTGCAAAAATGGTTTTCTGTTCATTAAAATAAAACTTTTTATTGTGGAGAATTTGACTACATAGGACAGATGGAACCACACACAGAGTCCTCTGTGTCTGGTCCCCAGCTTTGACAATTACCAACTTGTGATTATACTGTTTCCTACACATCCCCTTTCTCCAACTTTGTTACTTTGAAGCAGATCCCAGGTGTCATATTTTTAAATGTTCTTTATTTATGTATATAAATGGGCAAGGAAAGTTTGTGTTTTCTTTGGGCTGATTTGTTTGGAGTTAAGAAAATAAAATGCAGTAGGATGGGGTCAGGTAAGATAAGGTAAGGACAGGTAAGTCAGGTACATTCGCTGCTCACCAAGGGGAGGACCCAGCATGTCTGGTCCCAGGGAGAAGATGCAGACTGAGCCTGTGTTTTCTGCTGGAGCTGAAGGCTGTCTAAGTGTGCCTGTGGAAGGGTGCGGTGCTGGGAGTATGGTCTTCGGGTGCATCGCAGTAGAAAGCTGAGGCTGAAGACTCCTGACGTAGGACGTGATTCCTATGATGGCATCAGTAATGTAGCGAATATGGCCCACTTCCTTCAGCCCTTAAGCTAAAAATGTTTTCTATATTTTTTAATGATTGAACAAAGCAAAAGAATATTTTGTGACATGTAAAGATTATGTGAAATTTGAATTTTGGTGTCTATAGATAATGGTTCAATGGGACATAACCATATGAATTTATTATTTACCTACTGTTCATAGCTGATGGCAAAGATGAGTAGGCCTGACAGAGGCTGGATGGTCCATAAAGCTTAAGATATTTACCATCTGGCCCCTTACAGAAAAAGTTAGCCAAGCTCAGGTTTACTGTGTGGGCTCTGGAGCCAGCTACCTGGATTTAAATTCTGGCTGTCTTTTTTTTTGCAAGTTAGCATTTTTAAATTTAATTATTGTTCAAGTACAGTTTTCTGTCTTTTACTCCCATCCCAGCCCGCGCGCCCCCCGCCAGTGCTCCCCACCTCCCTCCCATTTCCACTTCCCCTAGATGTTGTCCATGTGTCCTTTGTACTAGTTCCTATAAATCCTTCCCCTTTTCCCCTTGAAATTCCCTCCCCTCTGGTCACTGTCCCCCTGTTCTCTATTTCAATGTTTTTGTTTTTATTTTGCTTGCTTGTTTGTTTTGTTGTTTAGCTTCCTGTTAAAGGTGAGATCATATGGTATTTGTCTTTCAACACCTGGCTTACTTCACTCAACTAGTGCTTTCCAGTTCCATCCATGCTGTTGCAAAGGGTAGGAGCTCATTCTTTGACTCTAAGCAAGCTGCTTGCTTTATGCTTCAGTTTCCCCATCTTGTAAATGAGGATTATAATAGTAGCTGCCTTACAGGGATGTTTGGAGGAATAACTTAGTAAATATCTGTAAAGGGCTGAACCCCTACAACAAATGTTAACTTATTATTATTTGATTATGCTAGAGCTTCTCAATCACTCTGAGATTGTAACTTCCTTTTTAACATGAAGATAATGAAAGCATCCTAGAGTAGTTACTGTGTGGGTAAAACTTGATCCCTGGGTGTGCAGTTCCCAACCTGCCTCCTCTTCTGCAGATGGACATGCACAACATGTCCCTGGCATTTGAGCATTGGAAAGACATCTTTTTATGACTCCAGCAACTCATGGGCAAAAGCATCTGCTGGCACAGTTGATTCTCCTCTCCCTTGCTCCTGGCCAGGTGTAGAACAGCCAAGAGCAGTGCTGTGCTGCCTTGCAGGAGGAGCAGTCTAAGTCCTGCACCTATGGCTTAGACCCCTGTTTCTGGCCCTTCCGGGACAGTGTTTTTGGCTCAGTGAAGGGTGTCTCAGGACAGCTACAGACATGGTGTGGAAGGCCCTCCTGCTGCTCCCAACCCCACTCTGGATGCAAGAATGCAGTACAGGGAGAATAAGTGAGGGTTTCCTTATGTCATGCCCATTAGAATGGAACTATTTGTGAAGGAATAAAACATTGTGCTAGACCTGGTTGGGTGTCTCAGTTGTTTGGAGTGTCCTCCTGTACACCAAAATGTTGAGGGTTCGATTCCCAGTCAGAGCACATAACTAGGTTGTGGGTTCAATCTCCTGTTGGGGCTCATGTGAAAAGCAACCAATCGATGTTTTTCTCACACATTGATGTTTTTCTCTCTCTCTTTCTCTGTCTCACCCCTACCAACCCCCCTAGAACCAATAAACATCTATCCTCTGGTGAGGATGAAATTTATTTTTAAATGTTTTCATTGCACTAGATCATATTGCTCTGACAGGCATTTTCTTACACTGTGTATAATCTGCTTTGGTTTTTATCTCTTGAAGGGAAGAATGAGAAAAAGATAAAAATTATTGTATCCCCTAGGGAAGGAGTATTAAAATCTATTAAATTAAAGCCCACATTAAAAATAAAATTGCACAGAGTGCTTTATTCCTCTTTATAATTCAAGCACAAGAGATAGTTTAAATTGCTGAATCAATTCTTTTATGAAAAAATATGACCTCCATGCCTTTCTTCATTCTCCTTTCCTCCCTCTTCTCCCTCTATTTTTCCTTCCTTTTTTCCTCCCTTCCTTATCCTCTGAAAAGATGAAGAAAAAACATTAGATAAAAGTTAATGCTGAATCATGATAAGTATTCACAGCAAACTTATCATAGAAAGGAACTTTCTCTACTTGAAAAAGGTTGTCTTGTCTATGCCCTCATGAAACATAATACTTAAGGATGGAATCTTCATAATAATCACTTTAGATTCAGGAATTAGACTAGTGTACCCATGGTCTCAGCTTGTAATCAACAATATACGGGGGTCCTAGCCAGTACAATAAAACAAGTCAAACAATAAAGCTGTAAGGCCTGGAAAAAATGCAACAGAACTGTTGTTATTCAGAAAATGCTGCCTATGCAAAACATGCATTGCCTTTTACTTTTTTAAAAGAAAATGTCTTTAGTGAGATGCCCTTCTGTTCTGTCTTAAAATTGCATGGTGGGGGTTGTTGCACTTGGAATAGGACACCTTGTTCCTGGGTTTAGTATTGACCTTGCCCAGATTGGTCTGACAGCTGAGTTGTTGGACTAGGAAGGCCCTGCAGGTCATATTCTGTCATCTCTCTGTAAAGCCAGGAAGCAACCTTGCTATTGCATTTGCTAGTTCTGAATAGAACTATTTAACTAGAATCTGGAAACATTTTCCCTAAGGGTTCTTTTTAGTCAGCAATAAAATGTAGCTGGAGACATATTGAATAAATGGAAAAGAAAAATTAGGCCAAGATGTTTTTTTAATTTTTTCTCACTGAAACCCTCAAGGAGAACACCATAATTCACACTTCACTCATGTGGGCCAGGCTTAAGACCTCCGTCAGAGGTCCAGTAACCTGTAAATGTTCTGGTTTTGAAACTGCACCTGCCCACTTTGCAGGATCACAGCAGTAAATCATGCAGCAATAGTTTCTAGTTCAGTTGTTACTTGGGAATGTCAGATTGTCAGAGAGCAGCCTGAATGGTGTTTACTGGTCTGTGCCTTAAGAAAGGCATTTTAATTACAATGTCACATAGCAGTAGTGTGCGAACTGCACAACCTGCAGAGAAGCTGCTGGCGTCTGCATCATGCATACTTTTTGTAGCCATGCAGAAAAAACGCCCATCTGCCTGCATCATGTAAACTGGAAAGCAAAGTCAGCAAAACCTTAGAAACGATGACACAGCAGGTGGAACAGAGCTGAATCTTCTATCCTGCCAAGCGTGCAATGTTCCCTGCCCATTTTTAAAGCAAGAGAACTCAATTGTCGTTTGCCCTTCATTCACCCCCTTCTGATACAGAGTCTGTGACCCATCAGCTTTAATCATTAAAGGAACAGAGACCCAGGAGTCTCCGAGCTCTGAGGTACTTGCAGGGTTATCTGAGACCAAGTCCTGCCGTCCGCCCCCCCCCCCCCNCCGCCCCCCCCCCCCCCCCCCCCCGTCCTCACAACACACAGGAAATCTCCCTTGTCACTTGCTGCAGTGCAGCTCATGCCACCAAAGGTGGTGATATCACAATGTTGGCATTTCCAGCCCAAGGCAGGAGCCATTTAGAGAAATTCAGGGGATGCTCAAGACTGCGCACACGTGTGTGTGTGTGTGTGTATTCAGTGATGCAGCTCTGACGTAGAACATATTTTTTGAGTCCTCCTCCGGGGACAGATGCTCAGGAGCCAGGAACTGGACAAAGAGCATCTTGAAGGGCACCGTCACCTGGAAGCAGCAGGGCTATTGGATCTTTCTCTCAAGCACTTCAAGAATTAGAATGTGATGTGTATCATGATGAGAGATTCATCTTTTGCCTTTTGGAACTGCACCTTCCCAGTGTTTAGGGAATCTCCTGATGTCTGTTCAGCTCAGCAAGTCCGGACGCTAGAGAGGTAACCAGCAGCCTGGATTTATTCTCTGTCTTGGAAAGGTGTTTTACTGCTTTGTCTGAAGTCATTCCTGACCACATTGGGGAATTGTTTTTGCACTTTCCTTCTAGTCTTTAATTTTTCTATTTAAATGCCAGGAAAGTTTGGTGTATTTCAAAGAAGGCTTCTGATTTCTGAGGCTGGCAAGGGCCTAAAATAATATGAGAGTTTGTTGGCAGAATTCCAAAACCAGGCAAAAATTTCCCAAGCACCTACTATGTTCAAAACACCCTGCAGGGATATCCTGGAGAATCTGAAGTTCTGGCTTAACCCTTGAAACTTTGAAAGAAAGCAATGGCTGAAAAAGAAAGATGAGCATCTTGAGAGTCCCTCTGGAAATGATTGAGGTTCGCCACAACATTTGTCACGTTTGGCTTTTTCCATTAAAATTTGGTGTCTTCATGTGCTGTCCAGCATCTATCTACTGCAGGTCCAATGGAGCTTAGGAAGACAAGGGTAACTGTTCTCTTTGTCCTTGTAAGATGTTTTGTCTGTCATCTCTGTCTTCCAGCCCATTGTTTTATTTATGTAATTCTTGTCTGCAAGGTCACTGGAGTAGATAGGCTCTCTCTTATCCACCGGCTTGGTTTGGGGTAACTTGCAGATTTGCAAATGTTTTATGTGGAGGTGATTTTCAAAACTTGCGGCTATATGTAGTATAAAAACTTACACCAAAGGTAGGGTTTTCTCTTGGTGCATTTACTTTTGCTGTCTGATTGTTCTTTGTAAATATTAATATGTACATTTTAAATATACTGAAGATGTAGATATGATTTCCTAAGAGCCCAGTAATAAAAGGACATCTTAAATTTTTTTTTTTAAATTTAGTTAACTAAATGATTCTTTGTGCTTTAGAAAAGAAATTGGGTGCTTTTCAGTAAGGTGGAAAAAAGGTTTTTCAAAAGAAGAAACCAGAAATATCAAAGACAGCTGCCTGACAAGGTCATTGGATGGGAAGTCTGAGGCAGCTTTGCTCTTCAGGAGGGTGGGGCAAATGTTTTTACCGAGTGGACGCTTCCAAATTAAAAGCTGGCAGATATTGGGAGTGAGAGTTCAGAGCAGATCTGGGCCCATTTGCTGTCCACTCAGAAGCTGCTTCTGTTGACATCTCCCTGCCACTTCTCCTTGCCTGGCTCCTAAGCCAGGTCATCTCCGCACAGCTAGAGTGAGAGAGGCACCAGTTACATTCCACAGATTGGTGTGCAGCCAGCAGCTTGTGGAGTGGGACAGGACTTTGTGGTGTAGTTAGGGTTTTGTAATCAACCTTGACGTTTTCCTTTCTTTTCAATCCTATAGGAGCCTAGTAATAAACGGGTGAAACCCCTTTCCAGAGTCACATCACTAGCAAACCTCATCCCGCCTGTGAAGGCTACACCATTAAAGCGCTTCAGCCAAACCCTACAGGTAAGAAGGGCACAGCAGGTTCATGTTTACAGAAAACCATGTTGTGAAGAAGGGGCGTTTCTGTTTTACCAAGAATCTGCCCTGGTTTCAGATTGACCTGAATCACCATTTATTTTAATAGGAGGGAGCAAGGGAGGGGACTGAAGGGAAGAAAGAGGTATTTTCACATTGTAAACGGGGGTTAGGTGATGTCCTTTGAGAGGGGTAACTTGAGGAGTCATCTCAGTCCAGTCTTTTCTCACAATTGAATTTCTAAGTCATGTGCCCCATTCAGATGCGCTCTCACAGATTTTCTCCTAAAATATCTACAGGCCTTCTAAGAAAACCAGCACATGATGTGAGCCAGAGGGCAAGAGCACCTCGTGGCTTAGGTCAGGATCTGGAAATTATAGCACATGGAAAAATTCAGCCCACCTTCTGACTTCTTATGGCCTGCGAGCTAGGAATGTTTTTTACTTTTTTGAATAGCTGGAAAAAAAAGTCAACGAGGAATGATATTTCATCACACCTGAAAATTGTATGAAATTCAAATTTCAGTGTCCATAAATAAAGTGTTGTTGGAACACAGGAATACCCAGCTGTTTGTGTTTCTATGGCTGCTTTTGCACTAGAGTGACAGTCGGGTATTTATGACAGAGACCATATTTCTCATGAGGCTAAAATGTTTGCTATCTGGTCTTTTGCAGAAAATGTTTGCTGCCCTCTGGTTCCAGGGGCCCTAGAAATAAAGTATCTCAGTTCTGACCTCGGCTCTGTCAACGACTTTGTCACCCTGGGCAGATGCCTTAACATCTTTAGGTCTTGCTTTTATCCCTAATGGGTAAACCAGGAGTGGTGCCACCAGCTCCTTCATAGAATCATTGTAAAGATGAACAAGACAGTGCATTTAAAGGGCTTAGTATTGTGCTTTGATACACAGTCAGCAATCACTAATTTACTAATTAGTTAGCTAAGCAGTAAATATTATGTACTATAGTAACCCTTTGGTTAACAAATGGGGCTAGTTGTTCTTAAATTCCTGATAAAGTTTTTCTTTTAAAGTGAAAATGGAGTTTTGTCCAAGGCCAGGTACCCAATTTGGTAATTGTACATGTTCTCTTGTAGACTGAAGCCCACCAAAGTCATGCCATGAAGAGGCTCATCTTGTTTAGCTTAGTAGACTCAAGTCTGCTATTTCTCATTTGTCCTGTATACTTTTCTTTGTGGTATTTTTATCTTGACTTTGTGAGTCACTAAGAAAATTGTGGACTGGAACTCAAGGCTTGTCCCATGCTATGGGACCATCTATGACTTGAGAACTATTTGAGTCTCCCTCATCCCTTCCAGTCATTGCTTTCACAACATTCAGCCAATGTGCTGTGGCTCTGCTTAGCACAGGCTATTCTCACCACTTTCCCATAGATCCCTGCCTTCTCCAGTGCTTATCCCCTGCCATGCCCATTCCTCTGTTAACTCTGCTAACAGTTTCTCCTGAATGAATACCTCATCACATAATTAGCTATAGGATTGGCTCTATTTCTCTCAGTGCTTGTGCCTCTGGGGTCCTGGATAGCCCCTGCTCACCTTTGTGGGAGAACACAGGAGAAAAAAAATAAGGTTGTCTTGGGGAGCCAGATGAAGGGCTTTGAAGCTAGTGGAGAAAAATATGTTTACGTTCTCTCCCCTGTGACCATCTCTCAGCCCTCTAGCCAAGTTCATTGCTTGCTTCCCCTGGAAGATTCATCACCGCCTTAGTCCTACACATCTGGTCTTTCGCTGAGTTCTGCTTTTTGAAAACTCTTTAGCCTGTCTACTGCTGTTTTACCCTTTCCTTTCCACCCCAGTGGCTGTGGCTCAGATCATATACTCTGCAGTTATTTTCCCCCTTGATTATAAGGCCTCCATGTTGCCAGCCATCTCTTGCCATAATCTCTTCTAGCACAGGACACCTTTTGCCCCAGGAAGGGCCTCACTCATCCCACAAGTATTGAGTGGGCCCTCATCATGAACTAGGCTGTATTTCCTGCCCTCATGTTGCTTATATTCTAGATAGAGTTGCTTTTTTGGCCCCTTCATGGCCACATCTGCCCCTAAAGTTGTGTTTTGTTTGGCTGCACAGTGTTTTGAGCTAACATTTACAAATCAAAACAGTCCATGTAAGCATCTAGACTTTCGACTTCCTGAGGAAGTGGAAGGCCTGGTGGTACTAGGCCTCTGTTTACACGGGGCAGTAATGAGCTAGTCCTGAATAGCCAACCAACTGGCACCTACCAAATGTTCCCATTGTCATACCTTCAAATTCTTTCCTTTGGCTTCCCAGGCAGCCTTTATTTCTTTTTCTCATGTTTCTGCCCTATGTGGATCCGACACAGGGAACACTGCTGCAGGAAATATTTGATCACCTTGAAAATTTGCATTGACCTAGAAAATTGGGACAGAAAGTAATCAAGCCATGTCTGAAATCCAACAGACTGAGGCCAAGCAAGGATGAGAAAGCCAGACCCGAGGGAGGGATCTGACATGTGGAGATTAGTTTCTAAAACCTCAAAGATTTTTTGTAGCAAAATAATTTTTTATTTACTTTTTTCAAATATCATGAAAAATAGCTAACTCCATGCTTCATATATGGTCAGAAACAACCAGCAGAAGCAGAACAGTTATTCATAATGTTTATGCACACAGAGAGAACTCGAGCAATGCGCTTATGTTGTGAGTGTGTCCTTGGGAGGTCACCAGATGGAAATACGCCCCTGTGGTTGTTTGTAGAGCTAAACAGCCCTGTTTGCAGGGTGATCTGCAAAGCATAAAGAAAGCCATTCCCTCAAATACTTCCAAAAGTCACTTTGCTGCATGCAGTGCAAGTTCTGCAGAATTACTTTCAGTCCTAGCTTCTCAAGAATAACTTCATCACTTGATTGCTTTCCTCACCAGCTAGAATGGGGTAGGATGCTGATGTCACCTGAGGAGCAGGGAGTCTGAGGGGGAAGGAGGGGTCCTAAAGGGGCACTCAGTGGGCCAACCTCACATCTTTTCCCATTTTGCCTACTGTGGTCTTGATGCCCATTCTAAAAAGAGAGGAACGGGGAACAAGGAATGCAGCAGCCACACCATGCCTCTCAGCATTCATTTCTTACCCTTATGTGTATATATTTATACCTTTTATACTTCCGAAAACAACTTAAGGCTGTGACTGGGCAGCTGGTTCTCTGCCACAGTACCCCTGTCCCTGGTTCCTGGCACCTTAGAGTCATATATTTCTTTTTGGACATCCAGTTCTGTCTGTCAGTTTGGACTCCTTTTATTATAGGAGAAGAGATGCCCAAACACCCGAACATGATGCTTTAATCAGTAATGAAGCACTTAGCCATCCTTCCTCTGGCTCCTCAGGAGGATAACAGGAGAGCATGGGGCTGGCAGCTTCTTCCAAGAATGTTTAAAAACCCAGTTACAAATGGAGTGGTGCTTGCAGCAGCTCATCAAGACACTGCAGGACTTGTTCTCTCTTGCCTCCCCTGTGCTCCATGTGGACTAGGAGTTCGGGTCTCAGCACAAAGGCGGCATTTGTGGAAGTCAGAGAGGGACAGCCGACTGCATGGCGCTTCGTCTGCTTCTGACCAGGGAGGTTAATGCTGCTGGTAGATGAGGCACAGATGTCTGGATCCCTCTGGGCCTGTTCATTATGGAAAAATACAGAAAAGGAGAAAGAGAAGAGAACACATAGCCTTCTACTCTAAAACAACCCTTGTTACTATTTTAATAATTCCCTCCCATTGTTATTCTAGGTAAAACTATATAACATCTATACTCTGTGACTGATTTTTGGTTACTCCTAGTCTGTCTAGCCTTATCTTTGTGCAGTCTGTTCACTTTTGGATGAAACCTCCTACGGAGACTATGGATGATCAGCTTCTCTTGCATCTCTATTGGTCTTGGCCTCCCAAATTTCCAAGCTATGCAATTAGGTATACAAATGTTCTTCTTTATTATTGCTACAGCCTCTTGGAGGAATTAGACCTTGTATTAAAGTTAAATAATCAGCCCTGGCTGGTATAGCTCAGTGGATTGAGCGTGGGCCTGCGAACCACATGATTGCGGTTCGATTCCCAGTCAGGACACATGCCTGGGTTGCAGGCCAGTTCCCAGCAGGGGATGCACGAGAGGCAACCATACATTGATGTTTCTCTCCTTCTCTCCTTCCCTTCCCCATTAAAGGTAAATAAATAAAATATTTAAAAAATTTAAATAATCATTTTACTTCTTTTAATATGCTTTTTGGGAGTCTTTTGGTTTTCTTTTGGTTTTTGGTTTTTGCATTTTGCCTGATATGGCTTTTTTCCCCATTGTCATTTAGCTGGATGATAATTTTGTTACAGCTTAAGGGAAGTATATCATACTTACTCTTGGAAAATATTATCCTTTTCAAACAATTTTAAATTTATTTCTAGCAGATGGAGAGGGAGGGAGAAAGACAGGGAGAGAAACATCAGTGTGTGGTTGCCTCTCGTGTGCCCCTTCCTGGGGACCCAGCCTGCAACCCAGGCATGTGCCCTGACTTAGAATCCAACTGGCGACCCTTTGGCTCTCAGGCCATTGCTCAATCCACTGAGCCACACCAGCCAGGGTGCATGTATATTTTTTAAAAACAAAATCATAATAATAATATGTGCAGTATTTTAACTTGCTTTTGTCTTAACAGTACAAAGTAACCTTGTAGTGTGAGAATATATTTTCATATCATTAAATATTTTTCACAGACCCAATTCTAAATGGGTATATATACTATCTCAATAATAGTAACTGCCAATTTCTGAGCATGTCCTAAGTAGTGTATAGTGTTAGGCACTGTGGACACAAAGAAAAGAGACAAACTTGGCCTGTGTGGAAAAGTTAAAGGGGCCCTGTGAAGAGCCATCTTATAAAGATGTCACAGCAGAGGGAAAAACTGTGTCGAAAGAGAGGGAGATATGTGACTATGAGTCTAGAGTTAGGATGTGAGAACACAGAGAAGCAATTCTGCCTAGGACAGATACACATCAAGAATGAAGACAAACTCTTGTGACATCTAATGCCTATAGTGTTCACACCCTTTAACCAGTCTTCCATTTCTAGAAATATAGACACAGACGAGATTTTTGATCAGGATGTTTAAAGTACTGCCACCGGTAATGGTAAAAATTGGGGACAACTTAAGTATTCAACAATAGAAGAATAATGAAATAAACTGGCATATCCTTTTAATATCATTTTTCTTACTAGAAAAGGTGGCCATTGCTCTTCCTAGGGGCTGGCTAGGAGCTGACAGTGGGTGCCCACCTAGTAATGTTATGCAACTGCGCTACTTCACAGTAGCAAAGATTCCCCTCTCCTACTAGTATCCCCTCAAGGAGGACTGTTGTGGCCAAATAAGGATTTCTCATAACTGCAGTCTCTTTTGCTCATTCCCTGGTCCTCAGATCTAGAAATTATGTCATGCAATCCAGATGCAATAAAAAATGTGATATCAGTGTCCTCCATTAAAATTCCTTATATCTACCATGTTATTTGTTCTTCTCTATACTTGTTGGGGAGGTAGTCAGTATAAAAAAAAGGAGATAGTGCCTGCTCTTGAGAAGGGTAAAATGTACTTGGTAAAAGTCGTTTCAGATACATTAGCAAGTGGGGGGGGGAGGAAATTCAAAACCATTGTATTCCTATTAATTATACACACATATAATAGTATATGTATAGGAAAAACCAGGAACATCATCCAATTTTTAATGTTAGTTATCTCTTGAAAATACTGTTATAAGAGAGTTTTACAGTTCTTATAACCATCCATTTCCTACTGACAATGTACCAGGAACTTGGCTAAGCCCTGGACACACAGTTTTTCCCTCTGCTTTTTTTAATCTAAAACGTTTTCTTATCTAATCCCCACTACAACATCGTGAGATACTTATCACCACGCCACTTTACACAGAAGGAAACTGAGACCCAAAGGGATTAACTTTTCCAGGTCCCTCAGCTATTGAGTTGACTTGAGGCCATATCTGTTTTACTCTAAAGCCTGTGATCTTAACCTAAGTCCATGTTTTACAGTCAAAAGACTGGCTCAGTTCCTATTCTACCACTTACCTTGTGCTTGTTGCTGTAATCCTCTGGTACATGGATTTCTCATCTATTAAAAGGGCCCAGTGCCTCTCTCAGGATTAGCACAAGGTTCAGATGTGATGGGATTGCACAGCTGGGAAGTGTTATTTGTCAATTTAATTTAATTACTGTAATCAGACCTTTCATGGGAGGCTCACTCTTCCAGTGTGCTATGGGAGAATATTTTCTGATCCCAGCTGTGGCCACTGTACATTTATTTTGGTTTAACCTATTATAGTAGCAACATAGAAATGTGTTTTCTTCTTACAGCCCCACCCTAACTCCCAATCCATCCAATAATAAATCATCTATTACAAAATACCAACGGTAAGCGTAAAGAATTTCCCTGGCTGGAACTCGTTTTTGGAACATGTTATCTTTGGCTGTAGAGACCTCCTATTTTGGGGGGGAAAGGGTGAGGAGGGAGCACCCTGCCGAACAGGCAGCATTAACAAACCAAATCTGTTCCATCACGCCTAACCTGCTGGGTTTACATTTCCTCTGACACATGTAAGGGGACCCTTTTCCCCACCTGACAGATAGGCCCCTTTGCACCTGCAGCACCTTTTCCACATAACCAGCTCAGGCATAAACATGAGCACCCGTTTCCTAAATCTGCATTATCTTTGCCTATTATAGCCATTGTTATTTTAGCTGCCAGTAATTATGAGCTTTGGGTTTTTGACTCGTTTGCTAGGCCACATGCCCTCATGGAAACTCTTACTTGTTCTGGAACATTTTTCATTCCAGGTCCTCTCACACTCTCCCCCCGCCCCTGCCCCTGGCTGGTGCAGGTTATCTATGTATGTGTTTCTATTTTGTATGTGATTCCTCCTAAGGCTGGGTCCCTCACTCTGACGTGAGCCTCTTCTGGTCACCATGGGCCAGTGTTTCTCACCCCAGGGGGCATCCAGCAATGTCTAGAGATGTTTAGGTTGTCACGACTGGTGTGGGGCACTATTGTCATTTGGCAATTGGAGGTTAGGACAGTGCAGAACATCCCATAATGCACAGGACAGCCTCTCACAAGAAAGCGTTTTCTGGTCCAAAACATTAGTGGTGGCAACGTTGAGAACCTCTGCCACAGACTGAGAAATAGCCTAAAACTCCTCAATTGGGGCACACGCACTCCACCACACTTGAATCTTATCCTAAGGGAAGTAGGGTAGGGTATTGGTTAAAAACTGGGGACTGAGAGGGACTTGGAATGAAATAGACCAGACCTGGGTGTCGTTCTGAGTTCACCACTGACCTGGGTTTAAATTCTAGAGCACTATTCATTAGCTGCATGACCTTGAGCAGAATGTTAGTTACCCTCTCTGAAGCTCAAGTTTCCCCATCTGTAGAACAGGTAAGAATCCTCACCTTGTGGGTATATCAGGACTCAAAAGCTCCCCTCACAGTACCCAGCACATACATTATTCCATTCATTCATTAGGCAGAATTGTTGAGGTCATACTCTGTGCCAGATGCTGATGAATCCATCAGTGGACAGAACAGATAGATGTCCTTGCCTCCATGGTGCTTACCTTCTATTGGGAGGAGAGAGACATGTCAGAAACAAAGAGGCAGTGGTATCATATAGCACATGGTAAGAAGGAGAAAAACAGCACAGGGAGATGGGGGGTGGGGAGCGTCACTGAAGGAATGTGGCTTTTCTCTAGCAGTAGTCACATGTGCATCCCTCAATTTCAATCCTCTTTTCTAATTGTGCTCAGTTGTATTAATGACTCATAGGTGTGTGGGTTGTGGTGTGTGGTCAGTGGCATTGTGAAACCCATTCATGGCTGGTGCCTCACTGGGCCAGCCAGCTGCTGACTGCATACCTGACCAGCATTCTTTATTTCTTCTTTGGGACTTTCCCCCTTTCTAAGTGGAGTCTTAAAAAGACAAAGTGTTTGTTTTAACCCAGCTTAATTAAAGGTATAAATCTGAAGTTTGCTTGGGTCAAAGAGCCACTGCAACAAGTGAGCAAATGTATTGCTTCTCCTTAACAAGATTTAAACTCCTAGGAGGCTGGGTCTTGTCTCACTGAAACTTTCCAATATGTGTAGCAGCAGCAGGCATGGCCTTCATAGTAGAAAGAGCTGAGTTTGGGGTCCAAACAGATCTGGTTGTAATCCTGCCTGGGCAAGTGCCTTAGCTCCCTGAGCCTCAGTTTCCTCATAAAATGGGAACAAATGCCTGCCTTGCAGCATGGTTGGTGAGGATCGGGGGGAACTCAGCAGAAATGCTAAGCTTGGGCAGGCACATAGTGGCCCCCTCTGTGACATTCCCCATCCCTTTCTCCTTAGTACCAGAGTCCAGCAATCACTAAGGAAACACAAAATGAGGAATTCTTAGCAATAGAGCTTACCTGGTAGAGCTCACACCTCTTTCTTCCCTCAAACTGCAACAGAAGAAAATCTCCAACTCTCTGGGAAATTTTTCAATAAATACATAAAAATATCCTCAGTCTCACATTCATAACATGAAACTGAAAGGAAGGAGGTATAGTTGTTTTTCCTATTAGATTAATAATAATATCCTGCTAATGAGAGTCTGGAAGAATTGCACTGTCATATCATATACCTTTCTGGGGACAGACTATTTGGAAGTCACTTTAGCAGCACATATCAAATATTGAAATGTTGATACTTCTTAAACCAAGGAATTCTACTTAAGAAATCTGTCTTATGGAAATACCAGCACAAATACATAACTGATGTTCACTGAGGTACTTTTTGTAATAGCTAGACTCTGGAAATGATCTTAATGGCCCTCAGCTAGAGTTTGAATGCATGTGGTCCATCCAGACCATGGGATACTAACTCTGCAGCCATTAAAAAGAATAAGTAACTTTGGGGGATGGAAATGTTTCGGAACTAGAGAAAGGTGATGGTTGCACAACATTGTGAATGTACCAAATAAAGGGCACTCAGTTGTTCACTTTGAAAATGATTAACTTTATATGTGAATTTCACCTCAATAAGTTAGTTTATTGAATTTATTGAGGAGGCACTGGTTAACAAGATTATAAAGGTTTCAGTATATGTTATTTTTTCAAGAGTGAGCCTTATAGTAGCATGGAAAGATGTTTTTGAATGAATATGTGGCCACAGCCATAGCAATGAGTACTTGCTAAAGAGAAAACATTCTGTTTTCTGCAAATGTTAGCAAATGTATAGAAAAGGTTTGGCAAGATCCAGAACAAGCTTAATAGCATTTACTTCTGGAAACTGGACTTGTAAAAAAATGAAGGGATTTGTGCTTGCTTTTGTATACTTTTATAATCTATGAAAATTTAAAGTTAACATAAATTACTTTCAAACTGGTGGTGGGGAGGGGGAAGTTTGAAGTCGGTCAGGCACTGAAACTAACAGGTGGGCCGTTGATTCTCTCAAGTGAAAGTGGAAAATGTCTTTCATTTTGAATCTTCTTTTTTGTGTGTTCCTCTCTTTCTGCTCTTCAACTTCCCTCTCCTCCCAGTCTGGCGTCAGAACCACTAACTGACATGAGTGAGTTATTTGATGACTCACTTTGCTTGTTTTGACCTTTCCGTGCCTGTGGCTAATTGATTCTGAGTGCTGGGGATCTGCAAGCATTAGTCTGGTCCCTGTTTTATAAGGGTCTATTTTCAAGAGATCACAAGGATTCGTAAGATACCATTACTGAACTGTGTACTTGGAGCAAGTACTTTCTTGACCAGCCCAGGGCTGGCCCTGCAATCATGAGCTCATTAACGAGCCCAGGAGCTCATGGACACCTGTGCCAGCCTCCGGAACTGTGTTGCTGCTTGCAAACAGAGCTTGCTTCCTATCGGTAATTCTTTGATGCCCCTTCGAATTTTCTTTTTACATTTTTCACTTACTCATTTTTCTTGAATTATAAAAATTTATAAACTGGAACAAAAATTACCAGTAATGTAATCAGGCAAAACAACAGAATTTTGTGGCATTCCCTTTATATTGTTGTTCTTGTGCATTTTTTTATAAAGTGTTCATATACAGATTTTTAAGGTTGATTTTACAAAGAAGGGATTTTTAGCTGTTAAAATTATCTCAGAATTGTCATAATGGTTAAATAATATTCTATAAAACAGATGAATTATAACTTATTTAACAATGCCCTTATGTTAATAGTCCTTTTAAAATTTACTTTTGTAAATGTATTGTTACACCTTGGCTACCTCATAATTTCTTAGCAATGATGGCACATATGTCACATGGAAAACCAGTTCCTATACTCAGGAAGTTTATAGTTCCTATACTCACTAAGTATAATAAAATGTGATTGTTACTATATTAGCAATATATCCAAATTGCTGTAAAAGATGATGAGAGAACATCGGTAAAGACTCCTAGAAGAGGTGTTTGAGTTATATCCTGAGGACAGTTAGGAGTTAACCAGGTAGGAAATGAACCTATTCAGAAAGAAAAAGCACAGCACATGGCAATGTGTGATGCATTTAGGGAATGGCAGATAGCCTAGTAGGGCTAGAGAAAGGGTGAGTGGCAGGAGGTGTTCCAAAATATATATATACTGTGGTCAGATTATAAGAGATATTATGTACCAAACTGCAAAGTTGGAACTTGACACCAAAAACCACACATATGTGGCCACAGCCATAGCAATGAGTACTTGCTAAATAAGAATGTGGTTTTTGAGCACAGCAGCACCTCATTGCTTTAGCCAAGTTTCCAGTTAAGTATGTTGAAATCTTCTAGACTGAAGGCTGAATATGATGCACATAACTTTTTCCTTGACCATTTATATTTCTCAAGAGAAAGCACTGTGAAGGCTGCCCTCTGGCACACAAGGTCAGGTGGCACTGCTTGGAGGCGGGACCTCTTAGTTGGCAGCAACATAAGAACTTCCTGCCAAGATGGAGGCGTAGGTGGAAATACTGTACCTCCTCGCGCAACCAAAATTAAGGACAATAATGATTTAGAAAGAAAAACACAACCAGAACAGACAGAAAATTGAACTGTATGGAAGTCTGACAACCATTCAACCAGACCGGTAAGAGAGGCGGAGTTGGTGGCTGGCAGAGAGGGGTCTCAGCAGGAAAAGTTGGTGGCTGCCAAACCCAGGACTGCAGGCAGCTTTGGGCTGACCACGCTCACACATTCGCACACAGATAAACTATGCAAAAATGGGCAGCAAGACGGACTGCGCAACCCAGGGCTCCAGCACAGGAAAATAAAGCCTAAAAGCACTGATTGAAAAGGTGCCTGGAGAGACTTCTAGCCTCACAGGAGAATTTGTTGGAGAGACCCATAGGGTTCTAAAATGTACACAAGCCCACCCACCCAGGAACCAGCACCAGAAGGGCCCAATTTGCTTGTGGGAAGTGTCAGAGGTGACTGAAATCAGAGAGAGAGTGGAACAAGTGCCATTGTTCCCTCTCTGACCCCACACTCACATACAGCATGTCAAACCAGCAACTGAGTTGCCCTGCCCTGGTGAATACCCAAGGCTCCGCCCCTCATACATAACAGGTACGACCTAACCAAAAAAGTATGGCTTAAACAGAAGAACAAATCAAAGCTCCGGAGCCAATACTTCTAAGCAACCAAGAGATAGCCAACCTATCAGATTCACAGTTCAAAATACTGGTGATCAGGATGCTCACAGAATTGGTTGATTTTGGTCACAAATTAGATGAAAAAATGAAGGCTACGCTAAGTGAAATAAAGGAATATGTACAGGAAACCAATAGTGATGGGAAGGAAACTGGGACTCAAATCAATGGAGTAGACCAGAAGGAAGGAAGAAAGAAACAATCAAACAGAAGAGAATGAAGAAACAAGAATTCAAAAAAAAAGAGGAGAGGCTTAGGAACCTCCAGGACATCTTTAAATGTTCCAACATCTGAATCATAGGGGTATCAGAAGGGGAAGAGGAAGAGCAACAAGTGGAAAAGTTATTTGAACAAATAATAAAGGAGAACTTCCTCAATCTGGTGAAGGAAATAGACTTCCAGGAAGCTCAGAGAGTCCCAAAGAAGTTGGACCCAAGGAGGAACACACCAAGGCACCTCAGAATTACATTACCCAAGATTAAAATGAAGGTGAGAATCCTAGAAACAGCAAGAGATAAGGGGACAGTCACCTACAAAGGAGTTCCCATCAGACTATCAGCTGATTTCTCAAAAGAGACCTTGAAAGCAAGAAGGGGCTAGAAAGTATTCCAAGTCATGAATAGTACGGACCTACACCCAAGAATGCTCTATCCAACAAAGCTTTCATTTAGAATGGAAGGGCAGATAAAGTGCTTCCCAGATAAGGTCAAATTCAAGGAGTTCATCATCACCACGCCCTTATAAGAAATGTTAAAAGAACTCATCTAAGAAAAAGAAGATAAAAAATATGAACATTTGTAAAATGACAACAAACTCACAGGTATTAACAATTGAACCTAAAAACAAAAGCAAGCTAAGTGGACAGCTAAAACAGGAGCAGAGCCACAGAAATGGAGATCACATGGAGGGTTAGCAACAGGGGAGTGGGAGGAAAAGGGGAAAAGGTACAGAGAATAAGTAGCATACATGGTAGGTAGAAAACAGACAGGGGAGAGTAAGAATAGTATGAGAAATGTAGAAGCTAAAGAACTTATAAGTATGACACATGGACATGAACTAAAGGAGGGAATGTGGGCAGGAAGGGGGTGTGCAGGGTGGAGGGGAATGAAGTGGGGAAAGGGGACAACTATAATGGCATAACCAATAAAATACATAAAGAAAATTTTTTAAAAAAGGATAGCATTGTGGTAGCATCTGTCAGCCACAAGGGTGCCCTTTGGGTAGTTAGACCATCTGAAAATCTACGGGGACCTCTTTGGAAAATATGAAAATCACTCAGGGACATGCATTATTTACTTGGTATTTAGTGTATATAATACTTGGTACTTTTCAAGTTGATAGAACCTCAGCTGAAATGATTGTACACAAAAAGGGGAATGTATTAGCTCGTTAGTCTAAGAGAGGCTCTGACTGGCTTCAAGCATGGTGGGGTCCAGGAACTCTAATTGTGTTGGTGAAGGATGTTCCCTCCCTCACTCCATTGCTGTCTCTCTCCATCCTCCATTCTGTGTGTCCCTTTATTCTCTCCTTTATCAGACAGATTCTTCTTTGTGATCAAAGAGAGTTGCTGCAAGAAACTTCTGCTTATATTAACTCTTGAGTTCACAATCCCAAAAGAATAGAGTCTTTCACTGCTTCCATAGTTCATGTAAAAAATTTCAGGGAATCACATGCCTCTGCCAGAAACAGGGTGGAGGAGTGCTCTGATTGGTTAGGTCTGGGGAGCCCAACTAAACTGAAACAGGACACACAAGGATAGTGGGGTTCTGTTCATAGAAAGAGGGGGAGTAGGAGTACTAGTCAGAATTTTATAAAGGACATCCACTACCGTTAATTGTCATTCTTCTGAGAAGTGGGAATGTTTAATGGAAAACAGTAGAGCCCATTGCATGTCAGAGCTGCCTTTGTGTGTGTTCTTGTGCTTTACCCAGGACACTCCCAGCACCTATGTGAAAGCAGCCCCTTGCCCAACTTTCCTTGGCATGTAGGCTCAAGACAATGCCCTCCTTCCCAAAAGGCCTTGCAGTATTGTCCTGTCTTTCTTGCAGATTTCTGATTTATGTCCTGTTAGGGAAAGAAAGCTGCTCAAATGATCCACCCAGTCCTGTTGCTGTGCCTGTAACAGTTTGTTTTTCTTATTGTTCAGCGTTCCATTAGCTTCCGTAGCGAGAGCCGCCCTGACATCCTTGGCCCCCGCCCCTGGTCCAGAAATGCCGCCCCTTCAAGCACCAAGCGGCGAGACAGCAAGCTGTGGAGTGAGACCTTCGATGTGTGCGTCAATCAGATGCTCACGGCCAAGGAAATCAAACGTCAGGAGGTAGGCTTGGGGCCCACGGCGTTGGCTCCTGGAGGCAGGAGCACTGCAGGCGACCTGGGGTCTACACAGAGTCTCCAAATCAATTTTCCATGGCATTTGTAGAAGGAGGACAAATGTGGGGCCAGAGCTTTTAAGGAACTGAGACACCAGCATTCAGCTGGATGAGTGTGGCCCCTGCTTTAAAAAAGCAACGGAGGTGAAAATCTGAATTTACAAAGAAGATGAATTGGGGACAGTCTATTTAGGATCCTGGAGTTTACAAAAATGATCATAATCATTTCGTTGTATTTTGACACAACTTCTAGAATATTTTTAAATATTCCGTTAATGAAACTTTGATTGATTCCATTTTGCGGAAAACTTTTCCAGGGAATGCAGTTAATTTCATTCTCTACAAGTTTTCTGTATCAACATCCCTAAATGGCTGTGGTGATATTACCCTTTATAGAGAGTTTGTCACATGCCAGGCTGTACTAAGCACTTCAAATGCGCATCATGTAGTGAAATCCTTGGAAACATATATTTCTGTGGAGAACTTGACATTGGAAAAGGGAGTACTTGAAAGCTTTCTAGGTTATGACTCAGCAGTTCTTCTCTAGGAATTGTCTACATAGCACACTTATCCACAAATGAAAAGATGTAAATGTAAGATTATTCATCACAGTAATTTATAATAGTGCCAGCAAGAGCCTGAACATCTATTATCAGGGACTGTTAATAATAATGCCATACATAGAATATTGTGTAGGTGTAAAAAAGGCACAAAAAAGCACTGATGTGTATGAATGGCTAAGTGGATAAAGCAGGACACAA
Organism: Sturnira hondurensis; assembly: GCF_014824575.4. NCBI lineage: Eukaryota > Metazoa > Chordata > Mammalia > Chiroptera > Phyllostomidae > Sturnira > Sturnira hondurensis. The sequence goes on along the minus strand of NW_028075471.1, from coordinate 3,472,597 downwards.
CACAGGGTGTCAAGCATGCTACCATTTCTGTAAAAGAAGAAGGAAAATAAATGTGGGTGTATATGTATATATTTGCTTGTAAAACATTAAAACATTTCTGGAAGGACACACAGGAACTGATACCATTGTTGCCTCCTCAGAGGGGAACTGTGTGGCTGGAAGGAGGAGATGAGAGGGAAGGTTTTCACCAAGTATGAATTGGGGCACTTTACATTTTGAACCATGTCAATGTGTTATCTATTAAAAATGAATAAATGAAGCAATTGTTTGCACCAAAAATAGTCTATGAGGAAATATGGGAAAATCTTAATAATGGTTAACAAGATGGTATTATGGGCATTTAAATTTTTTCTCCTTATGCTTTTCTGTGTTTTAATAGTTTTATATGCACACTCTTAACATTTCCCAAATGTTAAGAGTGTGCATATATTTCTTGCGCAGTCTAATAGTGGGAAGGAAGGAGGGAAGGATCAATTCTGCAGATGAGGACATTAACAAGGCACAGTAAGCACAAGGTCACCCAGCTAGAAAATAACAAAGCTAGCTTTTGACCTCAGGCCCTGTCTTAATCCAAAGCCCGTGGTCTTCATGGTGACACCTCATTGTCCCACTGCAGGTAACTGACTGTGGCCTATCCCAGTGTGGGGTTCTGCAATTTTCCTCTTCTGGGGGTCACATCTGGTCAGCCAGGCAGTCAGGCCTGTGTACATGAGCTCTAGTGAAACAGATGTATAAGGACATCTAAAGAAGGTCCAAATAAAGGCTAGTTAATTATATTGCGCCAATCCACTTGCTGGTTTTGATAATGCTCTATAGTTATGTAAGATGCCGCCATTAGGAAAAGCTGAGTAATCCATGTATAGGACCCCTCTGTACTGTTTTCATAACTTCTCATGTGAGTCTGTAATTTTTTCTAAATAAAAGGTTAAACAGAACAGAGTATCAGGAGGGCATGGTGTGGAGGCTTTACTGGGCCTCAGGAGGATCCTACACCATGTACTGGCCCCCAGTGAGCGTTCTGCCTCCACCAGCTTTGTTGGAGAGCACACTTGCCCTGCACTCCACCATCCCCAAGAATGGAGGGTATTCTCCATCCTGCTTACTTCTTCCCTGTAGTCTGAAGAAATTGTAGTAGTCCCTTAACTAGCACCACAAATATGTAGTCTTTTGATAATGTAACCTTTGCCAACAGTTTAGATTCCCAGAGGAAAGTGAGTGTTCTGCACACCATAGCTCTTAAATTATGATAGCCTAATAGAGCCAAATTAGAAATGGTCTCTTTACATGCTCTTGCAGGTAGCTAATTTCTATAATTTTATTTATTGTACAGTGTAGGGCTAAGAAGTAGTTTAGAGTGAGTTAACTTCACCAGATATTTAGAGTGGTAAAATAATAGATTCTTCCTATAATCCTAGCCTTAGCACAAGTGGCTGATGGGACTAGAACTTTCTGTCCAGATTCACCTCTTGTTGAGTAGAAGGAAGACCAATTATGATGGCCCAATTAATAATGCTGCCATGTCCATCACTGAGAACAGACCCCGAATCATTTATCATGATTGTCACTCACAAAAAACTCGTATCTGTGGCTCAAACTGTAATTATTTTACCTAAAATAGTTCCCTCTTGGTTGGCTGCATCAAAGTCCTACAACATGAAAGATGACTTGAATTGGAAACATATGTGGTGCCTCTTTATCCCACAAACAGATAAGCACATTGTACAGAAGTTTTGCAAAATCTTTTCTTCAGAGCTTTTAGCCACTAGATGCATTTGCTGCAGATTAACTTAACTTTTTAAGAATTTTTAAAAAATACTTGAGAAGTAAATAGATTGGGAGCTTTGAGACTGGAACCAGTGCTGTTTGTTCTTATAAATGAAAGATTTCAGTGGATGTGTTTTCTCTTTTCTTATAGGCAATCTTTGAGCTTTCCCAAGGAGAAGCAGACTTGATAGAGGACTTGAAGTTGGCAAAAAAGGTAAATTTAAATCCAGTGGTCATTTCAGTCCCCTCATATTTTTTTCCCTCTGGGTAATTTCATAATTCCAAGACTGTGGTTTATGAGCACCCTTTATGACTAAGGTAATCCAAAATTGAGAAGAACCTGCACAACCCAAGCAGTGGGGAAAATGGCTCAAAACAAGAAGGCTTCCGAACCTGGCACTGTTAGGGCTTCTCCTCTGCATGTTTCTGATGCACCTCAAAGAATACTGCAGTTTAATCAGAAAACGTCTATGGAGGTCTGGCTTTACGTGTGTTTTGGTGTCCTAGAAGCTCCATGGGCCTGGCCTCCTTATCCACCAGAGAGAATGTGTGGGTGGTCTGAAACTGGAACTGTGTCTTAGAAATAAAGTCATTTGAATCTCAAAAGTGGATAAAATGGTTAAGTGAGTCAGTTGCATACTGTCGTGTGAGTTAGGGTCTTTTATATGGCAATATGGTTTTTAATCATGTTGTGTGTGGGAATGTGGATGAAACCCATGCCTTTGTGTCCTGTACGGTGTTGACAGCAAACCTTCCTCAGAAGCTTCCAGTGACCCGTTCCCCCTGCACCCCTCAGGGAGGCTAAAATCTAGATTCCTTCACCTGATATCACAGCTTCCTCAAAGAATCACAGGAGTGGAAAGATACCTCCCTTATTTTAAGTGTTCCTTAGCCCAACTTTCTGCTCATATGAAGTCCCATCTGTAACATTCCTGAGACATGGCCAAGAAACTGAGTTTTAGACAGGGTGGGAAGAAGAGGAAGACAGGGAGAACATCGAACTCTAGTAGATAGTTTGCTCTTCACAGGTGCAGCTCCTTTCTGCATCAAGATTGCCCAAACTCAAGTGCCATTAGGATGTTTCACTGCCATTCTTTTGCTTATGGTAGTCCTACCTTCTGGAAACCCTTCCCTTTTCTTTCAGCCATCCACATCTACTCATCCTCTAGGAATGAGCTCAAATCTCAGTTTATTCTTCAACAATATTTACTGCCTCCTTCTCTAGGCCAAGCAGTTCGCCTTTAAAATTTCCCTTGTCCACTCCAGCTTTCATTCTCTGACCCTCTAGAACAGTTATGATTTGATAGAGTTTTGCTGCCATGTGACATCTTATATTTTTAATCTTGAACTATTTCTTAAACGTATTTAAATTTCCATGCGTTTTTCTTACTTTCCAATTAACTTTATAAATCTCCTTGAAGGCAGGGACTATGCCATTGAGCCTTTGTAATCTATTACAGTGCCCTGGGAATAATTGTATATTCTTATTGTTTGTCCTTAATAAGAGATGGTAATACAGTTAATTTTTAAAACATACAAATCAAATCTGCTCTATACTTAGGATGTGTGCCCTTTCCTAGATGTATGATGTACTTTGTAAAGCTCTGTAAAAATCTAGTTTGGTTTATCAAAACCACGAAAAGCCCAGACCGCGCTGGATTCCCATCTGCTCCAGCCACACCCCACGCCCATCTGCTGTTTCTGCAGCATTATTAGAGAAGTTGGTGGGGAGAGCCAACTGTTTCATAATTCTGTAGGGCCTCTCAGAAGCTATTTACATGAACAATGTACTTCCTCTGATTTAAATGTTTGTTGCCATCTCTGTGGTTCCTCTGCAGGCCTATCATGACCCCATGCTGAAACTCTCCATAATGACAGAACAGGAGTTGAATCAAATTTTTGGAACACTGGACTCTCTAATTCCTCTACATGAAGGTATAATTTTGTTCCCAGAATGAGTTTTGACTTGTAGCCTTAATTGAGTTGTCTTATACAAGTCATGATTATATAATAATGTGAGTAACCCAGAATCTACTTCCAGCCTTGTTCATATTTAAATGCCTAACAAAATACTTGTTCTCTTTGTTTGCCAGAGCTCCTTAGTCAGCTTCGAGAGGTCCGTAAGCCTGATGGCTCAACTGAACACGTTGGTCCTATCCTCGTGGGCTGGGTAAGAAAAGTTCTCTGGTCTTGATGGAAGATAAATATAAATATTTTATATGGAGTTTCATTTTAGCTAGACTTTTTGTTATTAGCACACACTGGTTTCACACTAGAAAAAAAGCAAATCCCTAGTAAAATTTATCATTATAGTTAAAGCTTTATATCTTAAAGCATGGGAAAAATTTTTTATTACAAATTTACTGCATTTAAAGATAACATGCCTTTTTGCAATAAAAGAAAGTAAGATTAGTTAATGTTCAATTCAGGCCTATTACTAATAGAATTATTACCAACTCTATCCTAGTAAAAATGTAGGGACATATTCCTGTCCATCATCATGCAAAAGCTTTTATCAGGCTATCAAAACACTTTCATGGTCAAGTGTAGTTTCATAAACAAAGTGATAAGTAAATGTTGTTCATGTTTAACATATATCTGAGCCTGAGTAATTTCCGAGGATACCTGAAGTCTCTGCTGAGTACTATGCTGAGTATTCATCCCAGTTCATAACTCTTTTTCTTTCCTAATTAAAGAAATCAGCTATGACCTAAATTTATGGTCCTGGGATGAATTTGTGTTTTATTGGGCACATAGGTGGTTGTTCACTTGTCTGATTTATTGTAGGCCAGGCATATACTCTCTATTTTGCCACAGTCCCCATCACTCCTGTGGTATGCTTCTGTCTCCTTCTGTGAGTCCTTGAGTGTTCCACCCCAGTTCCAGGTGTTTTCCATTGGTTATGATGCAGGTAACAAAAACGGATTATTTTGATGACTTTTTCCAGGCAGGATTAGGTCTCTCATCCTTCGGACCCACACAGTGGTCTAGAAAAATAGGCAGATAGTGCCCCAACAGCAAGTATTGTAGTCATTCCGTTGTTAGAGAGTGTTGTGAAGGTTATAAATTCTATTCACCATATGAGTTCTCCTTATCCAGTTCCATTTTTACTTGTATTTTAACCTTCCTAAAACCCAGTAATTCCTAAGTTTTGACAGTGATCCCTTGGATTAACTTATGCTTCTCAATTACTGCTTTTCTTCAGAACTTTGAAGGTTTCATGACTTAGCTAGCTTTAGTTCAGGAGTCAATTTTAGCACTGAGGCTGAAATATGCCAAGGGTTTCTGAAAGGCAAGTAATGATGTAAAATGAATAATTTAGCAAATGTGCTTTAATAATTCAGGAGCGGTCATTCATCTTATATTTTTGACTTTCATTTTATTATAAGCCGTGGTAGATGTTTTAACTTCTTTAGCCCACAAAGAAATTTTTCTAAAGAGTAATACAGCTGGAGACAGAGAAGGTGTAATGAGAAGAGAGGGTGTGCCTCACTGTGCTTAGACTTCTGAGTCTGTGGACTGCTTTGATGGGAGCCAAGGGGACAGTGAGGCCGCACTCCACAATTAGCATGGTGACTGCCCTGTTTCTGATCAGATGGCAGTATGGTTTCCTTAGACACCAGTATACAAATTGTCAGTGTGTACCAGAAGCAAAGCTGTAGTCATTTGCCTTTCTATTAACTTTATCCTGAATGAAATGTTTGTTGCTTTTACTAGAAAATCGGTTTGATCTGGGGGGTAGCTTTTGCAGTCCTGTTCTGTACATACCCAAAGGAAGGGAGACCGTGCTGCCTCATTGCTATCTGGACCCTTCAGACATCAAATAGGGACTTGCAGCTTGAGGAGCAGCCTAAAATTAAACAACTGGCCCATTGTTACCAGACCCCATGAGAAACAGTCCTTATTTATCAGGCCTGACGAGCTATTAAATGTTTTCCCTCTTTTAACTGCAGATGTGTTTGTGTGGGTGGGAACTGTAAACCAACGGGTACATCTGTTTGAGTTCTGGTCTTTTTAACAGAACAAAATAAACATCTTAGTGGGCTTTGAATGAAAAAAGTCAGAGCCCATTTGACCCTTGAAAAATTGATTTATTTCCCCCTAAAGGAAAAAGTAGAAAAAAGTGAAAACAAATCTTTTAAACAAGTGAGCCTCCCAGTTGGGTTAGCCCTGCCCAGTCCTTTCGACCTTAGAATGAATCAATGACTTTTACTTTGAAGACCTTAAACAGAGTGGTGATTTTCTTTTTTCAAGAAATCACCCCGGTTACTAAGGATCCCTCTCCCTGATGGGTCAGCCTGCTCTCATAAGCCTCCCCTGTCATAAAGAAACAACTTCCCAAGTGACTTATCTTTGTGCTAACGTTTTTTTTCAGTAATAAAATAATTTATAAGCTCTTCAGGGCAGCAAGTTCTCGTGTTAATTTGGGTTCTGATTAAATTTTTAATTCTAAAGAGAGAGGCAGGGTACATGGAAGCGTATAGATTTGTTCTGTCACTTTTCACAATGTTAGGGAGATAGAAAGAATTTCTAAAGAAAAAGTGAGAGTTTCCCTCATAAATTCTTTCTTGATAGTCTATTTAAAGAGATGGTGAGTTCAGAGCTTTGGGGGTAGGTTGTGGAGAGAACACTCTTCAAACCGGTTTTGTCTCCAGCTGAGCAAGTAGTTTTGCTTCTCTAAACCACAATTTCTCCAATAAAAATATTCTAGGGATAGGTAGTAGTAATAGCTAGTACTTACTGATTCTTAACCAGGAGCCAAGCTCATGCTACACTTTTTATCTGCCTTATTTCATTAGAGGAAAGGAAGACATGTGCATTTTATAAGTGGAGAAACTGAGGCTCAGAAAGATCACCTTACTAATAACTGTCAGAGCTAGGCTTTGAACATGATTCTCCCTGGTTCCCGGATCTTTCTTCTTAACCACTGTGCTATCTGTTGCCTCTCTCATTTCATATAAGTACACATGTATGTAGTTGCGAAGCAAGATGTGTATATTCTTCATTTCTTATTTAATTATAGATCACCTGTGGTCTTCTCTAATCAGTGGGCTGAGCCAATAGCCTTTCAGGTCATGCCTAGGAAATGAGCACTTTGTTAGGTGTGAACACAGGACCAGAGGTGGATTTGGTTGCCATGGCAGCAGGGCTGGCAGGATCACAGATAGTAATGGCCCATTGACAGTGAGCAGCAGTGTCTTTGGGGGTTTCTCACTAGTTTACACCCGATGATTACTGCCGATTTGTCTCTCTATAATGAAAACATTGGACATTTCCAGGTCTCTTTAAAAGACAAGGAAGTGGAAATGAAATTGGGAGGGCCTAAGGCTCATTTTAATTAACTCTGAAAATGTAAATTACTAGCCACAGTACCACATCTGGAGGGGGTTGTGTCAGTACCAATTACTATCAAATACAAGTTTGAGGAAAGAATTTCTGCAGCTTTTTTAAAAACACAAATAGAGGTTTTTCATAACACCTAAGGAAGGTAGACATTTACAAGGAATGTTAAACTCAACAGTGAACTTTTAAAACATTACTTCCTTGGCATCTTTTTCTGGTTTAAGTCACTGAGAAAATAATTTGAGTAAGACATGTGAAAGAAACAGCAGAATATTTAAACTTTGACCCATTATTCAGATGCTGCCACCATTTATTTTCAAGCTGTGTTCCCAAACCGTCAAATATTACCTAATCTGGTAATCCATTAACATACATTATTTGTTCATTCAGAATACGAACTTTGCTGTATAGTAAGTGCAAAGTACTGAGGTTGCAGACATGTGTTGTACTGAACCCCCTGCAGAGCAGGTGTTGTGGTGAATGTGGCTTTGTAATCACAGGGAGAGAAGCACACAGCAGGGCCATTGACTGCATTTTATTGCCTCGGTTAACATTCAGTAGCTGACAGTACAGGCATTAGGAGACGTGGTCTTGGGTACCAGTGAGAGGGAGGAGTGGAAAAGGGAGATGAGCAACCTTTTCCCTGAGTCTCTGACTGTTTGCATGATTTGACTGATGGAACATGTCAGAAATTAGTATTTTGCTGGAAGGGAGATAGTGGAGTTGGAGTGTTCCAAAATTTTAAAGCTTAAATTGCTTTTTGCATGGTATTGTGATGTTAACCATTGGGTAGAGCCAAGGATGATTTCTGCCCTGTCAGAACTAATTTAAAAGATTTTACTAAATGCTTCTTGCATCTAATTTTTTACTAATTATACTTTTGCTTTAAGTTGTTGGCGTTCTTTATAATTGGTCTGCCTTGGACTCAGTTAACCTTAAGCTCACGTAGAGGTGCTTGCACCAAGCCGTGCCAAGGGTTGGGCTGTGGAGTCTGAATCCTTACTTTCTTTTATGTCACAAAGTCTTCTAGACATATTTCTTATGAATAATTTTTAAAGAAATTCCTTTTTTTTAATAGGAAGCTTTCCACTCCTCAGATATTTTTGTAAACTATAGGCACATGAAATTATTTTAGTTCTTTTGTTTCTAGCTTAGACTGGCCAAAATGCAAACAAATATAGGACAGGGATCTAAACAATCAAGAAAATAAACATGTAACTAAGAGAATTAGTTTGTGCAAGCAAACCACTGCCTGAAAAAAATGTTCATTACCTGCCATTTTGGAGATTCCATTAGTCTGTATCCTCCAGCCTTGGAGATGAAGAGTGTTTTCCAGGCCTAGAGACCTGTTCAGGTTTTGTTCAGTCCCAACAAGTGATGTTACCTTGTAGCTTCAGTTATTTTAACACTCCAACACTCTCTGACATTCCTTTCTCAGCTGCCTTGTCTTAGCTCCTATGACAGCTACTGCAGCAATCAAGTAGCCGCCAAAGCTTTGCTGGACCACAAGAAACAAGATCACAGAGTCCAGGATTTCCTCCAGCGATGTTTAGAATCCCCCTTTAGCCGCAAACTTGATCTCTGGAATTTTCTTGATATTCCGAGAAGCCGCCTGGTAAAATACCCTCTGCTTCTTCGAGAAATCCTGAGGCACACACCAAATGATAACCCAGATCACCAGCACCTGGAAGAAGCTGTAAGTTTGGTTTTTTCTCTCTTGCTGTGATGTTTTCCCTGTGTAATGGTAGAGAATTAGGTAAATGGGTGAATGAGGGGTCCTTGGGTGCGCAAGATTCAGGAATCTTGGGTTCCAGATTTGGCTGTGCCATCAACCATGTTTTAATTTTGCAAGTTACTTCTCTCTCTGCCTCGCTTTCTTAGCCTATAACATATAGTCTTTATAAGAAATGCACTCTGCTGTCCCTTTGTTCTTTTTTAGATTTTATTGATTGTGCTTTTACAGTTGTCCCAATTTTTCCCATTGTCTCTCACCCCACATAGCACCCTCTTGATTCCCTCAAGCAAACCCCACACAATTGTTCATGACCATATAAGTTCATGCATATAAGTTCTTTGGCTACTCCATTTCTTACACTGTTCTTAACATCCCAATGGCTATTCTGTAACTGCCTATTTGTACTTCTTAATTCCCTCACCTTCTCACCCATTCTTCCCCTCCCCCATCGCATGTGGCAACCATCAAAATGCTCTCGTATCCATGATTCTGTCTCTGTTCTTGTTTGCTTAGCTTGTTTTTTAGATTTAGTTGTTGACAGGTATGTATTTATTGCCATTTTATTGTTCATAATTTTGATCTTTTTTTCTTAGATAAGTCCCTTTGACATTTTATATAATAACGGTTTGGTGATGATAAGCTCCTTTACTTTTTTCTTATCTGGGAAGCTTTTTATGTGCCCTTCAATTCTAAATGATAGCTTTGCTGGGTAGATAAGCCTTGGCTGTAAGTCCCTGCTTTTCATGACTTTGAATATTTCTCGCCTGTCTCTTCTAGTCTGCAATGTTTCTTTTGAGAAATCAATTGAAAGTCTTATGGGAACTCCCCTGTAGGTAACTAACTGCATTTCTCTTGCCGTTTTAAAAATTTTCTTTCTCTTTAACCTTTGGCATTTTAATTATGATGTGTCTTGGAGTGGGCTTCTTTGAATCCATCTTGTTTGGGACTCTCTGTGCTTCCTGGACTTGCATGTCTATTTTCTTCACCAAATTAGGGAAGTCATCGTCCATTATTTTTTCAAATAAATTTCCAATTTCTTGCTCTTTCTCTTTTTCTGGTGCCCCTATGATGTGAATGTTGGACCTTTTGAGGTTGTCCCGGAGGCTGCTTACACTATCCTTGCTTTTTTAGTTCTTCTTTTTCTTGTTTTTCTGGTTGGTTGTTTTTCACTTCCTTATGTTCCAAATCAGTGATTTGATTCCTTGGCTTTATTTACTCTACTGTTGTTTCCCTGAAACAACTGTTATTGTTATTTCAATTTTTATGGAAACAAAAATTGTTTTTTATTTCAGTTAGTGTAAACTTCATTTCTTACTGGATCTTTTTTATGCATTTAAGGTCCTCACTAAGTTCCTTGAGCATGCTTATAACCAGTGTTTTGAATTCTGCATCTGATAGATTGCTTATCTTCATTTTGTTTAGTTCTTCTTTCTGGAGTTTTGATCATTTTTTTCAATTAAATCACATTTCTTTATCTCTTCATTTTGGCAGCCTCCCTGTGTTTGTTTCTATGTATTAGATAGAGCTGCTATGACTCCCCATCTTGGTATCATGGCCTAATGTAGTAGGTATCCTGTAGGGACCAGTGGCACAACCACCCCTGTCACCCAAGCTGGGTGCTCGGTGTGCCTTTTGTGTGGATTGAATCTTGGCTCAACCTCTTGTAGTTGAGCCTTGGTTGCTGTTGGCAGGTCAATGGGAAGGATTTACCCAGGTCAATCAGTTGCAAGGATTGGCTGTGACCGCTGCCCACCAACCTCCACCCTCCGTGGAGGTTCAGTTATGCAGGGGCAGGATGGTCATGATCTGACTTGATCTGTATCTGTCCACTGGGTGTGCAGACCCTGGGATTTCCCCGATGATGCAAGCCAAGGTCAGCCCCCACCTATGTTTTGCCTGGGACCACCCTGCCTGAGCTATAGAGCAATCTGAGATGGCTGCTACTTGTGCTGGGCTTGTAGATTTCCAGGTGAAGCCAACCTATGAATCTAGGATGGCTGCTGCTACTGCCGTGCCTGGAGCCACTTAGCAAGGGACTGGGGCCTCACTGAGACCAGCTGTTACTTGTTTAAAAGGATTTGGGAAGTTGTGAAGCTTGAGCCAAGACCAGCCATTCATATAGAAAAGCTACTATTTACAGCTCTTCGTTGGGTGGGACAGAGCCTCAGGGGATCTCCAGAGTGGGACAAACAATGTTAGCCAGGTTGATGGAGTCTCAGATATGGCTCCTGCCTGCCAGCTCTGTGGTTCTGCCTGCCTTTCTGTCTGGGAGAAAACTGTCCCCTAGCTCTTGTCCTCATGCCAGCCACTTCATTTCCTCCCTGTGTGCAACTGGTGCCTTTCAAACTGCTACCCTGGTGCTTGAGCTCAAAGGGAGTGAGTCTGAGTCAGTTCCTGTGTGAGCTCTTTAAGAGGACCTGCTTGTGACTCTAGGAGTTTCTTCCACGGACTCAGTGCTCACTGGTATCTTCCTGGTACTGGTACCAGTACTGTGGGCTGAGGGAACTGGTGTGGGGCTGGGACTTCTCACTCCTAAGATATCCCTCCCAAATTTTTATCTACCACACATGGATGTGGAACTAATCCATTCTGCATTCCTACCCCTCCTGCCAATCTGAATGGATGTGGTTTAATTCCGTAGTTGTCAGACTTCTGTTCACCTCAATTTCTGCCAGTTCTGAGTGAAGTTTGTTCTATAATTTAGTTGTGCTTCTGATGTGGTTGTGTGAGGAGGCAAGCTGCCATCTTGTCTAAGGTCCCTTTGATTCTAAAAGTTTTTTATTCTGTAACTGTTTGTTACCATTGCTGTCAAGGTTAAGATCTTAGAGATTTTAAATTGCATAACTTTGTATAGTTAGCAAATTGGAGTTGCCTTTTATCTTAGCCTCAAAGCCCATTTTTGAAGTCAACACCCCATTTAAGGTTCAGGTCTCTTTGACCTCCAGTTGCAGTGGGGACCTAGTCGTTCTCATCAGTGAATGTTTATTGAAATGGGAAAATATGAGTTCTTCCCCAGCAATAAGGGAAGATCAGGAAAAATGGGGTCTATATCATGCGAATATTGCAAACTTTGAGCATTCTGCCCAGAGAGCTCAGTTCTGACTGGGGTGCTCTGTGGGACAGGCAGAAGAGATGACAGGCCAGGAGGAGCAAATGGCCTGGGCAGAGGTGTGATGAAATGACAGGACAGGGTCTGCCTGGGGAGTACGACACATCAGGGAGCCTGAGGCGGAGCATAGTCTGAGGAAACAATAACAGAGAAGGCAGAGGATGGGGCTTATATCTGATTATAGAGGGTTTTAAATATTGATTTGAGACATTATTTTTTTGTCATGTTTTGTTTTCTACATAGCTGGGATTCAGAGTCCAAATCCCAGCTCCATCGCTGACAGACTGTAACCTCGGACACATTGCTCTTCTCATCTGTAGGACAGGGGACAGAGGAGGCAGAAACTAGGGACAGGAAGGGGAGTCGGGAGGATGTCGCAGCTGTCCAAGTGTGCAGTTGTGGAAACCTGCTCAGGCAGGTGGCAGTGGGGAGGCTAAGAGACCAATTCACAGGGCTCATTTTCTAACTGGATCTGTGACAGTGACCAAGTGAGGATGTGCGTAGGTGGTTTGTAAATCAGAAGCCTTGAACCTGCTGAGCAAACTGCCTATCTCCTCCCAGAGAAGGGTTTAATAATAAGTAATAATAACAACAACAATAATAGTAATACCTGCTGGCATTTCTTAAATACCTGGTAAATCAGCTTTATGTAATTGCCTTATAGGTATGTATCTCGTTTAATCCTCATAGTAACCTATGAAATAACTGTTCTTGTTAGGACCATTTTCCAGATGAGGCTTGGATGAGTAAAATAACTTGCCAGGTCCAGAGCCAGCAAGTGATGGAGTTGATGTCTCAACCTGTCAGTGTAGGCTGAAAATACTGTGCCTTTTCCACTTCCTTATGATCCTAACCATGGAGTTGAAAGCTTGGCCACTTTGAGCCCTGTAGCCTTTGGAACTACAGAAAGCTCTGGGGCCACCAAGCTTTGTGGAGCGGCCTCACTGGTGCAGAGCTGGGCCACATGCCTCCATGTGGGAATAGAAAAGAATGAGAAAAGGCTCTCCTGATTCATGAGGTATCTGTCATGCCCAACGCACACAGACCAGGCCCCCAGTTTAGCATGATGGGGACATAGGCACCAGGGATAAGGCCCTTCTTACTTCATCACGTCAGTTTTTATTACTGGGAAGAGTGCAGTAGCGATGCCTCCTTTCTGTGTTTCATCCTAGTCAGTGTGTGGTCTGCGAGAATGAAAACAGGGAGCTCTCACTTAGTCTAAATAATTACTTTTTAAAGCACGCAAGTCTTCTTAGAGTTTTATTGTAAAGATTTCTTCTACTTAATATGCAGCACAAAAGAATAATACTATTTTTTAAAAAACCCAAAACACCCTGTGAACTAAAGTTTGAATTTAAAAATGGACAAGAATGTGACTGTTTGCAATTTAAAAGCGTGCACCAATTTCCCTAGTGCATAAAAGGTAATGCCATTTTCAGAAGCTGACTCTGCATTTACTAATTCAGGCAGATTTTGTACATGAGGCATTATATACCTGCATTTAAAAATGTCTACAAAACAAGTCTTCTAAATGCTCATTTGCACAATATAGGCACTTTAAAAAAAAATCTTAAAAATCCTTGTAGCATTACTCCAGATGAGCAGAAATATTTAGCCCTGTACTCTTGGGTACATCGTGAATGTTTGACAAACATAAAACCACATTACCAATGTAGCTTGACTTATATGTTCCCTGAATAAATTTTCCACCTATGCAAATTTTTTAAAAAGCAGAGAACTCTAAGTAACTTGCTTCTCTACCAAGCATTCAGTCCTATGATTCAGATCTAAAGAAAGATTTTGTTTTTAATACAGTGCATAAACTGCCACATCATTATTAGAACTTCTTAATAGAGTTTTGGAGGTTGGTAGAAATTTCCCCCAAAAGAGAGAACTTCTTAAAATAGAACTTCGGATACTCAGATATTCCAGGGAGCTGGTTATTTAACATTTTAAATCCTCGGGGCTGTTTCAGTGGGAAAGATCTTGCAGACCATCTCTCCCCTTTGCCCACCCGCCACTGTTCCCCCCTCCTTTAAAAAAATCACTGAAATCAATGGGAAAAATAGTCCTGTTTTAAATGCAACAGCAGTGAGGGCTGCTTTCTTGGTTCATGTCAGGAGCCTCTGGGTAGATGATATTAGCACACAAAGGACTAGACAGACAGAGCTTTCAGATTCCATGCTGAGAATGATAACTAGCATATGTGGGCTTGATCCCTGATCTGCACCAGGTACCTCTCATCATCTTCCTTTACCAGTCTCTTTCCTTTGGTTTGATGAGAGATGCAACAGTAAATTTAATTTAAATGTACAACTACTATAACTGTTTGCTGTTGGCAATCTGCTCTCTTTCCTTTTTAGCTCCTTGAAATTCTGTAAAATAAATTCTCTCAGGAACCAGTGCAGAAAGATTAGACTCTCCTGGTATGCAGGTGGATATAAATGCAAAATAAAACTTTTAATAAAGTCATTCAGAGTTACTATTATAAATGTACATGCAGAATATGGAATAACACTGACGATTTCCATTGTTTTGTCTCTTCATACTTTTTCAAACACTGGAGGAAGAAGCACAATTTGATAGTAGTCACTGTGGTGTTTGTGTTTATTAACCTTCATGTGATATGTCAGCTTCTCAGTTCCTGAGTTAAATTAGGAAATGAATACTTCTTTATGCCTGTAGTATACTTTCCTTCTGGTTTCCTGGATACTTGCAGGAAACAAAAAAAAATTGACTCATGTACTGGTTAATTTTAGCTGCCCAGGTATACCTAGTGATAATTAACTTTGGAGTCATAGCAATTAATGCTAAGGTCTTTAAAAACAAGGAAAAAATATAGACTCTACAACATATTAAAAATGTAGTAAAGTAAAAGGATAAAGTGACATGAAGCAATTGCTCAGATACCTCCCATACATTTTAAGCTTCTTGAGGATAGAGACCCTCTCATTTCTTTGAATGCCACCACCTACTTTAACAATGAACAGATGCTCAACAAAAATTAGTGTAATTAAGTTGAAGGATGAATCATAGCTTTAGCATATTTTGTGAAATTTATTTTTTGTTTGTTTTTGAAGGTAACAGTAAAAAATCAGTCATCTTTGAAAACCAAGAGGGGGTAAAGAAACAGAAAGTTTGTATGCAAAAGTGTTCTATTATTACTTATTTTGTGTTAATAAAACGAAAGGTGATGCATTATAGAATTGTACACGTGAAACCTGTATATAATTTTACTAACCAGTGTCACCCCAGTACATTCAATAAATAATTTAAAAAGATTTTAAACTCGGATTAATTTCATAGAATTTCTATTTAATATTATGTTGATATAAAAGGCCAGAAATATTCTTTTATGACACAGTGACCCTGTATTTTTTTAAATAATGTGTTTTTCAATTATCCAAGTAGTATTACCACCAAAATAGGAAATAGAGAAAAGAATAAATAAATGATCTTTGAAACTCTTAATAGCTACAAACTGTGTAGATTATGTATCTGTTCATAGGATGCCATCACTAGGCTTCACATCATCAGAACAAATGCCCACTGATCATGTCTCAGTGCCACACTCTTTGTTTTGTTTTGTTTTGTTTCACTTCATTTTGTATTAACAACATTGCATCACCATTGCTTTGAAATTTCTCTACGCCCTTATTCACATGTGCTCTAGACATGGGCATGCATGTATATAATTATAAGAAATGTGCACTGTGGACCTTAGTAGCTGTGAGTCCTGTGCATTGAAAATGGTACCTTATATCTTATCCTTTCAGATAAAATTACTGCTTAACATTAGTTTTATATATAATACAAATATTCATATGTGTGTACAAATAAATATGTGTGTATGCATATCCACATGTGTATTTATATAGATGGGTAGGTACATACAGTATATTTAAGGCCTTTATTTTTCCCCTTTACCAAAGCGGCCACTTAGATTACAAAATCTCAGAATTAGATCCAGGTATATCTTGGTGCCTTTGTAGGCTGAGCCCCTGGGTCTTGTTGGTATGGCTGATTTGCTTACATTCCTCGTACTTTCTTTTTTGTTTCCATAGATAAACATCATTCAGGGAATTGTAGCAGAAATCAACATCAAGACTGGGGAATCTGAATGCCGTTATTATAAAGAACGGCTTCTTTACTTGGAAGAAGGCCAGAAAGACTCCCTGATTGACAACTCAAGAGTACTGTGTTGTCATGGCGAACTAAAGAACAACCGGGGCGTGGTGAGTGGTGGCTCCCCTTCAGTGGGCTCATCCTGGGCCTCCCCCAACCCTTCATCCACTTGAAGCTGGCCTTCTATTACCATGCCTTTCCTGCCCAGGGTCACATTCTTTAGACAAAAGTGGCTTTTCTCATGTCCTTTGTGTCTGAGAATGCCATATATATGAATATGTGTAATCATATACATTTTAATATACATTTATATATTATATAGTTCCAGTTTCTATATAAGTAATATATATTATAAATATATGTTTATAATTTATAATTAAAAATAATTTATAATTTATAATACACATTATAAACATATATCTTTATAATTTATATGTTATATAAAGTATATATTATATATATATATATATTATAAAATGTCATGACCAGTCTATAGTCAGAAAGAATTTTGGAAACCAACATAGAATTGCCAACTTTATTTTGTTTGATCCTGACCTTCAAAAACAAACACAGAACAGTTATCTCCTCCCACTTGGGTATCAGGAAACAACGGATGATCCCAGAGAAACAATTCTTAAATTGAATGCATTTAGCTTTGTGAGAAACCCTTTTCTCTGTCAGGAATTGGTACCCACCTACAAGACTGACATTTTGAGGCCAGTGTTTTGTTTTTTTAAGTAATAACCTGCCTTCATTAGCTGTATATCTACCTCTGACCTGTAGATACCCCATTTCCTGGGTTTTATTCCTGAGTAGGTATTGAAATTGTTCTTTCTCTCCTATCATAGCAACTTAGACAGATCTCCCCTACAGTGTTTACTACAGTGAGTTGTAATTCTCCATCTCTCCATCAGTATCTTCTGTTATACCACATGCTCTTTTAAAATGAACATTGTGCCTTGTTAATCTCCAGCACCTGTTATGGGGACCTGGCACATGCAGAGGCACTCAGTGATTTAGGTGAATGAGTGGGTGAGCGAACGAATGAGTGAATGCTTATATAAAGAAAGGATGGATTTGAATTATATGAGAGTTCAAGATTCATTCAACTCGCAAGGTTATTTTTATGTATAGCCAGTAGAAATGAATGCTAATATATATGTTATATATTATAATGTTTATATATTATAATGTAAAATATATTTTATATAATATATACATTTTATTATGTGTGGTATATATTTAAATTGAGTGTTGAGAAAGAGTCTCCACTTTGACTATATTTTATCTTCAATATCTTGGGATAAAAGCTAAAACTACATTGAAGAGTTCTTAATAAAGCTGTGATGATTCAAGGGACACCATTTTGACCTGGACTGTGAAGTGGCATTTAAGAGCAAGCTTGGAAATGTTCCTTGAAATCATTGAGTACATGTCACAGCCCCTATGATCAGTGCTGCTGAATTCACCCAGCTGGTGGAGCAGTGAAAATAATGAGACCTGTCACAGGCCACTGCTTGAAAAGTGTTTCTCTTTGACTATAGGAGTGACTAATTGCTAGGGAGTGACCAATTGGTAAAGAGCTGCATTCTGCTTCTTGCTGATTTTTGGAAAGTACTGGTAAACTTGTAATGTTGAATGCTCTGGCTTCTCGACTGTTCTTTCTTGGAAGGCCTGTGAGACATAGTTGGGAAGATGCATTGCTCTGTGAGATGAGAGCCTATTCTCTTTCTGTCCATCAGTCAAGGATGAGACTGGTTGAATGGGTCTAGGGCATTGAAGATGAACTCTATCTAGTTCTTATGGCAGACAGTCAAATTTTTTAAAACAACAATAGTAGTTGGAGTGAGGGGTTTGTTTTAGGTTTTTCCCCCCAGTAGAATTGTAGAAGTCTTTATAAACAAAGTCTTGTATCAAGAAAAGAGCTCAGTAGTTTTGAGGACAAAAAGAAGCAGAAAGTAAGGAGAATCTTCAGTGAATTTTCCTAAGCAAGGGATAATAATCCTTAAAGTGTCCCAGATAATCTGAGTTCAAACTGCCTACCTTGGCTAGTGGATGGATTGAAGTAGAAAACGTGTAAATATCTCTGATAATGTTTAGTGTGTATGACAACAACCAACCCCTTCTCTCCCTTGCCCCGAAAAGAAGTTTTAACACATTCTTTGTACCATCTCTCACCTAAAAAAGCCCTTAACTTGGTTATTTTGTATTTTACTGTATTTTTCAACTATTTTAATTGCATATTTAATCATTTTGATAAACATAAAATTTCACTCCCCCACCCCAATACAGAATTATGATTTGTGTTTCCTCCAGCCAACATTTGGTTGAGCTTTAGTTTCTGGAGTTTTGGAGGGGTGTGTGTGCCTCTCTGTCTGTCTGTCTATGGTAGGGTAGGGGTGGGTCTCATTTCTTCCAAATATCAAATTATCTGATAATCTAAATGTGCTTTCTCTGCCCCATATCAAGATTCTAGATGGGTGAAAAGGTGAAGGGGAATAAGGTACAAACTTCTAGTTATAAAATAATTAAGTCACAGCATATAATGTACAGTACAGGGAATATAGTCAATAATATAGTTTTGTATGGGGACAGGTAGTTACTAGACTTAAAGTAGTAATCACCTCGTAAGATATATAAGTGTAAAATCACACTATTGTACCCCTAAAGCCAGTGTGATATTGTGCATCAACTATACTTTAATGACAAAGAAGATAAGATACCACCAGGAACAAGTTTATGCCAATAAATTTTAAAATTCATCTGAAAAACTGATTCAAGAAGAGAAACATACATACTGTTGTATAACAACAACAAAAAAAATCCAATGTGGGTTTCTACCCCAGTTCTTCTGGTTTCCTCTTCAAGACCCCTAAGATGACGATCCCAAATATTTCCACTAGAAAGCCAGAACCCAGCTGCAAAGTTGTGGATTTTTTCGCTTCAATTCCTCAGCATTTCCCAATAGTGAGAAGAGTCTGGTGTATGGAATTTAATGGAGCCAATTTAGCCCCTCTCCACCCAGCAAAATTGCTTTCATGATGTAATTTGACACAGGACTTTATTTTTGAGATTTTCTTTTTGCCCACAATACACACACCAATCTTCAGCCTTTTAAGTACAACCTCTTCAGAGAGCTGACATTCTGACGAACTTAACTGAGAAGGACAACTTCTTTGATCTTTTTTTCTTTGTGGCTGTGGCCACATGCTCTATTTTCCTCAGAACAGGCAGTGTTCCAAATTGGAGTGCCCAGATGAAGCTGATAATCAGCTCTGTGGTTAAAGGAACAAGGTTTTTCGTTTTTGTTTTTTGAGTTTGGGAAGCAAAGATTAATATTAGGCTTTGATATACCAATCTCATCCTTTAGATGACTATTGTTCATTTGATCTCTTAAAATTATATTGCATCATATAAACCAAAGCTAGGAAGGTACTAACTTTTTCCCCTCTCGCTACCCCCTTTACTCTATTCCCCCTTTTCATTTTTTCTTAGGGGAGCTAGCGCAGTGTGTGTCTGCAAGGTTCTGAACTGCAGTGTGAAGGCAGTCCTGGCTGTGGGTGTCTGTGGGCAGAAAGGCCTTCTTCAGGGGACCCTAGAACAAAGGGGTCCTTCTCCAAGGCGCTCCTATAACAAAGGCAGTGGATGCATCTGCAAGTGCCTGAGACCTGCAAATGCCCAACTTCTGTTCACCTGGAGGTAGATTTGAGCCTAGAAGTGTGCAATCCAGTGTGAACTTGGTACCTGCAGACCTCTTAGTCCAGTAATCAACTGCTCTTTAGACTATTGCTTAGAGAGATTCTGTGGATTCTTCTCTTTCAGAAACTGCATGTTTTCCTGTTCCAAGAAGTGCTCGTGATCACCCGACCTGTCACCCACAATGAGCAGCTCTGCTACCAGTTGTACCGGCAGCCGATCCCCGTGAAGGACCTCTTGCTGGAAGACCTGCAGGATGGAGAAGTGAGGCTGGGCGGTTCCCTGAGAGGAGCTTTCAGCAACAATGAGAGAAGTATGGATGACCATTTGTTTTGACCTGTTGAGGGTTTTGTGGCAGTGGTGGTTCAGAGTGAGTGACTGGCTAGTGAAAAGAGAAGAGCCATGGCGTTGAAGTTGAAGTGCTATATGATTACTTATTGATTGTATAGCTTTTTCTATCTCTGTGAGCATCAGTTTTTTATCTGCAAAGTGGGAATGCATGCATACCTACTCCAAAAGGTTGTTATAAGGATTAAGTAAGATACTGCAAGTGAACCTGTCTGCACATAACTGGTGCTTCTTAAGGTCCTTTTCTCTGTATCTTTCTGTTGGATAAAAGCGTGCTTAACACTAGATGGTCCCTATGTAGATACCAGTTGCATGGCTTCTGTAGTTGGGCTGCAGACTGGTCCCTAAAGAGATAAGAATGTATGGTTGCTTGGACTGAGGGTTCATCTGTACTTGCAAACCTGAACTGAATAAAGGAGTTAACGAAGAGAAGCTAAGATAACAATGTCTATCAAGTATCTTCTTATGTCAAGCACTGTTCTAGGCACTAGTTCACACTGGTGAACCAAACTACCCATATTTTGCAGTGTGTAATGCACACTTTTTTTTTTCACAAAAAAAAGAGTGCACATTATACATGGGTAGTACTAATTCTGTATCTATATAGATGTTTTTAATTCTTTTATTTATACTTATGCATTAAAAGTATAATTCTAGAAAGCAGTAACAATATCCATAGGCAAAATAATACCCTGGAATACATTAATCACTTTTGTTGCTAAATATAAATAAATAAATAATTGAATTAAAAACTTAAACGAAAGATTTTTTTCTCTGAAAGTTTGGGCCAAAAATGTGGGTATCCATATACATGGCAAAGTGCGGTAAATTCTTTGCCTCTATGGAGCTTACGTTGTGATGGATGAGATAGATGAGAACCATAAAATTCTGGGAGGTGTTAAGAAAACTAAAGCCATAGGAGGATAGATAGAAATAGCAGTGGGAGATCTGTGTTGGATGAATTGGTCAGGGAAGTCTTCTTTGAGAAAGTGACATTGGAGCCTTATGGGTTAACATTGGCATCATATTGTAAAAGTAATTAATATGTACTGCCTCTTACCTACTAATCAGCCCCTCCGCCCTAGTGATAGTAGTGGTAGTAGTAATTTACATTTCTTGAACACTGGCTATGTGCCAGACATTATATGAGGACTTATGTGTATTATCACGTTTATTCCTCATAATAACCTTAAAAGGTAGGTTCTCTTTGTTTCCCAGTATTTTACAGATAAGGAAACTGAGACATAGAGGAGTTAAGGTGCTTGCCCAACAGCAAATAGTGGAGCAAGTGGTAGTCCCCGGTCTTGACTACAAGGATCATACAAGGGAACTGACTCAGTGCAGATGCTTCTATGAACCAAGCATTGCACATGGCATGTGGGGCCCATTAAATGCCAGTTGCTATTGTTATTAAACTAAATAAAACATCTTCCATATTGTACCATAATGTTTTTTAAATGCATGTAACTCCTGTTGAGGTCATTAAAATGTAATTTCATTTTTTAATGAAACTGAATTTATAACAGCTCTGTGTCATTACATACTAAATAAAAGGGTACCTTCATGTGGAGATTCATAGACATGTTTTGTTGTTACAGAGAGCTTCTTAAACTTGCAAAAATCTCTAGCTTGAGGAAATTGTTGAAATTATAGACTATTAGGCACATCTTAGACGCATCGAATCCAAATTTCTAAAGGTGGGGCCCAGACATCTGTATTTTTAATAAGATCCGCAGGGCATTTTGATAGGCAGCCAGTTTGGTAACTAGTACTTTGGGGTCCCCTGAAACATGACTTCATTTTTCTGGGCTGATATCCATTTGCTACCTTCTGAGGACAACTGAGCTAGACCTGTGTCAACTCGGGTTGGTTGATAGTGGCTGCAGGTTACTGTTGAGCCATGTCCTGGGGGAGTGGGACACATTTTGCAGTCAGTTAGTAATGTCTGTATGAGTACTAAAGGTTAGTGTGGCTACATAATGTTATCTTTAGCCTAGGGAAATATATGACCCTTGACCTTTTTTATGTTTTTTTTTTCCATTTCTAGTTAAAAACTTCTTTAGAGTAAGTTTCAAAAATGGATCCCAAAGTCAGACCCACTCACTACAAGCCAATGACACCTTCAACAAACAGCAGTGGCTCAACTGTATTCGTCAAGCCAAAGAAACAGTTCTGTGTGCTACTGGACAGGCTGGGGAGCTTGGTTCCGAGGGACCATTCCTAAGTCCTGCCACTGGGAGCAAGGAGCCACAGGGAGAAACGAAACTTGAGCAGATGGACCAATCAGACAGTGAATCGGACTGTAGTATGGACACAAGTGAGGTCAGCATCGACTGTGAGCACATGGAACAGACAGACTCTTCCTGTGGGAATAGCAGACACATTGAAAGTGATGTCTGACAGAAGCATGTACTTCTGGGATGTAGCCCTGTGTCCTACCTGTACAGTATTTGCATTCCACACATGGAACAGTTTGGAGAAGCACTTTTTAATACTTTTGTGACCATGTTGACCCAGTCTCTTGTATCTGTACCTTTGTCCCTAGTACTGTAACTGCCAATTTGTCTGTGTAAGCTGGAATCTGTAGCAACTGTTCTCCTGTATTGTATTTCACAACTGTCTGAATGGATGAAGAGGTACTTGAACAAGTTATTTTCAAATGTCCTGCTGGCTTTAAAAGAAAAAGAAAACAAGTCTCTAAACTACTGTTTTATATAGATTCTTACAGAGCCCTTCCATGTTTCTCTAGTGCTTTTCTAGCTCTTTGATGCAGTAGCTGAAGGCACAGAACTTAGAGGACCTTGCAAACAGGGCATGAAGAAGTCACGAGGGGTCATTCATGCATTGTGATGGCATTTGAAGGAAAACCAAGAACAATCAATTGTTATAGTGAACTTGTTTGATGTTCTACAACCAGAGAGCATGGAAACATCCCTGGAGGTTCTGGAGGCTTACTTTTGCAAAGGAAGAACCACCCTCTTGACCTGGTAATATCCTTCAGTGCAAATTTGATGCAACAATCTATTAGGACATGAAATAGAGCATGACCTTAAAAGGACCAGCACAAAAACAGCTTCCAGCTCTAAACCTTGAACTGGGATGCGCATTGTACACGAGAGCCTCTGTCATAGCTGTTGGCTTGCCTTTCAGAGTCATTTCTAGCCTAAAACATCAGAATAGAACTCAAAGGGCCTGGGAAAACCTGGCAGGATAACAAAAACCCCATCTTCATTGTGTTTCATCTGCCAAGGCCTACTCATATTTTAGAGCACAAATGAAGAGATGAGGGAAAAAGACTGAAACGGATTCAGTGACTCTGCTTGTAGAAACATGTGAGAAGGAAGAATTTGGAAGAAGTACTTCATGATGACCTTATGTGAGAAACATTAAAAGAAAAAAGTAAGGCCCAGGTGCCCTTCTGGAAACAGCCAGAGCCTTGGGGTCTTCTGCTCTACTTTTGGGTCCTGAGTTTGCCGTGTCTCAGTCTGTGCTATGATCAACATCATAATTATATCCTCCAAAGGCCAACTTAATTAACTGTGATTAATTAGAATCAGGTAGCCAAACTAGTATCTCTTTGTCCAGCCTTGATTTACAGTGCAGGGTGGGTCACAGACCTTAAAAAAAAAAGTTAACTGAATACACAGAAAAGCTCCCTGAGAGTGTAAATATTTGACCTGTGCAAAATTATACCCACACCAGCACTAGTAGTGATAATGCTAAATTATTGCCAAAAAAGTTTTTTTACTCTTCTGCGTCTTTCAAGTTTACATAAAAGAAAGCAGTAAATACTATGTTGTCGTTTTATTATGTACACCTAATCATGTGTTCAGAGAAGCCGTGTGAAAAGATTTAGCAATATAAAAACAAGGTATATTGCTTATTTTTCAAAAACAAAAAATATTGTGGTCAGTTTTACCCTGTAAACATATTTCTGTATTTATAGATTTTAAACATGGTGAATTTTTTTTCTATTACAAGTTTATTTAAAACTGCTTTGTTTCTCAAGTTGTTATTGATTTAGTGAGTGAATGAACCTGTTACAGCTAGAAGCAGAGAGAAACTGTTTGATGGTGGGGAAAAGAATGAATCATTCTTTGCAGGAGCCATCGGCCACTTCAGCCAGTGTGTTGAGAGAAGAGGTCTGTCCAGTGACAGCCTATGGGAAGGAAGTTAATGAATGTTTTGATGAAATGAATGTTTTTGTATAACGGCCTTAAACTTTTCTGGGAGCATTTCAAATAAATTGCATTAAAATATTGTCCTGTTTGTGTACAGTTTATGCCCTACAAACATCAAATTTTAACTATCTTCTGGGAGGTTTTTAACTTTCAAATAGGGTACAGGTTGAAATGAATGCTTTGCTTCTATCTATCAAAGCTTTTGCAGAATTCAATATTTCTAAGATCATTCTCTGTACATTCACTTAATTTATTCATTTTTAACAACGATATCTTGAATCTATACTATGTGTCCAGTGACAAGTCAGAATTGCTATAGAAATGAAGTGTGGACTCTCACTGTTAGTATAGGTGACTTGGAGAACTTTAGGCTAAAAAATGGAAGACAAATTTCACTTCGAAATTCTTACTAGAATTTCAGTCCACTTTTTCTTTAGCTAAAATGATTACTTTTATTTCCCCAAGGAGTAGTTTTTTAATGAAAATGGTAGTTTTAAGCTTCTGGTAGCCAATCTTCAGTAGTATGTTGGCCCAATAACACTGATAATTAGTCTTATCTTTATAATAAGCTCTCAGCATTTTTTAACACACTGTTAATTCCTACATTAATCAAGATTTCACATAAATAAGACCGTCCAAAAGAAAAACTTACTCTTCCTTGTTCTCATGGTCTTCTTCTTCCTCCTCTTTCTTCAGTTTTCCTGTCCTTCTTCAGAGCCACCATTGACCATTTGACTATTCCATCCACTCTTCACTCCCATGGTTGTATTGACTTTGATATTAGAGAGTGTGTCTCTACTAGTGTGTTAGAAATCATTTGTACTTGACAATATGTGGGTTAGTACAAATGACTGAGGGCAAATGGTTTTCTTCCATTTACTTTCAAGATGTTATTTGACACATATAAATGTAATCTTTGCAGTCTAAATGAAAAGTCATAAGCAAAGAGTTACAACTAGCAATTTTGTGCAAAATTAGAGTATGGTTTCAGCTTCTGAGTTGTGGTCACCACCACCACTGATTCTATTTCCATTCCTAACAGAGTTCGCAGCAGCTATAAACTCTTTAACAATATCTTGGTTTAAAAACATCTCTGCTTAGCCCTGGCTGGTGTAGCTCAGTGGATTGAGCGCGGGCCTGCAACTCAGACGATCACAGTTCGATCCTCAGTCAGGGCACATGCCTGGGTTGCAGGCCAGTTCCCTGCAGGCCAACTCCCAGCAGGGGATGCACGAAAGGCAACCATACATTGATGTTTCTCTCCCTCTCTCCTTCCCTTCCCCTCTAAAGATAAATAAATAAAATCTTTTAAAAAAATAAAAAAAAAATCTCTGCTTATAGGAAACTGCAATCTTCTATCTTGGTGAACTAGCCATTTAACTTTTCATTTACAGTTCGTCCATGTCCATCTACCTTCTACAAATAATCCACAGGCCTGAGGACTCTTTGGAAGATTTGATAAAAAGAATGTCTAACCACACAACTTCACTTGGGCAGTTTCTCCCACTTGGCTCCCCTTGGCATTGTAGAAAAAGCTACTGAACACCCTACCCTATTGATGCAGTTGATTGATTTAATTCATGTTATATTGTTTATTAACAGAATTGTAGAGTTACAGTATTAGAAGGGAATTTGAAGAGGGTGACTCCAATGCAAACCTATCAGTAGGAATCTGAAGATAATGGAGATTTAAAACCTTGCCTATTGCAAACACACAATGAGAAAAAGCAATTATGTTCAATGCAACTCAAAAGTACTTATGTAAGCAAGTTTGCAAAACAATCACTGTTCTTTGCAGTCCTATCTCCTTTCTCTGAGCTTGATTGGCACATCAGTTAGCTCTGTATACCTAGAGGAAGCAGTTTATTAGTTGACCTGGAAGGCATACAATATCACATTAGTTTCAGGTGTACAACATAGTGTTTCAACATTATAATTTATGGCAACTATACTTTTAATTAGAACAATAACAATAAAAAAACCCCGCAGACAAGAAATTGATCGCAATTACCAAAGCAAATTTTTTTCTTACAAAGAACAAAAATAAACTTGGAACTAGCTTTCTAAAAAAAAAAAAAATGACCTGGTGGATTAGAAAAGAATTAGAAACTATGCTCTATATCTTTGAGAGCTGTTCATCTAGTTCAGGAAACTGGATATACATTCCAAGTAACTTGTCCATTTATACGTGTTCAGACACAAACATACCTAAATATTAGTGAACTGTGTTACTCATCTGTGAAGCTTTGAAAAATGTCATTCTAGGTTTTCTATTCAGTGTATCTATTTATCCCATGTCTGTGAAAGGAGTAGTGTAAACTCTCAGGCTGTTTAAAAAGTGGGATAGCGCCTGGTGTGTGTGAACCACTTTGAGAACTATTAAGAGGCTATAGTTTTTACTGAGCTGGCTGCACCTCTTGACATGAAGTCACAGCTCCACTCCTGAATTCTAGTAGTCATTCCAGCCTAGGATGGGAATAGCCATACTGTTCCTAGCCCTAGGGTGTTGCATTGTTCCTACACCCTGCCCACAACTTTGTGTGAAGTCCCTTTTATTGAGTCCTCCTCAAATTAAGCTAATTTGAATATGCTGCCAAGTCTCTGATAGGTGTTGGTGCCTGACATAATAACCATTATGTACATGTGCTATCATCATCACTCACATCATTCCACTCTCTTTTTATTTTTCTATGTTGTATTTCAAGGATATAGAGATCTTTCCCAATTATCCATGATGGATTTTGTGTTTCTGTTTCTTCTCATTGTGATGGATTATTTTCTGAGAAGAAACATGAAAATACCTCTCAAAACAAAGGCAAAATAAAGACTTTTTCAGACATTAAAAAGCTAAAAATGTCAATCAGCAGACTGATACTACAAGAAATGTTAAAGGACCTTCTTTCAA
Source organism: Sturnira hondurensis (assembly GCF_014824575.4). Lineage (NCBI taxonomy): Eukaryota > Metazoa > Chordata > Mammalia > Chiroptera > Phyllostomidae > Sturnira > Sturnira hondurensis. Next base: position 3,445,391 of record NW_028075471.1, on the reverse strand, counting down.
TAGAAAATGGCAGCAGATGGAAGTATGGGTCCACACAACAGAACAAAGAACACCGAAACTGCAACTATGTGGAAAAACAAAAGATTTATTTAAATATCTTTAAAAGTAGTGAGTTCTAATCATGATGGATTAACAAGAACTAGATTTATCCTCCCACTTGAAACAACCAAAAATAAAAGAAAGAAAGACAAGATAAATGAAAGTATGGTTTTGAAGACACTGGACACCAAGCAGTGAAGAGCAGTGACTCTGTGAGGAGGGGAGCACAGTGGTTGCTCTCATTTATAGCCTTGCGAGGGTTTTCAGGTAGTAGTGCAGGGAGAGGAAATCCAGGGGAGTCTAGTAAACTTCCTGAGTGGAATAGGTGTAGCTGAGATTTCAAAGACCAAGGCAGCAGCAACCTAGAGGACAGAGAGGAGAGCACTACATGGAGAAAAAACCTTGAATCTGCATAGGGGACCCCCTCAGGTACTCAACTAAGTACTGATCAGTGCACACATGTGAGAAACTATCGGCGGGTGGGGAAACTATCCAAACTGATTAGAAGGAACTCACAGTGTTGGAAATAGTGCCTGTTCCCATAAACCACATTAGGAGAATATCATAATTGGGTAAAGTACTTAGAAGGACCTACCTTCAGTAGTGGGGAATAATTAGCCTTCTAGTAAACAGTACTGTGATTCCACCTTACAAGTCTTAAAAAAAGGCCAAAAAAGATTAAACTATTTCCAAATAACAAATGCATTTCATAACACAGCTCAAGAACATTTATAGGACTAAAAAAATATCCAGTACCTAATGGGGTAAAATTCATGGGGCCTGCCATCCAATCAAAGACTATAAGGCATGCAAAGTACAAACCAGGAAAGTGCAAACCATAATGAGGAGCAAAATATAAAGCAATTGAAACCCACCCAGAACTGGCACAGATGTTAGAATTAGCAGACAAGTGCATTAAATGTTACTATAACTGTGTTCCATGTTTTTCATGTTAAGTGGAGAAATGAAAAAAAGACCCAGATGTAACTTCTAGAGGTGAAAACTATCATGTGTGAGATGAAAGATGCACTGTATGGGATTAACACCAGATTGGACATCCGAACAAGACATAACAATATAAACCACACAAACTTTAACACGGAGAAAAGAGAATTTTTAAAAAATGAATAGCCCTGGCTGGTGTAGCTCAGTGGATTAAGTCTGGGCCTGAAAACCACACAATCACGGTTCAATTCCCAGTCAGGGCACATGCCTGGTTGCAGGCCAGTTCCCAGGAGGGGATGCACGAGAGGCAACCATACATTGATGTTTCTCTCCCTCTCTCCTTCCCTTCCCCTCTAAAGATATAAATAAATGTTTAAAAAATGAGTAGAGCATCAGTGAGCCATTGGACAATTTGAAGTATCCCACTAGGCATATAACTGGAGCCTCTAAAGGAATGGAAGGAGGAAAAAGACAAATATTTGAAGAAATAATTGCAATTTTTTCTAAGACTATGAAAGCTATATACTCACAGATCCAAGAAGCTCAATGAATCTCAAACACAATAAAACTACATCAAGGCATATCATAATCAAATTGTTCAAAAACAATGATAAAGAGAAAATCTTAAAAAGTAGCCAGAGGAAAAGGACATGTTATATACAAAGGAACAAAGATAAGGATGACAAAAGATTTCTCCTTGGAAACAAAGCAAACAAGAAGCAGTGAGCAATATTTTTTAAATGCTGAAAGAAAAATAACAGCATAGAATCTTTCAAATATCTTTCAAAAATATCTTTCAAAAGCAAAAGCAAAATAATTTTTGAAACATAAAAAGCTAAAAAAATGTATTAACAAGAGGCTAGAACTATAAGCAACATTAAAAGAAAAGGGGGAAGGTTATGTTGTACATTAAACATTAAAAACATTGATGAAATTAAAAAGTTAAATGGCAAGTAATACTGTATTCATGGGTTGGAAGATTCAATTTTATTAAGATTTTAGGTGTCCCCGCAATTAACCCACAGATTTAACACAATCTAAATCTAAATCTAAGTGGACTGTTTTATAAAAATTGACAAGCTCATTCTAAATTCATGCGGAAATCTAAGAGAACTGGAATAACCAATCTGCAAATAGATTAGATTAACAAAGTTGAAAGACTTATCCAAACTTACTATAAATCTAAAATAACCAAAACAGTAGTAGTTGTGTAAAGAGAGACAGTCTATAGGCCCGAAGAGGGAGAGTCCAGAAATATAACCAAACATATGGGAAGCTGATTTTCAACAAAGGCGCAAAGGCAATTCAGTGGCAAAAAAAGATAGTCTTTTCAACAAATGATGCTGGAATAATTGGATATTTATATTCAGCAAAACAAACCAAGTAATTTAGACCCTGATATCACATTTTATTTTTTAAAAAATTCAAATACATTATAGACATAAGTGTAAACTTTAAAACTACAAAACAAATCTCTAGAAGAAATCAGAAGAAAATTGCTTGACCTTGAGTTAGGCAAAGAATTTTTGGAGATGACCCGAATCACAATGCATAAAAGAAAAAAAATTGATAAGTTGGACTTCACCAAAATGAAGAACTCCCGCTCTTCAAAAGACACGGTTAAAAGACAGAAAACAGCACTTCCGGCCAAGATGGAGGCGTAGGTAGACAGACTGTGCCTCCTCAAACAATCAAAATCAGCGCAACAAAAATTTAGAAACCAAAAAAGAACCAGTACTGACAGAAAACTGAACTGTATGGAAGTCCAACAACCAAGGATTTAAAGAAGAAACATTCATCCAGACTGGTAAGAGGGGCGGAGTCAGGCAGCCGAGTGGAGAGGACTTTGCGGGAAAGTGGTGGCTGGTGGACGTGAGTGCTCAAGGCGGCAGTGGGTGGCAGGGGGCGGTGGATTGTGGGCGGACGCAGCACACAAGGTGACTGGTGGACTGGGTAGCTCACATTCTCACACAGATAAAACAGGCGAAACTGGGGACCAAGACAGGCCTCGCAACCCAGGGCTCTGGCACTGGGAAATAAAGCCTCAAAACACTGATTGAAAACACCTATGCAGGTTGAGGTGCTGGGAGAGATTCCCATCTTCACATGAGAGTTTGTTGGAGAGACCCACAGGGTCCTATAATGTACACAAACCCACCCACATGGGAATCAGCACCAGAAGGGCCCAGTTTGCTTGGGGGAAACAACGGAAGTGACTGAAATCCAACAGAGAGTGGAGCAAGCACCATTGTTCCCTCTTGAACCCTGCCCCCATATACAAAGTCACAATCCAGCCACGGGAATTGCCCCGCCCTGGTGAACATCTAAGGCTCTTCCCCTCACTATGTAACAGACATGACAAGAGAAAAGAAATGGCCCAAATGAAAGAACAGATCAAAACTCCAGAAATAATACAACTAAGTGACAAAGAGATAGACAACCTATCAGATGCACAGTTCAAAATACTGGTGATCAGGATGCTCACAGAACTGGTCGATTTTAGTCACAAACTAACGGAACAAATGAAGGCTAAAATAATTGAAGGGAAATGCACAGGAACCCAATAGTGATGGAAAGGAAACTGGGACTCAAATCAAGGGAGTGGACCAGAAGGAAGAAAAAAATGACCAAACACAAAAGTATGAAGAAACAAGAATTCAAAAAAATGAGGAGAGGCTTAGGAACCTCCAGGACACCTTTAAATGTTCCAACATCCAAGTTATAGGGGTACCAGAAGGGGAAGAGGAAGAGCAACAAGTGGAAAACTTATTTGAACAAATAATAAAGGAGAACTTCCCCAATCTGGCAAAGGAAATAGACTTCCTGGAAGTCCAGGAAGCTCAGAGAGTCCCAAAGAAGTTGGACCCAAGAAGGCACACACCAAGGCACATCAAAATTACATTAGCCAAGATTAAAATGAAGGAGAGAATCCTAGAAGCAGCAAGAGATAAGGGGACAGTCACCTACAAAGGAGTGCCCATCAGACTGCCAGCTGATTTCTCAAAAGAGACCTTACAGGCAAGAAGGGGCTGGAAAAAAGTATGCCAAGTCATGAAATCCAAAGACCTACATCCAAGATTGCTCTATCCAGCAAAACTTTCATTTAGAATGGAAGGGCAGATAAAGTGCTTCTCAAATAAGATCAAATTCAAGGAGTTCATCATCACCAAGCCCTTATTATATGAAATGTTAAAGGGACTTATCGAAGAAAAAGAAGATAAAAAATATAAACAGTGAAAGGATAGCAAACTCACAGTTATTAACAACCACACATAAAACAATAGCAAACTAAGAGGACAGCTAGATCAGGAACAGAACCATAGAAATGGAGATCACATGGAGGGTTAGCAACAGGGGAGTGGGAGTAGGAGTAGGGGGGAGAAGGTACAAAGAATAAGTAGCATAGATGGTAGGTAGAAAATAGATGGGGGGAGGGCAAGAATAATAGGGGAAATATAGAATCTAAAGAACTTGAGACACGTGGACACAAACTAAAGGGGGGAATGGTGGGGGAGGGGTGTGCAGGGTGGAGGGGAATGAAGGGGGGGAAATAGGACAACTATAATGGCATAATCAATAAAATATATTTTTAAAATGAAAAAATAATAATAAAGGAAAGCCATAGAAACATCCTCCTGGTCTCTAGCAGACCCAAATTCTGGCCTCTGGAAAAGGCCCCATCTGCTTTCTTACCAGGGGCTCTGCCTTATCAGATTCAGGGAAGTAATCTGGGGACAGACTCAAACATATGGCTGGGGAGTGGGGGAACACACCCACCATCTCCCCTAAAGTCTGAATGGTACTTTCCCACCATGGGAGATCCAGGGGTCCCATCCTTCTGATTCTTCCAGAAGCCATCTCAGAAATAGTTGGGTCAGTAAATAAGACTGACAGCAGGAAGTAGATAGAGGCAGGCAGAGGCTGGAATAGGCAGATCCTGTAGTGCATTGGGACATTTTCTGACCCACTCTTGGGCCCTGTGCTGATAACAGCTGGCCTTGCAGTGCAGCTTGGCCCATCCCATGTACAACCAAGGCCAGAAGAGACAGGAACCACAAACTGTAGATCACTTGTGGTTTCAAACAGGCTGCTTGAGAGCTAGACATGGACAACATCTAACAGTGGCTTAAACCAGCTTTAGACAACATCAGAGCTGTATCCAGCAGGCAGTCACTGAACTCTGTTGAGATGAATTCCACTTTGTTTTTTTTTTCATTATTTTTGTTATTTTTCTTTTTCACCTTTGTTTTATTATCTTTCCTTTTCCTCCTACTTTTTCTTTATTTTTTCTTTTATATCTTTTATTTACTCTTTCTTTTTCTTAATCTATTATATTTTTCCTTCACTCCTTTTCTTACTTTTTAACTTTCTCTTTCTTTGTTTTTTATTATTGTAATTTTTTTTTTACTTCTTATTGTTTCTCTTCTCTCCTCTTATAATCAGTTGTCTTTCCTTTGGTTTTCTCATATTCTTTTTTTTTCTTTCACTATTCTATTTCTCTTTCTTCTTTTCTTATTCTTTGGTCCTTTGTCATTGATTTTGCTGTTGTTGCTCGGGTTTTTTTTGCTTGTTTTTTGTGTTGTTTTGTTCTCTCAGTAGCTGTATAGCAGCATACAAGACATGGCTGGGATTCAGCTTCTCAGTCAGCCAGCTGGAGAGATCTCAGCAATGAACAAACAGACCAACAACAATCAAGACCCAAATACAACAGAAGAGCCCATGTAACTCACACAAGGGACATTCCTAGAGTAACCAGCTCAGGAGACCAAGAAGACTGCGCCATTGGGTCCCATAGGACTAGTACCACATAAGGATACCCCATGAAGTCTGTAATTCAAAGCAGATCTATACATAGAAACAAACAAAAAGAGCCAAAATGGGGAGACAAAGAAATAACCCCAAATGAAAGAAAAGGAGGAGCTCCAGAAAAAGGTCTAAATGATATTGAAGCAAGCAATTTATCAAACACAAAATTGAAAATAATAGTTATAAAGATGCTCAAGGAACTTAGTGAAACTACAAGAAATGTAGTGGGAACTACATCAACATGGAAAAGGACAGAGAAACTATAAATAAGTACCAGTTGGAAGTGAAGAATGTAGTATCTGAAATGAAGAATACACTAGAAGGAATCAAGAGCAGGATGACTTTTGATGCATAGATGCATCAGAGGATCAAATCAGCAATTTGGATGACAAAATAGAAAAAACACCCAAGCATAATAGAAAAAGAACAAGGATAGCTCTGGCTGGTGTGGCCCAGGGGATTGAGTGCAGACCTGCAAACCAGAGGGTCACCGGTTCAATTCCAAGTCTAGGTCACATGCCTGGGTTGCAGGCCAGGTCTCCAGATGGGGTCATAGGAGAGGCAACCACACAATGACATTTTTCTCCCTCTCTTTCTCTATCCCTTCACCTCTAAAAATAAATAAATAAATAACATCATTAAAAATGAAAGAAAGTACAAGAATACTTAAAGGGAAATTTGGAACAACATGAAACATAACACAAACTACATCATAGGGATACCAGAAGGAGAAAAAAGTGAACAAGAGATAGAAAACCTGTTTGAAAGAATAATGACAGAAAACTTTCTTAACCAGGTAAAGAAAAAAGGCACACAAGTTCAGGAAGCACAGAGAGTTCCAATCAAGATGAACCCAAAGAGATCCACACCAAGTACATCGTAATTAAAATGACAAAATTTAAAGACAAACAGAATCTTAAAGGCAGCTAGAGAAAAACAATTACTTTCAAGGGAGTTCCCATAAGACTGTCAGCTAATTTCTCAACAAAAACACTTCATGGCCAGAACAAATTGCATGAAGTATTCAAAGCAGTGAAAAGCAAGGATGTACACCAAGACCACTCTATTCAGAAAGGCTATTATTCAAAATGGAAGGCAAAATAAAGAGCTTCCCCAACTAAAGAAAAAAGGCTAAAAAACCAGCATGGCAAGAGATGTTAAAGAGGCTGCTTTAAGAAGAAGATATAAAGAGAGAAACATAGGTATAAAGGGGGAAAATGGTAATGAATAAGTGCCTATCAATAATAACCTTAAATGTAAATGGATTAAATGCTCCAATCAAAAGACATAGGATAGCTGAATTGATAAGAAAACATGATTCATATATATGCTGTCTATGAGAGACCCACCTCAGAATAAAAGATCTACATAGGCTGAAAGTGAAAGAAGGAAAAAATATTCCATGAAAATGGAAGAGAGAAAGAAAAAGAAAATGGATAGCCACACTTTTATCTGATGAAATAGATTTAGAAACAAAGGCCAGAACAAGAGACAAAGAAGGTCACTACAATATACTAAAAGGATTAATCCTACAAGCGGATATAACCCTTATAAATATATATGCACCCAATATAGGAGCACCTAAATATATAAAGAAAACCTTGGTGGACTTACGGTACAGATGGACAGCAATAGTCATAGTAGGGGATTTTAACACTGCACTGTCACCAGGGAATAGATCTTCCAGACAAAAAATCAAGGAAACAGCAACCTTAAACAACACATTAGATTGAATGGATTTAATTGATGTTTATGGAACATTTCACCCAAAGCAGTAGAATACACATTCTTCTCAAGTGCATGAAGATCATTCTCAAAGATAGACCACATGTTAGAACACAAGATAAGGCCTAACAAATTTGAGAAAGTTGAAATCATATCAGTCATTTTCTTAGATAACAATAGTATGAAACTAGAAATCAACTTTAACTTTAAAAAATAAAAAACATCCAAATACATGGATGCTAAATAGCATGTTATTAAATAATGAATGGGTTATCAATGAGATCAATGAAGAAATCAGAAAGTACCCAAAAACAAATAAAAATGAACAACAGAACAACCTCAAACCTATGGGAAACCATGAAAGCAGTCCTGAGAGGAAAGCTCATAGTATTACAGGACTACCTCAAGAAGAAAGGAATGTCTCAAATAAACAATCCAACTATACACCGAAAAGAACTAGAAAAACAAGAACAAACAAAGCCCAGAGTGAGTAGAAGGAAGGAAATAATCAAGATCAGAGTGCAAATAAATGATGTAGAGATTAAAAACAAAAATAAAAAGATCAATGATTCCAGGAGCTGGTTCTTTGAAATAATAAATAAAATTGAGCCCCAGCTGGTGTGGCTCAGTGGATTGAGTGATGGCCTGTGAACCAAGGGGGTCACTGGTTCAATTCCCAGTCAGGGCACACGTCTAGGTTGTGGGCCAAGTCCCCAGTGGAAGGGCACTTAAGAGGCAACCACACACTGATGTTTCTTTTCCTCTCTTCCTCCCTCCTTCCCCCTCTAAAAGTAAATAAATAAAATATTAAATAAATAAACTAAAATGATGAAACTTTAACCAGACTCATCAAGAAAAAAAGAGAGAGAGCCCAAATAAGATCAGAAATGAAATAGAAGTAACAACTGATATCACAGAAATACAAAAGATTATAAGAAAATATTATGAACAACTATATGCCAAAAAAAATGGACAACCTGGGCAAAATGGGTAAATTCCTAGAAACACATAATCTTCAAAAATAGAATCAGGAAGAAATGACACCAGAATAGACCAATAAAAACTAATGATATTGAAGCAGTAACCAAAAAACTTCCAGCAAAGAAAAGTCTTAGACCAGATGTCTTCACAGGTGAATTTTACCAATCATTCAAGAAAAACCTAACACCTATCCTTCTCAAACTATTTCAAAACATTCAAGAGGAGGGACGACATCCAAGTTCTTTACATGAGGCCAATTTCATCCTAATTCCAAAACCAGATAAAGACACAACAAAGAGAGAAAATGATAGACAATGTCTCTGATGCACACAGATGCTAAAATCCTCAATAAAATGTTAGCAAAACAGATCCAGCAATACATTAAAAAGATCATACACTATGATCAAATGGGATTAATCCCACAGGTGCAAGATTGGTACAATATTTGCAAATCAACATTTGGTACAATATTTGTAAATGTGATCTATCACATAAACAAAATGAAAGATAAAAATCACATGATCATATCAATAGATATGATAAAAGCACTTGATAAAATCCAGCACCCATTTATGATGAAAACTCTGAGCAAAGTGGGAATAGACAGAGCATATCTCAACGTAAATAAGGCCATATATGAAAGACCTAGAGTCAACGTCATACTCAATGCGCAAAAACTAAAACTATTTCCCTGAAGAACTGAAACAAGACAGGGATGTCTGCCTTTACCACTCTTATTCAACATAGTACTTGAAGTTCTAGCCATGATGATCAGACTAGAAGAAGAAAAAAAGGCGTCAAAATTGGAAAGGAGGAAGTAAAACTGTTCTTATTTGCAGATGACATTGATATTGTACATAGAAAATCCTATGGGCTCCACCAAAAATCTACTAGACCTAATAAATGAAATTGGCAAAGTAGAGGGATATAAAGTCAATATTCAGATATTGATGACATTTTTATATACTAATAATAAACTACCAGAAAGTGGAGTGAGAAAACAATCTCATTTCCTATTGCAACAACAACAAAAATAGATACATAGGCATAAATTTAACTGAGGAGATAAAAGACCTGTACTTGAAAAACTGTAGGACACTGAAGAAAAAATTTGAGGAAGATACAAGTAAGTAGAAGCATATGCCATGTTCATGGATTGGAAGAATTACCATTATTAAAATGTCCACACTACCCAAAGCAATCTATAGATGTCAATGCAATTTCTATTAAAATACCAGTGGCATATTTCACAGATCAAGAAACAAATACCCCCAAAATTTATATGGAACCAAAAAAGACCCTGAATAGCCTCAGCAATCTTGAGGAAAAAAGAACAAAGTTGGAGGGATCACAATACCTGATATCAAAATATACTGTAAGGCCACTCTAATCAAAGCAGTCTGGTACTGGCATAAGAACAGACACATAAATCAATGGAACAGAATAGAGAGCTCAGAAATAAACCCACACCTCTCTGGTCAATTAATATTTGACAAAGGAGGCAAGAGCACACAATGGAGTAGACAGTCTCTTCAATAAGTGGTGTTAAGAAAACTAGACTGGTACATGCAAAAAAACATGAAACTAGATCACCAACTTACACCATACACAGAATAAACTCAAAGTGGAGAAAAGACAAACATAAGTCATGGTACTCTAGAAATCCTAATGTAAACCATAGGCAGTAAAATTTCAGATATCTTGCATAGCGGTATTTTTGCCAATATATCTCCTAGGGCAAGGGAAACAAAGGGAAAAAACTAACCAAATGGGACTATGTCCAATTTAAAAGTTTTGCACAGCTAAAGAAACTCTCATCAAAATGAAAAGGAAACCCACTGTATGGGAGAACATATTTGCCAATGATACATCAGACAAGGGTTTAATCTCAAAAATATATAAAGAACTTATATGACTCAACACCAGGAAGACAAACAACCCAAATAAAAAATGGGCAAAGTTCCTCAATAGACACTTCTCCAAAGAAAACCTACAGATGACCCATTAATATATGAAAAAATGCTCAACATCCCTAGTCATCAGAGAGAGGCAAATTAAATTCACAATGAGATATTACCTCACATCTGACAAAATGGCTCTTAAATAAATCAACAAGGAACAAGTGCTGGTGAGGATGTGGAGAGAAGGAAACCCTAGTGCACTGCTGGTGGGAATCCAGACTGATACAGCCATTGCAAAAAAAAGTATGAAGTTTCCTCAAAAAATTAAAAATGGAACTGCCTTTGACTCAGCAATTCCACTGCTGGGAGTGTATCCTATGAATCCTGAAACACCCGTTCAAAAGAATTTATTCACCTGTATGTTCATAGCAGTGTTATTTACAATAGCCAAGATCTGAAACAGCCTAAATGCCCATCAGTATATGGGTAGATGAAAAAACTATGGCACATTTACACAATGGAATACTATGTAGTAGTAAAAAAGGAAGGAATTCTTACCTTTTGCAACAGCATGAATGAACTGAAGACTATTATGCTAAGTGAAATAAGCCAGTCAGTGAAAGACAAATACGATATAATATCACTTATAAGTGAAGTATAATCGACAAAATAAACTAATGAGCTAAATAGAACCAGAGGCATGGAAACATGGAACAGACCGACAGCTGTAAGAAGTGAGGGGGGAGGTGGGATCTGGTTGAAAGAAAGGGAAGGGATTAGTCAAAGAATATATACGCATGACCCATAGACATGGACAACTGTGTAGGGATTGACTATAGGAGTAAGGGGACCTGGAGGAGAAGAGGAAAGGGGAAAAATCGGTACACCTGAAATAGCATAAACAATAAAATATTTTCTTAAAAATATATAAAGAGCCCTGGCTGGTGTAGTTCAGTGGATTGAGCATGGGCCTGTGAACCAAAGGATCGCAGTTCAATTCCCAGTCAGACCACATGCCTGGGTTGCAAGCCAATCCCCAGCAGGGGCCAGTTCCCAGCAGGAGACACACAAGAAGCAACCATACATTGATATTTCTCTCCCTCTCTCTTTCCCTTCCCTTCTAAAGATAAATAAAATCTAATAAATGAATAAAAATAAAGAAATAAAAATAAAAAATAAAATAAAAATAAAAATAAAATAAAAATAAAAATAAAAATAAAGAAAGAATACAAAGAAAAAGATGCTCAACTTCACTAGTCATGAGATCAATTTAAGTTAATACCATAATGGGATATCACTACTCACCTAGTATAAATCTAAAATTAAAAAGATCAACCATGGCCAACAGCATATGAAAAGATGCTTCACGTCATAATCATTAAGGAAGTGCAATTCAAAACCACCATAATATCATGTGACATCCATTAGTATGGTTACTATTAAAACAAACAAAAAAGAAAAAAACAGAAAACAAGTGTTGGTGAGAATGTGAAGAAATTTGAACTCTTGTGTCTTGTAGAAATGTAAAATGGTACAGCTGTTTTGGAAAACAGTTTTGTGGTTCCTCAAAAATTAAAACTTGAACTTCCATATACATGACCCAACCATCTCACTTCTAGCCAAAAGAATTGAAAGCAGAATGTGGAAGAAACAGTTGTACACCTGTGTTCATAGCAGCAGTAATCACAGTAGCCAAGAGGTGGAAGAAACCAGTGTCCGTCACTGGATGAATGGTAGAAGAAAATGTGGTATATACATATAATGGAATGTTATTCCACCTTAAGAAGGAAGAAAAATTTTGTTGTGTACTACAACATGGGAGAACCTTGAGGATATTATATTAAGTGACATAAGCTAGTCACAGAGACAAATACTGCATGATTCCATTTATATGCAGTTTTTTAAGGTAGCCAAATTCATAGAAACAAAAAGTAGATTGCACTAGTAGTAGGATCTGGAGGGAGGAGGAAATTGAAAGTTGTTTTATGGCACCAGTCCCAAAGAACCTATGCACCCCAATGTTCATAGCAGTTCAATTTACAATAGCCAAGAGTTGGAAGCAACCTAGGTGCCCGTCAGGAAATGAATGGATCAAAAAACTATGGTACATATACACAATGGAATTTTATGCTGCAGAAAGAAAGAAGGAGCTCCTCCTACCTTTGCAACATCATAGATGGAACTGGAAAGCATTATGCTGAGTGAAATAAGTCAGGTGTTGAAGGACAAATACCATATGATCTCACCTTTAACAAGAAGGTAAACAACAAAACAAACAAGCGAGCAAAATATAACCAAAGACACTGAAATAGAGAACAGGCTGAGAGTGACCAGGGGGGAGAGAGGAGGGAATTTCAGGGGAAATAGGGGAGGGATTTAGAGGAACATATATAAAGGATACATGGACAACAACTGAGAAGGATAGAAATGGGAGCGGGGGGCACGGGGGTGGGATGGGATGGGAGTAATAGAAAACTGTACTTGAAAAATAATTAAATAAAAAAATTGGGGGAAAAAAGAATTTAAGTCTGTATTAATTTCAACGTAAAAAAAAAGAAAGTTGTTTTATGGGTATAGAGTACTAGTTTTGCAAGATGGAAAAGTTCTGAAGATCTGTTGTACAACAACATTAATATATTTATTTTTATTTATTTTATTTATTTCACTTTTTTAACATTAATATATTTAACACTACTGAACTGCACACTTAAAATGGTAAGATGGTAATGTTTATGTGTTTTGTACCACAATTAAACATAATAAATAAAAATAAAAGACTAACCAGACTTCTGGTTCAGATAAGATGGTGTAGACTCATTTCTCCCTATTACTCTCCACCAACTACAACTATAAATCTTGGAATAACAGAAGAGACAACCAAAGGAAAACTCTGAAGAATAATAATAGGAAGGTGAACTGGTTTGGGATCCCAGGACTGGAGGAACAACACAGTCATAGTGTGCTTTCCTACCCAACAAAAGAATGGTATCCATGCCCAGTGTTTCTTCACCTAGCAACAGAAGGCAGCCCAGATAGGCTCATGCCTCCCCAGAATCAAACAGAAGTCCCTCGAACGACACTCAATGAACTTAGCACCACCTCCAGTGGGGTGATTGGGAGTCCCGTGAGCAGTATGTTCCAGGGAAGTATTCTCCATTCCCACAAGGCCTGAGAATACCCTCCTCCAGCAAGAGAGGTGGTACCTACAAGAAGGACCTTGACACAACAAGGGGACAGCCTAAGAAGCATATTAGTCTCCATGGGCCTCTCAGCTACCTCCCTGACTTAGAGGCAGCTCCTCTGCCTTCTCAGTACCAGGAAGAACCAGTGGGAGCCCCAGCAGCACCACAAGTTTCAACATTCTGAAAATTAAACTTCCTTTGGAACCACAGTCCACAAAACTGGGCCAGGACCTACATGCTAAACCTAGAGTGATTGCCTACTAAAATAAAACACATGAATAAGATTCAGTCTTTTGACACAATTTAAAAAAGGTTCAGGATACCATAAAAAATTGTCTGCCATACCTCAAAACAGGGAAATTACAACTTGAATAAGAAGAGATGGCCAATTAATGCTAACCTGGTCAAATACTGTCATTATCTGACCAGGATTTTAAAGCAGCTATCATAAAAATGTTTCACATATCAATTACAAGCTCTCTTGAAACAAATTTAAAAATAGGCAATCTAGACAAAGAAATAAAACTTACATAAAACAGTATCAAAGGAAAATTATAGAATTTAAATGTAATTATAGCATGTGTTTTTTTAATAAAACACTCTTTGAATGGATCAATAGTAAAGTAGAGATGATGCATAATAGAATCATGAACTGATGGGCAGGTCAATAGAATTTATCTGAACAACAGAGAGAAAATAATCTAAAAAGAAAGAAATGAACAGAGCCCCAGGAACATATGAATAGAAAAAATTATCCAACATTGGCATCACCCCCCCCAGCCGCCCCGCAATGAGTGCATGTAAAACTGAGGAAATCTGAATGAGACTGGCAGATATTATCACTGTTAATATTTTAGTTGTGGTGTTATTCTCTAGTCCTGCATAATGTTACCATTGGGGGAAACTATGTAAAGGGCAAACAGGATCTTTCTGCATTATTTATTACAACTGCATGTAAACCCATAATTATCAATAAAAATTTTCTGTTAAAAGATCACCCAGCTGCAATGTAGAGAATGAATAGCAAATACTGGAGGAGAAACAGGTCCGGGGAAGAATACCACGAGTTCAGGTCTGCATGTGTTAAGCTGGAGTCTCCTATAAGACACCAAGTAGCAGGACAGGTGACTGAGTCAGGAATGTCTAGTCAGTCAACATTTGGTTTATAATTTACTCGAGTAGGCAAATATTTATTTTTCACTTGAAATCATATTTATTGAGGTGTAATTTACATAGACCCCAAATAACCCATTTTAGGTGTATTCCTCAATGACTTTGGAAAAATGTTTACACTCATGTAACCACACCACAGTAAAAATAAAGAACTTTTCCATTTCCCCGCAAGACGTACCTTTGCTTCTTCCCAGTCAATGCTGCCATCTACTCCCTACTACCCCAGCTCCAGGTGACTATTGTTCTGTTTTCTGTCACACATAGATCAAGTTTTACTTTTCTAGAGTTTTATGTAATTGGAACAATGTAACAGTATGCATTCTTTTGTGTCTGCCTTCTTTCCCTCATCACATTTTTTAATACTCATCCAGATTGTTGTATATATCAGTAGTACAACCCTTTTCATTGATGAATAGTATACTACCGCACAAATATACTTTACTTTGTTTATCCATTCACATGACTTACAACTAAAGCTGCTATGAACAATCATGTATAAATCTTAGCATAGAGCTATATTTTTATTTCTCTTGGGTAAATACTTAGGAATGCAATTAATGGGTTATATATTAAGTGTATGTTTATAAGAAATTTCTAAACTATTTTCCATATCATTGTATCATTTTACATTTCCAAAAGGAAATCTCAGTTATTCCATATGCTTGAAAACACATTTGGTATTATCTGGCACTCTCATTCTCTCTCATAATTTTGGTGGGTATGTAATCATATCTCATACAGGTTTTAATTGTATTTACCTGATTACTAATGATGTTGAGATTTTTGATGTACCTAATCAGCCATCCCATTTCTGATTTTGCCCATTTTTGTAGGGTTGATAATCTTCTCATTATTGAGGTCTAAGAGTTCTTTATATATTCTAGATGCAAGTCCTTTATCCAGTTTTTGCTTTGCAAATATTTTCTCCCACGCCATGTCTTTTACTTCTCTCAACAGTGCCTTTGAAAGCAAAAATTTTAATGTTGATGAAGTATTTCCCTTTTTTCTTTAATTGTTCAAGCTTTTTGTATCCTATGTAAGAAATCTTTGCCTACCCCCAAGGTAATGAAGATTTTTGTGAATGTCATATGGTAAGGGTCAAGGTTCATTTTTTCAATATGGATATGCGGTTGTCTGGGACCATTTGTTCAAAAGCCTATCCCCTCCCTACCAGTGCCTTACTTTGGAAATCAAGTGACCACTTGATCACTTAATAGTCAATTTCTGGACCTTCTCTTTTGTTTCACTGCTCTACATGTCTATCTTTACACCAATATTGCACAGTCTTGATTAGTATAGCCTTATAGTGCTTCTTGAAATTATGTAGTATAAACACTTTTTTTTATGAGTGTTTTGGCTAACCTAAGTCCTCTGCTTTTTCCAAATAAATTTTAGAGTAAGCTAGTCAGTTTTTACAAAAAAAAATAAGAAGAAGAAGAAGCCTGCTGATGTTGTGACTGGTATTATATTTATTATATAGGTCAGTTTGGAGATAATTGGCATTTTAATAAGTGTCTTTTAATTAGTAGATGTGCTACTTCTCTCTATACTTTTAGGTCTTTGAATGTGCTCTTTATTAGTTTCTTTCTCTACTCATAATTTGTTGAGAGGTTTTTTATTTTTATCATTAATAGATGCTGAATTTTCTCAAATTTTTTAATTTTTTTGATATGATCACATGGTTTCCTCCTTTTTGTTTTATTAGTATGTTGAATTACATTAATTTTTTAATAATAAACCAACTTTGCCTTCCTAAGATATGCATTACTTGATCTTAGAGTATTTTTTAATCCTTTTAAATCTTTTGAGACTTGTTTTCTTCCCCAGCAGATGGTTTATCTTGGTGAACATTTCATGTGCCTTTGAAATGTTGTTGGGTAGGCTGTCAGTTAAGCAAAGCTGCTTTATAATGCTATTTAAATCTTCTATATTACTATTGATTTCATGTCTAACTTTTATATCAATTAAAGAGAAGTATTAAAATTTCCAGCTATAATTTCAGATTTTTCTACTTCTCCTTTCAGTTCTGTCTGTTTTTATGTGTGTATTTTGAAGCTTTGATATTAGGTATAAATACATTTAGGGTTCAATTTACCCCTTAATAATTATGAAATATCTTTCCTTTATCTCTGACACTATTCCTCATTCCAAAGTCTCTTTCTAATATTAATATAACCACTCCTGCTTTCCTTTGATTTGTGCATGTATGATATATGTTTTATCATCTTATATCTTTTAATGCATCTGTCTTTATATTTAAATGATTTTTGCAGATGGCATACATATGGGTCTTGCTTTTTATTTATTTTAAATTTTATTTATTTATTTTTAAAGATTTTATTTATTTATCTTTAGAGGGGAAGGGAAGGAGAGAAGGAGAGAAATATCAATGTATGGTTGCCTCTCGTGAGTCCCCTCCTGGGAACTGGCCTGCAACCCAGGCATGTGCCCTGACTGGGAATCGAACCGCGATTGGGTCTTGCTTTTTAAAAAATCTACTCTGACACTGTTTTTAATTGGAGATTTTATACCCTTTGTATTTAATGTAATTAACATAATTCATTACAGGTCTACCATGTTGCTGTTTGTTTCTTGTATGTCCCATTTGTTCTTCTTTTCTTCTTCATACTTTCTTTTAGATTTAGTATGTTTTAATATTTTATTTTGTCTTCCATATAGGTTTATTATTCTCTTATTTTAGTGGTTGTTTTCACAGCCTTTTCTTTAGTCTTATCACAGTCTAACCTTGAAGTAACCTTCTAATGTTTCATGTATAATATAAGAACTTTATGCTTTCTTTTTTTTCTTGCCCATTCTTTGTGCTACTCCTGGTACATATTTGCTTCCTTATGTTATAAAGTCCATAATGCTTTATTATTTTTTCTTAACAAGGACATTTATTTTTTAATATATTTTATTTCTTTATTTTTAGAGAGTGGAGAAAGGAGGAAGACAGAGAGGGAGAAAAACGTGAGAGCGAAACATTGAGAAGTTGCCTCTGGTAGGCAGTCCAGCTGGGAACCAAATCTGAAATCCAGGCATGTGCCCTGACTTGGAATTGATCCAGTGACATTTCGATTTTCAAGACAATGCCCAATGAACTGACCCACACCAGTCAGGGCAAAGGCATTTATATTTTCAGTAAATAAAGCAATTAGAAAAAAATTGTGTTATAATTATGCACATATTTACCTTTTGTAGTGATTTTAATTCCTTTATATAAAGTTTTCCCTTGGCATCATTTCAACCTGAAGAACTTCTTTTATTTAAATCCTACTAGTAACAAATTTTCTCAGCTTTTGTTTCAAAAGTCTTTCATTTTGCCTTTATTTTTAAAGTATTTTTTCTTAGATATAGAATTCTAGTCTGGTACATAGACCAATGGAACAAAATAGAGAGCCCAGAAAAAAACCCAAGTCTCTATGGTCAATTAATATTTGACAAAGGGGGAAGAAGCATAAAATGGAGTAAAAATAGCCTCTTCCACAAATGGTGTTGGGAGATCTGGACAACTACGTGCAAAAAAATGAAACTCAACCACCAACTTACACCATACACAAAAATAAACTCAAGGTGGATAAAAGACTTAAATATAAGTCATAACACCATAAAAGTCCTAGAGGAAAACATTGGCAGGAAAATCTCAGATATTCCAAGCCGCAATATTTTCACCATATATGTCCCCTAAAGCAAGGGACATAAAGGAAAGACTAAACAAATAGGACCTCATCAAACTAAAAAGCTTCTGCATGGCTAAAGAAAACAGTATTAAAATGAAAAGAGAGCCAACCATATGGGAAAACATATTTGCCAATGACACCTAGGACAGGGGCTTGATCTCCAAAATATATAAAGAACTCACATGACTCCACTCCAGGAAGACAAAAAGCCCAATTTAAAAAGTCAAAAGACTTGAACAGACACTTCTCCAAGGAGGACATACAGCAGGCCCAGAGACACAGGAAAAGATGCTCAGCATCACTAGCCATCAGAGAGATGCAAATTAAAACCACAATGAGATACCAACTCACACCAGTCAGAATGGCCATCATAAATAAAGCAACAAACAAGTATTGGAGAGGATGTGGAGAAAAGAGAACCCTAGTGCACTGTTGGTGGGATTGCTGACTGGCACAGCCACTGTGGAAAACAGTATGGAATTTCCTCAGAAAACTAAACATGGAGCCGCCTTTTGACCCAGCAATTCTGCTGCTGGGATTATACCCTAAGAGCCTTGAAACACCAATCCAAAAGAACCTATGCACCCCAATGTTCCTAGCAGCACAATTTACAGTAGCCAAGTGCCGAAAGCAATCTAAGTGCCCATCAGTAAATGAGTAGATCAAAAACTATGGTACATTTACACAATGGAATTCTATGCAGCAGTAAGAAAGAAAGAGCTTATACCTTTTGCAACAGCATGGATGGAATTGGAGAGCATTATGCTAAGTGAAATAAGCCAGGTGGTGAGGGACAAATACCATATGATCTCACCTTTAACTGGAACATAATCAACAAAAGAAAAAAGCAAACAAAATATAACCAGAGTATTGAAATTAAAAAAATCTAACAATAGCCAGAGGGGAGGGGGAAGGAGACAGTGGGGAGAAGGGTTTTCAGGAACTACTATAAAGGACACATGGACAAAGCCAAGGAAGAGGGTGGAAGCAAGGGAGGGAGGTTGTTTTGGAGGGGGTAAAGGGGAGGGGTGGGGACAAAATGCAGACAACTGTAATTGAACAACAATAAAATAATTTAAGGAAAAAATTTAAAAGAAAAATAAAAACTATAACAATGAACACTTAGTGTTCCACTCACTTTACATTTAATCTGCCCAATCCTTTGTGGTATATGTATAATTATAATCTCCATTTTACAGATGAGGAAACTCAGGTGCATAGAACATACTTTTTTAAAAGAATCCTATTGTAACTTGAACCACAATTATTTGTTAAAGAGTTGGCAAACCACCAGAAGATAACTACATTAAGGCATTAAGACATTGTGGCCCATCTTTTTTCCCTCTTGCTATTGCCTCAGGTTATATCCATCCAAGAGCCTTCAGTAGTCTCAGAATTCTGGGAAAAATTCTGATCTGCTTAAGCATAAGTGCTACAATTTCATGGTTACTATAAGATATAAATGTCTAACCATTATGTTGTACACATGAAACTAATATAAGACTGTATATCTGTTATAATTTAAAAACATAAAAACATTCCACCTAAGATAGAGATGTAGGTAGATACACGTTGCCTCCTCGCACAACCAAAAGGACAACAACAAATTTAAAAACCAAAAAACCCCCACCAGAATTACTAGGAAATCAAACTGTATGGAAATCTTTCAGGGAACTTTGCCCAAAGAGGCCCCATCTGCCACAGATGAAAATAAGTCTACCAAGACATGATCTTTTTGGGAGGAAAGGTGGCCGATCTCTCAAAGGAGAAGGACCAAGAGCCTTTTCCTTAATGGGCTTTTATTAGGTTCATTTTGCACAGGAATACAGGTAAAGCTCATTCATCATTGTCAGGCAGTAAGGATTAAACAATAGATAATGTACAAAGAACTACTAGGGATTATTCTGAGTTAGGGTCTGTTAGCTAAAGGGCTACAAAACCTTGGAAAACAAACTCATTTTCTGCTCAGATCCTTATCATTTATCTGAGAGCATTCTTAGCAAAGCAGGTTTCACAGAATTTTATGTATTCTTTCTTTGGCTTGATCACCAGGGGAACCTGCCCTTTCCAGCACAGGGCTGCACCACCCTGTCACTGTTTTAGGCTTAAGTTGGGTGGGGGAAGTAAGGCAGCCAAGAGATTAGGAGACTTCTCCCAGGCAGACAGAATGAGGACTCAGGCTATGTCAAAGCCGAGAGGCAAGGGTCCATCACCCCCTTTTGCTATAGCCCCCAAGTCCTTCCCTGGGACCTCCCCATGATTGTGTCTGTCTTAGGTCTTTTCCCCCTTGGGGAATCTTACCTGTATTTGGCTAACCAGTCGAGCATTGGGGGCTAGGCAGGGTGAAGGGAAAGGAGCAGAAGTGGTGCCCCTGCCTGGGAGATAAGCTTTGTCCCCTTAGTGGCTTATGGTCTGAAGGTTGCTCACTCAGCCTTAGTCAGGGGGGAGTTACAGCTCCTGAAACCAGGCAGGGTAGTTCCCAACAGAAATCCAACAACCCAAGAGTTAAAAGAAGCATTCATCCAGACCAGTAGGAGGGGTGGAGACAGGCAGCCAGAGTGGAGAGGACTTGCCGCAAGGTGGTGGCTACAGGACCAGGGTGGTGAGGCTGCAGCTGGTGGAACAGGTGGTCTCCCATTTCCATGCAGATAAACCAGGAGGAATAACTGGGGAGCGAGAGACCATGCAACCCAGGGTGCAAGTGAGGGGAAATAAAGCCTCAAAACCTCTGACTGAAAAAAACCTGTGGGGATTGAGGCAGCAGGAGAAACTCCCAGCCTCATAGGAGAGTTCATTGGAAAGACCCAAAGGGTCCTAGAATGTACACAAAACCACCCACCTGGGAATCATTACCCAATCTGCTTGTGGGTAGTGGAGGAAGTGACTGAAAGCTGGCCAAGCAAGCACCATTGTTCCCTCTTGGACCCCTTCCTGTAGAAATGAGGAAATATGGCCCAAATGAAAGAACAGATCAAAGCTCCAGAAAAAAATACAACTAAGTGATGAAGAGATAGCCAACCTATCAGCTGCACAGTTCAAAATATTGGTAATCAAGATGCTCACAGAAATAGTTGAGTATGATTGCAAAATAGAGGGAAAAGTGAAGGCTATGAAAAGTGAAATACAGGAAAATGTATGGGAAACCAACAGTGAAGGAAATAAAACTGGGACTCAAATCAATACTTTGGATCAGAAGGAAGGAAAAAAGCATTCAATCAGAACAGAATTAAGAATCAAGAATTCAAAAAAAGGAGAAGAGGCTTAGGAACCTCTGGAACAACTTTAAATGTTCCAACATTTGAATCACAGGGGTGCCAGAAGGAGAAGAGGAAGATCAAGAAATTGAAAACTTGTTTGAAAATGTAATGAATGAGAACTTCCCCAATCTGGCAGGGGAAATAGACTTTTAGGAAGTCCAGGAAGCTCAGAAAGTCCCCAAAAAGCTGGACCCAAAGAGGCACACACCAAGGCACATCATAATTATACTGCCCAAGATGAAAGACAAGGAGAGAATCTTAAAAGCAGCAAGACAAAAAAGTCAACAGTTACTTACAAAGGAGTTCCCATGAAACTATCAGCTGATTTCTCAAAAGAGACCTTACAGGCAAGAAGGGGCTGGAAAGCAGTATTTAAAATCACAAAAGGCAGGACTTACATCCAAGATTGCTCTATCCAGCAAAGCTATCATTTAGAATGAAAGGGCAGAGAAAGTGCTTCCCAAATAAGGTCAAGTTTAAGGACTTCATCACCCCCAAGCCCTTATTGGGATTTAATAAAATGTTAAAGGAATTTATCCAAGAAAAAGAAGGTAAAAAATATGAACAGTAAAATGACAACATACTCACAACTATCAACAACTGAACCCGAAGAAATAAAAACAAAAATGAGCTATGTGAACAACTAGAACGGGAACAAATTCACAGAAATAGAGATCACATGAGGGTTATCAGCTGGGAGGGGGTAAGGGGAGAGAAATGGAGGAAAGTTACAGGGAATAAGAAGCATAAATAGTAGGTATAAAATAGACAGGAGGAGATTAAGAATAGTATAGGAAATGGAGAAGCCAAAGAACTTATGTGTATAACCCATGGACATGAACTAAGGAGGGGGAATGATGGTGGGAGGGGCAGTACAGGGCAGAGAGGAATAAAGGGGAGAAAAAATGGGACAAATAAAATAGCATAATCAATAAAATATATTAAAAATAAAAATAAATAAAATGAAAATATTGTTAGACATCATAGAAAAGCTGCTAGAGGTTAAAAAGGTGGTTAGTGAAGTTTTGCTGCCCTCTGCTGTACTGTTTGTGTATATGCCCCTGAGGGTCTGGTTTTTGGCCAAAAAAAAAAGATTCTAAGTGTCAAATTTAGTATTCATTAGTCCAGTGTTAGATTCTCTTCTAAGAACCTTAAGTCTCAAGGAGGTGTCTTTGACATTCTGCAAGTGTATGATTCAAATTTTATCTTCTAAACACATTTAAACTTTTTTTAACAATAAAAACAATACTGTGCATTTAAATGTTACGTAGCCAATTTTGTTTTTTTTTAAATATATTTTATTGATTATACCATTACAGTTGTTCTATTCCCCCCCTTTATTCCCCTCCACCCGCACACTCTCTCCCCCACCATTCTCCGCCCCCCCCTTAGTTTATAACCACATGTCTCAAGTTCTTTGGATTCTGTATTTCCCCCACTATTCTCGCCCTCCCCCCTATCTATTTTCTACCTACCATCTATGCTATTTTCTGTGCCTTCTCCCCCCTTCTCCCCCTCCCACCCCCCTGTTTCTAACCCTCCATGTGTTCTTCATTTCTATGGTTCCACTCCTGATCTAGCTGCCCTCTTAGTTTGCTTTTGTTTTAGGTGTGGTTGTTAATAACTGTGTGTTTGCTATCTTTTCACTGTTCATATTTTTCATCTTCTTTTTCTTATATAAGTCCCTTTAGCATTTCATATAATAAGGGCTTGGTGCTGATGGACTCCTTGAACTTGACCTTATCTGAGAAGCACTTTATCTGTCCTTCCATTCTAAGTGAAAGTTTTGCTGGATAAAGCAATCTTGGCTGTAGGTCTTTGGATTTCGTGACTTGGAATACTTCTTTCCAGCCCCTTCTTGCCTGTAGGGTGTCTTTTGAGAAATCAGCTGACAGTCTGATGGGTACTCCTTTGTAGGTGACTGTCCCCTTATCCCTTGACGCTTCTAGGATTTTCTCCTTCATTTTAGTCTTGGCTAATGTAATTATGATGTGCCTTGGTGTGTTCCTTCTTGGGTCTAACTTCTTTGGCACTCTCTGAGCTTCCTGGATTTCCTGGAAGTCTATTTCCTTTGCCAGACTGGGGAAGTTCTCCTTTATTATTTGTTCAAATACGTTTTCCACTCGTGGCTGTTTCTTTCCCCCTTCTGGTACCCCTATAATCCGGATGTTGGAATGTTTAAAGATGTCCTGGAGGTTCCTAAGCCTCTCCTCATTTTTTTGAATTCTCATTTCTTCATTCCTTTCTGGTGGGATGTTTTGTTCTTCCTTCTGGTCCATTCCATTGATTTGTGTCCCCGTTTCCTTTCCATCACTATTGGTTTCCCGTGCATCTCCCTTCATTTCAATTAGTTTAGCCTTCATATTGTTCCTCTAATTTGTGACTTTGTTCCTCTAATTTGTGACTATAATCTACCAGTTCTGTGAGCATCCTGATAAATAGTGTCCTGAATTGTGCTTCTGAGAGGCTGGCAATTTCTCGGTCGCTTAGAGTTATTGGCTCTGGGACTTTGAGTTCTTCTTGTGCCATCTTTCGGGTTGTTCGTGCCTGTTCCATAGCAGGATCAGAGCCCTAAAGTGTTCACTAGAACAGGGCAACTAAGTCGCTGGGTTGTGACGTCATATGTGGGGGCGGGGTCAAAGAGGGACAATGGCTCTCACTGGTATTGCAGGGCAACTAAGTCGCTGGGTTGTGACGCTTATGTGGGGGCGGGGTCAAAGAGGGACTATGGAGTCCTGTCCGCCGCCTGCCGCCACGGCCCTCACCTGTGCCGCAGTTGCTGCCGTCACCGGGCCCACACGTTTCGTCCCACTGCACGCGAGTGTGCCACCGCCGTCAGCCCTCGCCCCCTGGGGCCTGCGTGGTCTGTCTCACTGTGCGCGAATATGCGCCCGCGGTCTGCCCCGCACCCCAACTGGTTCCGGTCTGCCTGCGTGCCTGGGTCGGGGGCCCTGTCCTGCCAACCCTGCTTGCTGCTGGCTCCGCCCCTCTTACCGTCCCCGTTGAACGGTTAGATGTAGTCGGACTTCCGTATAATTCAATTTTCTGTCCTTTGGTTGTGTCTTTGTTTCTCCAAACCTTTGTTGTATTCAAACTTGGTTGTGGGAGAAGGCACAGTGTTTCCACCTATGCCTCCATCTTGGCGGAAGTTCTACATAGCCAATTTTGACACACCAGATACTGCCTGAATCTGGTTTGGGAACAGAAAAAGAATATCTTAAGCCACTCACTGTGATAACAGACAGAAAGTGATGAATTACATGTACTTCAGAGGAATTCACTGGTGACTTAGTGGATAAAAAAAAACACAAAGTGGAAAAGATCAGAATTGACCATGAAGTTTGGAGTCTGCTTGATTAATGTCACCAAAAAAAGAGCCAAATCAGAAGGAGGGCTGTTGGGTGGGTGAAGTTATGAATAGGCATTTTGTTATGTACCTCTTTTTTTCCTAATAATGCTTAGCTGGAAATACATATTAAAAGCCAATGTATCCCCGAAAGATATATATTCAAAGATATACTGAATTCATATATCTTTGCTAATTGGATATTTTTAGACAATAAAAATATTTCCTTGAATAAAATGCTTATATTCAAGGAAATAATTTGTTTCACTATGACTTGGCTTATTGTTACTTAATAAATCCACTAATAAATAAATAAAGAAAAAACTTTAGCCTTTCAGTCGTCTCATTATCTGCTCATATACATTGTGCTCCATCACTCCATTTCAAATCGTATGGTCTTTAAACCATTCCAATAGGAAAGCTATAATGTTTTACAGGGGACCGTATTGCGAGCTTGGACATTGTGAACTATTATAAGTCTCTGTATCCAATATATGAATTAAAAGTGTTTTTATTCTTTATATGGCTTATTTTAAAACACCTGGCAACTTTGAATGGTTTACTACTTGGTCCTCTCAGAAAATTCTACTATTGACACATTAAAAACAGGAATGTGGTGGTAAGAAGGACAACAATAGCTTTCTTCAGTAGCTATTTCCAATTTTTCCCATCTCTCTCCTTCTTCACTTTGAAATTCTCTCATTCTGTAACACATCCTTGGTTTGTATTAGGCTGACAATGAACAAGAATGGTGAAGTACTAAGCCATTTCTTACCTAGATTTTTCCAACAGTCTCCTAATCAGTCTTGGCCTCCATGTTATAGCTCTAAAACCCACCTTCTATAACAGAAACCAGAATGATCTGTCTAAAATGCACATCTGAGTCAGCCTCTACCTAAAGTATTTTTACTTTTGTTTTTGTCTGGGTAACAAGGAAATATACATTAATACTTCATTACTCTTGTTCATATGTTTCTCCAGAATGTCATGTTCACAGTAACAAGAGTATTATTATAAAAGTAATGTGTGTGATATGGACCCAAAATTCACCATTATATGTGTAAATGGAACCCTAGAACAACAGACAGTGCAGCACTATTTCTAAATGTATACACTCCCTGGTTTATTTGGGCACTACCTAAGAGATTTGACTTTGTTATTACTTGTATTCTGACTGTATCCCTAGAAGAGGCAACCACTAAACTTGAATTTTTAAGTCTGTTTTTTCATCTTTTATGTCTAGAAAAATTTGTTCTCTTCTGATGCAGCTTCTTAGGCATGAATGAACTGAGGGGCATGGCTGGAAAATGAAAATATAAGATTACTAGCAGACATTCCCCACAGAATGCACTCCACCACCTTAAAATTTTTATTAAAACCTTGACTTCTTGGAAAGAGAAAAGGTGCCTCTAGTTACCTGATTTTAGAAACTGAATGACACGGGCCCTTAAGTCATCTCCAGATCTTTATTTGTCTATGATTTTCCTTGACTCTAATAAAAGGAAATGAAGTTGGAAAAAGTTAGACATGTTCTGAAGCTTTGTTTTCCTACTGTTTGAATACCCAACTTTAATCCAAACCTTCTTATGCTGTCTGGTTTTTAAACAGGAAAACTGCTACTTCCTTAGTAGTAAGACATTCTGTTCTGTGAGAAAATTTTATTTGTACGGGGTATGTGCATTCCCTGATCCTTGCTCTCCTCACACATGACACTGCTGTAAGACTGTGCCCACGCTTGCAATTTAATAAACAGACCGAATGGAGTGCCCTGCTCCTACACTGAAGTAGACTTATCCTAAAGACAGGGAGGGGGAGAAGACCATGCTGATGTTGACCATGCTGTTGGCGAAAAAGTGGCTGATCACATACCACCCTTGCTCTGTGATGTCTTTTGCACAACAGTGAATTTTATTAACAAGAACCGACTCACCTATGTAAGAAACTTAGTCAGAAATGAGATAGACTGAATGGATGGATGGCTGCAAAAGCTTGTCTGGTTAAAACTGGTTACAGTGATAGTAGCTAGCTACCGCCAATGGAGATGAAGCCATGACCATTTAAAAAAGTTCTTAGACTTCCGGCCAAGATGGAAGCGTAGGTAGACACAGTGTGCCTCCTTGCACAACCAAAAATAAGGACAACAACAAATTGGAAACAAAATAACAACCAGAACTGACAGAAAATTGAACTGTGTGGAGGTTGGACAACCAAGGAGATAAAATAAACACATTCATCTAGACTGGCAGGTGGGACAGAGTCGGGCAACCAAATGGAGAGGGGTCGCAGCACAAAAAGCAGTGGCACTGGGCACGCAGGCACCCTGGGCACAGAAGACTGCAGTGGGTGGACCCTGGGTGTACAGGCGGCAGCTGGCAGACCCCAGGCACAGGGTGGCAATGGGCAGAACCAGCAAGGTGGTGATTGTGAAGCGAGGCACTGCGCTCAAGGTGGCTGGCTGACCGGGCAGTCCCACAGTCACGCGCAGAGAACCAGGCAAAACTGGGGACCAAGACAGACTGCACAACCCAGGGTCCCAGCGCCAGGAAATAAAGCCTCAAAACACCAACTGAAAAAACCTGTGGGGGTTGAGGCGCAGGGAGAGACTCCCAGCCTCACAGGAGAGTTCGTTGGAGAGACCCACAGGGTCCTAGAATGCACACAAACCCACCCAGTTGGGAATCAGCACCAGAAAGGCCCAGTTTGCTTGGGGGAAGCGGCGAAAGTGACTGAAATCTGACAGAGAGCAGAGCAAGCGCCATTGTTCCCTCTCAGACCCTGCCCCCATATACAGAGTCACAACCCAGCCACGGGGGTTGCCCCGCCCTGATGAACACCTAAAGCTCTGTCCCTCACTATGTAACAGGTGTGACAAGAGAAGAAAATGGCCCAAATGAAAGAACAGATCAAAACTCCACAGCAAATACAACTAAGCAATGAAGAGATAGACAACCTATCAGATGCATAATTCAAAATACTGGTGATCAGGACTGGCTGAATTTGGTCACAAATTAGATGAACAAATGAAGGCTACACTAAGTGAAATGAAGGAAAATATACAGGGAACCAATAGTGATGGGAAGAAAACTGGGACTCAAATCAAGGGAGTGGACCAGAAGGAAGACAGAAACAGCCAAACAGAAAAGAAGTAAGAAACAAGAATTAAAAAATATGAGGAACCTCCAGGACACCTTTAAATGTTCCAACATCCAAATTATAAGGGTACCAGAAGGGGAAGAAGAAGAGCAACAAGTGGAAACGTTATTTGAACAAATAACAAAGGAAAACTTCCCCAATATGGCAAAAGAAATAGACTTCCAGGAAGTCAAGGAAGCTCAGAGAGTCCCCAAGAAGGTGGACCCAAGGAGGAACACACCAAGGTACATCATAATTACATTAGCCAAGATTAAAATGAAGGAGAGAATTCTAGAAGCAGCAAGAGATAAGGGGTCAGTCACCTACAAAGGAGTTCCCATCAGACTATCAGCTGATTTCTCAAAAGAGACCTTACAGGCAAGAAGGGGCTGGAAAGAAGTATTGAAAGTCCTGAAAGGCAAGGACCTACATCCAAGACTGCTCTTCCAGCAAAGCTTTCATTTAGAATGAAAGGGAAAATAAAGTGCTTCTCAGATAAGGTCAAATTCAAGGTATTCATCATCACCAAGCCCTTGTTATATAAAATGTTAAAGGGACTTATCTAAGAAAAAAGAACATAAAACACATGTACAGTAAAATGATAGCAAACTCACAATTATTAACAATCACACCTAAAACAAAAACAGAAACAAACTGAGCAAACAACTAGAACAGGAACAGAAACACAGAAATGGAGATCACATGGAGGGTGATCAACAGGGGAGTGGGAGGAGGAGAGAGGGGGAAGGTACAGAGAATGAGTAGCATAAATGGTTGGTAGAAAATAGACAGGGGGAGGGCAAGAATAGAATGGGAAATGTAGAAGCTAAAGAACTTAAGACATATAGACATGAACTAGATGCGGGGAATGTGGGTGGGAGATGATGTGCAGGGTGGAGGGAAATGAAGGGAGGAAAATAGGACATTTTCTGTAAGAGAATAATCAATAAAATATATTTTAAAAAGTTCTTCGAGAAGATAGGCACAAAATAACAGCTATATATTTCTCACTATTTTAAAGGTGATATTTTAAGCTGGTGACTCATTTAGAAATCTCTACAATAATATACTTGAAAGAAAATGTCAAGTTGCCCATATTTGAACAATCTTCCTACCATCTTCTAAACTCATCACATACTCGTTTACCTTATTTCAGCTATATAGGTCCCCCCCTTGAAAGTTAAAGGCAGAGTACAAGGCAGAAGGAAAAAAACACAAACTTTTGTTGTTGTTGTTTAAAAAGAAAAAAAAATGTCTACCTAAAGTCTTTACATTCTTAACTTTTGCCTTCAAGATCAGGTCTAAATGCTCCACCACAGCACAGGAGGGTCTGTGATGCAGCTCAACCTGCCTCTCTACTTCCTGCCGAACCCTGTATGCCATAACCACCAACTGTGCTTCCCTGCTGCATAAATCTTTTTGCTTCTCACAGGTATCTTTCTTTCTTTTTTCCCTTATTGTCCTCTCTACCTAGATTACTATCTTGCTTCCTGCCACTTGGAACTTCCTATCTCTGGCCTTTGCTAACTCACCGAGTTTCTCTGGACAGTTTCTCTTGCTTGAGTGTCTTTTTGAGCAGGACATATGTTTATATTTAATCCTGTGCCTCAGATACGGTTCCTGGCAAGCACAAATTGATCAATAACTAATTGCTAAGTAGTCAAGTTTAGTAAATTAGTGCCAATAACATCACTGTGGTAATCTCCAAGTTATCAGTGTCCCAGTGTGAGGGCATGAGGCATTTCCCTGTCTTATACATTTCCTAAATTACTTTTTAAAAAAATCCTCACCCAAGAAGAAGCTTATTAATTGTAGAGAGAAGGGAAGGGAGGGAGAGACAGGGAGAGAAACATCAGTTGTTTGCCTCTCATACGTGCCCTGACTGGGGACGGAACCCGCAACACAGGCATGTGCCCTGACAGGGAATCAAACCCATGGCCATTTGGTTTACAGGGTGACACTCCAATCAACTGAGCCACATGGCTAGGGAACCAGGTTATTTGAGATGGGCTGTGGTTGGAGGTTGCTTGAGACACTGAGAAAGATTTGTATGTTACTATGTGTTTTTTTTAAACACATAAAACTTGCAATTTAACTCTATTTCAGACCCCTTTAGGTAGTATATAGGGATGTGGAATTTTGTTTGAATCATTTCCGAAGCTTAAATATTTGGGAAAACTTCTCTTATGTGCAATTCTGCAAGAATCTAATTCTAATATTGTTTTTATAGAAATAGCATTTTCATACTTACTTAGACTATAAAATACTTGGAAAAATTTGACAGTATTAAATTTCTTACATTGCTTATTATATTTACAGGAAGTAGAAACTCAACTAAGGTTAATAAGACTATGAATGCACAATGATTAGGAGAGTGAAGAGTTCATTTACATTTAAAGAAAGCAACAGCACATCCCTCTGTTAGGGATATGGATAAACATCTTCTAAAGGAATTAAAAGTTATATTGGAGTTATATTTTAATGCTATTTTTATTAAAGAAATATATATGAATAGTATCTTATATTTAATATATATTTTGAGTTTTTGTGAAGTAAAGCAAAACTGAATTTTTAACATTATTAGCATATCCTGTCCCCAGGGAATATGACTCTCAAGAGAATGGCAAAAACACATGTAGAATTCCTCTAAATATGGAACTGAACACCATATTTTCTTTAATTAGATAAATATCTGGTGTTATGTTTCTATAATTTGTGTGAACTACAATAGACCCACCAATTACCCTATTTAAACTTGGCTGGTTCCCCCAAAGACTTCTTAGAAGAAAATTTATAATAATAATTAGTTGCTTGTCTTTTCAGAGCCACTGGGGGGAGGCGGGGGTTACTAATACTCTAGGTTGTAATTTTTGTAAGGGTCTATTTTGCATAGCTATCCTAGCCAGGTGTATTTTTAAATGAAGTGGAAAAATAATTTGGGAATATGTGTTTCTGTGTGTGTTTGGAAATAATATGGGAAAAAAACATTTGAAATAGGTATTTAAAGCCAAACAATAATCTAACTTTTAAAAAAACTGATTTGAGAGAGAAATATCAATTTGTTGTTCTACTTACTTATACATTCTTCGGTTGCTTCTTCTGTGAGCCCTGAATGGGGACTGAACCTGGAACCTTGGTTATAAGGGGTCAATGCTCTAACCAACTGAATTACCCAGCCAGGGCTTTATGCACTGGGGGAAAACATCCGAAGTTAAAGTCTGAGTACCTTTCTGCTATTATGAAGCAACAAATAATAAAGGGTCATGTATAAAAGAAGCAGATTCCAAATTCAGTTATTAGTCAGTCAAGGAAACTAAGTGACTGATTTGCCACTCATTTCCGCCAGTCCAGAAATCATCTACAGATCATTAGGTGCCATAAGGAAAAAATAAGAATGAAGACACTTGTGTTTATAAGGGAGCTGGTTGGAAGTTCCCTACTCACTAAGAATAGAGGGACAAAACAAGGGAAGAGAAATGATGCACAGAGGAGTGTTTGAAATGCATAGTGCTGTAACTTCATATTTTTTTTATTTCCCTTGAGAGCCTTGATTAACAAACTAGAGGTCCCAGAGGTCTACAAGCAAATAGAATTCCATGTAGTTGCAAGGGCCCGAAATTGAAGTAATTGAGATGCATGTCTGCATCCGGTTCCATCACTTATTGGTGGTATTTCTTTCAGCAAAACAGTTAAGCCACCATTTCCTCCTCTGCCAAAGTGGTAATGTTTCTCTGGTGACTGCTGTGAAGATTAAATCAGGTAATGGGAATCCCTAGACTATAAACCCAGGGTCAGGATGGCCTGGTTGTTTTCAGTTGTATCCCCAGATGCCTAGCCTGGGATCTGGTAGCAGATCGAGTCCCAGGAAATATTTGCTGAGAGATTAAATAAAGCATTTGTTAAATTGTAAGGAATTATTCAAACGTTCTTTTTGTATTATTACTCCTTTTCCACCAATTTATTCAGTCCTCCCAATTGAGTGGTGAGATGTGTTATTCTTCTGAAAACATGAGTTCCTACACAACTTTCTTTTACTCTCCTTTACTATAAAAAACACAAAACCTAAGATACTTTTAATTTGAAATTTTTTCACACATTTTGCCAGTTTGCCCTTTTGTAGTGTACCACTTCCTCTTGAGCATTTTCTTCCTCTTTGTGCACCATCCTCCTTCTTAGAAAACTCCACAAACCACAATGTAAAGTTAGTGCAGTATAAACCTGAGACTTTTTTCAGGTGGAAATGGCAGTGGTGCAAATGATTTTGTAACTCAGTCTATACTGGTCAGCCAGCCGATATAACACAATAATCACTTCCAATTGTTAAAACCTTTTGATTTCAACAAGTCTTGGATTTAACAAATGAAATTCACCTGTCTTCTCAAATGCAGTAAAAGGCACTTTGAATTTGTATAAATCATTTAAAGCAACAGTCCTCAACCTTTCTGGCACCAGGGACCAGTTTCATGGAAAACAGTTTTCCAAAGACTGAGGTTGGGGGTTGCAATGATTCAAGCGCATTACATTCAAGCTCACCACCTGCTGTGTGGCCCAGTTGCTTAGAGGCTGGGACTGGTACCGGTCTGCAGCCTGGAGGTTGGGGACCCATGATTTAAAGGGAGTTGACAGATATACCCTAATTTATACTTTGGGTAAAGCCAGATTTCCATATAATGGATTTGGTTTGCTTAAAGCAAGATACACCAGTACATACTTAATCGGGTAAACCCAAATCAGGTTATATAAACAATTTTCTTGCCAGAAAATACCAGATAGCTACTGTTGTCTTCAGTACCCAAAACATTTAGAAATATCTATTGTTTCAGATACTGTGCCAAGTGCTGGGAATACTATGGTAAGTAAACACAGATATTACTCCTCAGCCCATGAAGTGGAGCATAGGGTCTAGTGCGAGAGATTTAATTAAACAATTCCATAAACAAGGGAGTAATTACAGATTGAGGGAAGTGTGAGGTAGTCTGAGTGAAAGGAACAAAGGTTCTATAACACTAAAGAGGGAAATTCAACCTAGGGTAATCAAGGAAGCTTATACAAGGAAGTAAAATTAAGCCACAGGAAGTACAGGAGATAATGGGAAGACAGTGGTGAGAAGAGCATAGCACACTGGGAAAATTGCATGGGCTTGGCAAGTGTGCCAGACTAAGGAAACACTGAAGAGGAGTTTAGAGAAAAGGAGTGGACATAAAATGGTAGACAAGGGTCAGAATCAGCAGGGAACTAAATGCCTTATAAGATACAATGCTGATTCATTAAACATTTTTTAAAATAAATGATTTGGGATGGAAAAATATTTTTATCCTCACAAAATGTAAGACTCACTCTCTGGGAAACTAATCATTCTCTGGCCTTAGTTTTAGGCACTCTTTACCACCAACTGGTATGGTTGCCTTATTGTGCAGTCTTGGACTTCTGCTTTCCAAGTAAAGGTAGCTGTTACTGAACAAATGAGGATAGCCTTAGCTGACTAGTGGCATCAGTATGCAATTAGTTCCTATTTACTTCTTAATTTAATAAAAATTAGCTTTCAGGAATGCTTTTAATCAACCAACAAAAAACAAAGTTGTCGTTTGGAGACTTCAACATTTATTTCTTATCTTCTGTAGCCTCTTTTAAATCAAATAAAGCACCTTTTCCCCTCAAAATAAAAGGTTCCTTTTAACTTAAAACAATGAGCACATTGTCTGAACATAGCCCATAATGTTTCCATCGGTATTTAAAAATGTTTTTACACAAATTATTTACTAAAAGGAATAATTATTTTACACTCACTGTCCTTTCATTTACTCAACTGATTCAAATAGGCTGGGCAAATCATGATTTAGCTTTTCCATATAGGCTGTTAAACAGAGATGATATTTATCACAGGACATAGTAATCCAACTGTCATGTTGGTTTTGGTGATGTTCTTTAAGTAGTAGTCACATGGCAAAGTGTAGAGTTTTGTTGTAATTATAGGTTTGGTTAGTCAACTCCTTTGGAGACAGCTGGAGTTTGAGAACAGAGATTTGGGTTCCAATCCTGATCCTACTGCTAGGAGACTGAATTAGATGTCAATCTTCATTTCTTCATCCATGATGCATAAAGGAGCAGGGCTGCTGTGATGATTAGGTCTTGGAGTAGTCAAGTGTAATTACTTTATGATGGAGTTAAATATACCCGACTTCAAATTCTGATTTTGTTAACTTCATTTGTTCAATGTCTTGAAATACTTATTTTAAATTGTGCATAATGCAGGCAAGCATAGCTCAAAGATATTTGTAGGTTCAATTCCAGACTACCACAATAAAGCCAGTTGTAATCTCTTTGTGGGTGGAGGGTCTGGCCTTCAATTTATAAAAAATACATCTGTGAAGCTCATTCAAGCAAAGCACAATAAAACAAGATACAGTACTTTGGTATCACCCTATATTTGTTGTGAGGATTCAACAGACATAAGTTATGTAACTGGCTTTGTCCAGTACCTGGCATATAGAAAGTACCCAGTAAATACTGTCTGTACTCATAACCCATGATAGTAGTTGCATCCCAGTCAGCATACACTATTCAAAAGGCTTTCTACTTAACTATTTATAGTACCACTTAGTGTATATTTTTTAATGTGGCTGCAAAGCCACATTATATTTTCTTTAATGTACACTCGCTATAGGAAACTGAAGACACCAAAATTTAAGACACCCTCCCCTCAGATTCACCAGAAACAAGTCCTTGTAAACACGAGGCCAGTAAATCATATCAAAGAATCCCAGGTATGACTGCTTGCTGGAGGCAACCACTCGTTCTAACTCTTTAAAAAGATAAAAGGGGAGCAGATTAAAATAATCAATTGTAAGGATGCAAGATCCAGATGCAGTGGAAAAGACACCTAGCTGAAATTGGGGTGCCTTTCTCCGAGGTTTTGAGGCTCTTGTACTGCAGTCCATTTTTTAATTTCTACAGGCTTTTTTATAAACATGCCAGAATCATTCCCACAACCACTGCTTGAGTCCAGTGAAACTTGAGCAGTCAACGAAGGGAATCTTGTTCCGAAATAGACGAAGCCTGCTCTGCCGGTCACGGCGGCGCGTCTTCCTGACCTGCTGGCGCTGACCAGGGGTGGTCCTAGAAGTAGCTGCTCCTCTAAAGGTCCATCCAACCCGCAGCCAGCTTCGGCGTCGAGATACTCGCGGGGCGTTGCCGTCGCCCCTTTTGGCGGGCTCCAGCGTGCCGAGGCTCCGCCCCCCGGCGCCGCCCGACCTACACCCGCGGAGTTGGGCGCCGTACCCCCATTGGCGGAGCGGTCCGTATGACCCCGCCTCCTCCCGGTTCAGACGCTAGCACGTTTAGTGGAGGGGGCTGGCCGAAGAACTGTACAAGCGAGGAGCAGGTCCTAGATTCCCACAGCACGGTTGGGGCGCTGGTTTTGGGGCCCGCGAGAGGCTCCTGGGTCGGTAGCGCGGCCCACGGCCACGGGGGGAAGGGGGTGGGTGGGCTGAGAGCAACCAGGCGGCTACGTCGGCCCGCCGCCCCTTCCCCCCCCCCAACCCTAGTCGACCTTGTTGGCAGAAGCTTCCCGGGCCTCCACACGCCGGCGCGATGGCGACTGCTGCGGAGACAGAAGCTTACCCGCCGACGGACTCGAGCTGCGAAAGTGGCGGCGGCGGCGGCGGCGACGAGGAGATGAAGCAGGAGCTTCCGGAGCTTGAATCCTCCTCACAAAATGGCGGCGGCGGCCTCAGCATCACGGAGCCCGGCGGCGGCGCCCGGCCTGAGGAGACCGCTGCGGCCGAGGCCACCGCGAGCGTCAGCCAAGAGCAGCCTCAAGACTCTTCGGAGGCGGGCGCGGCCGCTCCCCTCAAAGGCCCCGAAGAGCCCGAAAGACCCGTTAGGAGGATTTTTCAGATCCCCAGGAAGAGCAGAGAAAAGAAAGGTGGTGCTTCCCCTCTTCCCCAACCCCTCTTTCTCTCTCCCCTCCATCTTTTCATTAGAATCTGTCTCCTCTTCCCACACCCGTGCGAGACACGTAAACACGCATGCAGCGCCAACCGCCTCTTCCCTCATTGCCACGGCCGCCCAGCTGCTGCGCTTGGTGCGAGAGGAAAGCGGTGGAACCACGCTCCCCTGCTCCCCCTCTCCCCTTGGAAGTTGGAAGTAGCTCAGGTTTGAAGCTTGTCCGTAAGGCTGCAGCTCCCAGAGAGGAAAGATGGTGCTCGGCGCCCCTCCCTCCCACCCCTGAAGGCAGAAAAGCTGATGTGTCCTCCTAATGATGCTTCTGAGAAGTCTCACTGTGGAAATAGCCCGTGGCCATGGATTCTGGAGCTTTCTCCAAGGCCATTGTCAGAGGATCACAAGTGCTTCTCCCTGTGGAAATTCTTCAGCTATATGTGTCTACTTGAAATTTGCTGGATGTCAGCGTCTTCCCTTGTTTAGAAATATCCATTAGATATGATCCATGCACACTGCTATTTTCCATCACACTTCATTTCCATGTAGATTTTTCTTGTTTTTGAAGCGTTTGATTAAATAGGTCTCTCTTTTTAAATACCAACTTCAGTGTATTTTTAAACTGTATTTGAGAAGAATGGGAAGGTAGGTTCTTGGTGCAGTAACTTCCCTTTGGAAAAAAATAGGGAGAGGTTAGCTTATGCCCAAGAGTCACTAATTTGATGTTGTAGATGAGAATTTAAGATAAAAAAAAGTCTAGGCTATTTTTGGAGCCAGTGTGGAACCTTACATGAACTACATTTTCCTTTTTTTTTAATTTTTATAAAGCTTAATGCCACACTGTGACCCAGTTTAATGGAAATCAAACTTACTGTTTTCTGTTATAGTGCTATTTTTGACTATCCTGTGATTTGGGATATTCTGGAGTTAGTCAATTTAAAGTTTCTTTTTGATTTACTGCGTGGTTCAGTTTGTCATGATTTATTTTGGAAAATAATGGGAATTTTTTTTATTTAGAGAAAACTTCTTTGTAATTTTAATCAGTAAAGACTTAGGATCTGAAAGGAACCATGTGCTTCTTCCCATGTGCAGAACCAGCTCCATTAGCACAATTGAAATCGTTAGAGCCTTTTATCAGTTAGGTGCACATAAAGTCAAACTGTTAGTTTCTATTCGGATGACAAAGCCAAGGAAAGCCTTGTTAGAAACCATGGTAACAAAGGTGAAGTTACCTTTTGTCCACCACCATGAGGAATGTTTCCATAAAAAACTTTTGAGTGAGTTAATGTAGTATATTTTAGGGTTCAAGAGGACGCTTGTAAGGGTGGTCAATTCTTTTGATTTAGGTATATAGTGAGGAAAGTTAGATGCCTAGAGTAAATTACCAGTTGGTAGTAGGTTGGAAGTACACTCAGATGGGCTCTGGTTATGAGGTAGGAAATTAAAATTTTTTTTTCAGTTTGATGAAATTTTGAAGTCCATTTATTTTAGGTTTTAAGTGTCCAAAATACGGTTTATGGTATATCATAAACCATGATATACCACCTTTTACCTTTTGATAGGATCAGAAAATACCTGGAAACCTTTACAGTTTGGTTTGAAATGAGGGAAGGCTCTAGGAAATGTTGAAAGGCAGGCACTGTGTGTGTCTTTTTTTAATAAGATAAATTGTGAAACTGCTGTATTTGAACACACTAAATGTGGATATGATTGGAAATTATGAAATAGGAAATTTGTTTTCTGTCCTGAGACTGATGCCCCTTGGGGAAAATTTATATTTTCCATTTCCACTTAAGTGGTAAAAGGTTGTTACCTTTCTCTTGTCAGGGAGGTTGTGTATAAGGAAAATATACAATGGATTTTTTTTTGTTTAGTGAAAATGAGTAATTTTTAACTTGTCTAAATATTTATATACTGAGCAGCAACTATTCAAACAGTGCAGTAACGATTTAAATAGAGTCTTTAAAAATTAAATAAACAACTATTTTGCCACCATGGACTTTATCCTGTCAAATCAGAGAGCAGTTGGTGCTTGGTGGTAGAATTTAGTAGAAAAATTCAACTTTTCATTATTTCTAGAAAGTGCTTTATCAGAAACACAGCAGCAGATAATCTGGTTTTACACTTCATTTCAAAATTATTTCTTAGAAATTGTGAAAAGTATGAGATTTGGCTAAATATTAGTTGTGGACATCTAGGTCTACTAATTGTGAATAGTAGATCATTTTTAGTAGACACCTGCTTGAACTTTTCAGTATGAGAGGTTCTGTTGCATTAATTTTTTTTAATATGGCAAACCTTTTCTTGTGGTTATGCTTTTCCAGTGAAATTTAAGATTAGGACTTGAATATTTTTGGCATCTTAAAGGTAAATACTATGTGAGTATAATGTGTTGACTTAGAAAGTTCTTTTCTTGGTCTTGAAAGTAGTGTAACATCCAAAATACTGCCCTTGTAATTACATAATATCAGCAAATACTTTATAGTGCTTATTCTGAGTAGTTTATATGTATTAACTAAATCTCAGTACTGTGTGGTAGGTACTATTCCCATTTTATAGGTGAGGAAAGCGAAGTACTAGTAGAAGGTTATATAACTTGTCCAAGGTCACACAGCTAGTAGGAAATGATGGAGTTGGAATTTGAACCTAGGTGTAGAGCAGGGACCTGTTTCTTGGAAGACAATCTTTCCATGGACTGGAGTAGTGGGGGGATGGTTTCAGGATGATCTGAGTACATTACGTTCAAGTTCACCTGTTATGTGGCCTGGTTCCTAACAGGCCCAGACTGGTACTGGTCTGTAGCCCGGAGGTTGGGAACCTCTGGTAGTAGAGTACCTGTCATTACTCAAACTGTAGCAAGAATTTTTTTTTTATAGTAGGAGTTTTTATTTAGCTTTAGAACTGACCTATTTAAAAAAAATTTTAAACCTAAATTTAGAAATGTTTAGCATGTCTTTATTTCTGGGAATTGAGGTTATGTTCACTTAAAATTAATGCATTCAGTCAATATTGACATATTAAGTGACCTAACTATTGACTAGAAGAGTAAAATTTTACTCTATGTTGTGTTATTTATTGGCTGGGCTATTTAATATAGTAGTTTAAAGCGGCACTGTTCTACATTTAACTAAATTGTAGAATTGTACTTTGTTAGTAGATATTTCACTATCGCCTTCTTTTACTTTAAAATCTAATACTGTAAGTCATCAAAAGTAAGTTAAAATGGTAATTGTATTTGATATAGTTCGTTTTCTCCAAAGTTCTTGGGGATCACTTTCTATAAAATGTTTTTTTGGTTAATGTTTTCTGTAGAGCATGAGATTAACTGCTCATGTACCTGTGTCTCATGCATGTGTGTTGCATATTACCTGTTTGCTCTCATGTATCTGCATCCATACTGGTATAGTCTATGGCTAGTTCTTCTCCCCAACCTCCACCTTCCACAAAGTTTGCAGTTGTCTTTTTGAAGGCTTTGGAGCAAAGTCTTCCTAAGGAAATTGGAATGATGTTTTAGTAGTTATATAGGAATGACTGGGTGGGTTCTAAGTACTATAGATTTTCCTACATAGAAGTAAACCTGAAAAGGATATTATAGGCAGAATCCAGTTATTCACATAAATTGTCTGATAGGTACATGTAAATACTAGATAATAGAAATAAAATTTTCTGTGATCTAGTCTCTAGTCCAAAAAGTCAACAGTGTTCTATTTGTACTTGTCTCCATAGACGTCTGCCAATTTACTCATTCCTAATTCTGCAGTATGTTCAACATTGGTTTAGAGTTGAAACACCATTCCTAAAGTATTATATCTGCAGCAATTTTATTAGACTGAAGAAAAGTTTATTTTTAAGTAACCTAATTATAAGGAACAAATGGGTATTTATTGTATTTTAATCATTAATACTAGTAGACTTTAGAGAGGTGGATTCAGAGAGAATTGTAGACCATATGTGATCCACGGTCTCTTCCTTTTCTTCTGTGAATTAGTTACTTCCATGGAGTGTATAGTTCATATCATCTATTTGTATGTTTTGACAAGTGGTCCATCTTTGAAAAGTATAGCTTCTTTTTGTGTACGTGTATTTAAGCATTTTTAACAGATTTTATTTATGTTTAGAGAGGGGAAGGAGAGAGAGAAACATCGATATGTAGTTGCCTCTTGTGCACCCCTTACTGGGGACCTGGGCTGCAAACCAGGCATGTGCCCAGGCAGTGACCCTTTGGTTTGCAAGCCAGCACTCAATCCACTGAGCCACACCAGCCAGGGCATAAAAATTTTTTTTTTTTTTTACATATACACAAACACAAAGATCAGCATTGACAATGCTGACTTACCTCAATTGGTAAAGGTAATTGAGGAAAAATGTTGCTTTGACTAAGGACTATTTGATAACCTCAGTTTTATGTCTTTTTTTAACTGCTTAAATATAACATTAAATTTTTGGGTATGTTTTGTATCTTACCAGTAATGAAAAATAATGATAGTATGGACTGGGAGTCGGGAGACCTGGATTCTAGTTCTGACTCTGTGGTACAGTGTTTCCTCATCTGAATTATAAATCTCCAAGTGCCTTTGTAAATCTGTTCTTAAGTCCTATAAAACACATTTGTAGTCAGTTTTGTGAATTATGATCAGAAATCAACTCTTTAATTGACCTGCATTTGACAAAAGTCCTGTACATAAGTAAAATTGTATGTTTTTTTTAATATCTATTTTTAGAGAAAGGGGGAAGAGGTGAGAAAGAGGAAGAGAAACATCAGTTGGTTGCCTCTTGCACACTCCCAACAGGGGACCTGCCCTGTAACCCAGGCACATGCTGTGACTGGGAATTGAAGTGCAGCCTTGAGGTCCTCAGATGGGTACTCAAATCCACTGAGCAACACCAGCCAGGGCTAAAATTATATGTTTTTTTTTAAATTAAGATTTTATTTATTTATTTATCTTTAGAGGGGAAGGAGAGAGGGAGAGAAACATCAATGTATGGTTGCCTTTTGTGCATCCCCTGCTGGTAGTTAGCCTTCAAGGAACTGGCCTGCAACCCAGGCATGTGCCCTGACCAGGAATCGAACCGCGATTGTCTGGTTCGCAGGCCCGTGCTCAATCCACTGAGCTACGCCAGCCAGGGCTTAAAATTATATGTTTTTTAATGTGTGGAAGAACTGTTTAACTTTATAAACCAAAAAAAGGGTGTATGGCTTTTTACCCTGTTAAATGCACTGAAATGAAAAACAGAAGAAATTTGAGAGAAGACACATAAAAGAGTAGAAATGGCATAATTTTAGGCACCATTTTCTTTTTGTTTTATAGCTAATTGTATATAAGCGTTCTATGTTATTTCCTGCTATAAAATGAGGGAAAATATTTTTTTTACTTACTGGAAATAATTAGTTTGCATTCTTTTTTTTTTTTTTTAAATATTTTATTTATTTATTCTCAGAGACAGGAGAAGGGAAGGTGAAAGTGCAGGAGAAGGGAAGGAGAAAGTGGGAGAGAAACATCAATGTGTGGCTGCCCCTCACACATACCCTACTGGGGACTTGGCCTGCAACCCAGGCACGTGCCCCGACCGGGAATCGAACCAGTGACCCCTTGCTTCATAGGCCCGCGCTCAATCCACTGAGCTACACCAGCCAGGGCTAGTTTGCATTCTTAAACACACTTTTTTTAAAACTTCTGGTTTGGGACACAAGATTTGGAGCTCTGGGCAGCCTGAATTTGAATGTCAGCTACCCTATTCATTAACTGTAACCTTGGGCATGTTAACTTTAGCTGTCTGTTTCATTTGTGAAATGGGCATAATGAACTAAATAGGGTGGTTTTGATGATTGGTAAGGTAATGCATGTAAACCTCTTTGTACAGTATCTGAAAAGTAGTAATGACCCACTAATTATTAGGCTAAATAATTGTCAGAATCTGCAGAACAATATATTGTATACTGATGAGTGAAATGAATGATTGATACATAAACTGTTTTCCATTTGAAGTCACAGGATTGTTTATTACTGCCTTAAAAATGGGCCATAATTAAGATTATGATGTGTATATATTTTCTGTAAAAGAAGTGACAGGATATGTTGATCAGGGTATATTTAGAGTTGAGAGTATTATTGAGGACAAAAAAGACCAGCAGAGAATGTACATTCAAAATAAAATGCTTAACTTTCTAAACTACTATTACTGGCACATTGACCTGAATCCTTAAAAATAGTGAACTGCATAATTTTATTTTTGTAGAAGTGATAATTGGGAAGGAAAAGTAGAAATTGCAACTCTAGCTGAACTAGTAAAGCTAGCTGAGGCATTTGAAATGTGAAGTACCCAAGACATGGTTTATTGGACCGAAAGTCTTGTACCTTTTTAAATATTTTCATTCACAAGATTTTTTCCCATTGGCACTGTACTTGTATGTATTTGACTCTTTAGAGCATTACTTTGGGATGAA
Source organism: Sturnira hondurensis (assembly GCF_014824575.4). Classification (NCBI taxonomy): domain Eukaryota; kingdom Metazoa; phylum Chordata; class Mammalia; order Chiroptera; family Phyllostomidae; genus Sturnira; species Sturnira hondurensis. The sequence continues at coordinate 3,402,841 of NW_028075471.1, read as the reverse complement.
ATAGAAATGTTAAATACTTTTTTGAGACTAACTTGATTTTTTTTAAGGTTTTATTTATTTATTTTTAGAGAGATGGGAAGGGAGGGAGTATGAGGAGAGGAAAATTGATGTGTAGGAGAAACATTGATAGGTTGCATTGATGGGTTGCTTCTCACATGCCCACAACCCAGGCATATGCCCTGACCTGGAATCAAACCAGTGACCTTTCTGTTGGCATTCCAGTCCTCAGTTGTCCAACATTAGCCAGGGCTTGAACATTAATTACTATGTAAGTTTACATGATTTAATGCTTAATTGTTCATGTAATGAATGGTGGAAATAGTGTTGGGGCAGCTTAACTTAGTTAGAAATAATTTATTTTATGTAGACTTGTAAAATTTCCAAGAAATTTGAATCCATGTGATACTTTTTGGCACATTTTAGTTATCTGAATTCACTTTGTTAGTTTAGAAACATACAAATCAATCATGCATAGTTTTTTAAAATTTTTTACTAAATTTACTAAAAAAATAAAATTAAATTTTGATTAAAATTATATAGGTTTCAGAATACACTTCTATAGTATATCATCTGTATTTTGCATCATGTGTTCACCACTCCAAGTCGAATCTTTCATTACCATCTGTCCCTCCTTTACCCTCTTCTGCCTCCCGCACTCCCTTTTCCTTCTGGTAATCACCATATTGTCTGTGTCTGAATTTTTTTTTCCCTTAGTCTCTTCACTTTTCTCACTCTGCCCCCCAACCTACCTTCCCTCTGACAGCTGTCAATCAGTTCTCTGAATGCATGAATCTGTTTCTATTTCATTTGTTCCTTTAAAAAAATTTTTTTTGTTCATTGGATTTCACATATAAGTGAAATCATATGGTAGTTTTAAATAATGCTTGGCCCATTTTGGATGTGAAAGCCTGTAAAGACTAGTCTACTTGCTGTTTTTCTTGCCAAGATTTTTTTCTAGTTGGGGACAGTCACAGAGAAAAAATGTTTTGTTCTTATCACATTCTATAGAACATATTTTAGTTTAAAGAATGTGTTTCTCTTTTGAGCTTTCATTTTGTTTTCTATATTACTCAGTTGTTGAATATGTGACACATAATTTCAAATGACAACAGTTTTTTTTTTTTAAGACCCTTGACAAAGTATGTTCTTTCCTTAACTCACTTAATTTAGTCATTGAACTTGGGGCCACACTTCTGACTACTGGCATGGTAAAGATAGAGTAATGAACAAGGTAGATAGAGTTACTGCTTCATGAAGCTTATTATAATCAATAGATTATTGAGTATATTCATGTAGTACAAATTAGGGTGGTTTTGAAGGCTTTATTTTTCCCTCCTTATTTCTAGTCAGTGTCTTTATTGCATTGTAACTAGGTTGATGCTATTCCTTTTCAAAAACATTTTTAGCGTGTGATCCCACAGTAGTAACCATTGTGCAGCACACATTGTCATTGAAAGCTACATTTTTATACTTTTATTTATTTTTAGAGAGAGGGGAAGGAAGGGAAAAAGGGAGAGAAACATGGATCTGTTGTGTCTCTCACGTCCCCAGCTGGGGACCTGGTCCACAACCCAAGCATGTGCCCTGATTCCAGGAATTGACCCAGTGATCTTTTGCTTTGTGGGACGAGACACAACCTACTCAGCAACACCAGTCAAGGCTACAAACACTTTTGTAATATGTATATGGCTTGGTAAATTAATAGATGGATAGATGAATTGATCATTTAACATCATGTCCTTAATAAGTATGTATAGAAAATACAGTAAAAACAGTTTTTAGTTATGTAGTACCTTTAAGAGGATATGTAAGAAAACACTTCTCATATTTTGTGACATTTATTGACTATACCTAGTGTTTTGAAAGAATAGGAATAAAGTATAAGTTATCTACAGTGAAAAATAAGTGGTTCCTTTTTGGGGAATATTTTTGCATACATGTATTTGATATTTGAAATTCATTAGTAAGTAAAACTACTTGATGTATAAAGTGGAAATCTAAGGTTATTAGACCAGTAATCCAGTGATCCAAGAATGATATTTGAGTGTTTTAAAAATTAAATGGGTAATGGAATAGTTGGAGGAATGGGGAATAAAAACCTTTATTGTCTTTGTGCCAAATATTGTTCTTAATGCTTTTTGCATGTGTCATCTGGTGTGGCATGTGGCATAATAGTGGTTACTAGGATAGCTGGATTTCTCTGTTCTACAGATGAGAGAACTGAGCTTATGTTTGGTTATGTAATTGTTTTACCCAGGGTCTCCATAAAGCCAGAAAATGCTAGATAGGATATTTGCATTCATGTTTGACTCTAAAGCTCCACATCTTTCCACTCAGTTTTCATGATAAATGTCCTACCACTTTATATTGGTAATAAAAGGTGCCAGTGTTTCTAACTTTAGTACTGAACACCAATAGAATCACTTTATTGTCTTTGTCTTATGAAATATTTTTATGCTTTGTCATTAAGGGTATAAGCCTTTAGTTTGGTGAAATGTCCACTATTTCAGTGTAACAAATAGGATTTGAGATATGTTAAATATATGGGCAAGTTCTTATGAGACTCTTGAAGCAGTTTATGTTGCCTAAAGTAGCATGCCTAAGGTTTGCAAAATTATAACGCTCTCTGCACATGTAATGCCAGGTACTCATTGCTAAAGGGGCTGGTTTGTTTGGGCAACTGGTTTTACTTTTTTCTTCAATGACTTAAGTAACTCTTGTGCATATCACTAAGGAAGATAATCTTGAAACCTTTTTTAGCTTTATTAAAAAGTCCACAAAAATATAAAAAAACTACATTTAAGATGGAATAATCTAAAAATGAATAATCTTTTTTGTTTTAGCACTTTTTCAGCCATTAACTCCAGGATCTCGTGAATTTGAAGATGTTTTAAATATTCTTCATTCATCTTACCTTGAACCAACCTCAGTAACAAATTTTAACTACAAACGTGCTTGCTTGGTGCATAATGAGCTTTTGGAAAAGGAGGTATGTTTTGAATTGTGATTATTGTCAGACTGCAGAGTCAATTAATAGTCTGGAATTTGTTTTACTTTCCCTTTCTTTAAAAATGCTAGAGTTTTTATTTATTTATTAAAATTAAAAAAAATTATTTACTTATCTTTAGAAGAGAAGGGAAGGAGAGAAGTATCAATGTATGGTTGCTTCTGGTGCATCCCCTGCTGGGAACTGGCCCCTGCTGGGAACTGGCCTACAACCCAGGCATGTGCCCTGATGGGGAAGCGAACCTCGATCTTTTGGTTCGCAGGCCCATGCTCAGTCCACTGAGCTACACCAGCCAGGGCATGCTAGAGTTTTTAGAATAGCCATATAATGGAAAGGAAAACAAGTTTTGAATGACATCTTTTTTTCCCCCTAAACATTGTTGGTGTCATAACATTGATTTGCTGTTAATGTGTGATTATTATATAAAATGTTTTACTAAAAGTTCATCTTAAGCATAAGGATAGCTTACTAGCTTTTTAAGATTTTATTTATTTATTTTTAGACAGAGGGGAAGGGTGGGAGAAAGAGAGGGAGAGAAATATCCCTGTGTCACTGCTTCTTGCACCCCCCTGCTGGGGACCTGGCCAGTAACCCAGGCATGTGCCCTGACTGGGAATTGAACCAGCGACCTTTCAGTTCACAGGCTGGTACTCAGTTCACTGAGCCATACCATCTGGGGCTTTGCTCTTTCAAGTACATGCTAATTAAATGGCATCACTAATCATATAGTATGTCTATCACTATTCATACAATATGTCTAAATTGCAAGATAATGAAGTTGAATATGTATTTTTCTTTTTAAGGATATGCTTATTAATCTTTTCTCAGTTGCTACCTGATGATTGGATTATCTTATTATTAGCTGAAATTTTAGTGAAAAAGTGCAAGCAAAGGGAAATAGTTGTTAAGTGTGTTAAATAGTAAATTTACGTTTCATGTATGTAATTAGAATATTCCTTGAGTTTTGATTTAGGAAAATCCAGTGTGCACTTCTGAATTAATACAAGTAATGTGTTTAGGCATATTTGATGTATGTATTTCTTTCTAACATACATGAAATACTGTTATTTTTGTACTTTTGTAAATTAGTTAACCCAGTGCTACCAGAATTTACCTTTAGAAGAATCCCTATGTTACTGGCTGCCAGAGAAAATGAAAACCTTGGTAGTTTGATGTGGTTTCATGGTATAATAGAGATTATTTATTAATTTTATATGAAAACTTAGTCTATAGATTCTCTGATTATATTGTTGAATATCAGTGATGGTCTACGTACTACATACATTAAATCTGTTAGACATGGGCTATCTTCTTTGAATGTATGTTTATCTACTTGTATCTAAAAGCAAAAGCCAGCAGTTTATGGTGACTTACCCTAACCTGTTCAGTTCAAATGTACTTAGATTAAGTCACTCTTTTATCCTGGAACTATGTATGGAGCATGTTTTATGTACTTGGCATTGAGAATATACTTACTAAGAAATGAAACATTTTTTTTGTCTTGAGTTTATAGTTAAGTTGGTCATTGTACAGAGATTTATTAAACCACTTTATGCAGTGTACCACATTAAATAAAATGTAAGATCCAAAGATAATTAAAACATGAACTTAAAAATGTATGGGAGAGTTGGAGTGGTAAAATTTTAATAGAAGTAAAGTTAAAATTGATAGATACCAGATGCTTATTTGACTATATTGTAAAGGTAAAGAATCAATTAAAACAGGAGAAAAATGAAAACACAGAAATTACAGGTAAAGAAAAGATAATTTCTGCTTTAGTCAGTTTGGAATTTTTTAGAAATAACATTTCTGAAACTCTTAGCTCAGAAAATGTAATCACTCACTACAGAATTGTTATAGGTTTAATTTCATTTAGTTTACAGAAAAGCGAAGAGAATTGAAGTTTGATGGCCGTTTAGATAAAGAACTTTCAGAATCTTATGCATTTCTGATGGTTGATCGATATCAGGTGAGTGATCCCATTTTATAAAAAGCATTGTAAGATACCAAATTTTTAGTTATTCAGCAGTACACTTGATAATTACAAGTAACATTTTCTTGATGTATAAATAGAAAACATGATTTAGTAAGGTGAAGGTATTTCATTGTTTTTCAAATGTGTTCATTTTTTTTCTGACCAAACCTATTTTCTTCCCCTAGAATGTGCTTGATAATGGATAATTTTCCCTTTATTAAAACAGATTGTCTCTCATATTGTTGATTACATGTGCTGGGAACTGTTTTTTCTCCTTTAATTGAACATTTTTTAGGTGGAATTATTTTTTCTTTAAATATGGTGTTATAACTCAGTCTAAAAGGATATGTTTATATGAGTGACATGAATTCTAAGTATCTCACACCTAGCATAAATAAAAATGGATTTCAGCTATGATTACATTGGAATTGTAAGCCAGTTTCATACTGTTATTTAGCCATAAATTGCCATATGTATATAAAATGTCTGTAATGTACAAAAATACATAGGTTGGAAGCTTAGATTTTATTTTAAACAAGTTTACAAATTATCTTTTCACACTTTCCATGTATTAAGATTGCAAGATGAAGTGTTTTGTTTATTTAGGTTCAAAGCATATGTGAAAAAGGATTACAGGTGGGCCAGTCCAAAATAACAGTTCTTGGCAGTCCTTCCATGGGTAATCTTTTTTCTTTTTTCATTTATCTACTGTTAAGTTGCCATTTAAAAATATATTATCTAGTTTTGTCGCAGTCCTTATAAATTTATATGTATTGTCATGTTCCCTGGAAAGGAGACTAACTTTAGGTTCTGTGATGTAGAACCAGTTTTATTCTTTGTTTCTGATTTTTTATGTGCTACAAATTGATAGAAAAAAATTACCTTTATTTAAATGTCTTAATGTAGTCCTAGTAAATTTGAAAAATTTGATTAGTTGCATGTTTTCTTTTGGTTTTATTTTTGCTTTGATTAAATATTAGCTATCTTTACTGCTAATTACGTTTTTTCAAGATGTCAGTTATATTGTTTTATTATCATTAAATATTTAGTTTTTCATAGTCTTGCCCTTATTCAAATTCAAATTTAAAAAATTTTCCCTCTTTATTAGGTATCTATCTTTCTAGGTATGCTGATTTATTACAAACTAATCCTTTGGAACCTGGGGCAGTGGGTGATATTATTATTTTTAAAATAATGAAGGTAATTTCAACTTTTACATTTCATATATCAAAGACAGCATTTCATTTGGGTTTTAATTGACCCTGCTTTTGGAAGTTTGATTAAATTAAAAACTGCTTGCTTGTGTTTAGTATAAAGATACTTTTAAGAGTGTTGTGCCATCTTTGATGTAAATTACTGTAATTTAGACTCAGCAGGGGTGTCCAACCTTTTGGTGTTTCTGGGCCACACATTAAATACACAAATACTAATGAAAACTGCTGAGCAAAAAATAGGTTTTAAGTAAACTTACCATTTTGTTGTGGGTTGCATGTGGTTTTGGGCTGCATTTGGGCCCAGGTTGACACCCCTGCTAGAGTTTGGTTTTCTTTCCAAAGAACAGAATGAAGAAAGGAGGATAATGTGTTGGTAATGCCATTTAGGCTAGTGAAGAGCGCTGTGAATAAAATTTTTATTTCCTTGTTATAGAACAAATTCAAACAATACTTAATTTGCATGGTAAACTTTTTTTTCTGCTTCAACATTGACAAAAACTGTTGAATGTTACTTTATTACCAGATCTTAAAGGGGGAAAAAACTGTTGTTATAGGTCACCTATATTCAAAGAAGTACTGCATAATGGCAATTTCATTAGTCATTAATTGGGTTTGGGTGGACTTAAAAGATTTTCTGTATTTTAGGGTAAAATAAAGAGTATATACGACCCTATGGGTGTAAAAAGTTTGGACTCTACATTAAATAAAAGTACCTTGGACCCAACCCCAAAGCATGAATGTCATGTGTCAAAGAATGCCAATAGAATTACATCACTTTTGGCTTACCGAGCCTATGAGCATACTCAGGTAGGTACCTGAATCCATTTTAGTGTTATGGCCTATTGATATCTTTTTTCACCAAATCCTTTAAAATGTCTCACTTTCAGTTTCCTCTGCTACGGTCTAGACACTGGTTTCCAGATTTTACTGCCAGACTCCAGTGTCTCTCACTGCTGTTTGTTCAGTGTTTTCAAGAAAGCTCAGAAACATCCACTTGGCTAGGCTATGCAGATTCCTTAGCCTAGCTCACCTTGCCTGTAGACTGTTACTTCCGTCTTTTTTTTTTATATCACTTCTGCCCTCAACACACCTCGTTTCATTTTGAAGCTTTAGCTTTTACTGGCCTAGAAAGATCTCCTGCCTAATAAGCTACTACTCATCCTTTAGGGTAGAGTTGAAGCCCCTTGAAAAACCTTAATTCATATTATTTTGTACTGTTGATTTCCTAGATATTTTCTACTTTTATTAACATTTTTCTAAGATGCAAACTTACAGTTAATTTTTAAACTTTATTCAGATGTAATAGTAAACTACACATTTAAAATTAAAAGTGTTCTATTTGATGAATTTTTGTCATGTTTTGACAAAAATGATATAAATGTTTTGAAATGATATAAAGTAATGATATAAAGTAATGTTTTGAAATGATATAAAGTAATGTTACTGTTTTTAACAAATCTACAAGAAATGTAAGCATCCAAATGGATTGTATGTGAAAAATAGTGGTGCTAATCTCCCTGGAAATTTCTTTAATTTTTACTTTAATTACATAACATAAAATTTCTTATTATTTTTTAAAAATATATTTTATTGATCATGCCATTACAGTTGTTCTAATTCCCCCCCTTATTCTCCTCCTCCCTCCACCACCATTTCCCCCCTTTAGTTTATGTCCACGTGTCTCAAGTTCTTTAGATTCTTTATTTCCCCTACTATTCTTGCCCTCCCCCCTATTTTCTACCTACTGTCTATGCTACTTATTTTCTGTACTTTCTCCCCAGTTCTCCTCCTATTCCCCTGTTGCTAACCCTCCATGTGATCTTCATTTCTATGGTTCCGCTCCTGATCTAGCTGTCCTCTTGGTTTGCTTTTCTTTTAGGTGTGGTTGTTAATAACTCTGAGTTTGCTGTCCTTTCACTGTTCATATTTTTTATCTTCTTTTTCTTCGATAAGTCCCTTTAACATTTCATAAAATAAAGGCTTGGTGATGATGCACTCCTTGAATTTGGTCTTATCTGAGAAGCACTTTATTTGCCCTTCCATTCTAAATGAAAGTTTTGCCGGATAGAGCAATCTTGGATGTAGGCCTTTGGATTTCATGACTTGGCATACTTCTTTCCAGCCCCTTCTTGCCTGTAAGGTCTCTTTTGAGAAATCAGCTGGCAGTCTGATGGGTACTCCTTTGTAGGTGACTGTCCCCTTATCTCTTGCTGCTTCTAGGATTCTGTCCTTCATTTTAATCTTGGCTAATGTAATTATGATGTGCCTTGGTGTGTTCCTTCTTGGGTCCAACTTCTTTGGGACTCTCTGAGCTTCCTGGACTTCCAGGAAGTCTATTTCCTTTGCCAGATTGGGGAAGTTCTCCTTTATTATTTGTTCAAATAAGTTTTCCACTCGTGGCTCTTCCTCTTCCCCTTCTGGTACCCCTATAATTTGGATGTTGGAGCATTTAAAGATGTCCTAGAGGTTCCTAAGCCTCTCCTCATTTTTTTGAATTCTTGTTTCTTCATACTTTCATGTTTGGTCATTTTTTTCTTCCTTCTGGTCCACTCCCTTGATTTGACTCCCAGTTTCCATCACTGTTGGTTTCCTGTGCATTTCCCTTCATTTCAATTAGTTAGCCTTCATTTGTTCCGTTAGTTTGTGACTAAAATCGACCAGTTCTGTGAGCATCCTGATGACCAGTGTTTTGAACCTGTGCATCTGATAGGTTGGCCATTTTTTGGTCACTTAGAGTTATTGGCTCTGGGGCTTAGAGTTCTTCTTGAGCCATAATGTTTTGGTCTGTTCGCACCTGTTACGTACGAGGAGTGGAGCCCTAGGTGTTCATCAGGGCAGGGCAACTCAGTTGCTGGGTTGTGATGTTGTGTGTGGGGGCAGGGTCAGAGAGGGGCAATGGCGGTCCCCTCTGCTGCTTCCCACTGCTGGGGCCTGTGCAGTCTGTCTCACTGCTTGCCCCTCTGCTGGTTCGTCTGCGTGTGCGAATGTGTGACCTGGTCAGCCTGCACCCTTGCACCCTCATTGGGTCCTCCCGTAGCTACCCCACACCTGGGATTTGCCCATGGCTGCCTGCATGCCCGGGTGGGGAGATCTTTCCTGCCGGATCCACTCTGCTGCTGGCTCCGCCCCTCTTACCGGTCCAGTTGAACGGTTCGTTGTTGTCGAACTTCCGTATAGTTCAATTTTCTGTGTTTTGGCTGTGTTTTGTTACTGAAACTGTTGACTTTAAACTTGGTTGTAAGGGAAGGCACAGTGTTTCCACCTATGCCTCCATCTTGGTGGAAGTCTCTTCTTTTTTTTATCCTCATCCGAGCACATGTTTATTGATTTTATTTATTTATTTATTTATTTTTAGAGAGGGGGGAAGGAAGGGAGACAGAGAGGGAGGGAAAGAAACATTGATTGATTGCCTTTCATACATGCTCTGACCAGAAATCAAATCCATGACCTTTTGGTTTGCGGTTTGACACCCAACAAACTGAGCTATGCCAGCCAGGGTACTCCTTTCTTTTTGAAAAATCTCATTGGGCAAGACTTGTAGTTGGGGTCTTTTAGCAAAAATTATATTCACCAAAGTCATCTAGATTGACTTCATTTGATTACCTTCTGAACTGTAGTATTGGTAGGTGTGAGGTACAACTGTAGAAATGTATTGGGTTTTCTAGCAGACCTTAAAATGTATTGATATTTCTAAAAAATTTCCAGGCATTTTCAGAGCAACATTGTTGAATTCAATAGTACCTCAAGGGAGTGGACTTTGAAGCACAATGCCTTATTTGTAACCTGGGACACTCTTTTTAATGAAAACCACTAATCTGCAAGTCACAAAACCCTGTTTTAATGAATGTTTGAATAAGTGAAGGGTAAAAGCAGACAGGCAGTAATTAGAAAGTCAGCTACCTTTGTCACTTATGCTTGTAATCTTGTCCACCTCTCTTTTGCTGCTTTGTCTCTAGTTAGAGCCAAGAAAATGGGTTTTTTTTTTCTTTATAAGATGAACAACTACTGGTAGGTTTGGTTGTAATTATAGTAGTTTACTTTTTGTATGAAATTGGCTTTTCTGGGCTAATGTGGGAGCCTCATTTATAAGATTTTTGAGGAAATTTGTTGACTACCTTTCCAGTGGTTAGCTCTTCAGAAATAAACTTTGGCAATACCTATTAGTATCCTGGAATCTGGAGTGTGTGTATACACACACATACACACATGTACACACATATAAGTGGAATATTTTATATCATAAAATGTATAAAGTACAAATTATAGTTAAATTGACAAGCAGTGCTTAAAGATATTTTCTGTTGGAGGCACATTTCAGAGTTATATTTCTCAAAAATCAGGCAGATAAATAGAGGATTTCTACTCTGTACTTTTTGCCTTCTTAAGTGAATATTGCATTGTCTTATTTTTAGTATTATTTTTATGAGTATGGCTTTGATGAGCTAAGGCGAAGACCAAGACATGTGTGTCCATATGCTGTTGTGTCTTTTACTTACGAAGATGATCTTCAACCTCCGAAGTTTGTACCTTCATCAAGGTAAGGTTTAGGAATTTTAGACTACATCCAGAATGGTATTATATTACATATCCTGGACTGCCTGGTTGGAAGGAACATTTTATTTTGTTCCCATTTTCTTTTTCTTCCCTTGAAATTAATTAAATAAATAAATGTTCACAGTGATTTAAAAGGTCAGTGTTAAGGACAGATACTCAAACTATGTGGAAATACAAACTAACATTTACTTGAATCTCACTGGTTAACCTCTTTTTCCTTGATAATGAAGATTTGCATAGCTGAATAAAGGCAGTTTTTAAAAGTGGAATTTTGTGTGTTAGCCCTCCTAAAAACAGAGAGTTTCTACTAAAGATTCCCAGCGTTACCTCAAACCAATTAAATCAAATATTTATTAAATATCCCAGGTATTGATAGTTAAAACCTTCCAGGTGATTCTGATTTTTAGAGTTGAGTAGCATTGATTACTTCTTACAAGCTCTAATATAAGGTCACCGAATACAAAGCCATTTCCCCTATTTTTATTCTTATGTAGTTATTCCACAAAATGTTTTGGCAAAATTAAGTAAGTACAGTGTAACCTTGGTTCTCAAACTTAATTTGTTCCGGAAAACTGTTTGAGAAGCGATTTGTTCAAAAATCAAATCTACTTAGTCACCTGAGAGACTTGTGATTGATTGTATAGGTATCAGCACAAAAGGGTTTTCGGGTAGAGAACCAAGACCAGAAGTTTTGTTAGACAACTGAGATTTCTTCCATGAGCAACTTGGTTGAGAAACAAATTGTTCAAGAACCAAGATGTTTGAGAACTGAAACTTGACTATGAACTTAAAAAGGTATAGGTGAAATGGTCAAATGTTGTCTTATTTTGAGTACCAATAATCAGAATTATGTAAATATCTGTTAATTTAGAAATACTGCTATTTTAAAAAGCTACATTTCATAAAGCATACAATACATTTTTGAGGTTGACCTCTTTACAGTATCCAGATCAAATAATTTTGTCTTCCTTTCAGTTGTTTGAGGTTTAGCACTTTTTTCATATCAGTGATTAGTTCTGGAGACCATCCATAGCCACAAATACAGAATCATATAATAATCAGACAGTTGTGATCTTGCGTGTGCACATGTGTGTCTATATTATCTCCATGGTACAGTTACTATAGTGCCTTTCAGCTGTGATCTTCAAAAGGTACTCGTCACTTGATGATTATGAGGCCACACTCACAAGAATAATGACTGTCCGTTAATTTTCTTTGCCTCCAGTTTGATTCTGTCTGTTGACTTTCATAGCATTTAAAACAAGCATTGATTGAACATCCTTGTTCTGCCTTGAATGTAACCTTCAGGTCACATTCAGGTCACCTGCCTTAGGGCCTCTACATTTTGCTGTTCCCTCTCTTTCCCCAATTAGCTGCATAATTTACACCTACATTTCTTTCAGATCTCTCCTTAAATATGACCTTATCAATGATGCCTTCTGTGATTTTTTTTAACCGTTGTACTCTTAGTGTCTTTTTCTTTTTATTCCTTAGAATTTGAAACCATTATCATTGGTAAATTGTATACCTACCTTTCTGCTTGTTGTCTGTCTGCTTCATGAGTTATAAACTCAATGAAGGCAAGGGCTTATTCATCCCTGTAGTCCTCCTGTTAACTTAGAATATTAGTAAATATTGAACGATGAATGAATATACTTAAATATATATTGAGGCCATTTCTTCATATCTTATCACCAGAATAAAGTAATTGACAGAGACATTAATGGATTCTGTTTTCTCCTGATGAATATTTGTGGGGAAAATGATCCCTTAATTTTAGACAAATACGGTAATTTAAGTCAAAGCTAATTTTTTTCTCAAAGTAGACTTAGATTTATAAATGTCACTGTAAGTAAGTAACTGGGTCCTTCTAGTTGGAGGGAGAATTTCAATTTCTTGTATAGAATGCCATTAAAAATAGCAGCTAAATTAAGGTCCTGAATGTTAACTTTTGTGTTAGCAATTAGTAATTTTAAAAAATTTTTTTTGTAGATCTAACAGCTTTAATGCAGATAGAAACACAGGTAAGATTCTTTCCTTTGTTTTCTAAATCAAAAGTAAGAGTAAGTGCACATAGTAAAAAATAAGGGCTTTGTTTCATTTTTATAATGAATGGGAGACTGCAAAGTATTAAAAAAGAAGGCAAAGGTGTGTTAAGATGTAGCATCAACATTTGGTCATCCAAATGTAAGATATCCTTTAAGAAGCTACTTCTGCTGTGAATAGACCAAAAGGTTTTAGCACTTTGATTGATAATGGTAAAAAATAAAACAAGTTTCCCAACTCACCTTTTAAAACTATTAAATTCATCAGAGATTTTAGGCCCAGTTTCTTTACATGAAAAGAGATTGATAAAAGACATTTTAGGGATATATGTAGTTAATTGGGTTTAATATAGTCTCCTTTAGGGGGAATAACAAGGCAGTAACTGTATAGTCTTTGCTTCTCAGCTTTCTTACATGAAGACACTTAGACAAATAAATTTGGTATTCTCTGCAGCTGGAATAAATTTGTCGGGGAACTGATAGCTTAAACAAAAATCCTAGTATTTGAATTCTCCTGTACATAGAAATATCAAATATTTTGTTTTTTGTTGTTCTACAAAACCTTGCTTGTAGATGTTTCCCCCTTATTTCTAGTAAACATGTACTTGCTTCTGGACTGCCAAGAATTGTGTCTTTTTTTTTTAATTTAGATAAATTTAACTATACCTTGTGGAAAGGACAGCTTTTAAATAAAGGAAAGCTTTTATGCTATATTTCTTTGAGGTCAGCCACTCGTGCTTTTTTGCCTATCAAACTGTAAGTACGCTTTATTGCAAAAAGAGAAAACCCAGCAATTTTGCCTTTTTTCTTAGTTATATTTAAATTTTACTTTTGTCCATAAGAACTTAGATATAAATATTGGTTTGTTTTTTTAAAAGCTTGATTAATATCTTTAGATACTTAATTGGCAAAATGAGCCCTCTGCTTTTCTGTCTTGATTTGAGGATGGGCTAAAAAGTCATATACATATTTAGGGCATAAAACTTCTTTTTAGTGAATTTAAATTTTAAGTTATTTTTCACTGTTTTATCCTAGTTAGGTATATTTTCCATTTAGCAATTTGAACATGATAGACTTAAAAGTTACCAGTTCTTTATTGGAAACAGCTTTGTTGTGAGTTAAAATTTATAGGCTGTTTCAGTCTGTGCAACATGTTGAAGTAGAAAGGTCTAAAATGATCTTTTGCTACCACCACAGCAAACATTCTGAGCCTTTAAAAATATTTGAAGATTATGTTAACAGTATTTACTTAAACTGTCTTTAATAAAATGATAACCTCATATCCTTTGTGGCTAGTAATATTGACATATAGAATTAGCTTCAGCCTTAAAGTTGAAAGGTTGGTAATACTACAACGTTATCTATTTACCTGTGTATCTGGACTTCTCATATCTAAATCCTCGTTCTTTGTTTCCAGCAAGGTGTGTGTGTGTGAGTGTGTGAGAGAGAGAGAGATAGATAGATACATGTATACCATTGCTGGAGTTAAAAATACAGGTAAGGAAATATGCTTTTTAAATTTTTTTTCAGTCCTGAGAAGTTAGATGTTGAAACAGTTATGAGTATTGATCATCTGAAACAGAAAATTCATCCAGCACTGTTTTACAAGGAAGCATACTTCGGTTCAAATGAAGGTAAAGTAATTATAATTTTACTGAAATATAAGAAAAGTAGACTTGAATTTGAATATTTACCATGTATTTTTTTCTTATGTCAGTTTCAAAGAGTGGAATGTATTGCAGTCTTTATGAAGTTGTAGAAAAGACAAGAATTGGAAGTAACATGGAGAGTTTACTGCAAAAACTAGAGAAAGAAAAACTTGTGAGTTAAGTTTAAAATGTTGTTTTTCCTTTACAAACATGCATATTAGTAACTGATCATATTAATATTTCAATTTATTTTATTTTTCCTTCTGAAAGTACCACAAGCTCTCTGTCTTTGTTGCTACCAGTTAACAGTGTTTTACTATGGCCTTTGGAACACTGTTTTATAGCTATGATACTTAGCTCTTCTAGACCAGTCTTCTCATGAAGTGTCTGTTGTATTTTGTGATTGTAACCGTGATATTCAAAAAATATTTGAAAATCATTTATTTATGCAGGATACACAGTTCAGTAAAAAATGAGACAAAGAGACTTTTCCTGGACTACACAGGTAGTCCAGGAAAATCTGTTCAATTCCCGAGTTCAGAAAGTGAAAGTTTATATAATAAATTTGGATGGAATTATTCAGATAAATGTGGTTTGTTCTAGAAGAGATAGCACCATATTTGAAAATTCAAAAAGAAGGTGCTTTGTGAGGTTGAAGAAATAAAAGAACACTATAGTAGTTGGGAGAAACTGGTAGAACATGGGGGTGGAAAAGTCTGTAGGAGGCTGTCCTACAGCATCATCATTCAGGCAATCTTCACATGTTTTGGAAGTTTGGACTTGATCTTAAGAGCAATGGTTTTTAAAGGGAGTGGGATGAGGTTTTGATTATGTATGCATGGTGACCAAATCTGTTTCAAGTTTTACCTTGGTTATTATGTAGAAAATGAATTGAAGTGGGGAGAGAGAGATGAGGTAGGAAACTATTAGAGGGTGATGGAGGGTTGGATGAGAAAGGTAAGAATGACGATATATTGTAACAAGAGAGTCAGGTAAGAACTATTTAGTAGGTAGTATCCAGTTTGACAGAGACTGAGTATGTTCAGATTAGGTAGAGAGATTAGGTGAGGCATCACACTGTAACGCGTTCTGGAATGAATGAAAATGGATTTACGATGCTGACTGTACAAGGAGTGGTTGCAGAAAGGATAGTGGCCATTCCACGCTTTCTATTAACGTGAGATGGGCGAGCTCATGTTTAGATACATAAATGCTGATCCAACATTTCAGTAAGAGAGGAAAAGTTTTTTGTGAAGGTATGTCATTTAATACATATTATTCCACAGTTGACTTCTTTTAACTCTTTACTTTATTGTGCTTGTTTCCATGTAGTCAAATGGAGATTGGTATCACACATTTTCAGAATCCGCAACCTCATTTTATTGTTTATATAGAATTTTCATTGTATTTATTATAGATTTGTTTAACTGATCCATTGTTTATAGATGAGTGTCAAATTATATACACACTTATAGGCAGAATTTGTATGCTTATGAATTACTAGATGCCCAGTGATAACTCTGACCAACTAGTTAGAAACTGTTGAGCTAGGTATCATAGAACACACACACGTATGCGCACGCACACACATTCAGTGTATTTGAACATACGTTTTTTATATTTACATTTCTTGTTTCCTCAGAAAGCCTGTCTATAATACAAGTATTTCTCATGATCAAAATCTGTTCAGTTCCTGAGTTCAGAAAGTGAAAGTTTAAGATAGTAGGTTTGGATGTGGTAAGTTATCCAAATCTGTTTAGTTTTTTACATTTCAGAGAATGAGTATTGAGAGTCTAGACAGTGAGGAGTTTATCAGAAAATTATAATGTCTGTTCAGTTCCTAACAGTGAGAAGGATACTGGTATTTTCTTCTTCCTCTGAGGAGGGTTTGTGGAGGCCCGGGTCTCCCCAGAATCAAGAAGTAATGTGAGACCCTAGATCTTAGAGGGCACAGGCATTCCATAAAAATATACTACCTGAATCTAATTGATCTAGGAATTTGGTGTAGCTATTTCTTTTCCTGCAAGCCTCATTAGGAATTATCCTAACTATAGTTACCTTCTTCATAGTTATTACGATAATGAGAGGTGTGCACTGGGGACTGTTGGGTTGTTAGTAATTTTATCTTGAATACACACATGATGTGTTTTGGATCAGAGACAAACTTAGTGAATACCTTACAGTAAGTAACACATGTACTGGCCCTCCCTTGCCCTTGCCATTAGGGTAACACAATAACAGGCCAGTTGTAGCTAGACATTCCAGAGGTAAAGGATGAGAAAAAAAATATTTTCTTTGTTTATTAAAGAGATGGAGGCAGCTATTTCACTCTCCTCCTGAAAAGGCATCTGAAAATGTTAATGAATATTAACCCCAAACCTTTGGTAAATAAGTAAAATCTTTCCAGGAGCCAGATAGCTCTCTTGGTTCTTCTAATGATATCTCCAAATTCCTAGGACTCATTCCTGCTTGAAATGTAAATAGGAGATAGAGCTCTCAGTCTTCCCAGCACCTTGGGACTTAAACTAGGAACTCATCTGTGCTATAACTCCTTGGCCTTCTTGTGTATCTACCTGGCACTCTTAGGGGAACAAGAAAAATTTAATTATCATTTGGACTAGGGCAATTAACTAGACAATTAACTACCGATCTAATTCTTAAGGTATATGAATAGCAAAATATTTCTGGGGAAAATGAAAGTAAACATTCCCTAACTTTATATAATGCGCATTTCTGTGTATAAGAAGGTGAGGGCTTTTTTTGTAGGAGTACTGAGAAGTCTGGAGAAGTTTTATTTTCCCACAGGAAGATTTATTATAAAAGAAGTAAAATTATATTGAGCTCTTTTTTGATTGGTGATAAGTTAATTTTAAAGTTAACGTTAATATAAAAGAACCTATCAGAGCAGTGTCCCTAAATTTGAATTTTTTCCTGCTGTGAACATTCTTCATAGATACCTTTATCAGTTTAAAAATTGTTTTACAGATTTTATTTATTTTTAGAGAGAGGGGAAGGGAAGGAGAGAGGGAGAGAAACATCAATGTGTGGTTGCCTCCCCTGCACCCCCTACTGGGGACCTGGCTCACAACCCAGGCATGTGCCATGACTGGGAATTAAACTGACAACCCTCTGGTTCTCAGGCCTCTGCTCAATCCACTGAGCTCCACTAGCCAGGGATAAAACATTTCTTCATTTTTCAACCATGAGTGGATTTTAAATATTATTTAATGTTCTTTTTTCCATTTATCAAGATAGTTACATGGTATATTAGGATTTTCCAAATAAAAAGAACCAATGGCATGCATATTTATATATAAAGTACAAAGAGTTGGAGAATGAGGAGTCCCAAAATTTGCAGTTGGCAAGTTGGAACCCAAAGAGAACCGATGGCATAGTTCCAGTCTGAGTGAGTGTCAGATATCCAGGACAGTTGATGTTTCAGTTTGAGTCTAAAGATGGGAATATAAACTGATATTCTGACTCAAAGGCAGGCAGGAGGAATTTCCCCTTACTACATGAAGGGTCAACCTATTGTATTCAGACCTTTGCTTGATTAGATGAGACTCGCCCACATTGGGGAGGGGCAATCTGCTTCACTCAGTCTATCCATGTATATGTTACCCTCATCCGAAAACACCTTCATAAACACCCAGAGTAAAGTTTGACCTCTGACCTGGACACTGGGGTCCAGTAAAGCTGACATATAAAATTAACCATCACACATAGTATAGAAAAAAGAAAAAGCCAAACATATTACTGGACTCCTAGAGTGGAAAAGAATTTGTGTATGCTACTAAAATTTAATTTTAAAGCTCAGAAGATTTCTTTTATTAAGCTACATCCCAACCCCCAACACCATATTCTATGTTATACTTCTCCAATTATAAAGTTAAAGCAATACAGAAGGATGGGTCTGGGTCCATTTAGTAGGATAAAAACTGAGCATACTTTTTCTCACAGGCTTTCTAAGCTACATAATTCAGAACTCTGATGTGCTAGTTGGCAAATATTTTCTGTGAAGGACCAGATAGTAAATGTTTTAGGCTCTGTGGGCCATAGAATCTTTGCCTCAAGTCTACCATTATACTGTTACAGTGTGAAAGGAGCTATGTATACACATAAGTGAATAGACATGGCTGTATTCCAGTACAACTCTCTTTACAAGAACAGAGGACATACTGGATTGGTCTTCAGGTTGTAATTTGTAGACACGTGGTAGAAGAAAGGATGCCATATGGCTATCTTGATAAATGCAAAAAAGTGGGGGCAGGGTGCATTAAATAAAAATTAAAACCCACTTATGGTTAAAAAATAAAGGAAATTTTTTTTAGAATCACCGAGCTGGTGTGAGCATGGCACCACCGCTCACATTCCATTGGAGCTGTTTTTCTGGCCCAAGTGGCTGGGGCCGAGGTTGTGAATGCTAATGTGGAGGTCAGGAGATGCATCAGGAAGAACACAGTAGAGAGGAAATGAAATGGGCAGAGACACTGAACACAGAAAAAAGAACCAGCAGGAAGACAAAGCAAGAGAAAGGCAGAGTGTGGAGTGATACAAGGCTTCCTAGACTCAAAAGCAGTTGGTTAGGGAACAGAAAAAGCAGAAACACAAACTCCCAGGGTCGTGTATTGGGAAACAGGTCAGGATATGAGCACTAACAGGCACCTCCCCAACTCATGTAGGCCCTCTGCCGATGCCCAGAAGTGACAGCCATCTCATTGAGTTCATCCTGGCCAAGGACAAATGGATTTCACAGTTTATCGAAGGAGGAAGGGGCATGTCATGGAACTCATCAACCATGACCCCAGTTTGGTACCTGCTTCTCCCCCCTCGCCACTCCCCCTATTTACAGCCCCTTCATTGAGCTGGCTCTTGGGCTCTGCCTGCTGGTATCAGCCAAGTCTGAGAGAGACCATTGCTCTGGACCTTCCCTGCAGGGTGCAGATGCCAGAACCTCTGTCTTGGCCCTGCCCTGAGACTATTATCTGGGGCTCCCACTGCGGGGAAGACACAAAACCTTGAGACACAGAGGATGAAATAATACAGTCTCCCCCTCTAAATTTTTCTCCCTGCTATTGCTTTCTCTTTCTTCTCATTAATAAACACTTCTCATTATAATAAACACTTCTCATTCTCATCCCCAAGAAAAAGAAAAAAATTTAAATTGATAAAGGTATCTCTGAAAAACCTACTGCAAACTTTCTACTTAATGGGTAACGTTTAGAAGTAGTCTTTTGAAAATCAAGAAGACAAGAATGCCTACAATCACCATTTTTATCCAGCATTGTGCTGTGGCTCCTAGATTACACAGTAACACAAGAAAAAAATAAAAAGCATGAAGATGAGAGGGAAAACCAAAACAGTGTTGTTTCCAGATAATGAAATCTATATAGCAGTCCCAAAGAAGGTACAAAAATAAATACATCATTCAAATGTCATATATAGACCTGACATAAAATTAGTGTATAAATATAAATTACATTTCTACATACACAACAGAATATGTACTGAAATGAAAAATACTGTTTACAATAGCATCAAAAAATATTAGACGCCTGGCAATAGATAAATCTGACAAAAAATAAGCAAGACTTGCATCCAGAAAACTGTAAAACTCTTTCAAGAATATCCTAAAGAAGTAAAGAGGTAACCTTGTTCATGGTTATGATAGTATCGTAAAGAGGTTAATTCTGTCATATTTGATCAACAGATTTAATATTTACGATTTCAGTTTTTAAAAATCCCGGTAGGGGGTGTGTGTGTGAGGGGGAGCATTCTACATGTTTTAATATGTAGTATTTTTATGACTCAATTCTAAATAGTTTCTACTGTGATTTCTACTTTAATATATGATATACAGGTATGTTTTTACATTTCCAAATTATGAATACTTTTTTGTTTTCTAATGTCATTGTATTGAATGTCATTGTATTGAGAACAGGTGATGATCACTTGAAATTTATTGAGATTTGATTTAAAACCTACTTTGTAGTCAGTTTTTCTTTATGCACTCTTTTTATGTGAGAAAAATGCATATTCTTTAATTGTTGGGACCTAGGTACAAAATTCTAGGTAGACAGCTATATTCTTTTAGCACTCTGATTACATAATACTTCAGAATCTTCTGACTTCTCTTTTTGTTGAGAGATCAGTTCTTAATGTTGTTATTGTTCCTTAGTAGAACTTTATTTTCTGGTAGCTTTTAAAATCTTTGTCGTCTTAGGTATTCTTCAGTTATATTAAATATAACTAGGTGTAGATTTCTTCGTTATTCAGCTTGGTATATATTCTTTCATGTCTGTGGACTTCATCTCTTCATTTTTGGAATATTAGTCATTATCTCTGATTATTCATCTTCATTTCTTTAGACTGTCTTTCTAAGACTGAACCATCATCATATGTCAGACCTTTTCAGTCTGTTTTTAATGTCTGTTAACTTTTCCATCTGCCTATTCATGTTGCCTTCTGATTAATTTTGTCATAGCCATCTTCGAGTTTAAATTCTGTCTAGCTATGTCTAATTTGCAGTTTAATCCATTCATAGAGTTTCTAATTTCACAGAGCATATTTTTGATTTCTAAAAGTTACATTGGAGATCTGTTTCGTTGTTTAACAGATTCTTGTTAGCTCTTTTCAGAAATACTTACTTACTATCTATTTTGTGCCAGGCACTGTTCTGGGGGGGCGGTTATATTCTGATATTTTTTGCTATTGTCTTTATTCAAGTAAGATTCACCATTTTAGCCATTTTAAAGTGTACAATTCAGTGATTTTTCGTAGATTCACAGTGTTGTGTAACCATCACTGTTACCTAATTCCAGAGTATTTTCATTACCCCAGAAAGAAACCTTATACCCATTAAGCATTTACTGTGCATTCTTTCCTTCCTCCAGTCCCTGAGAACGATTAATATACTTCTGTCTTTATGGATTTGTCTATACTGGACATCTTATATAAGTGGAATCATGCATTGTGTGGCCTGTAGTGCCCGGCTGTTTTCACTTAACATAATACTCTTAAGGGTCATCCATGTTATGTAGCGTGTATCTTAATTCCTTTTTATGGGCGAGTCATATTTTATAGTATGGATAATGCCACATTTTGTTTGTTCATTCATCACTTGTGTTCATGCTTTGACTGTTATGAACATTGCTGCTCTAAATATTTGTATACCAGTTTTTGTGTGAATATGTTTTCCGTTATGCTGGTTATTTTGTTTATTTAAACATTTCATACCTGTTGTTATATATATTGCATCTGATAATTATCTCCAGTTTGAAGCTCTTGAGTGTTTGAATCTGTTCTACTGAATCTCTCAGAGTAGCTTATTTCCTCCCAAGCTTGGTCATTTACTATTGTGAGCTTTACATTTTATATTTTTAATGCATTTTTGTACCATATTAATTACCTATAATGTTATTGAAAAGTCAAAATAATAGCATCAAGTAATAAAAACCCACAGAGTGGGTTAATACTGTTTTCTAAAGAGGAAGGAAACAGTAAGGTATAATAAATAGAGGCAGCAGGAGCACAGAGTTCACAGGTGTTTGTTTCCTTTTTCTAGAGGGCTAGAAGTTTCTTCTAGCTAAAAGCCGCAACTATTACTTCTAGGGCCTCTCTCTGCCTGAGTGTTTCTGGGTGTTGATTCCCTTGGATTTGAAGCCCTTTCGAGGATAGTGGTCTTTTATAAAGGCCACTTAGCCAGTGGAATTTTAAAAACCTGATATTTGGAGTTGGTTGAAAGTTAAAAGAATCTAATTGTTTTCCCTCAGTGACCACAAAAGATCAAAATCTTATTTGTGGTTTTCAACTTCCTATTTTGACAACCAGGAGTTGGGCAAAATGTTAAAGGGGATATGATATACAAAACATTTTAGATTAAAATGTTGGAGTCTGGAACAAAAATTATCAGACACATTATTCACATTTTTAGTGTTCAGTATTTTTATTAAGTGTAAATTGGTCTCATAGTCACTTACTGACCTTTAAATGATGGGTTCTTACACAATCTTTGTTTATTGGAATTACTTGATAGGAATTTGTAGCAGAGGTTTTCTTTGACAAACCAGGTAACCTCTTTTGTTCCACTGCCATGCTCAGTTTTTCCCTTATTTGCCCTTGCATTAATCAGAAGAAATGCTATGAAGTATTATAGTAGCGGCCCCTGAACTGAGTTTGCATTCTTTTTATATTGATTTCTTCCCCCTCCTCATAGTGCTGTCAAGATTTTTGTTTGGTTTTGTTTTTAGGGAAACATTCTAGTTCAAAAGGGTATATTATCCAGCATATTCCTCTTACCTGCCATTCTTGCCTTTTAATAATCGAGCCCAGGATCTTTTTTTTTTGTGGACTTTTTTTATGCAGTTGTTCTAGTCCTCACCCTTTTGCCAATCATAAGTACTCTTGATACATGCAAACTTAACTATCATATTATAACCCTGCCTTTGTTCATAATGTTGCCTCTATTGAAAGATCCTTCCTGAAACCTCAGGCTCTTGGTACTGTACCCATCCTTCAAAATTGACCTCCAGTACACTTTCAGTATCTTTTCTGATCATAAACCAACTGTATTTTTCCCTTTCATATTGCTTTGTAAATTTTTTAGCATTTATCTGTCTTAATCTAATTACTGATATTTCTCCTGTGTTACTCTGTCCACCCAATTATAAACTATTTGCAATCAAGTATCTTGTGTTGCTTATCTTTGAAATTGTCTCTGGCAAGGCAAATGGCCTTAGGTGTGAAAGATGTTCATTAAATATGTGAAGAATTAGATTACAGCAACACATTTTGTTAGAAATTAGCCTGAATTCTTAAGCAGCATTTGTGTCATACTTGTTTTATATTTCTAACATCCAGCACACTGCCTTTGCAATTAACGTATCTTTTGAATTGATGAGGAAAATGTTTAAGTTTAGTGCTTGTATTTTAGCTTCAAGGGAAAAAATCAATAAGTTGGCTACACATTAAATAAGGGGAATTTTCTCACCTAAGTTATGAAAACTAAGACATTTTTTATTTGATTAGAATTCTGTTAACAGCATTGTGGGAAAAGAATTTTTTTAACAATTAAGTAGCAATGTTTTTCCTAAAGGTTTTCAAGAACTGTTTGTTATCATTATAATTAGCAGAAACTGCTGTGTCTGCCCTATGGTTAGTAATAATAAAACAGATTAAACTTCTTCCCCAAAATGCAGGTTCTTGTTAAACCTTTGGGAGACCGAGGATACCTTTTTCTTCTCTCTCCTTATCAAATGGTTTCTCCATATGGTAGGTAATCTCTTTAATTTTTTAAATTCTTTTAAAAATATTTTAGCTAAAACACATTGCTAATGAATTTGGCTTCTGTTTTTTTAGAACATCAGACTACCAAGTCTCGAGTTCTACATGCTTTATTTCTATTTCAAGAACCCAGAGGCATAGTTACTTGTAAGTTCTTTGACTGTCTAAATCCAATGTTATAGATACCTACATTGAAAATTGCCAGATAATTCCATAAATATTTTATCTTACTTAGGGTCCCATCATGTTTTGGGAAATACAGGTGGTAATAGAAGCTATTAGCAATATAAAACATAAATTATATAACTTGGTTTATTTTTCTTACTATGAAAAATTGTTTTACTAAATAAATGTTGATTGTAATTGTTATAATACAGTAGCTTATGTTTTTTAAGGGTTTCATAAAAACAGTGTATTTTTTAGCTTAGTTCATTTTTTGCATTCAGATTTTAGCAACTATAAAAGCATTACATACTGGGTTAAATATTAGGCCATTCAAAATTTCTCTTAACATTGCACTGATGTTGGAGAACATTTGCTTTTCACCATTTCTAAGAACTGACTTTAGTGCTGTATTAAGGTAAAGTTCCTATTAATGGGTTTCACTGTTAGATTAAGAATAAGATTCTTAATTGTAGCATTTTTGCCTGTATATATCCTTACGGAGATCAAGATTTCATGTGAGGTGAAGTTATAACAGGAAGGAATGCCATTGCTATCCTTTGTAGGACTGTCTTGCTAGGAGCCTCATATCTTGCCCTGTTTCTTTATTTCTCCTTATGTTTTACTTGCTATGGGTTGAAAGGTTTAGTGATGATAGGAAATGAACTCTTTAATGAGTGGGTATGTTTCCATTTAAAAATATGTTCTATAAATTCCTTTGTTTTAGTTTCTCATTGGCTCGTTTTAGTTTGCTGTACTTAAAACATGTGATTCATATATTTCTATGTTACATATATGTATTAGGGTACACATTAGTTTGGTTCACCATTAATGTATGTTACATTTATCTGACAATATGTAGATCCATATTTGATTAGTTTCTTAATTACTAACATGACTTCCTTTTTTTGTTTGTTTACAGCACAAAAAGGTTCAACCAATGTAGCACCACAGGAGAGACATGAGAGCATGCCAGATGTATTAAAAATAACTCAATTTTTACAGTTTGCTTTGATTCGGTGTCGAAAGGAATTCAAAAATATAAATACTATAAATTTTCATTCTGGTGTTGAAAAGTATGTAACTGAATTTTTTAAGCGAGGTTTTGGTTCAGGTAAACGAGAATTCATTATGTTTCCATATGATTCACGATTAGATGATAAAAAATTCTTATACCCAGCTCCAAAAAATAAATCCCATATTGATGATTGTTTGCATACCTATATTTTTCGGCCTGAAATGTATCAGTTACCTATTTGTAAGTTAAAAGAGTTGTTCGATGACAATAGAAAACTTCAACAGTTCAGTCAACTTTCAGATTATGAAGGCCATGAAGAAATGAATGGTACAAAAAAGAAATTTGGAAAACGAAGTAACTCAAGGGGTGAGACTATTAGACCTGGAAAGCAGAAGTCATCTCATTCTTTGGATTATGATAAGGATAGAGTCAAAGAATTGATTGATTTGATTCAGTGTAGGAAAAAAAATGCGGGTGGGGACTCAGACACAGAAGATATAAGAAGCAAAACTGTCTTGAAGAGGAAGCTTGAGGATCTACCTGAAAATATGAGAAAGCTCGCCAAAACCAGTAATTTATCTGAAAATTGCCATCTGTATGAAGGTAAAAATATCAGATTGCTCTTATATAGTACAAAAATAATAACCAAAAATATAGTAAAGTACTTCTGTCCTTTCTTCTGGTATGGAGGTCTGCAAATTACAACCTGAAAAGCCAATCCACCCTGTTGTGTGTTTGTAGAGAAAGTTATACTGGAATACAGCTTTATCTGTTCATTTATGTATATATGTAGCTGCTTTCACAGTATAATGGAAGAGTTGGGACAGAGACTCCAATGGCCCACAGAGCCTAAACTATTTACTGTCTGGTCCTTCACAGATGATATTTGCCAACTTCTGCCTAACACATCAGAGTTCTGAATTGTGTAGCTTAGAAAAATAGAAAAAGTATGCTCAGCTTTTATACTACTAATTGGATCGTCTATCCTTTTGTATTCCTTTAATTTTGTAATTGGAAAAGTACAACATAGAATATTGTGGTTGGGAGTGGCAAGTTGCTTAATGAAAGAAGTCTGAGCTTTAAAATCAAATTTCCTAGAAGCATACACATTCTTTTCCACCTTAGGAGTCCAGCAGTGTGTTGCCTTTTTCTTTTTTCTAGTTTTTGTTGCTTTTTTTGTTCTAGTTGATATAAAAAGAAATGCGAGGCCTTTCTCTTAAGTCTGTGTTTCAATCTTACAAGTAACTTAAAATATTTTTTCATGTAGATTTTTAATATCTTAACACTGCTAGTCCATTGTAATGGAATATGTTTCTTTACATTCAGGGAACTTTGGTGTCATAATCTACATTTTGTGATGCTGCTGCTGTTCTTATTAATTAGGCAGATCTTAAATAACATGTGGCTAGTGGCTGCCATATTGGATAATGCATGACGTTTAAATGACTTAAAATGAAATAAAAATTCATTTCCTGTGTTATACCAGGTATACCACTGTATTGAACAGCACAAGTAGAGAATGTTTGCATCATTGTAGAAAGTTTTATTTGACAGTGCTGTTTTCAGCAGCTTCCAGGGTCTTGTAAAGACCCTTCTTTTCAATGTTTTCATCTTTGCGTGTTCTAACCACCTGGATGGCCTTCCTGGCTTCTGTCTCTCACTTCACTACATGTTCTTCTCAATATTGCTTTGCTAATTTAGCAGTATTGCTTTGCTAAATCTCAGCTTCTGTATTCAAAGGTTTTGTTACAGACTGGCCACATTGAACCTGAATAGCTGTGTTTCCCATTCTTCCTCCACATGCTCTTCAGTTAAAGCTCACGTTTCTCAGAATATGTTGTGATTAGCCCTTCTCTTTCTTTTTTATTGAAGCATCTTTAATTTCTCTGAAGTCTCATATCTTTGTAGTTATATTCCCCTAGAACATATTCCTGGTGGTTCTTCTCCTTGTTGGTTTTTATCTCCTTTATTATGCTGGATTTCTGCTGTGTGCTGAACCTATTGACTCTGTTCCATACTGTCCTACACTGTTCACATGTGTCTTGAGAATTAAGTATTTACTGTGTGCTAGGTGCTTTACGTATATGGGCTCATTTAGTTCTTGAATGATAGACATTATCCTTATTTTACAGATGAGAAAATCATCTCAGAAGTTAAATAACTTTATATAAAGTTATGTAGTTCACTTATTCATGATTGAACTCAGTTCTGACTGACTCTAGAAAGCATTGTCCCTAAACCTGACTGTATTTCCTACCACTGAGCACATAGTAGGCAAGGTAATTAAATTTCGATGCTGTATTAGCTAATAATAGCCTGATTTTGTACATATGAAAAAATATTAATGGGTGAATATTCAGGCTTTAGCAGTAATTAAAATGATGGGAAAGCCATGCTAATTACTATAATAGACTAAAGGAGAAATGGAACAAGGAAAGGGGTCATGTCGATGCCTTAAACTAGAATTAGTGATCAACAGAGTTGCATTTCTAGATGTTCTTCACTCGTTTCTTTGTAGTATTTTACACACTTTATTTCTGATTTCTAAAAGTAGAGATTTAAAGGTTGTACTCGAACTTCTAAAATACCTTGATCATGATTTGGTGATGAACCCATTCATTTTATAAGAGATATCCTCCTATTCTCCCTACCCCCTTTAACATCAACTTTTTTTGAGATATGGTTTATATACAATGTACCCATTGCACACTTTGATGAGTTTTGATAGCTATATTACCACCACTCCAGTATATAGGACATTTTTATTATGCCCAAAAGTTGCCTTGTACTCCTTTGTAGCTTAATCTTACCCTACTACTGACCTTTTTTCTGTCTCTGTTGATTAGTTTTGCTTGCTATATAAGTATGTGTGACTAGAATTATACAGTAGTATTCTTTGTTCTTTGATGTTTTATTTTTACTGTGGTACATTATACCCTACCTAAATTGTAAATTCTGACATCTACCTAGGTTTTACCTACCTTCAGCATTGAAACCACATGACTTTGTGAATATCTGCCCTCCTCACAAGTTTATAAAAGTATTACTGTACAGATTAGATTACCCAGATTTATACCTGCTTTGAGTCATGTTTTAGTAAATGTTTTCTCTTATACTGCTTTCTGTTTTTAGTGCAAGATTAGTGTAGATTACTTCTGGATATTTTGGTATCTTTAGAATCCAAGCTTTGTTATGAATTTAAGTAATCTAGTCAGTTGAGATAAGGCTTAGACAATAAGAATGTCAGATAGTATCTTAAGGACAAAATATAATAGCCAGAAAGGTGATAAAACTCTTCAAGTCATGAGTTCTCTATAGTAGATTTTAGTGTAATCTGCATATCTTGCAAAACAGCAACATATTTTATCTGTGGTCAAGCATTTGGTTGACTTCAGAATTCTGGTGATAGATTTCAAGGTAACTATAGTATGGTTATTAATATCCGTGTTACCAACTTGATGTTTGAGTTCGTTTCTCTTTTAATAGAGTTTTAAAATTATATAAATAAATTTTCATTTAATGGGGATGTTGACCTATGTGCAAAAGTTTAGAACCAGTTACATTTGTAAAGTAATGGAAGGATATACATATAAAACCTAAGCCAGTGTTTTGACAGATGTCTTATAGTAAACAATTTTTTAAAGATTTTATTTATTTATTTTCGAGAGATGGGGAAGGGAGGGAGAAAGAGAGGGACCGAAATATTAATGTGTATTTGTCACTAGCACACCCCATACTGGGGATGTGGCCTGTAACCCAGGCATGTGCCCTGACTGGGAATCAAATCAGCAATGCTTTGCTTCGCAGGCCTGCGCTCTGTCCACTGAGCTACACCAGCCAGGGCCATAATAAATTACTTTTACTTTTCATTATTATTTTGTATTAATTCCCACCTGAGGACGTGCTTATTTATTTTAGAGAGAGGGGATGGGAGGAAGAGAGACAGAAACATCTATGTGATAGAGAAACATCAGTTGGTTGCCTCTCATACCCACCCTGACTGAGGACTGAAACCTGCAACTTAGATATGTGCTCTGACTGGAGGTCTAACCCTCTGCTCTGGTTTATGGTATGATGCTCCAACCAACTGAGCCACCCTGGCCAGGTCATGATAATTAATTTTTAGTTATGTTTGAATTTTACATTTTTATACTAGCCTTCCAAACTCTGCTTTAAGAGATGACTTTTTTTTTCTCTTTTCCTTTCAGAATCTTCACATCCTGTTGGCTCACTTGGGCATGATGCTGACTTGAGACAGCAACAGCAGGATACCTCTAGCTCCAGCATTCCTGACATCCATAGGCTGTTTAATTGGCTATCAGAAACACTAGCAAATGCACGCCATTCTGATGCATCCCTGACAGACACAGTCAACAAAGCCTTAGGATTGAGCACTGATGGTGCCTATGAAGAGCTGAGGCAAAAGCATGATGAATATGACTTGAATTCTGCCCCAGATAAGAAAGAATATGAGCAATCTACTTGCATAAAAATTGAAAATTCACATTTTAAGGGTACTCAGAGCCCATTGCCAGAAGTTGATAAGTCATCTGTAAAGTATCATGTTGCTGTTTCTACCAGTGAAGTAGGCACTGACCATAAATTACATTTGAAAGAAGTAAGCATATATTTTTTTGATTATATTATTTGCTTTTGTGAATGTGTATGAAAGAGAATATATGCTTCAGCGACTATATTTCTCCTTTTTTAAAAAATATTTTATTTATTTATTTTAGAGAGGAAGGGAAGGAGAGAAAGAGAAATATCAATGTATGGTTGCCTCTCGTGAGTCCCCTGCTGGGAACTGGCCTGCAACCCAGGCATGTGCTCTGACTGGGAATCGAACCGCGATCATGTGGTTCGCAGGCCCGTGCTCAATAAACTGAGCTACACCAGCCAGGGCTATATTTCTCCTTTTTAAAAAAATAAAATACACATTTCAATAAAAATGTCTGCCCAGGATAATATTTCTAAGTTACTCCTTTTTATAAGGAGATAAGTATGGAATAGTTGTTTTCCTTTTTGTTTATAGGTTTATATATAGTGTAAGCTTTACCTGTTGTGATAAAGTTAAGGCTAGATGATCTGTTTTTCAGAAATGGCTTACTGGGAGTTAATTCCATAGCATTTCGTAATAAAGTTGAATTCTTAAACCATTGGCTTTCTGTTGGAAGTACCATAACCTATAGGTGAAACAGATGAAGTCGCTAAAGTCAGTGCACTAGTTTTACAGACAAGGTTAGGTACTTTGTATTTTTCAAATAGAAATGGAAAATGAGTGGCCTTTAGGATTACCACTGAAATGACACTCAGTCTTGTTTGACAGGGCATCCAGTTTATTTATGTGTTTAGAGCACTTATGTCTATCTGAGAAGCAGCCTTATCTTCCCCTAAGAAGTGGGTGCATCACTGGGGAACAATACCAGGAGGGCACCATATTTCTAAGGCTTATTTCTAATTTGCTCTTTCCTCTGTTTTCTCCTCTCTGCTTTTGAATAAAAGTTATACGTGTGTCTCCAGGCTTTGTCCGGATAGTTTTCAGACATTTTAGGGGGAGGATGATGGCATGAGGCTCACTTAAGAAAGTGTGTAAAGTAGGCACTGAGGAAACTAACCTGTATTGTTAACATTACCTAACATATTCAGTAATCTAAATTGAGTTGATGGGGGCATAGGCCAAACCCAGCCCCCTGCCCCTTGTTTGTAACTAAAGTTTTTTCGGAACACAGCCATGCCCATTTGTTTAGGTATTGCCTACAGCTGCTTTTGCACTACAGTGGCAGAGCTGAGTATCCGAGTATGTGGCCTTCAAAGCCTAAAATGCTTGGAGCTTTACCAGAAAAGTTTGCCAACCTCTGGTCTAAAATCAGCATGAAATTATGTTTTGAAGGCAAATATCATGTTTTAATTTGAAGCTAGGTATTACTTTACCATGTTGATTTGACTAATTTTCTATGTTTTTGCTGTGAAAAAAATAGTTGTTTATTTTTGACATTGAAATTAATTGAAAAGAAAGCTATTAAATATGTCCTCTAATTTTTAGGATCCTAATTTAATTAGCATGAATAATTTTGAAGATTGCAGTTTGTGTCCCACTATTCCCATTGAACATGGATTCCATAAACAGTCTAAGTCAAATGATGTTGAAGAGACTGAAATACATTGGAAACTGATTCCAATTACAGGTAAGAACAAGTGTACTGGGAATTAGATTTGCTTGGTTTTATTTAGGGGACAGTTTCTGGAAGGGTTTCAACTTTTCTAGATTCCACTCTTGGGTCACTAGGTTCTTCATCTTACTTGGCTCTGACATGTTCAGTGTCTTATTTTGAGCAATATAATGTTCATCATAGAGTGTTGCTGTTCTTGGTCAGCATCAGCAAATATCTGCAAAAAACCCTGTTAAAAAGCAGGGATTTTAAACATACTTATTCACCATATGGAGTTTAGCATGCAGACTTCTAAATGAAAATTGTTGGCAGAAATAGTTTCTAATGAGGTGAGATAGCTACAGAGATGAAATGATGATTTCGGGTAGCCTATAAATGCTATCTGCTTAAATTATAAGCTTCTCTATAGCTGTCATCTAAGAAGTGGTCATTTTGAGGTTCATCTATTTGAAAGAAATTTGATTTCTTAATATTGGATAGAGAAATTAGATCATTGTGGAGGATGTCCTGAAATAGTCAAATGCAAATATCCTAGAAAGCTTATTGAACCATGGGATAAGAATAGTTTAGCAAATGTTGAAAGATTATTTTGAAATATTCTGATTTCTCTGGGCAGGCACATACATAAACAAAATACCTGTACATTTACATACTCTTAATATTCTAAGTTCTTACTCATCTTTTGTTAGCTAAGCATTTTTGGAAATATTTCCAGGGCACATCTTTTTCATTCTTAGACCTTTATTCAACCTTTAAAAAGAAAAGAAAAACAGATTTTTCTTAAAAATAATAGACAGACTTGTGACCTAGAAGTTACTGAAACCTCCAAGGACTCTGAGAAGATTTGCTAAAACGGATGAGTTTCCATGGACTTCAGTACCATTCTCTACTTAGTACCTTACCTGAAAGGGCAAGGGGCCTAAATGCAATGGTAGAGAGGCAACTGGTTCTCATTTAGGAGCTGGAGGTGTCACCTTGAGTGGGAGAAAAAAACAAGGAAGTAATTGGTACATGATGTTTATCCTAACCATTCCTCATTTGAACACATTTACAACTAATGTTCAGAGCCAGATGAAGGCACAACATATATAGGTGTTTGATATTCTGCCATCACCTGAATAAAAAGGGAAGCAACTTCCCATTCCTGAATGACCTCTCAGGATTACTTTAGGCAAAAGACGGTATTCTTGGGTTTGTGAGCATTTTGGGTTGTCTCAGAGGTCCTAATGTGTATCACCAGTACCTGAAGAGAGTCTAAATCTAATGGGTGCTTTTTGTCAGGAGGGAATGCAAGAAGCCCAGAAGACCAGCTAAGGAAACATGGTGAGAAACAAACAGCAGGTGAGAAGGCTCGCTTTGCTCTTCTTCCCACTGTGCCCTTATTCAGAATTGCTACTTAGTGTTTCTAGCCTTTCATCAATAGGGTGTCAGTTTAAGTCTTGTTAATTACAGGAAGTTTCAATAATACCATATTTGTATTATATTATTAATTGATTTGTACCAGAATTCTTTTTTTTTTAAGATTTTATTTATTTATTTATCTTTAGAGGGGAAGGAGAGGGAGAGAAACATCAATGTATGGTTGCCTTTTGTGCATCCCCTGCTGGGAGTTGGCCTGCAGGGAACCAGTCTGCAACCCAGGCATGTGCCCTGACTGGGAATCGAACCGCGATCCTCTGGTTCGCAGGCCCGTGCTCAATCCACTGAGCTACACCAGCCAGGGCTGTACCAGAATTCTTAAATTAAGAATGTGTTCAAAGAAGCCACTAGATATTGATAGAGATTACATTTTCTTCACTATATATCTGATGATGACTTGGGGAGGTGAGAGTGTTTTTCTTAATTCATTTCTGTAGGATATTCTGTGAGAAGCAGTCTTCAGATTTCTCTTAAATTTATGTTAATGACATCTCTTCTTTGTTAAGTATTTTGTTTATTTTCTAATTGGATTTATTGATCTATGAAAAATCTTTATATTCTGAATACAAGTCATTGTGAAATATATGTATTGTGAATATCTTCTCCCAGTCTGTAACTTGTCTTTTATTTTCTTAACAATGTCCTTCAAAATAGCTCAAGATTTTAGTAAAGTCCAGTTTATCTTTAAAAACAATTTTCTTTTAAAAACTTGGAGGTGAGGCCATTTATCTTTTAGGTACATTATTCCTAATCTTGAGTATTTTTACCCAATTCTTCTAACAAAGATTAGGAAACTTTTGAATTCCAGAAAGAATTACAGACAGTAATGATTAGCTAGTTGCAATGTTTTCCTTAAAAGAGTCTTTTTCTGAGCTCAGTCAGTTCAATATTCCTGCATGATCATAGGCATTTTTTTCTTGCTTAGTTTGGTGGTGAGTCTTTTTTATTTGTTTCCATTTTGTTAATTATACTCTTTTAGAAATCTTAAGTGGTGTTACTTTTTTTTTCTTTCTAGTTTGGAAGGAAAGCTAAATGGCTTTTGAATTTTATTTATTTATTTATTTATTTATTTATTTATTTATTTATTGTTAAAGATTTTATTTTTAGACAGAGGGGAAGGGAGGGAGAAAGGGAGAGAAACATCAATGCGTGGTTGCCTCCTGCACTCCCCACACCAGGAAACCTGGCCCGCAACCCAGGCATGCACCCCGACTGACCGGGAATCAAACCAGCTACCCTCTGCTTTGCAGTCTGGAGCGCAGTCCACTGAGCCACACCAGCCAGGGTGGTTTTTGAATTTTAATAGGTCTTTATGGCTATTCCGGGTTTTTTTGAAATTCAAAAGACTTAAAGATTTTCTCAAAGAAAGCTATTATGTCTCCTAAGAAAATATGACAACAAATATATGACAGGGAAAAGTGCATAAATCTTTAGTATACAGCTCAATGAATTTGTACATAATGTTTGGAGTTATATGACATTACTCCGATTGACATGTAGAACACTTCCAGCATGCAAGATATTCTTCTCCATTTTCCTAGTTGATGCTCTTTCTGTTCCTCATAGTAACCACTAAATCTAACTTCTTTCACCATACATTAGTTTTACCTGTCCTGGAATTTAAGATAAATGGAACCTAACATGCCCTCTTGTTTTTGGATCTTCATGTTATGTCTGAGATTCACCTGTGTTTTGCATCAGTAAATTCTTCCTCATTAGGAAAAATCAGTAATTTTTTCTCACTAGGAGGAGCAGGTATCTTATTTATGCTTCAAAATGCTCCCTCAGCATTGGCATACTATCGTAATATTTTGTGACTGAAAGCATAATAAATATCTGAATGATGCTGCCTTGAGTGAACTCACTGCTACCTTTTCACGTAAAAGTCAAAGTACTGCAATGCTTGAATGATAGTAGAAAAATGCATTCTTATGGATATTGACGTATGTTCCTTTAAGTCATTTATTGATGAAAACATTTTAAAAATAAAGTCAGTGTTAAAATTATGTGGAAGAAATTTGTGCAAAATAAAATTAGGTGATTATTTTCATTTCTAAAATGGATTTGGTTTGGAGTTTTTTAGTATAGGGAATTCCCCAGGTGGATTTAAGTTATATTTCATCTTTTAAAAACTCCCTTTATCCATAGCTCTTCAGAAATAAGTTTATTGGTATCAACTATAGCTATAAATTTTGGGAGCAAGTATTTCATTTAAAATAATAAATGACTCAGAAGTTTTTAAATTACAGGTGGTCTTCCTCAACCCATTTGTTTTATCATAAATTTTTTTTTTACTTAAATCAGACATGGTACATAATTCAAGAAGTACAAAAATACTTTAAAAAGTAAGTCTTCTAGCCTAAATATTTTGTATATGCTAAACTCTATATTGAAATTTAAGAAGAATGGATATTTAGTATTCCTGAGTTATTTTATAGAACTTGATTTTCTGATTTATCAGTTCATACTGTTGTAATTCTTACCGTGGTACTGGCTATTTTGCGCCCCTTCTTCCACCTGCTTTAGTCTTCTAACCCTTCTGACTGGTGCCTTTGCAGTAGTTAATTGTTACAATAGTTCATGGTAACCACTGGGGTTGGTAGAGAAATGTTATAAGCTGACTGCTGTTAAGCCTGTTTAAACCTTTAGAAATGTGTGAATGTGGGGAAAATCAAAACAGAATTTTGTGTGAAGAGGGCATGCTGCTACACCTGGGTGAATAGGGAATTCATCATGTTTAAAGTACTGTAGTTTTGAAAACTAGTACCTGGGCTTTCTGATTTAGAGGTATCACTTCATATACTAGAATAGCAGTTTGTTATGGAATGTTGGCTAAGAGTTTAGAAAAATTAGTAGCTTTTTTAAAGGATAAAATTGTATAGTATATCAATCTTCTAGGCAAAGATCACAAATTTTTTCTTCTCCCCAAATATTAAATGGTTGTTAAAACACATTTCCCCTTTGTTTTATAAAAAAAGGATTTAGGGTACCTGTTTTGAAATGTAATTTCAAAAATACATTGTTTGAATTTAGCATTTGTGGGTAGGGAGGGAATATGATCTTATGGGTTGAGTTAATTGTCAGTAGTCAAAAGTTAAATAGTTCTGTTAGCATCAGCTAGCTGAATGACCTCTTTATCTCAAATGGGTTATTAGCTGTTGTGCTGTCTCTTGGAATTATTTTGAAACAAAATAAAAACACCTAGGAAAGGACTTCTTATTGCAGCTCTGAAATATGTTCTCTTCCTGTATTATTGAGCTTTTTTCCCTGGATAAATAGAAATCCCTAACATTTGTAGAA
Source organism: Sturnira hondurensis (assembly GCF_014824575.4). NCBI lineage: Eukaryota > Metazoa > Chordata > Mammalia > Chiroptera > Phyllostomidae > Sturnira > Sturnira hondurensis. Next base: position 3,367,046 of record NW_028075471.1, on the reverse strand, counting down.
AATGCACTAAAAAACTTCATAAGACCAAAAACAGATAAAATTATCTTTACATTGTTAATGCAGCTCTTGGCAGTTATTCCCACATCATTTTAGTTTGGAATTGTTTCAGTTTGGAATTGTTTCAATTGCCTTACACTTAAATTTTCATGTTAAAACTGTATCACTATAGTAGGTAGTACTTGGCAAAGAATATAGGGGTTAAGCAAGCTGTTGCAGCTGACCATTCTGATTAAAACATGTCTATTAAAGTCAGAGGGTAGGGGAGCAGAAATAAGCAAAGGACTTAATTTGTATTGATGCCAAATTGGCCGTTCAGACTATTATTTGAGATTTTTATTCTACCTAGCATAATTAGTTGTAAATACATACTTGACCTGACATTTTTCTCATTTATGTTTGTTTTTTCAAATTTTATGCTTTTATTTGCTCTTATAATAATAAACTCTTCCTATATAGGTATGAAATCACCAGAAGAACAACTGGTGTATCCACCACTGCACGAGGCCTTTCCTAACGACCCCCGGGTAATAAGTAGACAGAGAAGTTCTGATTACCAGTTTCCATCCTCTCCATTTACAGACACACTAAAGGGCACCACTGAGGATGTCGTGTTGACAGGTCAGGTGGTGAAGGTGGAGGAGCAGTGTGTGCCAGCAGCAGAGCCGCCTGCAGTGAGTGAAACCACAGAGAGGACAGTGTTAGGAGAATACAATCTCTTTTCTAGGAAGATAGAAGAGATTTTGAAGCAAAAAAATGTTTCATATGTCAATAGAATTTCCACACCTATCTTTTCAACACAAAAGAAAATGAAACGACTTTCTGAGTTCATATGTTCTAAGACTCCTAAAGCTAGTGTACAGGAGTTTGTAGATGGCTTGCATGAGAAACTAAATACTATTATTATCAAAGCATCAACAAAGGGTGGGAATTTGCCACCAGTTGGTCTTAATGGTTCTGATACTAAGATAGCATTGCATCCTTTAGGAAGACATGTCATACCAGTTTCCTCAAGTGACTTTAACAATAAACACCTCCTTGAACCACTTTGTGGTGATACTTTGAAAGACATCAACCCTAATGATCAGCGTTCTTCAACTTTGGGTTTAACTGAAGTAGAAGTGATTCAGCCACACCATGCTGTGGAGCTAATGGTGACTTCTGATCATACTGTACCTGATGATACTGCTCAGGAACCAGAAGAAAAAGAAGCAGCAAAATCACCCAGTGATGTAAACATTTCTGCCCAACCAGCTCTTTCAAATTTTATAAGCAAGTTAGAACCTGAAGTATTTAACAGTTTAGTTAAAATCATGAAAGATGTCCAGAAAAATACTGTGAAATTTTATATCCATGAAGAAGAAGAGAGCGTGCTCTGTAAAGAAATAAAGGTAACTAAATGAAAAGGTAATAGTCATGCTGTATTAGTCATGCTGTATAAACTTGTCATATTGAATCTGACCTCTATAAAAAGGAATATTTAACATATTTTCATCATTTAATGCCGAGTAGAATAAAAGACTAAGTTCAACTAAATCAAAACTATGATGCAAGTATCTTAGAATTTAGAATCTTGTTTTATAGAGTTATTTTAAAGATTATTGCTACATACTGCAAATGCCTTTAAACTGATGATTCAGAGATTTTAAATGTTTCATATTTGGGTTTTTAATGAAGGGAAGGGAAAGATACAGAGGGATGAAGGAAGTTGTCAGTGTTTATCTCATGGGGTTTATCAATTAACTAGAAAAATGAAACTTTAGGAATAACCTAATGATAATATGTTTTGGTTTTTCTTGATACCTGGTCATATCAGGTCCCCCCCCCAAACTGGAATTATTTGCTGGAAGGCAAGCCCCTTTTGTAGTACAGGCCTCCCAAGCTAGGTGAATGTTTGAGGAATCCATCTGTATTAGTGTACCAGCTGGCGTTATTGTGAGAGGTTGTGTTCTGCTTTAGTGAATTATTTTTGAAGACTCCTAATGCTTTTGCCCATTTCATGACGGATGATTTACAAGCACACCTGCCCACACCATGCTGAGTGTTTGGCAGTTTTTTGGCCAAAAAACGGCATGACCCCCATGCTCCACCCTCCCTATTCACCTGCTGTCACCCTGAGTGACTTTTTTTTTTTGTTTCCCCGGATGAAAAAAGTCATCGAAGGGAAATATTTTGCTGATGTGGAAAAGGTGAAACAAAAAATGGCAGGAGAACTAAAAAGCATCGAGGTTGACAATTTTAAGGACTTGTTTTGAACAGTAGAAAAAACATCTTGATAGGTATATTGCATCAAATGGAGAGTACTTTGAAGGTGACTGAAGTTTAAACATGTAAGGATTTATTTGTAAGAGCAAATACACAATTTTTTATAAATAAATTGTTTTGTTTGGGGTGCTCCCTTGTATTGATCAAAAAATACTGTGATCCTGAAAGATTCCCCAATCCTGAAAGATTTTCCACTGCAAGGTACATATTTTTTTCTACTGAAGCTATAGATGAACATTTCCTGGTTCTAAAAAACACATGCATATAGTGTTAGATATCTACAACATTTGTAGATACAGGGTTAGATGCCTATAACACTTGTAGTAATAGGTATATAAATTATAATACTACATCCAAACTGTTCTATGGTTTTAATATTAACCAATTAGTATTCGCTGAACTATGAATAGAGTATTCCCTCTAGAGTATTCCCTCTGGATTTTATTTCAGAAGGGAATACTTTAGACTTTAAAATAAATGCCCAATCCCATTTCTGGAATTTACTTACTGTGATGAGGTTCTGATTGTTTTGTAAGTGGAAGCATAAGAAATGATAACAAATTGGTTTATTATCCCAGAGTGGCCCAGAAACTCCATGTTACTGATATGTCTTGAGCCTTTGTCAGTTTTGGGATTTCATAATTAATGTCAGCATATTTCATGTGGTGTACCCATGAGTACAGAAGAGCATGGAAATGAAGGAGGCAGAGTGTTCAGTCTTCTGTCTTTCAATTCCTTGTGGTTTCTTGGCAAGAGTGAAACCAGACTTACTAGGAATTCCTTGGTTACCTTTTGCCTTGTATGATAGAATGTAGATTTCTCTATTTTTCCACCCCCCAGCAACATGTGCTCAGGCATGGCACTCTTTGGGGCGTAGCTGCATGTTGGTGTGGGGCTAGATGAGAAAATAGGATGGGCACAGGTCCCAGTATGCTCAGCATTCATTACTCCTCTTCCTCCCACCACATTTTTAAAGTAATAGTAACAGGAAATACATTTACTTATGAATAGTGCTTTTAATTCATTTTAGCATGGAATAAATTATTGATTTCTGTTGTTTAGGGGAAGAACGGTCTGTGTTTTACAAATCTGATAGGAAATCAGATTGGAACTTTAATTCTTTTAATCAATTTTCTTTGTAAAACTCAATTAAAAATGTTAACAAAGAATAAAAACTTTATGAATATAATTTTAAGCTCAAGTTATTTCTGGAGTCAAGCTGATTTGTTGTTATATGAGTTAAATTGATCTAAAATGAACTCTGATTTAAAGCTTCTTAATGTAAAAAACCCCAAAATTATAAGTAGGCCTGACAGTAATTTATCTATTCATTACCTGACTATTAGCTTGTAAGCTACTCTTAGATCTGCCCAGAAGCTTTACAGGTTAGGTCAGAATCAAACAGCGTAGTAGATGCGTTAGTTTGGGGGTACACAGAAACATACTCTTTGGAAGTGACAGCTTTTGACAGATCAGTAGACTGTGAGGCAAGCTCGGTTTAGATTTTTACGCTTATCTAAACAGCTGTGCCAACCTTGAGAAAATTAATCTGTACCTGTGTCTGTGAAATGAGGAATGTAACCTCCGAGATCCTATAGTTTGCTTCAGAGTTGAGGATTTCACCAGCAAGCAAAGTGAACTCTGCTTGGACTATACTACCTTGTGTCCTTTGAAAGAGTATCATGTTATCAGCATGGAGGAAGGTATTAGATGAGAGTATTTTGCTTGAAGGTGTAACTTGACAAATGTGGCAAATTATAGTATGTGAATACCATTGTACATATTGGAGCTCCTTATGAATGATTTTGAGGCTGTTACAAATTAAATAAAGTACAGTATTTGGGAAGTAGGGTTGTAATTCTAAAGGAATATACCAATAACATTGCTGCAAATAACTAAGGCCCTGCTTTGAAAGAAAAGGGAATGTGGATGAGGAAGTGGTTAATGATTGGGCTGGGCTCTGAGTGGCCCAGAATAAGCAGTGGAGCAGGGTTAAGAATTTGGACCAGTCCGTTGTTGTGTTTCTTTGTTTTACCCGACACTGGAATGTACTAGGTAGGCTTTGATTGCATAGCATTTTGTAACATTGTGACTGTGACTAAGCTCTGAGCTTTAGATTCAGTAAGAAGAAAAGCAGATTTGATCCTGGGGTTCCTAGATTTAGCTTTAAGCTTATGCTTATCAGTTTATCTTGCATTTCAGTGTTAAATGAATTTTTTGTAAAAATGCTTTTTAATGTTGATATACTTTTTTTCAACAGGAATATCTTATCAAATTAGGCAATACAGAATGTCATCCAGAACAGTTTTTGGAAAGAAGATCAAAATTAGATAAACTATTAATTATTATTCAAAATGAAGACATTGCAGGTTTCATTCACAAGGTAGACTATTAAGTCAAATTTGCTATTAATTTTGGTTATACAAACACCCTTACTATAAAATCATTATTTGAGACTGAAGTGTTTGTTTTTTAAAATATCCTCATAAGCTTTTTAAAGAAGATAAAACTTCAGGGTTTGGACATTTAGGGTTTGAGACCTAAATGACCCTTCTGTGAATTAGCTTGTGAGAATCAAGTTTGTACCCCTGCAAAATTTTAGATGGAGGCACATCACAGACCTTCCATATAACTCAAATAGTCAAGACTAAGAATATTGACTTCTTGAATGCCAGTGGGTCTCCTGACTTTCTTGATATTGTTTCATCTCATACAAAGCCCCAGGTAAAACCAAATTTCACCCCCTTTGCCAAATCGGCCCTGCATTCCCTTGAATTTGGAGATACCCCATCAACCAGTCTTATGAGCCTGTCTCAAATCCTAATGCCCTTTGAAGCCTTTCCTGACTGTTCAGTACATAGGTTCTTGCCATCATCTGAGTTCTGACTCTCACAGGGCCAGACAGGTTAGTATTTTTCATTCTGTGTTTTCAGCTCTATTGTACCTTTTCCTTAGTGCTCTGTTCATGGTAGGTACCCATTACATAAGTGTTGGTTTATATATTTGGAAATAATGTTGGGAATATTATTTAGTGCTTGGCTTTCCAGAGGCAACATACTAATATAGGTTAGCCATACTGCATTTTGTTAGTCTTTCTGTACAGGTTACTTCACAGTTGAGTCAGTTCATTCCCTTGTCTGTCCTTATTTCTGTTTTTATTTTGGTATTTACACAGGTACCTGGCTTGGTGACTTTAAAGAAGCTACCCTGCGTTAGTTTTGCTGGTGTTGATAGTCTGGATGATGTTAAAAATCATACGTACAATGAATTATTTGTGTCTGGAGGTTTTATTGTGTCTGATGAATCCATTTTAAATCCAGAAGTTATCACAGTTGGTAAGATTTGTGCATTCTCCTGAGCATGTAACTCTGTCCTTTTTAGGTTTTCCTTGGTGATGACTCACTCATGCTTTTTAATGTATTGTCCATCCAGCTAATCACAAATAACTATATTTCTATCATTTTCTTGCGCTTTTCACCACAAATTTCCCATTCTTTACAAATAATTTCCTCTAAATTTGGTGTAAAGCAAGGCTCTCTACTCCTACTGCACTTGGATCACTTGGTTTATTATCATCAACATATTCATTTTTATAATGTATAGATGTAACATTCTTAGACCTCAAAGAAAATATATAGATTTGTTTCCTTTAGAGAGAGAAAAAGAAAGAAAATACTACATAGGAATGTAGGTGTTCCTACACAATATCACCATACACTTCTTCCATAATTAAATTTGGGTGATTGTGTTTATTGAATTTAAAGTTAACTTAATTATCTTTAACAGAGAACCTTAAAAATTTTTTGGCATTCCTCGAAGAACTTAGTACTCCAGAAGGAAAATGGCAATGGAAAGTCCACTGTAAATTTCAGAAAAAACTAAAGGAACTGGGCAGGTAAGATGTCAAAAATAACTATAATGGTTGTTGATTTAACATTTTTTGTATATATTCATAAAGTTTCCACATTCCTCTGTGTTTATGGATTATGGATATTGTTCAGTTTTCACAGATGTCCTTAGCCAGTCATAAGGGAGTATGATACTGAATTATTGTAGCCTGTTTGCAGTGATAATGTTTTTAGGTAGCAGTCTACTTAAATTCTAGTTATGTATATAGGTATAATTGGTTTTATCTTTGCTACTCGGGCGTTTTGCAGAATAATAAAAGTGGAATAATCAGCATTACATTTTTACTGAACTGTATATGTCAACTAGATCAAGCTCTCTCCCATTTGATGGCTACCTTAGGCAGCTAATTTAGTAACATTACACAAGGATTAATCTCAACATGATTAGGGGATTTATGATTATTAGGATGTTCACTTATGTAAATAGGTGATTTTTAACATGCCTGAAGTCGATTTTCAAAGTGTGAACCTTGGAGCAGCAATTACTTTGAGAGGCTCCACAAATAATTATGTCATCAGATGAGTTTGGGATGCTGTATCATACTACTAGAGAGTCCATACATTGTATTCACACATTTAAGGATCTGAGAAACTCTATAGTTAAGAATTCCTTAGTTCAGCATTTCCTAAACTTAGACCACAAACGATTTTTTCTAATACCCATTGACATTCTATGGCGCACACTTAAAGAAATTCAGGCTTAAATAATTGTAAAGCATTTAACTTTTAGTAGTAATTCACTTTTTAAAAAACTTGTTTTATCTTCAAATCTGATCTTTCTGTAACAGATAACACTACTGAGTCCTAAATTTTAACTTGTGTAAAGTTATTACCATGGTCTTCCTGAGAATAGTAATTTCTACCACTGTTGCCTTGAGCCTGGAGATGTAGAAATAGCTTAGAGCTATGTTTTATTTGAAAGGAAGGATTTATTATTTTTTGTCTATTTATGCCCTTCATTAAAGTTTTAAATAGGGGAAGCTAAAGAGAAGTGTAATTTGTTACTTAGAAAGTAAGTGGTTGGGATTTTAGTTTACATTGAATAGCTAGTCCTCAAACTTTGCACCCAGAGAAAGCCTCTGGACTTCACTATAGGTGGGTTTCACTGCTATCCCTCTTTTCTCCTAAGAAGCACCCCTACATCAGGCAATGGGCTAAGCAGTGCAGTTGTCCTTAGTTGCCCCAAGTTAGAAACTGATTTTAAAGCAAGAACTTCCACAATAAATTTTAGAAATGTCGATCCAGATACTGAACTACTTAATTTCACAGATTGAACACTAAAGCCCTAAGTCTGCTGACACTTCTGAATGTCTATCAGAAGAAACATCTGGTTGAAATTTTGTCATACCACAGTTGTGATTCACAAACTCGAAATGCTCCAGAATTGGACTGTCTTATCAGACTTCAGGCTCAGAACATACAGCAACGACACATAGTCTTTCTAACAGGTAAGCAATGGTCTGAAGCTTTCTACTATGAATATACGAATGTGGACAAAAGGATTTTGTGGGTCTGTAATGGGTATTGACTGTTAAGCTATGATTCTGAAAAGGTAGCAGAGTGTTTTACGAGGGTTGGGGGCAAGCATTATCATTTGTCTATGTATATTTTCAAGTATTTCATATTCAAAACATTTTCTTTTTAATTTAGAAAAAAATATCCAGATGTCCTCCAGTTATACAGATAATGGAATAGTAGTTGCATCTGCTGAAGCCTTTATGCAAAACTTTAAAAATCTTGTGGGCTATCACAACTCAATCACAGAAGAAAACCTTCCATTGCTTGGTGCTAATGAGAATCTTGAGTCACAGTCAGGTAACTTTTTAGTAGTTTTCATTTTCTTTAAGGCAGAAAGAAAAAGAGGAATGGTTATGCCATTTTCATATAAGGAAATGCCTATTTAAAAATGACTCACTTTGGTGTATAACAGCTTCAGGGGGAAGTGTTTTAGGAATTTATCATTTTTATACTTAGCAAACCCCCAGTCTCATTTTATACTGTAGTCAATACAAACTGTTAGCATTTCTGTGGACTGCACATTATAGAGTAGGCATTCTGTCTTTGAGGGTATTGTAAGCTTTATTGTCTGCTGTTGTCAGCAAAGGGGTTATAATTTTTACAAAAGGACACCAGATACAGGGATTTGGCATCAGGTTACTAAATCTCCCCAGAGGTACAAAGTAATTTAATACAAAATAGTAGGGATATCCATAGCTTTAGTTTTGTGAGATGGCCTCTGCTTTGATTCCAGGTTTTATGTGAAATAAAAGATGTACTTTTGTTTTTGATAAAAAGCAGAGATCAAACCAGTTTAGTAGTAATCCAGTGAAGCTAGATGTCAGAATTTTTATTTTGTATTTGTCTTGTCAAATACTGAATTACCGTATAACTTTAGATGCTGTTTTGACATTAACCCCTTTGGAGCTGGGAGTTGGGATTTCCCAACATTAAACGTGAACACATTTCGCAGAAGCTTTTAGCATCGGATTATCTGGACATTCACACCTAGTGTGAGTGTTGTGACTAAGTGAACTTGTGGCAGAAGACCAAGCTTTAAGGGATTGTGGACTTGCAGACCCTGACGCGTTATATTGTGTGAGTAGTGTATAATTTTAAAACTTAAACAAATTGTGTGTTTCAATAGAGGAGGACTTTTTGTTTTTTAAATGTAGCTCTTTTAGAAAACGATGAAAAGGATGAAGAGGATATGTCTCTGGATTCAGGAGATGAAATCTCACAAATAGAAGTGTACAGCAGTTTTCATTCAGAAATTTTGGCGAAAGAGACCAAAGGATCACGTGGAACAGATCAAAAAAAGAATACTCAAATTGAGTTGCAATCGTCTCTTGACGTGCAAAAAAGTTTATTAGAAGATAAGACTTATCAAATTGATTCTGAAGAGACAGCTTTTATTGATGTAAGCTCTCAAGGACAGAACAGCAGTTCAGCTGAACAAGATTCATATAGCAACTTTCAGGTTTATCAAAGTCGATTAAGTATGTCCCATCACTGTAGTCATTTTAATGTTCTCACTCACCAGACATTTTTGGGGACACCATATACCCTTTCATCAAGTCAGTCTCAAAGTGAAAATTACTTTTTATCTGCTTATACTGAAAGCTTGGGGGAGAAGTGATTTTTCCAGGCCATATTTAAAAGAGAAATAATTACAGTATTTTTTTTTTTTTTTACGTAAGTTGTTACGAACTTTTTCTGTTTCTTAAAAGTGAATTAACAATTTATATTTCATTCTCTAGAAACAAAAGGTTTCTGTTCTTTCTCAAATTTTTCCCCTCTTATTTAAATCATGATGGCCTGTAACAGTTGAAGCATATAAAAATTGAAATAAATATATATATATTTTTTAACATATATTGTACTTGAATTATCTAATGTTGGCACTTTTTAAGTTTTACATTTGTATATCACCTGTACTTTGGCTTCAAATTGAAGTCTGTTTTATATATAAAACTACATGTTTGCAAAAGAATAGTAGACAGCAATGGCTTTACTTCTCTAATGTTAGATGATACCAACTACTTTTGCTGAAATGACTTATCAACTATTGTATTTATTTTCATTTAAGCTTTTGTATAGTGTTTTTACACAGGTATAAGCCAGCGATATTAATAAATACTTACAGGATTTTGGCTCAATACCTCAAGATTTGTCTAACAATGCAGTTTCTTTTGGATAATAAAGTCTGTACATAGGACTTAGGCCTTAATACCAGGCAGCATTATTTTTTTATCTTCAGGCTTAGCCATGTTGTTAAAATTCTGGTCAACCTGTATTTTAGAGTACTTGATAATTATAATTTTCAGTGCTTGTGTGGCTCTTGTTGACTTACTCAAATTCAATTTCATATTTCAAAATACAAATTTATTAAAGGCATTGGACAATTTGGAAGAAATCCTTTGCTATAAATTTTTAAATTGGCGGTCTTAGAAAAGAAATATATTTTTGAGGTGGTAAGTACTAAAAAATAACTTTAAATTCAGGTAAAACATGTAGTGGAGGTAAATTTTAAACCCACATCTGTTGCCACTAACTGCCTCTGCATTACTAATGCAAAAAAGTCATAAAAACAGGATTTGGAGAGAAGAAAATTACCATGTGAGCCTAAACTGAATTTCAGTTATTTTAGTAAAGTTGGGATGTATTAAATCAAACTTTCCTTTGGCACCTCAGAACAACTTGGAAGAGTTTCTACGCTTTTAAATCTTTTTGTATATTAAAATACGTAAGTCGTGTTTCAGTTAATAAGCTATACATAAAATGTGTGGAAGAACATTATTAACAGATCAGAAAATCCAGATGTGTTTAAGGTAAGTAGGAAAGTGTTTTTATAGGACTTAAATGCCCAGGTTGTGAAAGAGCAGAAACATGCTTGTTACTACTACTAAACTTTTACAAAGGTGTCTGTTTTATTGTTAAAAAACTACATATATATATATATTATACACACACACATATACAGCATTTTATTACATAATATACAATTTTTAAATAAGCATCTAAAATATAAACCTAGACTATTTGTAAAAATAGTTAAGTGACAGGGACATTTTAGAATTTGGAAGACAAATGTGAAGGATTTGATTTTTCTACATTTAAAACGAAGAACTAAAATTCTTCTTGATTGGCAGCTAAAGGCATGAGATTAGTTTCCAACTCCCTTTGCTTCTGGAGAAGGCCCTGAAATTACATTGATATATGTTAGTAAAGATATGCAGCAGACTTGCAAGTTACTCCTTTTTAACATTTTTTTACCCTGTTAATCCAGAATTTTATTTTTGAAAAAATGTATTAAATAGTTCAAATACTTGGCTACTGTCTGTTTCTCTTTGTCATGCTAAATTAATTACTCAAAAAATTTTAGTAATTCTCACACTAGACTTGTATAGCTATTATAGTATATGTAAGATTGTATTTTTAGCATAGAAACAACAACTAGGGATGACTTAATCTTAAAACCAAGTCTACATGATTTTATGGGTCTTAGTTCCCCTCTTCCTGTCTGCCAAATGCTAGTGTTTCCCACACTAACAGTGGCTAATATAAGGCCCTACTGAATAATATGTGGGTGAATGTGTACACCATAGTCCTTCTCTTGACCTTGTCTCCACAAAGCTAGAAGTTTTACATTAAAAACAAAAAAACCTTCAGTGTGTGAATTTACCAAACCTGAGTAACATAACTCAATATATTTGTAACCAAACCTACCATCTAAAAAACAAAGGCCACTTTTCTTCATAATCCTGTGTGAGTGATTTCCTAGCTCTATAGAAAGAATTGGTAAGCAGCACTTCACTCATCAATTTGAAATCAAAGGCACTCCTAAAATGACAGTGTATTTTCCCCAAACACAAAAAATATACTTTAATCAAAGCTAACTGCAAAAATTTTTGCAAGCTGTTTTTTTAAAGCCAAGCTGATGGAGAAAAGTTACAATTTTTACCTAGGCAAGATGAGAAGTCATAATTGGTCTGGGATATAGGATAGTCTGGTGGGTAAGGTTACACAATTTCACAATGAATTATATTAATTTGGGGACTTCTGTTGTGTTCTGAACACTGCCAACACATAAAAAAGCGTGAACTGCATTACTGAGAACCTATTACAACATAGTTGTATATTTTCTGCCTTTGGTTTTAGGGCCTTATTAATATTTTACTGTACAAATGTATGCTTTTTCATTCAATAAAATTGTTTTAAATATTTGAATTGTCTCCTGACTTCATGCTGAAAATTCTTAAAGATGGCAAGGTGAAGCAACCTGAAAGTCCTGTTTTATTTCCATTCAAGAGTAGGATGTGCAGGGTGGAGCAAAAGTAGGTTTACAGTTTTTCTTATGGAAAATAACAATAGTTAATACAAGAATAACTTGTTTCATATACTCATAACTGTAAACCTACTTTTACCCCACCGTGATGTTGAATTTTTTTTTAAACTGGGATGTAGTAAAGTCACAAATCATGTAGCCAACCAGGCACTTAGTAAAACAGCCATTCCAGCACACAGCCAGGAAAAAATCACATCCTCACTTCATTAAAAAATAAGTTCATACCTGTCTCAGTTCTGACAGTCCCTTCAGGATTGCTTGCTGTCGATCCCTGTTTTTCACCAGGTTAGGATTAAGAAGTGGATCCCTGACATAATCAGAGTCAAATAGCTGTCTTTGTTCTTGGTCACAGTCTAAAGCCAGATGAAAATGACAAGAATCAAATATATTCCTAACAATATGATATAGCCCTACACTACAGTATATTCTTAGGATTCATGAATAAATTTATATCCTAGGAAAGCACCAAGCAAAATTCAAGTAATAAGATAGTCGATTAAAAATTTAGTAATGGATCCTCAAACTTGGGCAAACCTTGTTATGACACTTTCTAGAACTGGGACCAGATTACCAATTTGGATTTTGAATTTACAATTACAGAGGGAAAGAATACTTACTTTGTGGGTTTGGGTACTGAAGATCCTGGGTGAGAGGCCTAGACAATGGTGCATCTGGATCAAGGTAATAGATCTCATTGGTTCGAACATAGGGAATAAAATGAGATGGTTCAGAAATCCTAGGTGATAATTCTGTTTGATTGCCTCCTGAGATCAGATTCTCTCTCTCATAATTATTTTTTAACGTCTGAGTTTGTTGTGTTCTGTTTTTCATCATAGAAACTGGTGGTGATTGAGACCTGTATTTTCCAAAAAAGCATAAATAGAACTAATGAAAAATTGTGTATTTTAGATTAAGCATCTCTACTATTTAATCATGTTTCAATTTATCCTAAATATGCTTGTAACACCTGTAGAAACAAAATAGGATTAATTTGAGTTTTTACTAGTACTTGCTAAAAATATATACATACACTTTATGCCAATTGGGACGAGGGAGGGAGGGATTGATTCTGAGAATCAATACTACCTAGGTTATTTAAGCCTAATGTTTCTCAAATAATTCATCATAAAGTAATGTACTTACTATCTGAACTACACTTGTTGTCTGAGAGCCACATTCTGAGACAACTGAATCAGCTATTTCTTGAACAAAGACAAAAAGTCTAACAGTTCTAAATTTTCAAAATTGAATTTCTCATTATCCATACCAGTCATTTCTTCCCACCCACCCTCCAATCCAAGCAGAATGTCTTAGTTTGACACTGTTATCATACCTAGAAAATCAAAAGTGTTAAAGCTGGGAGATAACAGAAAACATCACCCACATTCCTGCCTAGGAGGCCTGAGCCCAGTCCAATTTAGCTTAAATAATCTAGGTAATTTTAAATGCCAGCAGCCCTTTCTCTTAGACCTCTACTCTGGAAATCACTCTTTCCTGTTTGTCTTCATATGTGTACATGCTTGACCTCACCTGTATTTTTGAACAAATACTTTTTATTTCTTTTGTACCACATACAAAGCACTAAGTAGCTATGGAATCTATCCTAAACATACCTTTCTTTGCTGAAAGAATTAATTTTCAGACGTTCTTCTTCCTAAAAGATGGGTAGATAAATGCAGAAAGGAATAATAGTATTTCCACATGCTCTCACGAATACTTCAGTGGTTATTTATGGGGAAAATATTTGAGGATAATTGGGTAAAAGATAATAGATTATGGGATAGGTTGGTTTTTTTTTTTTTCCTGAGTCAGAACCAAGCCATTAATTCCTGATCTTACAAATTACCCTCTGTCTAGCTGGATCACAAACTTTTTGCATGAGTGTTTGAATTAAAAAAAGCATTAATCCACACAAGGTTTAAAGGTAAATTAAAGGACCAGATAGTAAACACTTGGTTTTGTGGGCCATGTGGTCTCTGCTGCTACTCCGAACTCAGCAGCTGTTGTGTGAAGCCAGCCAAAGATAAAAAGAATGAGATGGCTGTGTATTTTTAAAACTTTTATTTACAAAAGGAGGCAGCAGGGCAGATTTGCCCATGGGCCATAGTTTGCCAGCCCCGGGTGTAAACTAAAGCAAATTTCAGACAAACAGCCTTGTGAAAACATGCATGTGGGGAACTTTTAAATCTAGAAATAACAGTACATATTTTAAAATATGTATTTGAGACAGAAGAGCCTTTACCTTTTTGACTAGATGCCACCTGAACTTTGACTCAGCTTCCTGATGAGAAGAATGAACTGGTGAAGTGCCTCTATTTTGAGAGAGGTTTCCAGGATTATTTCTTTCTACCAAATGAAGCAGTTCCATTTGCCTTCTTACCTTTTTTTCTTCTCTCTGCTTTTGAAGCTGTTTAGGGTACTTTTCTGATGCTGGAATATACCCTTTGAGTGGCTTATTTATATTCCAATCAGGCCTTTTAGGGCATTTCTTCCTATGTTTTGTTTGTTTCTCTGCATTTGTGAACTGATTGCAATGGTCATTATACCAACTGTTCTCTTTTTCTAAATTCAATCCATCCTGACTTAGTTCTTGTTTGTTTTTCTTGGTGTTAAACTGTTCATTAAATTCTGCAGGTATCTCGGGAGACGAACAATTTATAATTTCCCTGTCTATTACTGATCCACAGTGTGATTCTGCACTGGTGAATATTTCAATATTTAAGTCATCTAAAAAGAAAAAAAGCATATGATTTTTTTAAATTGTGGTTAAAATACACTTAGCATAAAATTTTCTATTTTAACCATGTTTTAAAGGTAATTGTCTTATTAGTTACTACCCTCTAAAACTTTTTTCTTAAAATTTTCAAAACAGATTATATAGCCTTTAAATATCTCCTCATTCCTCTACCCCCCAAGCCCCTGGCAACCACCATTCTACTTCATTTCTATAAATGTGACTACTGTAAATGCCGCACATAAATAAAGTCACAAATATCTGCCTTTTTGTGACTGGCTATTTTCCCTTAGTATAATGTCCTCAAAAGTTCATCCATGTTATAGAATTGTCCCTTTTTAAGACAATAATACACCATTGTTATGTATATAACACATTTGTTTACCTATTCATGTGCCATGGGACACTTGGGTTGCTTGCACCTTTATGAACATGGGTATCCAAATATCTCTTCGAGATCTTTTCAGTTTTTTTCAGGTATAGTAGAATTCCTGGTTCAAATGGTAATTGCTGTTTTCTATAATGGCTGCACTATTTTATAATCCCAGCAATAATAAACAAGGGTTCTAATTTCTCCAGATCCTTCATTAAACCTTTTTAAAAAATATTTATTTTTTAGAGAGAGGGGAAGGGAAGGAGAAAGAGTGGGAGAGAAACATCAATGTGTTGTTGCCTCTTATGTGTCCCCTACTGGGGATTTGGCCTGCCTGCAACCCAGGCATGTGCCCTGACTGGGAATCGACCAGCGACCCTTTGCTTCACAGGCCCGTGCTCAATCCACTGAGCTACACCAACCAGGGCCATTAAAGCATTTTTAAATATACAATTCAGTGGCATAAAGAACTCACTACACTGAATCTCCCATTCCATACTCTCCTTAACCCAGCAACTTCCACTCTACTTTCCATCTCTGATTTTGTTCACCCCACCCTAGATCCCTCACACAAATGGATCATCCTATGTTAGAGTACATATCGGAAGTTACGATGATTCATTTGTATACGAATAGACCATTTTTTAAACAACAGCATGGACTTTGCTTTGACTTGAATATACAAACATATCTAATACCATGTTGTATAACTAAGTATACTTCCAAGAAAAGTTTAATTTGCAATTTTCATATCAATGGTAACTGACAAAAACTTTTCATCAAAAGCAATGTAAAAAACGAAGTGACGTCAAGTGTTCTTGGTTTGAAATTAACATAGTACCTAAGTATTGAATATAAAGGGATCTGGAAAGTGTCCTTCAGTTGTTTTCACTCCAGAGGCACCGGGGAAATGTCTTTTATAACTCCCCTCTTGGAACCAAATTTTTAGGGAAATGTTGCTATTGATATACAGTCATGTTACATTTTATGTTCTTTTAAGTCCATATTTCTCACTCACACACACACACCATTAAGCTTTTGCCTGCAGATCATCCCTGAATCACATACAACCTTTTTTCCATCGTGAAAAACAGTAAAAGTTTCACCATTCAAAGACATCTGAAATATCCTTACTCATATAATGTTCAGTGATGTGCTCAGCTTGCACAGCTGTATAACCAGTTAAAAACCTTGTAAAAACTTTCTTTTACTTACAATTAAAATTTTAAATTTACAATTAACTAATGAAAGGTGGAGGTCGGGCTGCACATTGAAAAAAACCAGCCCAATTATTGCTCTTATCTTGGAGACTTCTTAGGTTATTATTTCAGGCTGGAGTTGCTCCAAGACTAATCCCTAGTAAGGCTGCCCAGCCTGTGGTCATTCTCATACTGGGTATTATTTTTTTTTCCACTCAAGACACACTTGACACCTTTTTCTATCCTGCTCTCTGCCCTGGCAGATTGACTGGTATGAACCATATCAGATTAAAGAGAAAAAAGTCAAGATATTTATTCCACTAGCTCATTTCCTGGAACTTCACCTTACGTTGACTCTGTCCCTTTACCAAAGGTGCCTTTCTAAATCATCTTGAATTTTTTGATTTTGGGACTGATTAATTTTTCTTATGTATAGCTGCTCACTGTTAATACACAGAATTTTACTATCTTAAAGACTTAGTTTCAAGCCCTGGCTGGTGTAGCTCAGTGGATTGAGCACGGGCCTGCGAACCAGAGAATCGCGGTTCGATTCCCAGTCAGGGCACATGCCTGGGTTGCAGGCTGGTTCCCTGCAGGCCAACTCCCAGCAGGGGATGCATGAAAGGCAACCATACATAGATGTTTCCTTCCCCTCTAAAGATAAAGAAATAAATAAAATCTTTTAAAAAAAAAGAGTTAGTTTCATTTTCCTTTAACTGGTGTGAGAATTTATATAACTTTGTTATTTACGTGGACATGAGGAAGGGACCAGGTTCTTCAGGCTTAAAAGGCAACTATCAAATACCAAGAGCTCATAAGCAGAATAATTTCAGATAAGTAAGCAGGTTGCACTGTCGAATTGCTTTACCCCACTTCCCCTTTCAAGGTTCCTTTCTACTTTCTGTCAAATAGTGTGGGTAATTTGGTGTTTTCAAAGCAAGGTCTAAAATTACCTAGGAGAAAATAGTGCTATATTACGGTACAGATTTCTTTCAACATATTTGTTTTGGGGCTCTCTACTACGCAACTCCAGAGTGGCTTTTATATTTCTAGAGAAATATAATTTCCTAACTTATAATCAGTCAAATTGATTTTTGTCTCTTCTTAAGTCACTGACAGGAGGCTACATTTAGGGGTTAATTTAAAAAGTGGACTTCTGCCAAGATGGAGGCATAGGTGGAAACACTGTGCCTTCTCCCACAACCAAGTTTGAATACAACTAAGGTTTGGAGAACAAAGACACGGCCAAAGAACAGAAAATTGAATTATATGGAAGTCTGACTACATCTAACCGTTCAACAGGGACGGTAAGAGGGGCGGAGCCAGCAACAAGCAGGGTCTGGCAGGACAGATCCCCTGACCTAGGTGCGAACCAGTCAGGGTGTTGGGCAGACTGACCGCAGTCGAACATTTGCGCACAGTGAGACGGACCACGCAGGCCCCAGGGGGCGAGGGCTGACGGCGGTGACACACTCTCGTGCAGTGGGACGAAACGCATGGGCCTGGTGACGGTGGCAACTGCCCCACCTGTGGGGGCCAAGGCGGCAGCCGGGACGCCATTGTTCCTCTTTGACCCCTGCCCCACAGACAACATCACAACCCAGCGACTTAGTTGCCCTGCTCTAGTGAACACCTTAGGGCTCCGATCCTGCTACGGAACAGGGACAAACAGCCCAAAAGATGGCGCAAGATGAACTTAAAGTTCCAGAGCCAATAACTCTCAGTGACCAAGAAATTGCCAGCCTCTCAGAAGCACAATTCAAGACACTGTTTATCAGGATGCTCACAGAACTGGTTGATTATAGTCACAAACTAGAGGAACATATGAAGGCTAAACTAATTGAAATGAAGGAAGATGTCCAGGAAACCAATAGTGATGGAAAGGAAACTGGGACTCAAATCAATGGAATAGACCAGAAGGAAGAACAAAACATCCAACCAGAAAGGAATGAAGAAATGAGAATTCAAAAAAATGAGGAGAGGCTTAGGAACCTCCAGGACATCTTTAAATGTTCCAACATCCAGATTATAGGGGTACCAGAAGGGGGAAAGAAACATCCACGAGTGGGAAACGTATTTGAACAAATAATAAAGGAGAACTTCCCCAGTCTGGCAAAGGAAATGGACTTCCAGGAAATCCAGGAAGCTCAGAGAGTGCCAAAGAAGTTGAACCCAAGAAGGAACACACCAAGGCACATCATCATTACATTACCCAAGACTAAAGTGAAGGAGAGAATCCTAGAAGCAGCAAGAGATAGGGGTACTTCTACAAAGGAGTACCCATCAGACTGTCAGTGGATTTCTCAAAAGAGACCTTACAGGCAAGAAGGGGCTGGAAAGAAGTATTCCAAGTCATGAAATCCAAAGACCTACAGCCAAGATTGCTTTATCCAGCAAAGCTTTCATTTAGAATGGAAGGACAGATAAAGTGCTTCTCAGATAAGATCAAATTCAAGGAGTTCATCATTACCAAGCCCTTGTTATATGAAACGCTAAAGGGACTTATCTAAGAAAAAGATGAAAAATATGAACAGTGAAAGGACAGCAAACTCACAGTTATTAACCACACCTAAAACAAAAGCAAACCAAGAGGACAGCTAGATCAGGAGTGGAACCATAGAAATGAAGAACACATGGAGGGTTAGCAACAGGGGAGTGGGAGAAGAAGGGGGGAGAAGGCACAGAAAATAGAGGGTAGGTAGTAAATAGATAGGGGGAGGGCAAGAATAGTGGGGGAAATATAGAACTTGAGACCCGTGGTTATAAACCAAGGAGGGGAGTATGGTGGGGGAGGGAGTGTGCAGGTGGAGGGGAATGAAGGGGGGGAATAGAACAACTGTAATGGTATAATCAATAAAATATATAAAAAAGAATAAATGTAACTATGCATGATTAATTTTAACTACAGTTACTGTTATAAAAAATAAAAATAAAAAAATTAAAAAAAAGTGAAACTTTACAGTTTAAGGTGGTGACCTAGTAAGATCCTTAACTCACCTCCTCACATGGACATACCGAATCTACAGCAATATATGAAACAATTTCCTCTGAACTGTAAAAACTGTCCCCTTGACTCCTACACATCAGGCAAATGAGAAAGAGACCACACTGAGGTCACTAGGAGAGACTGGGACACAAACCACCCACCCTACCTCCACCATGGCACCCATGAATCAGGAGGGAAATCAAAACCCAGAGCTTTTTGGTTTGTACACCACATTGTAGTTTCAAGACCTACACTTAAGAGATGAACCTCCAAAACATGTAACTTTGACAATCAACAGGGCTTGCAAACATGACCCACAGAAGCTCACGCATGAACTCACTTGCCCCAGGGCCCAGTGCAGACACAGCCAATTATGTCCAGACTGTACTTGAAAGTGGCTCATTTTCATTAAAACGTTGGCCTGAGGGGCAGGCATCTAACTTAACACATCTAGGGGCCTGCTGGGATCCCCTCCAGAGGACTGAAACTGGCAAGTGATTTACTTTTTAATTCTAGGCAAGTTCCCCAACCCCTGGCAAGCATCATCCTTTCCCCCTCTGCCTAGTTCCAGCTGGCAGGCACCATCTTTGTACTCTCCTTGTGCCCCATTCCAGAGTGCCAGTATTTCCTGGAAAGGCACTGTAACATGCATCTGGTGTCCCATTTTTTGTGGCCACTGCCAGGGTAATGCTCCTGATGGCCTGGCTCTGGAGGCCATGAGGGCTTGCATTCCTGAATCAAATGGGACTCTTCACAATTGGGAGAGAGTTCTTGGCAGGCCACCACCCTACTCCCTGAGGGATAACCAATAAGTGGGAAGGATATCACAATCTTGGAGGTCCCCACCTGAAAAGAAAGAGGGAGCCCAAGTGGGGAACAGGCACCAGAAAGAGGAGCCTCCATAACATCTGGCTTAGAAAACTGGCAGGGCTTACAGCTGGGAAAGCCAAAGGGCTGCAGGAAACCAAGGTTGTGCTCTGTGAGTTCCAGTGCAGAGGCAGCAGTTTGAAAGCACCTGGGTGTTATGAGAAGGTAACATATTGACTAATTTTAGGGTGTGTGCTGGAGAGACAGGGACCTGTTGGAACTTTTGCAGAAAAGTAAGTACTTCAGAAATATAAGTACTGGCAGGCACCATTTAAAAATCTTTCTTTGGGACTTCCGGCCAAGATGGAGGCATAGGCGGAAACACTGTGCTTCCTCCCACAACTAAGTTTAAAGACAACGAAATTTTAGTAACAAAAACGCAGCCAAGACACAGAAAATTGAACTGTACAGAAGTCTGACGACAACGAACCATTCAGCCAGACCGGTAAGAGGGGCGGAGTCAGTGGCGGAAGAGGGTCAGGCTGGAAAGATTTTTCCGTAGGACAAACCCAGGAGTGTAGGCAGCACCGGTTGGCGGATCCCAGGCGTGGGGTGGCAATGGGCAGACCCACTGAAGACGCAGGGTGGCTGGCTGACTGCGGTCACACATTCGCGCGCAGATAAACCAGGGAAGGAGCAAACAGTGAGACCACTCAGGCTAGGGCCCCAGCGAAGGGAATTAGAGCCTGGAAGCACCAGTTAGAAAGACTTGCGGGGTTGAGGTGCCTGGAGAAGCTCCCAGGCTCACAGAGAGTTTGTTGGAGAGACCCACAGGGTCATGGAGAGTACACGGGCCCACACACCCAGGAACCAGCACCAGAGGGGCCTGATTTGCCTGTGGGAAGCCACAGAGGGGACAGAAATCTGAAAGAGAGCGGAGGAAAGTGCCATTTTTTTTGCCTTCTCTGACCCCACCCCACATACAGCGTCACAACCCAGCAATTGGGTTGCCCTGCCCTGGTGAACACCTAAGGCTCTGCCGCTCATACATAACAGGTGCAAACAGACCAAACATTATGACTCAAGAACAGCTCAAAGCCCCAGAGCCTATAATTCTAAGTGACCAAAAAATAGCCAACCTTTCAGATGCACAGTTCAAAACACTGGTGATCAGGATGCTCACAGAACTGGTTGATTTTAGTCACAAAGTAGAGGAACAAATGAAGGCTAAACTAACTGAAATGAAGGGAAATGCACAGGAAACCAATAGTGATGGAAAGGAAACTGGGACTCAAATCAGGGGAGTGGACCAGAAGGAAGAAAAAAATGACCAAACAGAAAACAATGAAGAAACAAGAATTCAAAATAATTAAGGAGAGGCTTAGGAACCTTCAGGACATCTTTAAACGTTCTAACATCCGAATTATAGGGGTACTGGGAGGGGAAGAGGAACAGCCACGAGTGGAAAACTTACTTGAACAAATAATAAAGGAGAACTTCCCCAATCTGGCAAAGGAAATAGACTTCCTGGAAATCCAGGAAGCTCAGAGAATCCCAAAGAAGGTGGACTCAAGAAGGAACACACCAAGACACATCATAATTACATTAGCCAAGATTAAAATGAAAGAATTCTAGAAGCAGCAAGAGATAAGGGGACAGTCACCTACAAAGGAGTTCCCATCAGACTGTCAGTGGATTCCTCAAAAGGGACCTTACAGGCAAGAAGGGGCTGGAAAGAAGTATTCCAAGTCCTGAAAGGCAAGGACCTACATCCAAGATTGTTCTATCCAGCAAAGCTTTCATTTAGAATGGAAGGGCAGATAAAGTGCTTCTCAGATAAGGTCAAGTTGAAGGAGTTGATCATCACCAAGCCCTTATTATATGAAATGTTAAAGGGACTTGTCGAAGAAAAAGAAGACAAAAAATATGAACAGTGAAAGGACAGCAAACTCAGTTACTAACAACCACACGTAAAACAAAAGCAAACTAAGAGGACAGCTAGATCAGGAGCAGAACCATAGAAATGGAGATCACATGGAGGGTTAGCAATAGGAGAGTGGGAGGAGGAGAAGGTACAGAGAATAAGTAGCATAGACAGTAGGTAGAAAATAGGGGGGAGGGCAAGGATAGTATGGGAAATATAGAATCTAAAGAACTTGAGACACATGGACATGAACGAAAGGGGGGAATCGTGGGGGAGGGGTGTGCAGGGTGGAGAGGAATGAAGGGGGAGAATGGGACAACTGTAATGGCATAATGAATAAAATATATATATATGAAAAAGTGAAAAAAAAAATCTTTACTTCCATCCAGCTAGTCTGATACTACCAGATGCCAGTTCTGACTTCTCCATTAATCTTGCTATAACACTGTTCACCCCACCTGGCCTTTTCTGAGGACCCATCAGGCTGGCACCCCTGCCATACCTGGTGGATGGCCTCAGCAGCACCAGCACATTGCAGTGTGTCTTCAACAGACAGTAAAGGCTGAGCCTCACTGCCAGCCACACCAAAGCCCTGCCCTGCACACCAGTGCATGCTCAAGGGTTATGGCTGGGCCCCACAGCCAGCTGTGTCTGGTGCCAGCCTTGCCTGCCACTGTGTCCTTAGCAGTTGTACCCGATTCACAATGGGAGGCCACATAGGGAACACCTCTGGAGCACATGGCTCTGATGACAGGGGGTTGAGGGAGGATTCCGTCACTTTGCACCATGGTACACCTTGTAAAAAAGGCTGCATTTTCAAGACCACGAGACATAGGTGATATACCCAATACATAGAAACAAAGAGGCAAAATGAGGAGACAAAAGAATATGTTCCATGCAAAACACAATACAAAACCCCAGGAAAAAATTAAACAAAATGGAAAGGAGCTGTCTACTAAATTAAGAATTCAAAACAATAGTCATAAAGATGCTCACCAAACTCTGTAGACAAGCTGAGAATTTCAACAAAGAGACAAAAACTATAAGGAACCTATCAGAGCTGAACTAACTGAAAAATACACTAAAATGGATTAGTGATCAGAAAGATAGAATAGTGGAAATCACCGAAGGGAAAGATTAAAATTTAAAAGAATGAGCATAGCATAAGGAACCTCTGGGACAACATCAAATGTACTAACATTTATATCACAGGGATTCCCAGAAGGAGAAGAGTAAGAGAAAGGAACAGTAAATCTATTTGAAGAAATAATGGCTGAAAATGTCCCTAACCTGATGAAGGAAACAGATATCCATGTCCAGGAAGCACAGAGAGTCCCAAACAAGATGAACTGAAAAAACACACCAAGAACATCAATAGTAAAATGTTAAAAGTTCAAGGAAAACAGAGAATCTTCTTAATTATTTTTCGTTCTTGCCCAAGGGCACTTTTCATTGCTTTATAGAAAGAGAGGGAGAGAAACACCGATTGGCTGCCTCCCATATGTACCCAGACTGGGGCTCACACACACCTGGAATGGAGATAGCATGCACCCAGACTGGAGATCAAATTTGCAACCTAGGCATACGCCCTTACCAGGAATTGAACCCTCAACCCTTTTGGCTATGGAACAATGCTCCAACCAACTGGGCCACACCAGCCAGGGCAAAACAACAGAATCTTAAAAGTAACAAGACAAAAACAACTAATTATATACAAGGAGATGCCCATAAGAATATGACCTGACTTTTTAACAAAAACTTTGCAGGCCAGAGGGAGGTGCAGGATATATTCAACATGATGAAAGAGAAAAAAACCTACAACTAAGAATATTCCACTTGATAAAGTTATCGTTCAGAATTGAAGGAGTTTCCCAGATAGGCAAAAGCTATGGAGTGTATCATCACTCTCACATTACAAGAAATATTAAAGGAATTCTTTAAGTGGGAAAAAAAGGACCAAAACTAGAAATAAGAAAATATATAAAAAAAGAAAAATCCCCCTCATAGAAGCTAGTATGAAAACAATTAAATTGCAATAAGTACATACCTTATCAATAATTACTTTAAATGTAAATGGACTAAGTGCTACATTCAAAAGACAGGGTGGCTGAATAGTATGAGATAATAATAAATGGATCAATCTAACAAGAGGATATAACACTCTAAACATCTATGCATCCAACTTAGGAACAGTGAAATACAGCAAATATTAATACACATAAAGGAAGAGATTGACAGTAATGCAACAATAGCAGGGGACTTAGAAAACCCACTTACATCAATTGATAGATAATCCACACAAAATCAACAAGGAAATATTGGCCTTAAGTGACATATTAGACTAAACAGACTTAATAGATATGTACAGAACATTCCATCCCCAAATAGGAGACAACAAATTCATTCTTCTTAAGTGCACACAAGCAGTGCCCAGGGCAGATCCCATGTTAGGCTATAAAACAAGTCAAGAAATTTAAGAAGATTGAAATCATGTCAAGCATCTTTTATAACCACAATGGTATGAAACTAGAAATTAATTATAAGAGGGAACCTGGAAATAATACATGTGGAGGCTGAACAACATGCTAGCAAACAACCAATGGGTCAATGATGAAATCAAAGGATATGAAAAAAATACCTCAAGATAAAGAAAAATGGAAAGAACATTACAAAATCTATTGGACACAGCAAAAGCTGTTATAAGGAGGAAGTTTATAACAATACTGGTCTACCTCAAAAACAAGAAAAATTTCTAATAATCTAAACTTATACCTAAAGGAAGTAGAAAAAGAATAAACAAAGCCCAAAGTTAGTGTAGAAGGAAGGAATAAAGATCATAGCAGAAGTAAATGAAACTGAAGTTGGAAACCTCAGTCTTCCTGATTTCAAATTATACTACAATGATATAGTAATCAAAACAATATGATACTGACACAAAAACAGACACATAGGTCAATGGAACAGAATAAAGAGTCCAGAAATAAACCTATGCTTATATAATCAATTAAATTTACAACAAAGGAGACGAGAATAAACAATGGGGAAAAGTCTTCAATAAATGTTGAAAACACTGGAGAGCTACATGCAAAACAATTACATGGGACCATATACAAAATAAACTCAAGCTGATTAAAGACTTAAATTTAGGACCTGAAACCATAAAATTTCTAGAAGAAAACAGAGGCAGTGAATTCTCTGACATTTTTCATGGCAATATTTCTCTTCTGATATATTTCCTTAAGCAATGGCAACAAAATAATGGGACCACATTACACAGCAAAGGAACAATCAACAAAAAGGGAACCCGAATGGGAAAAGATATTTGCAAATGGTATATCTGATAAGGAATTGATATCCAAAAATATATAAAGAACTTAAAAAACTCAGAATAAAAAAAGCAAATAATTCAATTAAAAAATGGGTGGAAGACCTGAAGACATTTCTCCAAAGAAGACATAGATGGCCACAGACACAAGAAAAGGTGCTTAACGTCACTAATCATTGGGGAAATGCAAATAAAACATCATCTCACACCTGTCAGAATGACTGTAATCAAAAAGACAAGAAACAAGAATATTGGTGAGGATGGGGAGAAAAGGGAACCCTTGGGCCCTGATGGTAGGATAGTAAATTGGCACAGCCACTAAGGAAAACAGTATGGAGGTTCCACAAAAAATTAAAAATGGAACTACCATACTATTCAGCAATTCAGTTTTGGGCATTTATCCAAAGAAACACAAACACTAATATGAAAAATATATGTACCATTATGTTCACTGAAGTATTATTTATAATGGCCATGATAATGAAAGCAAGTAGGTGTCCGTCCATCCATAGATGAGTGAATGAAAAAGATGTGATATACACATATACAATGTAATATTACTCAGCCATAGAAGAAAATGAAATCTTACCATGTGTGACAACACATATGAACACAGAGGGTATTATGTTAAGAAAAAAGAGAAGTACAAATATGGTATTTCACTTATATGTGGAATCTAAAAAACTAAACACATGAACAAACAAAACAAAATAGACTCATATAGAATACAAACTAGTAGTTGCCAGATGGTTGGGCAATGGGCAAAAAGGGATTAAGAAGTACAAATTTACAAAATAAGCCTCAGAGATGTAATGTACAGCATAGAGAATACAGTCAATAATATTGCTATAACTTTATAGGGTGATAGATACTTACCAGACTTACCATAGTGAATACTTCATAAGGTATATATAAATGTCAAATTGCTATGTTGTACAAATGAAAATATTATTGTATGTCAACTATACTTTAATTAAAAGAACTTTACATTCCAGAATAAAGACTTTTTTAAAAACATAAAATGTGAAGGGAGGGAGAATAAAAACATAGAGATTTAGAATGTGTCAAAACTTACATTGTTACCAACTTAAAATAAACTGTTATAAATATCAGTTGTTACATGGAAGCTTTATGGTAACCACAAGACAAAAACCCACAGTAGAAACAAAAAAGAGAAAGAGAAAATAACCTAAGCACACCACTAAAGAAATCTTTAAAACATAAAGGAAGAGAGTAAAAGATGAAAGGAACAGAGAAACTACAAACTAACCAGGAAACAATGAACAAAATGGCAGTAAGTACAACCTAGCAACAGTTACTGTAAATGTAAATAGAATAATTCTCCAATCAAAAGATACAGAGTGGCTAAAACAGATATAAAATTAAGACCCATCTGTAGTAGTACCCCATTATCTGCAAGAAATATGTTCCAAGATCCGAAGTTGATGCCTGAAACCACAGGTAGTACTAAACCCAATGCATGTTTTTTCCCATATATACATGCACTTTTCGGCTTCTCTGTGGTACATTCCATTTGTGAGCATCACTATTCTTGTGCCTGGTGGCCATTAAGTAAAATAAGGATTATCTGAACACAAGCACTGAGACACTGTGACAGTTGATCTGATAACAAAGGTGACATGTATGCAGGTAGCACATACAGGGTGGATTTGCTGGACAAAAGGATAACTCATCTCCTAGGTGGGACAGGACAAGATTTTATCATACCACTCAGAATGATATTCAATATAAAACTTATGAAGTTTCTTTTTGGAATTTTCCATTTAAAATTTCCATGGTCAATCAAAGTTAACTAAAACCATATAAAGTGAATCTGTGATAAGGGAGGGTTACAAGAGACTCACTTTAGATGTGAGGACACACACAAAATAAAAGTGAAGGGATGGTAAAAGAAGAACATTACATAGTGATAAAGAGGTCAATCCAACAAGAGTTGGATTGGGTTCTGTAAATATTTCAGAAACCAACATAGAAGCACCAAAACACATGAAACAAACATTAACACACATTAAGGGAGAAATAACAGATAGTAGCAGATGTTAATAACCCACTTACATCAATGGATAGATCATCCAAACAGAAAATCAACGGGAAAACATTAACCTCACATAAAATGTTAGACTGATGTAATTCACAGATATATACAAAACATACCATCCAGTTGCAACAGAATGAACATTTTTCTCAAGTGCACACAGAACACTGTCTACGATAGATCATGTATAAAGCCACAAAACAAGTCTTAATACATTTATGAAGACTGAAATCATACCAAACACTTTTTCCAACTACAATGGTATGAAACTAAAAATGAATTACAAGAAAGCTAGAAAATTTGCAAATATGTGGATATTAAACAACATGCTATGCAACCACCAATGGGTCAAAGAAGAAATGAAGAGGACTTCAAAAAACACCCTGAGACAAATTAAAATGAAAATATATTAAAACTTACGGAATGTGGTGAAAGCAGGTCAAAGAGAGAAGTTTATCATGATAAATGCCTACATCAAGAAATAAGAAAACCTCAAAATAACAACTTAATTATACCTCAAAGAACTGGAAAAAAGAATAAATGAAAACCGAAGTTATCAGAAGGAAATAACGCAGAGGAAATAAACAAAATAGAGATTAAAAAGATAATAGAAAAAAAACAAACTATAAGAGCTGGCTCTTTGAAAAGATAATCTGACAAACCTTCAGCTAGACTCACCAAGAATAAAAGAAAGTACTCAAATAAAATCAGAAATGAGTGAGATGTTACAACTGATACCACAGAAATATGAAGAATCGTGAGAATACTATGAACAATTATACACCAACATATTTGAGAACCTGTAAGAAATGGATAAAATCCTAGAAATGTACAACCTACCAAGACTAAATCAAGAAGAAATAGAAAATTTAAACAGACCCATTAGTAGTAAGGAGAATGAGTAATCAAAAACCACCCAACAAACAAAAGTCCAGAACCAGATAATTTCACTAGTAAATTCTACCAAATATTTGAAGAATTATTAACCAATGCTTTCACAAAAGAGTTAGAAGAGGAGGGAATGCTTCTGAACTAATTTTATGAGGCCAGCATTACTCTGATACCAAAACCAGATATGTCTGCCACAAGAAGGTAAAATTACAAACCAATAACCCTGATGAAACACATGGAAAAACTTCCTAACAAAATATTAACAAAGTGAATTCAATAATACATTAGAAGAATTATATACACTGTGATCAAGTGTGATTTATTTCAAGGATGCAAGGAGAATTCAGTACACAATCAATCAATGCAACACACTATAATAAAAAACGAAGAATAAAGCTGTGGCTGGTGTGGCTCAGTGGATTAAGTGCTGGGCTGCAAACCAAAGGGTCACAGGTTCAATTCCCAGTCGGGACACAAGCCTTGGTTGCGGGCTGGGTCCCTGGTATGGGGTGTGCAAGAGGCACATTGATGTTTCTCTCCTTCCCTTCCCCTTGCTCTAAAATAAATAAATGAATAAATAAAATCTTTTAAAAAATGAAGATCATATGATCATTTCAACAGATGCAGAAAAGCATTTGACAAAATTCAACATCCATTTATTATTAAAAATCTCTGAACAAAGTGGGAATAGAGGAAACATACCTCAACATAATAAAGGCTACCTATGATAAGCCTGCAGCTAACATACTCAAGAGTGAAAAGTTGAAAGCTTTTTCTAAGACCAGGAACAAGACAAGGATGACCACTCTTACCACTTTTATTCAATATACTAAAGAAGTCTCAGCCAGAGCAATTAAAGAAGAAAAAGAAATAGAAGGCATCCAAATCAGTGAGGAAAAAGTAAAACTGTCACTAATTGCAGATGACATATTATAACAGAAAACCTTAAAGACTCCACACAAAAAAAAAGGCTGTTAGAACAAATGAATTTAGTGAAGTTTCAGGATACAAAATCAATACACAAAACTCTGTTGCAGTTCTATATACTGCAACAGAGACAGTGAACTTAAGAAAATTATCCTATTTACAATTCATCAAAAAGAATTCTAGGAATAAATTTAACCAAAGAGGTGAAAGACCTGTACATTGAAAACTGTAAGACATTAATGGAAAAAAATTCAAGAAAATGCAAATGAAAGAAAAAGTATTCCAAAATCACAGATTGGAAGAATTAATATTGTTAAAATATCCATACTACCCAAAGTGATCCACAAATTCAATGAAAATCCCTGTCAAAATCCCAGGAGTATTTTTCACAGAAATGGAAGAAACAATCCCAAAATTTGTATGGAACCACAAAAGACCCTGAAGAGCCAAAGCAATATTGAGAGGGAAAAAAAACAAACCTGGAGGCAACACACTCCATGATTTCAAACTATACTACAAAGTGATAATAATTTAACAGTATGGTATTGACATAAAATAAACATATAGGTCAATAAAAGAGAATAGAGAGCCCAGAAATAAACACACCCATATATATGTTCAATTGATTTATAATAAATTAGCCAAGATTATACAATGAGGAAAGGACAGTCTCTTCAATATTTGGTGCTAGGAAAACCAGACAGCCAAAAGCATAGAAATAAAATTCGACCAGCATCTTGTATCAGAGGTCCCTGATCTTTTTGGCACCATAGACAGGTTTCATGGAAGACAAATTTTCCACAGACTAAGGGTGGGGGGATGGTTTAGGGAAGATTCAAGTGCATTACATTCAAGGTCACCTCTTGCTATGTGGCCCAATTCCTAACAGACACGAACAGGTACGAGTCCACAGCCTAGAGGTTGGGTACCCCTGTCTTGTATCATATACAAGAATTAAATCTAAATTGATTAAAGGCTTGATTATAAGACCAGAAACCATAAAACTCCAAGACAACGCAGATCGTTAAATTCCTTGACATCCGTTGTGGTGATCATTTTTGGATCTGATACTAAAAGCAAAAGTACCAAAAGTAAAGTAAGCAAGAGGGATTTCATCAAACTATAAAGCTTCTGCACAGCAAAGGAAACCATCAATAAAATGAAAGGCAACCTACTGAGTGGAAGAAAAATATTGGAAATTACAAGAACTCATACAACGCAGTGAAAAAACCTTCACAAATAATCTGATGAAAACATGGGCAGAAAATCTAAACTAGCATTTCTCCAAAGAGAACATATAGATGGCCAACGGGTACCTGAAAGGATATTAATATCACTAATTATCAGGGAAATGAGAATAAAAACCACAGTGAGATATCACCATACATCTGTTAGAATGTCTGTTAGACTGTCTATTATCAAAAAGACAAGAAACTGATGTTGAAAGGATGTGGAGAAAAAAGAACCCTTGTGCACTGTTGCTGGGAATGCTGATTGGTGCAGCCACTGTGGAGTATGGAGATACTTCAAAAAAATAAAAATGGTTCTGTGTTTTGAAGCAGCAATCCCACTTCTGAGAATATGACTGAAGAAACCCAAAACACTAATTCAAATGAACATATGCAGCATTATTTATAATAGCTAAGACATGGAAGCAACTTAAGTATCCATGGATAAATGAATAGGTAAAGAAATTTGGTACATATGTGCATATATGAATACATATAGATATGTGTGATACACACAATAGATGGACTATTATTCAGCCATAAAAAAATAAAATCCTGAGGACATGATACTAAGAGAAATAAGTCAGACAGAGAAAGACAAGTACCATATAATCTCACTTATATGTGGCATCTTAAAACAAAGTTCATAGATAAAGAATAGATTTGGTGTGGTAGGGGAAGTGAGTGAAATTGGTGGAGGTCAAAAGGAACAACCTACTAGTTATAAAATAAGATATGGAGACATAATGTACAGCATGGTTGTTACTGGTAGATAAGCCCATACTCTCAGTCTGCCAATTCTCTGCAAGCCAAGATGCTGACACTTGGCAGACTGTGCCAAGCAGCAAGGAGAAGGGGGTGCTTCTCTGGGAGTGAGGCATAGAGCTGTCAGGTTCAGCTGACTGCAGCATCCTAGCTGTGCAACTGCCTGGCCCAGAGGCAGCGGGAACCCTGACAGACACCACAAGTGGCAGGGCACCACCTCCCTGGCATCTTCTCCCTCCAACCCCCAGGTGGGGCCCAGCTGCATCGAGGCTTTAGGCTAGAGCCACCTCAGCGTAGCCTGAGGCTCCAAGGGCAAGGAAGCCAGGCAGCCTTGAATGTATCAGAGTCAGGGCAGTCCCCCGGACCAGCTGGGATGGCAGCAGGGGGAGGTTCTTAAATTGAGTGTGCTGACAGCTGGAAAATGAATGGACATGGCCCAAGTACGTGGGGAGAGCTGGAAAGATGAACAGATGGGGCCCAAGCATGCCTAGGACTAGAGAAATGATAGATAGGGTCCAAATATTCCTTCACCTCTAATGATGAATGGATAGAGCCCCCAGTGCACCAAGATCTAGAAAGATAACTGAATAAGGGGGAAAGCCCTGTCCCCACTCTTCCAGGACTAGATTGGGGGTGGACCCAGGAGAAGGCAGGTACACGTGCCATATAAGTCAGAATGGCAGCAGGGGGTGGTCCTAGACCACTGCCAATCTAGCCTGGGTAAAGAAGCGACTGGTTGGGAGGCAGACCCACACACAGCACCCGAAAGTTTAGGAAGTTAATTGGTCATCCTGAGAAAGCACCTGGCCCATCCCACACCCAAAATAGACACAGTCCCAGGAGAACAAAGAAACGCTCTAGCTCTTGCTTGTTGCTCACTGCTCAGAACCTGCACTCAGTGGGTGCACTGGTGGGCCCTCCATGGGCCACATGGCTTTAGTAGCTGCATGGCCCATGGCCTCCAGGAGGGAGTTTTGTTCTTTCTCTTGCTGACCTAGTGAAGCATTTACCAGGGTGTTCGTGTGCTCTTTCATCTGGAAGCATGTGACCTTATGGCCCTAGAAGTAGCATGGCCATGACCACACTGGCTCCACATGTAGCCTCCAGGAGGGAGCCTGGTGCCCAACAGCAGCTGGGAACAAGCTAAGCTACTTGGACCATCACTTAGCAGCCACCTGCAGGCCCCAAAGGACGATACTTTAAAACAGAGCAGGAACTCTGGGCACTGCCCTTTGTTCTGTTTTGCTGAGGATGGGTTACTAAGAGGAGATGAGCTATGAGACGGGGAGTTCGCCATTCTTCAAGATGGCATGGCATACAAATCAAACTTCTTTCCTTTTGCACCAGCACCCGCCTCTCGAGTTTGGCTTTTGTTGTGCTAGCAGGTAGCTGAACCTCTGTGTTTTTTTTTTGTTCAGTAACATGGTGACTATACCTGACCCTTGAACAATGTAAAGGTTAGTGGTACCATTTTCCTGCACAACTGAAAACCCACATATAATTGCAACTGGCCCTACACATTCACAGATTCCCAACTGTGGAGTGACCCTTGAACACGGGCTTGAACCACATGGGTCAACTTAACTACACAGGTCAACTGAAAAAAAACCCCACACATAATTGGACTAGGGCAGTTCAAACCCATGTTGTTCAAGGGCCAACTGTATTAATAATACTGTATTCCCTGGCTTGGTGGCTCAGTTGGTTAGAGCATCATCTCATACAACAAAAAGTTGTGGGTTCCTCCACTGTCAGGGCACATAGATAGGCTTGGGTTCTATTTACAGTAAGAACGCATATGGGAAGCAACCAATGGATGTTTCTCTCTCACCTGGATTTTTTTCTTTGTTTCTCTAAAATCAATAAAATCAGGTGATGTTTCAAAATAATAAAAATGCTGTACCAAGTAATAATAAAAATACTGTATTGAATATTTATAAGTTGATAAGAGTACTTTTTAAAAGTTCTCATCAAAAGAAAAAAATTGTTAACTCTGGTGATAAATGTTAACTAGACTTCTTGTGGTAATTATTTTGAAATACATACAAATATTAAATCATGATATTATACACCTGAACTAATGTTACATGTCAGTTATACCCTGAATGAGAAAAATAAAAAGGTGAAGAGATTGCCTATAAGTTATTAAAAAAAAAAGATTTCCGAGACAGATAGGTGGAGGCCTAAAGAATTTATAGTAGGCATGAAGGCCTATGATAACGGTACCCACTATGGGTATTACCTTATTACCTATGTAAAAATTTTAAATGAGCAAATGAAAATATGCTCAACATCATTAGTCACTGGGGAAATGCAAATGAAAACCACAACAAGAAGCCACTTAATAACCATAAGGATTGTAATTGTGAACAAGGATATAGAGTAATCGGAAAACTCAAACATTGTGGATGGAAATATAAAATGGTACTGCTGCTTTGGAAAAGTTTGGTAGTTCCTCTAAATGCTAAACATATAGTTAGTATAATGGCTTAGCAATGCTGCTGGTTTCTTCCAAGAGATCTGAAAATTTATGACTACACAGTAATCTGTACATGAATGTTCACAGTGGCATACTCACAATAGCCAAAAAGTAGAAATAACCCAAATGCGCATTAAATGATGAAGGAGTAAATGAACTGTGGGATATTCATAAAATGAATATTATTCAGTGATAAAAATGAAGTACTAATACGTGATACAACATGGATGAACCTTAAAATACTATGCTAAATAAAAAAAATCCAGACATAAAAGACCACACAATGGGTAGGATTCCAATTATATGAAATGTCTCGAACAGGCAAATCTATAGACAGAAAGTAGATTAGTGGTTGCCTAGGAATGAAGAAGAGAGAGGAAATGGAGAGTGACTATTGATGGGTACTGGATTTCTTTTTGGAATGATAAAAATGTTCTAAAATTCACTGTAAAGATGGTTGTACAACTCTGAATATAAAAACTAAACTGAACTCTGAAAAAAACACTGAACTGTCCCTGGCTGGTGTGGCTCAGTGGATTGAGTGCCGGCCTGTGAACCAAAGGGTTGTTGGTTTGATTCCCAGCCAGGGCACATGCCTGGGTTGCAAGCCAGATTCCCAGTAGGGGTCACACAAGAGGCAACCACACATTGATGTTTCTCTCCCTTTCTTTCTACCTCCCTTCCCCTCTCTCTAAAGATAGATAAAGAAAATCTTTGAAAAAGTAAAGAAAATCTTTAAAAAAGCAAATAAAATAAAAACACCTGAATTGTAAAAAGGGTTAATTTTATGCTATATGAATTATTTCTCAGTAAAGCTGTTATAAAAATTGAAAAGTCAAGATATCCTTTTACTTTTTAACTTATTGAAAATCTTCAATTCTTTTAATTTTTAAATTTTAAATTAACTGAACTTGACTCCAATTCTGACTTCATTTTAAGTAAATTTTAAACCAAATAATAATTTCTAAACAAATACCTGTTTGCACACCAGTATCCTTCTTAGAAGAGTTCATAAAACTAACACATGTATTCATTTTACCACTGATTTCATCCAAGCTATGTCTTGAATTTGAAATGTTGTTAGTAGATTCATTAAATTCCACTTGTACTGAATTAACTGGCAAAAGAATGAATAATTGGATAAATGATAGTTGAGGAATAGTAAAATTATGAGTAGCAGAAACTAAATATGAACAACACTGTTAACTAATCAATATGAACAATGAAAAAATATTTAGAAGGGCTAGCCTAATGTTTCTCAGAAAAAGATACCTCATTCATATTATCCCTTATTGAATATAGGGAGACCACTTAACATGTGTTTCCACAAAAATGGGTACAAAAGTATTCATTTTACCTATTGTGAGCAAAATAAGAAAATTATGTGAAAACACAGTGAGAAGTGTAACACGATTTAGCTGTACTCTTATGGTAATTCTCCCTACCCCCAAAATGCATTATTAGCTCAAGGTCTAAAATTCCTTTAAAAATACTTAGTTAATAGGGGTGTTAAAGGTATTAAAAATCATTTAAAATCAACGACAAATATTATAACTAAAATTCTAGTTAAGTTCTTACCACCAAGATTTTTAATCAACCTAGAAGTGTCATGTCCCTTTTGAGCCAATTCTCGAATTCTTTGTTCTTGTTTCAGTCTCTGTGCCAGCTCCTGTGCTCTCTGCATCGTCTGGAATAGTTCATTTGTCTTGAGAGTTATAATTTCCTATTAATAACAAAGGGCAAATATTCATTAAATAAATTATGAAACACATACAAACTTGACTATTTTCTCTCAGTAGATATTTTCTCAGCTCCTACTATGTGCCAGCCTGTATTCAAGATACTAGGAATAACTTCTGGCCAAGATGGAAGCATAGGTAGACACACTGTGCCTCCTCGCACAACCAAAATTAAGGATAACAAAAATTTAGAAAGAAAAAAACAACCAACGAACAGAAAATTGAACTGTACAGAAGTCCAACAACCATTCATCCAGATGGGTAAGAGGGGTAGAGTTGTGGCCGAGTGGAGAGGGGTCTTGGCAGGAAAAAAACAGTGGTTGGTGACCTGAGTGTGCAGGCGGTGGCTAGCAGACCCCAGATGAGAGGAGGCAATGAGCAGACCCAGGGAGGCATACAAGGTGGCCAGTAGACCACAGTCGTACATTCGCATGCAGATAACCAAGCAAAAACAGGCAGCGGGACAGACCGCCCAACCTAGGGCCCCAGTACCGGGAAATAAAGCCTAAAAGCACAGATTTAAACACTTATGGAGATTGAGGCACCGGGAGAGACTCCTAGCCTCCCAGGAGAGTTTGCTGGAGAGACCCACAGGGTCCTAGAACGTATACAAGCTCACCCACCTGGGAACAAGCACCAGAAGGGCCCAGTTTGCTTGTGGGAAACGGCAGAGGATACTGAAATCCAAGAGAGAACAGAGCGCCATTGTTCCTTCTCTGACCCCGCCCCCACATAGAGTCACAACCCAGCCACTAGGTTGCCCCCCAGGGGTGAATACCTAAGGCCCCACCCCTTACTACGTAACAGGCACAACCAGACCCCCCCAAAAGTGGCTCAAATGCAAGAACAAATCAAAGCCCCAGAGCCAATACTTTTAAGCGATCAAGAGATAGTCAACCTATCAGATGCACAGTTCAAAGCACTGATGATCAGGATGCTCACAGAATTGGTTGAATTTGGTCTCAAATTAGATGAAAAAAAATGAAGGCTACACTAAGTGAAATGAAGGAAAATGCACAGGGAACCAATAGTGATGGGAAGGAAACTGGGACTCAAATCAATGGAGTGGACCAGAAGGAAGAAAGAGACAACCAAACAGAAAAGAAGGAAGAAACAAGAATTCAAAAAAATGAGGAGAGGCTTAGGAACCTCCAGGACATCTTTAAACGTTTCAACATCCGAACTATAGGGGTACCAGAAAGGGAAGAGGAAGGGCAACCAGTGGAAAACTTATTTGAACAAATAATAAAGGAGAACTACCCCAATCTAGCAAAGGAAATAGACTTCCAGGAAATCCAGGAAGCTCAGAGAATCCTAAAGAAGGTGGACCTAAGGAGGAACACACCAAGGCACATCATAATTACATTAGCCAAGATTAAAATGAAGGTGAGAATCCTAGAAGCAGCAAGAGATAAGGGGACAGTCACCCACAAAGGAGTTCCCATCAGACTGTCAGTGGATTTCTCAAAAGAGACCTTACAGGCAAGAAGGGGCTGGAAAGAGGTATTCCAAGTCCTGAAAGGCAAGGACCTACATCCAAGATTGCTCTATCCAGCAAAGCTTTCATTTAGAATGGAAGGGCAGATAAAGTGCTTCTCAGATAAGGTCAAATTAAAAGAGTTCATCCTCACCAAGCCCTTATTATATGAAATGTTAAAGGGATTTACCTAAGAAAAAGATAGAAATATGAACAATATGAACAGTAAAAAAACAGCAAAGTCAGTTATTAATAACCACACCCAAAACAAAAACAAACTAAGCAAACAACTAGAATAGGAACAGAATCACAGAAAAGGAGATCACATGGAGGGTTAGCAACAGGGGAGTAGGAGGAGGAGAGAAGGGGAAAAGGTACAGAGAATAAGTAGCATAGACGGTAGGGAGAAAATAGGCAGGCAAGGCAAGAATAGTATGGGAAATGTAGAAGCTAAAGAATTTATGACGCATGGACATGAACTAAAGGGGGTGAATGTGGGTGGGAGGGGTTGTGCAGGGTGAGGGTGGAGTGGAATGAAGGTGGGAAATGGGACAACTGTAATAGCGTAATAAATTTTAAAAAAGATACTAGGAATAAAACAACCAACAGGGCAAATTCCTTCCCTTTTGAAGCTTACATTTTAACAACTCTTTTTTTAAAAGATTTTATTTACTTATATTTAGAGGGGAAGGGAAGGAGAGGGAGAGAAATATCAATGTATGGTTGCCTCTCGTGTATCCCCCACTAGGAACTGGCCTGCAACCCAAGCATGTGCCTTGACTAGGAATCGAACCGCGATCCGTGTGGTTCGCAGGCCCGCGCTCAATCCACTGAGCTACACCAGCCAGGGCTTAACAACTCTTTTTTAAAAGCAATAGCAGTCTTTTTATTTTTATTATTTTAAATGAGAATAATTCTTTTTAAAAAATATTTTATTCAATTATTTTTAGAGACAGGGGAAGAAAGGGAGAAAGAGAAGGAGAGAAACATCAGTATATGGTTGACTCTCAAGTGCCCCTACTGGGGACATAGCCTGCAATCCAGGCAAGTTCCCTGACTGGAAATGAAACTGGCGACCTTCTACTTCGTAGGCCGGCACTGAATCCACTGAGCCATACCAGTCAGGATGCAATGTTAGACTTTTTAATTTTAGCCATTCTGGTGGATATAAAATGGCATTTCACCGTGGTTTTAATTTACACTTCACTGATGACTAATGAGAATAAGCTTCTTTTAAAATACTCATTGGCTGTTTTCTTTTGTAAAGTGGTAAATTACTTGTTCCAGTCTTTTGCTCATTCTTTTATTAGGTTTGTCTTTCTGTTGTTGATTTATGAGATTTTAATTTTTCAATAATTTTTAAATATTTTTCAATTATAGCTGATCTACAGTATATCAGTTTCAGGTAAAACAGAGTGATTGCACATTTCTGTAACTTAGAAAGTTATCATCTCTATAAGTCTAGAACCCATCTGACATCACAAATAGTTATTGCAATATTATTGACAATAGCCCCTATGCTATATTTTTACACCCGTGACTCTTTTTCTGACAATTTGCATATCTTAATCCCTTCCCCCTTTTCACCCAGCCCTCCCACATCTGACAAATCATCAAAATGTTCTCTGTATCTTTGAATCTCTGTTTATTTTGTTTTTCAGATTCCACATGTAAGTGAAATCATGTGGTGCTTTTCTCTGACTCGCTCATTTCATTTAACATAATTCTCTCTAGGTCTATCCATGTCATCACAGATGACAAGATTCTGTTTTTTGTGGCTAAGTAATAATCCATTGTATACATACATACCACCTCTTTTTTAAACATTCACCTATTGATGAACACCTAGGCTACTTCCATATCTTGGCTACTGTAAATAATGCTGCAATCAACATGGAGATGCACAGGACTTTTTCAATTAGTGTTTGGAGTTTCTTCAGATCAATACCCAGATACGGAATTGCTGAGTCCTTCTTTGTATCTTGATACATTCTTTTTTTTATAATCTACTTTGTCTGATACAAGTGTTACTACCCCAGCTTTTTTTGTTGTTTCCAGTGCATAAAATATCTTTTTCTATCTATTTACTTTCAGTCTGTGTCTTTTGATCTGAAGTGGGTGTCTTGTAGGTAATATATGTCTGGGTCTTGTTATCTTTTCTGTTCAGCCACCCTATGTCTTTTGATTGGAGCATTTAATCCATTTGCACTTAAGGTAATAACTGGTAGGTATATAGTTATGAACATTTTACTATTCATATTTTTATATTTGTACTTTCCTTCTTTTTAATGAAGTACCTTGAACATTTCTTATAATACTGGTTTGATGATGAATTCCTTTAGCTTTTTCTTGTCTGGGAAGCTCTTTATCTGTCCTTTGATTGTAAATGATAGCTTTCCTGGGTAGAGTATTCTTGGTTGTAGGTCCTTGCTTTTCACCACTTTGAATATTTTGAATCCCTTTTGGCCTGCAAGTTTCTATTGAGAAATCAGCTGACAGGCTTATGGGAGTTCCCTTGTAGGTAGCTGATTTTTGTCTTAATGTTTTTAAAAATCTCTTTGTATTTAACTTTTGACATTTTAATTATGATATATGTTAGTATGAGCTTGAGTTTATTCTTGTTTAGGAATCTCTGTGCTTCCTAGACATATATGTCCACATTCTTCACCAGGTTAAAGAAGTCTTCCACCATTATTTCTTCAAATTAGTTTTAAATTTCCTGCTCTTTCTTTTCGTTCTGGTAACCCTATGATACAAACGTTAGTACACTTGAAGTTGTCCCAGAGGCCCCTTCAACTATCTTCATTTTTTTGGATGCTTTTTTCTTTATGCTGTTCTGACTAGATGTTTTCTGCTACCTTGTCATCCAAATTGTAGGTTCAATCCTCTGCTTCATCTGCTTCAACTGATCTACTGTTATCACCTCTAATATATTCTTCATTTCAGTTATTTTATTCTACACTTCTGAATGGTTCTTTCTTATATTTTGTATCATCATTTTTGTTTCCTATCTTCTTGTTGGAGTTCTCACGGAGATTATTTATTCTTCCCTGAATTTCATTGAGCATCCTTATAGCCAATGTTTTGGACTCTGCATCTGATAGACTGCATGCCTCCATTTTGTTTAGTTCTTTTTCTGTAGTTTTCTTCTGTTCTTTCATTTGGGACATGTTTCTTTGTCTCCTCATTTTGGCTGCCTCCCTGGATTTGTTTCTATGTATTACACAGGCTGCCACATCTCCCAGCCTTGATAGTGTGACCTTTTGTAGTAGGTGTCCTATGAGGCCCAGTGGCTCAATCTACCAGTCACCTGAACTAGGTGCTCCAGGTGTGTCTCCTGTGTAAGTAGGGTGCGTTCTCCTGTTGTAGTTGAGCCTTCATTGCTGTTGGCTCATCATTTGGTGGGACTGAGCCTCAATGATTGGTCATGAGGACTGGCCAGGTCCACAGCAGAGGAAGTGTTGTGTAGGTGTTGGCCCCATAAAACAAAATTCTCTTTAGTGGGGCTCTAGTGTCTGCAGAGTCTGCTCTTTGGGTGCATAGCTTGTGGAGGTGGTTTAGTGGTACTCTGGTGTAGTCTGAGGCTGGCCACAGGGTGTGTTGGTTCTGGGGACTCTGGTGCAGGCGAAGGTCAGTGATTATGCCCTGCCCGGGGACACTGTATAAGATGCCTGCAACTTGTGCTGGGTGTGAAGGTACATGGGAGAGGCTAAGCTGCAAACTGAGGCAGGCTGCTGCTAGTGCCAGGCTTGGGGCTACCTAGCAACAGGTACAGAACACTTTGAAGCCAGATGCTATTTGTCTGGAGTTTGTGAACCCTTGAGAGATTTTGGAAAAGTCCACAGCACAAGCCAACACAGGCCATTTGTATGGAAAATGGAAGCAAC
The DNA here is from genome assembly GCF_014824575.4 of Sturnira hondurensis. Classification (NCBI taxonomy): domain Eukaryota; kingdom Metazoa; phylum Chordata; class Mammalia; order Chiroptera; family Phyllostomidae; genus Sturnira; species Sturnira hondurensis. The sequence continues at coordinate 3,326,233 of NW_028075471.1, read as the reverse complement.
TTGGGTGGGCCTAAAAGTTGGGTGGGACAAGGTCTCAGAGACCCACAGGGCAGTGTGAATGGTGTTAGGGTGATGGAGATTCAGATGTGGCATCTGTTTAAGCCTGCAGGCTGGGTGTGGGCACAACAAATGAATAATGGCTTCTGCCAGCACTTCTGTCTGGGAGAAAGCTGCCCCTCCAGCCCTTGCCACAAACCCAGACAATTCAGTTCTACCCTGGCACTTTTCAAGCTGCTGCCCTAAGGCTAGAGATCAGAACAAGTGTGTCTGTCAGTGAGTAAGTCTATGAATAGGTCTTGCAATTCCAGAAGACTCCATTTCACTCTGTCTCAGACCACAATCTCCACTGGTTTCACAGCAGAAGTTACAGGGACTTCTTCCTAGCAATGGAACTACGGGCTGGGAGCCTGGCATTGTGCTGGAAATGCTTGTTTTTCAGGAGGACCTCCACACCTGTGATAGCCTTCTCAATTTTTAACCATCAAGTGTAGGCATGGGAGGAGCCCATTCCATGTCTCTGCTCCTCCTACTAGTCTCCACCTGACTTCTTCTGTATGTCCTTAGTTATAGGACTTCTGTTCGGCTAGACTTCAGGCAGTTATTGATGACCGCTGTGTAGTTTAGGTGTAATTTGGATGTGATCATGGGAGGAGATGAGCACAGTGGTTACCTACTCCAACATTCTGAGCAGAAGTCTAATCTTTGTTTCAGCTCCATACATAAGAACACTTTTACATTCAAGTTCATACTAATAAAGCTTTCAAAGTTTCTAAACCAATGGTCCATTCCATCAGATTTCTATTAAGATTAAAAACAGATTATTAAGAGATAAAACACAAAGTTTGTGGCCATTTATTTCAATTCAAACAAATGATACTTTGAGTTTTTTTTCATGTATATAGTTATTTCATAGGAGTAGTTGGCTCAGCCTATTCAATATAATGAAGTCAAAACCCACACCATGTGCCACTTCATCAACTAATTTTGGAGTAAAGGTTGCAAATGGAAAAGGCGAGAAAATGAAAGGTCTCAGTCTTACCGCCCAACTCCAGGGGAAGTGCTCTGTATTCTACTTTGTAAACCTCAAGAATCTTCAGCAACTGATGTGATAGTATGAGTTGTTCTTTGTGAATTCAGCTTGACACCAACATAAACTATACCATCTATACCTCTTATAGCAGGGGTGTCCAACCCACGGCCCATGGGCCACATGTAGCCCAGGATAGCTATGAATGGGGCCCAACATAAAATCATAAATTTACTTAAAATATTTTGAGATTTTTTGGTGATTACATGTCACAATGTATTTAATGTGTGGCCCAATACAACTCTTTTTCCAATGTGGTCCAGAGATGCCAAAAGGTTGGACACCTCTGTTAGGGATGCTCCTAGTCAATCAAACATCTACTCTTTTTAAAACACCTTTATTTAACACAGAGAAAACCTCTAACACAGCAACAAATTGGATTATCAATCACAGCCAATCACTCTGCAAATATATACTTCTATCCACAAGAGGATACAGAGAGAAAGGCCAATCATTTTTCTTAACATTTCTAAAACATTTATTAATATAAATAATCATTGCTTAGAAAACATGTCAAAATCAAGACCAATCAAGACCTGCTGTTTTGTGCTATAACAACTCATTTTGTCTTCCTTCTAAGCAGAAAGAAAAAACCCAAGCAATACAGTACTTGTGAAATAATCTTTTGAAATAAAACCTCCAAATTCCTCCCTTGCACAACTTTCTTTATGCAAAACTTTAATGTTTCCTCATAGAGCTTCACAATTTTTAAGAACACATCCATTTTTACTCTAAAATGTTACAATTAAAACATAAATACCTACTTCCTTTTGTTTTTGCTTAAGTATATCTTCTTCATACTGCTTCTGCATCTCTTCTCGTTCCCGTGCTAAACGAAGCTCCTCTTCCTGTTCTTCCTTCTTTCTCTGCTCTTCTTGCAACTGCTTCTTCCTACGCTTCTCTTCTACCTGAGCAGTGATGGCTTTCTAGTCATAAACAATCACAAAATTCTTATCACAATTTTTTAAAAAAATTCAGTTTTGAGAGGGAAGTTCATAGTAATAAAGGCCTACCCAAAACAGATACAAACAAAGAACCTAACCCTACATCTACAAGAACTAAAGGAACAACAACAAAGTCCACAGTGAGTAAAAGGAAGGAAATAACCAAGATCAGAGGAGAATTAAATGACACAGAGACTAAAAGAACAATTCAAAGAATTAATAAATCTAGGACGTGGTTCGTTGAAAAGATAAACAGAATCAACAAGCCTTTAAGCAGGCTTTTCTTCATCAAGAAAAAAAGGACCCAAATAAACAAAATCGGAAATAAAAGAGGAGAGATTACAACCAATACCACAGAAATACAAAAAAATTTTAAGAAATTACTACAAACAACTATATGCCAAGAAATTTGAAAACCTGGGTGAAATGTACAAATTTCTAGAAAAGTTTAAGGTCCCAAAACTGAATGAATAATAAACAGAAAGCCTGAACACACCAATAACAAGTTGGCAAAATCGAAGCAGTAATCAAAAAACTCCTGGCACACAAAAGCCCTGGACTGGACAGTTTCACAGGAGAATGTTACAAAGCATTTAAGGAAGGGCAAATCCCATCTTTAACAGACTTTTCCAAAAAATCCAAGAAGAAGGGAGACTCCCAAATTGTTTTTCTGAAGCCAGCATCATCCTAATCCCCAAACCAGCTAAAGACATGACAAAGAAAGAAAATTACAGGCCAATATTGCTGATGAATATAGACACTAAAATCCTCAACAAAATTTTGAAAAAACTACATCCAGCAATACATTAAAAGGATCATACACCATGATCAGGTGGGATTCATCCCAGGGATGCAAGCATGGTACAATATTCACAAATCAATAAACGTAATATACCACATAAATCGAAAGGCAAAAATCACGATCATACCAATAGATGCAGAAAAAGCATTTGATAAGGTACAGTACCCATTTATGATAAAAACGCTCAGCAAAATGGGAGTAGAGGGAGCATACCTCAAAATCATAAAGGCCATATATGAGAAACCTACAGCCAATATCATACTCAATGGGCAAAAACTAAAAGCTTTCACACTAAGATCAGGAATGAGTAAAGATGTCCACTTTCACCACTTCTATTCAACACAGCATCAGAAGTCCTAGCCACAGCAATCAGACAATAAAAAGAAAAAGGCATCCAAATTGGAAAGGAGGAAACAAAACTGTCATTGTTTGTATATGACATGATAGTGTACATAGAAAATCCTATACTCTATCAAAAAACTACTCGACCAAATAAGTGAAATGGGCAAAACAGCAGGATACAAAGTCAATATTCAGAAATTGAAGGCATTTTTGCACACAAATGAAATATCACAAACAGAAATCAGGGAGAAAAATCCCATTTGATAAAGCAACAAGAAAAATAAAGTACCTTGGAATAAACCTAACCAAGGAGATAAAAGATCTGTACTCAGAAAACTATACAACACTGAAGAAAGAAATTAAGGAAGACACAAATAAATGGAAACATAACCTATTCATGGATTGGAAGGATTAACATTATCAAAATGGCCATACTACCCAAAGCAATGTATAGACTGAATGCAATCCCTATTAAAATACCAATGACATATTTCACAGATATAGAACAAACAATTCAAAAATTTATACGGAACTATAAACAACCCCAAACAGCTATAGCAATTCTGAAAAAGAAAAAGTAGGATGGATTGCAATACCTGACATCAAACTAGATTACAAGGCTATGGTAATCAAAACAGTCTGGTACTGACATAAGAACAGACACATAGATCAAAGTAACAGAATTGAGAGTCCAGAAATAAACCCAGGAGTAAAAATAGCCTCTTCAACAAATGGTACCAGGAGATCTGGACAGCTGCATGCAAAAAAAATGAAACTCAATCACCAATTAACACCATATACAAAAATAAAATTAAGAGGGATAAAAGACTTATATATAAGTCACAACACCATAAAAGTCCTAGAGCAGAACATAGGGAGGAAAATCTCAGATATTCCACACAGCAATATTTTCACCAGTATGTCCCCTAGAGCAAGGGACAGAAAGGAAAGAATAAACAAATGGGACTTCATCAAAATACAAAGCTTCTGCACAGCTGAAGAAAACATTGGAAAATGAAAAGGGAACCAAATGTATGAGAATGTAAATTTGCAAATGATACCTCAGACAAGGATTTGATCTCCAAAATATGTAAAAACTCACATGACTCCACTCCAGGAAGACAAACAACCCAATTAAAAAATGGGCAAAAGACTTGAACAGACACTTCTCCAAGGAGGACACACAGAGGGTCCAGAGACATATGGAAGGATGCTCAGTATTGCTAGCCATGAGAGAGATGCCTATTAAAACCACAGTGAGATACCACTTAACACCAGTCAGAATGGCTATCACAAACAAAGCAACAAACAACAAGTGTTGAAAAGGATGTGGAGAAAAGGGGACCCTAGTGCATTGTTGGTGGGATTGCAGACTGGTACAACCACTATGGATAACAGTATGGAATTTTTCTAAGAAAACTAAAATGGATCTGCCCTTTGACCCAGCACTGTTAGGATTATATCCTAAGAACCCTGAAACACCAATCCAAAAGAACATATACACCCCAATGTTCAGAGCAGCACAATTTACAATAGCCAAGTTCTGGGAGCAACCTAAGTATTCATCAGTAAATGAGTGGATCAAAAATTATGGCACATTTACACAACAGAATACTATGCAGGAGAAAGAAAGAAGGCACTCCTACCCTTTGCAGCAGCATGGATGGAACTGGAAAGCATTATGCTGAGTGAAATAAGCCAGGCAGTGAAAGACAAATACCATATGATCTCACCTTTAACAGGAACCTAAACAATAAAACAAACAAGCAAGCAAAATAGAACCAGAGACACTGAAATGAAGAACAAACTGACAGTAAACAGAGGGGAAGTGGGTGGGTATTGCAGGGAAAAGAGGGAAGAGTCGTCAAGGAACACGTATAAAGGACACATGGACAAAGCCAGAGGAGGGTAGGATTAAGGATAGGAGGTGGGGATGGCTGGGGTGGGGGGAGTGGTAGGGGCAAAATGGAGACAACTGTACTTGAAAAACAATTAAAAAAAGAAAAGAATATCCCAGGATACATTTGTTTTGGGGTTTCTAAAATAAGTTTATCAGTATACAGAAAGTAATTCTCATTGTGACAGAAATCAGAACTAAACTAATGAAAACAGTATCCAATACTGGCTGAAGTTTTGGTGCCATTTCATATATACAACCTATATATTAAAAATCTCGCCCTGGCTGGTGTGGCTCAGTGGATTGAGCCTGGGACTGTGAACCAAGAGGTTACAGGTTTGATTCTTGGTCAGGGCACATGCCTGCATTGCAGGCCGGGTCCCCAGTGTGGGTGCATGAGAAGCAACCACATATTAATGCTTCTCTCCCTCTTTTTCTTCTGGAAGGCAGGTGGCTGTACTACATGATACTGTCTGATTCTCAGCATGAGTACAACTTTAATATAATGCCAGTTGAAGTACAAATTGGATTCACCAAAAGACTGAACAAGGCCTATGCTGTAAGTTTATAAAATAAAATTTTATTTATATTTACTTAGGTGTCTACTGCCCATAAATAAGGCAAAGAACAATACTTTACAATGCAATACCTGATGTTCTAACTGCTTTTGTCGCCGCCTATCTCGTTCCTCAATCTGAGCTGGGTCCAAGAGGGCAGTCATCGAACGAAGGAAGCTGCAAAGAGATACATTAACTATTTAAAGCCACCAAAATATGTGTTTAATGAGGTACTAAATAATTTTTGTTTGTGATATATCTACTAATTACTTCTATTTTTTTAGTAAAAATTTAATGACTTAGTTTTCTCCGTATCTCCATGACTATCCTGCAACTATCAATCTGCAGCTTTAAAAAAAAGATTTTACTTGTTTATTTTTAGAAAGAGGGAGAGGGAGGGAGTGAAATATCAATGTGTGGTTGCCTCTCATGTGCCCCCTACTGGGGACCTCGCTGTCCCCTCTTGGACTCAAACCAGCGACCTTTTGGTTCTCAGGCCAGCACTCAATCCACTGAGCTACACCAGCCAGGTCTAATTATTTCTACACTAAATAAAAATACCAAACCTGAAATCAGTTAAGATATATTACAAATGTAGTAACAGTTCTCATAAAGAACACAGACTTTTTAAAACATCAATAAATACTCAAATATGCACTTACTTTGTTTTTTGACTGTGAGCCATCCCCACACCTCTAACAGGTTTTGCTATATGCTCCTCTTCTGAAAGTTCAATCTGGCTTCCAGCTGTAGGTGTATAAACACTGCTGATATCAGCTAGCTCCTGAGTGTCCGGAGAGACACAGAAGTACTCTGGTTGTTTGTGTGATGACTGAGACGACAGTTGAGACTGAGAACCAGGGTAACTCTTTAATGAATCAAAATGTATTGCCCATCTGTCATGCTCCTCACCCTAATCATGACAAACAAGAATTACTAAGAATTTTTCCAATTGTTCTCACATGTAAAATCTTAAATGAAAATCAAACATGATTTCTAAGACACCATAAGCAGAATAAGCATCATAAAAATTAACAACTGCATTCTGTATTGATTCCATATATGTTAAAATAAGTAGCTTGGGGAATAAGAGAAATTCAAAGAATTGGAAAATTTCTAAAAAGAAAACATGAAAACTCATACTTTTTTTTTTTTAAGATTTTATTTATTTATCTTAGAGTGGAAGGGAAGGAGAGAGAGAGAAAGAAATATCAATGTATGGTTGCCTCTTGTGTGTCCCCTGCCAGGGGCCGGGAACTGGCCTGCAACCCAGGCATGTGCCCTGACTGGGAATCGAACCGCGATCGTGTGGTTCGCAGGCCCGTGCTCAATCCACTGAGCTACACCAGCCAGGGCGAAAACTCATACTTTTTAAATCCATTCAATAAAAGGTTCACAAGAGTTAATGTGGGATATCTGGTATACTCTAGTCTTATCAAATAGTTTCAGAATACTTTTAAGATTAAAAACTGTGAAATTCACACCTGTCAGAATGGCTATCATTCATGAATCAACAAACAACAAATGTTAGTCAGGATGTTGGGAAAAGGGAACTCTCATGTACGGTTAGCAAAACTGCAAATTGGTTCAGCTACTGAGGAAAAGTATGGAGGTTCCTCAGAAAATTAAAAACAGAACTACCTTATGACCTAGAATTCCACTTCTTGGTATTTATCTGGAAATCCAAAACACTAACTCAAAAAGATATATGCATCCCTATGTTCATTGCTGCATTATTTACAATAGCCAAGATTTGGAAGCAACCTAAATATCCGTCAGTATATGTACAACATGTTTACAACTGTAATCCTACTTTTGCCCAGTCCCGTATAAGGAAAGGGAATTTTCTAATGAAAAATAGAAAATTCTTTCTCTATAACAATTATAGGATTTCCAAAGTGCTATCCTAATAGATTTTGAAACGAGTTATACTGATAATTTAAAATAGTTGAATATTGTTTTACATTTGGCTTTGAAATACAAAAAGTACTGCTTTTGGAAGAGTCAGGAAGATAAGAAACTGATTTTCTCTGCTGAATAATAATGTCTATTTCTAGAATATCCTTCTTCTTTTTCATTTCTGCTACTGTAGCCTTATTACAATCTCTGACATTTCAATAAGAAAAATATATTGTGTTCAGATTAAGTCCTTGAATTATAAGAAAGCCAAAAATAAAAAAGTACCATAAAAATTTGCTTTTGTTCTCATTTATAAATTTAATATTCTTTAACAAGAAGAAAAGAATGTATTTTACTCTAACTGTCCTGAAATGCAACATTTTATTATGTGAAATAACTGCAGGACATAATTTTAAATAGTTTGACAGACTACAATGGCAATATATCTCAAAATGTTACTGTCTACCCTTCTTTTTACTAGAAACAAAGACAAAAGGTCATCAGTAAATAGGAAATTCTCATACAAAAAGAAAAAAAATCTTAAGATATCTCAGGTACTTTGACATATCTTAAACAGGTTTTTAAAAACCCATTGCATTTATTTGAGTCTAAAAGAACAACTCCAAAAAGAGCACTCTCTTCAGGTAAGTAATTTAACAAGTCTTCTATCTTTAGAAATGTTATTTTAGAGGTAAAAGGGGAAAAGAAAAACACATGGGCTCTTTGAATTCCTTGTAAGAAATTCTCAACATGGCACTACATCAATCTTAGGATTCTGTGATCTGTTCTTTTAAGTACGATATAACTAGATCCGGTTTTGAATTTTAGTGACATTGCAAATTATTCTGCACAAGTCAAAATTAACCTTGAAAATTCCTAAAATTTCTCACAAAATCTTTTATAGGTATATATATTTACAACCTAGTAGGAAATTTACTAATCAGTTCTCTCAATCCAGTCTTCATTTTCTTACTCAAGGATGTCTTACAAAAAACTATTACCAAACACTTGCTTGCCACCTGAATAATTCATTTCACTTCTCCAACTAGGAAACTTTTTGTTTTTTTAAGTCGTTACCTTTATTTTTAAAGATTTGTCAAACTCTCCACATCATGGTGAGAGTTTACACGATTAGTAAGCAGTTTTTTCATTAAATGTTCGGAGGGGAACAAGTTCTCAGCTTATGAGATCTGACCATCCCACTGACTTTGAAGTTTCTCTTGATTAATAGAAGGAAAAGGGGGGAGGGAAGAAAAGGAGGACATGCTAGAAACCGAGGAAAAGAATTCTCATGACAGCCATCCGAAACAAACAAAAAACTCAGAAAACAAAACCAAGTCATTAACTCCACCTTTTCTGTTTTACAAGTTTCTACACCTCACTTTTGATTTTGCCTTTTATGGCTGAAACACCTTCCCAGTCCTGCCTCTCCTAAAGACAGAAGAGGAGAAGCCCTATAGTGCATAGTGATCCAACACCACATGCCCCTAACTCCCAAGGCCTTGTGGATTCTAGAGAACTGATGATTCCCTGCTCCCAAAAGTTTGACCAACAGTGTAGAGAGGTAGAGAGGGAAAATGGTGAGGAACTGGGTTTAAGTGAGAGATTACAGTTTTTCATAACACACCCTCACATTCTTTCAGTTTAGTCCCAGGCAAACACAACTAGTTATCTGCTGTTCTGGTCAGGGGGTTTCCAGAAATTTCTCCAAACACTAGTCCTCTAGTCCCAGACACATTTTTGCCAACCTCACATGTCTGTTACTTCCCTTTGCCCACATTCAGGCCATGTGGGAAAGACCCCACCTGGAGCCAACACCCTGAAATAAAATTTATGCAAAAGTCTCACTTGGTAAGCATTAGTTTGAAACAGAGGAACACAGAACAACTCTGAGATGCTCTATGTGTTGAAGGCAGATGTGAGCAGATCAAAGTTCCCACCCATTTGCCACCAAGACAATGGCTAGTGCTTCAATTGACCAGAAAACATGGGACTATTAGTGGGTGAGCAAGGGGCCAAGTTTTATCTAAGATGTCATGACTTGGGTTACCATTTCCATTTTTAGCACCACTGATGTGCTCATTTTGAAAAATCTATATTAGCACCTTGCCCCCAGGCAGAATAACATACCATGCAAACATTTCAAATATTTGAGGTTTGAAATAAGGGAAAGGTTAAAGAGACAGCATCCGGTACTGCTGAAATGTGGATTTAGATCATGGTTATATTTGTACTTGTCGCTATCCTGCTCCCTGATGCCAAAGCAGCTGGCCCATTCATCCAGAGTGATGTACTTTTTGTTGTCCAGGTCACAGATCTCAAAAAAGCAGGTGGTCCAAGTGCTCCATCAGGATGAGGCACAAGCAGTGTGACCAGCTTAGTGTGGGACAGGTATCCGTCATGGGGTGCTGGTCTAGCTGGCCAACTGCCAGTACACAAGGGAGATGTACATGTTGTCGTACATGTTGTCGTTCTCGAAGTCCTGGGCCAGCAGCAACATGGAATGTGCTCCAGACTCCAGGCACTTCTGTTCTCATGGATCTTCTTCACCTGGAACTCTGCTTCTTGGTCAGAAGGTTGTTGCCCTCATCCTTTTCACACAGAATCAGCAGGATGTTCCTGAGCCAGTCCCACATGTGCAGAGGGAATTCAGTCAGCTCGAAGTCTGGGAGCAGGCGGGAATATATTTGCAGGGTCTAATGTAGTCCAGGTGGTGTTTGTGGCTCTTGGTGTCCTCCAGGTTGCACTCGTTTGTGGCAAAGTAGTAGCAGGACAGGTCAAAGGTCTTGTTGGCATTGCTGCACACCTTCTGAAATTCAGTAATTGGGGCAGGGCAGGTGGTAGGGTCATGGCACATGCACATGGGGGTGTTATTCTCATCCAGCTGTCACACCCCACCATGTCTGCAGTGGTGCTTCTCACATGGGTTTTCAGCCACCACCTCTTCCTCAGTACTTTCATCAATTTCTCCTGCTTCCACCAGGATGGGGTTGGCTCCCATGAGTACCTCAGACACAGCAGCCACCATTTCCTCCACAATCTGTTTCTCATCAGGCAAAGTAAAAAGAAGATCCACGCCTTGATGGTACTGGAAACCTTCAGTGGCAGGCAGGCAGCCTTATGAAGCTCCGCAGGAACGTCTAAGAAACCTTTTATTACTTTCTTTCTCCTAAGTTTCCCCAATGTGCATTCAGTCAGAGGAATGAAAGTATAAAGATTTGGGTGGGTAAGGAGAACACGGAGGTAGAATGAAATGTCCGTTTTGGCTACCAAGCTCATTTAGTTTAAGCTAAGGCAAACGGGAACACAAGACACACTGTAACAGATGTGATTTGGCTGTACCTAGCACCTTCCTTCCATTAATTCATCCCTAAACTAAGAACCCCTTTCTCTGGGGCTTACTAAAACTTTCACTTATCTCCCTCATATTATAGACCCAAGACTTCCCTTTTCCTTTGTAAAATCTCCTTTTTTAAAACATCAATATTCAGCCTATTCTATTTTCAAGTGGCTGCCTTAAGCAAAAATTTATTTTCATTGGTATTCCCTATACCCTTCCTCACAAACAGGCCCTGACATTACAGAGTCCTGATAAAATTCTTTAGCTACCTTCAACTCATTCTATCTTAGGAAACGCTAATTCTTACTCCTAACACAAATGTTGTATGAACATCAGCTGCTAAATCAGAATTGAAACTAGAAGGGTTTGCAAGTGGTCCACTAAATACCTGGTTCTATTTCATTTCATTCTTCCCTTAAAGCTGTTTATTAAAATATAGCTTTGAAAAAGAGTCACTTGGTGGTGACTTTGCCATGATCCACAGTAGCCCTGCTTGCCAGCCCATCCACCAAGAGCCTCCTCATTCTAGACACTGTCCACTTACCTATCTTGTCCACTCATCAGGCAGAAAAGGCATTTGTGTGGGTAGTGGGTAGTCAATCTCAGGACACTGAGCTAGAAAAAACAGGATCTTCCAAGAGTATGAGCATAAACAAAGAACTAATTTTTTAAACTTGAAAATTTCTTTAAAGTCCCTGGAACCAGGACTATAGAGGTATGTGCTTGTTTGCCATATATCCTCTTGGGAGATATGCCTGTTCAAAATCTCTTATTTTTAAAAAGTGAGTTTTTTCTTCTTATAACTTGGGTTTTTTTAAAGATATATTCCACATGTAAGTCCTTTATTAGATAAGTAGTTTGTACTTCTCTGCATCTTATAATCTAGCAGTAATATTCAAAGAGCAGAACTTTTGATTAAGGGGATTGCTTATCACTGTTTTTCTGTTTATGCCAGATTTCGGTTTTGTGCCAGTACACATGTATTAATTTTATATCCAGCCCTTTTGATTGAACTTCCCTATTACTTCTATAAATAACATTAACTTCTGAATGTTAAACCTAGCTTGTGTTCCTTAAATAAACCCAACTGATCATGATGAATTTTTAACATTGTTCTTGTATTGTCTTGTCAGATTTGGTATCAAAAATATTTGTTTTGTTAGCTTTGGTTATCAGGTGTTTACTTATACTTCCCCCATAAAGAATCTTGGAAAAGTTTTGCTTTCTACCTTCTCTCAAAGAAGTCACCAATAAACACACCTGACGTGGAGTTCACTTTATGAGGTTTTTAATAAGTTCCATTTCTTGAATAAATTTAGATTCATTCAGATTCCTTTTTTTTTTTTAAGATTTCCTATTTCTTGTATCAACTTTAGTAATGTCTAATAAGGTCAATTTTTCAGCTAAATTCCCTAATGCATTGGCAAAAGCTGTTCATAATACATTCATCTTTTTAATGGCCACAGACTCTTTACTGATCTCATTTTTAATTGCCAATTGTGCATGAACTATATAAATTTAAATAGCTTTGTTAAGAACTTCCGGCTTTCTTCTCTCTGTTGCATATTTCTAATTTTACTGACAGCCACACTGATCTTATTATTTCTTTCCTTCTACTTCCTTTGGGTTCAATTTTTCCTGTTCTTTCTCTAATTTCCTGAAATGAATACTTAGATCATTGATGTTTTCTTTTCAGTCTTTCTCTTCTAACAAATGCATTTGTCTATAAATTTTTCTCTAAGTACAGGAAGCTTGTGTATTTTGATATATAATTTTTTCATTATCACTCAGTTCAAAATATTTTCTAGTTATTTTTATTTCTTTCACTTAGAAGTGATTTTCTAAAAAAATAATATTAACTTTTAGAGGAAAAGATAGAGACAGAGAGAGAAAAACACTGACTTGTTTCATTTATTTATGTATTCATTGGTTGATCACTATATGTGCCCTGCCTGGGGATCGAACCTACAACTTTGGCGTATTGGGATGACACTCTAACTGAGCTATCTGTCCAGGTCCTACACAAGCGATTTTTACTTGGTGTTCCACAACAGGCACACTGGTGTGCCAGAATTTTTAAAACATGTAATACCTGACCATTTTAGTCAGAGACATTGACCTCTTTTCCCTTAGACTGTCAAATTGAAAAAAAAGGGCAACAGCCAACACAATAGCCATTATGATGAATGAAAATTGTACTTATTTTTGTCAGATTGGCAAAAAATACTTTTTTTTCAGTGTGCTGCAGAATTTCAGTAATTAGTTTATGTGTGCCATGAGATGGAAAAGGTTGAAAGACTAAGAAGTATATTGGTTAAGTAGCAAACACTTAGAAATTTTACCATTTGTTACTGATATTAATTCCACTGTGACAACATATTCTGTGTAATCCGGGCCTATGAAATTTGTTGAGACGTCATTAATTATCAAATTACCAATTCTCACTTTTCAATATCTGATATTTTGGCGATAGATTCTTTGGGTTTTCTATATAAATGATAAATCATTACAATTTTATCTTTTCCACTCCAGTTCTTTTGACTTCTCTTTCCTGTGTTGCTATACTGGGTAGAACACCACTACTAACAAATAGTAATAATGTGGGTATTTTATCTCATTTTTAAATTTTAAATGAAATTCTAAAAATCTCTCAGTTAAGATGATGTCCCGGGGTTTTTGGTTTTAATGTTCAACTGGCACTCTCTTTTAGTGTAATATGCAGAAGCATTTTCCTTAATGACCTGGTACTGAATTTGATCAAGTGCCTTTTCTGCATCTGCTGAGATGTTTTCTTTTATTGTATTAAAAGGAACATATGTGGATTCTTAAAATATCCTTAACTACCCAGCATGAACTTACCAAACTCATGATATGTATTACTGAATTCCACTTGCTAATATTTTCTTTAGGATTTTGGTGTGTGTATTCATGAAAGGAATAAATTCCTTCTCCCCCCTTCTCCTCCTCCCACTCCCCTGTTGCTAACCCTCCATGTGATCTCCATTTCTATGGTTCCACTCCTGGTCTAGCTGTCCTCTTAGTTTGCTTTTGTTTTAGGTGTGGTTATTAATAACTGTGAGTTTGCTGTCCTTTCACTGTTAATATTTTTCATCTTCTTTTTCTTAGATAACTCCCTTTAACATCTCATATAATAAGGGCTTGGTGATGATGATCTCCTTGAATTTGATCTTATCTGAGAAGTACTTTATCTGTCCTTCCATTCTAAATGAAAGCTTTGCTGGATAGAGCAATCTTGGATGTAGGTCCTTGGATTTCATGACTTGGAATACTTCTTTCCAGCCCCTTCTTGCCTGTAAGATCCTTTTTGAGAAATCTGCTGACAGTTTGATGGGCACTCCTTTGTAGGTGACTGTCCCCTTATCTCTTGCTGCTTCAAGCATTCTCTCCATTTTAATCTTGGCTAATGTAATTATGATGTGCCTTGGTGTGTTCCTTCTTGGGTCCAACTTCTTTGGGACTCTCTGAGCTTTCTGGATTTCCTGGAAGTCTATTTCCTTTGCCAGACTGGGGAAGTTCTCCTTTATTATTTGTTCAAGTAAGTTTTCCACTTGTGGCTGTTCCTCTTCCCCTCCTGGTACCCCTATAATTCGGATGTTGGAACATTTAAAGATGTCCTGGAGATTCCTAAGCCTCTCTTCATTTGTTTTTGGATTTTTGTTTCTTCATTCTTTTCTGTTTGGTTATTTTTTCCTTCCTCTGGTCCACTCCATTGATTTGAGTCCCAGTTTCCTTTCCATCACTATTGGTTTCCTGTGCATTTCCCTTCACTTTAATTAGTTTAGCCTTCATTTGTTCCTCTAATTTGTGACAAAAATCAACCAATTCTGTGAGCATCCTGATCACCAGTGTTTTGAACTGTGCATCTGAAAGGTTGGCTATTTCTTGGTCACTTAGAATTATAGGCTCTGGGGCTTTGAGCTGTTCTTGAGTCATAATGTTTGGTCTGTTTGCACCTGTTATGTATGAGGGGCAGAGCCTTGGGTGTTCACCAGGGCGGGGGCAACCCCCGTGGCTGGGTTGTGACGCTGTACGTGGGGGCGGGGTCAGAGAGGGGAAAAAATGGCGTCTTGCTCCACTGTCTCTCAGATTTCTGTCCCCTCTGCGGCTTCCCACAAGCAAATTGGGCCCCTCTGCTGCTGGTTCTCAGGTGTGTGGGCTTGTGTACTCTCCAGGGCCCTGTGGCTCTCTCCAACAAACTCTGGGAGGCTGGGAGCCTCTCTCAGCACCTTGACCCCGAAAGTCTTTCCAATTGGTGCTTTCAGGCTCTAATTCCCTTCCCTGGGGCTCTAGCCTGAGTGGTCTGTCTCACTGTTTGCTCCTTCACTTGGTTTATCTGTACACAAATGTGTGACTGCAGTCAGCCAGCTGCCCTGCGTCCTCACTGGGTCTTCCTGTTGCCACCCCATGCCTGGGATCCGCCAACCGCTGCTGCCTCCGCTCCTGGGTAGGTCCTACCGAACAATCTTTCCTGCCCCACACGGCTCTGCCGCTGACTCCACCCCTCTTACGGGTCTGGCCGGATGGTTCGTCGTTGTCAGACTTTCGTACAGTTCAAATTTCTGTGTTTTGGCTGAGTTTTTGTTACTAAAACTTCATTGTCTTTAAACTTAGTTGTGCGAGGAGGCACAGTGTTTCCACCTACGCCTCCATCTTGGCCGGAAGTAAAAAACTTTTTAAACTAGATCTACATTTACTTTAACAGTTACAAGACTATTCAAGTTTTTTCACGTCGATTCCTGTTACTTTTACAGTAATTTATCCACTTCATCTAAGTTTCACAATTGTTGGAATGTATTCACTAATAATTTACTTTCTACCTACAATTATTGGCACTTTCAGACTTAATTTTGTCTTCTTTATCAGTCTTGATATATATTCTTTCGAATTAGTGTTTTGGCTTTTTTTCAAGATACATTCCCAAGAGTGGAATCACTGGCTTCTAAGGCAGTTCCATTTTTAATTTTTTGAGGTAATGCCATACTGCTTTCCACAGTGGCTGCAGCAATCTGCATTCCCACCGACCGTACACAAGGGTTCCCTTTTCAACGCAACCTCTGCAACACTTCTTTGTTGACTTCATAATAGCCATTCTGACAGGTGTGAGGTGATACCTCATTGTGGCTTTAATTTCCATTTCTCTAGTTAGTGACATTAAACATCTTTTCATGTTTATGGGCCACTTGTATGTCTTTTGGAGAAGTGTGTATTCAGGTACTTTGCCATTTTTTTTAAGTTGGATTTTGTTTCTGGTGTTGAGCTTTGCAAGTTATTTATAAAACTTCAATATTAAGCCCTTATTAGATGTATAATTGGCAAACATGTTCTTCCATTTAGTTGGTTTTCATTTTGTTGATTTCCTTGCTGTTTGAAGCTTTTTAGTTCTATGTACTCATTTGTTCTTCTGTTTTCTTTGACCAAGCTGACACATCAGAATAAATACTGCTGCAAGAAATACCCGAAATTCTATTCCTATGTTTTCTTCTGATTTTAATTGTTTTAAGTCTAATATTTAAGACTGTCAACCATTTTGTTTATTCTTGTGTGTGGCATAAGGTGGTCTAGTTTCAGTTTTTGGCACATCTGTCCCATTTTCCCCAAATCATTTATTGAATAGACTATCTTTACCCTCTTATATATTTTTGCCTCCTTCCTCAAATATTAATTGACTATAAAGGTGTGGATTTATTCCTGAGCTCTCTATTCTGTTCCGTTTATCGATGTGACTGTTTTTATGCCAGTAACATGCTGTTTTGATTTCTATGGCCTTGTGGTATAATTTGATACCAGGTAGCATGATTCTTCCAATTTTGTTCTTCTTTCTCAAGATTGCTGTTGGTTCAATGTGAGCCATTTTATAAAAATTTTCAGAGGACTTGACTGTCTGAGGATATTTTGTTATCTACTCTTATTTAAACCATAATCTGGCTAAGTACTAAATTCTAATTTTTAAAGTTATTTTCCATTGTAATACTTTGAAATATAACCAGTCATCTTGTACCCAGTGCTGCTGTTTAAAAATGCCAAGAAAAAAAAGAGAGAGAAATATGTGAAGTTCATCCTTGTTCTTTTATAAATAGACTGCTTTCTTCTTGCAGGTTTTTAGAATTTTTCTGTCTTTCATATTCTCAAATTTCAGTTTAGTATGTGGAGATAGGATTTTAATTATTTTTTGGCCCTTTGAATCTGAGGTCTTTTTTTTTTCCATTTTGGGAAATTAATCTCAATTGCTTTTTCAAATATTTCCTCTTTCCAATTTCCCCCCTCGTGCTTGAGCTGCCCCTTTGTTTATTCTCATATCACCCTAGAAATTATTTTCCCTATGCCATTTTTTTCCTTTTAAGATGTATTCTAAATATAATTTTCCAATTTTTTTTTCATTCCTTAGAGGGTGGAAACTTTAGGCATTACACGACAGTCACTCATTAACCTTCAAAACAAATCCTTGGGTAAGTTCCTGTTTTGGAAACCCTCCTTAGATTGCAAGTCACTGGCCAGGTGAGTGAGGAGCAGGAAGGGGAAGTGAAGTATTTACCTGATTTTTCCAATTCCTCCCAAGAATTGTAATTTAAGGTAAGACTGCCCAAGATTTTATTTCAAAAGACAGCCAGAATAGAGATCTGAGTTATAGTAAATGTAGGGTGATAACCTTTTTGTTTTAAGGAAATGGGGAGTGTGGAAGAGGGGCGGGTAGTAAATTAGCAAGAACTCCAACAATTCATTTTCTAAGTATATTTTATTGATTATACTATTACAGTTGTCTCATTTTTTCCCTCTTTTATCCCCCTCTACTGTGTACACCTCTCCCTCCAGCATACCCCCAAGTCAGTTCATGTCCTTGGGTCATATATATGCAAGTTCCTTGGATTCTCCCTTTCCTATACTGTTCTTAACCTCTCCCTATTTTGTACCTACCATTTATGCTTCTTACTCCATGCGGCATTTCCCCCCATTCTCCCCCTCCACCTCCCACTGATAACCCTCCATGTGATCTCTATTTCTGTGATTCTGTTCCTGTTCTTGTTGTTTGCTTAGTTTTTGTATTTTAGGTTCAGTTGTGGATAATTGTGAGTTTGTTGTCACGTTACAATTTGTAGTTTTAATCTTCATTTACTTATATAAGTCCCTTTAACATTTCATATAACAAGGACTTGGTGATGATGAACTCCTTTAACTTTACCTTATCTAGGAAGCACTTTATCTGCCCTTCCATTCTAAATGATAGCTTTGCTGGATACAGTAATATTGGATGTAGGTCCTCGCCTTTCATGACTTCAAATACTTCTTTCCAGC
The DNA here is from genome assembly GCF_014824575.4 of Sturnira hondurensis. Taxonomy (NCBI): domain Eukaryota; kingdom Metazoa; phylum Chordata; class Mammalia; order Chiroptera; family Phyllostomidae; genus Sturnira; species Sturnira hondurensis. Next base: position 3,308,054 of record NW_028075471.1, on the reverse strand, counting down.
ATCTTCTTGCCTGCAAGGTCTCTTTTGAGAAATCAGCTGCTAGATTTATGGGAACTCCTGTGTAGGTAACTGTCTTCTTTTCTCTTGCTGCTTTTAAAATTGTATCCTTATCTCTTTCTTGCTCCTCTTCTTCTTCTTCTGGCACTCCTATGACTCAGATGTTGAAATGTCTAAAATTGTCCCAGAGGTTCCTAAGCTTCTCATTTTTTTGAGTTCTTAATTCTTTATTCTGTTTTGGTTAAATGTTTATTTCTTCCTTCTGTTCCAAATGTTGATTTGAGTGCCAGTTTCCTTCCCTTCACTGTTGGTTCCCTGTATGTTTTCCTTTATTTCACTTGGTATAGCCTTCACTTCTTTACTTTGCATCCTTACTCAATCATTTTTGTGAGCATCCTCATTACCAGCATTTGAAGTGTGCCTCTGATAAGCTGGCTATCTCTTCATTGCTTAGTTGTATTTTTTCGGGAGCTTCGATCTGTTCTTTCATTTAGGCCATATATATATATATTTTTTTTTTGTCTCAGCATGCCAGTTATGTTGTAAGGGGCAGAGCTTTAAGTATTCACCAGGGTGGGGCAACCCACATTGCTGGGTTGTAGCTCAGTATGTGGAGGAGGGGTCAGAGAGGGAACAATGCTGCTTGTTCAGCTCTTGTCCCACTTTCAGTTACTCCCCCAGCTACCCACAAGTGAATTGGGCTCTTCTGGTGCTGCTTCCTGGATGGGTGTGTTTGTTTATGTTCTAGGACCTTGTGGGTCTCTCTAATGGACTTTCCTGTGACACTGTGAGTTTCTCCCACCACTACAACACCCACAGATTTTTAAAGCCAGAGGTTTTGAGGTTTTATTTCTCTGGATTGCAAGCCTGGGTTGGGTGGTCTGTTTTGCTCCCCAGTTGTTGTTCCTAGTTTATCTGCATGCTAATGTGGGACCTCCCTATCCAGCAGACACTGCCTTGCCGCATGTTCGTTCCATACCGGCTGCCTGTCTCTGCCTCCTACCAGTCTGGATGAATGCTTCTTCTTTAACTCCTTGGTTGTTGGACTTGCACACAATTTGATTTTTTGGCAGTTCTGGTTGTTTTTGTTTTTACATTGGCTGTTGTCCTTCTTTTGGTTGTGCAGAAAGAAAAGCGTATCTACTTATGCTTACAACTTGGCTAGAACTCCTAAAGAGAGAATCTTAAAGGCAGCAAGAGAAAAGCAGAGAGTTACCTACAAAGAAATTCCTATAAGACTATCAGCCGATTTCTCAAAATAAAATTTCCGGGCTAGAAGGGGCTGGCAAGAGGTATTCAAAGTGATGAAAAGAAGGACCTACAACGTACTCTATCCACCAAAGCTATCATTTAGAACTGAAGGACAGATAAAGTGCTTCCCAGAGAAGGCAAAACTACCGGAGTTCATCATCAAGCCATTATTATATGAAATGTTAAAGGGACTTATTTAAAAAAAGAAAAAGATAAAAACTATGAATATAAAAACGACAATAACCCTAATCAGTGTGTCTCAGTTTGTCAGGCATCTCCCAACAAAGCAAAAATGACAATAAATTCACAACTATCAACAACTGAATCCAGAAAGCAAACAAGCAGAAAAGAAATAGAATCATAGATATGGAGGTCATCTGGAGGGTTATCAGTTGGGAGCGGGTAGGGGGAGAATGGGAGAAAAGGTTCAGGGATTACGAAGTACAAATTGGTAGACACAGAATAGCCAGCAGGATGTTAAAAACAGTATAGGAAATGAAGTAGCTAAAAGACTTAAATGCAAGGCCCATGGACATAAACTAAAGGGGGGGTACTGCCAGAGGGAATGGAGGATACCAGGTGGAGGGGGGAAAGGGGGAAAAATTAGGCCAACTGAAATAGCATAATCAATAAAATATATTTTTAAAAAACCAAAGCATAGATACAGTTATATCATATGTATTGTTCAGCAATTTACTTTTCTGGTTTTGCAGTGTCTTAGATACACTGTGTCCGCTCCATATTCCTGTTGTTTTTTTTTTTTAAGCACAAATTTCTTGTTAATTATATTTTAGTTTTGATTCACTTTTCTGACCCTAAAACAACCTTTTAAAACTGTTCTTTAAACAACAACAAAAAAATGTCAGGGAAAGATCCTTGAGAGGAATACTTTATAAATTCTTACAGGTCTATCTTTATGTTCCCTTTACATATAAACATGTTTAGGCATTAAATTTTTTAGTCCCAGTCTTTATTTAGTAAACCTTCATAAATATTTTCCTATTATCTATAGAGACAAAATCTAAGGTTAACTTGATTTTTGTTCCTTGCCTTATGTTTAAATACTTGAAGAAATCTCTACTTTCTGAAATTTGGTCACTTACTAGGATATCTTTAAATCCACCTCTTTTAATTCATTTAACTTAATTTTTCTTTCTAATCTAGAAAGTTTTTTCTCTGATATGTTACTAGTGCTCTTACCTATTTTTCTTCTTTGGAGAAATCTATCACTCAAGGTTGTATTTGTTCAGCTATTTGTAGTATATTTTATGCCAGACTTTGTATCTTTTTAAAAAAATTCTTCCCTTATTCAGGGAATGTCCCCACTGTGAATTCTTCTTCTTCCTCATTGTGATTTCAATTTATTTCATTACCAAATCTTTTTACTTTCCTACTGTTGTATTCTTAGTTTTATTCTACTCTCTTATCTTGGGCCTATTCTTGTACAAGAATTTCCTGAACAACTTCAAGTCCTTTGTGGAATAAGACATAAGTAAATAAAAGCAAAGTCAGTGTTTTCTTTAAAAATGTCCTGCTTCACAAATAGGACATATTTCTAATGAAAGATTTTCCTTTGAGTAGTTAATTGGTATACCCTTCTTTCTAGTTCTGAGAATGTTCATAGTCTCAATTTTCCTCCTTTAACAGTGATTTCTCTAGGTCTAATGTTATGGGCAGTTAGGATGCACAAGTTACTCTTGGTGCTCTCCTCTATCTGATTAGGTATTAGTAAATCCTGCAACTTATTTTAAAACCAGATGCACAGATATGTAAAGTGCCTAGTATATTTCTTGACTAGGAGGCCTTCAAACAATTCTATTTCCTTGTTCAATTTAACTATTAATCTTTCTGGCAAGAGACCCACCTAGTTTTCAATATAGAGTCCAATTTTAGAGGCCTAAGATAGGGTTCCCCTGATTCCTAGACTGTCCAGTGTAGAGAAACAAAAGGAAGCTTTGGGCAGGACTGGCTCATTTCGGCTAGGCTGCTATTATGTTTCTTCTGAAATAAAGCCATCAGTAGAATGGGACTGGGTTACAACTTAGTCATGTTCCAGTTCTACTGTGGGGTGGCCCTCATAATCCACAAACACTATTCCCAGGATGCTAAAGTAAACTGACAATAAGAATATAAAAGTTCTAGGTATTCCATTTTTACTCTACTACGTGGTATGACTTGCTATTTTTAAAAACTCTTGTCCCATTAGTGATATAAATCCATAGAATTTCTTGCTGAACTCTGAACTGTATGATATAATATACTCTTTCTGGTTCATAACATGGATAGAAATGTGTTTTGTATTGTCTTTTATATCCTTTTGCATGTTAGAAATAGTACATAATATTTTCAGGTCAGCTGAATAGTCAAAAAAGAGAAGATACACATATGTGGTCAGTTATGATCACACATATATGAATTTCTTAGCTTTAATACTGGTCCATATATGTGTATCTACTCATCAACAAAACAATCTGAAAGATTCACATCAAACTCACATGCCACACAATGACCACCACTCTCAAGATTATACACTCACATCCTCTCAGAATAAACAAGTTCAGCACAATAGTAGGATACAACTTAGAATAAAACAAATTCAACAAAGTTGCATGAACAATGCAACACAGAAAAATAAGTCACACATCTGGGAAAGGAAGTAAAAAAACAAATCCATGTATGCGTATAACAGCATCAAAAATAATAAAATATTTAGGAGTAAGTGGGCAAGATACATGTATCTTGAAAACTACGAAACATTACTGAAGGAAATTAAAGAAGTCATATAAATGGAAAGACATATTGTGTTCATGACCTGGAACACTGAGCATTATTAAGATTACATAAATTAATCTGTATTTTCAATGCAAACTTTATGAAAGCCTCACATTTTTTTTGCAGAAATAGAAAGATTTATCCTTAAAATTCATATGGAATTTCAAGGGACCCTCAATAGCTTAAACAATATTGAAAAAGAAGAACATAATTGTAGGACACTTTCTGGTTTCAAAAGTTACTACAAAGGCATGGTAACAAAACAGTTAGGACAGTGTCACAGACAGATAGATGTAGGGGACAACAGAACAGAATGGAGAGCCCAGAAATATGCCCTCACATACATAGTCAAGTGATTTTCAACAACAGTATCAAAACTATTCAATGGGGAAAGTACAGTATTTTCAAGAAATGGTGCAAGGAAAACTGAACATCCATATGCAAAGGAACGAAGTTGGACTCTTACCTTATACCACAGACAAAAATTAACTTAAAAGGAATCAAAGACCTAAACATAAAAAGCTCTTAACAAGAAAGCACGGGGAAAAGCCTCTGGTATCAGATTTGGCAATGATTTCTTGGGTATGACAACAAAACCATGGGCAACAAAGGGGGATAAAATGTACATGATTAAATTTAAAAACTTTTATGCCTCAAAGGACACTATCATGTGAGAAAAAAGTCAATCCATGAATGGGAGAAAGTACCTGTCATCACATATTGGATAAGACATTAACATATAGCACATATAAAGAAGGGAAGGGGAGGGAAGAAAGAAGGAAAAGAAATGTTGGTGAGGACATGGAGAAATCAGAACCCTTGTGCATTGCTGTTAGGAATGTAAAATGGTGCAGGAGCTGTGAAAAACAGTAACATAAAATCACCAAATTAAAATTGGTAAAAATTTAACATAAAGAATTAAACATAAAATTAGCTTATGATCCAGTAATTTCACTTACAGGGATATACCCAGAAGAACTGAAGACAGAAACTCAGAGATTATATGTATACCAATGTTTATAGCAGCAATATTCCTAATGGCAAAAAGGTGGTAACAGCTCGAATATCCACCAACGTTTGAATGGAAGGAGAAACAAAATGCAGTATTACACGTACAATGTAGTATCACTCAGCCTTAAAAAGAAATGAAATTCTGATACGTTACAGTTTAGATGAACCCTAAAAACATTATGCTAAGTGAAGCAGTCAGACGCAAAAGAATATTGTGTGATTCTACTTAAAGGTACTTAGAATTCAAATTCATAGAGACACAAAGCCTAGGTAAAGAGAGAAATGGGGAGTTACTGTTTAATGGGTAGTTCCAATCTGGGATGATGAAAAAATTCAGAAGATGGGCAGTGGTGATGGTTGTGTAACAATGTAAATATAGTTAATGCCACTGAATTTTTAATTACTAAAATAATTAAAATTATAAAAATGTTGTATATATTTTACACAATAAAAGGTAAACAAAATAAAAAGGAAAAAAATAGATGGAATTTTTTTGTTGGCCAACTGAAGAGCTATGGTTTGGTGGTAGCAATATGAAGTGAACAATATGAAATGAGTAGAATGACACATTCTACCCACTTCATATTGTAACTCTGAATGTTACAGCGTACATTAGAATATACTTCCTGCACTTAAAAGACATCTCAGAGAGGGGTAATCATTAGGGAAAGACAAGTTATTCTCAAAAAGGCAGAGGCTGTAAGTTTCTTAGAAACACAAAAGGAGTTTTAAGCTGCACTGTGTAACAGAATGTTTGACTGAACAATATAGAGATTAGAATACAATGTCATTAAACTGGGTAGGAAGAATAAAAATCAAGGAGAGAAAAGAAAGAAACCTGTTAAGAGAACTGACCCTAAACTGCCTCAGAGTTCCAAATGGACCTGCTTTATAAACTGTAACTACAGCAAATCTTGGAGGAACACAGTGAAGAAGTAAGAGTCACTATAGTCAAACTACTAAAATACTAAAATCAAGTAGATCAAGGGACGAGGAAACAATTCTATTCTTGTTTTAACTAGCATGAGAACTTAAACTTTTAAAGTTTCCAGTCCTGCATCAATGCCTGGATATATCAGACTTCCAGATAACCCTCTAATTACCCCCTCAAGGACTCATGTATACAGACTACTTAACATCCACTATCCAGACCACCAGATGTGACTCAACTTCCTAGCACCATCCTCCATACTATCTAGACCACCTGACACCTGACTGATAACCATGGACCAATCCTAGGGCTAAGAATGCAGAATTGATTTTCTCAAGAATGTATTTTTACTATAAGAACTCTTAACTTTTCTTTCTTCAGAACACTTCTGGGTTTTTGCCTAGTGTTTTCATTTTGCAAAGCCTAAGACAAATGAATAAATCTTGATCATTTATTTCTAGACAAAGCCTCCACATTCTTTTTGAATTTGTTGACACCTTCATTAAGCACTTGCTATTGGTCAGCCACTGTTCTAAGCACTTTATATGCATTACCCCTCACATTTTAACAAAATTGATCTTGGTGACTCTGCCAAGCAAACTTTTCCTTTTCTCAATTAAAAAGGAAAAGCAAACTTTTCCTTTTCTCAATTAAATGAAGTTATAACTTAATATTCAAGTAGTATAAAGAGTCCTGGCTATGGCCAGGATTTCTAAAGCCAACTGCTTACAGGAACTTAAGGGGGACTTTTTTAACACAATTCATTTTTCCTCAATAGCATCTTTCTAGTGTGTTACCACATTCACACATAATACACTGAATACATAAAAACTGCATTTAAATAGGAAAAGAATAAGTAGATAATCATACTTTTTAAAAATATATTTTATTGATTATGCCATTACAGTTGTCCTATTCCCCCACTTAGTTCCCCTCCACCCTACACACCCCCTCTCCCACCATTCCCTCCCTTTAGTTTATGTCCATGCATTACAAGTTCTTTAGACTGTACATTTCCCATACTATTCTTGCCCTCCCCCTGTCTATTTTCTACCTACTGTCTATGCTACTTATTCTCTGTACCTTCCCCCCCTTATCCTCCTCCTACTCCTGTTGCTAACCCTCCATGTGATTTCCATTTCTATGGTTCCGCTCCCGATCTAGCTGTCCTTTTAGGTTGCTTTTGTTTTAGGTGCGGTTGTTAATAACTGTGAGTTTGCTGTCTTTTTACTGTTCATATTTTTATCTTTTTCTTAGATAACTCCCTTTAACATTTCATATAATAAGGGCTTGGTGATGACGAACTCCTTGAACTTGACCTTATCTGAGAAGCACTTTATCTGTCCTTCCATTCTAAATGAAAGCTTTGTTGGATAGAGCCATCTTGGATGTAGGTCTTGGATTTCATGACTTGGAATACTTCTTTCCAGCCCCTTCTTGCCTGTAAGGTCTCTTTTGAGAAATCCGCTGATAGTCTGATGGGAACTCCTTTGTAGGTGACTGTCCCCTTATCTCTTGCTGCTTCTAGGATTTCTCTCCTTCATTTTAATCTTGGCTAATGTAATTATGATGTGCCTTGGTGTGTTCCTTCTTGGGTCCAACTTCTTTGGGACTGGGAGCTTCCTGGACTTCCTGAAAGTCTACTTCCTTTGCCAGATTGGGGAAGTTCTCCTTTATTATTTGTTCAAATAAATTTTCCACTGGTTGCCCTTCCTCTTTCCCTTCTGGTACCACTATAATTGGGATGTTGGAACGTTTAAAGATGTCCTGGAGGTTCCTGAGCCTCTCCTCTTTTTTTTTGAATTCTTGTTTCTTCATTCTCTTCTGATTGGTTGTTTTTCTTCCTTCTGGTCCACTCCCTTGATTTGAGTCCCAGTTTCCTTTCCATCACTATTGGTTTCCTGTGCATTTCCCTTCATCTCACTTAGTTTAGCCTTCATTTGTTCATCTAATTTGTGACAAAAATCAACCAGTTCTGTGAGCATCCTGATCATCAGTGCTTTGAACTGTGCATCTGATAGGTTGGCTATCTCTTGGTCACTTAGAAGTATTGGCTCTGGGGCTTTGAGCTGTTCTTCTTGAGCCATAATGTTTTAGTCTGTTCGCTCCTGTTATGTATGAGAGGTGGAGCCTTAGGTGTTCACCAGGGTGGGGCGACCCAGTTGCTGGGTTGTGACACTGGATGTGGGGGCAGGGTCAGAGAGGGGCAATGGTGTTTGTTCTGCTCTCTCTCAGATTTCGGTCATCTGCTGCATCCCGCAAGCAAATTGGGCCCTTCTGGTGCTGGTTCCCAGGTGTGTGGGCCTGTGCACCCTCCTGGACCCCTGTGGGTTTCTCCAATAAACTCTCTGTGAGCCTGGGAGCTTCTCCAGGCACTTCGACCCTGCAAGTTTTTCCAGTTGGTGCTTTTAGGCTTTATTTCCTGGCACTGAGGCCCTGGTTTGAGTTGTCTGTCTCACTGCTCACTCCTCTGCCTGGTTTATCGGTCTGACTGAATGGTTTGCTGTTGTTGGACTTCTGTACAGTTCAATTTTCTGTGTTTTGGTTGTGTTTTTGTTACTAAAACTTTGTTGTCTTTAAACTTGGTTGTGCGAGGAGGCACAATGTTTCCACCTACACCTCCATCTTGGCTGGAAGTTTGATAATCATACTCTTTAACCTTTGGTTGTTCAGCCCTGGATTTAGTGTATATTTGCCGTCTAGTCCTGCTACCCCCAACCTCATCTCTGACTCCAAAATAAAAATACTTTATAGTTCTTGGATTATTAAAAAAGACACATGCTTTCATTAAATACACACATGCACACACACACACACACACACACACACAATCATTTCTTTGTTTAAAAATTAAGTCACCTCAAATGGTTAATTCTTTATTTGTCCATACCATACTATGGGTTACTGCCAGGTAATAAATGACCTAAAAACCATGGAAATTAAACCATACTAAATGATATACTAGCATTTCAACCTAAATTTTGGTAATTGAAAATACTTAATATTTTTAGCATTAGCAATTCTTCAATTCTAATGTTGAAAAGTAAATAAGCTGATTCTCATCAACTTCACGAATAGTTTTAGTGTAGTTTTTAGTAGTGTCTATATGTATCAATTTCTAAAATTTACATTTAAAATTTTCACCCAGAAATACAAATTTTCCCAAAATTACATATATCAAAACTGATTTATTACCTTTTAAGAGTCAAAGTGCTTTTGGAAATATGGGAATATAATTCAGACTTCATTCCTTTTGCTAATGTAAAATTATCAACAGACTACAAAACTGATGTAGGTAAGTCAACCCTGTATGGAACAGAACATACAACCATGCAAACAATCTAATCTGGAGGGGTCCTTTAATAAAATCTACCAGGACTGAATGAAAATGTCTCCCATCAACATCATCCCTTTAGCCTCTTTATTTTCAGAATATATTTGCTAACATGTAAATGTTCAATAGGAAGCAGGGATTATATGTAAAAAAAAAGAAACAATAACTTTTTTAAAATTTAAGGAGCATAATGCACTCAGTAAAAATTAACTGATAATTAAAAATAAAAGTACTTACACTCACTTCTTCAAGAAAAATAGGTTACATAGTGATCCAGTACTAAATATATATATATATTCAAAGTAGTGACACTTAGGACTCACCTCTAAAATCTGACCAGCTCTAGATGAGTGACCATCGGCCTGGACCACCGCTACCTGACTGGGAGACTGTGACAGAATGCCAGGAACACTAGGAAAAGTCTGAAAACAAATAGAAAAACAAGGGCACACACTTTCTTCACCTTACATAAAACACAGGCAAAATTTAAAGGTCACCACAGCAAGACCTAAGGGACACGTGGTACATACTTATGTTTGACTTGATAACCTTATGGTGGATACCACATGGTGACAGAATTTTGTGGTCATCTAAAAAATTGCAGAGTTCTTTTATAGGAGCCTAATGGTGTTGCCTGGGGCCTCTACATATACCTGCTAATATAGTAAGACAACTTAAAGGATGCAAACAGTGATTAGTTGAGGTCATAAATAAATTCAAAATAACAATGTTTTCAAATATCACATGGAAGTTTTTAAAAAAATACATATGCTTTAAAAATAAGCTTTAAAATATGAATATGGCTTAGCATTAAAAACAGCAGTTAAGTCCAGGCTGGTATGGCTCAGTGGGTTGAGCCATTTATATTTCATAAATGCTTGATTTTGAAACTCTTACCTTAGACTGGTCAAGAATTTGAAGTTTTTCCCATACTATTTTATCACTTTCAGATTTTTTCCAAGGATTATTCCATTTTTCAGGAGCTTCTCTTTCTTTCTTCTTTAAAGCAACCTGTTCATCTGGAAGTAATATCCTTTTATAAAAAAGTCACTTAAATCATAACCTTCTTTAATTTTTTTAAAGATTTTGTTTATTTATTTTTAGAGAGGAGAAGGGAGGGAGAAAGAAAGGGAGAGAAACATCAATGTGTGGTTGCCTCTCATGCGCCCTGCACTTCAGACCTGGCCTGCAACTGAGGCATGTGCCCCAGACTGGGAATCGAATCAATGACCCTTTGGTTCACAGGCCAGCACTCAATGCACTGAGTCACACCAGTCAGGGCAAATCATGACCTTCTTAAAGACTGCAGATTCCAACACAGATGAAAATTGTTTTATGGGGAGGAGATTAACCCACAAAACAGAAGAATTTTAAGGGGTATGGAATCATTTAATCAGAACCAAGTTTAAGTAGGGCATAAATGGATGTAAAAAATTTTTATTACAATTATCAATAAAGAGAAATTCTTTCAGAACAACATATATTATGCTAATTATTCTCAGGTTCTACTTTCCTATAATGTTTGTGCAATTACTACTAAGAGACTTAAAAGCTAGAACTCTGGACTCAAAGAGAACCGTGGAGATCAAATCCAAGTTCTACCATTTCTCAACTATGTGACTATGGGTAAACTGTTATTCACCCCTCTAAATCTGTTCTTCTGTCAAAAGAGAGCGGCGATATTAGTGCCTATTTCAGTATAGGGCCTAGCAGAAAACAAATATTTAATAAGTGTCAGCCATTATTATTCATAACTGTGGAAAAGTAAAAAATATAAAATCCTATGTCTCACAGACAGATATAAACAAATAAGACCCCAAGTTCTTAAAACTTCAGATGTATAAATTTAACATGGAAAGATGTGTTTTTCTAACATTATCAAGTAAAAGAATGTAAACTGTTTTTTAAGATAATAATTAAAGCATAAAACAGTCATTTCAAAGTGGTTCCAACTTACTTCAGAAGTTTTGTACTGCATTTTGATAAGCTAAATTTGAATTGCAAGAAAATATTTAAAGCTGACATTATGCTGTAAACACAGATCTCCAAATCTGATGACTCTGCTACCATACAGTTAATTTCTTCATTCCTGTTACCTTGACTTCCAATATCATTTCATTCCCTATTTTTTCTGCTTATCTTTTTCTAGATCACCTGTCCTGTCCCAGCATGATTGCCTCACAGGAGGGTGAAGCCCATCTTCATGCTTAGTATGGCTATTCCTAAGAATTAGAACTGTTACTTCATATCTTTTCCAAACTCTGGACGCTAAGTCTAGTCTGAGAGGTAATGCGAGTTTCTCAGTTATTATCACCCTAACAGAAATTATAAATTTTTCTGTTGTATGGTATCTATAGGCTGACAGAAAGCAATAAAGCTTGCTTTTGTATGAAATATACTAATATTAATGATTCTCCATGAGAACATTTTGAGTATTTTAAAAATGAACTCTATTTTTTGAAAGATTTTTCTTTATTAATTTTTAGAGAGGGGAGAAGGGAGGGAGAAAGAAAGGGAGAGAAACGTCAATGTGTCATTGCATGCCTGTTACTGGGGACCTGACCTGCAACCCAGGCATGTGCCCTGACTGCAAATAAAGCAGCGACCATTTCATTTGCAGGCTGACAGTCAATCCACTGAGCCACACCAGCTAGGGCTCTATTTTTTTTAAAAAAAAAAAACTGTTTTAAACTCATAGGATTTCTGTAATGGAAAAATATGATAACAGATTCTCAAGAAATGAGAAAAGTTTTGGAATCTTTGAGATCCAGGAGCTCCAGAATGGTTCTGGTAACAGTGATGCTCTCCTCTGGCTTTGGTACACACAACAGAGTGCCAAACAAAAAATACAATCTAAGTGAATGTGAAACCACAAATCTTACGCATTTACAGAGAACTACTCTAGATGGCAACTGTTAGAAAGCAATACTTTTGATAATATTATACTAAAAGATATAGTTCATACTTAGTATATATTCCATAAAGCAACTAAACAATAATAAAAGTCATAATAATTGCTTACCAAGCTCTTTCCTCCACTGGGCTTTCTTTGCTTCCAGCAAATTTCTATCACGTTCTCTTTCCCCCAGTGTACTGAATATGTCAGCTGGTTTCCATACATTTTCTCTGAGACAAAACAAAAAAATAACAGAAACCTTATTACTGTATTTTACCATGTATGATGCACACCCACATTTTTGTGCACATTATACATGGGATTATTATGTCCACCATTACAACCATGGTATGTAATCAAAATGTGCATTCTTAATTTTCTCTAAAAATTTTGGGCAAAAAAGTGCCCTTAATACAAAAGAAAATACATTGTAAGTTTCTACACAACATACTCCATAAATATTAAAAAACTATTAACTATCTCTTAGTCTTTAGAGTCAGTATGTCAAAAGAAAGTCAAGGAAAAGCAAAACCATATTCATACGATGACCCAACAATAACAGATATGAGTTACATACATGAGAATTTTCTGCTCAGGCTGCTTAGATGTTTCCTGATTTTTATTTAAAACAGATTTATTTTCATCCTGGACTTGCGAAACAGCCTCAGTTTTTTGTAGTAGTCCCATAATGTTCTCATCCTTTGGCTGATTAGGAATACTGTTTAAATGTAGACTGTACTGACCTAGGAGGTAAAATGCATACTTTAAAATTAATACTAAAATTACATTTATTATAACACCTTATTCTGGCATACTGCTACACAGTTTAAAAAACACTACCTTACACATTACCTAATTAATCACTTCTCATAGCAGTCCTGGTAGTGGGTATTATAATTCCCTTTCTGTCAAAAAAGGAAACTGAGCAACACAGGTAAAAAGGCCTAGCAGTATGGCCAAAGCCATACAAATTGCTTTCTCAAACAGCAAACAACAACAAAAAATACATCTCCACTTACTCCTGCCAACCACACTTTTACAAATAATATAAATGAAAAGACAATTCACCACTTTATTGAGAATAAAAGCATGTAGCTTTATAAAAAACTCATTACCTTGTCCTTATTTTTCTCACTGACCTGGGAAATCAGAGAAAAACTTGACCGTGGACTGCTGTCTCTGTGCCCCAGATATTTATGATATCTATTCCAAATATGGGGCTCATCTACTTGGCTCAAACATTATTCTAACTGCTCCTTAATGTGCTAGTTCTCCTAGTGAAGAGAAAGATATCTAACATGCAGACCATTATATGATTAGGCAAATTCTGCTTTTAACTTTGTTGATATTCTCTCATTATCCCTACTAAGTTTTTATATTTGTTCTCTGAGCTAATTCCTAGACTTAAAGACAAAATCTAGCTCAATCATCTTACAAGTAGTAACCTAGATCAAAAGAGGGTAAATAACTCCATCCCCACACCTTTGGAGTATGTATATAAGAACTACCTGGTCTATGGGGCATCTTTCTCATAACTGTTACTTTTTCTTTTATCTATTGACTATTTCACTATTGCCTCACAAAATTTTAATATTTCTACTCATATTCTCAATTCCTTAGCTCAAAGCTGAAATAAGATGACTTTAAAAACAATACAACTATGACTAGCAAAACAGAAGGCATGTAATATTCTACTACTCCTTCCTTTAAAAAGATAGTGCTGCCAATCTTTAGCATGGATTGAGAACTAGGAGAAGCAAAATGTGGGGGCCAAGAAAATCAACATTTTCAGCAATCAAGTCAAATCTTCATAGTTAGGTTCCCTCAATTTTCATTAGAAATACTATAGTAATTTTTAGAACACTAAACATTAATGTAAGTAAAGTCTCCTACATTCTAATAAGTATAATAGTGTTTTGTAATAACATCTTTTCCAGAGTCCACAGAAAACTGGGTTCCTTTTTCCCCCTGTAACATGAGAAGATAAACATTTATTTCCAACTTATGCACTGTGGGCCAGCCAAGACAGTTTAATTTCAGGATGCCGGTCAACAAGTTGCCTGGAGTCACTCTGCACCACATGTTTTCTTCTGGCAAAGACAATATGGAAGTGATCACCTGAGGAAAACTGAGTTTCTTAAGGCTATGGTACATGAAAACAATATTCTGGCCACTAACCTTAAAATATGGCATATTATAATTATAGATGTAATTCTGCATATGAATGTTCTTTAAAAGAGTAATTATTTTTAAACATTGTTACATGTTAAAATAGAATTTAAGAGGCACAGTTACATAAAATCCAACAAAAATTCTAAATATATCAATGAAATCAATATTAATTAAAGTTTTAGAAAGTCTTACTTGTTTCCTCCTCCTTTCCATTCTCAGTCAGCAAAATAGATCTATTTCCTTGGTTTACAGTCATCAGAATCTTTTGTAGTTGGTCTTGTGTTAGGCACACAAAACTACTCTTCATATTTTCACCTACGATGTGTTTTTTGTAAGGTTTCTGTTTAGCCACTACAGACGTATTTATGGTGTTTCTAGTCTTCTGTATATCAGAGGTTGCAGGAGGAATCTCTTTCTGGATATGAAGACAGTCTTTATCAGCATACTCCTTGCATAAATCCTTAGTGAGTGAAAAAGCCATACTATTTTTTTCACCCTTTACCAGTGAAGTTTCTGAACCAATCTTCTTCTTTTGCAAAAGTTTCTCATTCCTGATACAAGCATTTTGTGTTGATTTTAGAATGTATCCAGCTTGCTTTGTTCTAGAAGGACATTTTCCAGTCTTGGTCTTATTTCCCATCTGTTAAGACACCAAAAATCTTTTCTTTGTAATAGCCCATGAAAAACAAACAATTATCTTTATATAATCTGTGATAAAACAGGGCTCTAAACTTCTTCCCATTTTGTTAATGCATCCATAAGAAACTAACATTTAACCTTTGCAAATCTTCACCTGAAAGCTTTATTCACAACTGGAAATTATTACTTTATTCAGGATAATGAAGAATACAGAAGAACTTTTATTCTAGTTCTTACAGGACATACCTATCCTATTCCAGTACTGAATCTCATCAGTACATCACTCATACTACTACTCTTCTTTATAAGCATCTATAGATCCATGGGTTACTGGCCTTTATTCTCTGAGTAACCTAGCTTGTGGGTCATCATCTCTGTAACCAACTCCTGTCTTACTTATCAGTACTTTCATATCCACATACGTTATTCTCATTTCCTTGATCTCTGCTCCTACACTCTTGTCCTCCAAAACACCTCAGCTACACATTCCCACAGTGATACCTTACATTGACCTTATTACTACTCATAACTGTAATCCCTCCATAATCTAAATTTCAAGCACTGCATGTGACTACCACCTTCTATTTTTTCCATCTTAACTTTCTCGTATATCCCAACAATTCTCTAACTCTACTGGGATCTATAATCTGTTGATCCTACCACCTGCTTCTCGTCCCTGTATCCCCCCTTACCAATCTTAAATTCCATAACCAACTATAATCACCATCTTCCATTCTCAACTCCTCTGCTCTATGGCATGCACACTTGGCAAATCTGAAACCCGGTAAAATAACTTTTCACCTACTCTGTGCCTGCATGCAAGGAGAAAAACATACAGTCACAACATCTGGTTTCATCTTACATCCATACCCAAGAACAATAAATGAGCTCTTCATGCTACCTGGCAGTCACGTTTCTAAAGTGCATTTACTCTCATTCTTTCAGCAACAATCTCAACTTTCCCCTAGCTCCTAACACTTTCTTTAATACTCATTCTTAGCTTAAGACTTTGATTACTATTTTACAAAAAATCTTACAGGGAAGCATTAAGAAAGAAGTTCAAGTTTCTCCCACCAAATTTGTACCAGCATCTGTATGCATACAAACTGCTTGCCCTCCTGTTACTAACACACATTCCCATAACACTTTATCAAGGACCTCTCTCTAGCAACCTTCTGCTTTGTTCTGAATCATCACCATTTCTTTTCTGCTGGTTCACATCTTTTTTACCATCTTAAAAAATTCCTGATCCCACTTTCTTCTCTTATCTCCTATAATCCCATTCCAACAAAGCTTTCACCCAACCACCCCACCAAACCTGCTCATCAAGGTCACTAATAATGTGTACATTGCTAAATTCAACCATCAACTCTCAAATCCTCATTTTACTAGACCTATTAGCAACATCTAACAGAGTTGATAATTCCTTCCATTTGAAACATTTTCTTTACTTCACTTCCAAGACTCCATAAACCTGGTTCTCCCGGTTCCTTCTCAATCTTTACTGGCTCCTCCTATTCTCCCAGACCTCTTAAAGTTGGAGTGCCTAGGGCTCAGTTCCAATATCTCTTCTTTAAATTCTCTCATTCATTTGACAATTTAATTACTCTTCTGGCTCTACATATTATCCATATGATGGTGAATACTAAACTTGTCTCCAGAATGTATCGTTCCCTTAAATCCAGGTTCCACCTGCCTATGCAACACTTTCACTGGGTTTGTAATAGACACTTCTAATTCAGCATGTCCAAAACTGAACTCGTGTTCTCCCTCCTGTCTCTAAATAAATAGCTACCTTCCCTCTGTCTTTCCCACCTCAGTTACTCATGTCAAAATTTTTGGAATTATCCTTGAATCTTCTCTCATGTGCTTCATTCAACTTATCAAAACTTGTTTTGCTCCATCTTCAAACTATATCCTGAATCTGACCCCCACAGTGATATACTCTTGAATATCTCATCACTCCTCCGCTCTAAGTCACTACACCCGTGCCTAAATTACTAAAAGGCCTTCTAACTGGTTTTTCTGCTTCTACCCTTGCTCCAGTGTATTCTCAACACAAAAGTCACAGTAATTACTTTAAATGTATGTTAAGTCAGATCACGTCACTTTCTTCAAAAGCATCCAATAGTTTCCCATCTTACTTGTAAGAAAAGCTTAACTTCTCACTCTGACCAAAAAAGACCTAATGATTGGGGCATCCTCCCATTTGTCCCCATTAACTAATCTCTAATCTTATTTTCTATCTCTTAGCCTCCAGGCACCTGGACTCCTTGATTATTCCTTAAAAAACAAGAACCTCCAGTTTTAGGCCTTAGCACAAGTCAATTCCTCTACCTGGGACTTTCTTCTTCAGATTCTACATGGCTCATTCACTCACCTCCATCAAACAGTTGCTCCAGTATCACCAGCTCAGTGCAGTCTTCTCTGACCACCCTATCTAAAACTGCAGGTTTCCTGCTCTACCTTTGCTCCCATACCTCCATACTACTCCCTTTTCCCAAGGCTGCTGCAGCTCTGAAATGACTGTGCCTCTTCCCGTTCTTTCCTTTACTTTTCTCTATAGCACTTTTATCTTGTAATATTCTACATTTATTTTTCTTATTATCTGCCCAATCCACCCCCTTCTAATGTAAACTCCACAAGGCAGAAATTTTTGTCTCATATTCCCAGTACTGTGAGTAGAACAGAGTAAGTATTCAGTAAATTTCATTTAAAAAGAACTTAAAACATTTTTTTTTTCATAAAACTCAGGTGTGATCTCTCTCTCTCTCTTTAAGATTTTATTTATCTTTAGAGGGGAAGGGAAGGAGAGAGGTAAATATCAATGTACAGTTGCCTCTCATGGGTCCCCTGCTGGGAACTGGCCTGCAACCCAGGCATGTGCCCTGATTGGGAATCGAACCATGATCCTTTGGTTTCCAAGCCTGTGCTCAATCCACTGAGCTATACCAGCCAGGGTAGGTGTGAGCTCTTACAGGAGAATGTTAAATGCATGTAAGAACTTGTGAATCAAATTACACCATTTTGGTGAGGAAAAACGGCATGAGTCTAGGGATACAAAGGGAACACAGTTAATAATATTGTAATACCTATGTATGGTGCCAGGTGGGTACTGAAAAATGTCAGGGGTAATGCTTTGTAAAGTTTAAGATTGTTTAATTACCTGAAACTAGTATAAAACAATACTGAATGTCAACTGTAACTGAAATCTAAAATTTAAAAAAATGAATGAGTACGAATAGAAAAATATTCTTGTTTTAAAGTCTGAAAATCTAATTTTTAATTTAATTATTTTTCAAGTACAGTTTTCTATTACTCCCATCCCGTCCCATCCCCTGTGCTTCCCCCCTCCCTCCCATTTCCACCCTTCTCAGTTGTTGTCCATGTATCCTTTATATATGTTCCTCTAAATCCCTCCCCTATTTCCCCTGAAATTCCCTCCCCTCTTCCCTCTGGTCACTGTCAGCCTGTTCTCTATTTCAGTGTCTCTAATTATATTTTGCTTGCTTGTTTGTTTTGTTGTTTAGCTTCCTGTTGAAGGTGAGATCATATGGTATTTGTCCTTCAACACTTGGCTTATTTCACTCAGCACAATGCATTCCAGTTCCATGCATGCTGTTGCAAAAGGTAGGAGCTCCTTCTTTCTTTCTGCAGCATAGAATTCCATTGTGTATATGTACCATAGTTTTTTTATCCATTCATTTACTGACGGGCACCTAGGTTGCTTCCAACTCTTGGTTATTGCAAATTGTACTGCTATGAACATTGGGGTGCATATGTTCTTTGGGATTGGTGTTTTAGGGTTCTTAGGATACAATCCTAGCAGTGGAATTGCTGGGTCAAAAGGCAGGAGGACATACAGAGGATCCAGAGACACATGAAGAGATGCTCAATATCGCTTGCTATCAGAGAGATGCAAATTAAAACCACAATGAGATACCACTTTACACCACTGAGAATGGCTATCATAAACAAAGCAATAAACAACAAATGTTGGAGAGGGTGTGGGGAAAAGGGGACTCTGGTCCACTGTTGGTGGGATTGCAGACTGGTACAACCATTATGGAAAACAGTATAGAATTTTCTCAGAAAACTAAAGTCTGAAAATCTATTATTAAACATCTCGGGAACTGCACTGTCCAGTACAGTAGCTATTAAATTTAACTTTTAAATTAAATAAAATAAAAATTCACTTCCTTAGTCATACTAGCCACATTTTAAGTGCTCATAATTGCACGTGACTAGTGGCTAGCTACCATATTGGGCAGCACTAATTTTAAAATATTCCTATTATCACAGAAAGCTTTATTAGACAGCACTGATCTAGAGACAAGGGTTCTAAAAGGCTTTTACAATGAAAATATTATGATTCCATTTTTGTGAAAGGACCAGCCTGAAAGCAAAGGAATAATAACATCACCAACATTCCTAACCCCTTACAATATTTTGACAGAGATTACTTTCAAGTCACTGTAAAGAAAACCACATTTTACATTTGAAAATAGGTCAGGTCAAAGTCTTTTTTCTGACTTACCTTCACAGAAATTTTTGATTTACATTCTACAAAAGAGAAAAAAAATTACTAAGCTATCAACTAAAAATATACTGAAGCAGTTACAAAAAATTTTTTTAAATCAGCATGTTTTAAGATATTAAGTAAAAAAATATTAACCCCCCCCAAATATTAACCCCAAAAGTGTTAAGAGTTGTTTTACAGTGTGGATCAAGTATTTCTATTTCATTTTTGTTTATTTTCCAATGTAAAATGATAAAGAGATCAGGGAAAAAGAAAATAATGTGAATGAGAAGACCACCAATTTTACTCTGAGTTTTAAAACTAATTCTAAAATAATAAAATAAATAATAATATAATAATATAATATTACTATAATACTAAAAATGACTTAGCAACTGTAGTCTTACTATAAATTTAATTTCTCAAAAAATACATTCTTTAAATGTACAGAACATAATTATATGTTCACCTAGAGTATTCATTAAGCAGTAAGGTTATTTGTTATATGCAAATATAATAGAGATATATAACACATGACACATGTTGCAACATTAAATTTTATGAATACTAACAGTGGTAAGCAGTGATATAATCACTGGTAAAAATAAATTTGAGGAAGTTAGGGTAAACAGCTTCTTTCAAAGTGACATTTAAATATCATTCTATCACAAGCAAAACATCTGTTAGCCTAGTATACATTTTATGCAGAAATTAAAAAAGTAAACATTTTAGACTCCAGTAACACAACATACCATATGGAGATAGTATTAGCTTGGTTTTTCCATCTAATAATTCAGTTTCTAGCTTTAAACCATCTCTGCAAAATAAAAGTCATAAGAAACAGCAACATTTTAAATAGCCAGAAACGCTCACTTGAACCTAGAAAATAAACCTATTCTTTTAAAATTATACAGGAATTTTGTAAATATTAAACTATTCTTATAATTAAAACATTTTTCAATTCAAGATAAAACTAGAAACTAGAGAGAGAACATTTTGTAAAAAAATTTATTTAATTGTTGTTCAAGAACAGTTTTCTTTTACTCCCATCCCAGCCCACCCCCTCAGTGCTCCCCACCTCCCTCCCATTTCCACCCCCCTTAGTTTTTGTCCATGTGTCCTTTATACTAGTTCCTGTAAACCCTTCCCCTTTTCCCCTGAAATTCCCTCCCCTCACTCCTCTGGTCCCTGTCAGCCTGTTGAGAGAACATTCTTGAAACTTTCCAGTAACACCAAGAATTTGTTATCTTTAACCTGAAACTTCATTTGTTACTGGAAAGCAACAAATTAATTCAATTATTGTACTATCATTTAAGTATTATTAACTGTAAACTGGAAAAAATAATGCTGTTACCAGTACTCCTCACTTAAGTTAAAGGTGCAAAACATATGTACCTATCATTTATCAATTTTACAATGATCTCATTACTAACATATTTTATAGCATGCTAGAGCATTATTTGAAAAAAAGCTATAACATTGTCACCAGGATTATTCACATTCCTGTGAATAATCAGAGTTCCATTCTATTTTGAATATTTCAACTAATACATATTTGCATTTATTAACACTTCTGCTACCATGACAAATTTACATATAATAAACTACATCTGCTATACTTTTCATTTGTGCATGTCAAATCAAAGAGCACAAAGTAACAGTAGACACTGCCAATAAACTTGTACATCTGTTATGATCCTAATAAAAACTCCTAAAGACAAGAATAGTCTACAAAGTCAACTAATTTTTTTTGAGATGGGACAAAAGTGACTTCCGGGAGACAAAATTAAATCCAGCGGGCCAAAGAAGAGAGGTTGGGGAAGGTCTGATTAGAAACACGAAATATGAGGTTTCGCTAAGGTCAGGGAAATCAAATTACCTCAATGTATTTATTAAGATAAAGCACTAGGGAATAAATGGGTTTTAAGGGTCTCCCTGTTGCAGGGATAAAAGAGTTCATGTTTACATTGATGAAACAGAAAAATACCTTCAATTAAACAGCCACATATGTATGTTTACTACTGCACTGTAAATTTCTTCGGGGCCGACTGTCTTATGTTTCTATCCCTAAACTCCAGAACATAAAATCTAGTTGCTAAAGGATGTGCAAGTAGTCTGAGTTTGGTGACTTTTCATCATCTTTTAACAAAGATTTTATTTATTTATTTTTAGAGAGGGGAAGGGAGGGAGAAAGAGACGGAGAGAAACATTAATGTGTGGTTGTCTCCCCACCCCACCCCACCCCGCGTGCCCCCTACCAGGGACTTGGCCCACCACCCAGGCATGTGCCCTGACTGGGAACGGAACCTGAGATCCTTAACCAGGGCTCAATCCACTAAGCCACACCATCCAGGGCACCATCATCTTAAAAAAATATTAAACATCCCGTAATAAAAACCAGGCAAGAGCCCTTTTTATTTACTCAATCACTACTGAATGAGGGCCAGTAATGTGCCCGGCACTGGTAATCCAGGGATTCCCTGGGAAGCCTCGGTTCCCCGCACGGCAGACATGATAAACTCATCTAGGAGCCGGGACACTGCAGAATCCAAAGGACAGAGTAGCAAAGGGCCAGGGGCTTGGGCCAGGATTCCCCCCGGAATACCGCTAAGCTTCATCTCTCCACCTGCCTTCCCCTTTTATCTTCAGTCCTCAACGCTTTTCCTCCCTCTCCACCCAGAGGTAAAAGAGGGGGCTGAAAGGAGGTAACCACAGTTTTAATTCTAATTATGAAGTGGAAAACCGAGGACACTGGTGCGTGGTAAAGCCGACCCAGCCCCTTCACCCTTCCACCTCATGGAGCATGGCACTGCCACTTCGAGCGCCGCAGGCCCGGAAGATTCTCGGAGAAACACAACCCGGAGCAGACCCAGCCTCACGCCCTCCCGATGACGCCCACCTTTCACGCTCCAGCTTACCCCAAGTTCATGGCCTGACCTCTCGCTCGCTCCAAAACACTCTCAAGCCTCTTGTGTACGTCGGTTGCCGCCACGGATCAACAAGCTTTGTGCCGATTGGATAGAGAGATGCCGGCGAGCCAGGAGAAAAGACCAATCAGAATTGCGTTTGTTCATGTGTGAACTCATGGGGGGCGGGGCTGCAGAGGTGACAGGCTTTTTCCACCAGGCTTGGTGTTGCTCCTGGAACGTTTGGATGGTAGAGGTCTCTGTTCCTGGGAATTTACCCCGCAGAGTTCAAGCCTTCAGAGAAGTGTCTCAACCCACCTGGAGGTGGCAAAAATAGGGAAAACAAAAAACATAAATGTTTTTAGGACATTTACATTTTCTACGTTTTATATTCAGAAGAAAGGATTATTTTAGTATAAAATAGAGAACTACTGGGAAGAAAGTAGTAGGGAGGGTACAGGTTATGTCTTGTTTCTTGTTGTGACCTCAGCAGGAAGCCTAGCACTTAGTAACTCTTTTTAAATAGCAGCAGCAACTACCAGGAGTCAATAAGTTTAGCTCTTTCATGCCAGACATGGATTAAGAGCCTTATGTCTATTTTTTAAGTTTTACAACATTGTTCTTGAGGCAGAGAGAAGTTAAATAACTTACCCAAGGTCACTGGCTATCAAGCAGTTAAACCCCAGAGACCATGATCCAATCTAGCGTTATGTGAATCTAACTCCTATTCATTCTTCAAATCTCAATTTAAACTCCTCTGGAACCCCCTGGTGGGTAAATTAGGAACCCATGGTGGCTGTCCTTTCAATAAGATTCTGTGTCAGAGTGAACTTCAGAGAGGCAGACAGTACTATAACCACAGCACAAGGCGCTGAGCAGTATAGACAGCAAATATTTCTGCAATGAATGAACAGCAAAAATTAAAAATGCCAACAACAACTGAATTCTATTTCATGAGGATGCCCCTGGAATACAGTGCAGTTACTAAAAGTTCACAGTTTTCTAATCTATCTTCTCTTATGTGATTGTTTACAAACTTTGGTTGTAATAAGGCACAGTTCTCTTTGTACATTCAGTGAAAACTCAGAGATCTTTCGATATTCACTGTGTACCTGGCCAGTTGAGGATATGCTTTAAATAAACATTTGTTAACTTAGTTGACAATAAATGAAGAGGTACCAATGTTTGACCCTATGTTGTTGGTTTTAAGAAATACTTAACTATGCACAGAAAAAAAGGCTAAAAGGATTTAAAGCAACATAGTAACAGGGATATTTCTGGAAAGTAAAATGATGTCACTTTAAAATTTTTATTTTGTTTCTAACTTATTATAAAAGTGTTTAAATAAACAAAAATGACAGAATAGTACAATGAACACCTGTATATCTTCTATCTAGATTTGACAACTGTTACTGTTTTGCTACATTTGCTTTCTCCCTTTTCCTCTCCCTCGCTACACAGGAGCAGGCAGGCACACCCATACACCCCTAACACACACACAATCTTTTTTTTGCATCACTATTTTCAGGTAAGTTGTAGACATTGTCACACATCATTCTTAAACATTAAAGCATGTATCTCCTAAGAATAAGACATTCTCCTATATAACGATGGCATTATTACACCTAAAAAAGTTAGTAATTTTATGGTAACATCAAATGTTCTGTCCCTATTTATGTTTCACCGCTATTTAACTTTCCCACTGGTCCTAAGAATATCTTATAGCTTTTTATTTAGAAAGCAAGAACCAATCGAGGATTACACATTGCCTTTGGCTGTTAAGGATCCTTTCATCTCCCTGTGTCACTGTCTCTCTCTCTCTCCAGGAAAACATGGTATATTTAATAATAAATGCTTAACCTTTACATCTTTTATTTTTTACTACTGAAATATCTGTAACACAATTTTCCATTTTAACCATTTTCTTTTTTTAACCCTCACCTGAGGATATATTTATCGATTGTAGAGAGAAGGGATGGGGGATGGGAGAGAAACATTGCGGTGAGAGAGAAACGCTGATCAATCCAGTGCCTCCCTATGCACGCCAACTGGGGATCAAACCCACAGCCTAGGTATGTGCCGTGACCAGGGATTGAACTAACAACCTTTTGGTGTACCGGATGACACTCCAGCTAACTGAGCAACCTGGTCAAGGCCCATTTTAACTATTTTCAAGAGAATAATTCAGTGACACAACATTGTGTAACTATCAGCAGTGTCTATTTCCAAAACTTTTTCATTATCCCAAATAGAAACTCTATACTCTGTAAGAAATAACTCTCCAATCCTCCTTTCCCTCAAGCCCCTGGTAATCTCTAATATCATTTCTGTCTGTTTAAGAATTAATTTATTCTAGATTTTTCATATAAGTAAAACCATATATTTGTCCTTTGGTGTCTGGCTTCTTTCATTTAGTATAATGTTTGGCATTCGTCTGTGTTGTAGGATATATCAGAACTTCATTCCTTTTTATTGCCAAATAATATTTCATTATATATATATTGGGTTGGCCAAAAAGTTCATTTGGTTTTTTCCCCTAAGATGGCTCTAGTAGCACTTAGTTGTCTTTAACTTCATTCAAAACAATTTTGTTAGATTGCATTGCAACAGCTGTCATATCAGCATGCATTAAAAATACATAAAAAATGGTGAACATTTGTATAGCCATTTTAATGTTGAAGATGGAAGTGTTTGGTAGGATAGATAGTAAACCAAGGCAGGGAGGAGGAGAGAAGCATGTCTCACCCACTAACTCAGCAGTCCTGAGCCTGGTCCCATAAGATTGGCAAGTGTTCTGAACATCACAAGAAACTCCATGATAGCACAGGAAAAGGGGAGCCCTTGATGTTCTTGTGTATCATTTCCAGTATCTGGGAAAGAAAGCCTTTAAAACTGTGTATTCATCCCATGGTCTAGAAGTGGGAAGAGGAAATGGTCCACAGTGCCCAAAGAAGAAGCCCATAAAACAGCCTTGGTCAATTACCTGCCTCTAGTCACTGTCTGTTTAATGGGAGGGTCCCTAGCACTTACAGAAAGAGCACACAAATAACTCTGGGTAACTGCCTCAACTTTAATTAACTGACTTCTGTCATTTCTTTGTTTTACATGATGAACAAACTTGGTCTGGAGCAAGATAAGAATCTGTATTAACAACCCTCTACACATACTTACATTTAGGGACTCACAGAATCCGGGGAAAACTGGCATCACCTTTACCCGCCAATCAATATGTAATTCTCTCACTTTATCCTGCCGACTATGTAAGTCCTCAAGATAAAGGACCTAATGCTTTTTGTCATCCTTGCCTTGCTTTTACCTATGTCCTATGCCTCCCCGTCCCCCACCCCGCGACCTCAGCAAGGCCCATTCTCTTCCATGAGGATATATCACTAATAAACTTTGCTTGCATACTAATAGACTTGCCCATCTGTAATTCTTTACTGCTTTGGCAAGAAGAGCTGAGTTTTTCCTGCAATAGAAGAAAATAAGCGATGTTTTAGCATATTATGCTTTATTATTTCAAGAAAGGAAAAAACACAACTGAAACACATACACAAAAAAGATTCATGCAGTGTATGAAGAAGGCGCTGTGACTGATTTGAGTGGGTCAAAAGTGGTCTGAGAAGTTTTGTGCTGAGATTTCCCACTGGATGATGCTCCACTGTCTGATAGACCAGTTGAAGTTGATAGCTATGAAATCGAGACATTAACTGAGAACAATGATTATACCACGTGGGAAATAGCTATTATGCTCAGAATATCCAAATCAACAAAATTATTGGTGAAAATGAAAAATGTGCCTTTTTGGAGGGTTAGCAACAGGGGAGTGGGAAGGGGGAGTAGGGGGGAGAATAAGTAGCATAGATGGTAGGTAGAAAATAGGTGGGGGGAGGACAAGAATAGTATGGGAAATGTAGAAGCTAAAGAATTTGTGACACATGGACATGAACTAAAGGGGGGGCAATGGGGGGAGGGGGTGTGCAAGGTGGAGGGGAATGAAGGGGGAAAATGGGACAACTATAATGGCATAATCAATAAAATATATTTTAAAAAGGAAAATGTGCCATTTATTTTATGGAAAAAACCACATGAACTTTTTGGCCAATTGGTAGGTGTACCACATTGGTTTATCCATTCTTCTGTTGATGGGCAATTGGGTTGTTTCCATGTTTTAGTTCTTGTGAATAATTCTGCAATGAATGGCGATGTACAAGTATCTGTTTGAATCCCTGTGTGTTAGTTTTCTCTAGAGAAACAGAGAACCCTGTGTGTGTGTGTGTGTGTGTGTGTGTGTGTAGAAACAGAGGGAAAGAGATCTCAAAAAATATTTTCTTTAAAATGACAGTAGGTTTTGAAATTTTTTTCATTGAAGAAGGGAAGAGAGCTTGTAACTCATTTGGTTGTCTGTGACTTTCTGACTTCAACTTTTAAGTCAATTTTAAGGGCAGTGCAAGGCACTCCTCAGATAAAAAATGTATGTCTTGCTCATCACAAAGTAAACAGACATAATTATGATTACTTGAGCTGTTTATATCAGTGAAAAAGTATAAGAACAATCTCTTCACATGCTTTCATTTTTTTAGCCATCTAAATCCCAAATGTGTAAATCATTCCTTCTTTGAATACTGTGTATATTTCTTCTCTGTATGAGTGAACAGTATTTGTCATGGAAATTACTACTTTTATCAAGTGTCCAAGAAAGTAGCCTTACATTAAAATTATGTGTTTTGTTTTTGGTTTTGCTTCTGGGGGTTTTCATCAGCCTGGGTCCAATCAGGAGAAAGAAGTCACTCCATAATTTGAAGCAGGCAAAGTTTAAAAGTTTAATATAAGAATTGTATCCATAACAGGGGATTGGCATAATGAGAGATTGGCTAGCAAGAAATAAAGAAAACTCTAAAATATATAGGAATAACAGATATAAGGAGTAGTTTAGATAGAGCACCCAAGGGAAAGCCCCCCTGTCCCCCAGGACTGAGAACCAGGTCTTACTGGAAACTCGTGTGCCTTACTGGAGGAGTCTATGCAAGGAGGTGCCTCACCAGGAGCACTAGGCTACAAAACTGCCAGAGGGAGTTGTTTCAGGGAACTGCTGGTAGCTGCGTACTGCTGGCCACTGCTCTACAGTAGTTGAGTACAGGGGAAGCCCCCTCTGCTGAGGGCTGGACCTTGGAGAGGCTGCCCATGCTGCAGAAGCTGGGAACTGGGGGAAGTCTTACTTGCTGAGCAGCTGGATCCTGAGGAGCCTGTCAAACACAATGGAATTAGGAACACGACTCTCTTCCTACAGTGTCTCTCTAGCTCCCTCTACCTAGAAAGCTTGACATCCTGTCAGCTGCAAAGGAAAAATATTTAAATGGCCCAGATCCGCTTTTACAGAAAAGACATAAAGTATGAATTTGAGCTAAGCCAAAAAATGACAACTGAAGGATTATATTTTTGATCTACTAAGGCTTTCATTAATTCCATGAATTTAATACCAATGGAATAGTTTCTTAACAGAGAGCTACATCATAATAGTATAGCTCATTCTATGTATAATCTGATGGACATTGAATACTAATTGATTTAAAGGTATGAATATAGCATATTCTGCTTGAGAAGATTATGTATTTCAGATGTTTTTATGTATTGGTGCTCATTTTAAAGTTTATTTGTTCAATAGCACTCATTATAATCTGCTATTTGTATAATCAATTTATATTCTTAATAAAAACTAACTTTAAAAAAATCCCATATAGTGCCCTGGCCAGTGTGTAGGTTCAATTTCTGGTACATACCTGGGTTGTGATCTGATCCCTGGTCTGGCCACATGCAATCACTGGTCTGGAAATGGGAGGCAATCACTCAATGTTTCTCTCTCACATTGATGTTTCTCTCTTTTCCTTTCTCTCTAAAAGTATTGAAAAAAATGTCCATGAGTGAGGATAAAATAATTATAAAAAATAAAAATAAATTACATATAGTGAAATGCACAGATCTTAAGCATACAATTCAAAGAGTTTTCATAAATTTATACACTCATTTAAATACCACTTCAGTCACAATGTAGAGCATTTCCATGACACCCCCGCAAAGTTCTCTTGCAACCCCTTCTATGAATCCCCATCCCTTTCTATAGCCAATCGCTGTTCTGATTTCTATCCCCATAGATTACTTTAGCCTATTCTAAAGTGTCATATACGTTGAACCATGCAAGTCTGGCCTCTTTCACTTAGCATAATATTTGCGAATTTACCGTGTTTTGCAAATACAGGAGTATGTTCTGTCTTGTTGCTGAGTAGTGTTCCATTGTATGAATGTAAGACAATCTGTTGACTATTTGAATCATTTCTAGTTTAGGGTTATTATGAAAAAAAACTCCTCTAAACACTTTTACACAAGTCTTTTTGTAGACATATGTTTTCATTTCTCATGGGAAAATACTTAAGAAGGGAATTGCTGAATCATAGGGCAGATGTTTCAAAATTTTTGTGAGAAACTACCAGACTATTTCCCCCAAAATTCTCATTATTCCACACTTTGAATGCTTTGAATGTGCAATTTGAACGTGCGAAGATGAGGGGTCCAGTCAGTAGCTTCACATCTTCACCAACATTTGGTATTGTCGGTTTTTAATTTAAGCCATTCTAGTGGGTGTGCAATAGCATCTCATTGTGATTTTAATCTGCATTTCCCTGATGACTAATGATTTTGAATACATTCACTCAGTTTTTACAGAGTTTGCAAGGAGAGGACCCACTACTGGGATCTTTCATCCCTTTATATTCTCATAGGCAGTCCTGTCAAATTTCTGAATGATGGTATGGCAGTGCACCATTCAGGCTGATTTTATATTAGAATATTATTATATTGTGTGTATCAAGCATCGGCAATTAGCCCAGGGTTGTTTGATTAAAGATGAGAGCAAGTGGCTTCAGAACTGGAACCGTGAAGCCTGCTGCTCTCAGGAGTACCTAGAACCCTCTTTCACAGTCCATGCCTAAGGACCCCTTTGTTGACTTCTACAGTTTTCTTTCTAGAAGGATTTTGGCAAACTCACTTTTCTATTATACAAAGTAATTAAAAACCTGCCTTGGAAGTTGTACCTTAGAATGATTTCTGACACTTTGCTTGAAACTGTTTAAAGACCTTTTCAGAAATACAGAACTGGGAATACCTTCCTGCATCCCCCATTTGTGGAATTCACTTTTCCTTTCATACACCATCGCTGTCCAGCAGTTCTTGTGATTGGCTGGTGAGTGCTGCTCCACAGAGCAAGTTCATTAGCAGTCTTCTCTGCCTGGAGTAGCAGATGACATAAACCAAAGGACCCATATATTAAACAAAAAGCAAAACTAAGTTAAGTAAATTGTTCAGGTATGAAGAGATGATGGTCTTAATTGGGCAATTCTCAAATGTGTCTTAAGAAATACTGAAAGAAAGTCTTGGCTGAATGGCTGAGTAGCTCAGTTGGGTAGAGTATAATCCTGATATGCCAAGGTTGCAGGTTCAATTTGATGTTTCTCTTTCTCTCTAAAAATCAATTTCAAAATTTTTTCTGTTTCTTTTTTTTTTTAAAGATTTTATTTATTTATTTATCTTTAGAGGGGAAGGAGAGGGAGAGAAACATCAATGTATGGTTGCCTTTCGTGTATCCCCTGCTGGGAGTTGGCCTGCAGGGAACCCACCTGCAACCCAGGCATGTGCCCTGACTGGGAATGGAACTGTGATCCTCTGGTTCACAGGCCCGTGCTCAATCCACTGAGCTATACCAGCCAGGGCTACAAAATTTTTATTTTAATTGTTGTTCAACTACAGTTTTCTGTCTTTTACTCTCATCCCAGTCCACCAACCCATCCCTCCCCACTTCCTTCCCATTTGCATGCCCCCTAGCTTTTGCTCATGTGTCCTTTATATTTTTTCCTGTAAACCCTACTCCTTTTCCCCTGAAATTCCCTCCCCTCTCCCCTCTGGTCACTGTCAGCCTGTTCTCTGTTTCAGTGTCTCTAGTTATATTTTGCTTGCTTCATTGTCTAGGTTCCTGTTAAAGGTGAGATCATATGGTATTTGTCTTTCACTGCCTGGCTTATTTCACTTAACATAATGTTTTCCAGTTCCATCCATGCTGTTGCAAAGGGTAGGAGTTCCTTCTTTCTTTCTGCTGCATAGAATTCCATTGTGTAAATGCACCATAGTTTTTGGATCTGTTCATTTACTGACGGGCACCTAGATTGCTTCCAACTCTTGCCTATTGTAAATTGTGCTGCTAGGAACATTGGGGTGCATAGGTTCTTTTGGATTGGTGTTTCAGAGTTCTTAGAATATAACCCTAGCAGTGGAATTGCTGGGTCAAAAGGCATATTCATTTTTAGTTTTGTTTGAAAATTCCATACTGTTTTTCATAGTGCTTGTACCAGTCTGCAATCCCACCAACAGTGCACTAGGGTCCCCTTTTCTCCACATCCTTTTCAACACTTGTTGTTTGTTGCTTTGTTTATGATGGCCATTCTGACTGGTGTGAAGTGGTATCTCATTGTGGTTTTAATTTGAATCTCTCTGATAGCTAGTGATATTGAGCATCTTTTCATGTGTCTCTGGATCCTCTGTATGTCCTCCTTGGAGAAGTGTTTGTTCAAGTACTTTGCCCACTTTTTAATTGGGTTGCTTGTCTTCTTAGAGTGAAGTCATGTAAGTTCTTTTTTTATTATTTATTTATCTTTAGAGGGGAAGGGAAGGAGAGAGGAAGGAAACATCAATGTATGGTTGCTTCTTGTGCATCCCCTGCAGGGAACTGGCCCCTGCTGGAAACTGGCCTGCAACCCAAGCATGTGCCCTGACTGGGAATTGAACTGCGATTGTCTGGTTCTCAGGCCCTCGCTCAATCCACTGAGCTACACCAGCCAGGGCTCTCATGTAAGTTCTTTATATATAAAGATCAATTTTTTAATAAAGGAGAAATACCAAAAGAGCAGAGGAAAAAGAGAGAAAACCACACAGGAGTAAGTCAATTAATGATCTCTGACCTCAGATTCCTCATATCAAATATCAGAGGAGCTGTCTAAGGTTCCTTTCAGTTTGTAAGCATATGATTCTGTATTATCCACAGTCTCTCTCCACTCGCACTTGTCCACCTTAGGTAGGCCCACTCTCATTTCTCCCCAGGAATATTCCAACCTCTTATTTTGTAGCCAGAATGATTTCTAAAACATGTGTGCTAAAGTCACTCTCTTGCTTTAAATCTCTCAATAATTTAAAAACTCTATTAAAAACAAAACAAAACAAAACAACAACAAAACTTCCATTTATCCTGTTGTGAAGTTCGAAGGATTTCACGAATTGACGAGCTTCATCTTGATCTTTAAATTTCACCTCTCACCACTGCTCCTCACACTCCAAACCTCCCTACACTCATCTCCTCTCACTTCTTTACAGGTAGCAATGCTGGATCATATATCCCATCTTTATGTGGCAATTTAAACCAGATATTTTATTGAGTACCGCTTGTGTCCCAAGAATTGTTTTAGCACAAGGAATAAAGCAATAACCACATGGGGAAAATCCCTACCCTTCCAGAGCCATTTCTTATCATTGGAAAGCACTTCCTCAGAGCACCCCTTGACTCAGTAACTCGTCTTACAGATTCTTGATGAGATGTCATATTCTCCTGGGAGTGCTCCTCTTACTGCCCTCTCTCCCTCATTTCACCCTCTCCAGGGTACACCCTCTCTTTCCTACCATTCAGCGTTTGCTATGCTGTGTGATATGGTTGTCTTTGCAACCCATTAGAGTACAATATCAGTGGGAGTATGAACATGCTGCCCTTGTTCATCATTACCTCGCAAGGCCTGACACATGGCAAGTTCTAAAAAAAAATATTTGTTGCAAAAAAGATACATTGAACTTGTTTGTTACAAACCAATGATTACCTGCTTGAAAAGGAATCATGTAAAATGGAAAAATGCTGCATCTAAATCTGTAATAGGACAACAGAGGCTCATAATTTATGTATTTTCTTAGACATACCAAGGAAAGGGGTACACCATGATTAGTGTAAGATTTAGCAGCAACTAAGGAGAGGTTAGCTGGGCAGCTCTGAGCCTGAAGTTTGGAGAAAATCTCTTATAACAAGGGTGTAAGAATAGAGATCTCTCCACTAACTGCCCAAGATGAAGTTGATAGTATGAAGACTTCTTCACCACCTAATCTTAGTAAAGCACACAGGAGTAAAAGGTGAATATATTTACCTATGTGGGAAATGAATTATGCCACCAATTAACTGCACTTATGACAGATCATGTACACAGAATCACATTGTGGTAAGCCTAATGATGCCTTGTCCAACCCTACCCAAAGGATATCTTGATCTAATCCCCAGAATCTGTGATTACATAACCTCACATGGTACAGGAGAATTAAGGTTGCAGATGGAGTTAAGGTTGCTAGTCAGCTCACTATAAATAGGGAGATTATCCTGGACAATCTGGGTGGGCCCAAAATAATCATAAGGGATCTTAAAAGTGAAATTGAGAGGCAGAGAAGGAAATGTGACATTGGAAACAGGGTCAAAGAGATGCTAC
Organism: Sturnira hondurensis; assembly: GCF_014824575.4. Lineage (NCBI taxonomy): Eukaryota > Metazoa > Chordata > Mammalia > Chiroptera > Phyllostomidae > Sturnira > Sturnira hondurensis. The sequence goes on along the minus strand of NW_028075471.1, from coordinate 3,275,067 downwards.
GTTGTCAGCTTTGAAGATGGTGGAAGGGAACATGAACCAAGGAAAGTGGGTAGACTCTAGGTACTGGGAAAAGCAAGGAAATGGATTCTCTCCAGAACCTCCAAAAGGAACACAGATCTGCCAACACCTTGATTATAGTCCAGTGAGACCTATATTAGACTTTTTACCTTGTATTTCTGACATAACTACAAGATAATAAATGTGTGTTGTTTTCAACCACTAAGCATGTGGCAATTTGTTAAAGTAAAAAAGCTAGTATATACCCTTGTCCCATAAAGCACATCTCCTTTCTAGTAAAGCACCCAAAAAGAGTTGAACTCCACAGAACGATTGATACTTGATCACTATTGTGATGAACAAATTGTAGAGTTTGCTTTAGAGCCGTGAATGGCTTGGAGTCCCCTGGTTTTCCTCATCTCCTGTTGCCCCTTCCCTGCCTCCTAGCATCACATGCATGCAAACAGAAAAATACCAACACCCACCTGACTCAGAAAATGTGGCCTGCCATAAAGATGTCTAAGACTCCTCTTTAGCAATAGCATCTAAAGAGATGACTTTCTCCTTCTTGTAACCTAGACCCTGACAGACCCCTCTTTGGTGGTGGCTTATGTTTTCCTTCTAGTCAGTCTGATATTCTTCTGAACCAGTTTATTCTTACATAGAAGTGTTGAAGGAGGTGGGGAAAGGATTGCAGACGGTGTGATGTCTCAGGGTCAACATCCTTCCTCTTTGGATTGCCCCTATTCATGTTCATGAGAAGAAGGACCCTTGCAAGCTAAAACCAAACAACAACAGAAAGAGGTCCAGTGACAGCAGTCAGGTGCTGGGAAGAGTGTAGGAGGAGTGTTTTTATCATCCATATCATGATGTACTGCAGTATTTCATTACTGACCCCTCCAGTTTTATTTTCCAGTCCTGTGGCCCTGCTCCTCTCCCTGATCTTTTGACTGCTCAGCTCTTTCTCATCCTTTTCATACTGTCACCTCTGTAAGGATGGCTCTGAAACCACCAGGCTTTACTTCTCTCCTAACCACAGCCTCCCCAGTTGTGGGTTGCCAGTTCTGTCCTGGCTGTGTGGAACCACCTTGAATGCATCAGAGGCCATGCTACATGTCTCCTTTCCTCCATTCGACTCCCTTTGGCCCGGTTGCCCTCCTTTTTGCTAAGGACACAGTGGCTTTCCTAGCCCCTGGTACTTGGTGTGCCAGTGGTAGGTCAAGTCTTTTTATTTCCCCAGTCTCCTTACGCTGCAGAGGTGACAGTCTATTTGTTCTTTCCCAAATATGCTTTCTATTCTCTCATCTGTGTCTTTTCTGTAGCTCTCCCTCTACTTAGAATGCCCTTCTCCCACATGAACTGTAATGGGCCAAGAGAAGTTCATAATGTATATATTATCTTAGACATACCAAAGAAAGGGAAGCACAATGATTGTTTAAGACTTAGCAACAACAAAGAATTTGCCCAGGTAGCTGAATCTTGAAGTTGGGGAAGATACTTTTGGGAATAAGAATATAAGAATAGAGTTCTCTACACTAATTCCTTAGGATGAAGTGTGGTTAGCATGGAGATGTCTTCACTGGTAAGCCAAAGCACACAGAAGTAAAAGGTGAACACATTTGCCTATTAAGTATATACCTTTGCCTATTAAAACCTCTCCCAGTTATAAACATGACATTAGAGAGTGATTTCCTTGAGGTGACTGTGGGAGGGGTGGAGAACAGGACTGGGGGACAGAGCATTGGTGGCGTTAATAATACAGCGGTCCCTGCTTTATCCTCGTTTTGCTTTCCACAGTTTCAGTTGCAGTCCAAAAATATTAAATGAAAAATTCCAGAAATAACCATTCATCAGTTATAAGTTTTGCGCATTTCTGAGTAGCATGATGAAATCTCATACCATCCAGGCCCATTCTACTACAGACTGGAATCATCTGTTTGTCCAGCATATCTATGCTGTATACACATTGTATACATTCCCTTTCCCCTTCTCCTGTCTCTCCACCCCCTTTTCAGTTATCAGATTGACTAATATTGTTGCTAATCTCTTACTGTGTCTAATTTGTAAATTAAACTTTATCATAGGTATGTGTGTATAGGAAAAAACATAATATATATAGGGTTCAACAGTGTCCACAGTTTCAGGCATGCTTTGGGGGTCTTGGAACAGAATCCCCACAGGTAAGGGGTCTACTGTATTCATTTTCTAAATATAGGTGGTGGGGTCACAAGTTTTATTACATTATTTTCTATTTTAAACACACACACACCCAATCTTTCCTTATGCTTCCAATATAATTTGAAAGACATAGTGCAAGCATATATTTTCCCTATACTAATTTTTCACAAAGCAAAGTTACACAGGCTTTTCATATGTATATTTTGCATTCCTTAAGCCCAGTTAATGTGGGTGATTTTTTACCTAATCCTGACACAGCAGATGGCAGTGTAGGTCCTGTTTCTCATACAATAATAACATACAGACATGTTTGCAAGTGTAGCCAAAAAATTGTGGTTTTAAATGGTTAGCATAGAAAAGGTAAAATTATAATATCATTACTCTGTTCCTCAGGATTTAGAGACATATTTTCTAATTACTTTAAATTCATTACAATAATTCATTAATAAAATGAAAGCAAATTCTTAAGCTGAAATAGGAATCATCACCTCCAAAGAGATACTGAGCAACCCTATTCTCATAGGACTTGAGTAATTATCTGGTACTTCCAGTTTGAGTTTGGCAAATATACCCTCTTGCATAAAATTACTTAAGAATATTCATGTTTTGTTACCATGGTATAAGATTACATTTTTTGCATGACTTAAAAAAATTAAACAGAGAGTTAAATTAAATTGAGTTTTATTTTAAAACTGCAGATAGAAGATCTTGCAAGTACATTTCTTTGCATCCCCCCCACCCCCATTTCCCAGATTCTTTTGAACCTGCTGCTTTCCTCCCAGTAGCAAAAACTAGAGAGGCAGTCCAGCAAGATGGAGGAGACTATGAGGGCTAATTCAATAGGACCAGATTCAAATTCCTCCTCACTGCCTGTGACGGAAGTTAATTGGCCTCTGTGTTTCAGTTTCCTTCCTTGTAAAATTGAGATAACAGTAGAATTTAGCATTTAGGGTTATTGTTATAATATATTCACAATATTAGAGATGAGTGTTCTTGAGGACTGCCAGGCTCCACTCTCACTGTTACTCTCCTGCATATATTCTCTTTTGCCCCCCTTTTACAGAATGTGTAAAAACACCCATCACCTGACATCTTTCTTTCCCAGCCTTTGGAGCAATATGTCTCCAATATGCTGCCCTTCACTAGGCCCTGGTTGTTTTTCTTTCTCTCTTCTCATTCTCTCTCCTGTTCTGAAACTCCACTTCACTCTCATTTTGCTCAGTGGTGTTCATCTTCATTTGCTCCTAATTCCCAAAGAAATTAGTGACAGACCTTGTTTGTCCCTTCCCTGCTGGGGACACAGCCATCTTCTCTTCAGGTCCACCCACCTTTCCCCAGGAAAAGCTCAGGAGAACTGAGAACTCCTTGCTTCAGCTAGAATTGACCAGATGGGCTCTTCTCCCAATGTTAGAAATATTTGAAAATGGACCACTTTTGAACTTGAAAGTATTAAATCATTGTAGAATTTTCATTCTGTTGGAGAGAATTTTGTGATAGTTTAATTTTGTATATTTTTTGAAAGTTTCATTAATTTTTCTACAACACAAACTATATCACAGAAAAAATTACCTAACTTTACAAAGAATCACTGGATATGAACAAAAATTTTAATCATGATATTCTTTCTGAACACACAACAACAAAACAACCAGTTGATTTTTTCACTAGTAATATGCTGAAATAAGCTTCCATTTATTGGATTTATTATATATTAGACATATTACTAAGTATGACCTTAATTTATTCATAAAAAAGAAAAACCCAACTGTAGATATTAGAATTATCTCCATATTACAGATGATAAAACTGAGGCTTAGAGAAGTTACATGACTTCAGTAAGGTCAGACAGCAAGTAAGGACAAAGCTAAATTAGTCTAACTCTGGAGCATAACCTCAATATTACTATTTTTTTATTTTTGAGATGTAATTGATATATAAATTATTTTAGTTTCAGGTGTACAACATAATGATTCTACATATGTACATATTACAAAATGATCACTGCAATAAGTCTTGTTCACACCTGTTACCACACATAGTTACAATTTCTTATGCATAATTTTATGATCTACTGTCCTAGTAACTTTCAAATATGCAATACAGTATTATTAACTATAATCACTATGCTACATATTATATCTCCAGGACTCATTTATTTTATAGCTGGAAGCTTGTACATTTTGACCACCTTTACTCATTTTGCTCAGTGTTTACTGTTCTCTGGTAACTAGTCTGTGTAAGAAAAATGTTCCTGGTAGAGTTGTCCAGTTAGCTTCTGAACCAAATCCATAGGTTCATCTTTTTTTTCAATCCTTGCCTGAGGATACGTTTATTGATTTTAGAAAGAAAGAAAGGGAGAGAGAGAGAGAGAGAAACAGAGACAGAGAGAGAAACTTAGATCTGTTGCCTCCCATACAAGTCCTGAGTGCAGATTGAACCCACAACCTTTTGGTGTATGGGACAACGCTCCAACCAACTGAGCCACCTGGTCAGGATCATAGGTTCATCTTTTTAAAACTGGTTTCACCTGGCTCGTGTGGCTCAGTGGACTGAGTGCCAGACTGTGCAGCAAAGGGTTGCTGGTAGAATTCCCAATCAGGGCACATGCCGGGGTTGTAGGCCAGGTCCCCAGTAGAAGGCACATGAGAGGCAGCTACTTGTTGACATTTCTCTCCCTTTCTTTCTCCCTCCCTTCCCCTCTGTCTAAAAATAAAAACCTGTAAAAAAACAAAGATAAAAACTAGTTTTCAGCTGTCAAGGAGCTTATTCATACAAGAATTTATTAGGCATCTATCATATAAAAGTCATCCTTTTTCTCTTTTTTCCTTCTTGCCCCTAAGGAATCCACATATGAACCTTATTCACTTTATCTCAGAAATGTGTCTCAAGTGGGTCCAGTTCTCTCCTTTTTCTCCCCCCTCACCCTATTTTGTGCTAATATCATCCCTGTTCCCTGGGTAATGGTAACAGCATTCTAACTTATTCTGATCTGTAAATATGATATACTTTTCTACATTTATTAACTGCCTCTTTCATCCCAATGTTAAATGCATGAGGGCAAGGACACTGTCTTGTTCAACCTTGTATCTCCAGGACATAGTGCCTGGACATGGGGAAGAGCTTGCTAAATTGTTACTGGTTGGTTGAATTTAACAATGGGTATATAAAGAAAGTACATTCTGCCCTGGCTGGTGTGGCTCAGTGGAATAAGCACTGGACTTTGAATCAAAGTGTTGCCAGTTCAATTTTCAGTCAGGGCACATGCCAGGGTTGCAGGCCAGATCCCCAGTAGAGGGTGCATAAGAGGCAACTACACATTGATGTTTCTCTCCCTCTTTTTCTCCCTCCCTTCCCCTCCCTCAAAATAAATAAATGAAATATTAAAAAATAAACTGCATTCTTTACCCTATTAGAATGTTCTATGTATTAGCAGAAACAGACACATAAGCAAATATACAATACAGAGTGCCAAGTGCTATAAAAGGGATATACACAATATTTCTTTCATGGTGGTGCAATAAGGCAGGGCAGCAATTGTATACTTGGTGGCAAAAGTAGACCCATGCTTAGAAAGATCTGCTAGGTTAAAGAAATGATTACCAGGTGGAAGATGAGAAAAAATATTCCAGGTAGAAGAAACAGTGTGTGCAAAAACAGGGAGGCAGGTGCTGATTATTTGGATGGAGGAGATGACCGACTATAAATATCTTGAATTGGTCAGAGCCAATGAAACATATGGGGAAATGGCTGGGGTAGGGATGGTAGAGGGATAGCAAGGGGCCTTATCAGGAATGCATAAAATATGCCACACTAAGCAGTTCACACTTTATTCTACAAATAATTGGGATGCTATAAATGAACTTGAAGCAGAAGAATAAAAGTTTAATATTTTAGGAAAAAATAAGACTAATGAAATGAGAAGAATAGATTGCAAAAGTTTGAGATAAGCTGATCTATTCTATTTTATTGCAAGACTTCCTTTTCTGCTCAGTATGAAATAACAAGCCTGGCTTTACCCTCCTGACTGAAACAAAGACCAATGGCATTTATAAAATGATGGCTTGAGAAGCAGTGGACATCAGACAATAAAGGACAGAGATCCCTGTGAAACAGGAAACAAATGAGTTGAGCCCTATGACTGATTGCCCCAGGTTATGACCTTGAGAAAGCTTCCAGACTGTGCAGCAGGAAGGGGAACCAGGCTGGGCTCAGAGGACTCCCTGAGAAGACAGAACTAAGATTCTGGGGATTTTTGGACAGCTGAGTTCACAGGACAGAGAGGAGAGATCTAGCAGAGAGGGAGAGCCTGGAGATCTGCAGAGACCCCCTCCCCCTCCAGTATTCATTAGAGTGCTGGCTGATCAGCACAGATGTGAGGCCAGGGAAAGAACCATGCTGAGGATTAGAGAGAACAGGACCTAATACTCATGCAGTACCTCTTCCCACCAACTGGACTAGAAAAACCGATAATTCGTGCATTGGGCAGATCAAACAGGAAGGTTTTGTCTCAGTACTGCAGAATAATTATCCCTACACTGAGTACTGCTTGAAACCTGCCTAACTCATCAAAAAAACTAGACCTGAAGGCATAAAACTGTTTCATGTTACATGACTGTGTGCCAGAGCAAAGCTCAATAAGCCTTATAGAAATATAAAAATAGTCAGTATGCAACAGGTAAAATTTACAATGGCTGGCATCCAAGTAAAGATTTCCAGACATGCAAAGAAGTAGGAAAACATGGTCCATAATAAGGGGAATAATCAATCAATGGAAACTGACTGGGAACCCACAAAATGTCAGAATTAGCAAAGAATGGCATTAAAAGTTATTATAATTATTGCCTATATTTAAAAAATTAAGTAGAGATTCAGAGGATATTTTTTAAAGACCAGAATTAAACTATAGATGAAAAATAGTACCTGGATTTTCTGACCATTGGATGAGAGTGTGGAGGCAGAAAGGGAGAGGGAGATTGGGTGGCATGTACTGCTTTAACAAGAATAAGAAATAAGGAAGGAAAGGTGTGAATGGGATTGGGGGAAATTGAATCTAGGGTTTATTGACTTTGAGGTACTTACTCCACGTTAGAACTCTGAGAAACTCCAATATTTAAGGGGCCAACAGAAAAAAAGAAAAACCTGTAAAATGATTGAAAAAGTGTGGTCCTGGAGGGAGAGGAAGAGCAGGGGTAAGAGACTTCATGAAAACCAAGACAGCCCAAAGTTCATGGAGGAAATGGTTGGCATGACTACTACTGCAGAGATTAAGTAGGATAAAAGCCGAGAAGTGGGCAAAGTGGCTCCCGGACCTGGCAGATAGGAGATGATCTCGCCTATGTGATGGAAGGGACCCTATCTGTTGGCTCATTGCTGTATACCCAGTGCATATTTCAGTTTCTGGAACAGAGTGAGTGTTCAAACCCATCTGATGAATGAATGAATGAATGAATGAATGAATGAATTCAATAAAGAGCTATGATATACCCTGTGCCTGGCAGAATCTTTTTTTTTTTTTATCTTTAGAGGGGAAGGGAAGGAGAGAGGAAGAGAAACATCAATGTATGGTTGCTTCTCGTGCATCTCCTGCTGGGAACTGGGCCCTGCAGGGAAATGGCCTACAACCCAGGCATGTGCTCTGACTCGGAATCGAAAGGCAATCATCTGGTTCGCAGGCCCGCGCTCAATCCACTGAGCTACACCAGCCAGGGCTGGCAGAATCTTTTTGTAATCAGAATTATAGCAATTTTGAGGGATCAGACGTGCAGAAACTAGACCACAGTGGATTCGGGGAAGACTGGAAGTGAAGAAAAAGTCCACAGGAAGATGCAGGATCAAGAAAAACTTTTATTTGGTGGGGGGAGGGTGATGGAACAAAAGCTGGCAGCCTATCTCCACAGGGCCTCACACGACGTTCCAGTCGACTACCCACCATACCTCCAAAGGCTTGTTCTCCTGTGTAATCACCTGAAGATAAAAATTCCAGAACAGGTCTGATTGATTTGCCTCAAGGCATGTGATCACAATCAGATGGCTTTCTGAATATGTAACTTATTTTTTTATTTTAAAATTTGTCCAACAGAAGCTACCTTATCTGTTAAGCAATATCCCAACTGCAAAGCTTTTCTTAGTGTTGGTGAATCGATAATGACACAGGACAGCCATTGTCACCGTGACAACGGTGCCCAGGAACTATCAGAAGAGAATTGCACTTGAGCAGCAGGTTCTCAACCAGTCGTGACTCAGCTTCCTCTGCAGTATGTTTTTTTCTGCAAACTTGGTGTGCTCTAGGGTAATGAAAATGTAGCTTTAATCACCCCCATTCACTTTTAGTAAAGTTGGCTGGACTTGAAGAAGGATGGCTCTAGGAAAATAATCTAGGATGTTTTTCTTTTCTTTCTTTCCATTTTCAGTGAGTACTTTATGCATTTGCTATGTGCCAGGCCCTTAGTAGAAGAAAGAGATATAGGTAATAGGAGCTAAACCAGGCATTGGTTCTGCTTCCCTGGAGGGTAGGACTGAGGACATATATTTGTTGTTCCACTTACTTGTGTACTCATTGGTTGATTCTTTTTTTAAAAAAATATTTTATTTATTTATCTTTAGAGGGGAAGGGGAGGTGAGAGAGAGAGAAACATCAATGTATGGTTGCCTCTCGTGCGTCCCCTGCTGGGAACTGGCCTGCAATCCAGGCATGTGCCCTGACTGGGAATCGAACTGAGATCCTTTGGTTCGCAGGCCCGCACTCAATCCACTGAGCTACACCAGCCAGGGCTCATTGGTTGATTCTTATATGTGCCCTGACTGGGGATCAAACCCACGACCTTAATGTATTAGGATGATGCTCTAACCAACTGAGCCGCCTGTCCAAGGCTAAGAATTTTTACTCTAAATGAACTGTTCTCTGTAGAGAATAATTATATGCAATTTGCATAAACTGCAAGTGCCAAGATAGATTTTTCATATTTGTGCCTATAATTATTAAATATGACACCTTAAAGCTTATCTACTAAACAGAATTAAATGTTTATCATAGACATAATTATTTGCTTGGGCTTTAAAAATTCTAGCATATTATTAACAGTAAGATAAAATAGACATGAAAACAAAACATAGATCGAATTTTGTAATTGTTCTTTAGAAAAAATTGTCATGCACAAGTACTTATTTCACATACAAGTTAATATACAGGAACATTTTTAATATTAGTACAAAGTTTCAATATTGCATTGGGCCCTATTTTCAAATTCATTGGATTTTGGAGAAAGCATTTTAAAAAGTCATGCATTACCACCATCCAGTTTTAGAAAACTACCATTACTCCAAAAAGTTTCCGCTTGAATGTATGTTTTTCTTTTGAAATAACCATAAACTGAAAAGAAAGAATAATTATATGTAAATGACCAGACTAAAAGTTTGTTGTTGATTAAGCAAGCCCATGGATCTCAAAAATCCAATTTCAAAAATAAATGACGTTAATCCACACTCCCTCCTATGCCCCCAGGCAACCACTGATCTAGTTTTTGTCCCTTTACAGAAGTTTTTGACCTAGTTAAATTCAATTGAGCCAGGAAAATATGTGAGCGAAATTGTATATACTGTAGTTTAACATGTAGTCCATGGCACATAACAAATGGAGTCTCTGGTACATACCATATATAAATGTCTGTGAATGTATTGTAATTACTTTTTAATATTTGCACTCTAAACTTGTGCACAAAATACTATGTCCTCAATAATTACAAAGAAGAGAAATATGATTCAATTCTATCCTTTTTGGTACTTTATTCAAACCTTCTTGAATGTTTCCATTGACAAGGAGAGCCCTCCGTAATCGTCACTGCATCTGCTGTCCTTTTCTGGGAGTATAAATACCACCCACCACCTTAGACTTAGAAAGTATGAAAGCCCTGAAGTTATCTCTCTTCAAGTCTGCATGAGCCCATTTGGGTTCAATGATAATGCAACAACAAACAAAAAATTTTTCAATTAATCACATAAATGTTCTTATTTCTCTTTCCTTGATAACTTTTTCTTTTTTAAATTTTAAATATATTTTATTGATTATGCTATTACAGTTATCCCATTTTCCCCCCTTTACTCCCCTCCACCCTGCACACCCACTCTGGCCCACATTCTCCCCCATTAGTTCATGTCCATTGGTTGTACATATAAGTTCTTCAGCTTCTACATTTCCTACACTATTCTTACCCTCCCCCTGTCTATTTTGTACCTACTGTTTATGCTTCTTATTCCCTGTTCCTTTTCTCCCATTCTCTCCCTCCCACTCCCTTGTTGATAGCCCTCCATGTGATCTCCATTTCTGTGGTTCTGTTCCTGTTCTAGATGTTTGCTCAGTTTTTGTTTTAGTTGTGGTTGTTAATAATTGTGAGTTTGCTGTCATTTTACTGTTCATAGTTTTTGTCTTCTTTTTCTTAGATAAATCCTTTTAACATTTCATAGAATAAGGGCTTGGTGATGATGAACTCCTTTAACTTGACCTTATATGAGAAGCACTTTGTCTGCCCTCCATTCTAAATGAAAGCTTTGCTGGATAGAGCAATCTTGGATGTAGGTCTTTGGATTTCATGACTTGGAATACTTCTTTCCAGCCCCATCTTGCCTTCAAGGTTTCTTTTGAGAAGTCAGCTGAAAGTCTGATGGGAACTCCTTTGTAGGTAACTGTCTCCTTTTCTCTCCCTGCTTCTAAGATTCTCTCCTTCATTTTAATCTTGGGTACTGTAATTATGATGTGCCTCGGTATGTTCCTCCTTGGATCCAACTTCTTTGGGACTCTCTGAGCTTCCTGGATTTCCTGGAAGTCTATTTCCTTTGCCAGATTGGGGAAGTTCTCCTTTATTATTTGTTCAAAGAAGTTTTCCACTTGTTGCTCTTCCTCTTCACCTTCTGATACCCCTATAATTGGAATGTTGGAATGTTGAAAGATGACCTGCAGGTTCCTAAGCCTCTCCTCACTTTTTTTTGAATTCTTGTTTCTTCACTCTTTTCTGGTTGGATGTTTCCTCCTTCTGGTCCACACTGTTGATGTGAACCCCAGTTTCCTTCCCATCACTATTGGTTTCCTGTACATTTTTCTTTATTTCATGTAGTGTAGCCTTCATTTTCTTTCATCTAATTTGTGACCAAATTCAACCAATTCTGTGAGCATCCTGGTTACCAGTGTTTTAAACTGTGCATCTGATAGGTTGGCTACCTATTCATCGCTTAGTTTTTTTTTTTTTTTTTGAGCTTTGATCCATTCTTTGGTTTGGGCCATTGTTTTTTGTCTTGATGCACCTGTTATGTAGTGAGGGGCAGAGCCTTAGGTTTTCACCAGGGCTGGGCAACCCATGTCACTGCATTGTGACACTGTATGTGGGGAAGGGGTCTGAGAGGGGACAATGGTGCTTGCTCTGCTATCTGCTGGCTTTCATTCACTTCCCCTGCTTCCCACAAGCAAATTGGGCCCTTCTGGTGCTGATTCCTATGTGGGTTGGTTTGTGTATATTCTAGGATCCTGTGGGTATCTCCAATAAACTCTTCTGTGAGGCTGGGAGTTTCTCCCACTGCTGCCTCAACCCTCACAGGTGTTTTTGACCAGTGGTTTGAGGCTTTATTTCCCTGTGCTGGAGCTCTGGGTCATGAGGTCTGTCTTGCTCCCCAATTGTTTCTTGCTCCTCAATTGTTTCTCCCAGTTTATCTGAGCACGAATGTGGGACTACTGGCTCCACTAGCAGCAGCTGTAGCTTTGCCAGCCAGCTGCAGCCTTGCATGTTCCGCTCCACAATCCGGCACTGGGTCCACCAGCTGCTGCCTTGCCTGCCCTGGTCCTCCAGGGCAGCCACTGCCTTGCTGCAAGTCCTCTCTGCATGTCCATCTCTGCCCCTCCTACCAGTCTGGATGAGTGTGTCTTCTTTAACTCTTTGGTTGTTGGACTTCCACACAGTTTGATTTCCTGTCAGTTCTGGTTGTTTTTTGTTTTTAAATTGTTGTTCTCCTTCTTTTGGTTGTGCGAGGAGGTACAGTGTATCTACCTATGCTTCCATCTTGGCCAGAAGTCCCAATAATATTTTTTTCTGAGTGTAAGAATTTGACACTCTTGCTCTGGCTGAGTAGCTCACTTGGTAAGAACATCAAGGTTGTAGGTTCTATTCCTGGTCAAGGCACATGCAAAAAGTAACCAATGAATGGATAAATAAATGGAACAACAAGTCTTTCTCTCTCCCTCTTCATCTATCTCTCTCTAAAACATCGATAATAATAAAAGAATTTGATGCTCTTTATTTTGTATTTTATTTTTTAATTTTTAAAAAATTTTATTTATTATTTAGAGAGAGGGGAAGGGAGGGAGAAAGAGAGGGAGAGAAACATTAATGCATGGTTTCCTCTCACCTGGCCCCCAATGGGGACCTGGCTTGCAATGCAGGCATGTGTCCTGACTGGGAATAAAACTGGCAACCCTTTAGTTAGCAGCCCAAGCTCTATTCACGGAGCTCTATGAGCCAGGGCATAGTACTCTTCATTTTTTTAGATTGGATTTTTGAGAGTGATGGGATTTCCAATTTAAAGTAAAACATTTTATCTAGTCATTTACAAATAACTACTTTTTCTTGGGTTATAGATATTTAAAGAAACAAATGTGAATTAGAATTTGTTATCAAACTGTAGCATAAATTTTTAGAAGGTGAGATAATATAGAACTTTTATATTTAACACAAATTCAGGAATTTACTCTGCATCTTTTATAGATTTAGCTACATATTCCAAAACTATAAGACTAGAAGCTTGAGGACCTAGCATTTTTTCAAAAATATTGTCTGAAATGAATTAGATATGGAAATGGGAAAATCATAACTTTATCCTAACATGTTCTATATTTATAGATTTAAAAGTACTGGCTATGTATAAAAATTTATTCAGGATACTAATTTACTATATTGCTGTAAATCAATTCAAATAATTTAAATACAAACAACAACTTGACAATAAAAAATCTTCAGGGAAACCGAGCAAATTTTGTGCTTAAACCCAAAGGGACTTCTTTTTTTGTGGATGGAAGAACATATACATGAGAGGAGAGAGTGAGCAAGTGAGGAAGATGATGACAATATTTGCATCCTAGTATCCATCATGTTTAAGCCATCTTGATTTCTAATATTTCCAGATTTTGACCTAAGAAATTACCTAAGCTAATTTGGTTAGATTTCTGTTGTGTGCACCCTAAATTGTCCTGCTATAAGTACCTTCTATTTTTTTTTAAGATTTTTTTTATTATGAAATTTTCAAACACACAAAAGAACATCCATAATAGATACAATAAATGAATATCAGGGTAGTCACGTAAGCAAAGCATCACAAATACCATAGGAGTCTCTAGTGTGCTCATCCCACTCCCAGCCCTCACGAAGACCCACTATTGTTATTTTAGTCATTTTTTTTGCTTTTCATTATAGCTTTACTCAATGTATATACCTATTACATGCTAAATTCATTGGTTGAAGCCCTAACCCTTTACTCAATGTATATACCTATTACATTGCAAATTCATTGGTTGAAGTCCTAACCCCCTAATACCTCAGAAAATGATTGTATTTGGAGATAAGGTCTTTAAAGATAATTAAGTTAAAATGAAGTCATCAGGGTTGGCCTTAAGTCCAGTATGATGGGTATACTCATAAGAAGAGGATATTTGGACACAGACATGGGCACACGTAAGAATGTGTGAGGACAGGGAGAAGACAGCCACCTGGAAGCCAAGGAGAGAGGTCTCAAAAGAACCCATCCCTGCTTATGCATTGATCTTGGAGTTCTAGCCTCCAGAATTATGAGAAAATAACTTTCTGTTTCATAGTCTATGGTACTTTGTTATGGCACTCCTAGCAAATTAATACAGTATCCTTAACAATATATGGTTTGATTTGTTCTTGAACTTTTTATAAATAGATTCATACTTCAAGTAGTTTTCTTTGTCTTTCTATTTTCAGTAAAGGTCCCATTTCTAAGTTCCATCCATGCTGACATTCATTCTTTTTTATTTTTATCAATTTTTAGAGAGAGAAGAAAGGGTGGGGAAGAGAAATTAAAAAAACAGAAACATTAATGTGAGAGACAAACACCAATTGGTTGCCTCCCGTATGTGCCCCAACCAGGAATGGAACCCACAACCTAGGTATGTGCCCTGACAGAGAATCAAACCCAAGACTCTTTGGTGTACAAGACAATGCTCCAACCAACTGAGCCACCTGGCCAGGGCAATGTTCACACTTTCATTGCTGTAGAACATAAATATTTTAGTTTATCACTCAAAAGTTCCATTTACCTATTAATGGGCAATTAGATGTTTACATGATTTTTATCTATTTCTCAGTTTTAGTTTTTTCTCTCATAAACAATGCTGCTATAAATAATTTTATACATGTTTCTGCTCATGCAGTCTTAATTTTTTCAGATTTGACCAAAGTGTTTTTTAAATTGTTTCCAGTTGTACTACCACCAGCATTGCACTAGCATTCCTATTGTTCCAAATCCTCATCAACATTTGGTATTTCAGACATGTTAATTTTTGCCAGTCTGGAAGATATGTAATGGTACTCATTAGTTTTAATTTGCATTTCCTAATTATTAATGAAGTATTTCATTTTTTCTATGCTTATTATTTATATATCCTCCTTTCTGAAAAGTCATTGATATTCTGCTCTTCCCTATATTAGATTGTGTATTCTCCTCTTACTGTTCATCTTTATATTAGGCTGTCTTTCTCATATTGACCTATTATTGCATATATTCTGAATACTAATCCTTGTTGTCTTACAGGGATTGCACAAATCTGTTCTCAGTGGGTTACCTATCTATTCCCTTTATTATGTATTTGTTAAAAAATTTCTCAATGTAGTAAAAAGTATAAATATTTTTCTTAATTATTTACCTACATTGTCTCTTAATTAAGAAAATATTCCCTACCCCAGAAAGTTCCCAAGTTGTGTTTTTTTCCCTAAATTTAAAGACAATTTTTAAAACAGGTTTAGGTTTAGAGCAATAATGAGAGGAAGATACAGAGATTTCCCATGTATACCCTCTTCCTACATATGCAAAGACTCCCCCACTATCATTACACTTGACCAGTGTGATACGTTTGTTACAACTGATAAGCTTGACACATCATTATCAACTGAAGTCCACAGTTTACACTAGGTTTTATTCTTGGTGTTGTACATTCTATGGGTAGCCAAATGAATAACGACATATAGTCATCATTGTAATATTGTACAGAGTACACTGCTGTAAAAATCCTCTGTGCTCCACCCATTCATCTCTCCTTGCCCTCCAAGCTGTGTTTCTTACATTAAGATCTTTAATCCAGCTGTAACCGATTCTTTGTATGTGAGATGATTTCCAGATCCTTCTTCTTTCCTCCCCCATCGGTATATTTGCTTATCTTGTGCTAATATCTCATTGACTTAATGTCTAAAAAGCTTTTAAAATAAATCTTGACTTTCAGTATGGTAAATATTTCCACTTTTGTTTTAATCTCAGAAGGCCTATTCTCTTGCATATATATTTTAATATTAGTTTGTCAAGTTCCTTGATTGGAATCACATTAAACCTATAGGTCAGTTTAAGAAGAACTAAAATATTTATGATTTAGAGGCTTCCTAGCCATGAACAGGGCATATCTCTTCATCTGAGTTACTTTTAAATGTCTTTCAAAAAATTATAGCTCTGGCTGGTGTGGCTCAGGGGATTGAGCACAGGCCTGTGAAGCAAAGGGTAACTGGTTTGATTCCCAGTCAGGGCACAAGCCTGGGTTGCAGGCCAGGTCCCCAGTAGGAGTGTGTGAGAGGCAACCACACATTGATGTTTCTCTCCACCTCTTTTCCCCCTCCTTTCCACTCTCTAAAAGTTAATAAATAATTTTTTTTAATTTACAATTTTCTTTATGGAAGTCTTGAACATTTTTTCTAGATTTATTTTTAAATATCTCACAATTTTTGACTTTGCAAATGATACTTTTATAGTTGCTTTTGCCTCTATAAATAGTATCTTTTAAAAAACAATATTGGATATTTATTATTCATATGTTTATTAATCTTATAAATTACATCTCATAGCTTTAATTCAGTAATAATCTATAGTTTTTGGCTTTCTATGTAAACAATGGTATTTTCAAATAGACACAACTTATTTTTTCCTTTGCAATCTTAGTAACTTTTATTTCTTTTATTTCACTTCATTCTTACTCTTTTGGTTAGGATCTCTGGGAATGCTAAATAGAAGTGGTGATGGTGGTTAGACTTGTCTTGTTCTTGCTTTTAACAAGAATGTTTAAGATTTTGCCATTATGAAGAATATTTGATGTAGGTATGTTGCAGTTTTGTGGGTTTTTTTTTTTTACAGATTAAGGAAACTCACCTTCATTCTGAGGCTGATGAGAATTTTTGTTGTGTATGTTGAATTTTATCAAATACTTTTTTCTGAACCTATTTAGTTGATCATATGATTTTTTCTCCTTTAATCTATGCATTAAGTACACTAAATTTTTCTTCTAATGTTAGACAAATTTTACATTTCTTGTTTTGATATATATGAGTGTAATTGGCATGGAATTTTCTTTTCTTGTATATTCCTTATTTTGTTTTGATATCAAGGTTATATTAAGTTTAAATTATGATGTGGAACTTACTCTTTGTTTTTCAATTCCCTGGAATAATTTATTAACATTTTAATATATGCATCATCTTTATCTTACCTATAACCTTTAGAGTTAAGTATAGAAACAGAGGTATATGGAGAATGACAATTGCAAAACTGGATAATAAATTAGGATTGAAACAATTAGTGTTAACAACTTAGCCTTCCTATAGTATTCACAATATGTAACTAACAAGGGAGAAAAGAGAAAGAATGACCAATTGTGAGATCTTCTCTAAGTCTAATGCTTCCTTGATGAGTATTTATGTTGATAGGAAAGACAAAAAAGGAAAAGCTTTTAACTTGAATTGAAAGAAAGAGAATCCTTATTTACAAAAGACAAATTGATGCTGATTGCTACCTTTCTCCTGACATCCATCTAGCTCCTCTCTTTTTCCACCAGGTAGTACATATTGAAGTGCACTGCCATTCCTTAGAATGATGTGTTGCCATAGACACTGATCCAATTCTCAAGTCATCTTCATGTCACACATTTCTGTCACGAAAGAAGTACTGATTGAGTTCATACAAATTTATGCCAAAGAAATGCACATATAGAGGGAAACGAAATTAGAATCTGGCTGAGCATCTTCCTTTCCTACATCCCACCTCCAGATTCTTTTCTTAGTTAATGGAAAGAGCAGCTTGCTTAATGGCAATATATATACACACTTCACTACTCCTTCTAAACTCATTCAATAATTCTTGAAGTAAAGCTAAGATGACAAAGTAAAAGCTACATAAAAATTATTTGAGAAGTTTTGTCAAATTTCTTATTTAATTTGACAAGAGAAAAATTCCTAAATTAAAGTATGGTGAGAGAGGCAAGAGTATTTAATCAGTTCATTGCTGTGGGCCAACTAACAGTAGGTTGCTCACATTTCCAAATGCATGTTACAACTTTTTGAGTGAACTTCTGTAGTGACCACAGATGCCACAGCATCCTGCATGTGCATGACCTTGCAGAACTGTTGCTTGTAACCAGTCAAAAGAAGTAAATATTTCTTACTCAGACTATGTACTTGACATAGAATATCCCCTGCTTCACTTTTCCCCACCTTCCTTATCTGTGGCCAATGTAAATTCTTTTAAAACAACTTACATCTTTCCTCCCCAAACCATAATGTATGAAAGAATCCATCATCAACTGTGGGACAGTGGAAATGGTTGTCTTTTTTTACCTAGCCCTGCTGGTGGTGGTACGGACTGCATGCCCCAGAACCTGGTCATTTTTTGGCTAGCCTTTGGATCAATAAACCCTTTCTTTAAGAAAAACTTTCAGCCTTGGCTGGTGTAGCTCAGTGGATTGAGTGTGGCCTGTGAACTAAAGGGTTGCTGGTTTGATTCCCAGTCAGGCCACATGCCTGGGTTACGGGCTAGGACCCCAGTGCGGGTCCATGATAGGCAACCTCACACTGATGTTTCTCTCCCTCTCTTTCTCCTTCCCTTCCCCTCTGTCTAAAAATAAATAAATAAAATCTTTTAAAAAGAAAGAAAAGAAAAGCTTTCATTTACGAAAGTTCTTTGTCTAACATCATCCACCATTTGTTACACTAGATGGCATTACTAATAGTTTCTCCTTATATTGATGTTATGTTTCATAGATTAGAACTAGTGTTATATGTTATTTCAAAGTCTTTCCAATGCTATCTAGTGATATAGACAAGATGGATATAATTTCTACTTTACAAATTGGAAATCAGGACAGAAAAGTCATGTATTTCCCAATGGGAATAAATCTCTATGTCTTCTAATATTCATCTAGTTAAATCTATAATGTATCATGTATTTTGAAAGGGTATTAGAATTATCCAGAACTTTATTAGGATTCCTTCATTGATACCTGGGCCTTGTCTAGCAAAAATTAGATTCTTGGAAAGTAAAAGCATCTTTATGCTATTTAAAATCATTATGTTTTTCTTTTGGCTACAGAAGCAAAATTAGAAAAATCTCATGAAACTGCCTTTGTCAATGGTAAGGTTGAGTCTACTTTAATACTGCACTATTATTCAAAACTTTTGTAATCTGTTTACGTCAGTTTAGGTACTGCCTGTTATGAGCTGAATTGTACTTTTCC
Organism: Sturnira hondurensis; assembly: GCF_014824575.4. NCBI lineage: Eukaryota > Metazoa > Chordata > Mammalia > Chiroptera > Phyllostomidae > Sturnira > Sturnira hondurensis. The sequence goes on along the minus strand of NW_028075471.1, from coordinate 3,256,130 downwards.
CAAACTCATACGTTGAATCCTTACCACCTAGTACCTCAGTATTCAAAATGTATTTGGAGATTGGGCCTCCAAATACAGAAGTGAGTAAGTAAAAATGAGGCTGTTGGGGTGACCCCCTAATCTTTTGTGACTGGTGTCCTCATAGGGAAAGAAAATTTGGAGATACAGAGAAACACCAGTTATGTGTGCCCAGGAAAAAGGTCATATGAGGACACAAGAAGATGCCATCTCCAAGCCAAGGAGAGAGGCCTCAAGGGAAACCAAAACTGCTGATCATTGATTTTGGGCCTCTAACCTCCAGAACTGTGAGGAAATTAATTTCTGTTGTATTCTGTTATGGTTGCCCGAGCTAAGTATCACGTTGGCCTAACAACATAGTATCTGAAGAGGAGGAAGTATCAGTCCTCAATGAGTAGCATCCTTAGGCACCTTTACTTACTTGAGTCACAAATTGCGGCTTTAAAAAAGAAGTCTTTCCATAAACTAAGAAACAAAGATTAGCTTTAACTGTGACTACATAATGAATCATTTCAGAAATAGCATCCTCTATTTTGGAAAAACGACATCCAATGAATTCTCATCACGAAACACCTGGCTGATCGATATTATGCAAAAACATTGGTTTCAAGGTTTCAGCAGCATTTCCAGTTTAACAGTGAATTATAGACAGCTTTATATTCTTTTTCTGGGGCTTTTCCAGAAAGAATTTTTAAATTTGGGATTAATAAAGTGTTTTTTTAATTTATTGATTTGAGAGAGAGAGAGACATCAATTTGTTTCATTCATTTATGCATTCATTGGTTGCTTCTTATATGTGCTCTGACCAGAAATGGAACCCACAACCTTGACTTACTGGGATGATGCCCTAACCAACTGAACTACCTGGCCAGGGCTAAAGTGTTTTGTTTTCTTTCTGAAAAAGCACATTCACAGGAAAAATGTATTTGAGATGCTATGTTTTAAAAAAATTTATTGAGGTGAAATTAGCATAACATAAAATTAATCAGTTTAAAATAAACAATCCTTGGGTGTAACTCTGGGAACTTGTAGAGGTTCTTAGTGTCTAGACATCCCATTTCTAGTGCTCTATCCTACAGAGAAATTTACAAACAGAATATTTTATCTCAAAGTATTTCATGTGTTGTTCTTTTATTCATCCTCTCAGCGTCCCAAGTCAAATTAACCTCTTTGGAGGTTAATATATATATATAGAAACATATATAACGTATATATATGTTTCTATATATATACGAAACATATATAAACATACGAAACATTTCTAAACATATATAACATATATATACAGAAACATATATAACGGGATTAGTAGTGTTGGAATTTTTTTCAAGATAGCTGACTTGAGATGCAATTTCCAATTTTGCTTTATTTGAAAGTCATAAGGCAGGATGGTAGTGCCATTTATGTCAGAAGTGTGGGAACTGTTTTAAGTTATTGCCACTTATTATATACAATTATCAGTCTTTTATAAAAATTTAAAGAAGCACAGTGAAGGGGGAAGCTCTGATCTGGCTCACTTCTTAAAAATTTATGCAAAGCCACCTCTTCCTAGAGTTGCCTGTTAGAGGCATTGGGGCTGGCATTTTGTATTCATTTCCTCCAACAGGTATTTATCAAGTACTGCAGGGTGCTGGGTGCTCAGTGGTGGAGGAACTGACAGTCTGCTGGGAGGACAGCCAATTAAACAAGCCATACTGTGACTACAGGGTCCAGCACAAATAATGCCCCTTTTTATTACAAAATATTTTATTAAAAAATCATAAGGATATAATTCTGTAACATAACAATATCATACTCTAGCATACCATACGACATTTTAGGTGAAATGTTCAAATTAAAACTATAAACACTTATACCCATGTTATTACCCTACCAACCACACTTAAGCAGGCATTACTTCTGCCAGATCCTGTCTGTATAGTGTAATAAAAACCTCAATGGTGGAAACCTGTGCCACACATGCCCTACTCCACTAGAGAAGCGGAAGAAGACATTTTGCTTACCGTCTAGTTCAGGTGCAGAAACTGAGTGCATAGAAAGGGAGTGATTCACTTTTTATCAGTAACTGAACCAGGACTAAAACTCTTGTTTCTTATTTCTCAAATCAGCATTTAAAATATATCTCTGCCATGCTTTCTTTCTTAGTTAGAAAACCTGATCTCTGCTTTCAATTTCTTTTTTACTCTAGAAGTTAGTTTTGTTTTTTTCACGCTCGTGGACCCAGCGGAGTCAGTCTTCAAATTTTGGGCACCAATCAGTGGGGAACAATTGTTTATATAGGGTGAGGGGGCGGTCTGCCACTCAGATCGTTACTTCTGGCGTGAAAGCAAGAAAGTGGAACTGCTGATAGGAGTTAATATGAATTTCTTTGTTCTTACTCCTCAGTTACTCAGTGACTTGCTCTCCCTAATCTTGTTGACTCAGCTGCCAGCCCCCTTCTTGGGCAGGCCATTAGCCATTACATTTATCTTATTGACTCACAGGCTAGCTCCCCTCCTGGGCTGGCCACTACACCCCCTCTGCCCAGCCCATGGTACCATATCTCAGAAAAAAAATAGAAGTCCATGGTTCTTCCCTGCCCAAGCTGCATGGTCCAAAAAAGACGTGTGGTCCCAAAAAGACACCGCATGTCTGCTGCACCCAGGTTTAAATCCCAGCGCCGATCTTCCTCCTCTGCACCATATTTGACTCCTCCCATAATTGGTCACAGCTGCCAGCATGTCTGTATTTTTTCCAGCTTTATTGGGCTGTCATAATAAGTCCAGGCAAGTGTGGCCCCATGGTGTGGAGCCAATCATCTCCAACCTCTCATGCAGGATCCCTAACCAGGGGGAGTTGCCTCCCAGTTACATCCTGGGTGGAAGTCACTCCCATCCCCTTGGCTCAAAGCATGGCCACGGCTATTTAACATATCCATGAAACCAGTTAGTTATAGATATGTTAAATGACCATTCTAGAGGTTATCGGCTAAAGTTTTGCTATTCAAAACAACTCTTAATGGCCCTGCTCCGTGCATCCCATCCCCTAGCTCAGACTTGTGGGGGTGAGGACGTCATATATATGATATCAAATATATATATAATATATATATGCATCAAATATATATATATTTAAATATTTCCTGGACACTGAGTTCTGGACCCTATTACAAATCCCTATTTGGGCCTCCCCCCTGGGCTACATCCTGTTACAGTTATGCTTCAGCTCCTTTTTCCTGCACTGTTTTTGAGTTCATGCTTCAGATTCTAAAGTGATCATGGGATTGGGCTTGCTCAAATCACGTGATCATACCTGGGCTAGGTGGGGCTGTGGTTGAAAGCAATCTACCAAGACTGCTTTCAGTGGGTTCTGCACACTCAAAGGAAAATCAAAGTACTGTTACCTTACAGAGCAAGACTGCTCATTAGGCAGCAACACCAGATGTCCCCATGGTTCCTTTCTTTCCAAGAGGCTGTGAGTGTAAAAGGATAAGCAGGTCAAGGGATTTGGTACAATTTACTCCTTTGCTCTGAAGACCATTAAATGGGGATGGGGTGTCTGGAGTCCATCTGCCTTTATGGCTGGAGCTCAAGATTTGGTAAAATATCCTGTTTATTGTATTCTTTTAGGTAACTCTATATTTTATAAAATTGGTCCTTTATTTATAGTAGGCCTGAAATATAAAGCCAATATACTGATTTTTTTCACAGTTATAGCTCCCTTCAAAGTGGCAGATTTTTTTTGAGATCAGAACAGAATATCCCAGAAAGGAAATAACCTAAGCTCAGTAATACCTAGAGAAATGGTTATGCACACAATGTATTAAAGAGAGCACTGGAGCAATTTTATTTTATTTTTCCTTTTTATTGAACTTACTGGGGTGACACTGGTTCACAAAATGTTACAGATTTCAGGTACACAATTCTACGACACATCATCTGTACACTGTATTGTGTGTTCAACACCCCCAGTCAAGTCTCCGTCTGTCACCATCTAGTCCCTCCACACCCTCCTCTACCATCCCCACCCACTCCCAATCACCACACTGGGTTTGTGTCCATGAGTTTTTTCCTTCTTTTTTTTTTTCTGTTTTGCTCAGTCCCTCCATCCGCCTGCTAACAGCTGTCAGCCTCCTCTCTATCTACGAGTCTGCCAAATGAAAAATGGAGCAATACAATTCTGAATCAGATGCAAAGGCAAAATGGAAATGACAATGATAGAGAGTAGAATTTAGCAATTATAATTCACCAGTCTCTTGGTCAGTTGTCTGCTTGTTCATTTATTCTTACTTATTTGTCAGTGTCTACTCTCTGCCAGGTGTTATGTTGGGTGCTGGGTTCTGGGTGCGGGTGATGGAGATAATCCCTGACCATGTGGAGTTTGCACTGTAGCAAAGATCACATTCTAGTTTTAGGTTAACTTAGAAAATGTATAGCTTGACTATTTAAATATTTTAAATATCCAAGTTGTAAAACTATGACTTGGTCCAAAGTCCACAGGAGTGTCCAAAAGAATTCATATTTTACATTTGGGAATTAATATACAGTATCTATTTCTCTCTTTTTTTTACCTTTAACGTGTATGCTCATTACCTCTAATTTCATTTTTTTCTCTTTAAAATAAACTGGAGAAATTAGGGAGTCTTCAAACTTTGGGATATGGGTCTGTTATCCTCAAGTAATAGTGAATAGTTCTTTCAAGGAATTACTACATTGGAGCACTCCATGAAAAAAAGCAACTTTCCCTGATACTTGAAAGACTGTGTTTGTGCTTAGGGTTTTTTTGTTTATTTGTTTGTTTTGATATGTTAAGTTGGCTGTTAAATGCTCCATGTAGTTCAAATAGAAGTATCAGGAACTTCTGGAGCTATTTACAGCAGTATCTACAACAAGCAAAATCAGAGGTTTGTAGGCCTTCTGTCCCTTCCTGGTGCTCCAGGGCCCTCTGAACTGCCCACAGGTATGTCTGTTGCCCAGGGGAGCACAACCAGGACAGACTTCCCCTCTATCCTTGTCCCATTTGCATCCCCAGCACTGAGCACTGGCCAGGAGAACTGGCACTCAGTAAGTATTTGATACATGAATGAATAAACATAGAAAAGGTTCTTTGAACAAGAGAGGAGGAAATTTAATCTCCCTCCATTTCTAATCAGATTATTTTTACAGCTCCTCTGATTGATTGGGAATTGCGTTTGAAATGCTAAAAAACTCAAGGCCCAATCAAAGCAGACGAGGACTTTGGGTGTCCAGAGATCTCAGTTTTCTGGGAAGTAGCACCAGGTACTTCTATGATTACATCGAAAGTAAACACCAATGCTTATTGGGCCAGTGCTCTGATTTAATTACAAATTCTTCTCAATTATAGGTTACATTTTGATTTACAGAAGACAATTTGAACTCCAGATGTGTGTACTTGGAAGTTAATTTCTTTTTGGATAATTTTTGGTACTTCAGACATTTTACTAATTAAGAAAGATTTCTGCATCTAATAAACTTAAAGGAGGTTTACCTGTATCAGTGATGGTAGGTGAATTTCATCTCATGCCAATTTTAATTGATTGGTTTGCCTGAAATGTCAGACTGAGAAGGATTCTGAGGCCAGCCCTGAATCCTGTGGGGAAGGCTACCAAATGTGATTATCAACTTCTTCCTTAGCTAACAGAGGTTGGGTGGGGGTGTGTCAGGGGAGAGCACATGTCTCACGTAATTTTCATTTTTGATCTATAAACTATATTGGAAGATCAGAAGTGCCTATTTAGTGACTAGAGACTGAATACAACAAAGGTCTGCAAACCAGGGGAATGATTAGTAAATACATCAACATTGTTCCATTTTGAAAGAGTCATTTGTCATCCTGATGGCAAATGGCCTGAAATGAAATTATTGAGGGAGTCTGGTTCCTTGCTAAAAAGATGAAGATCTAAATGAACACAATGTTATGAAGTCCAAGAAGTCACTGATGAGTCTGCTGAAGCTGGAAAAAGGGTTCATAAACTTGGTAGGGGTAAAAAGAAGCCAGAAAGTGTTGTCAAATAAACACAGTTAAGCAGCTAGTCATCAGCTGTGCATCTTTGGGTAACGTATCCTGTTTGGAACTGGGTCTACATCTCTAAGATATGGATAATAACACTGGCTCAGCATGTGATAAGTATATATTTAAAATAGTCCTGCCACAGAGAACTCAAAAAATAGCGCTTTTTTTTTTGCCACAGAAGTGTAAATTGCTGGATTTCTTTGAAAAAATTTATTGATTTTATTATTTTATTTATAACCATTTAGTCCCCATCTACCCGGTCCCTACCCCAACCAATCACCACATCGTTGTCCATGTCCATGGGACCTTTTTCCTTTTTGCTCAATCCCTCCATCCTCTAATCTCCCACCCAAGCTGTCATCCTGCTCTCCATCTATGAGTCTGTTCCCATTTCCTTGTTCGTTCAGCTTGTTCATTAGATTTCACATAGAGTGAAATCATATGGTATTTTTCTCTCTCTGACTTGCTTATCTCACTTAGCATAATGTTCTTCAGGTCCATCTATGCTGTCAGAGGGTAAAGTTTTCTTCTTTTTTATGGCAAAGTAATATTGCACTGTGTAAATGTCCCATAGTTGTTTATCTGCTCATCTACTGATGGACACTTGAGATGCTTCCATATCTTGGTGATTGTAAATAGTGCTACAATGAACATAGGGGATGCTTATGTTCTTTTGAAGTAGTGTTTTGGGTTCCTTCAGATATATTCCCAGAAATGGGATACCTGGGTAAAAAGGCAGATCCATTTTTAATTTTTTGATATATCTACATACTGCTTTCCACAGTGGCTGCACCAATCTGCATTTCCACCAAGCAAAAGCATTCTCCTCTCTCTATATCTTTGCCACCACTTGTTGATTTATTGATGACAGCCATTTTGACATCTGTGTGATGGTATCTCATTGTGGTTCTAATTTCCATTTCATTGATGGTTAGTGATGTTGAGTATCTTTTCATATGTCTATTAGCCATTTGTATGTCCTCTCTGGGGAAGTGTCTATTCAGGTCCTTTGCCCATTTCTTAATTGAGTTGGTTTTTTTGCTGTTGAGTTGTATAATTTTTTTTCCTTTTCTTTTTATTTCTTTAAAATTATTTTATTGTTGGTCAATTACAGTCATCTGCATTTTCTCCCCACCCCTCCCCTGACCCCATCCAAACCCACCTCCCTCTTTATAAATGTTTGATATTAACCCCTTATCAGATGTATTGTCAAAAATGTTCTCCTATTCTGTGGGTTGTTTTTTTATTTTCTTGATGTTTTCCTTTGCTGTGCAAAAACTTTTTAGTTGAATGTAGTTCCATTTATTTATTTTTTCTTTTGTTTCACTTGCCTGGGGAGATATATCCAATAAAATATTGATATTGAGCAATGTCCGAGATTTTGCTGCCTGTTTTCTTCTATGATTTTTATGGTTTCAGGTCTAACATTTAAGACTTTGATCCATTTTGAATTTATTTTTGTGTGTGGTGTAAGAAGGTGGCCTAGTTTTATTTTTCTTCACGTATCTGTTCAATTTTCCCACCACCATTTATGGAATAAACTACCTTCAGCCTATTGTTTGTACTTGCTTCCTCTGTCAAATATTAATGGAGCAATGTAGTCTATTAATGGAATATAGACTTCTGGCCAAGATGGAGGCATCAGTAGATACACTATGCCTCTTTCCACAACCAAAATAAAGACAACAACAATTTAAAAACAAAAAACAACCAGAACCAACAGAAAATCAAACTATATGGAAGTCCAACAACCAGGGAGTTAAAGAAGACACATTCATCCAGACTGGTAGGAGGGGTGAAGTCGGGAAGCTGGGGCAGAGAGGACTCATGGCAAGGCAACGGATAGTGGACCCAGTGAGGTGGTGGATTATGGAATGGGGTGCTCAAGGCTGCAGCTGGACAACAAAGCAGTGGTGGACTAGGTGGTCCCACATTTGCATACAGATAAACTAGGTGAAACAAAGGGAAAGCGGGAACTCCCAGCCTCACAGGAAAGTTCCTTGGAGAGACCCACAGGGTCCTAGAACATACACAAACCCACCCACATGGGAATCAACACCAGAAGGGCCCAATTTTGCTTGTGGGAAGCCGGGGAACTGACTGAAATCTGGCAGAGAACAGACCAAGTGCCATTGATCCCTCTTGGACTCCTGCCCTACATATAGTGTCACAAAGCAGCTATGCAGGTTACCCTGCCCTAGTGAACACCTAAGGCTTTGTGCCTCACTACAATGTAACAGGCATATCAAGAAAAAAAATGGCCCAAGCAAAAGAACAGATCAAAGCTCCAGAAATAATACAACGAAGTGACAAAGATGTAGCCAACCTATCAGATGCACAGTTCAAAACATCCTGGTAATCAGGATGCTCACAGAATTGGTTGAACTTGGTAGTAAGTTAGATGAAAAAATGAAGACTATGCTAAGTGAAATAAAGGAAAATGTACAGGAAACCAATAGTGGTGGAAAGGAAACTGGGACTCAAATCAAGGGAGTGGACCAGAAGGAAGAAAAAAACAACGGAACAGAAGAGGATGAAGAAGCAAGAATTCAAAGAAATGAGGAGAGGCTTAGGAACCTCCAGGACATCTTTAAATGTTCCAACATCCGAATCATAGGAGTATCAGAAGGGGAAAAGGAAGAGCAACAAATGGAAAAAGTTATTTGAACAAATAATAAAGGAGAACTTCCCTAATCTGGTGAAGGAAATAGACTTCCAGGAAATCCGGGAAGCTCAGAGAGTCCCAAAGAAGTTGGACCCAAGGAGGAACACACCAAGGCACATCACAATTACATTACCCAAGATTAAAATGAATGAGAGAATCTTAGAAGCAGGGAGAGAAAAGGAGACAGTTACCTACAAAGGAGTTCCCATCAGACTGTCAGCTGATTTCTCAAAAGAGACCTTGAAGGCAAGATGGGGCTGGAAAGAAGTATGCCAAGTCATGAAAGGCAAGGACCTACATCCAAGATTGCTCTATCCAGCAAAGCTTTCATTTAGAATGGAAGGGCAGACAAAGTGCTCAAGTTAAAGGAGTTCATCATCACCAAGCCCTTATTCTATGAAATGTTAAAAGGATTTATCTAAGAAAAAGAAGACAAAAACTATGAACAGTAAAATGACAGCAAACTCACAATCATTAGCAACCACACCTGAAACAAAAACAAAAACACTGAGCAAACAACTAGAACAGGAACAGAACCACAGAAATGGAGATCATCTGGAGGGTTATCAACAGGAGAATGGGAATGGGAGAGAGGGAGAAAAGAAAGGTACAGAGAATAAGTAGCATAAATGGTAGGTAGAAAATAGACAGGGGTCAGGTAAGAATAGTATGGGAAAAGTAGAAATCAAAGAACTTATATGTATGACACATGGACATGAACTAAAGGGGGGAATGAGGGTGGGAGGAGATGTGCAGGGTGGAAGGGAGTGAAGGGGGGAAAATGGGATAACTGTAATAGCATATCAATAAAATACATTAAAAAATAAAAATAAAAAAATAAAAAATAATAATTGAAGATAAAGTTGTGGGTTTATTTCTTGGCTCTATTTTCTTTTCCATTGATTTATGGGTTTGTTTTTATGCCACTACCATGCTATTTTGATTACTATGGTCATATAGTATAGTTTGATATTAGGCAGTGTGATTCCTTCAACTTTGTTCTTCTTTGTCAGGTTCGCTGTTCCTATGCAGGGTTATTTGAGGCTCCACATAAGTTTTTGAAATATTTGTTCTAGTTCTGTGAAATACATTATTGGAATCTTGATAGGAATTGCATTGAATGTATAGGTTGCTTTGGGTAGCATGGACATTTTAATGATGTTCATTCTTCCTATCCATGAACACAGTATGTGCTTCCACTTATTTGTATCTTTTCAGTTTCTTTCTTCAGGGTCTCCTCATTTTGTGAGTACAGGTCTTTTATATTTTTGGTTAGGTTTATTCATAGGTATTTTATTCTTTTTTGTAGTGACTGTGAATGGGATTGTTTTCTTTTTTTCCTTTTTAAAAAATTTTAATTGTTGTTCAAGTACAGTTTTCTGGTTTTTACTCGGTCCCAGCCCACCCAGCCAGCCCTCCCCCCTCCTTCCTCCCATTTCCACCCCTCCCAGTTTTCATCCATGTGTCCTTTATACTTGTTCCTGTAAACCCTTTCCTTTTTCCCCTGAAATTCCCTCCCCTCTCCCCTCTGGACAGTGTCAACCTGTTCTGTATCGCAGTGTCTTTGGTTATATTTTGCTTGTTTGCTTGTTTTGTTGTTTAGGTTTCTGTTAAAGGTGAGATGATGTGGTATTTATCTTTCACCCCCTGGCTTATTTTGCTTAGCATAATGCTTTCCAGTTCCATCCATGCTGTTGCAATGGGTAGGAGCTCCTTTTTTCTTTCTGCTGCATAGAATTCCATTGTGTAAATGTACCATAGTTTTTTGATCCATTTATTTACTGATGGGCACTTAGGTTGCTTCCAGAACTTGGCTATGGCAAATTGTGCTGCTATGAACATTGGGGTGCACAGGTTCTTTTGGATTGGTCTTTCAGGGTTCTTGAGATATAATCCTAGCAGTGGAATTGCTGGATCAAAATGCAGATTGATTTTTAGTTTCCTGAGAAAATTCCATAGTGTTTTCCATAGTGTTTGTACCAGTCTGCAATCCCACCAACAGTGCACTAGGGACCCTTTTCTCCACACCCTCTCCAACACTTGTTGTTTGTTGCCTTGTTTATGATGGTCATTCTGACTGGTGTGAAGTGGTGTCTCATTGTGGTTTCAATTTGCATCTCTCTGATAGCTAGCAATACTGAGCACCTTTCCATGTGTCTCTGGATCCTCTGTATGTCCTCCTTGGAGAAGTGTCTATTGAAGTCCTTTGCCCATTTTTCAGTTGGGTTTCTTGTCTTCTTAGAGTGGAGTCATGTAAGTTCTTTGTATATTTTGGAGATTAAACCCTTGTCTGAGGTATCATTGGCAAATATGTTTTCCCATACAGTTGGTTCTCTTTTTATTTTAATACTGTTTTGTTTAGCCATGAAGAAGCTTTTTATTTTGATGAGATTCCATTTGCTTATTCTTTCCTTTATGTCCCTTGCTCTAGGGGACATATCAGTAAAAATGTTGCTGCATGAAATATCTGAGATTTTCCTGCCAATGTTCTCCTCTAGGACTTTAATGGTGTTATGGCTTATATTTAAGTGTTTTATTCACCTTGAATTTATTTTTGTGTATGGTGTAATTTGGTGCTTGAGTTCCTTTTTTTTTTGCACATAGCTGTTCAGTTCTCCCAGCACCATTTGTTGAAGAGGCTATCTTTACTTCATTTTATGTTGCTGCCCGCTTTGTTGAATATTAATTGACCATAGAGAGTTGGGTTTATTTCTGGGCTCTCTGTTCTGTTCCACTGGTCCATGTGTCTGTTTTTATGCCAATACAATGCTGTTTGATTACAGCGGCCTTATAATACAGTTTGGTATCAGGTATTGTGATCCCTCATACTTTGCTCTTCTTTCTCATAATTACAGCAGCTATTCGGAGTCATTTATGGTTCCATATAAATTTTTGAATTGTTTGTTCTATGTCTGTGAAATATGTCATTGGTACTTTAATAGGTATTGCATTGAATCTGTAAATTGCTTTGAGTAGTATGGACATTTTGATGTTCATTTTTCCACTCCATGAACATGGTACATGCTTCCATTTGTTTGTGTCTTCCTTGATTTCTTTCTTCAGTGTTGTGTAGTTTTCTGCATACAGGTCTTTTATTTCTTGGTTAGGTTTATCCCTAGGTATTTCATTTCTCTTTTTGCTATATTGAATGGGAGTATTTTCTTGATTTCTGCTTCTGCTGTTTCATTGTCCTTGTACAAAAATGCCTTTGATTTTTGGATATTGACTTTGTACCCTGCTGTTTTGCCAAATTCATTTATTAGGTCGAGCAGTTTTTTGGTGGAGTCTATAGGATTTTCCATGTACACTATGATGTCACCTGCAAACAGTGACAATTTTGTTTCCTACTTTCTGATTTGGATGCCCTTTATCTCCTTTTCTTGTCTAATTGCTGTGGCTAAAACTTCCAATACTATATTGAATAGAAGTGGTGAAAGTGGACAACCTTGTCTTGTTCCTGATCTTAATGGAAAAACTTTTAGTTTTTGCCCATTGTGTATGATGTTGGCTGTAGGTCTCTCATATATGGCCTTTATTGTGTTGAAATATGCTCCCTCTATTTCCACTTTGCTGAGTGTTTTTATGATAAATGGGTGCTGTAGCTTATCAAATGCTCTTTCCACATCTATTGATAGGATCATATGATTTTGTCTTTGCTTTTGTTTATGTGATATATTACCTTTACTGATTTGTGAAAGTTGAACCATCTTTGCACCCCTGGGAGGAATCCTGCTTGGTCATGGTATATGATCTTTTTAATGTTTTGTTGGATGTGGTTTGCCAATATTTTGTGAAGGATTTTACATGTATGTTCAGCAGCGATATTGGCCTGAAGTTTTCTCTCTTTGTTGTGTCTTTATCTGTTTTGGGGAATAGGATGATGCTGGCTTCATAAAAAGACTTTGGGAGTCTTCCACCATTTTGGTTTTTTGGAGTAGTCTGTGAAGGATAGGGGTTAGCTCTTCCTTAAATGCTTTGTAGAATTCTCCTGTGAAACCATCTGGTCCAGGGCTTTTGTGTGTCGAGAGTTTTCTGATTACTACTTCAATTTCATCTGCTGTTATTGGTCTGTTCAGTCTTTCTGCTTCTTCTTCATTGAGTTTTGGAAGATTATATTTTTCTAGGAATTTGTCCATTTCACCTAGGTTTTCAAATTTCTTGGCATAGAAATTTTCTTGGCATAGAAATTTGAAACAGTAATTTCTTACAATCCTTTGTATTTCTGTGGTGTCAGTTGTAATCTCTTCTCTTTCATTTCTGGTTGTGTTTATTTGGGTCCTCTCTCATTTTTTTCTTGATGAGCCTGCTTAAAGGCTTGTCAATTTTGTTTATCTTTTCAAAGAACTAGCTCCTGGATTCATTAATCCTTCGAATTGTGCTTCTCGTCTTCACGTCATTTAATTCTGCTCTGATCTTGGTTATTTCCTTCCTTCTACTAGCTCTGGACTGTCTTTGTTGTTTTTCCTTGAGTTCTTGTACGCATAGGGTTAGGTTGTTTCTTTGAAATGTTTCTATCTCTTTTAGGAGGCCTGTATTGCTATGAACTTCCTTCTCAGGACTGCCTTTCCTATGTCCCATAAATTTTGAGTTGTTGGGAGTTCATTTTCATTTGTCTCCAGAAACTTTTTGATTCTTTCCTAATTTCATTCTTGACCCATTTGTTGTTTAATAGCATGCTATTCAATCTCCATGATTTTGAGTGTTTGGGTTTTTTTTTCCCTTAAGGTTGGTTTCTAGTTTCAATCCCTTGTGGTAAGAGAAAATGCTTGGTATAATTTCAATTTTCTTGAATTTGTTGAGGGTTGTTTTGTATCCTATCATGTGGTCTATCTTCAAAAATGTTCCATGTGTATTTGAAAAGAATGTGTATTTAGCTTCTTTGGGATGAAGGGCTGTCTATATATCAGTTAAGTCCATTTCATTTAGGGCTTTGTTCAATGCCACAATATCTTTGTTGACATTTTGTTTGGAAGATCTGCCCACTTTTGACAGTGGGGTGTTAAAATTCGCTACTATAATTTGTTGCTGTCAATAACTTTCTTGAAGTCCTCTAAGATTTTCTTTATATATTTGGGTGCTCCTATGTTGGGTGCATATATATTTACAATGTTTATGTCTTCTTGGTGGAGTATTCCCTTAAATATTATGAAGTGACCTTCTGGGTCTCTCTTTATGGCCCTTTTTTGAAGTCTATTTGGTGTGATATGAGTATTGCTACCCCACCTTTTTCTTTTCCTGCCTGTTTGCCTGGAACATTTATTTCCAACCCTTTACTTTCAATCTGTGTAGGTCTTTTGTCCTGAGGTGAGTCTCTTGTAGGCAGCATATGTGTGAGTCATGCTTTCTTATCCATTCAGCTATTCCATGTCTTTTAATTGGAGTATTTAATCCATTTACATTTAAGGTTATTATTGATAGGTTCTTATTAATTGTCATTTTCATACCTGTGTTTCTCTCTCTCTCTCTCTTTCTCTCTTTCTTTTACTCCCTTTCCTTAAAGCAGTCCCTTTAGCATGTCTTGCAGAGCTGGTTTGGTGGAGGTGTATTCTCTCCACCACCATCTGGTTTTTCAATGTCTATTACAATTCTTGATCTCCTATTTTAGGCTTCTTTTGTCTGGAAAGCTCCTTATTTGGCCTTCTATCTTGATTGAGAGCCTTGCTGGGTAAAGTAGCCTTGGTTGTAGTCCTCTGGTTCTCATTAGTTGGAATATTTCTTGCCATTCTCTTCTTGCTTGGAGCGTTTTCATTGGGAAGTCAGTTGCTAACCTTATCCGGCCTCCCTTGTATGTTACTTCCTGTTTCTCCCTTGATGCCTTTAAGATTCTCTCTTTGTCTTGGAATTTTGCCATTTTAATTATGATGTGTCTTGAAGTGGGCCTCTTTTAGTTCCTCTTGATTGAGACTTTCTGTGTTTCCTGGATTTGTGTGGCTTTTTCCTACTCTCATCAAAGTAGGGAAGTTTTCCATCATTACTCTTTCAAATAGGTTTCCTATATCTTTCTCTTCTTTTTCTCCTTCTGGTATCCCTATTATTCATATATCATTACATTTCATATTGTCTTGTATTTCTTTTAATCCCTCTTCATTCTTTCTGTGCCTCTTTTTCTTTTCTTGCTCTTTCTGGGTGTTTTTTTCTACTTTGTCCTCCAACTCGCTGATCTGATCTTCTGCTTCATCTATCCTGCTTTTGATTCCTTCTACTGTGTTCTTCAGTTCAGAAATTGTATTCTTCATTTTCTCTTGGCCCTTGCTGATAGTTTCTATTTCCTTTTTCATGTTGATATAGTTTGCAGCGAGTTCATTGTAGTTTCCCTGTAGTTTCTGGTAATTTGCTGTGAGCTCATGGAGCTTCCTGATAACCATTGCTTTGAACTCAATATCTGATAGTTGAGTTGCCTTTATTTCATTTAGCATTTTTTCTGAGGCTTCCTCCTTTCCTTTCTTTTGGGGAATGTTTCTTTGTCTTCCATTGTTTGTGAGACTCTTCTTATTAGACTCAGCTTGTTAAATTGATCTGTTCTGACTTCCTGGGTTATGGTGTGAGTTTCTGTGACAAAATATCTGTGAGATTCAGTGATGCAGTCTCCTTAGGGTATTCTGGTATTCACCGCTTCTACCTACTCTTTTTTGTGATCAGTTGGAGGGGAAGGCAAAATGGTTTAAGACAGCAAGAGAGTATTCTATGCTATTTACAGTAGCAGCTGGTAAAGAAGAGATGGGAGATTCTTTGGCTATATATAGTGTTAACTGTGATATTCCACCCAACTAACCACTTTTTAGAAAGGATGGAAAGAAGATAAGACTCTTGTTGGGGAGGGAAGGATTGTGAGTTGGATCTAGAAAGCAGTGAGGATGTGGGAGGTCAGATTCTGAGGTAAGATGAGAATAAAAAATAGTAAATATATGTAGTGTGTGAGGAAATAGACTTATCCACTACAGTAATAGAGTCCAGGAAACAATGAAGTGGGCTAAGATCTGGGAGGGGTGTTGTGTAGTATTTACAAAAGTATGGAACAGCTATTACTTACAATAATATTAGAGCAACAATCATATGACAGAATCTATGAAATCTAGATACCAAGAATAGGGAGTATCGAACCTTCAGCAGTGTGCTAATGGAACACAGGTGAAGTAAGAAACAGAAAATTAGCAGTACACCAAGAATGAGAGGACAGGGGAAGTCTGTCAAATGGTACCATATAACCAACCAAGCAAAGAAGGCATTACAGAAAGAGGAATACAAAAATACTATTGAAATAAAAGATGTAAGAATAATTAAAAATAATAATACAAATATGCGATATCTTGCAGGTGCTCTGTAATAACAAAGTGAAATTTGTCTCTCTGTCTCAGCTGTTGAGATGCCTCCTCTTTGGGTCCAAATCTGCTCTTTTCACAGTTCTAGGGTTTTTTTTGTCTCCTTTCTGGGCATTTCAAAAAAAAAAGCACACTAAAGAAGGTAGAAGAGATAAAATTGGAATGAAAGAAAGAAGGAATAAAACGAGAGAAGAAAAGAAGCAAAAGGAATTGAGAGAGAAAAAAATAATAAAAATAAAAAATTACTTTAAAAAATAAAACAAATAAACAAAACCCCAAAACACAAACAAAGAAACCAACCAACCAAAAACACCTCTTGCTGTTTTCAAACTGGCCAAGCTGATTTTTCTGTTCTTTCTGGCTGGAGCAGGCTGAGGGGCCGGTTTACTGGTGCAGGCTCCAGTGCAGGGTCCTGGGTCTCCTGAGGAGTGCACACTTACTCTGTGTTTATAGGTGTGGTCCCTGGGTGTAGACCCGAGAGAGCCATAAAGCTCTTTCTCCCTGAGGTGTGGGTGCCCCCAGCCAGGCTGCCTCTGGTCTCAGAGGCTCAGGTACACACTTTTTACAGGGCTATATATGGGTGCTCACAGCCCCTGTGTGTTTGCCACTCAGACCTTACTCCCCTTTCTGCGACTTCAAGTAACCAGGTCTCTCCCAGTGCTGCTCAAGTACTGCTTGGCTGGGGAGGGAGCACCAACCCAGCTCTCTCCCAAGAGCCCTGTGGCTGGCCCAGCGGGCCCTGAGTTTGGGGCTGCAGCCTCCCTAGTCCCCACGCTGATCTCTGGGCCCTTATTTTCCTAAAGCACTTTCCTTACCATCTGGTTTTTCAATGTCTGTTACAATTCTTGATCTTCTATTTTCATATACGCTGCAGTACTGTTGGTTGTCTGCTCTGTTCCTCTGTAGACTGGCCAGGTTTCTCTCCTGTGTGTAGGGGTAAGTGGAATCTGCTCCCTCTTACCTAGGCACCATCTTCTCTCTCTCAGGACTGTTTTCTTAATTTCCATTTTTGTCAGTTCATTACTGCCATATAAAAATGCGACTGAGCCCTGGCTTGTGTGTCTCAGTGGATTGAGTACCGGTTTGCAAACCAAAAGGTTACTGGTTCAATTTCTGGTCAGGCCACACATCTGGGTTGCAGGCTAGGTTCCCTGTTCGGGGTGTATGAGAAGCACAACATTGATGTGTCTCTCACATATTGGTGTACCTCTTCCTCTCTTTCTTCCTCCCTTCCTCTCTCTCTAAAAATAAATAAATAAAATATTTTAAAAATGCAACTGATTTCTGAATATTAATTTTGTATCTTGCTATTTTGCTGAATTCATTAATTAGTTATAGTAGGTTTTTGGTGGAATTTTGGGGTCCTCTAAATACAGTATTATGTTATCTGCAAGTAATGACAGTTTTACTTCTTCCTTTCCAATTTGGATATCTTTTATTTCTTCTTCTTGTCTTGTGAGTAGGACCTCCAGTACTCTGTTGAATAAGAGAGGTAAAAGTGGACATCCCTGTCTTATTACTGATCTTGAGGGGAATGCTTGTAGTTTTTGCCCATTGAGTATGATGTTGGCAGTGGCCTTTATTATGTTTAGGTATGTTCTATGTAATCCCATTTTGCTGAGGGTTTTCATCATAAATGGGTGGTGGATTTTATCAAATGCTTTTTTCTGCATCTATTGATACGATCATGTAGTTTTCATCGTCCATTTTGTTTATATGGTCAATCAAATTTATTGAGTTATGAATGTTGTACCAACCTTGCGTTTCTGGAATAAATCCTACTTGATCATAGATAGGATCTTTTTCATGCATTGCTGTATTCGTTTTGCTAATAGATTTTGAGGATTTTAGTGTCTATGTTCATCAAAGATATTGGCCTATAATTTTCTTTGTTTGTGGTGTTTTTATCTGGTTTTGGAATTAGGATAATGTTGGCCTTGTAAAATGAATTTGGGAGCCTCCCTCCTTTTGAATTTTATGAAATAGTTTGAGAAGAGGTGTTAGTTCTTCTTGGAATATTCGGTAAAATTCATCTGTGAAGCCATCTGGCCCAGGGCTTTCGTTTGTTGGGTTTTTTTTTTTGATTACCGCTTCAGTTTCACTAGGTGTAATCTCTCCATTCAGATTCTCTGATTCTTCCTGATTTAGTTTTGGAAAATTGTATATTTCTAGGAATTTATCCATTTTGTCCAGGTGTACACTTTGTTGGTATGTAATTGTTCATAATATTTTCTTACTATCCTTTGTATTTCTTTGGTGTCAGTTGTATTTTCTCCTCGTTCATTTCTGATTTTATTTATTGGTGTCTTCTCTTTATTTTTCTTGATGAGTCTAGTTAAAAGTTTGTCAATCTTGTTTATGTTTTCTGAGAACCAGCTCTTGGATTCATTGACCTTTTATATCATTTTTTAAAATATGCTTTATTGATTGTGCTATTACAGTTGTCCCATTTTTTCTCCCCTTTATTTCCCTTTGCCCTGCATGCCCCCACCAGCATTCCCCCACTTTAGTTTCTGTCTGTGGGTCATATATATAAGTCCTTTGGCTTCCCCATTTCTCATACTATTTTTAACCTCCCCCTGACTATTTTGTACCTACCATTTATGCTTCTTATTCCCTGTACCTTTTCTCCCATTCTTCCCCCTCCCTCTCCCTGCTGATAATACTTCATGTAATTTCTATCTGTGATTCTGTTCCTGTTCTAGTTGTTTGCTTAGTCTCTTTTTGTTTTTGTTTCCATTTTCAAGGTTCAGTTGTTGATATGGAGGCATAGGTAGATACACTTTGCCTCCTTGCACAACCAAAAGAAGGACAACAACACATTTAAAAACAAAATAACCAGAACTGCTAGAAAATCTAGTTGTATGGAAGTCTGACAACCAAGGAGGTAAAGAAGAAATATTCATCCAGACTTGTAGGAGGGGTGGAGATGGGCAGCTAGGGCAGAGAGGGACTTGTGGCAAGGCATCAGCTAGAGTATTGGGTGGTCCCACATTTGCGTGGATAAACCAGGAGGAACAACTGGAGAGCGAGACAGACTGAGCAACCCAGGGTTCTAGTGTGGGGAAATAATGTCTCAAAACCACTGACTGAAAAAACCTACAGGATTTGTGGGGGCAGGAGAAACTCCCGGCCTCACAAGAGAGACCTACATGGTCCTAGAACAAATACAACACGTGCCTCCCCGCCCCCCCCCCCACCAGGAATCAGTACCACAAGGGTCCAATTTGCCTGTGGGAAAGTGACTGAAAGTCAGCTGAGATGAACAAAGGGTATTGTTCCCTCTCAGACCCCTCCTGGACATGCCCCACATACATTGCAGTGATGTGGGTTGCCCCACCCTGAGGGATACCTAAAGCTCCACCCCTTACTGCTTAACAGGCTTATTGAGACAAAAAATAAAGCCCAAATGAAAGAACAGATCAAAGCTCCAAAAATAGAACTAAGCAATGAAGAGATAACCAACCTATCAGATGCAGACTTCTAAACACTGGCAATCAGGATGCTCACAGAAATGGTTTTGTATCATTTTTTAAGATTCTATTTTTTTTATTTCTGATCTTTATTATTTCCTTCCTTCTACTCACTTTGGGCTTTGTTTGTTGTTCTTTTTCAAGTTCCTTTAAGTGTAAATTTGGATTGTTATTTTAAAAAGATTTTACTTTTTTATCTTCAGAGGGGAAGGGAAGAAGAAAGGGAGAGAAATATCAGTGTATGGTTGCCTCTCATGAGTCCCCTGCTGGGAACTGGCCTGCAACCCAGGCATGTATCCTGACTGGGAATCGAACCGCGATCTTCTGGTTCACAGGCCCGCACTCAATCCACTGAGCTATGCCAGCCAGGCCCTGGATTGTTTATTTGAGCTTTTTCTTTTTCTTTTTTTTTTAGATCGGCCTGTAATACTATGAATTCCCTATTAGGATTGCTCTCCCAGTGTCCCACAGATTTTGGACTGTTGTGTCTTCATTTTCATTTGTTTCAAGATATCTTTTGATTTTTTCCTTGATCTCATTGACACATTCTTTGTTTAATAACATGTTATTTAGCTTCCATATCTTTGCATGTTTATCAGTGTTCTTCTTGTGATTGAATGTAGTTTCATAGCATTGTGCATTGTGGTCAGACAAGATGCTTGATATGATTTTAATCTTAAATGTATTGAAACTTGTTTTGTGTCCTGCCATGTGGTCTGTCCTAGAAAATGTTCCATGTACACTTGAAATGTACATATTTTCCACTGCTTTGAGATGAAATGCTCTGAAGATATCAATTATATCCATTTAATCTAGTGTGCCATTTAAGGCTACTGTCTCCTTGTTGATTTTCTGTCTGGAATATATTGCCATTGAATTCAATGGGGTGTTAAAATCCCCAACTATGAGTATGTTTCTATTGATTTCTCTGTTTATGTCCCTCAAAATTTGCTTCTCATATTTAGATGCTCCTGTTTTAGGTATGTAAATGTTTACTAGGGTTACATCCTCTTGTTGTATTGTTCCCTTTATCACTGTGTAGTGTCCTTCTTTGTCTCTTATTACAGTCTTGATTTTAAAGTCCATTTTGTCAGGTGTAAGTACTGCTAGCCCATTTTTCTCTCTATTTGCTTGAAATATCTTTTTCCATCCCTTTACTTTTAGTCTGTGTGTGTCTTTCAATCTGAGTTGGGTCTCTTGGAGGCAGTATATATATGGGTCTTGTTTTCTTATCCATTCAGCTATCCTATGTCTTTTGCTTGGAGCATTTAGGCCATTTCAATTAAAATGATTATTGATAGATATTATTTAGTGCCATTTTACCGTTAGACTATTTTCCACTGTTTTTTTCCTTTCTCTTTTTCTCCTATATTAGTTTCTGTGTATTAGGTAGATTTGCAAAGAGTCTGGTGTATTCTTTTGTCAGACACTGCTTGTGACTGGCCCTAGTCAACCTGTTTGGAGCTATCAGCAATCCACAACATGTGGCTCCCTTTATTGGGCCTGTTTGTGTGCAGTCAAAAAAAAAAAAAGCAAAAATTTTAAAGTAGTTTAACATATTTGTTTTAAGCATGTTTATTGGAAAGTTTCTAGTCTAAAAGATCAATGAGTATATCAGCTATTGATTCCCTTGTGAATATTTGCATAAAGCAATATAACTCCCATGCAATAGCTGACATGCATTTTATCTGGCAACTCAGTGTAAGCCTGCATTAAGATAAATTATCAATTAATCTGAATCTACTTATTGTTATCCTGTAGACTTGAAAATGTCGCAAGCTGACACAAGCTGCCCATTGATGCTTGCACTGCCCAGTTAAATGAACTTACCTCCTCCTTAGTGGTTATAATAGTATAGTACACAGAGCAGAAGATATTCAGAATAGATGTATAACTCAGAAAATAGACAAATTCTGGATTCAGGAAAAGATGTTTTTGGAACTCTTTTGTATGACTCTGATAATTTTGGTTGCTCTTAGAAACAGATCTCTTTAAGTGAAAGTTGCTTCTTAAATTTAGTTTAGACGTAGACTTATCTCCAGAGAAGTCTTAACAAGGAGAACCATGCAAACATTGTTTAGTGAGTAGAACTGTTTTCTAGCTCCCTTTTGAATCTCAAAGATGAAAATTCATGTAGGAAATTATCAGTATCAAAATGTTATGTCTACAAAGAGATTTCATCTGTATTTACTTGCCTGTAGGAAAGCAGTCTAAATATCTACCTCTGACTAGCTGGGAAGGAAAGTTAGGCAGCAAATGAAACTTTTATCATTTGCTCTTAGTTTTAGAATTTAAAAAAATTCAGCTTGTCCCAAAAGGTAAAAACTGCTGTTTAAAAAAGTCCATTTGGATGCAGGAAAATCTAAAGGACAGAATAGGTCTGTTGTGTTTTGAATTATTTAGACAACCTAAAAAAGATTTATTATGGAGAAAGTAAAAAGAAAACACACACACACACACACACACACACACACAGTGCTGATTAATGAGAAATCGTGTACATGTACATCTGGGGAAAAAACTTACCTGGAAATAATGAGATTTAAAAATTTCAAGAATCATTTAATAGCATCAGCAGGCTTGGGAGATATTCCAGATTTCAGTGGTTATGAAACTGGACTCTATAAGCTAACAGACCTGGGTGCAAATCCTAAGAAGCTCCCAACTGTCTGACCTTAGAGAAGGTAGTTCACTCCGTGTGTCCCAGATTCACCATCTGTAAATCCACAGTAACGCTGCCACCACCTCACTGTTGCAGTGAGACTAGAGACACTATTTGTAAAGTGCTAGGTATGAGGCTTGGCACAAAAAAGAGGGGTCAGTTATGTTAGTTTTGGTTAGTTTTTAAATTCTGAGGCTGGTGCAATTGGCAGGAGACCCAGAGCTGTCACTGAGCAGAAGCATCAACACTTCCCAGGTGGTTCCTGCGTTACAGGTGGTGGCAGGAAGGGGTGTCATTCTTCTGACTGAAAAGTTCCCTTGTCACTGGTAACTTTAAGGTACTGTTTAAGGAATACAGGTTTGTTTTATTATTCTTAAACTGTATAAATTACATGTGGCCTTGTATGTATACCTTTTTATAATTTTTCAGAAGTAGCTGTTTTCTTCATGTACTACATTTTAATACAATATTGCTTTAATAATGATACATATACTCAGACACCTGTAGATCATATTTATAACATTTTTATAAATGAAATTAATGACAGAGTCAAATAGTATTTCATATGATCTGTTTTGATAGTGAAGCCTTTTTATTTTTCTTGAGATTTATAGGAGATGAGTATTTGTCTCTTGTTTTTGTCACATCTGCCTTTCTGTGTTCAAATTTAACTAGAGAAAATTTTTAAAGATTTTTATTTACTTATTTTTTAGAGAGAGGGGAAGGGAGAGATAAAGAGAAAGTGAGAAAGAGAAGGAGATAAACATTGGTGTGCAAGAGAAACATTAATCGGTTGCCTCTCATGCTCTCCCAACCAGGCACCTGACCCAAAACCCAGGCATATGCCCTGACTGGCAGTTAAACTGACAACCTTCCTGTTTGCAGGACAATGCTCAACCCACTGAGCTACACCACTCAGGGATAACTAGGTAAATTTTGAAATATCCATATCAGTCTGACCTAAAAGAATATATCAGACTGGGAGAAAATATTTCGTCTACTTATGTTGCAAAGGGTTACGAAATCAAGAGGCATCAGAGAACTTTGGAACAATGAATGGATGTCCTTGATATATGATGATGGTTGTACAACTTTATATGTTTCATAGAAATCATTGAATTATATACTTACAATGGATGAATTTTATGATATAAAATATATCTTCATAACATTATAAAAAATCCCCAATATATAAAGAACTATAAAACAATTGGGAAAACAACAACTCAGTAGCAAAATGTAAAAGAAATGTAAGAAGAAGGTTCACAGAAAAATAAGTATGGATGACCAATAAAGATAAAAATAAGCTCGACCAGTTCTGTGAGCATCCTGATAAATAGTGTCCTGAATTGTGCTTCTGAGAGGCTGGCAATTTCTTGGTCGCTTAGAGTTATTGGCTCTGGGACTTTGAGTTCTTCTTGTGCCATCTTTCAGGTTGTTCATGACTGTTCCATAGCAGGATCAGAGCCCTAAAGTGTTCACTAGAACAGGGCAACTCAGTCGCTGGGTTGTGACGCTGTATGTGGGGGCGGGGTCTGGTTGATTATAGTCACAAATTAGAGGAACGAAGTTACAAATTAGAGGAATGTGTGAGGGCTGGACTGATTGAAATGAAGGGAGATGCACAGGAAACCAATAGTGATGGAAAGGAAACTGGGACTCAAATCAATGGAATGGACCAGAAGGAAGAAAGAAACATCCCACCAGAAAGGAATGAAGAAATGAGAATTCAAAAAAATGAGGAGAGGCTTAGGAACCTCCAGGACATCTTTAAACGTTCCAACATCCGAATTATAGGGGTACCAGAAGGGGGAAAGAAACAGCCACGAGTGGAAAACGTATTTGAACAAATAATAAAGGAGAACTTCCCCCATCTGGCAAAGGAAATAGACTTCCAGGAAGTCAAGGAAGCTCAGAGAGTGCCAAAGAAGTTGGACCCAAGAAGGAACACACCAAGGCACATCATAATTACATTAGCCAAGACCAAAATGAAGGAGAGAATCCTAGAAGCAGCAAGGGATAAGGGGACAGTCACCTACAAAGGAGTACCCATCAGACTGCCAGCTGATTTCTCAAAAGAGACCTTACAGGCAAGAAGGGGCTGGAAAGAAGTATACCAAGTCATGAAATCCAAAGACCTACAGCCAAGATTGCTTTATCCAGCAAAACTTTCATTTAGAATGGAAGGACAGATAAAGTGCTTCTCAGATAAGGTCAAGTTGAAGGAGTTCATCATCACCAAGCCCTTATTATATGAAATGCTAAAGGGACTTATATAAGAAAAAGGAGATGAAAAATATTAACAGTGAAAGGACAGCAAACACACAGTTATTAACAACCACACCTAAAACAAAAGCAAACCAAGAAGACAGCTAGATCAGGAGTGGAACCATAGAAATGAAGAACACATGGAGGGTTAGAAACAGGGGGGTGGGAGGGGGAGAAGGGGGGAGAAGGCACAGAAAATAGCATAGATGGTAGGCAGAAAATAGATAGGGGGGAGGGCGAGAATAGTGGGGGAAATATAGAATCCAAAGAACTTGAGACACGTGGTTATAAACTAAGGGGGGGGAGAATGGTGGGGGAGGGAGGGTGTGGGTGGAGGGGATTGAAGGGGGAGAATAGAACAACTGTAATGGTATAATCAATAAAATATATTTTGAAAAAAAGGAAAAAAAAAGATAAAAATAAGCTCGATTTCACCAGCAATTAGAAAATTGCACTCTAAATGAGCAACAAAAGTATTTTTCACCTGTAATTTGGAAAATGTATATATTTTAATTCAAATTGTATGAATTATTTGAATAGGTAGTACATTTAAAAGGTTCAAAGATAAAAATGAAAAAGGCTCTAAAAATGTTCAGGGAAAATTTCCTTTCCATTTTTTTTCAGATGTCTAATTTTCCTTTCCCCAGTGTGGCCAGTGTTTCAGGATTTTCTGCATTTTCCAGAGACATTTAATGCACGTACAGGAAATGTGTATATTTACCACCACTGTAAATATTTACCACCACCACGGTATGCACAAGTGTCCAGGGATTGTGGAACTGCTCTGCACATTGTGTTGTTCTCTTCTACCTTCAAGAGCTTCCCCTGTGAGTACCTGGAGAGCTTCCTCATTTTTTTCTGTAGCTGTCTATAATTTCATTGTGCAAACATACTACAGTCTATTAATGTTTCCCTATAGGTAGACATATTTTTTCCATATTTTCCTACTAAACTTCACTGTAAATACATCACTTCACATACATGTGGGTATGTCTGTAGAACAGATTCCTAGATGTACTTTTGGTAAATAGAGCAAAACTTTTAAAGGTTGATTGCATGTAGCATCAGTGAGGGTTTGGGAAAATGTGTAACTCATACATTGGGAGAGCACTCTTACTGTATGGCAAAATTAGAAATATGCATATCTGTGACCCAGAAATTTATTGTTAGGAATCTCCCTTACAGAAATTCTTACAAAGGAACATAAAATTTTATGTTCCAACATTATTTTAAATGGAAAAACTTTGGAATGAACCTAAATATGCAGCAATTTTGGTAAAACTAAAAGTATGGTACATCCATACTATGAAATATTGTGGGTATGTAAAAAGAAAGAGGTAGATCTTTATGAATTGACATGGAAAGATGTGTTAATTAGGAAAGCATGTAACATAAGTGGTATGGCCCAACATAGAACAGATGGGTAGGATAGACATATAGATCCAGATACTATATAGCCTTCTCCCTCTTTACCTCTCTCCCTTCCTCCTTCCTTTTTTTATGTGCATAGAAAAAGATCTTGATGTATAGTACACATTTAGTATTAATTAACTAAGGAGAAAAGAAAAAAAGACGAAAGAATAATAAAAGAGGAGTTTCTACTTTTATTTTTGTACCGTCGGACAGTTTTTACAATGAGCACATGTTCACATGTAGCTTCAGTAATTAAGAAACTTTAAGAAACTGACATTTGTAAGTACCAATAAAAATGCTAACAAAAGGTAGCATTTTCATTTACCTTGGAGTGGTATCAACTACCACTCCAAGACATTTTCTTTCGTTCCCACCCTGTTTTTACTAATCATGAAAAATTTCTATATGAAGTAAGATATGAAATTCAGAAAGTAATATAACAGACACCCAAGGACCCACCATCCAAATTTAACAAATGTTAACATTTTGCCAAATTTCCTTCAGACTTTGCTTTAGAAAAGAAAGAAAATGCTATTGCTATAGTTACAGCTCTGTGCTTTACACCCTCAAGGTGGCCATTTTTTTAACATTAGGCATCATTTATAATTTTTTAGAATAGAAATCAGATGCCCTTAGATGACTGAAAAGAAAAAAGGTTAAAACGTGAAAAAAGTTAGGCTTCGCTTTTCAACATTTTGTAGAAAAGCTTCCTCTAAGAGGGATTACAAATTGCATTTTTCTTTTTTTTTTATCTACTTGAAGATTTTGTCATTTCCTGTTCATTTCTCTTCTCTGATCCTACTCCTATTTCTGAATGAGCATCCTCTCCTTGGGCTCTCTGCTTCCATTCTTCTCACACTGTTCCTTCCTGGTAGCTATTGCCAGACTATGTTCTTGAACCAAGGTTTCTCAGCTCTAGCATTACTGATGTTTTGGGCTGGGCAGTTCTTTGTAATGGGAGGTTGTCCTTTGCATTTTACATGTTTAGTAGCATCCCTGGCCTCTGCCCACTAGAGGCAGCAGCATCTTTCCCAGGTATGATAACCAAAAATGCCTCTGGACTTTGCCACATGTACCATGGAGGACACATTCATCCTGACTGAGAACCACTGTCCTAGCTGTGGCATTTGACATGGCTTCTATACCCAAGTAGCTTCTCATTTGACTAACACAAATTCAAATCTTCCCCTCTCCATCTCTTACCCCAACTCCCTGTCAAGGCCTTGCATAATTCCCCACTTACTTCCTACTCATTTCTCACTTCTTCTCATCAGTCAGGTAGATTCTCTCCTCTGGGCCTTTATATGGTCCTTTCCTGCATCTTATGGTGTATGATCTGTTACTTGCTGCCCATCCAATTGCTGTTTGCCCTTCAAGGTGAGACTTAAGTCCTATTCGTCACATAGCATTTCCTGATGTCTTTGGCTTCAACTATGTTCCTTGGAGACAGTAAAGTCTAGTGGTTCACAGATGGGCTTCAGAATCAGATGAATGCGGGGACAGCCCTGATGTTCCCACATAAAAGCTGTGTGATTTGGGTGAATTGTTTAGCCTGTTTGTGCCTAGTGTCCTTACCAATATAATGGGGACAACAATCTCTACCTTTAGCAGAGTGGTTGAGAGGATTAAATTAGATTTCATAGGCTTCACTTTCATAGGTTTCACTGGTATTTGAGTATATATGCTAACTTATGGCTTTTGAGTTGTTTCATGTGTGTTTGTCTTAACTGCCCAACAAATTAAGAAGAGGGAGATTATATGTTAAACTTTTGTTCTGTCTCTTTAGTGACAGATCTTTTGTAGATGCCTGATAGATATTGACTGCATGGGAAAAATAAGACTGTACAAATGTACCAATTACAACATTGCTACTGTACTTTCAGTCTAGCCCATGTAACCGGCTTCCTTAACTGTCCATTCCTTTCAAATGAATTTCAGAAACATTAGGTTTATCACCTCAACTACTTTCAAAATAAATCTGTACCACCAGTTGGTTGCTGCTCTGTTGAGATGCTGAAATGATGTATTGCTCCAATGACCAGTGATGATGACTTGTTTCATGGTACTCTTGGAAACACAGCTGGAAATCCTGGCACCCAAAGGATCCAATTCTATGGCTTTTCTTTGGGATTATCCTCTTAAGCTGTTGGATGTTGCTAGTAGTTTGAGTTTCCTCTGCATAGGGTCATAGACAAGAGTACAAGTTTAGAGTTCAGATCACGATTTAATCCAATTTGCTGCATACTAGCCGTGTGACTTCCGGTAAAAATTTAAAACCTCTCTAAGCCTCAGTTTCTTTATCTGTAAAGTGGAGAAAATAATAGCATCTTCTTTATGTGACTGTGATGAGAGAGTGTTTATACAGATCTTAACACAGTGTGGGGCACAAGTCAACTCTACAGTAAATGTTTGCTACACAATCATCCTTTTTCCTCTACACAAGTATTCACCAAGCAGCACTGTCCTCCAGGAAGTGGGGAGGGGAGGAGGGGGGAAATGATCCTGCCCTCATGGAGCTTACAGTGTAGCTTTTATTATTTTGAATGTGGTAGATAGTGTGGAAGGGACATTTGATTATGTGGAGGTAAAAGTCCTATTGGAAAAAATTACTGACCAAAAAATTCAAATAAGAGACTTGAAAAATTAATAAATGTTATTCTGTGGTCGTTTTTAGTTCTCAGAAATAATTCTTATATGGTTGCAAAATTTTAATCTTCTAGAAAGTCTCTTACATCAAATAATCATTTTTTTATTGTGACAATTGGACATGGTCAGTGGGCTTGGTAGTGACCCATGAGGGAACCTGTGAACAGCACCACCGAGCCAGAGCCAGAGCCAGGGCCAGGGACTTACATTGCCCCAGGCCCTGCCCCATGTACTGTCTAGTCCACTTTGCTGCAGACGTTATATCCTGGGCCTGGGAGACACCTTCAGTGGGGATGTGTGTATGTGTTGTTTTGTACTTTGACTTAGAAACCAATTTACAAAAGCATGTTTACAGTTTTACTTCAGAGTGATGGAGATTTCCAAAACATTTGTATTTATTGCTCATAAGTATTTGGGGGATTTTGTGACTGATCTGGGTAGCATGCAGCCTTTTGCTTCCTAGCTTCTAAAACACACATCTTTGTACACGTTTCCCCAAATTGATTATAAAGGAACACATGAAGTGAAAGAATAAATGACAGATAACTTACTCTCTGAGAGCTAAAAGAATCCTGCAGAGCAGAGAAGCGGCTCCTGGGCCTTCTCTGCCTTCTCTGAGGTGTTTCTCTACTACATAATGGAAATGTCTTATGGTGACATGATAAGTATAAGGCCAAGGGCTTCCTAACTCAGCAATTTAGGACAGATTAACTGGGAAATTCCACTTCTAGGAATTGATCTTTAAAATTCTTTAGGATAATTAAAAATTAAAAATTATAATGGTTAACACAATAACTGTATTAGCAATTATATTAATTATTAATTATGATATTAAATATAATTTATAAAACAATAATGTATTTATGTACATTACCCGAGTAATTAAACGACAGTTGTGCAATAACTAAAGCTACCACTAGAGGGCTCAACAGCTGCTTACCACAATCTCCCCCTAGAGTTGGTGGTGAGAGAGCTGTCCAAGTGCTGAAGTGAGTAGGCTGAGTAGCTCACTGGAGTGAAATACTGGGACCTAGAAAGGCTCTTAGAGCTTCCACTACCAAGCCTTACAGATTGGAATCAGTTGAAGTAGGAACTTTAACTGAATTATTTCATACTCTTTGTTATTCCAGCATGAATCAGCTCTAGCATGTCAGGAAAGGGTAGGCAAGTAATAGTATTTCATTATGCTCCTCACCCAAGAAAAGAGAACATTTTGTCATTAGGAATCCAGTGATATTGGAAGCTTGGGAACTTGGGGTAGAAAATTCAGCTAGCAACAGAGAGCAGAAATTTCTACCTTATTCTCAAACAATTGGGAAAGAATATGTCCTAGGAAAAGAAGATTTTTTTTTAAAAAAGTTTTATTGCAGTGAATAAACTTAAAGAACCTGGACTTTAAACTCCTTTGTAACATAGTTCATAAACAATGGCCAGCCCCCTCACTTTACTATTTTATAAGAGATTATAAATGTAAATGTGGAAATAAGAACTTTGAAAAATGAAAGCTGTTTATAGTGTTCAAAGTTGGTTAAGGATTAAAGAAATAAGTATGGATGTATAATGTTCCTGAGAGTTTAAACAGTCACAACCCTTTAGAGAGCAATTTGGCAAAATCCACCAAAATATTAAGGCCCAATATTCCACATTAAAATTTTAATCTACAGAAATATATTAATAAGTATGTAATATTTTTTTATTATAATCATGCTAATATTTTTATTTGTTTATGGATTTTTAGAGAGAAGGGAAGGGAGGGAGGAAGAGAAGGAAATATTAATGTGCAAGAGATACATAAGTCTCTTGCCTTTTGCACAACCCCCACTGGGGACCTGGTCTGCACCTCAGGTATGTGCCCTGACTGGGAATCAAACTGGTGACTTTTCAGCTCTTAGGTCAGTACTCAATCCACTGAGCCACACCAGCCAGGGCACAATCATGCTAACATTATACCACTGTTTATTTTGGTGAAAAACTAGAACCATTCTAAATATTATTGGCAGTAGGGGTTAAATTGTGGTTCAGCAATTAATAAGCAGACAATAAGAAGGTTGACTTATGTGAACAGGCAAAGAAAGAAATCCATACCATTTTGTTTGGATTAAAAAACACAAGGTGGAGAACAGTATGCATAGTATAATTTACTAAGATAAAGAAATTTGCATATGTCTGGGTAGAAGAACCTAGAAGACCATACACTAAAATATTAATGGAAAGTGTATTTAGAGAATTGGATGTCATGGAAAAGGTGAAAGATTTTTCACTTGCTGTTTGATACACATTTGTATCATTATTCATACATAAAATGAATGTGTGCCATTTTATGCTTTAAAAAGATAAAAAGGAGTTATGTAAATCAAAATATTCAGTTGAGATATATAATTATTCTCTGTGTCTTCATCCTTTAACAATTTTTATTTCTTTCAGTTATGTGATTAATGGCACTATGAAATTTGATTTCTTTAGTTTTTTTTCCCAGTTGGTCTCCAGCAAAGTACTTTATGAGAAGTCTTTTTAAAAAGTGAGATGAATTTTACCCTAGAAATTTCTCACTAAGAATCAAATCAAAAAAGTTTCTTGGCAACTCAGTAGGTCAGCTCAAATGTTCGTTCTGCAAGAGCTACTGTAAAAGCTAAGAAAGTAAAAGCCACTCACTAAAGCTTCTTGGCTGTGAGGTTTCAGGTACCGCTCTGCTGAATCAAAGGCTCTGAGAAATCATGGATTGGTTCTGTGCTAATTTATGAGTTATTTTAAAGTTTGCTTATTTCAAGTTCAGTTAGTACTGATTAAACTCTTGACTTAAGGAGGGGAAGTGAATTTGGGGGGAGTGGGAAATCTGTTAGCATGGGAAAAAGTCCCAAGCCAGCCATAGAAGGGATCCTTTGTGAAAAGTCTAAATTATAGGGTGAATATTGCAACAAATTCTTTTGTAGCAGATTTACTAATGTTTTCAAGTTGTAAAAACACAGCATAATATTCTAATGTGTCAGTATGTGTTTGTAGGGGGGCTGGTGAATCATCACAAAGGCTGAAATCCTGTGACAGGTCACACTCCCTTCCACATGTGGGGAGTTAGAAGTTTTCTAATAAGATGCTAATGTGACTAAGTTGTCCTTCTTTACAATCTGTTCAGAATCATGTTTGCAACATTGAAAAATTTTAAAAAGGTAACATAAATAAAAAAACAGGGCCTTCACATCTGGGAACTGGTAGTCCAACTTTTAATATTTCTTTATTCTCACATTTTATACGTTCAATAAATAAAACAGATTGTTATGCAAGCCTCTTTGGCTGCATCGAATTGCTACTCAATCCATACTCAGTTGCTACTCAAACTAAAGTGGAACAACTAATAGGACTAGAAAATGTTAAGGAGCCAAGCAGTATCCCATTCTGCAGTGCCAGTGGAGAGAAGGGAATCAGGGTTCTGTTATTTATTTCTTCCAATGAGTAAAATTATGTTGGGCTCATCTCAAAACAAGAAAAAGTGACAGGCAAGATATATATATATATATATATATATATATATATATATATATATATATATATATATATTTCTTTGTCTACTGGACAGATGAATCTGCAGTGATTTTGTGCCTTCTGTGTAAGATCGTTTCCCTTTTTGCAGATGTGGCTTCATCAGAACAATAATGATAATAATGATAATAGTTCTGTTTTATTGGAGCACCTTACTATGTGCCAAGCAGTTTTGTATCATTTAATCCTCACTACAATCTCAGATAAATTTTATTTAAGAGATAGAATCTTTCCTCTTACAGAAGTGAAAACTGAGAATTAATTTATCCAAAGTTTTACAACTTGCGTGACTAGCAGGAGAAACTTATTTAAGTAATTTAGATTTATTGAATGTCCAAAGTCTTTACCTTCTTTCTAGACATTTAAGAATAAAAGACCTAATTTTGCATAACCTAATTTTCTTCTGGTTGATACTATACTTTGGGAGATAAGTCACATATTTATGAAGTAATGTGTAAAGAAGGGAGTATTAAATAGAACAGACTTAAATCTGATACAAAGACGGAAAACAGAACAATGTAAACTACTGAAGAGGCAGGCAAAGTAGGTAGAAGGCCAAAAATCTCTAGAGGGAAATGCCTTAGCCTGCTCAGCTTGCTATAACAAAATTTGTAAGATTGGGTGGCTTAAACAATAGGAATTAATCTTCTTACAGTACTGGGGTCTGCAAATCCAAGATCAAGGTGCTGGCAGGGTTTGATTTTCCGGAGGTCTCTCTTCTTGGGTTGTAGATGGAGATCTTCTTTCTGTGTCCTCCCATGGTCTTTCCTCTATGCACCACATTCCTGGTGTTTCCTCCTCTTCTTTCAAGTGCACAAATTCTCTTGATTTAGGGCCCCATCCTTATGGGCTCATTTAACCTTAATTACCTCTGTAAAGGCCCTATCTCCAAATACAGTCACATTGGAAGTTAGAGGGTTAACATATGAATTAAGGGGAAGAGCACAATTCAGTCCCGAACCAGGTCAGTGTGACCTGGTACAGTCAGTAAAAGCTGTATAGCAGAAGAGGACTATGAAAGACTGATAAAGTGTGGACAGGAAATATAATGTGGAAGGCATTTAAGGAATGGGTGATGAAACAAGTGAAGGGCTAATGAGAGAGCATTTGAAGTGCAACAGGTGGCCTCTATAGTCAGCAACCCAGGAAAAAAAGCTGTTGTTTCAGTCACATGAAGGGATCTTCATGCAGAGATGCTAAGGCCAAAGACACATGAGATGTACCCAAAATTCTTGAGGGACACATCTCCCCCCTTTTATTTCTAACCCCAAATCTTTCCAATAACCTCAGCCCACATCCTAGGCTTGAATTGCACACAAAACTCCATGTCAGTGACCCCCTTTTTCTGTACCCCCAAGATTATGTAAAAAAAATTCTCTCTTCATCATGTCTCTTCCTTGGCTTGGCTGAATTCTCATATTTATCTGCTTTTATTGACCTAACGTCTAACAAAAAATAGTTCTAAACATGCACATTCACATAATCACAACTTTCTGCATGCAGAATCTTTTTGAAGTCTAAGTTTTTATCAATATTACCTGATTAAAGAATTTTACTCAATATATTAATGTATTACATCAATGTGTTACAATATATTAATGTGTTACATTAATACATTAATATATTCTGCTTCCTGATTATTAGCTTCCATCAGTGTGATACAAGAGGGACAAAGGAAGTGATCTAGAATCAGGGCTTGAGGCTTTGGGGGAAGCAGAGGTACAGAGAAATGACCTACTCAACAAGTAACGCTTTTTGAGACACCCTGTGTGCTGGCCACGGTGGTAGAGACTGGAGATCAGAAGACAAGGGACGCCATATTGGTTTTCAAGAAGTTTACTATTAATGGAAAGATAACAGATCAGTACAGAGTAATTCCAACAAGATTTACCATATAATAGATAGAGGTGGCATGGAGAGGACAGCAGGCGTTCAGGCTTGAGACCCTTCCTACTTTGCCACTTTCTAGCTTCGTGACCTTGGACAAGTTATTGGAGAGTAAGTTTATCCCATTTCCTATCTGAAATATGAGGCTGATCATACCTATTATGCAAGGTTATTGTATGAGACACTGTAGTGCCTTGTGCATGGTAGGTGTCCAGGAGGCTGCAATTATTACTTTGTTATTTACAATGATAGTATTTGTGATTTATGAAGTTTTGTTGGGAGTAGCAGTGAATTCTGACCAAGGTCAGGGGAAGCTTGCTAAGGGAGATAGTTTTTAGAGTTCTGCATCTGCAAACCATCTGGCAGGAATTTCAGGGAGGGAGCTCTGCACTAAGAAAGTGTTTAATAAGTTGACCTCAAAAAGCCCATTCATGTGTAAGTTTTTATGAATATTCAGAGAATTCTCCAGCTGGCTGAGACCTTCTGGGAAGAGTGCTTGGTAAACACTGTAAACAATGTGATATGAAATGATGAAGCTAAATTTGTCCTCAATGTGCATGAATAAGGAATTCCTTTCCCAGTTTTATACAGATAGTATAGTATGCAAGCTTCTCTCACTTTCTATGATTTCTATAATGCAGGTAAGGGTTTTGTTTTCTTAGATTAGTATATGTATACCTTCAGTAGAGGGCATCCATTTTCGATTGGATCTGATTTTCAACTTTTTGAAACATTGGAACACGAGATATAGGATAGGTGCCTAGCAATCTAGTATGGGCTTAGCAAATACTAAATAACCTATGCTAATAACAATGATCCTCTTTCTCAAACCATTTCCTATTTTAGTAACTATAAAGAGTAAAAATGCAACATTACACCTTCTGGATGTTAAACATCATATTTTTTAAGTAAAAAATTCAGATGATTCCAAGCATGTTGAGTCTCCTCAAGATAAGCCCTTCAGCTGTGCAGGGAATTGTTCAGTGATTCTCTGGCATGCAGATTCCTGGGAACAAATATGGCCCTTATACAATCTGTTCCATTTCCTACTGAATTGTAATTCCTAAAGAGGTAGGCCTGGTGGAATGTTTTTCTTTGGCCTTGGATTTCTTGAGGTAATGTGCATTAAAGTGAAAAGTCGATACCTGGAGTTCAAGGGCAAAAGAGACCATAAGGTACTGAGAAAATTAGAGTTCTGCAACCCAAGAAGGCTGCTGTGTTGTGCTGGCATATCAGGCCACAGCAGCGGAGTAAGCCAATTCTTGAGGCAAAAGCCACAGGGAAGGAATTAAAGCATCTCCGATGCTCTTAGTCAGCACATGCTGTTATTCATGCAGAAGCGGTGATACCAGTAAGACTCAACGTGCTGACTGAGCGTCAGCCTACTATTCATACTCTGAATAGAGAAATCTTGAAATGGCTAACTCCTAAGGGATGAAACACTCTTATTAGTTTGGGTGAGCACACTCAGATACGATTTTTGCTGTGGGCAATGGAAAGGTGATTTGTCCAGCCAAGGGCACAGCTGGGATTGAGGGCTAGACTTACTTGCAAATGGTACACAAGCTGTGGAGCCCTTGAGAGCACTGTTGCTGGAGGCAAATGCCTTCTGACTATGCCCTCAGCAGAGGATTTACCTTGTCTCTGCTTTCCTTAGTTTACTAATCTTTAAAATGGGGAATAATTTGGAGGGATGGGGAATGTTGCTTTGTAGGTGGCTTGAGGATTAAATGACATATGTATATGATGTACTTAGAAGCCTGAACATTTCATGAGTACTCAGTAAATGTTCATAATAATGAGAATAGTGCCTCCTAGTACCTTGTTTCCACTGGAAACAGTAAGCATATACAACTTTCTCTTAAGCAACTAGACCTTGCCCCCCATATTTGCACTTTTATAAAGATTACTATTAAAATAGAGAGAAAAGTAGAAAGTTTATTTAGGAAGCAGAACAGGAAATTCTCATTATTATTTGTAAAACATGATCAATATTACTCTGGGATTTTAAAGATTTTTATNCAGAGGATTTACCTTGTCTCTGCTTTCCTTAGTTTACTAATCTTTAAAATGGGGAATAATTTGGAGGGATGGGGAATGTTGCTTTGTAGGTGGCTTGAGGATTAAATGACATATGTATATGATGTACTTAGAAGCCTGAACATTTCATGAGTACTCAGTAAATGTTCATAATAATGAGAATAGTGCCTCCTAGTACCTTGTTTCCATTGGAAACAGTAAGCATATACAACTTTCTCTTAAGCAACTAGACCTTGCCCCCCATATTTGCACTTTTATAAAGATTACTATTAAAATAGAAAAGTAGAAAGTTTATTTAGGAAGCAGAACAGAAAATTCTCATTATTATTTGTAAAACATGATCAATATTACTCTGGGATTTTAAAGTCAGAATGTAACTTGTGATTTTATTGATGATAATTGTGGATACATTGAAATGCTATGCGACATCACACTAAGGACTTTCCTAAAGTATTTCATTTAACTTTCAAAATAACCATGTGAAATATATTGCCACTATTTCATAGATTAAGAGACTAAGGCTTTGAGAAAGTAAATAAATTTCCAAAGGGCTGATAGCTAGCACACTAGTTATCTATTGCTGCATAACAAATTATACCAACACTTTGTGTCTTAAAACAACAAACAGGTCAAGATAGCAGTTTAGGCAGACATGGCTTGCCTCTTCGCACAACCATGTTAAAATTTTAACTAAAATATAGAACAACCATCACTCAGAATCATCAGAAATCAAGTTGAGTAGAAGTCTGACAACTACAGAATTAAAGAAATCACATCCATCCAAACTGGTAGAATGGGGGCAGATGTGGAATGGACTGGTCCCACATCCATGTGTGGTAGATAAACTTTGGGAGGGACATCTAGAGAGTGAGGCATCACAGCCCCACACCAGGCCCCCACCACCCCAGGGTTCAAGTGCCCTGAAGGTAAGTCCTCACAACTTTTGGCTGCAAAAATCGGCAGGGATCGAGTCAATGGAAGAAACATCTGGAGACCCAAGCAGTTTCTCTTAAAGAACCCACACATGGACTCATCTACTCAGACTTACTTCCTCTGAACTCTGGTGCCAGGATGGCGACTTAGAAGTCACCAGTGGCATGTTGGGAGAGACTGAGCTATCTGGCACTGAGGTGAGGAAAGGCCATTGTCCTTTTTCTGGGCCCTCTGCCCATAGGGCCATGGAGCTGACAAGCTGGTGCCATATCTGAGGCTCCATCAGCCTGGCTAACAATGTTTGACCCACCTTGGAGATCCTGAGACTACACCCCACTTATGGGCCCAGCAACTTATGGGCCCACCCAAGCTGCTTTTCCATATAAATGGCTCATCTTGGCTCATGCTTTACAACACAGGTGGCAAACACAAGGCCTGCAGGTCGAATCTGGCCCTCCACCTTGTTTTATCTGGCCTGGCACCTTGTTTCTACCTGGTGGCAGTG
This sequence comes from Sturnira hondurensis, assembly GCF_014824575.4. NCBI lineage: Eukaryota > Metazoa > Chordata > Mammalia > Chiroptera > Phyllostomidae > Sturnira > Sturnira hondurensis. The sequence goes on along the minus strand of NW_028075471.1, from coordinate 3,218,755 downwards.
CCGAGCTCCTTGCCCGTAGTTGAGGAGTAGTTACATTTATACAGTCCTAAAATTACATTTGGCCCTTTGAAGGCAGCTGCAAAGCTGCTGTGGCCCCTAGTGAAAATGAGTTTGATACCCCTGCTTTAGAACTTCCTAAATCCTCTCAAACAAGCAACAGCTTTCTTCAGTGACCCCCCACCGCCCAGAGGCTGGGCACTAGCAGCAACTGACCTATATTCACAGCTTGGCTTCACCTGGGAATCTCCAGGCCCAGCACAAGTAGCAGCCATCTCAGATTGCTTTATGGCTCAGGCAGGGTGGCTCTGGGTAAAACACAGGTTGGGGCTGACCTTGGTCTGCACCACCTAGGAAATCCCAGGGCCAATGCATTCAATGGACAGTTACAAACCACGTAGGAGTACCACCACCCTGCTCCAGCACAGCTGATTCTCCACCAAGGGAAGAGGTTGGAGGTAAGTGGTCACAGCCAATCCTTGGAGCTAACTGGCTTGGGTAAATTCATCCCATTGATCTGCCAACAGCAACCAAGGTTCAACTACAAGAGGAGGGTGTGCTGAGCCCACACAAAGGGTGCTCCTTGAGTACCCAGCTTGAGTCATAGGGGAAGCTGTGCCACTGGGCCCTATAGGACACCTACTACATTAGGCCACACTACCAGGACATGGAGTCAAAGTAGCTCTACTCTACCTAAGACAGAAAAAAACACAGAGAGGCTGCCAAAATGAGGAGACAAAGAAATATGGCCCAAATGAAAGAACAGATCAAAACTCCATAAAAAGAGCTAAATGAAATGGAGATAAGCAATGTATCAGATGCTGAATTCAAAACACTGGTTATAAGGATGCTCAAGAAACTTAGTGAGGACCTTAGCAGCATAAAAAAGATCCAGTCAGAAATGAAGGACACACAAATTGAAATAAAGACTACTTCGCAGGGAAATAATAGTAGAGTGGATGGAGCCAAGATTCAAATCAATAATTTGGAACATAAGGATGCAAAAAACAACTAATCAGAACAACAAGAAGAACAAAGAATCCAAGAAAAATGAGGATAGTATAAGCAGCCTTTGAGACAACTTTAAGAGATTCGACATTCACATCATAGAGGTATCAGAAGGAGAAGAGAAAGAGCAAGAAATTAGGAATCTATCTGAACAAAATAGTGAAAAAAACCTTCCCTAATTTGGTGAAGGAAATAGAAATGCAAGTCCAGGAAGGACAGAGAGTCCCAATTATGATGGATGAAAAGGGGCCCAGTCTAAGACACATTATAACTAATATGCCAACGTTTAAAGATAAAGAGATAATCTTAAAAGCAGCAAGAGAAAAGCAGACAATTACTTACAAAGAAGTTCCCATAAGGCTGTCAATTGATTTCTCAAAAGAATCTTGCAGGCTAGAATCGGTAAGACATGTTCGAAGTCATGAAAAGCAAAGACCCACAGCCAACACTGCTCTACCCAGCAAAGATATCATTTAGAATCAAAGGGCAGATAAAGAGCTTCCTGTACAAGAAAAAGCTAAACGAGTTCATCATCACTTAATCAGTATTATATGAAATGTTAACTGGACTTATTTAAGAAAAAGAAGATCAAAACTACAAACAATAAAATGGCAAAAATGCATATCTATCAGCAAGTGAATCAAAAAAACAAACTAAGCAAATGAGAAGAATAGAGACAGAATCATGGATATGGAGAGCATTTTGATAATTTCCAGATTGGGGAGGGGTGTGGAGGAATGGGTGAAGAGGTGAGGGGATTAAGAAGTACTAATAGGAAGTTACAGAATAGCCACAGGAATGTAAAATAAAGTACAGGAAATGGAGTAGCTGAAGAACTTGTATGCATGACCCAGGAACATGAACAATGATGGAGGGATTGTCTGAGGGAGTAGAGTGTGCTTGGGTAGAAGTGGGCAATATGGAAAAAATCAGGACAACTGTAATAGCAAAATCAATAAAGCATAATTAAAAAAATAAAACAACAAACATTTGCTGAGTGAGATATAGGCCTTTGTTACAGAAGTTAAGGGTATCCCAAAAAACTCAGCAATAAAAACAAATATTTAAAAAATCAAAATTGATGCAAAAAATCCATGATGAACAAAATACCAAGATTTTAAATAAAGACAGCACGAGTATTATTAACTTTTTCTTTTGCTTCAGGCACCAATTTGGCTGTCCATGACATTAGTAGTGATCTCGTCTTGTTTGTTTCCTCATCTTCCAAAGCTCCACACGTTCTCCAAGCTCTAAGCTGTAACCCCAGATTTGTCTGCTTATCTCTATCTCCAAAGCCACTATGCTAGTCCAAGCTATCTTCTTTCACTTGTGCTGTTGACATAGCTTCCCTTCCCTATCTTCTTACCCTTGCCACTCCCACCTAGCAATGTCCTTCCCTTGTACTCTAGGGGGAGTGAGGAAGGCAGGATTGAGCATATGGAGAAGTTAAGCCATGACGTAGTCACAACAAACGCCTCAGCTGATCCCACAGAAAGTTATGGAGTTGTCTGGAATCACTGTGGCAAGAAACTAGGCCTTTCCAGATATACATGTAGACTTTTTTCTATTATTTTATGTCTTTATTTTTCAATTACAATTGACACTCAATGTTATATTACTTTCTGGTGTACAAAATAGTGATTAAACATTTATGAAATAAATGAAGTGATCTCCCCATAAGTCTAGTATCCACCTAGCACCATACACAGTTATTACAATATTATTGACTATATTTCCTATGCTGTCCTTTACATTCTCATCACTAACTACCAATTTGTACTTCTGCATTCCTTCACCTTTTTATACCCAGCTCCATAACCCCCTTCCCATTTGTCATATAGACTTGTTATTGGATGCAAGCTGCCCCGCGGGAAGGCCCATGACCTTAGGTTAGGCAGCTCTCTTCAGCCAAAGTGAATTCCCAGAGAGGGATTGACTGAGTGTTGTCAGTCATCACTGCCTGCAGAAGCCCAGGGATTCTGTGTTTTAGTCTTGAAGAGAGGCAATCTCTGGATGGCTTGTCACAGCATCTATGATACAATGTGTTCCAATCTTTCCCTTCCTGTTGGGCCCTTTCTTTAGCTATTGGAGAAGCTGAGAGTGGTCCACCCTGGGGAAGGATGCTGTCATTCTTGGCCTGGAATTCTTTTCCTACTCTGCTTTTTGCCTTTCTAGCTCCTACTTATTTTTTACCCTAAATACCCTTTCTCCCAGAGCTGTTGCATGATCCCCTATTGTGTTTGCTTCATATCAAAGCACCACAACACTCAGTGGCTTAAATCAACAAATATGTATAATTTTTTATAATTTTGTGAATAGGTTGAATGTTTCTTCTCATCTCTCCTGGGCTCACTCACTTTTGTGGTGACAGTCAGCTGGCAGGTTGACCTGGGGTTAAACTCAGCTGGGATAGGTTTCTCTCTCTCTACATGATTTTCATCCCAATTCTTTATGGTTAAGTAGTTTCAGGTTTCCAAGAGGGTAAGAATGGAAGGTGAAGTCTTCTTGATGTGTAGACTCTTGAACATGCATAACAGCACTTCTGCCATATTCTATTGGGCAAAGGCAGTCACAAAGTCAGCTCAGATTCAGAGGGTAGGAAAATTGACTCTGTTTCTTGTTGGGAAAGGCCACATGACCCTGTGGCCATATTTAATCTATCAGACAAGCTAAATTAAATACTCATGGTAATTAATCTCTCCCTGTCAATACCCTGCATTCCTTCATATTCTTATCATAATTTAGAATTATCTTTATTTGTTTTTCATTTTTCTAAACTATATCATGATTTGTGAAAAGAGAGATATCCCCCTAGTGTTTCTCCATTTCTCCAAACTTCCTACCTCTGTGTCTCACAAATAGTTGGTGCTCAATAAATATTGGCTGAATAAATGAATGGCAGTTCTGTTTCAGATTTAATATTCTTTCACTGATATGGATTTTGATAGCCCAGAGTTATTACCAAAACAGCCTGAAAGTTGGTATAAAATGAGTCTAATTCTACAGATATCGAAATAGAGGTTTTCAAAGTATTGTCCCTAAATGAGCAACATCAGTGGCACCTAGAAACTAGTTAGAAATACAAATTCTTGGGTCCTATCCCAGACCTGCTGGGTCAGAAACTCTGGGGGCCTGGCTGAGAAATCTGTCTTATCAAGGTCTCCAAGGGATTCTAATAAACATGTCAATTTGAGAACCATTTTTCCAAAGTATATTCCTTGGAACTCTAGCCTTATGGGATTTAAGTGAGTTAAAGGACAAAAGGATTCCATAGACCAATATCTGGGAAACACTTGGTTAAATACATGTAGGTTTCTATACATTGCAGGATTTCATTTGCTCAGAACCTTTAATTTGCTAATTTGCATTGGGAATCTCTGAAAGAGGTTTATGGTATCCAGTTCCTCATATGGGAGCATCTCATGGGACTAGCATTTCATGGGATGCACTTTAACTCTTGGGGAAAATGCTGCTCTAAATTAGAAGCAGAGAGTTTAAACTAACAAAAAATTACAATAGAGAATTATCAATTAAAAAAGAATTTTATAGCTGATTCAGTTCCCAAAGAACTTTTAGGTGTAAGTCACAGTGTTGTATGACATTGTGTCAATTAATTTGTTGGTAGAACCTTATTGCAATGTTATTTTCAAAGGTACATTACTTCTAAACTAAATCTTGGTTTTCTGTTATTATAACCAACTTGCAAATGAGAAAATCAAGGCTCAGAGAGGGCAAGAACTTGCCCAAGGTCATGTAGATAATGGGTGTGAAAATGGGATCTCAAACCCATGCAAAATACATGGCTACAGAGAAGTTAACATTTACCAAACCTTGATGTACTTGGATGTAGGCATAAAGAATTTTTTTGTCTGGCTTACTGAAGAGTATCAGTAAGTTCTGGGAGTTCACAACAGTTCCATTGGCACTGAACCCTGACAGGGAGCCAGTCAGCAGCAACTGCTGCTCTTTCTTCCTACAGTGAAGATACTCAGACACTTGGACTGCTACCCATTACCAGTATTCCTCATCTTAAACAAGAAAGGCCATTCACTATACATACATAATTGGATGTCAGTTGGTGCGTATTCTAATATCATTTTTGTGTCCTGCATGGTCCTTACCTGGTGCATCTGCATTGCTGGTTTTGCAACAGGGAACAGCTAATAAATCACATCTTTCTACCTGCTGCTGGTGCTGTTCTGGCTTTTTATTTTCTAAGCAGAATCAACCATCACTCTATAATGACTTCAAAATTCCTTCAACCAAAGTTACAAACATAAGCTTCCAGAAAATAAACATTAACAAAACACTCATCAATGGGAAATAGTTAATAGCAAAAAAGAAAACAAAAAGCTATAATCTGAAGTCAGAATATTTTGCTTATTATAATTGTACCTCTCTAATTTATTTTTAGCTATATCACTAAATTACTGTGATGTTATAGCAACTGTCTTTCATTTACTGCCCACTATTTAACAAGAGCTGTGCTAAGCTTTATATATAATATTTATAAAATATTATATTATATATAAAATCATTGAATTCTCACAACAGGGGGTGGGATAGTATTATCTCCATTTTACTGGTGAGGAAACTGAAGCTTAGAAAGGTTCTCCTGCTCCACAGCCAGCCAGACTGTCTCACCGCCTCACCATGCTATATATAGCACTGGCGACTGTAGAACTAATTTAAATGTCTCTTAAAAATACTCGCCTGACTTTTCTTTTTGGCATGTAAAATCTCAAGCTGATATACTTTTATGACTCAGACCACTGAGTTACTTTTAAGAAATGCCTTTCCTTCCCCAATCCATCAATAATAGAGGGGAGCATAGTGTTTTGGTGAGTAGTAATGTCTTGGGTGTAAGAAATGCCCAGATTTGGGGAGAGTTACTTTTTGGGCTATGGTGTCTCATCTTGCAAACTAGGAAAACTACATCCCGTCGTCCAGGATTGTGGTGGGTGCCAAATGAGGAAATATATGTATGTCAAGCTCTCGGCCAAGTTTCTTGTACACAGCAAGTGTTTGGTGAGTAGTGGCTGGCTTTATTATAGTTAGGTGAATCCTTCAAGTTTAGCTCAAGAGTTCTCTCATATTTAATTTTCCCCATCTTAGGCTCATCTCCATTTATTGCCCCTGCTTTCAAAGAGTTTTAAAGGTAGAAGCTTTAAGTCCTTTGTACAAACATGGTTGGTTGTGAATTTATTGGGGAGGTCAGAGGTCATAATTCTAGTCCCAGCCATGTAAAAGTAGGCAAGCCTATGCCTCCATCTCCTTATTTGTCAATGAGGGTAAAATTAACACTCTGTTCCTCAAATGGTTGTTTGGGGTATGATAAATCCAACAAATGGCAGGCTAAAATGTGCTACCAGCAGTCATTAGTGTCAACTTCTAGTGGGTTGTAAATGACATAAAAGACATGTTCTACAATAGGGAACATCCTTAGACCATAATGAGACCCAGTGACAAAATAAAGCCTTATTTGTTTATCCTTGGATTTTCCTCTGTGAATGGCCGCTTTGCCAGTGTTGCTTATCCTGTTTTCTTCCTTTAATGAACTCCCTGTGGTACAATTACTTATCTAAGGTCACAGGTCAGAAGGCAAGTCTTGAAGGCACAGATGAGCCAGAAATTTCATTGTGCCCTCTGGTTTACTTCTGACATGGAAGTGCTTCTGTCCCTTCAGGTGAAGGTGCTGGGAAGGGTGACTTTTAATCATGCATTTTCTTAAATCAATGGATTGAGACAAAGAACAGCCATAGAGATGCTGCAAATATCAGCACATTGAAGTCATTTGTGATAATCTGGGAAAAGTTTCCGCTGCCCAGGAGCAGAGGTTTGTTTGTCATTTTATGTTTTAGAAGGATATCTCGGGGAAGAAATGTGTTCTTTAGCCTTCATGCCCACTGGAGACTACATCTGCTCCCCACCCCCTGCCTTTAAGTGTTTTGCAGCACTTGCTTTGACAGACTGCCAGCTGTCTTTTCTCAAAGTGGATTGCATGGCCAGAACTACTTGGGCACTGTTTTTGACAATTAAAATTGGAACACATAACCACAGCCCACTTTGAGGAGGTTGGTAAAAATTTATATCCTGTGGCAGAACCCAATGTAGAGGGAGTTGCTTATTTGAAAGCTGGGGTGAACATTCTGGCGCTGTCTCAAATGTATGAGATGGGGAAAGTCTCAGTCATCTTGTGGTTGGTCAGGGGCTTGGACTTGGGCAGCAGATGACTCAGAGTCCAACCTTATTAGATGTGTGAGTTTGGGCAAGTCACCTCACCTCTCTGAGCCATCCTTTTCTCTTATAGCATGGCTGGAATGGAAGCTGTTTCAGAGGGCTGTTAGGAAGGTTTAACAAAATTAAGCCTGCAAAGCATTTTGACTGGTAGTAAACACTCAATGGATATCAGGTATTACATATACATTGCATGTAAGTTGCTTGGCATGAGTATGTATATTAAGGGTGGCTTCTGTTACCATTATTATTGTGAGTGTCCCTTGTCATTTGCAACTTGAATCAGCTCATGGCTCCATCACTTCTGACTCAGAGGCTCCCTCTGCACAGAACTCAGACGCGAATTTCTGGGGAAGAGGGTGGGGATTGTCCCTAGCATCTGAAACAGACTACAGGCTGTCTCACCCATCTCAGTCTTTCCTCGAGACTAGTGTAACCCTATTCCTCTCATTCTCAATAACCACCCAGCAAACACCCCCAAACTGTTGTGCACATCAGGAAGTTCCTTAGGCAAAATTCGTTCTTCCTCCTTCTGAGACATGTAAGTGATTTGCTTCTAGAGCTCAGTCTCAAATAGCAGGTGTCCTTTTCTCAATCCTGGTCAGTGTTTGGGTCAAAACTGCATTAGTGGTTCTTAATCCTGGCTACACATTAGATTTGTCTGGTGGGGGGCTTCTAGAACATGTAAACACCATCAACAATTAAATTAGTCTGTGGGATGGTCTTAGATATATGTCTAGCTAACATTTTTGAATATTTACTTTGTGCCAGGCACTGTGCCAAGAGCTTTCTATGAATTAGCTCATAGAATCCTCATAACAACCAGAAAAGACGTTATTCCCTTTCTACTGAGTGGTTAAATAAGCTCTCCAGGGTCACCTGGCTGAGTTAGAGATAGAATCTGCATGAAACTTGGCAGTCTCTTGGTCTCCAAAGCCACAGTATTCTAAATACTAAGCTACTTATCCCCAAATCTGTTTCAATTAGTACTCAATATCTGAGCTTCTCTAATATTCTCACACACTTGTTGGAAAGAGCTTCCAGTGCCACAGATATTAGTGGGTGCCTGATTTTTACTGTAAGGTTAGAGGAGGAGATGGTGTTGAGGAGGTGATACTCACCATTTTTACACCTCCACCCACACTTCATCTGCAGTCACTGCAAAGTGAGGCAAGTGTTAGTCATGTTTCCAGAGGCCCAGGACACACTGGGCATTTATCCTAATTAGGAGCAATTAAAGAATTACTCCTTGTGTTGTATTTCCTTGCTCAAAGAAGAAGGGTTTTAGGCTTTGGTAAAGAAGACAAAACATATACCTCTTTTTAAAAATTTCTTGTCATATATTAAAAAATGATCTATGGATTTAGTCCATGATTAAGTTTACTTTATTTAAGTGTTTTGGTTTTTAATGGCTTTGAGAATTTACAAAGAATGTTATAAAAATAACTACAGTGGATAACTCCAGAATCTTATAAATCCATTGCCATATGTTGATGTGGCAAAACATGTTATTTTTACAAACATATACCTGTACACGCATACACACACTCACATACATTTACACTTGTTTGCTCACAACTTACACACAGAATGAGGAAAGGTTTGTTTAAGGTTAAACATAACAAACTTAAAGGTTTGTTGTGTTTTGAAGTAGAGAAGTAAGCCTCATTTTGGTTTCAGGATTAGTAAATATAAATTTATTCACATATCCATTCATTCTGGTTTTGATGAGTAGAATTAGAGTCAGATATGCTTTTGTCTTAATGTGTTAGGAAGAAACTACCTAACCCTTTGAACCATTCAAAAGTAGAATGGACTGCTTCGTGGTATAAGTGAGCCCTCTCTCACAGAGAGGGTCCAACAGAGGTTTAGCTGGCTTTGGGAAGGAGAAGCTGTCTCCGAATTTTCTTCTATCCAACATAGTGCTAAAGCCTAATGTTGCGGGTGCTTTGAGAAGGTGAGCTTCACCAGAACCCTCACTTGCAAGTGGGCCTGTGAGGGAGGTAAACCTCCCTTTATCTTAGTTTCTTTCAATGCCTTTTTGGATCTAGCCAGTTATACATCCAATCGGTGCTAGTTGTTATAATTATCACTTTCTTTCCTGAAGCCAATGACCTATTAATTTCATAAAATGTAGATGATATGATATCAAATGCCTCTTTTGTTACGTGGACTAAAGATGTTCTTCTTTATTGTTCTTCATTGTCAGACTGGGCCTGACAATGGGGTCAACACAATAAAAGTGGTCCTGTTCCTGGTGGAACTGGAGCATACAGGTGAGAGGAAAGTTTTGAGACCATCAACAAAACAGTTACTGCCTTGTAGTTACAATAAGAGCCATGAAAGAAAAGTGCCGAAGGCAATGAAATCTGATAGAATGGGCACCTAACAGAGGGCTTAGGGAGAGCTTTTGGAGAAGATGCCATCTGAGTTGAGGCTGAAGCTAAATAGACATTAACTAGGTGGAGTGGTGGGAGAGGGGGGTGTTAAGCAGCAGAAATGGCAAGAAGCACATATTTTTGAAAGTTGCAGTATTTCTCCCTGTAGATTTTCTATGAATATTGGCCTGATTCCTGAGGCCTCAAAGGCCCTTGAATTCTATTTTACAACTATTTGCTTTAAGGCTCTAAGAAATTACCCTTTTCTACCTGTTTGTACTTTACGGAACATAATCCAGGGCAAGCCTGAGGGCTCTGGATGTTGTAGTCAAACATAGGACACTTCTTCCCTCTTCAGCCTGAAACACCTGCTAGAAAAAAATCCACATGGGCAACATATGTTTAATATGTCCCGAGAAGGGCACATGCCACTCTAAACAACATCTGACATGCATCATGCTCCAGTAAGTTTCACTTTTGAACAAGGTCACAAAACAGTAATTTTGATTTTGTTCACAGTATAATTTTGCTCTTAAAGAGAATTCCAGTGTATAAGAAGTTGTGCATCCCCCTAGTTTTAGAACCGTTTTGCTTTCAAATGTGTCTTAGTACCAAGCTTTCTATGTGTGTTCTGAAACTTTAGAAAGAACAGTTTTTGAAAATCACAGTGGTAGTTGGGAAACTTGTAAAGTGAAAACAGCATACAGCCCTGACAACTGAATTTGCCGCATATCAAGAAGGAGATGACATTAGTTAGACTCCATTTATTGAACATTTATTATGGGCTCAGCACACTCACAGGAAGTTTTTATGCAATTTCTTATTTAATTCTCTCAAATTATCTATGAGCTAGGTAGTACTAATCACCTCTTTTTCTTCTTTTCTGATGAAGGAATAGGCTTAGAAGAGTTAAGTAAATTGACCGAGATCACACATCTCATAAATGGAGAGACTGGGACTCGACCCCACTATTGTGTTGTTACCATAGGTAATAACGAATTATTTTTAAAAACATGTTATTTATTTATTTTAAATATATTTTATTGATTATGCTATTACAGTTGTCCTATTTCCCCCCTTCATTCCCCTCCACCCTGCACATCCCTCCCCCACCATTCCCCCCTTGTTTATGTCCACGTGTCACAAGTTCTTTAGCTTCTACATTTCCCATACTATTCTTGCCCTGCCCCCTATTTCCTACCTATTGTCTATGCTGCTTATTCTCTGTATCTTTTCCCCCCTTCTCCTCCTCCCACTCCCCTGTTGGTAACCCTCCATTTTTATGGTTTCTCTCTTGATCTAGTTGTCCTCTTAGATTGATTTTGTCTTAGGTGTGGTTGTTAATAACTGTGTTTGCTGTTCTTTCACTGTTCATACTTTTAATCTTTTTTTTCTTAGATATGTCCCTTTAACATTTCATATAATAAGGGCTTGGTGATGATGAATTCCTTGAATTTGACCTTATCTGAAAAGCACTTTATTTGCCCTTTCATTCTAAATGAAAGCTGTGCTGGATAGAGCAATCTTGGATGTAGGTCCTTGCCTTTCATGAGTTGGAATACTTCTTTCCAGCCCCTTCTTGCCTTCAAGGTCTCTTTTGAGAAATCAGCTGAAACTGGTTGATGTTTCAGCTACAAACTGGTTTGATGTTTCACCTACAAACTCCTTTGTAGGTGACTGACCCCTTATCTCTTACTGCTTCTAGAATTCTCTCCTTCATTTTAATCTTGGCTAATATAATTATGATGTGCCTTGGGGTGTTCCTCCTTGGGTCCAACTTCTTTGGGACTCTCTGAGCTTCCTGGATTTCCTGGAAGTCTATTTCCTTTGCCAGATTGGGGAAGTTCTTCTTTATTATTTGTTCAAATAAGTTTTCCACTCGTGGCTGTTCCTCTTCCTCTTCTGGTACCCCTATAATCCGGATGTTGGAACGTTTAAAGATGTCCTGGAGGTTCCTAAGCCTCTCCTCGTTTTTTTTGAATTCTTGTTTCTTCATTCTTTTCTGTTTGGTCATTTTTTTCTTCCTTCTGGTCCACTCCATTGATTTGAGTCCCGGTTTCCTTTCCATCACTATTGGTCTCCTGTGCATTATCCTTCATTTTAATTAGTTTAGCCTTCATTTGCTCCTCTAATTTGTGACTAAAATCAACCAGTTCTGCGAACATTCTGATCACCAGTATTTTGAACTGTGCATCTGATAGGTTGGCTATCTCTTGGTTGCTTAGAAGTATTGGATCTGGGGCTTTGAGCTGTTCTTCTTGAGCCATAATGTTTTAGTCTGTTTCACTGTTATGTACGAGTGGCAGAGCCTTAGGTATTCACCAGGGTGGAGTGACCCAGTCACTGGGTTGTGATGCTGTATGTGGGGGCGGGGTCAAAGAGGGGCAATGGCTTTTGTTCCTCTCTCTCTTGGATTTCAGTCCCCTCTGCTGCTTCTTACAAACAAACTGCCCCACCCCCCCGCCATGCCGGATCCCAGGTATGCGGGCCTGTGCACCCTCCAGGACCCTGTGGGTCTCTCCAACAAACTCTCTGTGAGCCTGGGAGACTCTCCCAACACCTCAGCCCTGAAAGTTTTTCCAGTTGGTGCTTTCAGGCTCTAATTCCCCTCACTGGGGCCCTAGCCTATGTGGTCTGTCTCACTGTTAGCTCCTTTGCCTGGTTTATCTGAGTGTGAATATGTGACCGTGGTCAGCCAGCTGCCTTGCACCCTCATTGGGTTTGCTCATTGCCACCCACACCTGGAATCTGCCAACTGCCACCTGCATACCTAGGACAGTCCAGCAGCCACCACTTTTTCCTGTGTGACCCACTCCTCTGCCAGTTGCTGACTCCACCCTCTTCCCTGGTCCGGTTGAATGGTTTGTTGTTGCCGGACTTCCATACAGTTCAATTTTGTGTGTTTTGGCTGTGTTTTTGTTACTAAAACTTTGTTGTCTTTAAACTTGGTTGTGCGAGGAGGCACAGAGTTTCTACCTACGCTTCCATCTTGGCCGGAAGTCCTATTTATTTATTTTTAGAGAGAGGGGAAGGGAAAGAGAAAGAGAGGGAGAGAAACATTATATGTGGTTGCCTCTTGTGTGCCCCCTACTGGGGACCTGGCCTGCAGCCCAGGCATGTGTCCTGACTGGGAATCAAATTGGCAACCCCTTGGTTCACAGGTTGGCACTTCATCCACTGAGCCACACCAGCCAGGGCTAGTTAACTAGTTATTAATAAGAAAGAGAGCAGAGGATATTGGAACATGAGCCTGTTTGCTTCACCAGGAAGCTATAGCTTCACATCCCAGGGATCATAGCATTGCTCTGCTAGGGGATTAACATTCTTCCCCTTCCCCCTCAGGTACCAGATGTGTGCGTGGGGGGTTTGGGATAGGGGAGTGAGGGGTGGCAAGCAGATGCACAGTAGAAGTCAAAATGGTACAAAAGGAGGTACTTTACCATAGAGTCCTGCCAGTCTAGCCTTAGGAACAATAGACTGGCTAGAGGGTGGACCCATCAGAAATCCACAAAACCTTGAAAAGTTGATTGGATGTTTTGAAAAAGCTCCTGGTTGAAACCCAGGGGAAACAAAGAGCTCTCTCCTCTCTTGCTCTTGACCCATACTTGCCCCATGCACTTGTGTGTCCTCTCTCCATAGCCATGTGGCCCCAACAGTCACGAGGCCAATTGCTGCGCAGACTCTACATGCATGCTCCAAGTGGGAGCCCAAATATCTCAGCGCAGCAGTGGAATTCAGCTGGAACACAAGCTAAACTAGTCATATGCTAGACTGGATCAAGCTTTAATATGTCATGGGATAGCTGGATGTTGACTTTATTTCTGGCCCTGCTTTTCTATGGCAGGACAGATAGAGAACATCGGAGATGTTCTCCGACAGATAGACATCGGAGAGGCATCCTTTTGATTTTGTTTCCTGAATAAATCTTACCACCAGACTTCATTGTCTATTATGGGTCCCTGAAAGTGTGACATAGCAAGAACCCCACTTTTATCAGCAATATTGTGACTGCAAAGCCAAAGTACAACTCTTTATTACAGTTGCTCTATGTCTTGGAAACTGCATGGCAGAAACTTTGGGTATCAGATCTCTAGACAGATTCAACATCAGTAGTAATTACTTATGGTTTCAGGCTTTAGCATCCTCTCAACTTCACTCAAAATTTTCCTCTAACAAACAGAGGTTTAAAGACCCTTTGAACAAATGGATGAGCTCAAGTTAACTACTGGTAGATCTGGTGGGGAAATTGCAGTTTATAAACATAGTCTTTAGTCATCTTGTGAAGGTGATAATATATGCCACAAATTACTCTCCCTAAGGGAGATATGATGAGTACTGCACAGGTGTTTGGGGAATAAGTGCTACTTATTAATAAACTTCATCAGGTTTGTATAACAATTATCACCACTCCTATGTGGTTTCAGCTCTTGAATCTGAATATAATTTCCTACGTTTATGTCTTTAAAAACTTCATTGTGTTCCTGGCTCTAAAAAAAGGGTCATAAACATTCATACATACAATGGACTATTATTTAGCCATTGAAAAGGAAGAGGGAGATATTCGCTGATATGGAAATTGTCCACAATGTACAAAATTTTAGCTCAATAAAATCAGATAGCAGGAAAATGTGTATATTAGGTTACATATTTTGGCTGCAAGTGGCAGACCACCACAGGGAATAGCTTCAGTGAAAAATAAAACTTGCTATGGGTCTGGCACAGTCAAACACACTGGAAGGAGTCTGGAATAGCTCAGAGAATTGAAGACGGTGCTGCACAAAGCAGCTTTGGGGATGACAATGGAATCAGGGACATGAATTTCCTCAGGGCCAAGGTTCTCTTTCTCTTACCTCTGCTTTTCACTGTTTGCAGCTTTTCCATGAAAGTATAATGGAAATATACTTTGAAAGTATATTTCTGGGGGTGGGCTGGGTAGAGGAAGGCAAAGGCAGGAAATTGGGACAACTATAATAGAATAATAATAACAAATGATAAATACCATTGATTCACACTTATATGTGGAATCTAATAAAACAAACAAACAAATGAACCCCAAAACAAACCAAAAAACTGAGCTCATGGATTTACAGAAGAGATTGATAGTTGCCTGAAGGAAGTGAGGGTGGGCAAAATGGGTAAAGGGTGTCAAAAGGTACACCCTTTTACAGTTATATAATTAGTAAGTTGTAGGGATGTGATATACAGTGTGGTGACTATAGTTAATAATACTGTATCACATAGTTGAAAGTAGCTAAAAGAGTGGAAGTTGAAAGTTTTATCACTAGAAAAAAATTTTTGTAACCATGTATGGTGATGGGTATTAACTGGGCCTATCATAGTGATCATTTTGTATATATACAAGTAAATATCAAATCATTACATTGTATACCTGAAACATATAATGTTATATCAATACTTCAATAAAATTAATTTTTAAAAAAGAAATGGATGCATTTTTGGCAACATAAATTATAAATCTTTGTACTGTCTCTAAGAATTGCTTGGTGGTGGAAACTTCAGTAATCTGAGCCACTTTTGTAGGTGGTAGGATGCATACCTAAGCATGGAAGGAAAGCCAGCGCCCTCTCCTGCTTTCGAATGCTCCGCTCTACGTTTATCTAGCGTTGGCCTTGTCCCAAGGCAGGCTGATTGATGCGCCTATCATTTTTATCATTCCAGGTCAACTGCAGATTCCATTCTTTAAATTATATTAATGATTCTCCTATTATCAAAAAATGGCTGATATTTATGGAGTACCTAGAGAATATTCAGACATTTATCTCAGTGATTTTTCAAACATGTAAGCTAAGGCTAGTATTTTGTGGACACTGGGTCCTTGGTTAAGTTGAGTAAACAAGTTGTTTTTGGTCCCAGGTTACATTTCTGGGTGGCTTGTTACCCTTCAACAGTAACCCACCATAAGGGCAGGTGTTTCTCTCCTGCCCAGAGACTTTATTCAGACTGTAAAGATAATGGATGAATGCAGGCTTTCTCAGCATCTTCCAGCACAACATCAGGAAGTTATCTGTTTAGCAAGCAGCCCTAGTATAAGAAATTCTTGTTTGGAACCTGAGGGTGTAGAGACCCTACTGAAGCTCTGGCTCTTTTTCAATTTATTTTCTTTGTTCCTCAGAAGTTCCAATAAAGCTTTATTTATAAAAACAGCCCTTGCTGGCCAGCTCAGTGGATTGAACGTGGGCCTGCGAATCACAGGATTGCAGTTGGATTCCCAGTCGGGGCACATGCCTGGGTTGCAGGCCAGTTCCCAGCAGGGGATGCACAAGTGGCAACCATACATTGACATTTCTCTCCCTTTCTCCTTCCCTTCCCCTCTAAAGATAAATAAATAAAATCTTTAAAAAAAAGCTTTATTTATAAAAACAAGCAGCCAGCCTCTGGGCTGTGGTTTGCAGACTTGTTTTTCAAAAATATTATATTAAGATATGGTTTATCTTGATTACTGAAATTTTGGTTCCCCCTTACATTTTGCACTCAAGGCTAGTGTTTTACCTGCCTCACCCTTGTCCTGGCCATTTAGCAAGTTTTCATTAGATTCATTTAAACTTCCTGAAAATGTTACATGTAAATTTTACTCCTTTTTCTAACCTGACCAGCATTTTGGGCTCAGAAGCCACCATTTCTTGAACGATCTAAGGACTTTACCTGCATTGTTTTATTTTATCCTTATCATAGCCACATTAAGAAGAAACTGTGAACTCCTCCTATTTTCCAGATAAGGAAACTAAAGACACACAACTATTAAGTGCCAAACTTTTGCTACCAGAGAAAAATTGAAAAAGGTTGGTTTTGCTGTCTTATGGTATTTCAAACATCTTTCATGTTTCAACACACTCTTTCCAATTTTATTTTTCTCTCATGAAATGAATCCCATTATTAGCTCATTTAAAAGTTTTGCCACGTCCTTTCAGCATCTACATAGATGGAAATGCAGATAGATTCAAGGTAAGAACTCTTCATAAGTTTCTAAAATAGCTATAAAGAGTTAAGCTAACTCTCTATAATGCCTTTAGCTTTTTAGAAGGAAAACAGGATGGTATTCAAATGCAACTGCTTTAGTAGCAAAAAACACAAGTCTAAAGGAGCCAGGGTCTGGGCGAAGCCAAAAGAATATATGAGCCAGCAGAATTTCGAAGGTTTTAAAATCTGCATCTATAGTTCTTCCTCTCCATGAAGCCTTCCAAGGGGGTGTATGTGTGAATGAACTCAGACACCATCTATCTACCTTAAATGGGAGGACACGCAGACATTGCAAGGCACAGAGGAGGCACTTGATGAATGACAACGATGATCATGATTTTTTTTTTCTTGCTCCCTTCATCTTCCATTCTCTCCGTTCCTTGGGGGAACAAGAAAGTAAAAAACTTATGAAATCCCTTCACCCTCCTAAAGAAGCTTAAGCTAATGTCAAAGTGCCAGGGTATGGAAACCTCGACCCCAACTCTACAGCTTAAATTGAAAGATAGTTGCTTCTCCTCCACCAATTGCCATTCCTGCCCCTGTCGCCAAAGCCACCTGACTAGTCCAGGAGTGCCTGGCAGTTTTTGGAGTGGGGTGCCCGGGAAGGGGCGTCAGGGGCAGAAGACCGAGACCAGGTGCTTCAAGACCGTGGTCTCCAGGGAGAAGGCGCTTGAAAGACCCCCGCCAGCCGCACCACGCCCGGACCGGGTGCACTCTACTGCCCCCGGCGGAGGCGTCCGCTTCCCAGCCCCGACCCCCCCACCCCAGCGGCTCCTCGGGAATGCTGGGAATGTGAGTCAGGGCCGCGGCGGGCGAGCGCGAGAGCTGGAGGAGCGGCTGGGCTGGGGGCCCGGCGGAGACTCGCCCAGGCAACGCCGCGCGAGCTCCCGTCTCGGGACTGCGGCGGGCACCGCCCCCTCGGCCGTCAGCCCCGCCCGGCCTCGCCCGGGGCCCGGCCCTCGGAGCAGCACGCTCTCTTCTCCCCTCCTTCGCTCCCAGCCGGGCTCCTCCTCCTCCCGCTGCTGCTCGCTGGCGCTCCGGCGCCGGCTCCGGCTCCTCCCGGCCGCCCGGGCCGAGGCGACGTGAGGTTGTAAAAATCCATGTGGGTCCGCCCCAGGGCGAGCATCCGAAAGGTGAGACGTCGACGCCGGGGCTGGGGCCGCTGGGCACCCGGCTCCCTCCCGGCGCCAGTGCCCCGGCATCTCTCGTGCCGGGTGCCCCTCACTCGTGGGGCTGCAATGCGTTATCCAGGGGAGCCGAGGGGTGAACCATTTGCCTCCACCGGGGCTTTCTGGGGCGGGAGAAAGGATGGGGCGGCCTAAAGGCGGATTTGCCTTCACGTAGAACCCTCGGGATCGGAACAAGTGCACCGCTTCCTCCGGCGCGCGGGCGCCGTTCGCTCGTCCCGGCTGCCCGGGCCACCTCCCGCAGTCCCTCTCCTGCAGCCACCCTCACTGCCATCGCCTGTTTTCTCTTCAGCTCCCCCTCTTTCGCCTGGCTTCCCCCTCTTGCTTCGAGGGGTGGGGTGTCCGCGGGGACAAGGGTCTCGAGAAACCTCAAGCAGGACAAAGTGGAGAAAGGTGGAGCCCCAACCCAGGGGGTGGGGTCCCAGGCTGCCTCCAAGGACTCTGAGGGGAGCGTGTTAAAAAAAAAAATCCTTGTCAGGGAAAATAAAGCTGGATTAAATTGGGGAGGATAAGGGTAGTGGTGTAGGAAAACGAATACGATGTGAAATTAAACTAAACGACATTCCTACCCTTCCCCTCACCATCCCCGAATTATACAAGAAAAGGGGTACTTAGAGGGTTGTACCTATTTTTCTTTTTTTAAATTACCTTCCAAGCCTTTGAAAGATCATTTCAGGACAGTGAAGATTAAGGGCTGCTTTGGTTTGGATAATATAACAGTGTTCATAAACTCTCTGATCGTCCCTGCCCTATTTGTTTTGTACTTAAGGGTCTCTGTTCTCTTTGCCAGAGAGGGAGGGTCTGCTCTGTATGAGCGGATCGATTTTAGGTAGCTACCTGCCTTTGCTAGATGAAAGGCAATTTACTCCCGAAGCAGTGAATTGTCAGTTCCCTGTGTGATTGACAGCTACATCTGCCATTTATGTGTGCAGAAGAGGGACCAGTGGAACCCCAAGAGCCAATCAATGCTCTGGAGAGGAGGGCAGCTCCCACTTGTCATGGTTAGTTTCCTGGTTGGCTTTTTAAAATCAGTGGTTTTACTTAACCATTGGTTTCCACCAGATATGAGGCTCCAGCTGTGAGAGGCAGACAAGCGGGAAGAAAAGTCTCCCAAAATGCGCTTAGAAGCAAGTATGTTTGACTTGTGTTTGTCTTTTCTGCCACCCTTTATTAGTTGTAGTACTTGGGGATGCTCAGGTCATTGATTTAAAAATGAAATGGATCTGTGTAAAGAATGAAAGAAATCGTGGGGAGAGAGGGCGTTGGGGGTTAGAATTTTCCACCTCTCTCTCTAGAACTGTGGGTTCCGTTATAAGACACACCATTTACTGTTGAGCTCTCCGTAAAAGGGTGTGGCACTTTGTCTCCGATGGTCACTCTTGTCCTTGTAATGTCACATTGTTTCTCAGTGTACAATACTTGGCTCTTGGCTCTGTTGGATGAATTCATAAGATATTTTTGAAGCAGAAAGGCGTGATTTTTTAGGATTACCACAAATAGAAGGGGTTCTTCTAGTTTCTGACAGTGAAACTCAACTTCTGGAAGTGAGTCTGCCTTCTTCATCTCCAGTTTGGATATCATTGTGGAGGTGGCAGTGGGGTTAAGCCAGATCCTTTCTGGAGCATAGAAGAGTTGCCTTTGAGGTGAGTTTGCTTCCAAGGTGAGCCATCTTGTCTGTCTGCTTCTGTGCTTTAGTGAAAGCCTCGCACAGTTTGGAGGGGCGGTGTGTGGACAGTGCTAGAAACATGGCTTTTGCCAGCAAGACTTTCATGGGTGGATGGACTGTGGGCAGAAGGACCAGCTGCTTCTCAGTTTTCTGTTAGTGAGAAGCTTATTTTTCAACATCTTCCTTCTTGAATTCAGTAGAAAAATTACTGGTTGGTCCAGAAGGCTGTCACTTCATAGAAGCTGTACCTGGATGTGAATACAAAACTGTGCATTCAGCATTTCATGAACAGATTATGAGCCAGAGTGCACTGATTAGGACAGACCTCATGAATGAGCCAGGTTTGTCAAGGTAGTATTATTGCCGTTACCATTATTAGTATTATTGTTATTGCATGGCATGCACTAGCATTTGCTGAGTACTTTATATGCATTACCTTTTTAAAATTTGGCAGAGCCTCTCTGAGGTGGGTATTATTATTGTGCCCAAATGACAGATAGAAAAAACTAAAAGAGTTAAGTATCTTGCTACAGCTTAGTGTGAGACTGAGAGCTTCAATGCAGGTTTCTCTGACCCAGAGCCTGTAATTTTGGCCGTGGTCTCAAATTCAAATTTTGGTTCTGTTGTCTGCGTGTGTCCAGTCTGAAGTGTGGCCTCTCCCAGCGTACACAAGGCCTATTCTGTTTAGAGTCCATTGTCATGTTGATGGTCTTTGTAC
Source organism: Sturnira hondurensis (assembly GCF_014824575.4). Classification (NCBI taxonomy): domain Eukaryota; kingdom Metazoa; phylum Chordata; class Mammalia; order Chiroptera; family Phyllostomidae; genus Sturnira; species Sturnira hondurensis. Next base: position 3,198,586 of record NW_028075471.1, on the reverse strand, counting down.
TGTGTTGTTTCCTTGCCACTTCAAAGACTGTCATTTCCACTGGTAGGCAAATTTAGTAACTTTGTGATTTATATATTTCTAGTAGGTCAGCTTTGGCCCAATGGAAATTTGGCTCCCAAATTAATGATGATGACTTACAAGAAGGTAGAATAAAACAAAATCCACACTCTTCCATTTTTCTTGATACTTATACTTCCAATTGGAATTTTTAACTGGTCTTGGTTGAATACATGCTTTTAACACCATTCAACTGGCTTTCTCTCTTTCTCTTGCTGAGGGATTGGAATTTTATTTTCTCTTTCACTTACAAAAAGACTGTTTTTCATTAGTGATTAAATATAACCATATTTAAACTTATTCAATTACAATAGTATGCCCAAATTGTTTTTTTGCATTGGAAAAGTGATAATACTTAAGCCTTATCAGTGTCTTCCTACTAGTGAAATTCAGTGGTTATGGCTTGCCAAAACAGGAATCCTGAAAAATGTGCTTAGATGCAGGGCGTTGGAGTCCACAAATTCACCTCAAAGATAGTCTTTGACTTTGATGAGGATGACTTTGTACAATCTACACTTTTTTGTAGTTGTTTTACTAGGGCATCCTTTTACCCTTTTATTAGCTAAGAATTTAACATTTTGGCTGTCACAGGAGAGACCTGCTTTCCAGCCAACAGTTTAGTTTTAGCAATGTTTAAATTACTTCTTGATACTTCATTGGATTTTTCTTATTTTTGAGAGCTAGTAGAACAAATAGAAAGCAAAAACCCACTAATATTAATAACAATGTTGGTTTCATAAATTTAAAACAGTTGATCCAAAGATAGAAATAATTGGGTGTACCAAAGGCAGAGATTCTTTAGCCTTTTCTTTTTTGTGTGAAGAAAGAGAACAAAATGAATATGTAAAAAGTGCTAAAATATATCAAATAGTAAAGGATATATCAGTCGACTTTGGGGGAATAACAAAACTCCCTGACTTACAGCAACAGGTATATTTATTCTCATCCTCATAAGTCTTTAGGTTGAATGTGATTTGACTGATTGGGGCTGGAGGGGTGGCTCTGCTGTAGGTGGCAGGCTGGGTTTGGGTCTGCTCCACATGTGTTCTGGGGCCCAGGCTCAAGGGATAGCAGATGCGTGGGGCATGCTCTTCTCATGGGAGATCACTGGATTCAAGAGGCAAGCCAAACTGCACAAATGTCATTTTCACTAACAACCTTTTGGACTTAGCAGGTCACATGGGGAAGGCCAACATCCATGGGTAAAAGTAGACTCTGCCCATGGTAGGGAAGGAATATTTGGTGAACTATCATTTGGACTCCCACAACGTGTAAAAAGTAGGGTGTTATTAGAGAATTTTATAATTTTTCTTCACATTCTTTGGGAATGCAGTCTTTGTCCCCTCACTCCCAACCCTAGCTTTATACATGTGAACCTAGTGTTTAATTTTTGCATGTCAGGAATATACCATGTTTGATTCTAGAGGGCTGACTTTAAAAGCAGGTATAAGTATTTATATGAATTACTTAAATTATCAAGGTATTATTTATTCAAACCTTCTGTGTTTCAAGGGACTATGCTGAAAGGGATGCTGAACATGGGTTTTATCTGATGTGGGTCCTGCTATCATAGGATCTCATATTAGAAGTAGGTGTCAGGAAAGACTTCTTGGATGAAATGACATTTTCCTGGTGCTTGAAGCAGGGATGGTGGTGTTGATGCAGATAGAACAGTGAATATAATAGATATATAAGATAGATGAATAATAACAATAATAATAATTATAATAATAGCAGTAATTATAGTTTTTTACCAAACAGTTAACTATGTGTGAGGTTACTGTGCTTAACACTTTACATAAAATATCTAATTTAATATTGGGGTAGACATTGCTGGTTGACTGTTCAACATTTATTCTGTCCTTTCTAACTAAATGAACCCCAGTTTTGTTTAAGATGGGAATGTGTCCATCTCACTTTTCTAGACTCCCTTACAGCCTAGAGTGATGTAAGGCTCAGGTTGTGCAGTAATGTGAATGAACATTGGACTGAGGTTTCTCTGAAAGCTTAATGAGGAGGACACACTTGGCTGGTATACACTAACAGCTTTTGGCCCCTTTATGCTTATTTCTTCTGGGAACATAGGTACTATGCCTGGAGGGGCATGTATTAAACATGGAAAAGCTGAATTCTGAAAGGATCTTGGTCTTGATTACATTGTTGAGCCATAGTACCAGCCTAGATTGCCTTCCCCTACACCAAGGGTGTCAAACTCATTTTCACCGAGGGCTCCATCAGTCTTGTGGTTTCCTTCAAAGGGCCGGATGTAACTTTAGGACTGCATAAATGTAACTACTCCTTAACTAGGGGCAAGGAGCTTGACACTGCCAATGGGCAGAAACAAGGTGGCAGACCAGATAAAACAAGATGGAGGGCCGGATTTGGCCCACAGGCCTTGTGTTTGCCACCTGTGCCCTATGCCTATTGCATAAACTGAACGGATTCCTTACTTGTAAGCTAATAGTACAAGGACACTTGTACTATTTATTACTTGTAGTCAAACATAATCCTCACTGATACATACCTTCTCAGGAGCCTCTCAAAGTAGATGTCTTCATACCTATTTTACAGGTGAGACATCAAAACTCACATTAAGGAACTTTCACAAATTCTAGGATTCATTGCTACGTCATTTTGACTTTCAGGCCCATCGTCCTGCCTTTGCCTGGGTAGGATAAGTACCACAGTGGAGATGATGTTGGAAAAGTAGGCTGGGGTAAGACTGAGGAGATAACTGGATTCCAGGTTGAAAAATCTGAGTTTTATTTCATGGGCTACCAAGTATAAGATGATTTGAAAATGACAGACCATTGAGGCTTCAGTATGTGACATCCAGTGTTTTAGTGTGAATTAAGGTGGAGGAAAGGCTGGGTACAAAGGAAAGCTGAGAACATAGGAAAGTGGAATTGAGTGAACACAAATCATAGTTAGCTGTTAACCTGTAATCCGAGAAGAAAATGATAGTCTTCTGAAGGTTAGTATTAACTTCTACTAATGGCTTCATGTTTGCCAGGAAGCAGGGGATGAGTAATGTAGAGAATTGCTAATGCAATGTGAATCATTATTTAGGGTAGTAGGGTAGGCAGTTTTATTTATTGACCATAGCATTTATTGAACCCTTGATGCACCTCTGTGACATGATTTTGGTCTAGGTCTGGCTCCATTGTGTCAGTTCAAGGTGGCTGAGATGAAGGGTAAGGCCAGAGGGTGGTGCAACGGTATAACAAATTCTGCCAGTGGACTTATTTCTACATCTGCTAAACAAACATTCTGGAGCTTTCTTGGGGGTGAGGTAGGATCACTCTGACTTCCTGGGTTTCCCTTTTCTTCTCCTCTATCTACTTTTTTAATTTGTAAAATAAAGGAATTAACTTACACTAGTGGTTTTCAAATGTTTTTCAGCTGTGGAAACTTTTTTTTTCTAAATGAAAGCTTATTTGGACACTCAGTATATTGATAGAGAAAGGCAGAGTTGCTCTGAAAATTCAGGTCCCGGGTTGTGTTGTCCCAGGTGTCTTTATGTCCAGGCTACTGCTCTAACATGATCTGACACACCCTCCCAGGTACAGAATTATGTGAGCCTTAGAGCCGTTCAGATGTTATATTTGAGCATCCGTTTAACAAGTCCCTTTGATATTCCCCAGCTTGTTGTGTCTTAGTATCATCTGTGGTAGAGACTGCTAATGTTCCCCATGGCCACTCTTCCTCTCTTTCCAGGGACTTGTGACTTGTGTTACTCATAAGCTAGAACACAATTTTCAGAGTGAGCCCATCCAGGGCTCTCTTCTACTGTTGTGATGATCACAGAAGCACCTGTTGAAAACAGAGCTTCCCTCTGTCTGGGCCCCTGAGTCATTCAATGAGCAAAGCTTTCAGTCAACTGCTCTGGGGCATCTAATGAAAAATAAATTTTTGCTGTTTTAAGCCATTGAAATTTTATGATTGTTTATGCAGCATATGTTTTTTTGGCTTATCCTTACTGATAGATCATCTTTTAGCATATCTGCTAAACTGTATAATTTACTTACTTTTTAATCTTTGGGATCAACCTGAAGCCAAGCCAACTTGTTCTTTGTGCTTAGGGAAGAAGTAGGCAGGTATCTATAATAGCTGTCCATGCAGGTCTTTGTACTGATAGAATCTCTGAATTGGAATACTTATGCTCAATAGTATTTGTTTTTATATTCTAAAAGTTTGAAGATATATTGTGTAGTGCATTTTGCCTTTCTTAAAAAAAGTCTTTAATGCCCTGTTGCCTTCTTATCTCCCATTCAAGTACTAACCAGGCTCCACCCTGCTTAGCTTCTGAGATCAGACAAGATCGGGTATGTTCAGGGTGGTATGACCATAGACACCTTTTTAGGTAATAGAAACTAGATGGCTTGGGAAAGAATAATTGAATACTTATTTATTGATTTGTGAAATATTTATTGAGCACCGACTATGTGTAGGCACTAGGGATATCCAAGTGAATTATAGATAGTTCTAGTTTACACTCTAGTTTGCAATCATGAAAAGGTTTGCTCTGTATTCTATGAAGGACACCATTTATTGAGTATTTACTGTGTGGTATGTGCTTTATGTCCCTTATTTCATGCTGTCTATAAAGGTAGGTGTATTATCCACATTTTATAGGTGAGGAAACTGAAGCTCACAGGATTTGATAAACTCTATGAAGGCAAGAGCTTTTGCCTTTTGCTGAGTCTCCAGTGTCTAGGAGAGTGTTTGACCCATAATAGATGCTCAATAAATGTGTGTTGAATGAATGAAGAATGTGCTCAAAGTTCATGCTATGGCAGAGCCATAGTTTGAGTCCTGCTAAAATTTCTCTGGATGTAGTAGGAGCAGTGAGTGGTCCTATGAATACAACAGAAGCAACAACTGAGCTCTACCAGTGTCAATAACAAAGCCACCAAGAAGAGACAGGCTATCTCTCTTTCACAACTGGGGCCCAGTCCTCTGTGATGTTCTAGTACAGGCCATGACCTTACTCACTTACTTGCTGATATAATTGGTCACCCCTTGCCCTGGCTAGTGTAGCTCGGTGGACTGAGTGCGGGCTGCGAACCAAAGAGTCACGGTTCCATTCCCACTCAGGGCACCTACCTGGGTTGTGGGGCCCATGTGAGAGGCAACCACACATTGATGTTTCTCTCTCTCTCTTTCTCCTTCCCTTCTCCTCTCTCTAAAAATAAAAAAAGAAATAAAATAATTGGTCACCCCTCTCTTGGGTCAGTTCAACCTCTGCCCTAGCTGATTTCCTTAGCACTTGGGTGGTCTTGTTTTCCAGGAATATACCTCAAGTTCTGCTTTTAACCTTTTGGGCATTCCTTCTTCACTTTCATCTTCCAGATTTTTTGCTTTGAAGTTCCAGGAATCTCTAGTTGCTGGCACGCAGCAGCGGCACTTAACAAAATTAAATAGAAAAAAAAGAAAAAGAGAGAAGGAAACAAATAAATAAAGGCAGCCAGCACTTTCAGGAAGGAACTAAGTGACTACTTTTTTCCTGAAAGTCAATAGTGAGATTGATGTTCCAGAAGGTGAGGAGTATGGGCTGGGTCAGGAGGTATCTCTTGCACACCTGTAGGGGGAAGGTCAGTGGCAGTGTTCACAAATGCCTTATACCAGAAAATTTGCTTTGTCCTGGTTTGTTCTTCAGATTTTACATCTTGCTCACTTAATTCTCTTGTATGTGTGTGTGTGTTGGGGGGGGCAGGTTGGGGGTGGGGGAACGGTGTCTGATAGTGTTTGTTCTTTTTTTTCTGCCTTACAGCTTTCCACCACTGAAGTTAGTTGTCATTCTGTGATTTCAGGGTATGAATGAATTGCAGGCAGCAAAGTACATTCCCCATAAGTGTATTAAAAGCAAACTATTAATTCAAGGCAACTTCCTAGTGACTTAGAAGACAGAGCTTGAATGGGAATTGAGTAATGTGACTGTTCTTTAGGAATACTCTGATTCTTATGCAAACTGTGAGAGACTTTCCTCTAGAACAGTATAGCTAATTATAGCAAGAAAAGGCAGGGATTTATATAAGAAATTGAATCTACTTGCACACTGTAATTTCTTATTCTTGGGTAGTGGATTTCCCTAAAACAAGGTGGGTGTGGCTAGGGTAGGAAGTTTGTCCTCTGTGGGCCCAGGGTGATTGAAGGTGGCTTTGGGTCTGGGCACTGCTCTGGGAGTGGAGACCTTTGCTCCGAAGGTAGAAGTTTGAGTGGTTTTGCAAGATGCGAAGTTGGGCTGGTACCATGATCCTTGTTATTTTCTTGGTGACACAAGGTGGCTTTCTTGTGCCTCATTTAAGGCCAATTAGCCATACTGCCTTCCTGCCAGCCAGCTCCAAGCTAATGTTGTCCCCTGGAGGAGCAAGACTTTGTTTCAAAGGGCAGGATCCTAGGGGAGCAGTGTTGCTGACTCTCTTCACATTGGGCTTCCAAGAGAGGGTGTTTGATGTGTTTTTTTTCTTCTGGTAAAATTTCCTCCTACCTCTTCTTTGTTTCCCATTTTGGCCCATTAGCCATCTTATTCCTGAAATGTCTCCATGGGGAGAGAAGTGGGAGGTAGTGTAGTGAATGGGATGATAGTGTGGCATTCTTAGGTGCTCATTGAAAGTAGGTCCTGTATGATGCTGGGTGGATACAAAGGCAACTGAGTTTCAGTGACTGCTGTTCATCAGGGTTGTGAACATGGAGCCGTTAGCCAGGATACGGAAGGGAAATTTCCTTTTTTTGTTAAGTCTGTGAAAGAACTGTCTTCTCCTACACAGGCTTCAAATACATTGACAGGGGCCACCTTGGATATAAAGATGTGAGCACTGACCTATGAGTCAAGACACCTAATTCCATTTCTGGCTTTGCTACCAGCAGCTTTACCCTTATTTGAAGGATCTTTGTTTTTTAATATGTTTCAAGATCATCTGGCACTTTTCCAGATGTGAAATGATTTTTTTTACAACAGTTTTTTTTTTTTTTCCATGCAAGGGACTTACTACGCCATTTTATTGGCTGTTTTATCCTGGAAAACAAGAATGGCTGGTGTGCTTTCATGATAGATTCTATTGCAAAGAGTTAAGCCATTATATAATATATTCAACCATATGTATGTGTGCTTGCTTTATGCTAGCCCTCTGCTGGGCATAGGGAATGCAGCCCTAAACAGAACAGGTGATTCTGGGAGACTTGGGAATTGTAGCCAGACAAACCAGAAGTCTACTATAATGGAAGCTGTTATGGGGGAGCACCCAGGCTGTCATAGAGGTCTTAGGAGATTAATGGATGAAGGATAAAAGAAGGTACCTTCTTGCAGAAGGTAACACCTAAGATGAGGTGATGCACTAAGTGGAGCTAGTTGGAGTGAGCTTGGTTTTGATGGTACAAATAACAAAAGGAAGGGTCCTAGTCTAAAGGTGAACAAGAGAATTGGAGATTTGGGGCTTGGGGATGGGAAAGAAGACCTGTGGAGCTGGAGATTAGTTTAGTTGGAGGTGGGGGATGGTGAGAGGCCAGAGAGTGGCAGGCATGAAGACCCTGTGATCCATTAAGGATCCCAGATGAGGTTCAAGCTCAACCATCAAGGGGTTTCAAGGGGTCTCAACCATCAAGGGACTGACACAACCAGAGATGCTGAATTCTCTTCATTCTCCTTCCATTCCTCTTTCATGGCAGTAACCACCTGCATTTGGTGTTTGTAGGAGCACGGGGTTTGAAATTGGGGCGAGGGAGTGGCAGGATGACCTGGAAAACAATGGAAAGATTATGAATATGGCTTGGGAATCCTAACTGTGCCTCTTCTGATTTCCTTGATTAAACATAATTTATTCAGCCTTTAAAAGACCATTTTCCAAGTGAAGATGCTCCTGAGAAAAGATCTGGAGTGGGACTCCACACTGCTTGTTGGTTTTGAGAATGTCTGAATGTCATCTGGGACCAGGTTCTTTTCAGTGAGTTTTGAACAGAGCACAGCACAAAGAGTAATGTTCTTGCTTAAAAAACATTGTAAATGTTTGCAATTAATGGATATAATTAAACTGACTGTTAGACTAATAGAATTGGAAACACTTAGAGTAATTCATAGTGTATATAGCTTCTTAAAGTGGTGTAAGTTCGTGAATGGAAATGGTTTAATTATTCACTGACATGTGCAAGATTGGGAGTTATGTGCTGGAACTGTACTTAATGCCCCATGCATACTAGCTGCTTCTGACTTGACTTTTTTTGTATGACTTTTCCCCATTTTGGACATTAGTTGGTAACATTGCTACACTGCCTCTCATACATTAATCTCGACTTCTGTACATTAGCTTGTGAACCAACATTTTGAGCTACTGTATTATGGCTTTACCTGCTAACAAGTACTTTTATTTCATTAGCATCATCATATTTGTATATCAGAGTTTGTGCAATCATTTGAATATTTCTTGAATCTTGTGATGATTTTATAAAAAGAAAGTGGAAAATGGAAAAATGCAGGCAGTGATATTGGGAGCAGTATGAACCTCATAAATGTAGTATAACTGAGGCAAAGATAGAAACCATTAGACATACCCAGTGTGCAGGGTGTTTATCCTCAGTCAGATGCTTTGAACTCAGATTGGCCAACTGTTGGTAGTTGTGAGGGACAAGGACAAAGTTAAAGGCTATGGATGTATGAAGTTGGAAAAAACCTTTGGGAATTATGATAAGTGGCAACATTTAGGATTTTGTCATTTGTTTTTACAACAGAGCTTCTCTTTTTAACATGTAGTCCAGTCAACTTTTGTTTGTTTAACTTTTTAGAAAACACATATTTAGAAAGGCCTTTTCCACAGAAGCATGGAATAGAAATTGAATTTCTCATCAGTTTTAGGAGAGGCCACCAAAGTCAGTAACCTATTTTTTGGGTTTACTAATTGCAATAGGTGATTATTGTGTTAAAATTCTCTGTGTATTTTGGCAGACAAGTAAAGAAAAACCAAAGCAAACAAAATGACCCTTCACAAAGGATACATCTGAACGGATTTTTATGATTTCATGGTTTCTTTTGGTGCACTGTGGAGTAGGAAAAGACTTAACGCAGCTTAGTTTTCATCATAAGCCTTCGTGATGTTGAGATGGTGCATCCAGACCCAAAGAGAAAGAAGGATAAGAATTAAGGTTTGGGTACAGTTAACCCCACAGCCCTTTAATTCCCTGGGTCAGGAGGCTATGGTGGTGATCTGTCTGCGCTGGAGGATCTAGTTGATATATGCAGGCTTATCTAACATCCTTTGTGGGCTCAGCTCACTTCTAAGGAAAGGATTGAGTCGGATGCAAAATTCTAGTTCTTTTTGATGCTCCTTGTGGTTAAATGGTGAATGTTAAATCATAGGAGATGATAACCAGATAGAAGACTGTAAAGAATAGCTCTTGAATTTTGTATCTTTTACCAAAACTGAGAGATGTAGTTCAGCTTCTATCAAAAAGGCAGGTGACTATTGGCCCAGAAGTTCCAGAAACTCACATTAAGTGTCTACTTTGTGTCAGGCCTTGCCCTAAGAACATCAAGAATTCTCTCATTTACTCTTAACAATAACTTCATGATTCAAGTATTATTTCTCATGATGAGGAAATTAACATTTCCTAACTTCTCAGGGAGAAATTAAGAAACTTGCCTATGTGTCTTACTTTAGCTTCCTCTAGAAGCAGAACCCCAGACAAGTATTTTAGTGCAAGTAATTACTTGGGACATATGGGGAATACCAGTAGGTGAACAAGGAATATGACACAGAGAGGAGAATGCAGCCAGTAGATGGGACATTATTCAGTTAGTTACTGCAGTTGTGACTAGAGTTTAATCTCATAAGGATACTCTGGGGATAGTGTAAAATACCTGTCTTAGGATGATCTCAAATGAAGGATGAGGAAGCAGCTCCTGTCAGTTTTTCCCTTTTATTTTAAAAAAATTATTTTTATTGTGTTTATTTTTTATCATGATAAAATATACATAATATAACATTTACCAGTTTAACTGTTTTAAGTATACAGTTCTTTGGTATTATGTACATTCACAGTGCTGTGTGACCATTACCACTATTCATGTCCAGAATTTTTGCATCAGCCCAAATTGAAACTCTATCTATTAAACAATGGCCCACCCCAATTCCTCCTGCCCCCAGTCCTTGGCAACCACTATTTTACTTTCTGTCTTAATGAATTTTCTATTCTAGGTACCTCACATAAGTAGATTCATACAATATTTGCCCTTTTATATCTGGCTTAATTCACCCAGCATAATATTTTCAAGGTTCATGCATGATGTAAGCATGAGTTAGAATTTCATTTTTTTAAGAATGAATATTTCATTGTATTTATATACCATGTTTTGTTTATCCAATGATAAACAAAACATGGTATATAAATGTGACAATATTAAACATGTTGCAATGAATCTGTTTGGATAAACGTGTTACTGCGTCTGTTTGGATATGGCATGTCACTTCAGCTTATGTTGCATTTGACAAAACAAGTCACATTTTGTCTGTCGATGGACGTTTAGTTTGTTTCTACCTTTTGACTGCTGTGAGTGATGGTTCTATGAACACTGGTGTATAAATGTCTCTGTCAGTTGTTTTCGTGGGTAGTTAATTCCCTGGCACTTCTATCTTGCCTCCTTCAAGTGCAGAGTAGTTTTCCAAGGTACGAAGTGAGTCCTCAGCAGAGATGCTGATACTGGCAGGGCAAAATCCTTTGGGGAACTCTTAAAATGTTCAAGTCAGAGCAGGACACTTAACAGCATCTGCTCACAAGGTCCTTACCCAAATAAGTGAGAAACTGGTATTTGAATCTTGGACTCTTGATTCAAAGCCCATGCTTTTAACTGATCCACACTGAGCTGCCTTTAATTGCAAGTGTAATAGTAGTGAGATACAAACATGAATGAGACATGGCTATTGCCTTTACAGACCTATCAGGGTTGGATTATCTGTTTTGCAGAAAGCTCAAGGGAAGGACTGGCATCACTGGCTGCAATATAGAACTCATGGGGCCATTATAAGATGGAATCACAGGTGTGTGGGCCCCCTGTTTCTCAACATCCTGTGGTGAGGCAGGTTTGGGCCAAGCACACCTGGACTCTTTGTGAGGCTGTGCTCCAGGGCAGTCCCTCACAAAGGGACTGCTGATCATTGAAGTCATGAGTTCCAGCCCACACCCATCATTGCACAAGTATTTTATCTTAGCAGGGTTAATCCTCCTTTGAGCCTTTGTGATGATTGCCTTCATCCTGTTGTCTAAGCATCAGGAATAGCTATTTGTTAGAAAAGAAATCAGGGCCCAGGAATGATAAAGAAAATGTATATTTGAAGGAAGTTACAGTTGGTTATGTGTGTCTGTGTCTTAAAAGATATCATTTATAAGTGATTTGCATTTATCAAGAGACCTAACATGAAATATTTTGTTTCCAAAAGGATGACATTCCCTAGGTTGGTATTATGGCAAAGCAGGAAAGAAATGAGATAAATCAGTGAGAAAATGCTGCCCTACCTATATTTTTACCTAGTGTTAAATATTTTGTTTTAGTTCTGCCTCTTTGCAAGCTGGGTGTCTTAGATACTGCTAGGTTATGCAGAGAGAACCTCCAATCTCAGTGGCTTTCTGTCTCATGAGTTATGTATGGTTCTGCTCCACTTTGTCTTTTCTGGGACTCAGGCGGGGGGAGTAGTTCCTTTCTTGGACGAGCTTTTCTCATAGTAGAGAAAGGAAGAAGCAATGGTTTACTCATAAGATGGCTGCTACTGCATCTGTTTGGATATGGCATGTCACTCCAACTTATATTGCATTTGATGAGACAAGTCACATGGCCAAGCCTGATATCAGTGGGGCAGGCAGGATTCTCCTCCTATGGGAGAGAGACTGTAGGGCATGAGCCAACTAGAGAGGACAGTGAATATTTTTAACAAATGATGCAACTTACTGCACTGGCTAAAATTTTACTCTCATGTGCAAATTGATTAGCAAAGTTTTTAAATTGGGCTAAACTTTTTAGATTCATTGCAACATGTTTAATATTGTTTTTCCTCTTTTGCTCATAAGGAAAAAACGTATTGTATTTAAGAGTCTATGTGTCTTCCTGGGATCCATGTAAAATCAACCACATAGCTAGTATTATTTTTTAAATAATTCAATCAATTATACTGTCTTTCAAGAATAGATCATTGAGGACTTCTGGCCAAGATGGAGGTGTAGGTAGACACACTGTGCCTTCTCACACAACCAAAATAAGGACAACAAAAATTTAAACAACAAAAAAAACCCCAATCAGAATTGACAGAAAATTAAACTGTATGGAAGTTTGACAACTAAGGAGTTAAAATAGACACATTCATCTAGACTGGTAGGAAGGGTGGAGTCAGATGCTGGGTAGAGAGAGAGGGGTTGGCAAAAAAAACAGTGGCTTGTGAACCCCGGTGCACAAGGCAGCAGCTGACAGACCCTGGGCATGCAAGATGGCAGCGGGCAGACTCTGGGTGTGCCAGCAGTTGTTGGAAGACCCCAGGTGTGGGGTGGCAGCTGGCAGACCCAGTGAGGCATGCAAGGCATGCAAGGCAGCTGGCAGACCCAGCGGTCACACATTCTCATGCACACAAAACAGGCAAAACTGGGGAGTGAGACAGACTGAGCAACCAAGGGCCCCAGCATGGGGAAATAAAGCCTCAAAACACCTATTCAAAATACCTGTGGGGGTTGAGGCAGCAGGAGAAACTCCCAGCCTCACAAGACCAAAAAAAAAAAAAAGCCCAAACGGAAGAACAGATAAAAGTCCCAGAACAAATACAATTAAGTGATGAAGAGATAACCAGCCTATCAGATGCACAGTTCAAAGCACTGGTGATCAGGATGCTCACAGAATTGGTTGAATTTGGTTGCAAATTACATGAAAAAATGAAGGCTATGCTAACTGAAATAAAGGAAAATGTACAGGGAACCAATAGCGATGGGAAGGAAACTGGGACTCAGATCAAGGGAGTGGACCAGAAGGAAGAAAGAAACAATCAAACAGGAGAACATGAAGAAACAAGAATTAAAAAAAAAAAGAGGAGAGGCTTAGGAACCTCCAGGACATCTTTAAACGTTCCAACATCTGGATTATAGGGGTACCAGAAGAGAAGAGGAAGAGCAACAAGTGGACGAGTTGTTTGAACAAATAATAAAGGAGAACTTCCCCAGTCTGGTGAAGGCAATAGATTTCCAGGAAGTGCAGGAAGCTCAGAGAGTATCAAAAAAATTGGACCCAAGGAGGAACACACCAAGGCACATCATAATTACATTAGCCAAGATGAAAATGAAGGAGAAAGTGGCCCTGGCTGGTGTAGCTCAGTGGATTGAGCACGGGCCTGCGAACCAGAGGATCGCGGTTCGATTCTCAGTCAGGGCACATGCCTGGGTTGCAGGCCGGTTCCCTGCAGGCCAACTCCCAGCAGGGGACACACGAAAGGCAACCATACATTGATGTTTCTCTCCCTCTCCTTCCCCTCTAAAGATAAATAAATAAATAAAATCTTTAAAAAAAATGCTTAAAAAAAAAGAAAATGAAGGAGAGAATCCTAGAAGCAGCAAGAGATAAGGTGACAGTCACCTATAAAAGAGGTCCCATCAGACTGTCAGACTGTCAGCTGATTTCTCAAAAGAGACCTTGAAGGCAAGAAGGGGCTGGAAAGTATTCCCATTCATGAAATCCAAAGACCTACATCCAATATTGCTCTGTCCAGTAAAGCTTTCATTTAGAATGGAAGGGCAGATAAAGAGCTTCTCAGATAAGGTCAAGTTGAAGGAGTTCATCATCACCAATCCCTATTACACGAAATGTTAAAGGGACTTATCCAAGAAAAAGAAGATAAAAAACATGAACAGTAAAATGACAGCGAACTCACAGTTATTAACAACCACATCTAAAACAAAAGCAAGAGCAAACTAAGCAAACAACTAGAACAGGAAGAGAACCACAGAAAAGGAGATCACATGGAGGGTTATCAACAGGGGAGTGGGAGGAGGAGAGGGGGGGCGGAAAGTACAGAGAATGAGTAGCATAGATGGTAGATAGAAAATATACAGGGGAAGGGCAAGAACAGTGTGGGAAATGTAGAAGCTAAAGAACTTATGATACATGGACATGAACTATAGGGGGGGAGTGTGGGTGGGAGAGGGTGTGCAGGGTGGAGGGGAATGAAGAGGGGAAAATGGGACAACTGTAATAGCATATCAATAAAATATATTAAAAAAGAATGGATCATTGAAATTGAAGGGAATGAATGTTAGGGCTCAGAATTGCATGGGTTTCATAGTCATGTGAAATTAGTAGAGAACAAAGAGCTAATTACTATCAACTGGATGAACATGCCTTAAGAAAACAACACAGGTGTTTGTAGTTAATATTGATGATGGTGAGGGTTGTTGTCCTGAGTATTTACTAAGCCTTAGGCTGTGGTAGCAGTTAAGCTCTCTCCAACTTACGACTCATCTTATTTTTGTGCAGTATCTGTTGTTATTCCTGAGGCTATTGTTACTTACTGAGGTATTAATACTTAGCAGGCTTGGAGAGGTTTGTTAACTTTCTCAAGGTTAAATAGTAAATAAGTGAGAGGTTTAGGGCTAAAACCCAGTGTATGTTTAATCACTTAATCAAGGTTTCATAAAATTGGATGAGATCCCTTTTAAAGAAAATAGTTTCTTATAGAACCCCCGGGTTGACTTAAATTATTGTTATGGTGATGATACTTTTAATTATATAAACATAAAGCTGGTACGGTTTCTTTTTTTGGCCTCTACACCTTTATAAATCCTAACTCAATTTAGAAATTAAGTACGCTTAATATTACTAATTCAAATTAACAACATTAATTTAGCCACATTAACTAAATTGCTGCCTGTAACTGGAATACCATGCTCACTATTCTGGGCGGGTTCTTTGGCAGTGAACTGGTCTACCCTGCTGTGTGCTGGGTGATGATTCAATTTTTCTATCATATTCATGATATTAAGCTTCTGTGAAACTTTTATTAATGCTGAGGAACTTGATGTTCTTATTTTTCAGCTGGTGAGAAAACCATTTAGATTCCCAAGTTCATCTTTTTTCCTTTTCTCACTGACACATGATGATTCTTTAGGGTTTGGTTTATTGCTCAAATTCAGTGAGAATGGCTGCTGTGATAATCAAGAATATCCTTACAGCCCTGCCTGGGTGACTTGGTTGGATCAAAGTCCCATACACCAAAAGGTTGCAGGTTCGATCCCTGTGGGGGCGAGTACAGGATGCCACCAACCGATGTTTTTCATATTGATGTTTTTCCCTTTCTCTCCTTCCTCTCCTTCCTCTCTCTAAAATCAATGAGCATATCATCAGGTGAGGATTAAAAAAAGAATATCTTTGCATTATTTGTTTTCAGATTATTGAAATAAAAACAATCTTAAGTTCTTATGGTGTTGGTAAATTCTTTAATACCCATGACTATGGATCTGCCCTGTCTTCTTCAGTTCTTCCTCACATTAAAAATCACTTTTTTCCTCTCTCTAGTACTTCTCTTTCTTTCATAGGACCCTATACTCCCAGAGAGATTCTCATCTATTTCTAGGGTTCTCATACCTGGCAGCCTTCATAGTAACTAGAGTTGCTTATGTAAACCTGAACAAGAGGGCTGTGGCTGCCTTTTGAAATGGAGGGATTCGGGTCTCTGGAAGGTCAGAAGCCATATTGCTGATTTATTCTCTAGAAGTATTTGTTGAATAGATTCGAATCATGTCCCATAATTTCTCTTCTAATATATTTTTGGTCTTAGATAAACTTACCTTTATCTGTACCCTAAAATATTTAACTAAGTTACTTGATGACTTAGTGAAGTTATTGACTCTCATTCACTATAATTTCAGTTTTTAGAGGGATTTCTGAGTACTATCCAGCACCCTGAACTTGGCCCTTGCCAAAGTCTCATGTGATTCCTCCATGGTGACCAGTTATTTTTAAGATACCCCAGTGTTAGGATATAACATTTATTCTTTATTTTCTTTCCTGACTACATAGATAAATGCTTATCTCCAAAATTTGCACATTTAAACCATTTCCCATTCCTTGCTATTGAATGTGGTCTTTTTTTCTTTTGGAATAGCTTATAATTTTTGCTAACATTCTTCCTTGTCCATCTGATTATGCACATATTCTTTTCTAGCAAAAGGCTATTTAGACATAATCCTTACATGTTGATTTTTAATGTAGAAAAATTTTGTGTAATTGGATTTTTAAGGATAAGAGGTTGTTGTTCTCCTACCTTTCTATCATTTTCTCTGAAACATCTGTTAGTTGACAGATTGAGAATATTTTAGTGTAAGACCCAGTAATTTCTGAAATTTTTTTGTAAATATAACTAAAGCTTTGCCAACTGACATTTTACATTTGTGGATTATACAGGTATTTTGAAAATGAATCTTAAAACCTTATTTATTTATTCAGTATAACTCACTTAATTTGTTATATTTATGAAACTATGAGACAATGAGTAATATTGTTATATTAGCATTTTATATTAATCATAATTTTGTATAAGTTGATATAGCATCTCAAATTATGTTTTGTTTTTACTGTTTATTGTTTGGGGTTTTGCTATATGTATTTTTAACTTGTATTTGCCTGTGTACTAGATAGTGGTCTGTTCCTCTAACAAACATATTTAGGTGTTTTAGGATTTAAATTTAATCCTTTAGAATACACTGTTAGAGTTTGAAGTTAAAACAATGGAAGTAGGTAATGGTATACAGAGTCCTTTCCTTACAGTATGGAATGTAGTCAGCTTCTTCACTCAAGCTCCTTACTATAAAACATAGCCAGGGCAGCTGGACATATAGTCTCGCTAAATCTGCACATGGAAAACAGTGATTATAAAGTGGTTTGGAGGCACTGAAGGAGAGAGTAGTACTGTGTGGATGAATGTGTCTGAGCTGCAGACAGCTTCTTGGAGAATGATGTGAAAACATTTTTTAAAATCTCTGCTATGTCAAGTTGGACTCCTCCCCCACCCTCTGATTTATATCATTGTGACATTTAAAGAAGAAATGGCTTATTATTGAGACTTTCAATATCTATAGATGCATAATATTGTAACCGATAGATGATGAGAAAAATGCCCATTTTTTTCCAGTTTTAAAAAATAGTTGATGTCTTGAGTACTTTTGAATAGTAGGCTGAGTTTGACTCAGGAGTGTTAGACGAGGCAAGTTAGTGGGCTTAGAGAATTCTAAGACAGTTTTGAGGTTCAAAACCACTGTGTTCTGTTCTGGTAGTGTTGGAATGACCAGAGTTAGCTTTGACTGAACATTAGCTGTGTGCTGGGCATTGTGCTAATTACATTTCTTCTATCACTTTATGTAATCTTTCAGAAATCACCGCGAAAAGTATTGTTATTATCCCCATTTCATAGATGACAAAAGTGACGATGGGAGAAGTAATTGCTCAAGGCTATGTGTCAATAAATTCGAGTATGACTCCAACTGGATGTGATTTTTGAGGTCCCCTCTTTCCTTTTATAAAACTACTGTGTGTCATCTTTCTGGCTACAATTACAAAATGGTTGCATTAACTACCACATAAGTGATTTCAATGATATGATGAAGGTGTCATAATATTAAACATGTTTTTTCAAATATTCAGAAACTCCTGTGTACCTCCTATGTACCCTTAGATCTGGGCAGGAAGAATCCTGCCCAGGACCTCATACTTGTGAGGGCTAAGTCTACAGGGCCTCATTTGATTGCATAGGGCCAAATGGAGGTGCCCACCTGGAACCTGTGCCTGGCATTCCAGGGCCCTCTCGGGGTACCCACAGGACTGGGATCTCCCTGCCAAAATGACCATGAGTTGCCTTCCAGGGCCTGCTTGGGTTTCTTTACCTGGTTTGTTCTTCTGAGGACAAACCATGGTACCAGTGTGCACATCTTTAATGTTCGAATTGCTGAGAGGTACCTATTTGTGAAAGTATAGACAAGATGCCAGCGAACCTCTGCCTGTGGGCTGAATCCACCTAATGCCTGTTTTTTTAAAGTAAAGTTTTATTGTAAAACAGCCACACTCATTTGGCTACAAACTGTGGCTTCTTTTGTGCTGAAATGGCAGTTGCATCATTGTGACAGAGACTGCATAGCCCACAAAACCTGAAATATTTACTGTCTGGCCTTTTATAGAAAAACTTTGCTGGCCCCTGGTATAAATGGAGCTCACTTAGTGTGCAGGTTGCAGGGTTCACCTGTTGAGCCAGGGGTGGCAGGGAGAGGATTGTTGGCTGGGGCAGGCCTGCCTCTTGCTAACATGTTTTGGCGAGATCTCTGAAGAGTCCAAGAATTCTGAGTTCAAAATTCAAACCTCAACATCCACATCTTTGTATTTTTCAAGGTAGAAGGATAGAATGTATTTTACTTACCAGTCTGTTGGCTTGATTTATAACTTTAATGATGTATATACATATGGTATTGGGGTCTCCATTTGTATTCTTGCCTGGGTCCCACAAATGTTAGGATGAATGTTAAACCCTGGGTTACAGTGAAGGAGATAAAGTAGGCGGGAAGGGAGACTCTAACAAATAATTACACAAATTGATATGAAATTATAAGGTGTGAAAGGGCTTTTTGGGTCATGTATTGATTCAAAAACCTTGCTCCCAGTTTCATTTGTCCAAATTAAAACAAAAATGCTGGAGCTTGCCTTTCTACATAGCTGGAAGTCCAGGTATTTTCACTAGGGCTTCCTCCCACCTCTCTCCACTCCTCCGTTGACCATCTACCCTGAGATTACACTGCTCCTAAGTGAGGGGGATATGGATGTAAATCACACAACCAAGGACCAGAGATGAGTTCAGTCGAACCATGTGATTGCATCTTTCTGCCACAGGGTGTCACTGTTGAGGCCGGTCTTCCTCAGACTGAAAGGTGCTGGTGCCCTTCATAGTCACCACTGTATGGTTCTGTAAGGGAAGGCCAACCCAGTGTCAGTGGCCAGGCTCAGCCACAGGTATGCCATGTGTGGAGTAGCAGATACCATCAGTGCCTCACTTACATCTCTGTATCGGAACATACAAGAAGGCTTTCTCTTGGCTTCCATGCAGTGCAGGCTGGGAGTGCCAGGGGAGCAGCCCCCCCACAACGATGAATGGAGGTGTAACTGTGAAGCAGATTTTACACTGTCTCTTAGAGCTCCTTCTGCAGGATTGAGCTGAACTGCACACAGCAGAAACCTTCTTAAAACGCAACCTACATAAACTTCCTTTGCTTGCTGATCTTGGTGCCAAAAATCTCCTTCATTTTTCCTGGAATTACCTTTTAAGTGAACCACCTGTACCCAAGTCCTTATCTCAGCCACTGCTTGTGGGGTACCCTACCAGGACACATGGACCTCTTTATGAGTTACAGTCCTGTGCACAACATTGTGCCCCATTGCACAGGTTCTACACAGCATGGTTGTGGTGGTTGGGGGGCTCCAGCCACTTCCTGCCTTGCCCACATGCTTTGTACTTACAAGCTTCTCCATGGTTACTGGGTCACTTGTCTTGAGTCTCAATAACTGACCTGACTTCCTCTTATTTTGAAGTAATTACTTTATTTTTGGGAACTTTAGTTTTATTAGCAACCATGTTCCTCTCCTCCCATAGATCTTTCTAAATCCTGACCAGCACGACTGGGGTATCAGTGACTTCCCTCCCTGTAGGCTCTAGAGTCCTTTGTGCATATCAGTTCCTCTCCTTCATGGTTTTCCATTTTGCAAACCAGGGATCTGAGGAGGGTCTTCTTTGATCAGGTTATAGTAGCTTTTCTTACACCTTCATCAGAGGACCCAGGCTACCTAATCACTGCTATATTGCCTAAATAAGAGAGTCACTCAGAAGACCCTTGTAGGGCAGATGCAGTCAGATTCTCTTATTAAAAAAATACCATGTCATTCATGTTATAAAATCAGTCATTATGCTTTGAAAGAACATAGCTGAGAGAGCTGATTTGAGATGGGAGAAACCTTGTAATATAGAGGATATATTGTTGGATGCTGTGATCTAAATGATGACTAGAAATTAGCCCTGCAAAGACAACAGCATGTGTGAAGGCTCTGAGACAGGAAGTGACTGGATGCATTTGAGCAACAGAAATAAGACCTGGGCAGAGTCAGTGAAGGAAAGAGTGGCAAGAGAGGAGACTGGAGCTGTTGGCCAGATCTTGTGGGGCCTATGGCCCTGGGAAAGATTTTGGTCTTTCTTCAAAGAGCACTGAGAAGTACTGAATGGCTTTAAGTGGGTAAGGGGAGCTATTGTGTGGTCAGAATTGTTACCTTAAAGTAGTTTGGCTGATGTGTGAGGAATGGAGTGGAGGAGGATTAGAAAAGAGGAGATGTGTCAGGAGGGTGTGGGATAGTTTAGGGATATCATGTTGGTGCAATCAGATGGTGATAATAGAAGCAGAAACAAGGGAACAGGTTGAGAGAGCTTTGGAGGTGTAACTGGTAGGATTTGATAATGAACTTGAAGTGGGTGGTGAGGAGAATGAATTCTTATTTAAGGTCTTTTGTATGTGTAGAAGTAGTAAACACCAAAATTTAAACGCCTACAGGGGCAAGCCTGAAAAAAGTAAATTGGACTGAATGCAAGGTAATAGGAGAGGAGGGGACTGTGGCACACTGGGGGGTGCCTTCTCTCTCTTGGAGGGGCAGCGGCTGGTAGGCTTTCACCAGCCATTGCCATGAAGGGAATCAGGCCCAACATGGTCAGATTTTCAGGTTTTTCAGGATAAGCCAAATCTGAATTTTAATGGGAAATGTTTGCATCTCTCCATGTTGGCAACTGGATCCAAATTCTAAAGAACACTGGGCTAGTCATACATAACACGTCTGCTGGCAGCAGCTGGCTCCTGGTCAGCCATTTCTTGCTTGAGAACCGTTTAAAGCCATGTCTTCCTCTAGCAAGTTTTTAGAATTAATTATGGTCTCTGACACAAAATTTTTAAAAAGTTAGGGAGGCCAATAAGAAAAAAAAGAGGATATTTTAAGTTGGGCTAACTCTTGGGAGATACTGATGATCTCAGTTCACATGGCCTGTCAGCAGGGCTCAGGTGATAAGCCGAGGCTGAGGTATGTGGGAATAAACTTAACCTAATTTAGAACAGATAGCAGGAAATGCTATTGTCTTAAAATAGAGCATTCCAGACCATGCTAGTCTGAGATATTGAGGTAACAGGAATCAAGGCTCTCTCCGCATTTTTCCCCCTCAGCTTACAGTTCAAGTGTCCTTAAACCTTTGAAGAGAGTAGATGAGTATATATTTTATTTATGAATCCATATTCAATTAGAGAAAGTATTCTTATGGGTTCATAGAACCATCTTTGATTTTATCTTGCATTTGACCCTCAACTGGAACTTATTCTTGGACTTCTAATTTTATTCATGAGGTGCTTTTAAAGTGAAAAGTGTTATGCAGTTAATTTCTTTGGTGTTATACTCAGCAACACATTTCTGTTTCTGTGCACAATTTGGTCTAATTAATGATTTGTCCTTCTTAGGATTTTACATCACAAATATAAAAGAAAACATGTGATTTTGAGAGTTTATAAGAAACCTCAATGGTTGAACTTATCTTGGCTTAATAATAATATTTAAAACAATAAGATCTTAAATTTTATTTCCTGTAGTACATTTATAGGCGCATGGCAAAGCTTAGAAAATGTTTTCTTGAAGCAGTAATGGGAAACAGAAGACATTATCATATTATTGATTGGTGAATAAAATGATCTTTCTGCTTTTTTTCAGGGATTCATTTTATAGAACTAAAAAAATATTAGAATGAACGAGAATTAGGAGATGCTAACCCAAAAAAGTCCGAGTGTCAAAACAAGTACCTAAAATATATCAGGTGACTAAACTCAGCTGAGGGGGCAGGGAGGTGGGCGCTGTGCGTGCCTTAGGAGAACAAGTAGGACTCCTGAGACTTAGGACATGACAGCCGTGGGGACTGTCACCTTTGGCTTACCTTGTTAACTGGCCTTTACCTCATCGGTGAAATCAACATTACTCTGTGTGCTTTAAGGGTAAAATTTAAGATATATAATGTGCTTTAAGGGTGAAACCCCCCCCAGTAGACCATCTCTGCTCTTAGTAAATTTGGTAGAAGAGAATACTTTTAATAAAGTGTTGGGCCTAGATTGCTAATTAAAATTTACTGATAAGAAACAGATACATAGTGGCAAAGAAGTTGTTACCATTTAATGTTCTCTTACGTTCTTATTTGATGTGATGAGTTCTGTGGAAGTGTACACAATGCCTCTTGTCTGCTGGGACGTTGGAGTGACAGCAACCTGTTTCCTCATTTCTTACACACACACACACGTCGATGACTGACTTGCTTTCTTTTTGACACTCTGGCTTCTTTATGGAGTGTTTGAAAAATAAATACAGAATTGCATGCGTATCTTGTTCTGGTAGGACCAAAACTCCAACCAGTTATCACTTTGGTTCCTCTTAGAGGTCCCTACTTCCTTCTTAGAGGAAGGAAGATTTAGATTTCAGTCCTGATTCTTTTGGGTCAGTTTTATATCTCTGCCCTTAAAGCGGTGGCTAGTTCCTGAAACTACTTGTCCCTCTGTCCATGTTAGATCTGAGACGAAGAAACTATTCTCATGGGTCCACTTTCCATAGACAGAAGCCGTATCTGTTTCAATTAGTGCTTTATCTCTAGCATTCAACACTGGGAATGAGTCTGGTGCTTAAAAAATTTGTTAAATACACTAGTCTGAATGTTTAGTGAAGTGTTTTCAGGTATTCAGAAGGGGAAGGGGCTCTTTTGTGCAGTAGATTTAGAAAAAGCTACATTGTATACTCAATTTTGGAATAGTCATTATACACATCAGTGTCTTGAAGTCTCTGAGACATCTTGGTATAAAATCAAAACCCTGGTATAAAATCAAAACCATGTTGGCCTCATTTATCTGAATATTGTCCAAACTATCAGGGAAGCACTGGCCTAAAGCACAGCTGGTGTAGAACAGGATTGGTGTTATTTGTTGATATGTATTTACTGAATATGCAGAGCTGTGATCCTGAGTTGGGTAATTCAGGGATTTTTAGTAGCTTCAAAAGAAGATGGTGCCTTCCCGGATATGTTGAGAGTAAAGAGTAAAGGAGTGGAGGAAAAATAGCCAATGGTAGGGGTGTGAGTGTAAATTATTTCAACATTTCTGGAGGGAATTTTGACAGTGGGAGTCAAGAATCTTTAAATTTCCATGTTGTAATTTTACTTCTAGAGTTTTACCTTGGGGAAGTAATATGAGGTGTATACAGACTTTTATCAATCAAAATATTAAGTATGATATTTCTATTAAAAATAACCTAAATGTTCCTTAGGTGGTCAGTAAATAATTAGAAAACCACTTAATGAAGCATTGTGACTATTTCAGGGTTTTTTTGCTATGTAACAGCAACACCAAAAAACCCCTAACTCAGGAGGCTTTAAACAATCATTTATTAATTCCCATCCCTGTGGGTTGACTAGGCAGACCTCCTGTCACACAGAGTTGGCAGTCACTCAGGCAGCTGATTTTACAGGGCAGCGAGGCTGAGCTGGAAGCTGCTAGTTGGCTTGTCTCAACAGTCTGTGTCTTGCTCCTTGCTGTGAGCTGGGATGCTTTGGTTCTCCTTCTCATGATCTCTCTTTCTGTGTGGCATCTCACCTTCTAGAACCTTTCTGTGTGTCTTCTCTTTCCAGTAGAATATAGCTTGGGCCTTCCATCTCTGTGTTTTGAGAGAACAAAAGCAGAAGCTGAGGCCTAGAGTTGGAACAGTGTCACTTTGGCAGCACCTTTTAGTCAAAGGAGTCACAAGTTCTGCCCAGGTTCAAGAAGAGGTAAATAGAATCCGTTTCTTGATGGAAGGAGAGACAGATGTGTACAGGAAAGGAAAGAATGTCGATGACCGTCTTTGGAGACTCATGGTGGCCATTAAGATCATGTTATATAAAACTTTATTTTATGTCATTAATGTTAAGTGGAAAAGGGAGATGACATTAAGAATAAAACCATTGAGGAAAAAGAAGAGTAAATGACATGTAGAATGTAATACTAATATAATATAGTTAAAATGCATATATATATACACACACACACACACACTCACTTAGAAAGAACTGGAAGCCACAACATCAACTTAACAGAGGTTATGAGTGACAAGATAGAGTGTTTTAAGTTTCTTCTATATACATATATTTAAATTTTTTTTAGCCCTGGCTGGTGTGGCTCAATTGGTTGGATGATATCCCATAAACTGAAAGGTCACTGTTTGATTCCTGGTCAGGGCACATGCCAATTGTGGGTTCACCCCTGTCAGGTGAGTGCAAGAGGCAACTGATCAGTGTTTGTCTTTCACATCGATGTTGCTCTCCCTTTCTCCCTACCTTCCCCGCTTTCTAAAATAAATAAATAAATAAATAAATAAATAAAAAATAGACTATTTTCTCTTAAAACTTTTCCTGCAATTGCCTCTTAGTTGTTTTAACAATTAAAAAACTGATTTTTTAGGCCAATTAAAAAATGTTGACAAATTTCAAAGATTAGAAGATATGTGTTTTATAATTCCAATGCCTTAAAATCAAAACTACAGAGTTTTAGTTAAAAACTTTTATTGAACTTGACATTTAAATATACCCTTCTGAATAATTCCTGGGATATGAAAAGTTTCAAAAGAAAGGTAGTTATTTATAAATGATAAGAGTTCTATATGTATGCAGTCCTGGCATATGCAGCCAACATGTATAATCTTACACATCTTAATCAGATAATATGATTGAAGATAAATGAACATTTAATGCAAAAAGGGCCAGTAACTAAGCACAAAGGAAGTATAAATTATTTTCAGGGATAAAGTGATACTGATGAGGATACAACTGGAGGCAATTTAAAAATTTTTAAGGAAAGGTTTACAAAGCAATACCAATAAGACTGAAAAACCTAGATGGAATGAACTGTTTCTGAAGAAATGTTTTTGTGACCTTTGACACAAATTGGTAGCAAACCTGAAAAGATTAGTAAACAAAGTAAAAAATAAATCAACAGCTAAGCCCATTCAGTTTATGGGCATGTCCTCCCAAACATTTAGGTGTGGAGAAGTCTCATTATATGTCCACTGTTTCAGAACATGTGAAACATTGAAAGCTTCTCAATCCATAAACCTGATGTTAAACAGAAAAGGACAACCCAAGGAAATCATGGGTTGCTGTCAACATGTATTGTTCTTTAAATAAAGAAACATTGTTACAAACAAGCTAATATATTCATGCATATCATATGTTACAAGTGGGTTGTATATATGTATGTTTCCAAAAGGAGCCACATTTTGTTTGGTGGTTGTTGTGGTTCTCCAAAGCCTTGACTAGCTGTGCTCCAATTTTCTTCTTTTTAGATAGGAAGACAACTTTATATGTGGTGGCCCAGCTGGATGTAGATTTATTCCTAGATTCTAAGCATAAGACAAATTAATTTGGCTGTTTGAATTATAGAGGGAAAAAGAAAGAGTTTTTTTTTTAAGTTCATAGTGATAAAAACCTACATTAAGAAAAAAGGGAAGTTCTCCAATAATCTAACTTTACACTTTGAAGAACAGGGAAAAGAAGAATGAGCTAAGTCCAGAGTTAATAGAGGGAAGAAAATAACAAAGTTTGGAGTAGAAATAGATGAAATAGAGAGTAAAAAGACAATAGAAAAGATACACGTATATTTAAAATGAAAGGAGAAAATGAAAACCACTTGGACTCACACCATTGTTAACATTTTGATGTGTGTGTTTCAGTCTTCTGCCAGTTAGTGTGTATGTGTCTTACAAGAAGAGTATGAATAGATCACAACATTTTGTCGTCTGTTCTCTGCCCACCCCACTACTGGTATGTCATGAATATCTTGCCATCTCATTAAATATTCATGTAATGGTCACATTATTTCACTGTCTCTCTCTCATCATTGTAAACTGAATTCTGATAGTTAGAACTATTGATTTACCTTTTTTAATAAAACAAGTTATTCATGCAAATTAGATACAAAATGATTTTTGTGTATTTATCGAGTAAAATAGAATTAAACTCTTAGCAACATAAACATTTGAAACTAAGCTCCTTAGTTAGAGACAGATATGTAATTCTTTGTAGGGACTTTTTAGGGAAAGGAAAAGCCTTTATGGAAAATATTTGTTCATACTCTATGTGAGGACTTTTAAGAGTAAAAGTGACAAATACCCCAACTAGAATTGAATGTAGCAAAAGAGGAAATTTATGGGTGAATATATCATTTATATGTTACCCTAGTAATATTTCAAAACAGCCAACCACAAAATATCAGTGACATATTGGGAAATATGTATTTATTTAGTCCATGAGTATACGGAGTTCAGTGGCTCTCAGCTGGACTTGATCATGCAATCTGTTATCAGCTGTTGATTGGCTAGGAACCTCTGCTGGTCTTAGATGGGATTGCTTAAATGTCTTGGGGTTCTACCTAGGACACCCTGACTCTGTTTTATATTCTTATTTCCCAGCAGTCTACATTGGGCATGATCTAATTCCTATGGAAGAAAAAAATTGAGCAAGAAAGTAAATACACCCCCTGGACATTGTGGCTAAGTTGTTTGGAGTATCATGCAGGGGAGTCCAAACTTTTGGCATCTCTGTGCCACACTGGAAGAAGCAGAGTTTTCATGGGCTACACATTAAATACCACGTGACACATAATAACAAAAAAAATCTCATAAAGTTTTAAGTAAATTTACGATTTTGTGTTGGGTGCATTCACAGCCATCCTGGGCTGCATGCAGCTCATGGACTGCAGGTTGTACACCCCTGCATGGGAGGGTTGTGGGTTCCAGTCCTGGTCATGGCACACACCTAGTTTGTGGGTTTGATACTCAGTCTGATTGTGCGTGATCCCTGGTCTGGGCACCAATTGATGCTTCTCTTTTGCATTGATGTTACTCTCCCTTTCTCTCTCTAAAAGTAATGAAAAAATGTCTTCCAGCAAGTATAAACAAAAGTAAATACTCAAGTGCTATTTCAGTCCTCCAATTGCTTCACATTTGTTTTCTTCTTATTGGCCAAAGAGAGTCATATGACAGAACCTAGGGTCAGATTGTGAGGGCACTGACAGGAGGCAGATCCAGGAAGGGGTAAAGAATTAGGGCCATTAATGCAGTCAGTCTACCTGGCATATGTAACTAAAATGGCCTAGGGATAGATGTAGCTTCAGTGGCTGCTGGATCCAAGGTATCAAGTGATGTCACCTGGCTTGATTTCACACTATTAAAAGTTTGGCTCTGATTTCTTTTGCATTAGCTTCAATCTCGGGGAAGCCCTTTTCACATGGTAGTACTCAGAACCTCCATTTCTTTTTAAATTATATTTTATTGATTATGGTCTATGGCCATACCACCCTGAACACACCCGATCACATGTGATTATGCTATTACAGTTGTCCCAATTTTACCCGCTATGCCCCCTTCCATCCAGCACCACCAAGTCCCTCAAGCAGTATCCACGCCAGTGTTCATATCCATGGGTCATGTGTAGGTTCTTTGGCTACTGTGTTTCTTATACTGCACTTTACATCCCCATGGCTAGTCTGTAATTTCCTATTAGCACTTCTCAATCCCCTCACCTCTTCACCCATTCCCCTACAACCCCTCTCCCATCTGGCAACCATCAAAATGCTTTCTGTATTCATGATTCTGTCTCTGTTTTTCTTGTTTGCTTAGTTTGTTTTTTGGATTCAATTGTTGATAGATGTGTATTTATTGCCATTTTATTGTTCATAGTTTTGATCATTTTTTTCTTAAATAAGTCCCTTTAACATTTCAATAGTAATGGTTTGGTGATGAGAATGTCCTTTAATTTTTTTCTGGTCTGGGAACTCTTTGCCTGCCCTTTGATTCTAAATGATAGCTTTGCTGGGTAGAGCAATCTTGGTTATAGGTCCCCCTGTTTTTCATGACTTTGAATATTTCTTGCCAATCCCATTTAGCCTGCAAAATTTCTTTTGAGAAAATAGCTAACAGTCTTATGGGAACTCCCCTGTAGGTAGCTAACTGCTTTTTTCTTGTTGCTTTTAAGATTATCTGTTTATCTTTATCCTTTGGTGTTTTAATTATGATATGTCTTGGAGAGAGCCTCTTTGCATCATCCATTTTGGTTGGGACTCTCTGTGCTTCCTGGACTTGCCTGTCTATTTCCTTTACCAAATTAAGGAAGTTTTCTTTTATTATTTTTTCAAATAGATTTCCAATTTCTTCTTCTTTCTCTTTTTCTGGTATCCCACTGATGTGAATGTTGGAATGCTTGAAGTTGTCCCAGAGGCTTCTTACACTATCCTCATTTTGGGGGATTCTTTTTTCCCCCTTATTCTGATTGGTTGTTTTTTGCATCCTCATGTTCCAAATCATTGTTTTGATTCTCGGCTTCATTCTCTCTACTGTTGTTTCTCTGTAAACTGTTCTTTATTTCAATTAGTGTATCCTTCATTTCTGACTGGATCTTTTTTAGGCTGCTGCGGTCCTCACTAAGTTCCTTGAGCATCCTTATAACCAGTGTTTTGAACTTAGCATCTGATAGGTTGTTCATCTCCATTTCATTCTGCTCTTTTTCTGGAGTTTTGATCTGTTCTTTCATTTAGGCCATATTTTTTGGTCTCATTTTGGCAGCCTCCCTGTGTTTTTTTTCTGTGTATTAGGTAGAGATGCTTTGACTCCACGACTTGGTAGTGTGACCTAATGCAGTAGGTGACCTGTAGGGTCCAGTGGCACAGCCTTCCCTATCATTCAAGCTGGGTAGGGTACTTGAGGTGTGCTTTTTGTGTGGGCTGAGTACATCCTCCTCTTATAGTTGAGTGTTGGCAGATCAATGGGAGGGATTTGCCCAGGCCAGTGAGCTGCAAGGATTGGTTGTGACCACTTACCTCCAACCTCTGCCCTTTGTGGAGGAGCAGCTGTGCAGAGGCAGGGTGGTGGTACTCCAGTATGGTTTTTAGTTGTCCACTGAGTGTGTTGGCCTTGCAGTTTCCTGGGTGGTGCAGACCCCCACCTGTGTTTTTCCTGAGCCATAAAGCAATCTGAGATGGCTGCTACTTGTGCTGGGCTTGGAGATTCTCAGGTAAAGCCAAGCTGTGAATTTTGGCTGGCTGTTGCTAGTGCCTGGCCTGGGGCCCCCTGAGTCCAGTTCTCGCTTGTTTGAGAGGATTTAGTAAGTTGTGAAGCATGAGCCAAGACAAGTTGTTTATGCAGAAGAGCAGCTTGGATGGGCCCCTAAGTTGCATGAGGAGAAGTAACCTCAGTTTGGCCCTGTCTAGAATCTGTGCTTTTACTATCTTAAAGATGAAAAGAAGAGAGTACACCAAGAATACTATGATGAGAAAAGCAGAAGGCCGTGATGTACCCCATGGAGGCCATTTGCATACTAGCATTAATGGGATAAGCCCTGTTACATAAAATTTGTCCCAATGTACAGGAACTTCTATTATTTTTCTCTAGGAGTTATGAGAATGGGGACTCGAACATGGTGCACTGTTCTCCTGTCCCATTTCTGTACAGGTGTGGAGTAGTTAATGTGAATATTTAGGTCAGAAAAAAGGAAAGGAAGTCCTAATATGCCAGCCTGAAAGATAGAAGTGAAAGGGGAAAGAGACAGGACTGTTATCTTTTCTGATGATAGTGTTTCAGACCTGGTTATGTGCGGGGAGGCTCATTGGTTGAGCCACCTCTTTTTCTTTTAGCTCCAAGATGGCCAATAGGTTCTAACACATGTGTCAGTGCCCACTGATTGATAGTAAACCATCTAGAGTGCTGTGTTGAGAAGAGTTCTAAACCTAGTGGAAAAAAGGACTGTGATGGATTCAAGATGTCTTAGAGGGTACAGGAGTGGGAAGTAAGAATATGATTGACTATTATTTGACATCTTAGGAAGCAACAGCTTCTCAGAGTCACTGTCAAACTACTTGTGTGTGTGTGTGTGTGTGTGTGTGTGTGTGTGAGGGGGGTTATTCCCCCAAAGAGAGTATTTTATAACTAAGGTCTCTGTGATGATAAATTCTATAGTCAATTTTCTGGAGGTCCCAACTGTCACTTAACATAACCCAAAAGTGCAGAGCTTTATCTTCTTAAGGAAAAAGAAGTATCTTTTTGTTCTGAAAAAAATTGACCTTGCTTGAGAGCTGGGTGGGGTAATTTACAAAATCTTTAGATGTAGTAAGTAAAGTTTTGGGGTCACCTTTCTTTTTAAATGAATGTGAGTATATCTATCTATCAATCATCTATTTATTATCACGAGTGATCTATATTTATCAACATATACTTAAAACATAATGAAGTTATAGTCAGAGTTCTAAAGAAGTTTGTTTTTGATTATCCTTTTTCTCATTTTTCAGATCTCTCTGATTGGAGTCATTTTCTGGTACAGAATATGAATAAAATGCAGTGAAAATTCTGACCAACAGTGGAAATATTGGCTTAATCCCCAGCTTACTATAGCATTCCTTCTCCTCAGCATCACCTCATAATAGCAGAAAAATGTATGGAAGTGCAAGAACAATCACCAATCTGGAAGGGAGCCCTTCTAGATCTCCTCGTTTGCCAAGGTCTCCTCGTTTGGGCCACCGAAGAACAAGTAGTGGGGGAGGTGGAGGAACAGGCAAGACTCTGTCCATGGAGAACATCCAGTCCCTTAATGCAGCCTATGCTACGTCTGGACCCATGTATCTGAGTGATCATGAGGGGGTGGCTTCGACAACTTACCCGAAGGGCACCATGACTCTGGGAAGGGCCACAAATAGAGCTGTATATGGAGGTCGTGTCACAGCCATGGGGAGTAGTCCCAATATTGCTTCTGCTGGACTTTCCCACACAGATGTCCTTTCATACACAGA
Organism: Sturnira hondurensis; assembly: GCF_014824575.4. NCBI lineage: Eukaryota > Metazoa > Chordata > Mammalia > Chiroptera > Phyllostomidae > Sturnira > Sturnira hondurensis. The sequence continues at coordinate 3,167,617 of NW_028075471.1, read as the reverse complement.
TCAACATGGTGGTCTGACCAGCTCATCCCATCATCACCACCACCAGGTCCCCTCTATGTTGAGGCAGGTAAGGGACAGCACAATGTTAGACCTTCAAGCCCAGCTCAAGGAACTTCAGAGAGAGAATGATCTCCTTCGGAAAGAGCTAGACATTAAGGACAGCAAATTGGGATCTTCCATGAACAGTATCAAGACCTTCTGGAGTCCTGAGCTCAAGAAGGAGAGAGTCTTGAGGAAGGAAGAAGCAGCCCGTATGTCAGTCCTCAAGGAACAGATGAGGGTTTCCCATGAAGAAAATCAGGTAGGTATGACTTATCTCCTTGTTTTTCAACCTTGGCTTCTCATTGAGTAGTTGATGCTTTGCAAATGTTACCAAAACCTGTGCAGAAGAAAGTTCGGCATCATCAAACTAGCTCCGACTTAGTATGTATTTCACTTAGGGACTGCAAGAGGTCATAGGAAATCTGAGATCACAGCTTGTGATCTCCTTATTTTCCAATGACCTTTTCACATGGTTGCAGAAGAGGGAGGATCACTTCTCACTGCCTAACTTTTACACTTGGTTAATTTTGTTTTCTTTTTCAGCAGTCACAAGAGCAACTCAGATGTACTTCCCATTGAATAGAAGAGTGAAATATTAATTTTTGCAAGAGTAGACATTTTAACAGCAACATTTAGTGGGTCACATTTGACTGGTGGATTGACTTTTGTTTTAGTTCCAGCAGATTATTTCTTTTTAGAATGAGTGGAGTTTATTTTCTAAGTAGCAAACTAAACAATATTAAGTACTGTTGGGTAGATTGAGCTTGATATTGTGTTAGAGAAACACAGTACATTTTTGCCTCATCCATTCAATATAAGTACATACTATGTTCATGACACCTTACTTGTCTTTGATCCATCTTCTAAGTCATAGCAAGATTAGTTTTCCCAGACTCTACCTGTAGTTGTGCCATTTCCCTGCTTTAAAGTCCTCAGTAATTACTCATTGCCTCCAGAATGAAGTCTACCCTTTTGTCTCAGCCTTCTACTGGAAAGCCTGAATTAGCCTTTCCAGTATTATCTTGTACCTCCTCCCTCACATCTCCTATTGCTGCCAGAACCACCGCATGGTAATTCCTGCAAGTCCTCAAGGGTTCCCACCTCCATACCTTTGCTCTTTCCATTATCGTTTGCTGGAGGACTTCACAGTGCCTCCTCTCTTTGCTTCTTCCCTTTCAGTCCCAGCCAATCTTGATGTTCACATCCTAACTGTTCTGTGAGGCTCATTTATATTATGCTGTTTTCAAAAGTCTTCGGGATGTGCCTGGGTTTAAATTCCAGCTTCAACTCTTGCTGGTAGTGAGATACCAGTAAGAACTAAGAGATGGAGAATAGAAGATTAGTGGGTGCCATGCCATTTGGCTAGAAAAATTCTCAGATATTATTTAATTTTATGTAGAAATTTGAGATAATTTAAACTTGGCTATACACCAATGATTCTCCAATAATTGATCTTTACATTGGCCTAATAAAGTGACCCTCCTCTCTGTTACCCTGGCTACCATGCCTTTGGAGGCCAAGCACTCATAGAAACATTTCTGATTTTTATGAGAACTTGCTCTTTGTTTTCCTTCTAAGTGGAAAGTAATCATCTTATACCTTTGATTATCTGACAGAGCCTATGCTGATTTTCAGTTATGAAAATGTGGTTTTTAGTTGGAACAGAAAATCTCATCTTTTACCCCTAAATCAAATTAATGCTCTTAATTATTGTTTCTGTTTTTTTTTTCTGACTTTGCTGGTTCATGAAATCCTGTGAACCTGTTACATCTCTGTGCATTTCCCTAGTTCTGTACTGCTTTTCTTCCTTTGTTGGTTATTTTGGGAAATGGTTAAAGCAGCTTAGGAATGATGCAAATAGTGACAAAGTTGAAAGTCATTCTCTAAATTGTCAGTTCTAAAATTACTTTTATCTTATGCTTTGATCATTAAATGTTTTTTGAGTGTAGACTTTCTACTTACATATGTATAATTATTTGTAAATGACATGATGTGTAACTGTCATATAATTCACAAAAATTTAGATCTGGAAGAGATAAATAGAATACAGAGGTAAATTTTATTTATTTATTTATTTTTAAGATTTTATTTTTTATTTTATGTTTAGAGAGAGGGAAAGGGAAGGAGAAAGAGAGGGAGAGAAACGTCAATGTGTGGTTGTCTCTCATGCATCCCCTACTGGGGAAATGGTCTGCAACACAGGCATGTGCCCTGACTGGGAATTGAACTGATGACCCTTTGGTTTGCAGGCCCAGTGCTCAATTAACTGAGTCACATCAGCCAGAGAAAATTTTAATGATACACAAAACCATTTGGCTTCTAGTAAAAACATTTAACCCCCCTTGTTTATTTCATGAGGGTTAGTTCAGTTTAAACTAGGTAACATCCACAGTTATATTTAACTGTCCCATGTTGCTTTAAGCTGGAAGCAAATGAATAGCTGAGGTGCTCCCATTACCCCTTCCTTGTTCTGGAACCTATTATGATTCTAGGCTACCTTGGGTACTGTGGGTGACATATGACCTTGTAATATAAGACCCAGGGAAAGCTCTAGTATTTATTAAATATAAGTAAAATGTAATAGTTTTCTCTTTTTTGAAAAAAAATTATTTTAATTGTTGTTCAAGTACAGTCTTCTGTCTTTTACTACCATCCCAGCCCACACACCCACTCTCCACCTCCCTCCTATTTTCACCCCGCTTAGTTTTTGTCCATATGTCTTTTATACTTCTCCTTTTCCTCTGAAATTCCCTCCCCTTTCCCCTCTGGTCATTGTCAGCCTGTTCTCTATTTCAGTGTCTTTGGTTATATTTTGCTTGCTAGTTTGTTTCATTGTTTAGGTTCCTGTTAAAGGAGAGATCATATGGTATTTGTCTTTTACTGCCTGGCTTATTTCACTCAGCATAATGTTTTCAGTTCCATCCATGCTGCTGCAAAGGGCAGGGGCTCCTTCTTTCTTTCTACTGCATAGAATTCCACTGTGTAAATGTACCATAGTTATTTTATCCATTCATTTTCTAATAGACACCTAGGTTGCTTCCAACACCTGTCTATTGTAAACTGTCCTGCTATAAACATTGGGGTGCATAGGTTCTTTTGGATTGGTGTTTCGGGGTTCTTAGGATATAATCCTAACAGTGGAATTGCTGGTTCAAAAGGCAGATCCATTTTTAGTTTTCTGAGAAAATTACATACTGTTTTCCATAGTGGTTGTACCAGTCTGCAATCCCACCAACAGTGCACCAGGGTCCCCTGTTCCCAACCTCTCCAGCACTTGTTTGTTCCTTTGTTTATGATGGCCATTTTGATCAGTGTGAAGCAGTATTTCCCTGTGGTTTTAATTTGCATCTCTCTGATAGCTAGCAATATTGAGCACCTTTCCATGTGTCTCTGTATCCTCTGTATATCCTCCTTGGAGAAGTGTCTGTTCAAGTCCTTTGCCCAGTTTTTAATTGGGTTTCTTGTCTTCTTAGAGTGGAGTCATGTAAGTTCTTTGTATATTTTGGAGATTAAACCTTTGTCTGAGGTATCATTGGCAAATATGTTTTCCCATACAGTTGGTTGTCTTTTTATTTTAACACTGTTTTCTTCAGCCACACAGAAGCTTTTTATTTTGATGAGATCCCATTTGTTTATTCATTCCTTTATGTCCCTTGCTCTAGGGGACATATCAGTAAAAATGTTGCTGCGTGAAATATCTGAGATTTTCCTGCCAGTGTTCTCCTTTAGGAGTTTAATAGTGTTATGGCTTATATTTAACTCTTTTATCCACCTTAAATTTATTTTTGTTTATGATGTAAGTTGGTGCTCAAGTTTTATTTTTTTTCACGTAGATGTCCAGTTCTCCCAACACCATTTGTTGAAGAGGGTATTTTTTTCTCCATTTTATGTTGCTGCCTCCTTTGTCAAATATTAATTGACTGTAGAGAGTTGGGTTTATTTCTGGGCTCTCTGTTCTGTTCCATTGGTCTATGTGCCTGTTTTTATGCTAGTACCAGGCTGTTTTGATTACAGTGGCCTTGTAATACAGTTTGATATCAGGTATTGTGATCCCTCCTATTTTGTTCTTCTTTCTCAAAATTGTGGCTGCTATTGGGGGTCGTTTATGGTTCCATATAAATTTTTGAAATGTTTGTTCTATGTCTGTGAAATATGCCATTGATACTTTAATAGGTATTGCATTGAATTTGTAAATTGCTTTGGGTAGTATGGACATTTTGATGATGTTAATTCTTCCAATCCATGAACACGATATATGTTTCCATTTGTTTGTGTTTTCCTTGATTTCTTTCTTCAGTCCTGTGTAGTTTTCTGCATACAGGTCTTTTACCTCCAAGGTTTATTCCCAGATATTTTATTTTTCTTTTTGCTAAATCGAATGGGATTTTTTTCTTGATTTCTGCTTCTGCTGATTCATTGTTAGTATACAAAAATGCTTTTGATTTCTGGATATTGACTTTGTATCCTGCTGTTTTGCCAAATTCATTTATTAGTTTGAGCAGTTTTTTGGTAGAGGTTATAGGATTTTCCATGTACACTATCATGTCATTTGCAAACAATGCCAGTTTCATTTCCTCCTTTCTGATTTGGATGCCTTTTATTTTCTTTTCTTGTCTGATCACTGTGGCTAAAACTTCCAATACTATATTGAATAGAAGTGGTGAAAGTGGACAACCTTGTCTTGTTCCTGATCTTAGTGGAAAAGATTTTAGTTTTTGCCCATTGAGTATGATGTTGGCTGTAGGTCTCTCATATATGACCTTTATTATATTGAGGAATGCTCCCTCTATTGCCACTTTGCTGAGTGGTTTTATCATAAATGGGTGTTGTACCTTATCAAAAGCTTTTCCCTCGTCTATTGATATGATCATGTGATTTTTGTCTTTGCTTTTGTTTATGTGATCTATTACATTTACTGATTTGCGAATATTGTACCATCTTTGCATCCCTGGGATGAATCCCACTAGATCATGGTGCATGATCCTTATAATGTATTGCTGGATAAGGTTTGCCAATGTTTTGTTGAAGATTTAGGGTCTATGTTCATCAGTGATATTGGCCTGAAGTTTTCTTTCTTTGTTGTGTCTCTGTCTGGTTTTGGAATTAGGATGATGCTGGCTTCATAAAAAGAGTTTGGGAGTTTTCCATCATTTTGGATTTTTTTGGAATAGTCTGTGAAGAATAGGGGTTAGCTCTTCCTTAAAAGCTTTGTAGAATTCTCCTGTGAAACCATCTGGTCCAGGGCTTTTGTGTGATGGGAGTTTTTTTATTACTGCTTCAATTTCATCTGCTGTTGTTGGTCTGTTCAGGTTTTATGCTTCTTCTTCATTGAGTTCTGGAATACTATATTTTTCTAGGAATTTGTCCATTTCACCTAGGTTTCAAATTTCTTGGCATACAGTTCTTCATAGTAATTTCTTACACTCCTTTGTATTTCTGTGGTATCAGTTGTAATTTCCCCTCTTTCATTTCTGATTGTGTTTATTTGGGTCCTCTCTCTTTTTTTCTTAATGAGCTGCTTAAATGCTTATCTATTTTGCTTATCTTTTCAAAGAACCAGCTCCTGGATTCATTGATCCTTAGAATTGTGCTTTTCATCTCTATGTCATTTAATTCTGTTCTTTTTTTTTTACTTGTTTTATTTATTTATTTATTTTCAAGTACAGTTTTCTGTCTATTACTCCCATCCCATTCCACCCCCCGTGTTCCTGTTCTGATGTTGGTTATTTCCTTCCTTCTACTTGCTCTGGGCTGTCTTTGTTGTTGTTTCTTGAGTTCTTGTAGGCATAGGGTTAGGTTGTTTGTTTGAAATGTGTCTATCTTTTTTTAGGTAGGTCTGTATTGCTATTAATTTCTTTCTCAGGACTGCCTTCCCTGTGTCCCATAAGTTTTGAGTTGTTGGGAGTTCATTTTCATTTGTTTCCAGTGACTTTTTGGCTTCTTCCCTAATTTCATTCTTGACCCATTCATTGTTTAATAGCGTGATTCAATCTCCATGATTTTGAGTGTTTTGTTTTTTTTCCCTTGGTATTAGTTTCTAGTTTCAGTCTCTTGTGGTTGAAGAAAATGCTTGGTATGATTTCAATTTTCTTGAATTTGTTGAGGCTTGTTTTGTGTCCTATCATGTGGTCTATCTTTGGAACTGTTCCATGTGCATTTGAAAAGAATGTGTATTTAACTTCTTTGGGGTAAAGGGCTCTCTATATATCAGTTAACTCCATTTCATCTAGGGCATTGTTCAATGCCACAATATCTTTGTTGATATTTTGTTTGGAAGATCTGTTTATTTTTGACAGTGTGGTGTTGAGTCCCATACTATAATTGTGTTGCTGTCAATATCTTTCTTGAAGTCCTCAAGATTTTCTTTATGTATTTGGGAGCTCCTATGTTGGGTACATATATATTTACAATATTTATGTATTCTTGGTGGATTCTTCCCTTGAGTATTATGAAGTAACCGTCTGGGTCTCACTTTATGGCCCTTTTCTGAAGTCTGTTTGGTCTGCTATGAGAATTGCTACCCTGGCTTTTTTCCCCCGTCTGTTTGCTTGGAAAATTTGTTTCCAGCCCTTCACTTTCAGTCTGTGTAGGTTTTTTGTCCCGAGGTGGGTCTCTTGTAGGCAGCATATGTGTGAGTCATGCTTTTTTATCCATTCAGCTATTCTATGTCTTTTGATTGGAGCATTTAATCTATTTACATTTAATATTACTATTGATAGGTACTTATTCATTGCCATTTGTGTACCTGTGATCCTTTGTCTCTCTCTTTTTCCTTCCTTTCCTTAGAGCATTCTTTTTTAGCATGTCTTGCAGAGCTGGTTTGGTGGAGGTGTATTCTTTCAGATTTCTTTTGTTTGAAAAACTCCTCATTTGGCTTTCTATCTTGATTGAGAGCCTTGCTGGGTAAAGTAGTCTTGGCTGAAGGCTTATGGTTTTCATAACTTGGAATATTTGTTGTCATTTTCTTTTTGCTTGGAGTATTTTCCATTGAGAAGTCAGTAGCTAACCTTATCGGGGTTCCCTTGTATGTTACTTCCTGTTTCTCCCTTGCTACTTTTAAGATTCTCTTTTTGTGTTGGAATTTTGCCATTTTAATTATGATGTGTCTTGAAGTGGGCCTCTTTGAGTTTCTTTTGGTTGGGATCTCTGTGTTTCCTGGATTTGTGTGACTGTTTCTCTCCTCAAGTTAGGGAAGTTTTCCATCATTACTTTTTCAAATAGGTTTTCTATCTCTTTCTCATCTTCTCCTTCTGGTATCCCTATTATTTGGATATTATTACATTTCATATTGTCGTGCATTTCTCTGAATCCCTCTTCATTATTTCTGAGCCTCTTTTTTTTCTTGCTTTTTCTGGGTGTTTTTTCTATTTTGCCCTCCAACTTGCTGATCTGATCTTCTGCTTCATTAATCCTGTTTTTGAATCCTTCTACTGTGTTCTTCAGTTCAGAAATTGTATTCTTCATTTGGTCTTGGCCATTGTTGATAGTTTCTGTTTCCATTTCATGTTGACATAACTTGCAGCGAGTTCGTTGTAGCTTCCCTGTAGTTTCTGGTGGCTCATTGTGAACTCATTGAGCTTTCTGATAACCATTGCTTTGAACTCAATATCTGATAGTTGAGTTGCCTCTATTTCATTTAACTTTCTTTCTGAGGCTTTCTCCTTTACTTTCTTTTGGGGATTGGTTCTTTGTCTTCCCATTGTTTTTGAGACTCTTCTTATTAGCTTCAGCTTTTGAAATCGATCTGTTCTGGCTCCCTGTGTTTATGGTGTCAACTTCTGTGGTATAATACCTGTGAGATTCAGTGGTATAGTCTCCTTGATCTCTCGAGTTACTGATCTTGGGCTGTCGTTTAAGTTGGCTTTGTGTTTGTCTTTGGGTTTTGGTTGTTTTGGGGTCTTTCTTTGGTGGGTCCTTCCCACCAGCTGGTTAACTGAGGGTCACTCTGTCCACCACCTCTTATATTTTGTTATTTTAGTTAGGGCACGTTGTTTTGAAGCTGGTTCTTTCATGTGTGCAAGGTTTTGGGGATTCTCTTTTGCTCTTGTTCAGTTGTTTATACTGGGTAGTTTCTCCACTATTTAGTTGTATTTCCAGATAGGTCCTGGATTGAGTTTTGTGTGGTTTCCACTCCCTCCCTCACCTTCTTCGTTTGTTATCTGTTGGTGGTTCCTTTGTTGTTGGTTTTCCTATTCCTCTGAGTATCCTGTGTTCCCCGCTTCTACCTACTCTTTTTTGTGATCAGTTGGAAAGGAAGGCAAAATGGTTTGAGACAGCAAGAGAGTATTCTATGCTATTCACAGTAGCAGCTGGTAAAGAAGAGATGGAAGATCTTTTGGCTATGTATAGTGTTATCTGTGATCTTCCACCCAACTAACCACTTTTTAGAAAGGATGGCAAGAAGATAAGACTCTTGTTGGGGAGGGAAGGATTGTGAGTTGGGTCTAGAAAGCAGTGAGGTTGTGGGAGGTCAGGTTCTGAGGTAAGATGAGAGTAAAGGATAGTAAATAGGTGGAGTGTGTGAAAGAATAGAGTTAACCAGTGCAGTAATAGAGTTCAGGGAAATGTGAAGTGGGCTGAGATTTGGGAGATGTGTAGTGAAGTATTTACAATTGTATGAACAAGCTATTACTTACAATAATATTACAGTAACAATCATATGACAGAATCAATGTGATCTGGATAACAAGAATAGGGGGTATAGGACCTTGAGTAGCGTGCTGAAGGAACACAAGTGACATGAAGGACAGTAAATTAGCAATACACTGTGAAAGAGAAAACAGGAAAGCCTGTCAAATGATACAATATAACCAGCCAAGGTAAGAAGGCTAAACAGAAAGAAGAGGAATACAAAAATACTATTCAAATAAAAGATGTAAGAATAATGTAAAAATAATAATACAAATATGCAATAACTTGCAGCTTCTGTGTAATAGCAAAGTGAAATTTGCTTCATGGTGTCAACTGTTGGGATGCCCCCTCTTTGGGTCCAACTCTAGTCTTTTCACAGTTCTAGGTGAACTGTGAACTTTTTATTGTCTCATTTGTGGGTATTTTTTTTTAAAAAGCAGGAGAAGGGATGAAGAAGAGATAAAACTGGAAAAAAAGGAAGAAGGAATAAAACAAGAAAGAAGGAAAGGAGGGAAAAGGTATTATAAGATAAAGCAATAATACAAATACAAAAAAATAAAAGATTACTTAAAACAAAAAACAAAAGAAAACAAAACAAAAAACCCTCAGGTTGGCTTCAAACTGGCCAAACTGGTTTTTCTGATCTTGCTGGCTGCAGCAGGCTGAGGGGCAATTGGTATGGCTTTTCTCCTTTCAGGATCTGCACTCAGCCAGTCTTGCCTATGCTCTCCCTAGAGCAAGTCTTGGGTGTGGGATCCAGGTCTTCCTCAGAGTGCTCTTTCCCCAGGTTTACTGCTGTAGGCTTTGGTGTGTGTGCGCGCTTGGCCAGGCTGCCTCGGTCCTGCAGGTTCGGGCAGGAACCCTTCCCAGTGCTATGGGGGTGAGCAGGGCCTTCCACATGGCCTTCCTCTCAACCTTCCATGCAACCTTGGGATTGCTGCCTGGCTGGGTGGGGAGTAGGCAGAGGGGCTGTTGCAAAAGAATTCCCCAAACAGTTTTTCTTTTTGAGAAATTTCTTCTACTCAAGCCTGCCTCTCTGCACAGCCCAATTCTCCAGCCAGACTGGTGACTATCGGGGTTCAGTGCCTGTCACTGCATGACTCTCAACTCTCCCAAGCCGGCAACCAGAGACTCCAAGGGTGATCACAGCCCCTGTGTGTTTGCCTCTTTGTCCTTATTCCCCTCTCTGCAACTTCAAGCAACCAGGTCTCTCCTGGTGCTGCTTAAACCTTGTTTGGCCAGGGAGGGAGGGAACTGTTGACTGGCTCTCTCCCAAGGACTCTGTGGCAGACCTTGTGGGTGGCACCGGGCCTGTGGCTACAGCTGCCCTGGTCTCCCAGCTGGTCCCTGGAACCTTATTGTCCTGAAGCACTCTCCTTACCGTCTGTTTTTTCAGTGTTTGCTACAATTTTTGGTCTCTTATTTTTATATATGCTGGGGTACTGTTGGCTGTTTGTTCTGTTCCTCCATAGATCGGCCAGGTTTTTCTCCCATGTGTAGGGGGAAGTGGAATCTGCTCCCTCCTACCCTGTTGCCATCTTCCTCTTCTTTAATTATTTTCTTTTTTTAGGTTAAAAATATAAAAGGAGGAAGAAGCATGGAGAGTTTGAAAAGTCAATTTACTTGCAATGTGAGGTAGTATTACAAAGTAAAGAATAGTAAGATTGACAAAAAATAAGTTATTAAAAAGATTGAAATGCCCTTTCTTCCCCTTTTGGAAATATGTCGGGATCCTTTTTAGGGGTATATGAATACCTTTTGGTCAAGATAGGGTAGATCCTGATTAAGTAATCAACAAACCTTAAACATCAGTGGCTTAACACATCAGAAATTTATTTTGTATTCACCTGAAGTATGAAGCAGGGCAAGCGACTCTCCAGGGTAGTTCTCCTTCAGGCAGTGATGCAGGATCCAGGCTTTCTGCATCTTGGCACATGGCCAAGGAGAGCAAGAGTACCTAGAGATGGCCCATTGTCTCCTCAGTTCCTTGGACTTGAAAAGACACAGTTGCAAAGGGCTGAGAGGTGTAGTCCTCTCTTCTTTTCAAGAAGGAGGGTGCAGTTAGATGGGAGGGAAAACTAGACATTTCTACCAGTGGTGTTTGTAAGTTTGTCAAAAAGTAGAGCTGGATGAAATAAAGTTTGGGCAGTACTGCAGACTTCTGCTGTTGCTGCTGTTTCTGTTATGCTGCTGCTACAATCAAACATCTGTTGGGAGCATTATGTGTTAGGCATTGTGCTTAGACCTTTGCGTACATTAGACTTTGTGTAAACTAGACTTTGTCCCAGTTTACAGATGAAAAATAAATGTAGAGAGAATAAGCAGCTTGCCCAAGTTCATATGGCTACTAATTGACAGAGTCAGAATTTCAAGCTTTGGTCTATTTTGTGCCAGTGTCTAAATCTTAACTTTGTGTTCATTACCTTCTTATAGAATCACTGAGCTGTGAATAGAATCTTACTATAATAGGAAGGTCATACTTCATATATGTTAGATGTAAAAAATGACTATATGATTCCTGACTTATAATGGCTCAACTTGCTCTTGACTGTATGATGTTACAAAAGAGATATGTGTTCAGTACAAGCTGTACTTGGAATTTTTATATTTTCTTGGGCTAGCACTATGCAGTAGTATACTCTGTCGTGATTCTGGGCAATGATAGTGAGTTCCCAGTCAGCCATGTGATCATATCTAATATTCTTCAGTGTGTTCATTGTATTAGATTATTTTGCTGAGCTGTAGGATAATGTAAGTGTTCTGAGCATGTTTAAGCAGGTGGGACTAAGTTATGATGTTTGGTAGGTTAGGTGTATTAAGTGCATTTTCAGCTTATGCTATTTTCAACTTGTGATGAGTTTATTGGGATATAGTCCCATTATAATTTGAGAAGCATCTGTAGTTTTGATAGAATCATTAAGAATGTAATTTAGTGTACTTAGTACTTTTATTCTTAATTAGGAATTTATTTATTTTTTTCCTAGAAATGGTTTTTGTGTTGTTTAGGGTTTTTACCATTTACTGTAACTTACTCTACTTTTATTTCAGAGAAAAAATCATGGAAACTTTTTCTATGTGGAAGAAAAGACTGTGGAAGAGACACGAGACACTTGATTATGGTTTCTTATCCATAACAACCAGAGAGTGCATTTACAAATGTAGTTCTATTGGAGGGTATTTGGATACCCTCTATTTGGATAATTAGAATTTCACTAATCTAAACTCAAATAATCTAAGACAATTTGAACTGTACTCTGTAAATGGAAATGGGGCAGGTCCATTAAAGAGTAAAGGTGAGAAAGCTAGAGTGCTCATGTTTATGATATTTATTGTTCTGTGAATTTAATGCTCGTCAGCACAGACTTTTTACTCTTGTGTTCAGTGTTGTAGAGGGCTCCCAGTCACCAGTGCTTTTGCAGTAGATTTTGAAGTCCTGGTGGTTCTGTCCAAGGGAGCTGAATCAAATCCCAGATCTAAGGGAGGATGTTGAATACCCTGTGTATGTTACAAGATGTACAGGACTGTTTGGAACCTTGGAGCCAGTGGGTGGGTAACTGTGACCAAATTTTGCCTGTGCAAAGGGGTAATACTCGGGTTCCTGGATGAATATTATAGCCCAGGTCACCACCCCCACCTCCAGGCTGTCTCCATACTTCTCAGCTATACAGGTATGCATGAATAGAAATACACTTGTGACTGCTAAGAGTTACCGTACTGACATTTGGAATCACTGGCTTACTTTACTGGAATGCATAGTTGCAGAGTTATCTTTATGCTATCACTTGTGCCTTTTGCTTCATAGTGTACTTTCTTGAATGGAAGAAGACTGCAGTGGCATATTATGGCTAATTCTTTGGAATGGCATGAACACATAGTCCATGCTCTTAATGTCACACTTGAAGGTTGATTTGGGGAGTGGTGAGGAGAAAAGATTTAGAATAGATGTTTGGCTGCCACTTGAGCTAGCCCCCTTATTATTTTTAATAAGGCCTAGCCTGTGTGGGGTTGGGGTGGATGTTGGCTGTGGGAGCATGCAACTACAATGGATGTAAAGTGATCCAATTTTTTCTAAAAGATTATATGGTTGTTTTTTTCTTGGTAGCCCTATTCTATTTACCTGTGTGATGGAGATCAGAGAGAGAAAACATGACAGAAAATAAATTTATAAAAAGTTCATAAAGACTTATATCTTACAGCTTGGCGCAAATAAGTTATTGACTTTTCATATTCCTGGATATTTTGTGCAATTATTCTTTGTATTTTTAATGGATTATTTTTCAAAATTAGGTGTAATAAAACAATTTTTAAACATTTTCCTAAGTTGTGCATGGCTAGAGAAGAATCTGCATAAATATAAATAGCATCACACACTGGGAGATTGTACCAGATTTAGTATTTACCCATCTCGTGTGTGCAGAAGTGGGACAAGGTCATTGGGAAATGTAACCTAAGAAGTGTAAGTAAACCTGGCTGGGGAACGCTATAGCTTTTAAGGTATGGTTATGTGATAATTTCTATTTCTGGCTTAATACAATAGGAAATAATCTACTCTAAATCAATATTAATATGGGTTTTTTGATGAGATTTTGAGCTAGTTGCAATATATGGTTTGATTCTCATTTTAGCCTGTAACTTGAAAAGGTCAAGAATTAGATCACATTTCTGTATTTCCTTTATTACTATTTTCTCTTTTATTTTTATAACTGTAGGTTATTTCAATAGGGGTCATTCAACTCTGTTCTAAGATACTAATTTCATTGTGAATGTCCAGATATGAAGAATTGGAAGTGGGTGATAGAATCAACTATATATAGTTTTTTGAGAATGTGGTGAGGCAGTTGTATTGTGAAGGGTCTGCTGACAGTTCAATGAAGCTGCAAATCACCTTGAGAATGTTTGTGGAATCACTGGCTCAGTCCTGGAGTGTCAGGTTCCCTCAGGTTTGTAAATAGGACTTAAATATATTTATTGCTCAAATAGACCTGTCTTATATCTGTGCCTTCTTCCAGGCTCCATTCCTTCTACGACTCTGTCTGAGATCCATGGGTCCCTCAAAGCCAGTATTTCCCAAGTGTCCAACCAAATCCTACAAACACATTAAAAGCCTGTGTTTGGATCATATCCACTGACATTCAACTGCCTAAAGCATGTTCAATGGTAAGGCCTAAGTCATTGAGGTCAGGGAAATCTACTCTCTACCAAAGCAGAGAGGGACTGGATGGAATTTTTATTTGCCAGATACTTGATTTTATGTACATATGTATAAATCAAATACCTGGCAAACAAAACCCAAGTGGAAGTCTGGGAGATTCTGGGAAAGCTTTTGTTTTCCTATTAAAAGGACTGAATGTCATCAGCAATGGTTCTTGAGTGCTGATGTGCTGCCTAGAGCTGTGTCATCCGTATAGTAACCATGGGAGAGAGACTGAGACAAGCACAGATACATATGCCCAGCCATCTCTGAGCAAGTGCATCAGCAACAGTGGTGGCCTGCTTCCTGACTTCGAGTCACGTGAGAAAATAAACCCCTAGTTGTTTAAGTCACTGTTGGATATTCTATTACTTGCTGCTCAATAACTTCCTAACTGATGAAACATAGAAAATCATTAATAATTACCAGTCATGATAACCATAAAAATAGGTACATTTCAGGAGGATACAGGAGATCTCAAAGGACTGTATACAGTAGAAGGAAGGAATCTACTTACTAATTGTATTGGGCAATATTCCAAAGTAGTGACACAGATGCTTCTCCAAGCCTGAATTAGCAACAAAGGAAAATTTATTAGTTGCTGTGATGAAATTGCAGGAAGGCTGAGGTATGGTGCATAGGGTTGACCCTGGACCCAGGGTCTCCAGCTGAAGTAGGGCTCTGTCTCTACCCATTGTTTCATCTCTGGTTCTTGATAACTATCTCTATGTGTAAGCCTCATTTTTTCCTTCAGGTGGCGGACTGTGTTGGCTGCCAGTACAACCGAAGAGTTAAGTGATTCCTATGTCTTTACTTCCCACTTGCAAAATTTATGAAAGGATTTGGTCCTGCCTTAGTTATATCCTGCCTCCAGACGTGGGGAGTGTATGTGGCAGGGGCAGGAACAGGTATGTGAAAAGAGATTACTGTGACTGGTAACCCTGTTGGGACAGTAGGCACTGGGAGAGGAACAGTTCACGAAGTTACGGAAACGAAGGGTGAAGGGATGCTGTGGGATAAAAACAGGTGTCCACTGCACTGACTTGAGCGGCTGGTCACTCTCTTTCTCCCAATGTTTTTAGGGCTTATAAGGAAAATCAAGAGACCCGAGAAGTTAAGAAGTCAGTCATACATCATATCTGTGTATATGTTTTTAAATTTTAACTCTGATTTGAAGTGTGTGTGTCTATGTGTATTTTTCCCAATGTTACATAGGCTCATGGATTTAGAACTGGATAATATGAACTAGTTTAGTACCATGACATGACTTGGAATGCTGAATCTTAGAAGGGCCAAAGAAAAGTGTCCATCTTCCTCATCTTGAAATAGTCTTTCTCAGATTTTCAGAGAACTGTAGCTTTTGTTTGCCTTTCCAGAAAGGTGGAAAAACTTTGGTCCAGCCTTCGGCAATGATCTACTTAGACTGAAACCACAATTTTAATGCCTTTCATGGGTAGGTAAAAACTTCCTTTGGTTCTGAAGATAGATGACATGGCTCTGAGCCAATAGTTGATTTCTTTGTTTGCCAGAATGTAGGAGAATGATATGAAGTGAACTATACATCTTTGTCACAGATGTCAGCTGGTTTTTGCTTCAGTAATCTCTTGCAGTCAGCCCTAGGATCAGCCATGTGCATTGTATTAGTAGCCTTACAAATTTTTATTCCCAGGTTTTCTTATGAAAGACTTGGCTAATAAGAGGAAAATAAACATTCTTGTATGTTGGACCTTGGGAGAGCTAAATGATTTCCATGTTTCATTTGCTCCCTGGATCACTTTATTTTGGCTATGAGATAACAACAGCTCACAACCAAAGAAAACATTTTGGAATATTTCAATGAGATTTTAGTTTCACATGTGCCAAAGACACTTACTGAAACCAAGCTTTGGGAGGGGAAGGCAGAGGGAGTGGTCACCCCAAAACATTCACTGCCTGATACAATTCCCTCCCTACAGACACCGTCCTCAGAGGATTTTAAGAAGCAAGTCTGTGCTGACAGGAGAAAAAGTAACAGTGATTTTATCGGCCAAAGCAGATGGGGCGGGTTCTGAACTTGGCCTCTTCTGGCCAGATTGCAATTTCAATTTCTATAATTAGTTGCAGGTGGAGCTCTTGTGTTTTTGTTTTGGAGTCCACTGACATCCGTGTGCAAATTCCGACCATCCCAGTTGGCATTTGGACTCAATAAGTGGTTTGGCTTTGCAAAAACATAGAAAATTGTAAATCTACTTCACACACACACATAAAGCTGCTCTAAAGGTCAGGTTCTGAAAGCTGTGAAAAGCATTTTGAAAAGTTTGGGAAGTAGGTTTTAGGCAGAACATGGGCATGCAGCAAAGAGTTTGGGCAGCCTAACAAACAGAATTCTGTCACGTGCCTTTTTTTTCTCTCTCTCTCTCTGACAAGCCAACATTTAATTATATCTTGGAAGTGATATGCAGGCATTTTGTTTTTTAGTAAGAACATTTTGGAGAGAAGAAGTAAAGACTGAGGCACCTACTTCATGTCTTAGAAATCCATGGCTGTGCTTGTACTGTCTGGTTTGGTGATATAGATATTGATCAAGTTAACTTAGTGGTTTTCAACTTCGACAGTTCTGCCTCCCAGGAAACATTTGGCAATGTCTGAAGACATTTTTGGTTGTTGAAACTAGGTGAGATATGCTATTGGCATCTAGTGGGTAGAAGCTAGGGATGCTTCTATCCACTAGTGGGTAGAAGCTAGGGATGTCCTATTCATCTTACAGTGAATAGGACAGCCCTCCACATTAGCTGGTCAAAAATGTCAATGGGCACAAGACTGAGAAATTTTGAGTTAATTGGATGATTACTATATCTTCGTTTTTCTTGATAATTTGCCTGCACTAAATTATTTCACTTTGTAACGTGATGATCAAATGTATATAGAGGTTGGAGGCTTGGGATTTTGAAAGATGGGAGAGAGACTGGGGGGCTGGGTGAAGGAATTAAGAAGTACAAATTGGCAGTTACAGAATAGTCACAGGGATATAAAGGATAGCATAGGAAATATGGCCAATAATATTGTAAAAAGTATGTGTGGTCAAATGGGTACTAGATTTATTAGAGTGATCACTTAGTATGTTTACAATGTCCAATCACTCATATACCTGAAATTAATATAATATTGTGTGTCACCTATAATTGAAAAATTATTTTAGAAATGTATATGTTTATGTGAAAACAATGACATAAAAGATAAAACCTGATTCATCATTTTGAGGGAAGGAGTTAACTGTGAATGTCTTTTTTTTTTTAATCTTCACCTGGACTATTAAGCATGAATCTTCAAATACCTGAATTCTTTTAGAAGTAGACATTTGGTAAATAGAGATCAATCTTATAAGGAAATGAACATCCCTTCAAGGAAATTAAACCTGTTTTTAAAAGTATCATTTCTTTATGCTTTCACATACTTTTTATGGTGGTTTTTTTTTTTTGGTCAATGTCTGACATTGATCATGAAAGGAAGGGAGAATAAGCATTTTGTTTTATCTTTTTATTTATTGAATTTATTGAGGTGACATGGTTAATAAAATTGTATAGGTTTCAGGTGTACAATTTCATAACATATCATCTGTATATCGGATTGTGTGTTCAACGCCCCAGGTCAAGTCTCCTGTCACTGTTTATCCCCACTTTACTCTCTTGTACCTTCTCTCAACCCCCTTTCCTTTTGGTAATCCCTATACTGTTGTCTGTGTCTTTGAGGACTTTTTTTAATTGAAGAGAATAAGCATTTTTGAGCTCCATCTATGTGCTAGAAATTTGCTAGTTGCTTTTGTGTGTGAGAGCTCAACAGCTTTGCAAAACATGTGGCATCCCCATTTATAGATGAGGAGGCACAGAGAGATTAATTAGGTGGCCTGCCTGAGGCCTTCCCATTAGGTATAGTTGGGATTTGAATCTCAGATATGCTCAGCCCCCAAACTGTGTTCTTCTTACTGTCTTGAAGGAGAACACAACAGATTTGCTTGAAAACTAGAGAATTTGGTGCTGAATGGAAGGCCTAACGTAGGGTGAAAGTAGCAGTGCGGTCTGACAGTATCTTCAGGATGTTGTTGAAGAGGCACAGAGAAAGGATGGAAAGCGAGAATGAGGAAGGGACCATGTTGTCGGGAGCAACAGAGGAGAGAAGGAAAGCAGGAAGGAGCAAAAGCATCCTTGTCAAGCAAATGAGCAGGGGAGAATGCCAAAGGAACACTCCTATCCTCAAAACACATCCTGAAGGGCAGGAGGGAGCAGCCTCATGACCAGCTGGAAAATTAAAACCACTGCAGAGAAATGAGAGAGATTATCTCTCAGGATGTTTCGTTAAAGGTCCAGCAAATTCTTTCAGGTAGTTTTGACCGACGAACTTACTGGAATTGCAGAGCAGAACTTCAGGAATGGGGAAACTCTTTACTATGGATTGCTGAACTCTATTGAGGGTGGTCTCATTAATTCAGGTAGAGTTCTTTCTGATCTTGCCATCATCTACAGGGACCTCAGGGTACATAAATAGCCTCCTGGCCTAGCAGTTTCTTACCTCTCAGCTTCCTCTTTAGGTGGTTTTTAACCTCCCTGTGTGGCCCTGTCTATTTAGGATTTGTATTTTGCATTGTTTCAAATCTTGTGTCTGAAAGTCAGAACTTACCCTCTTGGGTACCAGTGTTTCTAATTACATTTTCTTCCCACAACTTTCCTATGAAACCTCTTTGTCCTTTTTGAGAATCCAACTCATTTGTTTACGAATTCATTAAATCACTTCTTGTTTAAGAGGGAATATAATTGCAAGTAGCAAATACCCATTCAAGCATATTGAAGGAAAAAAGGGGATTTACTGGGAACATAGCAGAGTTCCTCCCAGATCCTAAGGGTAGGTAGGCAGCCAGGTGTTTTGGGGGCTGGAATCAAATTTTTGGAAAATAAGTGGTAATAATGACAAAGTCAGTCTCTCATTTTCTGTCTTTTCTCTCGATAGGTTTTTTTATGTGGCTTGTGAAAAAGTGGCCACTCAAGGAAAGCATGTGTGTCTTGTCTATTCAAGTGCTCATTGGAGTCTGCTTAGAGTTGCTCTGTTTCAGTTTCAAATTAAGAAAGCCAAGACTCTGATAATCTGATTGGCCAGCTTGAACCCAGAGTCTATTCTAGGTCCAGTTAGCTGTGACCAAGGGAGTGGTGAGGTCTATGCCCTCCCACCCTCGTAGAGATGTGGAAAGAAACTCTGAAAAGAGGCCTGATGGATAGATTCTCTGGACTTTGTACTTTGTGGGAAAGGTGCATTGGAAGAAAGGGCAGCCATTTCTAGGAAATATGTTTGTGTAACACATAGTTGGGAGCTTGCCCTATTTCAGTTATTAGGAAGACCAAGATCAATCAAACAAAGTTACCTCCTCTTGCCTGTCTATACCTAGCTATTTCTTTATTATTATTATTATTATTTTATTTTTTTAAATTTTAATTGTTGTTCAAGTATAGTTTTCTGCTTTTTAAAAAGATTTTATTTATTTATCTTTAGAGGGGAAGGGACGGACAGAAGGAGAGAAATATCAATGTATGGTTGCCTCTCGTGAGTCCCCTGCTGGGAACTGGCCTGCAACCCAGGCAGGTACCCTGACTGGGAATTGAACCGCGATCATGTGGTTCACAGGCCCGCACTCAATCCACTGAGTTACACCAGCCAGGGCAGTTTTCTGCTTTTTATTCCCGTCTCAGCTCACTCCCCCAACTCTCCCCACCTCCCTCTCATTTCCATGCCCCCCTTGTTTTTGTCCATGTTCCTGTTTATACTTGTTCCTGTAAACCCTTCCCCTTTTCCCCTGAAATTCCCTTCCCTCTCCCCTCTGGTCATTGTCAGCCTGTTCTCTATTTTGGTGTTTTTGGTTATATTTTGCTTGTTTGTTTGTTTTTTTGTTTAGGTTCTTTTTCCACTGCTAGGATTATATCCTAAGAACCCTGAAATACCAATCCAAAAGAACCTATGCACCCCAATGTTCATAGCAGCACAATTTACAGTAGCCAAGTGTTGGAAGCACCCTAGGTACCCATCAGTAAATGAATGGATCAAAAAAACTATGGTACATTTACACAATGGAATTCTATGCAGCAGAAAGAAATGAGCTCCTACCCTTTGCAATAGCATGGATGGAACTGGAAAGCATTATGCTAAGCGAAACAAGCCAGACGGTAAAAGACAAATACCATATAATCTCACCTATGCCTAGCTATTTCAGCAGCAATATCAGTAGCCTTCTGGAATTTCTTGATCTTCACACTCAACTTGTCAATCCCTATTCTTGACTGTGCCCACTGGAGAAATTTCAGAAGTGCTATTGACTGATACCAGAATCAATTCATTGTAAGAGCTGCCAGACTGCCCTAATAACCTAAGGCGCCAAGGAAGGTTAGAGGTGCCAGACTGCCCTAATAACCTAAGGCGCCAAGGAAGGTTAGAGGAACTGGGGAATGGAGATAAAGAGCCTGCTTAATCTTAAGGCGTTAATGACAGTTGCTCACCACTCAGGTTTGCCCGCCAACAAGAGCCCCCACCAATCAAAACCTCTGCCTTTGTTCAATCGAGCCAATAGCTAACCGCTACATCTGCTTCTGTATCCCCAGCTTGCTTGCCTGCTCTTATAAAAACCCAACAGTCTGTAAGCCAGGTGCGACTTCCATTTTGGCGGCTCTGCGTAGCCGCGGGACTGCGGTCTCATGTGGGAAGTTCGCCCCTGCGCAGGTTAAAACTTGGCCAGTAAATATACCATCAAGTTGCTCTCAGTTTCTGTGGACTCCTTTCACTCGCAATTTGCATATAACATTCATGATGTCTTATCTTAGTGTACCCACGCACATAATTCCTTTACATAATGTCTAAGAAATCCTCCACTTTTTGTAAATTCCGTTACACTTAGATCTCCAAGTGGATGATGTTATGGTGCTAGTTATGATCTGCAACTTTTAGAAATAGGTATATTTCTGAAATATTCATATAAAATATATAAAAGTTCCCAAGGAATATTGAAACCAGTAGAAGTATATAAATATATGAGATGGAAAGTTAAACAATGCAAATAATGACCAAATTTAGAAATTGCTCATATTTAAAAATGTAGCAAATAAATAAAATTTGCCTTACCAAATTAAAAAAACAAACCTCTGTCTGTGGTTTTTAAACTTGGGGAATCATATGTTCTTTGAGAAGCCAATGAAAACTGTAATGTTTCCTAAAAAATGTGAATAACCTGAATTGTTATTTCACTTCCTTACCCTTACTCTGAACCCCAAGGGCATCTAAGAATATTTAGGTAAAACCTTTGTCTAGATATTGTCATTTAATATTAATATTGCACATGTATTAGCAATAAGTAGTTCCTAGTACTTAGTGAAATGAATGAACTTTTGGTAATATGAGACATATCTTCAGCTCACTACTGTTCAATTTGAGCTGAGAAGTAGGGGACATGTGCCAGAACTCAGGGGATGGTTAAAAGGTATGTTTATCAGTAGGGTAGAAAATTGTAGATGGACTATATTACATTCATTGAATACATTCAGGTAGAATATACTAGAGGTGGTAGGTTTTAGTCCTTCTTCCAGAATAAGTTACCTTAAAAGAGTTTGCATAGTGTTGGGTGTCACAGTAAAGTGCTTGTTTAAATATTTTCATTCATTAAGGACTTCTAGTTCATTATGTTGGTCTTAGGGCCTTGGATAATTCTATTTTATTTCTTTGTAGTTGCAAATAACGCCAACACTTTAAATTAAATTATGCTGTAGGCATTAGTGATAGAGCAAGGAACAAAAGATTTTGGGGAGTTATCAAGTAATGGTTAATTGGGTACCTATTGTGTTCTCATTTATATGCTAAGGCTGAAGAAGACCCTAAAGAAATGTAAAGCACACTTTTTGTTCCTTTACTGTCTACTGAAAATCTTTGGAGACCCATTTCTTTTTTCTATGTAGAACATGAATGAGGGATCACAGCAGTGATACACATAGTTTTTGATAGATGGTTGACTCTGCCTTGGAATTTTACATGAGCATGAAGTTTGAATTTGCCAAATTTACTTACTTTCCTGGGAATAGCCCTTGATGTGAGCTTTCTCTTTTGTAGAAGCCTAGCCAGAGTCCAGGAGAGTAGATACAACCTCCTCCCAATCCCTGCCAGAGTAGGGCTTCTGGAAGGAATTGGAGAAGGTCTGGGCTCCTGCCTTTCTCAGGCAAGCATGTCAGGCTGTGAATTACTTTCCCATTTTAGCGCACTCGCATCTCTATAGTGCGTTCCCTCAATAAGGATAAAAATGATTGCTATAGCTGATAAAGAACTTCCTACATGCACCCTAAATGAAATAATGATCTTTTAAATACTGTGCTGAAGGCCTTGAAAATGGTATTTTGCTGAATCCACAGGATGACACTGTGAAGTAGATACTGTTAGTAATATCACCATTTTATATGTGAGCAAGGTGAGGCTAGAGGGGAAATCATTCGTCCAGAGTTACATTTAGCAAGTGGCAGAGCTAGAATTGAGTCCAGGCAGATTAACTCCAAGGTTGACTGTAGTTTGGAGTGGCCCTCTGTGAGCCAAGTTACCTGAGGTTTTCTTAGTAATAGCCCAATGCATCTTAACTGATTCATAGTCACAGCTCTCTGTTTAGAAGCTCTGTGCTTACAAATATTAGTAGGTCCAAACTCTTGCCATGAGAATCTATTTTAGCAGGGAAAATGCTACACTCATAAAAATCCATAAAAAAACAACTCATAAAAAGGGGAAAGAAAGTTGTATTCACAATTAAGTATACAATTCAGGCTTTAGGAGTCCAGAGAAGGATGAGATGAGGGAACACTTCACATGGGGAGGGTAGCATTGGATACACTTTCTGAGGATGGACTAGTGTTCAAAAATATGGAAGGTAGAAGCAGGGATGGTTGGTGGGGAGTCCAGGTTCTCAATAGAGAGAATGATGAAGAGAAAACAGGTGGTTGGAGACTTATTTCATAAAGCATTGGGATGAAGGAAGGACAAAATTAGTGGTCCAATTACTGTACTTATGTTTAAAGAGAAGAAAGAGAAGCTGGCCCATGAAGGTCATTATTTTCCCTGAATCAAGAGAAGTTACATTACAAGATCGCACCTTACATCTCTCAGAATGGCTATTATCAAAAAGACAAAAGATAAGTGTTGCTGAGAATATAGAGAAAAGGGAACTCTCGTGTACTGTTGGTGGGAAGGTAAATTGGTGCTGTGCAGTCACTGTGGAAAATAGTACGGAGTTTCCTAAAAAAATGTAAAATAGAACTACCATATGATCCAGCAATTCCACTTCTGGGTATTTATTTAAAGAAAGTGAAAACGCTAATTCAAAGAGATATGTGCACACTGATGTTCATTACAGCATTATTTACGATGGCCAAGATATGGAAGCAACCTAAGTGTCCATCAATAGATGAATGGATAAAGAAGATGTGGTGTATATATACACATACTCACACACACACACACACACACACACACAATGGAATATTATTAAACCACAAATAGAATGAAATTTTGCCATTTGCGATATGGAGGGACCTAGAGGGCATTGTGCTAAGTGAAATAAGACAGAGATAGATAAATACCATATGATTTTACTTATGTGTGAAAACTAAAAAACAAAACACTCATAGATATAGTAAACAAACTGGTGGTTGCAATAGGGAGGAGCAGGTAGGGAGGTGGATGAAATAAGTGAAGAGGATAAAGAGATACAAACTTCCAGGAATAAAATAAATCATGAGATATAATGTACAGCACAGGGAGTATAGTCAACAATATTGTAATAATTTTATATGATGACAGATGGTAACTAGACTTATTGTGCTGGTCATTTTGTAATGTCTATGAATATTAAATCACTATGAAAGTAATAGAATGTTATATGCCAATGACACTTCAGTAAAAAGGAGAGATTAGTATAGCGCTTAATTTATACAGAGGTACCTGTTGGGATAAACTGTATTTTGCTTCTATGATTTTTTTTGTGTTACTACGACTGTGAACTCCTCTGGGACTGTAATTTTAACAGCAGAAGGATGAGTTTAAAAGCTCCTTTGTCAACATGTTGATGGTCAAAAGGGAAAGGTTATTGTGAACCCAATAGAAACTCTTGTTTTGCTGTGTTGAGAACAGCCTAGTTTGTTTCCCTTGGCTTAATTCTTTGATGTGCCTTTTCTATTGTTAGTGTGTGTGTGTGTGTGTGTGTGTGTGTGTGTGTGTGTGTGAATTTTGTCATCTTCAAACTGTCATCATAAGATACACAATATTTTTGTCATATGCCAAAGAGATGCCATATCACAATCTTGGGAAGAGTTTTTCCTTATTATCCTGTTGTTTTTCTTTTCTTTACCGAGCCAATGGAATTAGAATATCTTGCGCTGGAAACCAAATTTAGATGAGCTTCTTAGGGGTGGCTAGGAGAGTTTTCTTGATCAAGATATGGATCCCCTTAGCTGAATTCAAGGCAGTTCATGTTGAATTGCAGATCGCTGCTCTGGAGAACTGTGCCTTAGCCAAACCTTTCATGTGCTAAAAAAATGGGAAGACTCCCATTAAATTTACTGGTAGTCTGCATTAAAATATTTTCTGTGGCACAAGGTAGAAACTGTAAATTTTTTGTGTCACTATAGGGAGTAAAAGAGAAAAAATGACCAGGGTGACTTTTCAGTAAACATTGCCTGAACCTTCAGGAAAGACAAACTCTCCAGTTAGCCAAAGCAGCTCTCATGGCTTCCAGGTATAGATGGACTGCTCCAACCAGCTAGAACCCTAAGAACTCAGAGGAAATGATTGATTAATTGACTTGTGTAAACTTTGGCTTATTTTGCTCATCT
The DNA here is from genome assembly GCF_014824575.4 of Sturnira hondurensis. NCBI lineage: Eukaryota > Metazoa > Chordata > Mammalia > Chiroptera > Phyllostomidae > Sturnira > Sturnira hondurensis. The sequence goes on along the minus strand of NW_028075471.1, from coordinate 3,142,882 downwards.
CTGACTACTGAATTCATCTGCTGCATCATTTCTGTCCAGCTGAAACTCTTATAACGACACATCAGTAGTTTATACCAAAAGAATGGTCTCCCAGATCGAGTTCTCTAACTCAAACCTCTCCACTGGCCTTTAGACGTATCTTCTACTTTCCACTGGAGACATTACCAGTGCTCCCCAAGGGGTTCAAACAAGACAATGACTGAATGGCTAAATAGAGTAAGTCAACAAACATTGAACTTCTGTGTGCTGAAGGGTATAGTAGTAGGCAAAATTTTCTGCTTGTATGGAACTTCCATTTTAGTGCAGAAAACAACAGGAGGCAAAGGATTTGGCTTAAGCCACTGTGGAAGACTCAGGAAGGGTGGAGATCAGAAGTTTGATTCTTTAATCATGTTTTGTTGCAAACTCTCACTGATCCTGGTGGTGGTGCAAAGTAGGGATGTGGGTTTGGTGGAACTGGCTTTCTCATGGCCTCTGCTAGACCTCATTATAGGGTGGTGAGAGTGGATATGAGGCTGAAGTGCATTGGAAGTAGTAATGTTGATATTTATACCCTTTCCTGCAAGGTGCTTAGCTTGGAAGAGTGGCAACTGGAGTAGATGCAGAGTTTAAGAAGTCTCTCTCCACTAATGTGTGGTGTACTTGGCCACATTTTTAACTGGTAAGGAATGGTATGATGCAGAGAGGGGCTATTGGTGGAACAAAGCCAAACGGGAGGGAGAAAATAAGGTCAGCCTTGCAGATGGGGTGAGGTTTTTCTTCCTCAAACCAGGGAGGAGGTGGTCAGAAAAGGTCCAGATAAAGAGACCTTACTGGTTGTGGAGTACAAAGAGTAACTTTTAACCCAGGGAGACTGTTAGGTTTAGCAAAAAGAGAAAGCACTAGGCTAGGACGTTAGGCTTGACTTTGATGCCAAACTGTGATTTTGGCCAAATTACCTCCTTTCCTTGGATCTCAGTTTTCCCTGATGTGTCACTATGCTAAATACAAATGTCCCAAAGGCTTGTATTAGCTGAACCATGGCACAACTCTAAATTACTCAAAAAAAATTCAGGGAAATTGAGAGTGCTTTGATAGCAAAAAATGTCAGTGCTATTATATGATTCGTGAGTGTGATTTGATGGGGGCCAGGGGTTAAAGATGAGGCGGGTGTGGTTGCAGCAGGCAAAGATTGACATGTTGGTGGTCCAGTCTGATATGTTGTTTGGTTTTATTCAGGTGCTACAGATGGGTTGATTAGTTTTTTGTGGGATGATACATAAACCCATTATTCTGTTTGGTGGAGACAGGAACTACTCGTATATATATCCCAGGAGAAATTTTATCTGTAAAGGCTAATTTTAATTTTGCTGTTGATGGCATTTCTCAGCTGTACTAATTACCATCCTGACAGAAATACTGCAGAAATATACCCCGTGTTTTCAAGAGTGCAGAGAGGGAAAGACATTCTTAAATAATCCAAGAATGGGTTTTACCTGTGGATTACAAAGCTACAGTGCTTCCTTAGTCATGACTTTCTTTGTGGAAGATGCTCTGGCTTAAATAGGATTTCTGTGTTTGCCTTGCTTTTAGTTTTCAGACTATGTAATGTATTCCCTAATGATTGTAATTGCAAACAATTATTTTGGGGAGGAAGATGATGAGTTGAACGTTGTATCTCATTTTTTTAAAGATATTTGGTAAATTTGGGAGTTATGTTTAGCTTTCTCCCTAAATTCCTTAATATCTGGCTGTCCATCCATCCAGCTACCCACTTGTTAAAACAATATCCCTGAACAGAGCAGTTGTTTAGTAAATAGCTGTGGTATTAAATGCACAGGCATGTATAAAGCCACGGCCCCTTGGGCTTCATTAGGTCAGGTGGCCTAGATCTAATTCTCACTCTGACACAAGTCAGCTGTGTGCCAGTATGGAAAATTTGAGAGACATCAAGTAAAAACTTGATTTCTTTTTTTAAAAATATATTTTATTGATTATGCCATTACATTGTTCCATTTTCCCCCTTCATTCCCCTCCACCCTGCACACTGTCTCCCTCCCACATTCCCTCCTTTAGTTCATGTCCATGTGTCTTAAGTCCTTTAGCTTCAATATTTCCCATACTATTCTTGCCCTCCCCCTGTCTATTTTCTACCTACCATCTATGCTACTTATTCTCTGTACCTTTCCCCCCTCACCTCTTCCCACTTCCCCGTTGCTAACCCTCCATGTGGTCTCCATTTTTGTGGTTCTGTTCCTGTTCTAGTTGTTTCCTTACTTTGTTTTTATTTTAGGTGTGGTTGTTAGTAATTGTGAGTTTGCTGTCATTTTAGAATACATATTTTTTATCTTCTTTTTCTTAGATAAGTCCCTTTAACATTTCATAGAATAAAGTCTTGGTGATGATGAACTCCTTCAACTTGACCTTATCTGAGAAGCACTTTATCTGCCCTTCCATTCTAAATGATAGCTTTGCTGGATAGAGCAATCTTAGATGTAGGTCCTTGCCTTTCATGACTTGGAATACTTCTTTCCAGCCCCTTCTTGCCTGTAAGGTCTCTTTTGAGAAATCAGCTGACAATCTGATGGGAACTCCTTTGTAGATGACTGTCCCCTTATCTCTTGTTGCTTCTAAGGTTCTCTATCTTTAATCTAGGCTAATGTAATTATGTTCCTTGGTGTATTCCTCTTTGGGTCCACCTTCTTTGGGACTCTCTGAGCTTCCTGGACGTCTATTTCCTTTATCAGATTGGAGAAGTTCTCCTTTATTATTTGTTCAAATAAGTTTTCCACTTGTTGCTCTTCCTCTTCCCATTCTGGTACCTGTATAATTCAGACGTTGGAATGTTTAAAGATTTCCTGGAGGTTCCTAAGCCTCTCCTCATTTTTTTTGAGTTCTTGTTTCTTCATCCTTTTCTGTTTGGTTGTTTCTTTTTTCCTTCTTGTCCACTCCATTGATTTGAGTCCCAGTTTCCTTCTCATCACTATTGGTTCCCTGTGCATTTTCCTTCATTTCACTTAGTGTAGCCTTCATTTTTTTCATTTAATTTGTGACCAAATTCAACCAATTCTGTGAGCATCCTGATCACCAGTATTTTGAATTGTGCATCTGATAGGTTGGCTATCTCTTGGTTGCTTAGAAGAATTGTCTCTGGGGCTTTGAGCTGTTTTTCTGCTTGAGACATAATGGTTTGGTCTGTTCGCACCTGTTATGTATGAGGGGCGGAGCCTTAGGTGTTCATCAGGGTGGGGCAACCCAGGGCGCTGGATTGTGACACTGTATGTGGGGGAGGGGTCAGAGAGGGAAAAAAAATGGTGCTTTGCTCTGCTGTCTGTTGCACCTCAGTCTCTTCTCCCGCGTCCCCCAAGCAAAGTGGGCCTTTCTGATGCTGATTCCTGTGTGGGTGGGCATGTGTGTGTTCTAGGACCCTGTGAGTTTCTCCAACGAACTTTCCTGTGAGGGTGGGAGTCTCTCCCTGCACCTCAACCCTCACAAGTGTTTTCAATTTGTGTTTTGAGGCTTTATTTCCTGACACTAGGACCCTGGGTTGTGTGATCTGTCTCGCTCCCCAGTTATCTGCGCACGAATGTGGGAACACTGCCCGGTCAGCCAGCCACCTTGTGCACAGTGTCCTGCTTCTCAATCCCTGCCTCACTGGGTCTGCTTGTTGCTACCCCATGCCCGGGGTCTGCTAGCCACAGCCTGGGTGCCCAGGGTCTGCCTGGTGCCTCCTTGTGCACCTGGTTCCGCCTTGCATGCCTGGTGTCACTGCTTCCTGTGCTGTGACCCTTCTCTGCTCAGCCACCAGACTGCACCCCACCTACTGGTCTGGATGAGTATGTCTGTTTTATTTTATTATTATTTTTTTATATTTTATTTATTTATTTATTTATTTATCTTTAGAGGGGAAGGAGAGAGGGAGAGAGACATCAATGTATGGTTGCCTTTCGTGAGTCCCCTGCTGGGAGTTGGCCTGTAGGGAACTGGCCTGCAACCCAGGCATGTGCCCTGGCTGGGAATGGAACCGCGATCTTCTGGTTCGCAGGCCCATGCTCAATCCACTGAGCTACACCAGCCAGGGTTGAGTGTGTCTATTTTAACTCCTTGGTTGTTGGACTTCCATACCTTTTAATTTTTCTTTCAGATTTTGTTGTTACTTGTTTCTGAATTGTTGTTGTCCTTATTTTGGTTGTTCGAGGAGGCACAGTGTGTCTACCTATGCCTCCATCTTGGCTGGAAGTCCCCAAAACTTGATTTCTGAATCTTCTCAAACACCAGGCAGATCTGGTAGCCCTGAGCCCAGTGAGCTGGAGCTAAGCAGCTGTTATTTGCCTTAGGTGGGTCATCTCTCTGGTTTGCTCTGGTTCACCCTTTGGTTGACACATGTTCATTCTTAGTCTGAAGGTAAAACAAAAGTGAACAAGTCAAATTTCAGATGTTAGAAAAAATACAAGCATCTTTTGGCCCAAAGTCTTGGGTGAGAATCCTGACTCTACCTGTAGTAGGAGAGGGTTGTAGTGTCATCTTAATCATTCTCTTGGCTTCCAGGAATTTATGAGCCACTCAGCATAGGACTGGAAATGGGTAAGGAACCTCTTTTTGGGTATTTGCAGAAAGGGAAATGGGTAAGGTGTATCAGGCATTGATTAATTCTTCAATATTTTTATTTATTTATTTTTAGAGGGGAAGGGAAGGAGAGAGGGAGAGAAATATCAATGTATGGTTGCCTCTCCTGTGTCCCCTGCTGGGAACTGGCCTGCAACCCAGGCATGTACCCTGACTGGGAATCGAACCACGATCATGTGGTTTGCAGGCCTGTGCTCAATCCACTGAGCTACACCAGCTAGGGCTGATTAATTCTTGAAAGTCAAAAATGATTGACATGCTAATGGGTGATGGTGGAAATATGGTGCCTGGCCTGGAGTAAAACGAATCAGGTTTCACAAACAAATGGAACAAGAGGGAAGAGAGAACTAAAAATTCACCTTAGATTAGGGTGCCCAGCCTCTTATGCTAAAAAAGGCAGAGGATGAGGTCCTTTTAGGAAATTTGCTTTGAAGAAGAACAGATCCTTTGATATTTCTGATGACTTGGATTTCTACAGCTGCTCATGGTTCTTGAACTTCCTGGAGAAAGTTCTGGCAAACAGATAAATCTGCTTGTGATGAAATTAGCATCCCAGACCCACATTTTCTAAGCATACTATTGAGTTCAATAGTATTTAGCTTATTCCAGCAGCTGCCTTGGGCTTTATACTGAGAGAGATATGACAAGGGGTGCGGTATGTGTGCCTCTGTGTGTGTGTGTAGATCCAGTGCAATAATTAGAGCAGCATAACCATCACAACAGATTGATGGTTATTTGGTTTAGGGGGAAATGGCTTCAATTTCCTCAGCTGTTTCAATTTCTTGATATTCTTCAAATCTGCATTACCGTTCAGATGACTACTAGGAAGTTCAATACATAGGAGGACACTTTAAAATGAACAGTATTCTTTGCGATAACATAGCTTATTGTACACATTTACCATCAGAAAATAATATGAATTTATTAGGAATTTAGGTGGGGATTTGGTGTTTGAATGCTACTGCTCTTTCTGCCTCTCTCTAGGGTCTGACCAAGTCCAGCAGTCCAAAGGGAAATAGAGTTTGGCTTTACTGATCCCTGAGAATGAGCTCAGTGTCCTCTCATGCAGGGATTTTTGATTAGGGAGAGAACTTGCTATTCCTGCCCCACCAGATGTTAGAACAGTCATGCCTGCTGCATGCTGACCCCATGTAGCCACCATGCTGAGGGGTAAATCAGGGTTAGCAAGAGGAAGCTCTGGTGTTCTTACCACATGTCTACCCAGAGTGAAAGGATAAGGAGAGGGGGCAGGGCCCTGTCCTGTAAGGCATGAAAAGCCCTGCCTGCCTTACTGGTCCCAGGACTGGAAAGATTGGAAGATGACAGAGCTGCTTGAGAAAGCAGTGTTTCCCTAAAAGGTCATCACAGGAGACCAAGAAAAAGATGAGAAGCTTAGGGCCAGCCTGCCCTATTGGGGCCGAATAAGTGGGAGAGAGAAAGTGGGACATTGTGAATGACCATGCCCATTAGCATGACACTGTCCAGTCAATGTTCTGGCCACTGGCCAATCACACTAGGCCCTCCTTTTGGGGGGCAGGGCCATTAAAAACTGTCAGAGAGGTACAAATCTAGGGTGATGGGCATTACATCTTGATATCCAACCTCCACATAAGAAATTGGGGAATATTTGTCACAAATTTTCATGTAAAGAAAATGCTGCTAATGTGTCTATCATTTTTCTCCCCCTAGGCACTGTGATATTCCTGATTTTTTAATTAGCCCTCTATCAAAACCCAAATAGATATTGGAATAAAATAATAGTAAAGCTAATATTTATTGAGAGGTTCTATACCAGGCTTATATAGTACTTCATTTATTCCTCAAAATAACACTGTAGGTAGGTGTCATTTCTGTTCCTCCATTTTACAGATGAGAAGATGGAGACACACAGGTTGCAAATGGTAGAATGAGAACACTGACCTTGGTGGTCAGGTTCTAAAGTGCATGTATGATTCTGTCTCCCAAAGGGATGGATAAGAGATACTCAACAGGGGACTAGCCTAGGACTGGGGGACCAGCATGTAGCCTGGAGTCTGGCTAGGTTCTGCTATAAACCTGTTGTGTGATCAATAGCACACCGATGAATTAGTTACTCTGAGGCTTAGGTTCCTGATTTGTAAAATGAGGATGTGATTTCTGTTAAAGAGGTTTTTGGGCCTACTGTGTGACTCACCGTATGAGCTTCTTGCGGCTGCCATCATAAGTAACACTAATTTGGTGGGTGAAAACAATGGAAATTTATTCTCTCACTGTTGTGGAAGACAGTCATCTGAAATCAAGGAGTCTGCAGGGTTGGTTCCTTCTGGAGGCTCTGAGGGAGAAAACATTCCATGCCTTTCTCCTGGCCTCTGGTGCCTGGCTGCCAGCAACCCTTGGCATTCCTTGGCTTACAGGTGCCTCACTCCGATTTCTGCCTCTGCCTTTACACTTTCTTCTTTGTAAGCCTCTGTGTCTCAAACATCTTGCTACCTTTCTCTTATGCAGAGGCAGAAATCGGAGACACTTGTCATCTCGATATCTGTATTTAGAGCGGCAAAGACTCTTTTTCCAAATAAGGTCACATTTATAGGTTCAGGGAATTAGGACTTAGGTATATCTTTTTTGAGGGCACTATTCAACCCATTATAATCACCCCCTCCACCTTTTTGATGCTGCAATATGACAATGACCACTGATATTGGAAAAGAAAGGATTCAAGCTAGGTAGTGCCTCCTGAGCAGTCTGGTATGATAGGTAAGAACATAAAATCTGGAGCCAGAGCCCTGGTTTAAAGCATTGGCTCTGCTACTATCAGCCCTGTGACCATTAAAAAGTTGCTGAATGCCTCTGGCCTCAGTTTTCTACTCTGTAAAATGGAGTTAATAATAACATTACAGGATGATTAAATGAATGACTGGAAAGTGCTTAGAACAACGTTGTATTAGCCACTATTATTGTTGTTGCTGTTGTTACTTTAGTTAGAATTTAAGTTCATGCATATGATTTCAATAGAGAAATGTACTTCGTGAAGAATGAATCTAAAATATGGCAAGAAACAGTCCACAAATATGCTATTTACACTATATTTTAAATTGGGGTGTCCAAATGTATATGAAATGTTAGGATTATACTTTGCAGCATGCTGAAACAATTTTTGGCTTAATTTTTTTAGAAATCAAATGAGCTGAAAACAAAGCGAGGCTGTGCTCCTGTTGGGAGAGTCAGGCAAGCAGATGGAAGGTGGCTGAGGGAGCATTTTGATATGCTCATGAAGGAGGTGTTAATATTTCAACATCTTTCTCATTATTTACGGATAATTTTCATGAGAGACTTTTAGAGATGCTCAGTTTTTCCTTTCTAAGAACCAGCTCTTAGTTTCAATGATCTTCTATTTCATTTATTTTTGCTCTGATCTTTATTATTTCCTTTTTTAAAATTCTTGTTTAAGTACAGTTCTCTCCATATTGTCTTTCTTCTATTTACTTTGTTTCCTTTTTCTAGCTCCTTTAGGTGTAAATCACAGGTGGCAAACACAAGGCTCGCAGGCCAAATCTGGCCCTCCACCTTGTTTTATCTGGCCTGGCACCTTGTTTCTACCTTGCAGCAGCGCTGAGCTCTCGCTTAACTCTTATGGAGTAGTTACATTTCTACAGCCCTAAAGTTACATTTGGCTCTTTGAAGGCAACCGCAAGACTGATGTGGCCTCCAGTGAAAATGAGTTTGATGCCCCTGGTGTAAATTATTCTGTAGATTATTTAGGATTTATCTTGCTTCTTGAGGTAGGACTGTATAGTTACAAATTTTACTCTTAAAACTACTTTTACTGTATCTCATAATTTTTGTGAGAATGTGTTTTAATTTCATTAGTGTTAAGGGAGTTTTTATTTCCTTTTTCATTTTCTCTTTTATCCATTGGTTGTTTTAGAAGCATGTTGTCTTATATATAAAAATATATATATTTTATTGATTATGCCATTACAGTTGTCCTATTCCCCCCTTCATTCCCCTCCACCCTGCACACCCCCTCCCTCACCATTCCCCCCCTTAGTTTATGACCACATGTCTCAGGTTCTTTAGATTCTATATCTCCCTCACTATTCTTGCCCTTCCCCCTATTTTCTACCTACTGTCTATGCTATTTTCTGTACCTTCTCCCCCCTTTTCCTCCTCCCACTCCCCTGTTGCTAACCCTCCATGTGTTCTCCATTTCTATCGTTCCACTCCTGATCTAGCTGCCCTGTTGGTTTGCTTTTGTTTTAGGTGTGGTTGTTAATAACTGTGAGTTTGCTTTCCTTTCACTGTTAATATTTTTCATCTTTTTCTTATATAAGTCCCTTTAGCATTTCATATAATAAGGGCTTGGTGATGATGAACTCCTTCAACTTGACCTTATCTGAGAAGCACTTTATCTGCCATTCCATTCTAAATGAAAGCTTTGCTGGCTAGAGCAATCTTGACTGTAGGTCTTTGGATTTCATGACTTGGAATACTTCTTTCCAGCCCCTTCTTGCCTTCAAGGTCTCTTTTGAGAAATCAGCTGACAGTCTGATGGGCACTGCTTTGTAGGTGACTGTCCCCTTATCTCTTGCTGCTTCTAGAATTCTCTCCTTCATTTTAATCTTGGCTAATGTAATTATGCTGTGCTTTGGTATGTTCCTTCTTGGGTCCAACTTCTTTGGGACTCTCTGAGCTTCCTGGATTTCCTGGAAGTCTATTTCCTTTGCCAGACTGGGGAAGTTCTCCTTTATTATTTGTTCAAATAAGTTTTCCACTTGTTGCTCTTCCTCTTCCCATTCTGGTACCTGTATAATTCAGACGTTGGAATGTTTAAAGATTTCCTGGAGGTTCCTAAGCCTCTCCTCATTCTTTTTTTCAGTTCTTATTTCTTCATCCTTTTCTGTTTGGTTGTTTCTTTTTTCCTTCTTGTCCACTCCATTGATTTGAGTCCCAGTTTCCTTCTCATCACTATTGGTTCCCTGTGCATTTTCCTTCATTTCACTTAGTGTAGCCTTCATTTTTTTCATCTAATTTGTGACCAAATTCAACCAATTCTGTGAGCATCCTGATCACCAGTATTTTGAACTGTGCATCTGATAGGTTGGCTATCTCTTGGTCGCTTAGAGTTATTGGCTCTGGAGCTTTGAGTTCTCCTTGAGCCATCTTTTGGACTGTTCGTGCCTCTACCTATCAGGAGCGGAGTCCTAGGTGTTCACCAGAGCAGGGCAACTTCAGTCGCTGGGTTGTGATGCTGTACGTGGGGGCGGGGTCAAAGAGGAGCCATGGCGGTCCCGTCTCTCTCCTCCCGCTGCTGCGGCTGCAGCTGCCACCGTCACCAGGGCCCTTGAGTTCCTTCCCACTGCGAGAGAATTTGCGACCTCGGTCAGCCCTCCGCCACTGGGTTCGCCTGCTGGGGCCTGTGCAGTTCGTCTCACTGTGTGTGAATGTGCGACTGTGGTCAGTCTGCCCCGCACCCCGACTGGGTCCGCGCTGCCTGCGCACCTGGGTCGGGAAATCTTTCCTGCCTGACCCTGCTCTGCTGCTGGCTCCGCCCCTCTTACCCGTTGTGGTTGAATGGTTCATTGTTGTCAGACTTCCGTATAGTTCAATTTTCTGTTCTTTGGCTCTGTCTTTGTTTACTAAACCTTTGTTATATTCAAACTTGGTTGTGGGAGAAGGCACAGTGTTTCCACCTATGCCTCCATCTTGGCAGAAGTCCTCTCGAAGCATGTTGTCTAATCTTCATGTATTTGTGGGGTTTTTTGCAGTTTTTTTTCTGTAGTTGATTTCCAGTTTATGACATTGTGGACAGAGAATGTGCTTGATATGATTTCACTGTTCTTGATTTATTGAAGATTGTTTTGTGGTCTAGTATGTGATATAGCCTAGAAAATATTCCATATGTACTTGAGAAAAATGTGTAATGTACAGTTTTTGGATGGAATATTCTTAAGTCAATGTTATTAATTCAAACTTCGCTAATGTGGCACTTAAAACTATTATTTTCTTATTAATATTCTGTCTGAATGATCTATCCATTGAGGTAAATGGAGTATGAAAGTCCAGAACTATTATACTATTACTATCAATTTTTGCCTTTATGTCCATTTATATTTGCTTTATATACTTGGGTGCTGTTATATTGGGTACATAGTTATTTACAGTTATTTTATGCTCTTAGACTGACCCTTTTAAATCATATAATGTCCTTCTTTGTCTCTTTTTACATTCTTTGTTTTAAAGTCTATTTTGTGTGATAGAAATTTTGCTATGCCAACTTTCTTTTCTTTCTTTTCTGCTCCCATGGAATGTCTTTTCTTATCTTTTCACTTTTAGTGTGTGTGTGTCTTTAGATCTAAAGTGAGTCTCTTATAAGGCACATATAGATGGGTCATGTTTTTTTTTAATTAACTCTGCCACTCTATGCTTTTTGATTGGACCATTTACATTTGAAATTTTTGATAGGTATGGGCTTATTACCATTTTGTTAATTGTCTTTTGGTTGTTGTTCCCTGTTCCTTACTTTTTCTAGATCTCTTTTGTTTACACTTGCTGGTTTTCATTAGTGTTTTGGGTAGATTCTTTTCTTTTCATTTTTTGTGTATTTTCATAAGTTTTTGGTTTATAGTTTCCATGAGATTCATATATCTCTATCTCTATCTATAGTAGTCTTTTTTTATGCTGATAGGCATTTAAGCTCAATCACATTCTAAAAGCATTACATTTTAGCCCTGGCTGGTGTAGCTCAGTGGATTGCTCGTGGGCCTGCGAACCACACAACTGCGGTTCGATTCCCAGTCAGGGCACATGCCTGGGTTGCAGGCCAGTTCTTGGCAGGGGACACACCAGAGGCAACCATACATTGATATTTCTCTCCCTATCTCCTTCCCTTCCCCTCTAAAGATAAATAAATAAAAAATATTAAAAGCATTACATTTTATTTCCCCATCCACTCTTTTGTTTTTGATGTCATGTTTTATATCTTTTTGTTTTGTGTATCCCCTGATTATTTATTTTAGTTATAGTTAATTTTGCTACTGTTTTCTTTTAACCTTCATATTACCTTTATTTTATTTTATTTTTTAAATCCTCACCAAAGGGTATGTTTATTGATTTAGAGAGAGAAGGGAGAGAGAGGGAAGGAGAAAGAGAGAGAGAGAGAAAAACATTGATCCATTGCCTCCTGTATATGCCCTTACCAGGGACTGGCCCTGTAACCTAGGTATGTACACTGACCAGGAAGTGAAACTACAACATTTTGGTGTATGGGACTCTGCTCCAACCAACTGAGCTACCTGGTGAGGACCCTGTTACCTTTTTAAGTGGTTGATTAACTGTGATATTTGTATATTTGTCTTTACTAATACGATTATGTTTATTTTCTGCATTTTCTTGTTTCTGGTTATGGCCCCCCCCCCCCCCCCTGCATTTAGTGTTTCTTGTAAGGCTGGTTTAGTGGTCGTGAATACCTTTAGCTTTTGCTTGTCTGGGGAACTCTTAAATTCTGAATGATAACCTTGTCAGATATAGTATTTTAGTTTGTAGAGTCCTTTCTTTCAGTACTTTATATTTCCTGCCATTCCCTTCTAGCCTATAGAGTTGCTTCAAGAAATCAGCTGATAACCTATGGGGTTTCCCTTGTATGTGGCTTGTTGTTTCATTCTTGATGCCATAGGTTATCTCTGTATCCTTAACTTTTGCCTTTTTAAGTACAATATGTCTTGGTGGGAGTCTTTTTGGGTGCATCTTGTTCGGGACTCTCTGTGTTTCCTGGACCTGTATGTCTGTTTCCTGGTCAAGATTAGGAAAGTTTTCAGCCATTATTTCAAAAATATTCTTTCTGCTCCCTTCTCTCTTCTTTTAAAAATTTTATAATGTGAATGTTCACGCACTTGATGTTATCCCTGAGATGTCATACTTTCTACATCTTTAACAATTCTTTTTTTTTGTTTTGGTGTTATAATTGGGTGAGTTCCACTATTCTGTGTTTTAGGTTGCTAATCCATTCTTCTGTATTAACTAATCTGATATTGATTCCTTCTCATATATTCTTCATTTCAGTTATTGTATTCTTCATCTTTGATTGGTTCTTTATTGCATTTTCCTTCTCTTTGTTGAAGTGCTCTCTGAGTTCCTGTATTCTATTTTCAAGTTTATTGAGCATTCTTATGATTCTTTCTTTGAATTCTTTGTCAGGCAAATTACCTGTTTCATTAGGATTTTTCTGAGAAATTTTAATTTGTTCTTCCTTGGGACATATTCCTCTATCTCCCCATTTTTTTTACTTTTTGTCTTTGTTCCCATGAGTTGGATGGAATAGCTAACTCCCTTAGTATTGAAAAAGTGGTCTCTGTGTAGACTGTGGGTTGAATAGTTTTGGCAGCCTGGTTTTAGTTGTGGGGGTGGGGGTGGGTGCGTGTTGTACCTAGTCAGTTGCCTGGCTGGAAGGAGTGGGTTCCAAGTGAGGCATTATGGAGTATGCTTTCTTACTTGCTCTTCTAAATCCAGGTGGGACTACATGGTGTAGACAGGCTGCTTGGTTTACTCTTGGCATGCTTTGTTGCTTTAACTGTCTGTTGTCAGTGAAGGTTATGGGCAAGGCTGCTTTGCCTGTGTGCTTGCATCTCAGTGCCCTACCCACTCTACCCCCTCTCTCTGTGGGGCAGTTCTGCTTGTGTGGTTGCACTTTACTTGTTCTGCACCCTCTCTTGGCACTGCAGCTCCTCACTTGCTCAGTTGAGCTCCAGTCACTCAGTAGTGTAGTGCTGTGTGTGTACCTTGTTGCTTTAATCATCTGCCATCAGAGCAGGGTCTTGGTGGGGCTGTTCTATGGGTCTGCATCTTAACATTCTACTAGCTTTGCCCTTTCTCCAGGTGGATCAATCTTGTGGGCATGCACAGCAACACTTTCCTAGTTCTGCACCCTCTCCTGATGGGGCAGTACTGTGTATTCACAGCAGCACTTGACTCATTCCACATGGGCAGACTTCTGTGTGGGGACCATGGCATTTTCCTAGCTCCACTTTTTTTCCAGGAGGGGCAGCCCCACATGAACACACAGTAGCATTCTACTATCCCCACACTTTGTCTGTGCAGAGCAGCCCTAGAAATAGGTACCATAGCCTTTTGCTGGCTCCACAATTTCTTTAGCTGGGGAAGCCCTACATACACATTCAGGCAGCTTGGTAGGTTCTGGTAGCAGCAGTCTGCCATACCTACTGGATCATTCTCTGGGTGGAGGGGCCCCTTGTATGCATGCTGTGGAGCCCTTCTGTTTCTATTGGATCTAGCTGGGAGGGGTGGCTGGGAACACACTACAGTGTCCTGCAGATTGGTCAGAGAACTTGGATGGAGGTCCCACCAGCTATCCACATGCAGGGGAAATATAAACAGTGGCACTCACCAGTTCTTCTGGTACTAGGTTGTTCCTTCAGCTTCCGGAAAGCTCTTGTGGTTCTCTAACTTTCTTTATGTAGTCTCTCTCTTGCTTATTGTGCAGAAGCTATTTAATTGGTTTATGATTTTCTCTCAGAAGACATTTTCTAAATATAGATATACATTAGATGTATTCTTGGGAGGGGGTGAGCTCAGCATCCACCTACTCCAAAATCTTGGACCTCCCCCCAGAATTGGGATTTTAAAAAGCTCCCCATATGATTCTAATTTGTAGCCAAGAAGTTCCCAAGGGAACTTCATCTGTTAGAAATGCTGACTCTTTTTTTCTTAATTTTTTGTTTTATTTATTGATTTTAGAGAGATAGAGAAAGGTGGCGGCGGGGGGGGGGGAGGAGGGATGGAGGGGGAGAGTGAAAGAGAAAAAGGGAGAGAGAGAAACATTGATTTCTTATTCTATTTATTTACACATTCATCTGTTGATTCCTGTATGTGCCCTGACTGGGGATTGAACCCGCAACATTGTATAAGGACATTGCTCTAACCAACTGAGCTACCCAACCATAGCAGAAATACCAGTCCTTATACCCCCACATAGATCCAGTGAGTCAGAACCTGCATTCTAGTAAGATCCCTAGGTGATGAGTGTATACAATGAAGTATGAGAAGCTCTGGTTTGTGCATTGATTCACCTAATGTTGCTCAAAAGAATAGATTTCTGTGTTCTGGAAATTTGATTCAGAAGGTCTAGCATGGGGCCCACAAATCACCATTCTTAAGAAATACCCTATTTTTAGTTTTCTGAGCAAATTCTACACTGTTTTACACAATGGTTGTACCAGTCTGCAATTCCACCAACAGTGGACTGGAGTCCCCTTTCCCCCACAATCTCTCCAACATTTGTTGTTTATTGCTTTGTTTATGATAGCCATTCTGACTGGCGTGAAGTGGTATCTCATTGTGGTTTTAATTTGCATCTCTCTGATAGCTAGTGATATTGAGCATCTTTTCATGTGTCTCTGGATCCTCTGTATGTCCTCCTTGGAGAAGTGTCTGTTCAAGTCCTTTCCCCATTTTTTAATTGGGCTAGTTGTCTTCTTAGAGTGGAGTCATGTGAGTTCTTTGTATATTTTGGAGATTAAACCTTTGTCTGAGGTATCACTGACAAACAGCAATTCCACTGCTAGGATTGTATCCTAAGAAACCTAAAACACCAGTCCCAAAGAACCTATGCACCCCGATGTTCATAGCAGCACAATTTACAATAGCCAAGAGTTGGAAGCAACCTAGGTGCCCAGCAGTAAATGAATGGATCCACAAACTATGGTACATATACACAATGGAATTCTATGCAGCAGAAAGAAAGACGCTCCTACCTTTTGCAACAGCATGGATGGAACTGGAAAGCATTATGCTGAGTGAAATAAGCCAGATGTTGAAGGACAAATACCATATGATCTCACCTTTAACAGGAATCTAAACAACAAAAGAAGCAAGCAAGCAAAATATAACCAAAGACACTGAAATAGAGACCAGGGGGACAGAGACCAGAGGGGAGAGGGGAGGGAATTTCAGGGGAAATAGGGGAGGGATTTAGAGGAACAAATATAAAGGATACATGGACAACAACTAAGAAGGGTGGAAATGGGAGAGAGGGGGGTAACATGGGGGGCGGGATGGGATGGGAATAATAGACAGAAAACTGTACTTGAAAAATAATTAAATAAATTTTTTTAAAAAGAAATACCCTATGTGGGTTTGAAGCAGTTGATCCAGGACCAAATTTAAGAACACATTGGCAACAATGCCTGCATGGATTGTGATGAGAACATGGACTTGGACAGAAAATGATTTTGGCCTGGTGAAGTCTAGGGCCTCCCTTGAGAATCCATCGGCAAAATTCTAATACTTTTTGATTCTTCTAAGCTTTAACTAAAACTTGGGAAAAACACAGTGTTCACACTAAGAATACTAATGGTCTATTAACTTTTAAAGTTGGTGAGTGGTTGGGGTAGCAAGATTTGTGGTCTGTGTTCCTTTGGATTAGTTTTTATTGGCCTCTGAGACCAATTGTCTTATGTGGCTCAGAATAATAAAAAGACACTTATCCTGTCTGTCTGAATTTTCCAGATGGGCTTCATGAAAATTTTCAAGCGAAAATCCCATTTATTCAGTTCAAGAACCCACTGGCAAGATAATATAGACTTGGAAAAAACTAACTTATCGTTGACTTTGAACTTAGTGTTTTTTTCTGAATTATTGTCTCTCTAGTTTTTAGAAAACTTTTTTTTTTACTTTTTGCTTTGTATGACTCTTTTGAATCTCTGTGACTTCAATTTAACTTAATTGTCCCCTAGGTCTGTGTAACTAACAAAATTAAGCAGTAATTTGATAATGACTTTTTTGAAGAAAATTACACACTCTTTAAAAATGCATTGAATGTGGATTTAGTTTGATTTTTCTCTTCCCCCTTTCCTATAAACACAATAATATTATTCTACTTGGGGGAAGTTTTGAATATGTCTCAGGTGCATCACACTCTCCTAGACACTGTGGAGTGAACAAGATTGGCTATAGAATTTGGGGGGCTCAGTGCAAAATGAAAATGCAGGATCCTTGTTCAGAAATTACTGATGACAGACATTAAGCCAAGCACAGGGCCCTTCTTAGCCCGGGGCCCTTTGTAGCTTCGCAGGTCACAACTATGGAGGCTGCCGGGATGGGAGATACTGGGATGCCCGGCGAGGAGTCACATTTTCGTGGAGAGGGTGAAAGCAATTCTCTCTCGGCCCTTTTTTGCATCTCCCTGGGGTACTATACTCTCTCTTCTCTGGTCTGGCTCCTCACACCATTGGGAGAGGAGATAGGGTGATCAGAAGCCCACATTCTTTTGATAAGATATACCCAGCTACCCACATATGATGAGCAAAACCACATACTGCTTTTGGAGGTTTAAATGTGTACGTATTTCCTGGCATAAAATTGGTAATGTGTCTCAAGACTTAAAAATATTCTTTCCTCTGACCCAGTAATTCCTTTCTTAGGAGTTATATGCACACAAAATAAAAAGATGCTCATCATAGTTATCCCAAGTATTGACAAAACATGGAAACTAACCTAAATATCCAATAATGGAGGATATTCATATTACCACACAATGAAATACCATTCAAACATTTAAAAAAAGAATATTTAATAATGTGGGAATTACTATATCCTATGCTATGCATTATAAATAAACAATCACTGACATTTTACTTTAGTCAGTCTTAGTAATAGACAGACTTAGATATTGTGTGGATGTACCTTGCTCAGGGCCCCTGCCCCAGTCTGGGTGTATGTGTTTCTTTCTCATCATTATCAACTGTGTGCACCCCCTCATGTTGTGGCCTTTTCTGCCTAGTTTCCCATTATGCATCCTTTACTTTGGCAAAAGTAGAATCATTTGTATTTGCAACTCCCTTTCTCTTCACCTTTGTTTGGTCAGCCAGGACTAGTTTCCAAATATTCTCTATATCCACAATTTGAAATCCTATCTATCTTTCAAACCAGTGTGACTGCTATTCCCTCTGAGAATTTTTTTTTCTCTGTAAAGAACTCTGTCTTCTGATTTGTTATGGCTCATTTATTGTATTATATAGAATGCTCTGTATATTGCTTTCTATCTTAATTATTTATGTGCAAATCTTCTTCCCTGCCCCACCCCCACTGGATTAATAAGCTCCTCAAGGGGGAGGTCTTTTCTTGCAGATCTTTGAATCATCCAATTTGCCTCTCTTGTAGGAGTTGTTTGATATATATTTTCCTAGTCCATATGTTCAATTAATATGCATAATGAGAGCAACATAAAAAGGAAATTTCTTGGAATAAGACAGAAAAGATAAAGCAAATTAGGAAAGGGATAATCAGGACTATAAAAATTTTAAATATAACTAGAATTTAAGATTTAGAATTAATTTTCTGGAAGAAATAAATAATTTTAACTGATTTACAAAATAAGAGGTCATGCACAAGTGTTGTAATATACTGTATATTTTTCTTTACCGGCTACATCATTTATTTATGTGGAATATGTATGTAACAATAAGGAGGAGAAGATTATAAGATTTTAAGACATGAAATCATTAGAAAATATAATGAGTTATTTTATTTTTCCAAAGCTGTTTTGTTTTCCTTTTTTCATTTTTAATATATTTTATTGATTATGCTATTACAGTTGTTGTATTTTTTCTCTCTTTTATTTCCCTCCACCCTGCATCCCCCTCCCACCAGCATTCCCTGCCCTTAGTTCATGTCCATATGTTATGCATATAAATTCTTTGGCTTCTCCATTTCCCGTACTATTCTTTTTTAAAAAATAAGACTTTATTTCTTTTTTTGTTTGATTCAATTCAGTGCTTTTTTTTTTTTGATTTTATTTATTTATTTTTAGAGGGAAAGGGAAGGAGAAGAGGGAGAGAAATACCAATGTATGGTTGCCTCTTGTGTGTTCCCTGCTGGGAACTGGCCTGAAACCCAGGCATGTGCCCTGACTGGGAATCAAACTGCGATCCTTTGGTTCTCAGGCCTGTGCTCAATCCACTGAGGTATACCAGCCAGGGCCTCCCATACTATTCTTAACGCACTCCCCATCCCTGTCTATTTTGTACCTACCATTTAGACTTCTTATTCCTTGTACCTTCTCCCCACCCACCCACTCCTCACTAACAACCCTCCATGTGATCTCCTTTTCTGTGATTCTATTCTTATTCTAGTTTGCTTAGTTTGTTTTTGTTTTTGTCTTTTTTAAGTTCAGTTGTTGATAGTTGTGAATTTATTGTCATTTTACTGTATATTTTTGATCTTCTTTTTCTTAGATAAGTCCCTTTAGCATTTTGTGTAATAAGGGCTTAGTGATGATGAACTCCTTGAACTTGACCTTATCTTGGAGCACTTTATCTGCCCTTCCATCCTAAATGAGAGCTTTGCTGGAGAGAGTAATTTTGAATATAGGTCCTTCCCTTTCATGGCTTTGAATACTTATTTTCAGCCCCTTCTTGCCTGCAAGCTTTCTTTTGGGAAATGAGCTGATAGTCTCATGGGAACTCCTTAGCAGGTAACTGTCTCCTTTCCTCTTGCTGTTTTTAAGAGTCTCTCCTTATCTTTAACCTTGTATAATATAATTATGTTGTGCCTTAGTGTGTGCTTCTTTGGGTCCAATTTCTTTGGGACTGTTTGGGCTTCCTGGACTTTCTGGAAGTCTATTTCTTCTGCCATATTGGGGAAGTTCTCCTTCATTATTTGTTCAAATAATTTTTCAATTTCTTGCCGTTGCTCTTCTCCTTCTGGCACACCTATGATTTGAATGTTGGGACATTTAAAGTTGTCCTGGACGTTCCTAAACCTCTCCTCAATTTTTTGAATTCTCATTTCTTCATTCTGTTCTGGTTGAATGTTTATTTTTTCCTTCTGGTCCAAATTGTTAATTTGAGTCCCGGTTTCTTCCCTTCACTGTTGGTTCCCTGTACATTTTCCTTTGTTTCACTTTTCATAGCCTTTACTTTTTCCTCTATTTTGCAACCATGCTCAACCATTTCTGTGAGCATCCTGATTACCAGTATTTTCAACTCTGCCTGTGATAGGTTGGCTATCTCTTCATTGCTTAGTTCTATTTTTGGAGTTTTGATTTGTTCCTTCATTTGGGCCATATTTCTTTGTCTCAGTGCACCTGTTATGTTATAAGGGGCAGGGCCTTTGTTATTCAACAGGGTGGGGTGACACACTTTGCTGCATAGTGGTGCAGTATGTGGGAGAGGGGTCAGAGAGGGATCAATGATGCTTTCATAGCCCTCTGTCATCTTTCAGTCACTTCCCTTGCTATCCACAAGCAAATTGGGCCCTTCTTGTGCTGATTCCCAGGTCTTGGGTTTATGTACATTCTAGGACCCTGTGGGTCTGTTCAAGGAACTCTCCTGTGAGGCTGGGAGTTTCTACCACTGCCACATCCCCCATAGGTTTTTCAGCCAGAGGTTTTAACACTTTATTTCACTGGGCTGGAACCCTGGGTTGCATGGTCTGTCTTGCTCTCCAGTTGTCATCCTGGTTTGTCCATATGCAGATATGGAACTGCCAGGTCCACCAGCTGCCACCTTGCCCTCTCTGGTCTACCAGCCACTGCCTTGACTCCCCTCCTCTCTGACCTTCCTACCAGTCTGAATGAATGTTTTTTTTTAACTCCTTGATTGTCAGACTTCTATAAGTTCGATTTTCTGGCAGTTCTTGTTATATTTTGTTTTTAAATTTGTTGTCCTTCTTTTGGTTGTGCAAGGAGGCAAAGTGTGTCTATGTATGCCTCCATCTTGGCTGGAAGTCCTGGAAGACATAATGAGTTATTTTATCATCTAACCACATTTATGCATTGGAGAATTGATCCTAACACAGATACAAGGTAAATGTTTGTACAGACTATTTAAAAAGCTTTCATTTGTTTGTTTCAATGTAGAAGAGTATATGTATCTTAATGAAGAGGCAGTCTTTTTTAAAAAATAATTTGAGGACTGGATTTAAATAAGAGTGTCATGCTTTTGCCACAAAGTACTGGTAGCAGGAGAAGATGTGGGAAAAATTAACTGATCTTCAATCTTTTCTTAAAGATTTTATGTATTCATTTTTAGAGCAGAAAAAAAAAGGAGAAAGAGAGGAAGAGAAATATCAATGTATGGTTGCTTTTTGTGTGCCTCGTACTGGGGACTTGGCCTGTCATCCAGGCACGTGTCCTGACTGGGAGTTGAACTGGCAATCCTTTGGTTTCCAGCCCATCCACTGAGCTACACCAGCCAGGGCATCATCTTCAATCTTTAATACTATAAGTCTAACCTTGAAGTCTTTTGCCTAAAAATTATTTTGGCTTCTGCAACAATACATTCAGGAGTTATGAAATGATTTCAAGTATCAGTATGATGGGTCAGAATGAGACCCAAGGGTCATAATTGATTCCTATCATGTGGGAGGAAGAAGACTGTGAGACTCCAGGTCACCATTCTGGACTTCCTTCTGTTTAAGATTTTTGAGTTTTTGGTGGAAGACAAGGCATGCTTATAAAGTTTTCAGACAAAATTGAATGAAAGTATTATGATGCATTAAGAACTCAGTAGATGAAACCAAAAGACACAGTCAACAAAGTTAAATTTAATATAGATAATTGTACATTTCTGAGCATTGGTTCGAGCAGTCACCCACAAAAGGTTTTGGTTTTGGTTTTGGTTTCTATGACTTCACTGTAGTTCCATGAAGAAGACCCAAGGAGTCTGTGGATTATGAGTTTCCTACATGCCTCCAGTGTGATGCGGCTGATGGGAGCTTATTAAACAAGAATGAACTAATGCACTGTGAGGTTATATTGAAAGAAACATGGTATCCAGTTCAGAGAAGGTAATGGTCTCATTTTCAGACCTCTTTTGAACCACAGCCTCTGGTTCTACCCTTTTTAGACTGGAAGATGATAGAGGGCAGTGAAGAACTGCATCAGTGAGATTTGGAAACTAGGTCATGTGATGAAAAGCTGAGGACATTTAGTATGGGCTTGTGGTATGAGTGCAATTTGATAACTGACTTCAGATGTTTGGTCCCCTCATTGCAAACTTCTCAAACTTCAGAAAACACAGAATCACCGGGAAATCTTGTTAAAATGAAGTTCCTGGTTTAATGGGTCTGGGTTAGGACCTGAGATTCCATATTTCTAACAGGCTTTGAGGTAATGCTAGTGCTGCTGGTTTGTAGATCACACTGTGATTGGCAAGGCTCCAGAACAGTTCTGTCCAGTGGAACACTGTGTGATGAGGGCAGTAGTTTAACATTAAATTATTATTTTTTTATTTTCGCCTAAGGACATGTTTATTGACTTTAAAGAGAGAAGAAGGGGAAGGGGGTAGGGAGGGAGGGAGACAGAGAGAGAGAGAGAGAGAGAGAGAGAGAGAGACACTGAGAGAGAGAGATACATCCATGGGAGAGGGAAACATCAATCACTTACCTCCCCTACATGACCTGACTGTGGATTGGACCTGCAACCTGGGCAGGTGCCCTGACAGGGGATCCAACCTGCAATGATGGCAATATTGCCTTGTCAAATATGGTATCTACCTGCTGTATGTGGCTTTTGAGCACTTGAAATGTGTCTACTATTACTTAGGAACTGAAATTTTTATTTTATTTAATTTCATTTAAGTTTACATAGTCACGTGGGGATAGTGACTACTGTATCGAACTGTGTAGTTCTAGGGGGTATAATTAAAATAAATGACTGGAACTTAAAGGGATTTAGACTTCATTTTAGTTATATGAGTTTTAGAACAATTTTAGTTATATGAGCTTTAGAACAATTATTCAGAAGCCAGCAGTCCGAGAAGATGGGAGACTCTTGTCTCAAAGCCCATCTTAACATCTCAATACAGGCAGAGGTGTTCATAAGGAGGGAGAGTGAAAGCAGAACAAAGGGATCAAGGGAGGTAGTTAAAGAGTTTCCTACATGCAGACCAGCACTGTCCATTCCAATAAGGACATTGCACTGGTCAAGTGATGATATGGTGTGCGTCATCCTGGTTTTGTGCTTGAAGGTCAGCAAATCTCCCAGAGCTGGGGTAACCAAAGGTCAGAGTCTATATCTTTTGAAATTAGTTCCTAGGATTATGCAAGCTACATATTAGTCAGAGTAAGCATTTACAGAAACAATGTCAAAAGAATGGTGGGGTGGCTACACATCCTTACTGTTACAGGAAAGCGAAATATTTTAAATAATCTTTAAAAATTTCTATTTATTTATTTTTAGAGAGAGGGGAAGGGGAGGAGAAAGAGTGGGAGAGAAACATCAATGTGTGGTTGCCTCTCATGTGTCCCCTACTGGGGACCTGGCTTGCAGCCCAGGCATGTGCCCTGACTGGGAATTGAACTGGCGACCCTTTGCTTCACAGGCCCATGCTCAATCCACTGAGCTACACCAGCCAGGGCTTAAATAATCTTACTATGTAGTATCTTTCCTCGTTTTGATTCATTTAGAGAAGTAAAACCTTTATTTCTGAAAAAATTCATGACAAGTGTTTTGCCTAAATTAATGTATTGCTCATAATAGGATCCAAAAATAACGGAGTTGTTTACATTATTTTTTCTGATGGAATATTACCATACTTCAGATATTTATAACTGCAGGCTTTATTTTATTTTGTCATGTACTAGAAATTTTTAAAAATTGGAGAATTTCAAAGATGAAAGAAACATAAACAGAAAATAGTGGAATACTTCCATGTGTTCCCATCACCTTTTCCAGTCCATCATCCTGTGGCCACTCCTACCCCATCTGCATCCCACTCAATTCCTCCTCCTCTAATACTTTGAGGCAGAGCCTAAATAACTTATCAGTTCATCTTTAAATATTTTAGTCCCTATCTCTAAAAGATAAGAGCTTTAAAAAAGTCTAAGTAGAATAATATTATCTCATGCACTGAAAAATTATCTATACTTCTTTAATATCATCAAATATTCAGGCAGTGTTCAAATTTCCAAGTGTCTCATAAGTGGAATAGTTTTTGTTGTCAATTTGGTTTGTAACAACTTTGTTCGAATGAGGATTCAAATAAGGACCACACATTGTGATTAGTTGATGTTTTTTAAAACCATTTATTTTTTTCCATTTGCTATTTAGTTATTGAAGACCGGATTATCCTGTTGAACTGCCCATAGCCTGGATGTTGTTGATTACATTCCTGCAGAGCTTAATATGTTCTTCTTTTCTTGTGTTTGCTGGAAATTGGTAGTTGAACCCAGAAACTGGATTATAATCAGGTTCTTTCTTTTGCCCTAGTGTGATAAATTTTGGAAAGCTAAGGCTTAAGGTAGTTCTCTTTTAGGGAAATAATGTACATTACTTAGAATGAAAACATGTTTAGAACTGAGGTTCTTGATTTTGTTGTTATAAAATGTGTGTGTACCTATAAAATCTTGTCATGTGAAAAATTCTGCAGAGCTCTTTATTTGTAATCAGAAAGAAAGGCTATGAGAAGGTCTTAATTTGTTAGGTTGTAATTTTTTAAGCCATATATCCAGAATGTAATGAAATATATTTACTTTGAATATATTATATTCAAATATAATTGAGATTTTGGGCTTGGTTCCTCATCCTTAGTTTATCACTACAGTAAAGTAACTGAACTTAAAAGGAGTTCTGAATGCTTTATCATATCTATATTCCATGCTTGTGTTCTTCTCCACATGTGTAATAAACCAGAATTCTGGCAAGGTTTGCCTACTTCCAGGCTCTGGGAGTCTGCTTTGA
This sequence comes from Sturnira hondurensis, assembly GCF_014824575.4. NCBI lineage: Eukaryota > Metazoa > Chordata > Mammalia > Chiroptera > Phyllostomidae > Sturnira > Sturnira hondurensis. Next base: position 3,118,605 of record NW_028075471.1, on the reverse strand, counting down.
TTTAAGGCTAATTTTAGTTTGAATTGGAGCACATGGCCTCTAACGGCTTTTGGATTGTAGCATTTACTATAACCTCTGTGGGATGGTTGGCTTGTCACCCATGTATTGATGACACGGAATAATTCAGTTAATTTAAGCATATGGCATGGAGACCATGATATCTGAGCCCTTATAAGAGGTAATTTTTGTTGGCAAGGTGTATTTTCTTTCTCTTTGGCTTCCGAGATCAGATGAGATTGGGCGCGTTCAGGGTGGTATGGCCGTAGACTTTCTCTTTGGATTATTGGTATGTTTTGTTGGTGCTACCTCATTTACTAATGGAGTGTCCACTTGACATGGGCATGCGGTGTATGGGAAAACTGAGGGATGGAAAGTCAAGACATTTAAATTCTAAACCTGGCTCTGCTTAGAATTGCCAGGATTAGCAAGTGAAACTACAGGATGCTTAGTTAAATATGAATTTCAGATAAATAACATATCATTATTTTTATAAGTACGTCCCAAATACTATATGTGACATGCTTATTGTTGAGGGCAAGGGGAACTAGCCAGAACATAGCTGTNTGGAGTGTCCACTTGACATGGGCATGCGGTGTATGGGAAAACTGAGGGATGGAAAGTCAAGACATTTAAATTCTAAACCTGGCTCTGCTTAGAATTGCCAGGATTAGCAAGTGAAACTACAGGATGCTTAGTTAAATATGAATTTCAGATAAATAACATATCATTATTTTTATGAGTATGTCCCAAATACTATATGTGACATGCTTATAATAAAAAATTATTTGTTTACTTGAAATGCAAATGTTGTTGTATATCCTATATTTTATCTGGAGCCCTACTCTGCTGGGCTGAGAGCTAGTTTTGTGGTGTTTAGTAAGTTACTTATTTCAATTCACCTCTTTAAGCGATAATCCTTACCTATAAAATGAGGGAATTGGAACAGGATTTCTAAACCCTCTCATATTCCTGTATAATAATTTGTCCAAAAATACTCTCATATAAGTGTACAAATACAGATACATAAAAATTTATTTATTTATACTTGCAAAAGATTGGAAGAAACCTATGGTAGAGGTGGTATTATTTCCAACACTTTGTTTCTTCTCATATATGATAATAAAAGGATTCTTAATTTATGGTGGCCCAGAGCTGCCTGGAATAAAGACTATGTTTGCCAGCCTTCCTCATAACAAAGTGTGACCATGTCACTAATTTGTAAGTGTAGCTAGCATGCACAGCTTCTGGGAAGTACATTTAAAGGGAGAAGCATGCCCTTCTCTTTTTTTCTCCCTCTTTGTTGGCTGGGATATGGACATTGTAGCCAGGGTGGGAGCAGCCATCTTGGACCATGGAGAGAACTTGGAATGAGAATGTGCCTGGTAGAATACTAAAAGGTTAGGGACATGCGTTTCTGACATTTAAGGGTACCAGAGCAGCCCTGTTCTAACTATTTACTTCCATACTTTTTTGTATTAAAGAAAGATAATTCTATCTTCTTTAAGACCCTGTTATCTGTGTACAACTACATCTTATTCTAAATAATACACAGATTAAATATGTCAGAGAGAGACTGGCTAAACTGGTTGATAGCCATAAAATACACTTTTGGGAAGCATTTAACAAAATAAGTAAAGTATTATTAATTAGGTCTATATGTACCAATTTGAAACATTTGCATAACTATATAGGTGAAAAAAGCAAGCAAAAGAACAGAGCTTATGTTACCATTTGGGTAAAGGAGAGAGGCCATAAGACCATGCATTATAGGACTACAGTTATACTCGTATATATATGTAGACCGTTTCTGAAAGAACAGACAAGACACTGGTGACAGTCATTGCCAGGCACTGGGAAGCTGAGAATCCAGACTGGGAGGAAGACATTTTTATCTTTTTGTCCTTTTTGAATTTTAAAACCAAAACCATTTAAAAAACTTAAAAAGGCAATACTGTTTTTGAAAAGTTCTGACATGCTGCTGAAGCTCTCCAGAACGCTGTGTACAAGCATTGTTCTTTGTGGTGTGGAGGACCTAGAGATAAGCAGAATTGAGTCCTTTGTCTTCTAGGAGCTTATGCTCCAACAAGAGCCTAAAGAATTGATTGATCTCCATTCAGTAGTTTGAGGCAGAAAGTAGTTAAGTTTGAAAGCAGAGAAGGGAAGAATGGAAGGATTGTGAAAGATAAGAAAAGCAGAGGAGACTGACTTTTCACAGTGGTAGGTAGAAAGTTGCAACTGTCCCTAGTGTTGGAGACAATTGTGATTGCTGCCTCCTTCAGTGTTGATACCCCTCCCACCCCATTCTCCAGTGCGCCAAAGGAAGGGAAAATTTAAAAAATCTTTCCTTTTTTTTTTGCTTGCAAAAGCAATGCATTTCAAATTTGAATTATAACAAATTCAAACTTGGAAGAAAAATTTAACATAAAAAACGGAAATCCCATCACTCTAAAGCAGCAATTTCCAAACTTTTTCTTCTCATGGTACATATCAACTAATTGCTAAAATTCTGCAGCACACCAAAAAATACATTTATTTGTTGATCTGACAAAAAATAGGTATAATTTTGATTTGATTCGCACTGGACAGCTATTGTTGTGTTGGCTGTAGTCATTTTTTTAAATTTGGTAATCTAAGGAACAAGAGGTTAGTACCCCTGCCTGAATAGTCAGGTACCACGTGTTTTTAAAATTCTTTCAAGGAATGCAGATTGGTGCAGCCACTGTTGAGAGCAGTATGGAAATACCTCAAAAAATTAAAAATGGATCTGCCTTTTGAGCCAGTGATTTGGGGAATATATCCGAAGGAACCTAAAACACTAATTTGAAAGAACATAAGCACCTATATGTTCACTGCAGCATCATTCACAATCGCCAAGCTATGGAGCAGCCCAAGTGCCCATCAGTAGATGAGTGGGTAAAACAACTACGGGACAGTTACACAACGGAATTCTCCTCAGCCATAAAAAAGAAGAAAATTTTACTGTTTGCAACAGTATGGATGGACCTGGGGAACATTATGCTAAGTGAAATAAGCCAGTCAAAGAAGGACAAATACTATATGATTTCAGTCACATGTGGAATCTAATGAACAAACTGAACTGACAAGGAAAACAGAGACAGACGCATAGATGGAGAACAGATGACAGCCAGTGGTGGGGTGAGGGAGATTACGGGGTGGAGGAATTGAGCAGAAAAGAAAATGGACTAATGGACATGGATAACAGGGTGTTGATGGCTAGGGGTAGAGAGGTATAATGGGACTAAGTGGTAATGGAAAAAATACAATAAACATTATTTATATATATCTTACAGTTGTCTCATTATTTTATTTATTTTTATTTTTATTTAATTCTAGTTCAAGAACAGTTTTCTGTCTTATATTCCCAGCCCTGTCCCCCCCAGTGCACCCCACCTCCCTCCCTTTTCTGTCCCCCACCTTAGTTATTGTCCGTATGTCCTTTATACTTGTTCATGTGAGTCCTTCCCCTTTTCCCCTGTGATTCTCTCCCCTTCCCCCTCTGGTCCCTGTCAGCCTGTTCTGTATTTGAGTGTCTTTGGTTATATTTTGCTTGCTTGTTTGTTTTGTTGTTTAGATTCCTGGTAATGGTGATATCATATGGTATTTTTCTTTCACCACCTGGCTTATTTCGTTCAGCATAATGCTTCCCAGTTCCATACATGATATTGCAAAAGGTAGGAGCTCCTTCTTCCTTTCTGCAGCATAGAATTCCATTGTGTAAATGTACCATAGTTTTTTGATCCAGTCATTTACCGATGGGCATCTAGGTTGCTTCCAACTCTTGGCTATTGTAAATTGTGCTGCTATGAACATTGGGGTGCATAGGTTCTTTTGGATCGGTGCTTCAGGGTTCTTAGGATATACTCCTAACAGTGGAATTGCTGGGTCAAAAGGCACATTCATTTTTAGTTTTCTTAGAAAATTCCATACTGTTTTCCATAGTGGTTGTACCAGTCTGCAATCCCACCAACAGTGTTCTAGGGTCCCCTTTTCCCCACAACCTCTCCAGCACTTGTTTGTTTCTTTGTTTATGATAGCCATTCTGATTGGTGTAAAACATATTTGCCAATGATACCTCAGACAAAGGTTTAATCTCCAATATATACAAAGAACTCACATGACTCCACTCAAAGAAGATGAGCAACCCAATTAAAAAATGGGCAAAGGACTTGAACAGACACTTCTCCAAGGAGGACATACAGAGGATCCAGAGACACATGAAAAGATGCTCAATATCACTAGCTATCAGAGAGATGCAAATTAAAACCACAATGAGATACCCACTTTACCCCAGTCAGAATGGCTATCATAAAGATTATATATTAAAAAATAAAAATAAAAATTCTTGTGGCACTTTGAAAATTGCTGCTCAAGATAACTACCATTAAATACAGAGTATATTACTTCATATTTTTCCTACACATATATTAACATTATAAATGCACATTATATTCTAACTTGCTTTTTTTTGTTTAACTTTCCATGTGAATATATGTCAAATCACATCAGTTTTTAAAACAACTGTCAAATATTCCATTGAGTGGACAGACTATATCCGGTTTGTTTTTAGTTTTTCAGTATTACAAACAATTGCCCAATACAGCAAGTGTTTCTGAAGAATGAACTACTAGGAGAAACTATTTAGGTAAAATAATATGAATATGTAAAATTTTGATAGTTATTGCCAAATTGCCCTTCAGATGCTTGTGCAAATTTCTACTCCCACCAACTGTGAGTATGAATCCCTTTTTAATGACATATATTTTTAAAATCCTGACCTTATCAATATTATATACAGAAATATGAAAAATTTTAATTTGCATTTTAAAATTCTGTGCAAGCATCTTAGTTTTGCACCCATTTGGAGTTTCTCTTTGGTGAGCTGTTCATTCATGTGAAAGGAGAGATTTCAACCCACTGGTGAAAAGTACTCTTTCCCAAACATGTCATTCAAAATACATCAGTTTCTATTTGGATAATTATTAAGCCACAAAACTCCAATTTCCCTTTGAACAATTGAAATCCTAATCCAGAGACAACTTAAAGAACTTAAGTTTTGAAATAAAGAAAGTACTTTAAGACCTCGGTAGTTTGTAGCTTAGAAGCTGAAAATTTTAAATAACAACTTTAATGAGATATAATTCACATGCTGTACAATTCACTCATTTACAGTGTGTAGCTTCCTACTTTTTGGGACATTCAGAGAGTTGAGCAACCATCACCACCATCAGTTCTAGAATATTTTATTATCTGAAAAAGAAACTCCAGCTGACGGCTCACTGAACTTTGTACTGTCATGCTTTTGCAAGTCTTCACAGAGGTTTGTGGGAGCAGAGTTGATGATTTGCTGAGCCTGGCTTTCAGTCAACTGGCCCATGTTTGATTTGGTAACATAATTAAAGGGGAAAGGTTTTTTGGTCAGAGCACTGTATAGTTTAATTCATTCACTCATTCATTTGTTTAATAAGTCTATTAAGCTCCCGCTATGTGCCAGAAACTGTCTTAACTATTAGGGATATAGGAGTGAAAAAGAGACTTAATCCTTGGGTTCAAGAGCCAATAATCAAGCATGGTACAGTCGTCCCTCCCTATATCACCATTCACTAATTTCGGCTTCAGTGTGTCATGAACCCGCAATACAGTGAAGCCTCAATAGGTGAACCGCAATATAGTGAGGGACGACTATACTTCACTGGTGAGTACCTGTATAGAATTTTATTTTATTTTTTAACATTATTATTTTTTATTTATTTTATTCATACTCAGAGGGGAAGGGAAGGAGAGAGGGAGAGAGAAACATCAATGTACGGTTGCCTCTGGTGTGTCCCTTACTGGGAACTGGCCTGCAACCCAGGCATGTGCCCTGACTGGGAATCGAACCGCGATCATGTGGTTCGCAGGCCTGTGCTCAATCCACTGAGCTACACCAGCCAGGGCTAGAATTTTATATGTTGTTAAGGTTATGTAGGTTTGAGAGTGTAGAAAACGTTTAATAGCATATGAAGTGTTTATAAGAGTGTGGGAAAGGTTAATAAGAGAGTGGGAAAGGTTTATAGGAGTGTGGGAAGGGTTTATAAAACCTTAAAATATATATAAATAATAAAAAAATTATAACGCCGCTGCCTTGCGGATTTTCACCTGTCTCGGGGATCTCTGGAATGTAGCTCCCTCAATAGGTGAGGGATCACTGTATATCCTAAATAGGCATTTATACACACAATGAATTGTGTTAAATGTCACATGTAACTGGGGGCCATTACTAAAGCTTTACATGTGTAGAGCACAGAAAAAGTTTCCTTGATGGATTATCATTTTAGCTATAATATAAAGGGAAGGTAGAAGTACAGAACATTTCAGGCAAAGGGAATAGCAGGTGTAAAGACCTTGCAGGTGGAAGTGGCAAATGGGAGCAATGGAAAGAGAATTGTGGATAAGAAAGAGCTAATGGGAGAGGAGTTTCAGGTGAGATTTTGGAGTTGGGTGTTGGTTGCTATGTCAGGTAGGACTTCCTAGGCTGTGGCAACTTTGGGCTTTGCACAAGTGGCCAGTGAGGAGAATGGAGAAGGTGGTTAGAAATATCTCAGGTTTTCACTGAGATCCTTTGGTCATAACCACCATCATTGTTACTGGAAGCCATTTTTTAAAAGATTTTATTATTTATTTATTTATCTTCAGAAGAGAAGGAGAGGGAGAGAAACATCAATGTATGGTTGCCTTTCGTGCGTCCCCTGCTGGGAGTTGGCCTGCAGGGAACTGGCCTGCAACCCAGGCATGTGCCCTGACTGGGAATCGAACCACGATCCTCTGGTTCACAGGCCCACACTCAATCCACTGAGCTACACCAGCCAGGGCTGGAAGCCATTTTTTTTTAAAGATTTTATTTATTTATCTTCAGAGAGGAAGGAGAGAGGGAGAGAAATATCAATGTATGGTTGCCTTTCATGTGTCCCCTGCTGGGAGTTGGCCTACAGGGAACCAGCCTGCAACCCAGGCATGTGCCCTGGCTGGGAATCGAACCGCGATCCTCTGGTTCGCAGGCCCGCACTCAATCCACTGAGCTACACCAGCCAGGGCTGGAAGCCATTTTTTATTGTACCTCATAGAAAAGTTCTTTATCCAAGTGACAGTTTAAGATAAATATTCAAGTTTTTTTTTTTTTCCTTTTTACCCTGATGGAAAGCTAGTTAACTGTCCTCTTTCTGATGGTTTGTCCTGAAAGAGGACTTTATGCTATGGTAAATCCTAGTATCATGGTCAAGGAAGGGTGGTAGACAGAAGTTAATGAGTGCCTCTACCTTTGGGCAAAATGCATCTCAGTAAGGGAATTGGTGTGAATCCTTTTCATTTCCCTAGAGAAGCAAGAATTTTTGAGTCACTGTGCACATGCTCACTACTTTCTTTTCAAATTGTCCTATTATAAGTTCCACGAAGAGAAATAGAGGATACTTTTGTTGATAGCAAATATCATGATGAAATAATCATTTCATGAAGTTAAATTGGTTTAGGGTGGAGAGCCAAAGATGTGAGATATTTTTACAGCTAAGGTCCAAAAACATTCTAAAGGAAATAAAACTGTTGTGGTGGCATTAATTGTTGTATAGGGATATATGTGTGTGTGTGTGTGTGTGTGTGTGTGTACACACATATATACATATATACACACATACATATCTTTGCTTGGCTAAATCTACTGGCATCTTGATGATTTTGATATCTGAAACATTTAAAAAACTTCAAAAAGTAATTTGTCTCTTTGAAGTGCCTCTTTATCTGCCAGAGGATAATATTTTTGCTGTTATTTTCACTGCAGGATTCTAGTATGTTTACTTGAATACATTGCATAGCATGTCATTTGCTATACCATGATTTGTTTTTTTTATTTTTTAATTTTTTATTTATTTTTTATTTTTAAATATATTTTATTGATTATACCATTACAGTTGTTCTATTCCCCCCTTCATCCCCCTCCCCCCGCACACTCCCTCCACCACTATTCTCCCCCCACCTTAGTTTATAACCACATGTCTCAAGTTCTTTAGATTCTATATTTCCCCCACTATTCTCGCCCTCCCCTCTATCTATTTTCTACCTACTGTCTATGCTATTTTCTGTGCCTTCTCCCCCCTTCTCCCCCTCCCACCCCCCTGTTGCTAACCCTCCATGTGTTCTTCATTTCTATGGTTCCACTCCTGATCTAGCTGTCCTCTTGGTTTGCTTTTGTTTTAGGTGTGGTTGTTAGTAGCTGTGTGTTTGCTGTCCTTTCACTGTTAATATTTTTCATCTTCTTTTTCTTATATAAATCCCTTTAGCATTTCATATAATAAGGGCTTGGTGATGATGAACTCCTTGAACTTGACCTTATCTGAGAAGCACTTTATCTGTCCTTCCATTCTAAATGAAAG